>NC_050484.2:16599132-17914965 GCF_012460135.2 Molothrus ater
GGTCCATGGGAATCTTTCCTTGCAAAAAGTGCTTTGAAAACCTGCACTCCCTCTTGCACAGTGAGTGATTAAGCTGTTCCAAGCCAGGCTGTGCTGTGCAGCAGGGCAAGCCCCAGCCCTGCCAGGGGCTGTGTGTGACAGGTGCTGGGGTTTGTATGGGTCCTGCTGAAATCAATGGCTCCAGCTGCAGGTGCAGATCACATTGCAAGACCAGGGCATTGGATGTCAGATTTATAGGCCTATTTCTTTCAACCTCATTTTTGTATCCTTTCTCTGCTAGCCTCCAGCAGAACTATTTTACTGGTTTCCCAAACCCCCTTTTCTTGCACAATACAAAAAGTCTGGTAAAAAATAACTCCTAGCAGTTCAACAATTTTAACCCAAATCTCACAAGTGAATTTAACTCTTTGCTGTCTTCTGCTGTGTTCAGGATGCCACAACAAAAGTCTAGGAGTGAAAGTAGAGAAATACAGGTACTTAAAAATCACATAGGCTACTTGTAAAACCTTGAGGCAAAATCCTTTAGGGAGGAATAGATCCATGCCTGGAATGGATTTCTTAAGGCCAAACCTTGGTTTAACTTAGGTGGTTTTTGTCTCACAAGACGTACCCATAACGCTGCTTCTATCAGGCTGAGCTAGGGTTGGAGGGTGACAGGTGAGTTGGTGCAGGGACTGCCTATGCCCAAGATCTGGAGGAATTCTTCATCTTCTCTGCCCCATCCTAACTGTGGTCTTGTGGTGTGTGTGTTAGGATCTAATTCATTGCTCTGTATCTATTGTTTTCTCTGGTACAGAATTCCTTTTGGGTGGTCCTCACCAGTGTAGCTGTCAAGCAGCTTTTTGTGTGTGTTGTTTATTCATCATGAGGGCTCCCCAGAACACTAAGTTTTACCAAAATTGTACTTCAACCTAATAAAACATTAGTGAGAAAATCTTGTTGGGAACTGAGGCTAATGTTACATTTTGCTTTGCAAAATTAACATACCTGTGTCATCTGACAGACCTTTAAATAATACATTTGCATTCATTTGAGATTTTCTTTGATAGCCCAAAATCCATCCAGGGTTGTTCTGGGTTAATATTTCAATTTCTCTCCTGTTCTGATCTATTATATAAAATCTTAAAATATCTAAATTAAGATGCAGTTTTCTTCAGCATGTTGGGAATAATGTAGTTCTCTACAAATTCTATGCACAATCTAGGAGCATGAATTAACTTCTAGGCCCCCTGTTTCTGGAACTGTGACCTCCTTGAGTCACTCTGACAAAGGCATCCTGTTTCAGAAGAGGTTTTGTTTTTTTCTTAAGGCTCTGCAAAATAACAAGCATATCCAAAGAGAAGCTAAGTGAAAACTTGGCCATCCAAAAAGCAAGATACTTACACTGGAGAAGATGGTTTTTTTCTTTGATCTTCTCATGTTCTGTTTTTCAGGACTCAGTTCTGGTATGCAATTATTTTTAAACTGAGATTATAATGTTTAGCCCAACAGGCTTTGCTTAAGAGTGGCAGGACACCCTTCCCTTTATGTTTTGGTGTAGGTGGTATTATTATTATTATTATTATTATTATTATTATTATTATTATTATTATTCTATGTTTTGCAAGTCTGTCATGTGAAAGACTGGATCCTGGATCATGATGATATCCTGCCATCCATTGTCCCGCAACTCGCTCAAATTCCTGAAGAAAAATATTTTGTTTTCTTGCCTAGTTCTGGAAATGTTCATGAATACAAATAACAAATGCAAATGGTACAGGGACAGTGGTATTAGAAATTGAAATGCCCATTGTGTATTTTGTACAAATATATTCATTATGCTAGAAATGCATGATGACTGAGCGGTGGTCCCTGTTGGTCTGCGGTGGCTACAGTTGATGGATACAGATTATTAAATTTTATTTTAATAGCAGGTAGTGACAAAGTGTCTCAGAGCTTAACAATGCATCCTAGTATCTGCTGTACAAACACATGCAAATATATTTCTGTAAGAGTCAATAAAATCCTATTGCATCTCTGAGGTTGCAGAAGAAGCTGATACATGAATCCACAGGCATGGACTGATATACCTTTTATATACCTTTACCTTTAGGTAATGGTATATAAAATAAAGATAACTGAGCAAATTCTTAAATCAGTGATCCAAAATGTGCTTCCTCACAAAGTCAGGTGGTCAGCACACACCAGGGCTCTGGACCAGGCAGGATAAATGGATGAATGCAAAGACTCTGCCTGTGTTGCATCTGGGTTTGCCATTGCCAGGGAAGACAGTTCTCCCTGTGCCCAGCCCAGTGCCTCAGCAGGCTTTCCCATGGCCACCAGCTCTGCCTTCTGCTGCCCCTGTGTCCCCAGCACTGCTGTGATCTGAGGACAGGCTGTTTCTGGGCCAAATCCTGCCAGCACCACCTGCTCTCCGCTCTGCTGCCTCTAGACCCCCCAGCACATCTGGCCAGAGGTGTGCTGCTTAACGGCCTGAACAAGGCAGGGAATGGCTGTCAAAAATGCTTGCTAAGGGTAGCCCTTATTCTCAAATGCCACAAGCCACAGGCTGCTTGCAGTGAGTGGCAAACCTGTCACTGATTTTGGGTAATGGGAAACAGAAGGCAGTGCTTGGGCAGGGTGCTGGGCCAAGGAGTGAGACCTCTGTGAAGCCACCCTGGGCTGTGTGGCCCAGTCAGTGCCTGGGGCTGGAGCTGTGCTGCTCACCAGCTTAGCCAAGGGGGCTGCAGGGTGGAGTAGAGGCTTTTGTGGTCTCTAAATCTTTCTTCAGTCTCACTTTTTGAAGCCAGCCAAAGAGAAGTGAAGGGCTTGGGGAGGATTTGCAAGGTATGGAAACACTGTGTTGATGACTTGCCAATAAGTGTTCTTCAATTACAGCTTCTCCTACTCCTCTGACCTTCTGGCCCCTTTGTGAGCAAGTTCTGAGCTGCTGTGAGTTTGAAGGACTGAGTTGGACTCAGTTTCTGTGCTCTGGCAAACTCCCACTGCCTTCAGGACAAGCTTGATTTAACATAAGAACTAAAATCCTTGGGGTTTGGCCTTAAGAGAGCAGCAAATGCAATCAGCTTCTTTGGTCTGACAGAATGAATAAAGAGAGGCTCTGGAGTGCTCAGCATCAGCAGAGATGGCAGAGATTATGAGGGAAGATCTGGATCATGTTATGGGTTCCCAATTCATGGTAACCACTTGTGAGAGACGTGGGCATCACCCTGGACAGCGCAGGGAAGGGCTTCCCTCCGTGTCTTGCTGTGGTTAAAAGTCAAATGAATGGTGTCAATTGGGAGAGCAAAATAACAGTGAGACTATTAGAATGACACTATTATAAAAACCCTTACTTTTCCTGAAGTTCTCATTACTCTGACTCAAAAAGGAAATAGCAGGAATTACAGAGCTTGTACTGGGATGATGGAAATTTGTGGAGATGTGAAAAGACTTCTGAATGAGGAGAGAGTGAAAAGATTGGTACTATTCAATTTAGTGGAAGATAAACAAGAAGAGACATGACTGAGGTACAGCAGGTAACAGATGCTATTGAGGAGGTAAATCCAGAACCACTTTGCCTCTTCTCATGACACCTGAATAAAGCAATTGATTAAATGGATAAAATGCACATTTCAGCCAAAGAAGGAAGATATTTGAACCCATCTTAAAAGACTTATTGCAATCAGCTGCAGTCCAAGCCAAGTAACTGGTGAATCTTGAAAAACTGCTATAGCACTTACAGTCTTTCCTGAGTTACCTTAGACATCATGCACATGGCTTTAGGGGCAGCCAAGCTCTCAGGCTTCAGGGTCTGACATAAAGAATATTCCAGAGGCTCTATGAAATGTTCTCTCAATTCAAATTAATTCTGTTTGCCTGCCTTGGAATTCTTGCACTGACTCCAAAAACCTGAAGCTTTGGTAGGAGATCCTGTATGCATTAGACAGACCATATTTTGAATTGCTGTGGCAGCTGTTTTTATAGAGATTCACTCTCTGAAGGAAGTAGTTCTGCTTTTACAGTACATGCCATGTCTAGGTTTGGTGCTGGTATTCCTGGATAGCTGAGATCAGTGGTGCTCTCCCAGCTCTGTACCAGCCCTGGCCATATTTCACTGCTGCCTACTTTTCTTCCCCAGCATTTTTCAGGAGAACAGCTATTCTCTGGAATTTGGATCTGCCTTGGGATTTGCACCAAAAAATGCAAAGGGAAGGTGGGCTGGAAGAAGGGACACCCACTAAGCCCTTTTTGGGGTGAGTTCTTTGTGTCTCAGGAATTTCTATGGTGTGGCTCTGTCCCTTGGGTGAACTGCAATGGATGGTTTGAGCTCACACACTCAGTTTTGTTACTACAGTAGGTTAGGAGAAGGTAGGAGTAATGCTGCTCAGCTAATGAGCAGTAGCTTGTTTAGGCACAGAAATTCAGCCTCCATACTGTCTCTATACACACATGTTCTGTCCTAGCAGGGCTTTCCATGTGAATAAAACTTAAAGAAACTTAATTAAATAAAGGTGTGAGCAGAAATTTTTCTTGTTCTCTTTCACTATGTTGGTGCTCATCCACACTGCCACTTCTTTCACCCAGTATGCAATAAGGCAAGTCCATACACCTGATTTTGATCACCTGGGCATTATTGGAGTGAATAGCAAACACAGCTGTAAAGATTTTAGTTGAGATGATCAGCCTTTGAGGGATAGGTCTTTGCAAATGAACCAAAATAATAAGAAACAGCTGATTACACCCATAGCTCTGAAAGCTGCATGAAGGAACCATGAGTTGGATGGTCACTTGCTTCTTTGCCTTTGGCAGGAAGGAGTCAGGATTACCTGCTAAACTCATTTCAGGGGCAGCTACTCAGGTCTGGGCTAGTTTAAGGATAAGGTGCTTAAATACCCTCTTTTTTCCCCAACTCCCCCTCTCTGAACCTTACAGAACAGAATATCTCTCCATGAAGTTACTGTTTTATGGCTTGCACAAGTACCTGGTGAGCAGAGGGTGAGCACTGCACTGCCTGAATTGTGGTAAGCACTGAAGTTTATCTTTTCACTTCTCTTTAGTTCAGCACTGTGTGCTGGGAGGCACACTGCATATGATGTGGTTATATGGTAAATGTAAGTTTTCAAGCTATATGTGCAGAAAAGAGTGCCAGACAATGAATTCCTGAAATAAGTTATCAGTATTAAGAGAGATTTGTCAGAATTTACTGAAAGCATAATTTATTGTGTCCCAGTGGAAAAAAAAAAGGCAACTTTATTCAAGTTGTGTTGGTGGGGATTTGACTCTGTTCCTGTGAGAGAAGCAGAATTGGCAGTGTCTCTGTGCTGGTGGGTGTGCTAGGGCTGTGGGGGAGCTGGTGGTGCTCTGGCAGAGCTCTGTGGAGTGGGGGCTTTTGGCACCACTGTGGTTCAGAGGCTTGGCTTGCCCCAGGCCTTTTGTTCCACAGATGACAGGTTTGCCCTTTATGTACACCAGCTCCAGATTCCCCAGTGAAAAACAAAATCCACAGCAAACTCTGAAGTTTTTCAAGTGAACGTTCCCTTCTTTCTGTAGAAGATTCCTGTTGGAATCCTAGATGCTGAGAATTTTAAACTTTCTGTGCTGAAAGGCACAGACTCACAAGAGAGCACTGCATTTGACTTAAGGCTGTGGAGAACACTTCCAAAATTGATTAATAGCACTAAGATGACAAGTGTATAGGTAGTTAGAAGTGTGTAACATCACAAAACCTTAAAGATTAAAGTTTTGGAATATGGTAATAAATATGAAACACATGAAGCTTTTAAGACAGAAACAAGCTCTTCTTCACCTTCTTCTTCCTTCTTCTTCATGGATTTGGGTGGTATTTTGTAATTAGAAAAGTCCACACTGCAGACATCAAAAGATCAGTATTTAAGTTAAAAGAGAAAATAATCTAAGTATCATTTCTTAATTAGATAGTTTAGTCTTAAAAGACCTTGTAACAAGAAATAGTTAACCATTTTGTACCTTACTGATGAAAAACTACAAAACTCATCGTTGTGAGGCTGTTACACTGATAAGAAATAATAAACACCTAAGTCCAAACATGAAATACTATCTCACATACCTTCAATCCCAACCTCAACAAAAGCAAAAAATACAAACAGAAAATCCACAGGTTGCCTACGTGAGGATGTCACAGCTTTGAGTGCTGCAGCTGAAGGGTCTGTAGGGCTGCACTGGGTTTCTCAGGACTCTCTGATGGAATTTGACTGGCGGGATGCTCCAGACAATTTTCTGAAAAAGCTCAAAACCAATTCATTTGTTTTTCTTCAGCATTTATTGTTTTCATTTGGGCTGATGCTCTCAGCAGGCTTGCAGAGAAGGACCAGATTTGGAAACAGCTTGGTGCTGGCTTTTTGTCAAGCTGGTGTCACAATTGAAGCAGGGACCTCCTGAAAACCAGGTCCTACAACCCCCAGTAGTTGTTGCTGGGGCTCTCTATCTGTAGGGGACTGGGAATGAGAGTGCAGAAATAATGGTGATCAATGCAGTTTGGGCTTTTATGTATAGGGATGTTGTGTTAGAGTGGCAATGGGATTGGTAGGTGTCAGCCTTAGGCCACACCTGCAACACCGCATGAAATCCTGGCAACAGCATCCTCACAAAAAATATTGACAAACTGTTGAGAAAGTGAGAGGAGCAACGAAGCAATCAGAGCAGAAGGGACCAAATGATGAGAAAGGATTAAAAAAAAGCTAAGTGCCATATCTATGACTTTGCTAGAGGATGATTGATGGGAAACATAGATAAGTTTGAAAGGAGAGTGAATTAAAAAAAAAAAGAGTGAGAGAATAGTTAGGACAGTATGAGAAGGTATAACTAAGAATGATGGGGTGAAATTAAGCAAGAGAAAATTTAAGGTGAATCTTAGGAAAAAAATCATTACTGAAATATATTAGGCTGCTGAGCGGGTGTCCATGGGGAGCAGTGCAAACTGCTGCCTGTATATTGTTTAGCCTGGGCAAAATGTTGTCAGGCAGGCAGCCAAGGAAGCTGCAGGAGCAGCAAACTGAGGCATTCATACTTTTATCAGTGCTTTTATGGTTTCATGTGTATCATTTACAAGTGTAATTTGCTTAAAACTATTGCATCAAAGCATCTTTGACCACTCATCCCTGCTGAAATTGGTGAGAGCAAGATGCATAAATACCTAATGTAGACTTTGACCTGAAGGGTTTGATACCCATTATGGGTGAGGATGACAACAGCAATGTGAATAGTACCTGCATGCTGGTGCATGACCAGAACCAGCCCTGGCAGGGTGCAGGGCATGCTCTGCTGTGTTGTGCTGTGCCCTGGCACTGGGACCCACCGAGGCATCTCCACAGCTCAGCTGGCTGGGCAGCCTGGACCCCTGGGGCTGGCCCTCCCCAGCCCCTGCAGCCACAGGGCCAGTGCCCTGGAGATGCCTTGGCTTTGGGCACAGAGGAATTTTCCAGGAAACAGCCACAGTTATCGTTCTACCAGGCAGAAGGAAAGCTTTCCTCCTCAGCTATTCCTGGCTGGGAGAGCTCAGTGTCCATCTGTGCTTACCTGGCATGTGGGATCCTGTCTCCCTAAAACCTTCCCTGGGATTGGGGCTGAGGGTGGCATCTTGTCCTTCATGAGAGTTCCCAATTGAAGGAGGGCTTTGAGTGCAGGAAAGTTGCACTTTTGCTAAGAAACTCCTCAGTTTTGTGGAAAACTTAAATTTCTTGGGTTGAAGAGTGGCAAGAAGAAACCCAAATAGTCTGTGGGCCAGCCCCTGCTGGGAGCAGTGAAACCTGAGTTTCATTCCCTGCTTTGGTGATATCTTTGAGAAGTAAAGCTCCTGTCTGCATTTTGTGCATGACTTGCATCTTCTGGGTCTGCTGTGACTTTGAGGTGTAAACAGAGGAAAAACTTGTTTGTGGATCAGAAAAAAAACAGTAGGAAGGAACAGGCTGTAGGTTTGTCAAAATTGTCAGGACCTGTCTGGAAACAAACTACTTAGGGACATGTCAAAAATCGGTGTTGAAAAATGGAAGGCATCTGAAGATTTTGGGTGGCTTTGGAAAATAGCTGGCAGCTTGATGGCAATAAGAGGATTTCAGCTTTCATAAGGGTGAGATGAGCAAGTACTTGGTAAAAACACAAAGTCACCAGGGTCTGGGTGGACACAAGTCCTGCTGGCCATGAGATGGCACATTTCTTTGTCATGTGGAGCTTCTGCAGCACTCACTTGGCATTTGTGAGGGACAAAAGTAGAAAATAATCCTTGAAGGAAACAAACCCAGCTGTTTACCTCTCTTTGCTTCATAATGTTTCTTACTGTTTCCAGAGTTCTGTCTCTGCTTTATAACAATTTGAAATAGCTTTGAGGTATTTTTTTCCTGTATTGCTGCCCTTTGCCTTTTATTCTGTATATTCACTACTCCCTATCTAAAGAAATTCTGACTAAATTCCTTGAGGGTCTGACCCTTCCCTTAGCTTTAGTTTATGCTCTCTTGTTCTTGTGTTTGACATAAGCTCAAACAGCCTTGTAAAATCTCATTTCTCTTCCCTTCAGGATTGTATATTCTTCTATGAAATATTTTCCCCACCCTCCTCTATCCTGCCTTTTCCTAGAAAAGTGGTTCTATTTTGGTAACTGTTTTGTTCAGTGAATTGTTGGAGTGCTGGATTCTTTTGTCACTTGATCTGTTAGTGTCTCCATTACACGTTATTGTTCTACCCGAGTTTTAGTTATAATATAAGCTTCACCTTTTTTGTTTGTTTGTTTATCCAGAACTCCATATTATTTCCTTTGCATCCTCCTAATGTTTCTCTTCAACAGTTCAGTACAGGGCTTAGCAAACTGTAGACTGGTTGCATCACATTTTCTTTTCAGAACGGTGTGTTCTGGTCTAATTTTGTTGCTGCTCACCATGGAATGTGTAATATGCTTAATTCAGCACTATGAACTTATACAAAATCCTGAGTTACAAAAACCATACATTGAAATGGGAAGCTAACTTCTGTAAAATCTATTTGGCTCTATGGTTTTATTTGTCAATAATTATAATTTTGAGCCCATACGTTAAACTAGTACTGCAAACTGCCCTACTGCCTATAATATAATACAATACATTACAAACTACAATAAAGACCTGTTTTAAAAATAAACAGTGCTAAGTAGCACACTGTTGAATCCAGATAAACGTGCTGCTGCATATAGCTTAAAATGAAGAGGAGTTTGGCAAGAAGAAAACTTAATAAGAAGGGAATGAAAATTCACAGTGAAATGTGTTTGCTAGTCATACAGGGGAGCTGAAGGCTCCTGCAGCACATGGCTCAAACAGCTCACGCTGCTTTTTAGAGCACAATTTTCCAGTTTCTTTTCCCTGGAGTGTGCCATTAGCTTTGGTCTTCCATTAACTTCCTTGGTAACTTCTTAAAAGAACTCTCTAGAGATGAACACGTCTCTGGAGGACAAATACCAGCTTGAAGAAATTGAACAAATGAGTGGTTTTAGTGTGAAGCAATTTTGCTGTTTGTCTTTTTTATTTTAACTTCAGGCAGGGAATAGAAAATCTGCTATGTTATGTTTTCTGAAATATGGAACAGATATCAATCTCAAAACCTCATGAGTAGTTTACATGCAGCACCGACCAGGAATTGAAAGAAACCCATTATAAGCTCTATGAGCCTTAGTATTTGAGATAGATGCTGTTTCTAAAATGGGATCTTTTATTCTGCAATTCTGACTGTGAACTTTACATGCTTCCTAGCCTTTGAGCTGTGTACAGAACTTTATCAAAATTAAATGTGAAACCCAGCACGGGTTTTTTTTCTAGACATGGATATCTCCAGGAATATACTTTAGAAATATTGTAGCCCACATCTTAAATTATTCTTTTCCTTTATCCAAAGGAAGTACAGCTAGAGACAGAGCACAACCACTTCACCTTTTCAGGCAATATTTCCCAAGTATTGTACAGCATTTTCTAGCTGTAAAATTTTGAAAACCATAATTTTTAAGACTTACAGTATTTAGAAAAGAGTTAAAAAATTGTTATCACCTGAAATGTATCACAATATTTTGTATCTTGAGTAAAGTCATGAGTTCAAGCCTGGGTGCTGAGGTGCTCCTGCTCATCTCCTGCTCCACCAGTAGCCACTGCTCAGAATCTGATGTCTCACTCCAAAATATACACACACACATATACATGGAGATGTATTTATATATGTATATGCACATATACATGAATACTTTTAATCTCCTTCATGACACAGACACTCCAGGATGTGTGTCCTGGCCAATTCAGGACCTGTAGGCACAGAGGTGTGCATCAAGTGAGGATCAGGACTCAGCTAAGGAAACTTCCCAGCAGTGGCACCAGATTTAGAGGACATCCCAAGAGATCACAGCAAAGTCCCCTTGCTCTCTCCAGATCTCATGTTATAACAAATGAAGCCAGATGGCCAAATATTGTGAAAGCTGCTTTGCTTCCTGACTTTTGTTTTTATGGTATGCTGTGATGAAGTGAGGATATGTCAGGGTGTCAGACAGCATAGGGCCTGCCAAAAAAATGATGGAGAACTGTTCTGGGTAGATGAAACAAAACCTGGCTCAGACTGTGTTTGTATCTTCCATCAGTAAAGTCGTCTCTTCTTTACCTGGGTGGTTTTACATAATAGAGCAGGAGAAAATGAACACATAATGATCAAAATTTTTCTTTAGCAAAGTCTTTCCAAATAAGTTGGTTCCCAAATTGTTGAGTTGGAAATGGTGGTGGTTTGGGAGGTCATGATTATATTCTGAAGCATAGGGCATTTTCCTCCCTTTACCTCTCAATGCAAGAAATAGGGATAAAAGCAGACCTCACAGTTAGTAGGATTAAAAGAAAATTCATAGCATTAATAGCTGAATACTGACCTCACAGAAGTTTGCATGACCAAGAAACTTTTCCTTCAAATTCTACTTTTCATATATATTTTTTTTAAAAAAGAGAAGCATTTTGTTATATTTTACAACTAGCCAATGCAGAGACAAAAAGCAGTTTGACATTCAGTAGGAACCATTTGGTTAAGGAAGAAAATGTAAAGAAATCCCATGTCTCCAAATAAAATTGTCTCTGTGTGGGTGACAAGAAGATTTCTCTTCCTGAATATTTCATCCTGAATATATGTTTCATCCTGAATATCAGGATGATCACTGTTGTCTAGTTTTTCAGGAAAGAGTGTATTTATTATTTTTGAAGTCACACACAGGAACATACTATCTAGGATCAAGGTCAGAAAACTTTCCCATAAAAATAGCCATTGTGAAGAACAAGGCTGAGTTTTTGCTTTGCTATTTGCAAATCAGTACACAGAGATTTCCAACAAAGCCCATTACCTGGGCATTGGAAGTGTACATTGCCAGCTCCATGCTGGATAACCCCAGCAAACATTCCCCTCTTGATGGGAGGGGATATCTCCTTGCTGCATGGTGCAAAAACTGCTGTTGGTTTTCTTGTTTGATAAAGGCAACATTTAGCTTTGGGCTAAAGAGATAAAATGACAGTTGTGACTGTGACCAGTGTGCTATCACAGCTGTACAGAAAAGATTGACTCTAGCATGTTTCTTGCATCCACTAAGCTCTTACAGCACTTCTAAGAAAACAGATGCAAATATGATGGCTTTC
Source organism: Molothrus ater (assembly GCF_012460135.2). NCBI lineage: Eukaryota > Metazoa > Chordata > Aves > Passeriformes > Icteridae > Molothrus > Molothrus ater. The sequence continues at coordinate 16,610,763 of NC_050484.2, forward strand.
ATGTAAGGCTTTGCTTTTGTATTGCAGCTGGATTTTGTGGTTTTATATGTGGTGTGTACACCACATTAGAGTGCTCTGTGTTCCACAATAATATTTTTTGTCTTTATCACTGCGCAGCTATCACATAATCTAGGAGCTTAGCGGAGCTCTTGCAATAGGTTATATTTTATTGACAATCAAAACCTAAATCTTGGCGTTGTGGCAGGAGCTGATCTTTGCCTTGAAGTTTATTGGGCAATATTCAAGTTGTTCATACAGCTCTGTAGATATTCTGGATACTTTACAGACAGATATAACACCAGGCTCTGCCCCAAGGAATTTACACTCAAAATTCAAGGTGGCACAGAAGCAGAAGAGAAAGCAGATGATGTCTGAAAGGAAGACTGTGAGTAAATCATCAGCCTGTAGAGCAACATTAATGTCAGCATTCTGAATATTGAAGTCACCAAAAAAAGCTGCTCTTTTTGTAGATTGTGTTCTTCTTTTCTCATTAAATATTCAGTTTTGCAGTGATGCTAATGTGTAAGCACTATGAGGCCATGTAGGTAGCAGTTGCTGGAGGTCTAAAGTCACAGGTCAGTGTACTAATCACAGCATGCTGCACCAGCCAAGCAGCCACGGGGTACCAGGCACAAGGCAGCAGCCCTGCCCTGAGCATGCTGCTACCACATTGCTTCCACACAGCAAAATTCATTGCAGGATGCGATGCCAAATCTTCCGGTCAGCGCTCTGTATAAAATAGTTTTCTCTTTGTCACCAAACAATTTTAAGGACACAGTCCAGCACAGTAGGGCTGTAATCTTGTTTATTCTTTGCAGACACTACAAGGCTCTCTAAAAGCCTTAGAGATCATCACACCCTTGTTATCTTAGCAGGTATGTGCCTTGTAATCTCGCTGCACTAATTGTTGAGAAAATGTGCTTGGTAGTCTACACCAGCAGAATCCCAATTGCCAAGGTAATTAATAGTGTTACAGACTTCAAGGCCATAATGCTCATCAGTTATTAATTAGCAATTCATTTTGCTGAATAAATAATACTTATGATTGATGATGGAACTTGTAATTGGGCACTAGTAGTGTTCCTCAAGGGAACAGCTTCTCTGCCAGTATTGACTATGACAGTAACAGCTCCGAAACCCAAGATCATTTAAGAAAATCTACTCTAAACAACTGTGACACAATGAAGGCATTTACATTCAAGGTTGTTGGAAACATAGAACTTAAACACTGGAGACCTGCCTATGCCAACCAAATGCTGCTATTTTTGTCTATTTTTCTTGTATGTTGCCTCACTTTAAGCATTGCCTCCTTATAAGGAAATTTCCTATATAATTTAATGGCATGCATTACATTGTCTTTATGAGCCTTCATATGCATTCTTCACAGATTCCAAAGATAGTATAATAAAGGAAATACCTCTCCAAGTACAATAATCAATTTAAAAGAAATTTTTTCAGATTAAATCTATTTCAGATTAATAGATTGTGGAAATCACTTTTATTTTATATTAGTTGGCACTACCTTTTGACATAAATGAAATGGAACTTATAACCTCCACCCTCATCATGGAAGGAGAAGCTGGTTAATAAAGCAATAAGCTGTTACTTTTAACTGGTTAGTCAACAAAGACAAGTATGGGAGGTCAGCTGCTGACCAGATGCTGCCTTCAATTAATATTCCAACCCTAAAAGACATTTATCGTTCAGTTTAGAAGGCAGAGCAGCTGAGTCATAAAAGCAGCCCACAAAAGATATTTTAAAGCATGTATAATGACTAAATTGCTTGAAATAAATTCGCCCTGAAAATAAACATATTTTGTACAGCCTATGTAAACCAAATTTCTTCTCCCTGTAAATTGCTTGGACTAAGTGGGAGTTTGTGTTTGACAAGAGCATACATTTGCTTCATTACTACGTGCAGGTTATTTTTTTTTTCCCCTTTGAAAAGGGTTAATAAACTATAAGATATCATTGCAAAGTAAATGAGTCCCGCACCCTTTTAAGGGAGGAAGATGCTGCTGAAGAAGAAGTTAAAAAGAAATGCAGAGCCTGTGTTGTAATGCTAACAGGCAATTAACAAACTCATGGGTGTTAATTATCTTCATACTGTATCATGTTCAATTAGCTCAGCCCCTGCAACAAAGGCAACCATGAGCAATTGCTTTGATAGGCGTACAGTACTTCATTTGTAGTTAATCGGTTTAAGCCTTGCAGTTGCTAGGCTACACCAGTCTCCAGAGGTAAAAAGCTGCACAGATGCACTATGTTTAAATGACTACAGAGAACTGTTTAAACTCAAACCATGTATAACTCTTTATTGATTTTTCAGAGAAGATCTCAGCTCTGATGATAAGGTTTTGATATATTTTCCTGCTACAGCCGGTTCCTTGGAGTATTGCAGAAAAAATCTGTCAATATGCTTCTATTATGATCTCTTGATCTGTGGCTATAAAAACCTTTAGCTGCAGCCCTTATTATAAAATAATGGAAGAAGCGATAGTTGATTTTTTTCCCCTTTCTTTTCATCCTCCCTCTCCATAATACATGGAGATTTTTTTTCCCCAGTGCCTCTAGAACAAAATTAAACTATATTCCTTCTGTATTTCCGTATTAGAATAATACAGAAGAATTTCTATCACTAATTAATTTGATTGACTCTCAGCAGGAAAGGATCAGCTGTAGCATCATGAACTTTAACAATAACTACCAACTGATGGGCATTTCACATCAATAAGACCATCACTAGCCTCCCTCACCTGTCACCAGGCAGGGAATGAGCAATAACCACCCCCTGCAGATGCACTGCTTAGCTCTTTCTGCCCGATTAACAATTTATAATGGTGATCAAGAAACAGTCAGCGGCAAATCAAGACAACTGTCTGACTGCCTGTTTAATTGGCCTTGTTTTCTTTTTGATAAATGGCTCATGACTGCTACAGGCCTCTGTATTTTGACTTTTAATAGGCCACTGTGATTAGACTACCAACAGATACTAGGTCAAAGCTGAGGGAAGGTGCAAAAAATGTTAATTAATATCAATAATAGGCAATTATTAGTTAGACAGAAGGACCTACTAGCTGCGTGCTCTAATGACTCAGAGCTAACTTGAAGGGAAACAGTGCCAAATTAGCATAACTGTGTATGCAGGCTGCATTGTGGATCCTAGCAAACATCTGTTATGTAATTCAAACAGAATTCTTCCTTTTTGCACGATGCTCACAAAATTATCAATTCTTTTCAGTCATTTCAAGACACTAATGATACCGTGGGGGTTACTGACCTCACAGTTGGGTTTTGAGTCTGTCCTTTGTATCAAGAGCTAAATTGCAAAAGTTAATATTTTAGGTGTGGTTTTCTAGATCTCTAAATTAGTAACTCCTGTATAAAGGTCACCAATACTCTAATTGGAGGAATACATGCTGAGCAATCATGCTAGTCAAAGTGTTGCTCTCACTACAAATAACTTTTCCCCCACTTTGTCTCTTACAAAAACAAGCACACAGAACAGTACTGGATACTGAAATATTTGTGTATCTGCTGTTTTTTACCTGCTGAATAGGCATGAAGCAATGCAATGCCATATGATGAGAGAGTCAAAATTCTTACACGTGGGGATGACACAAAGAAGAGAAGGAGCTCCTTTGAGTCTCTAATGGGTCTACTTTTCTATGGTGGTTTTGAGGATGCTGGGTGTGTCACCTTTCTAAGTAATGGAAGAAGCCTATATATAAGGATATAATGGAAGAATCCTATATAGAAAGATAATGGCCCTACATTTTAGGGAATCCTTTATTCTTGCAAGCTTAAACTCTAAGAGAGATGAACTCCTGTGGTGTAGAGGTTAGAGGAGGTTTAGTTGAGAGTTGATTATCTTGTAAGTAGTTTAGGGATTTTTTTCTCTTCACTAAAATGGTCAGAAACACTTTAAAGAGTTAATGACAATCAAGCTCTGACACAGCTTTACTCTGGCTATTTCTGAGGCAACTGCAGTGCCCACTAATATGGCTGCAACACTGATGGCAATTTGGTCATGACTGAAGAAGACACATTGATGAAGACAGAATCCAGGACTCGTTATCAAGCCCAGAAAGAACAATCTCATGTTAAGGGCCATAACATCATCCATCTCTCTCTCTCTCTCTCTATGTGTGTGTGTATCTCTATCATCTCTATCTCTCATTCCTTTACCATTTTGTATCTACATCTCCTTATCCAGATGTCAAACCAACAAGTGTCACCAATCTCTGATTTGCCTGCACCAAGGTCAGGTTGACTGTCTGCTTTAGCCACAGAACTGTCCTCCTAAATACATCAAAAACTTTCTACAATATTTGAAGTAAGCAGTGTTTATGGGCACACGTATAACCTATAATCCTAGTAGTTTTCTACTGAAATGCATAGTCTATATTTTTATATTTACAACAAATTGAGAATGAAAGATGTGACTTCAAAAAATTATTTCCTCACTTAGAATTGTCTTGGCTTTTGATTTTACATTGAGGAGAGGAAACAGTGGGAAGGATAAGAAAACATATCAGCGAAGTGTTCCAGGCAGTTGTGGCCAGTTTTCGTCTCCTAAGGAGGGTATTTTACTGCTTATCTGTCTACTCAAGCTTCACTTACACGAAGAGGGAATTGCTTTGCACTTCCAGCTTTTGTAGCCAAAATGTATGTTGTGATGCTTATCAGCTTAAGGAGTCATACATGTTAGTACTTACATTTTGAAATTCTGGTTGATGCCACATTGAACCATCATAGAGGTACACTGAAAAATTATCATTTTCAGGCCTTAGAAGATTTTGTTTCCTACAGAGAAAACTCTCTGATTAGTTTCATAAAGAAAAGGTGAATAATGGTGTCAAATTTGCTACAGAGTGTTTACATGCTTCATTTAATTTGTAATTTTTTTTCAGCTGTGACTATCATGTTATTACAAATATTACTGTTTAAACACAAAATTACCTGAATTTGGTAACTTTTGACTGTTTCAGGCTAGATTATTCCATCTTTTATAAAGAAAAAAAAGTTTAATTAGCTACAACTGAAAATCTTTTTTTTTTTAATTTACATGGAAAATTTGAAGGCATCTGACAGAGTAAAAGATTTTTAAAAAATTCTGAATTTCTATTTAGATAGGATTTGTCTTGAAAGTAATTTGTTCAGTATACCGGAGTTTTACAATCTTAAGGGCTTTTAACTTCGGTTGTTGTCTGTTATCTCTCTCCTAAACATTCTTGATGTCTAGAGATTTAACATTAGTTTGGAGGAAGAAAACAAAACCTTCAGTCTTCTGTAGTGTACGTACCCTGATTGACCTTTTTTGTATTTTCATTTATTTTGCATAAATTATTTTTCTAGCCTCATTAGGGAAAGAATTGTGGAAATGTATATTTGGTACAGCATGGAAGCATTGCACTGGAAATCACGCATGATACAACACGTTTTCGTACATAAGGGCTATTGCCTGAAGAGCTGTGGGAGGTTTTATTTTCAGTAAAATAATCTGGCCCAGCTGTTAGGTGTATTCTTTTGCTTTCCAGTTCCCTCAAATTACGTGAAGTGAGTTTTAGAATGCACAGAAAGTCTCCTTTGATGTTCAGGTCTGCTAAAAGCTGGCGCACCAGAGGCCTGTGCTGGAATATTATACCTGTGTTATGAGGTCTTGTTCTTTCAGGTGAATTCTGATTAAACCTTTTCTGAGATGCTCTGAAAGGACACATTCTCTTCTTCATCACAAATAACCACAGGAAGTTATTTTTAGGTTAGCAAGGAGTCTAGAATACATATATTCTAGAACATATATAATAATATAGGATTTTGGTCCTCACATGATCTTCTAAACCATCTTTTGTCCTCTAAACCATCTCTAGTGAGTCCTCTGGTGACAAGGTTATAGAAAAGTGCAGGGAATTTTCGTCTTCTTTCAAAAAGGAATTTGAGAAATTTACTCTGGTGTAAAATAAAAACAGAAAAACCTGCAATTCATAAAATAATTTGAAGTATGAAAAAAGTACTTGTAGTTAGCGCTAAGAACTGTGCCAGAAATGGATGAGTCTGAGCTATGTAGGTCGGATTGCCATTTTCATATGAACCCTAAATTACTGGCCATTGATACCTGTGACAGTGTATTTCTGTGCTAGATGCGTGTGTTTGAAAATCTTTGAGCAGGAACTTTATTTGACTGATTGTAACAGGCTACAATAAGCTCTGAAAGAATGGTTGTTGTCTGAAGATGGTCAACATTTTCCATATTAAATATGCTTCTATTGTATAAAGTAGTTCAATGGGAAAAATACAGTACACTGCAATCTTTCTCTTGAAGAATTTATATTCTTGCATTATGAAGGACAGCTGTCTGTAAAGCTCATCCAATGAGCTCAGCACAGTGTGGAAGCTGCATGTAACATTGAAAATAATGAACATCTGTATTGCACAACTTCCCATATCAAAACTTAGTTTAATAGTTCCTTGGTTTAGTTTGTATAAAAGCAGAATCACAGAATCATTAAGGTTGGAAGGATCTCTGGAGATCCTCCAGTCCAACCACCTCGTAATGAAATGCAGCTCTGATAATGTTTGTTTGTTTGTTTGTTGTAGGAGACATATCAAACACTTAATATCCAACATGGGCAATTCAGGGAACTTGAACTTCTTGTCTTCAGATTTTGCTTCAAAATGTTGCTTTTAAACATTAAGGTCTCTGGAAAGCTGTAGGCCTTAGAAGGTTGGTTGTGCATATTCCAGTTTTACAAATAGGAATGTAAAGTGGATTTATCTGGTTTTGTTTGAATGGTCTCTTGAATGAGATTTTGACTATTGCATACATGAAGTGAGAAATTCTGTGGTTTTAACACTATTATTATAATGCATATCAAGCTATTTATGGATTTAATTTTTAAGATCTATGACTTTATCAGACTTTCATTTTATTAGCTTTTTTTTTTAAGCAGGAGAGAACACTTTATCACAAGCTGTCATTTCAAAGCATTGGGTTGAGATTTGGTAGAAGATGCCTTTCTCTCCTGTTTTGCACAATCTGCTCATTGGCTGCCTGTTACCCCACCTCCTTGATAAGATAATAGTATGGGTCTAGGTCATTATTGCTTTTGACAAGATAATGGTTTAAAAAAAATCCCCCAGAGATTTGTAGTAGTAGTCATTTGTGTCCAAAACACATGTTCTACAGTCTTAGAACAATAGAATCCATGAAAAATAGTTTTGATTTCCTGGAGCCATAACAACTGGTTCTGCTAGCACTTTGCCTTGTGTTTGGCAGGTTTGGGATGGGGAGCCTTGCAGACATTCTGCTACTCTTTTTGTGCTGTGCTAAAGGAAATGACTCTCTCCTTTTATGCTTGCCTAGTTCTTAAAAATTACTGTCCAGACTACAACTACTAGAGATTTGTGAATGTAGGTGGCATGATGTGGGTATAGACTCTGGTGTATTAGCTGCTGAATATTGAAAGGAAAACCTGAACCCAGCTACAGAAGATGAAATTAGGGCATTGTTCTGGTTGTTAAGATTAGAGAGGGGTTGAACTAAAGCCCTCTAAATTCAGCACAAATACAGATCTCTGCCTTTCTCAATTGTTTCATATTGAAGTTATTGGGAGACTTAATCTTGAGTTCAATGAAAATATCTTTTAAGATGTAATGTATTTCAACAAAATTGTCTTCACCTCAAATAACATTAGAAAACCCTCAAATGAACAATTTCATGTGCATTGCTCTTGTGTATTTTAGGTGCTACGTACTTTTTGTTACAGATAAATTATCAAATGGAAAAGTGTCAGAGGAGAAAGTTCTCTTTATATTAAGTAATGGTCTCAGAACTTTGTACTAGAATTTATGGTTATATGCTGTGAAGAAAGTACAAAATTTCAGTTGCTACTAACATGAAAAATACTGTCCAGCAAAGATTAAAAAAAAAAACAAACCAAAACTGGAAGAGGAAAATAAATGGCCTAGGAAGCATTTGGAGCCAAGTAGCCCGCTGTAGCTTTTTTCTTCCCAAACAATGTTACCTTTGTATAATGATTATACCATCTTTGTGTATTTTATCATTCCTGATAAAAAAAGAAAAACTGTAGGAACAAAATGAGAATTCTTGATACTTGGGGACTTATTTTTGACTGGATTAACATAGAAACAATGGCCTTTAGGGGGACTTTAGGGGGACTGATGAGATTGCACGGCTGTCCTCAGACCCAGTCATGTGCTGTGAACTCAGATGCACAGGATGCACCAGGGAGGAAAGTAAAAATTCTGCTCTCATCTAAGCCGAAATCCTGTAAGACTCATTCAAAACAAAATCCTTCAAGTGTATCCATTTAATCTGTGAGACCAGATACAAGATTAATTTGAATGTACTGCTAATCTATAGATCTCAGGACACTGGAGCTTCTTGCAGGGACTGCCTAATACGCTGCCTGCCATAGTGATGCCCACACAGCTCCTGGTCTGAAGAGACCTGAGCATCTGCGCTCTGCAGATCAGCCTTGCCCAGAGGCTTAAAACTGCTTTAATTTGTTTTAGACCCAGAGCACACAAGATTGAGTGCCTGGATGTACTTTCACCATACCTCAACTTTTCCTTTGGTTTGTCGGTGAGCAGATAGAGCAGGAAAGCCATTCTAGTTTCCTAGCATAGGTACTCTCTCTTATGAGGTAGAAATTAAAATCATTGCTGTGAGAAGGAAAGGTCTGTCATGCAACTTCTTGAGAATTACCATCTTGTCATCCAAAACCTCTCTTAAGTAAAACTACAGCTAGCTTAAGAAGATAGACTTCAAGGGAAGTAGTAGCCTTCCCTGATTGTGCAGTCAAGTGGGATCAAGTTTAGAAGAAAGGATGTCTATCTGGATTGCCTGATACCACTTATATTCACATAAAAACACACAAATAGCTAAGAAAATTAAATTATACTGCTTTCTGGTTTTCTGGGAGAAAAATATTCTCCTCTTGGCCAGCCCAAAGCAGTCTACTTCTCCTATAATTTTCATGTCTTATGCTTGTATTTTTACTTTCTTGTCAAAATTCAGCTATATTTTTAAAATGGAATCCCTGTTCAATGTTTTTATGAAGTCTTTTTCTGGGAGAAGTTCAGACGAAGGATGCAAGCAAATGCAGCACCTTCACCCAGCAGCTGGGTGAGACTGCAGGTTTCCAAACCAAATGAAATCTAACAACTAATTCTACCACCTTAGGGGAGAAAAAAGCTAATGGTGCTTTGGTCTTACGCTTATATTACCTATAAGATCTATGGTCAGAACAAAACCAGGTAATTTCTCCCTGAGCACAGAGGACCCCAGACCTTGTGTGTAAGGGCAAGCAGGGCACCTTGTAGCCCAGTGACCGTGCTGCTGGTCCCAGGGCCCATCACAAGAACAGGTCTATTCCACTTTGCTCATAGACAAGTGCTTCTGAGATTGGGTGAAAGGTTTGTCACTAAGGACAAGTGCCTCCCAGATGTTATATGGACCTGATGGCCTGTTTATCTGCTTTTATATATGTTCTTTCCCTTGCACTTGGTTAGGCATCTTTGGCTTCCCAGACTTTCGGATTGGAACGAGACCGTAACTTAGGCTTTAACACCATCTTCGTACCTTACAAGCCTTTCCCACTGTATGTCATCTCTGCACTAAATAAAATAAACTGTATGTTAAGTATATCATAAAATCTGCTGGTACATCCATAATTTGTTCATCCAACCACAGATTGTGTTATAAATAATTGTCACTAGACTCTATTTTCAGCACTCAGGCTGCAGCTATTTCTTTCCTCAGGAATTGTTCACCACATTAAAAATTACCACATGGTTAACTAATGTTCTGTTTAGCATTTTTGCAAAGAATAATTGACACAGATGCACAATCAATGCTGTCTATATGAACCCAAATTTAGCTGTTTCAGCTCTCATTAATGCAAAAAATTGCATGAAATGCTATATTCTCATGGTGAAAAATTTAATAAATGAAGCCCAGTTATGCTTTTCTGTTATGCAAAGTAAGTGAGGATGTGTCATTGGAGTAGGGAGGTGTTTTTTGATGGAAGAGGTTTTGTTAAAGAAAGCTTTGGATGGGCCAAATACATGAGGAAATTCTCAATGAATTTCCAGGATCTCTTTTTATTAATACAAGTTAGTTGTGAAATTTGAATTCCATTCCTTTGTTTTAATGGTTAGTATATTTTAAAACTAGAGAAGCTTAATTGTGACATATGAAAGTCCTTATTTGGGGTAGATTTTTAATCTGATTGCTGTCTGCCCTGCTGTGTAAATAGTCTCTTGGGTATGGATTTTTAAGAGTGTGTGCTCTCCTTTACATTTCACTGTGTGACAATTCCTCTTTACCCATCCTCTCCATCCTCTGAGCAAGCTGAGAGCAGACAATAGATACATACTAATGGAGCTGTGTACTTGCCATCTGTAAGAGCAGCTGCTCTCCTGCATCTGTACAATATGTTGGAACTGAGAGCTTCACTAATCTGCATAATAAGGAGAAGGCTTATCCCACTCTAGCTAATAATCGCAAGCAATCGATGCACTTCATTCCCCCACTGCAGAACACAACAAAGTTGCAATATGTTTGCATATTCTCCAGATATAGAGAGGTCAAGCAAAAGAATGGACTGCTCATTCTGCCTCGAGCAATGAAGAAAATTCCATTCTCTGTCATTTTTGAAACTGTTATCAACAAACCCCCATTACTATATTCTTATTTAGCAATTCAAATAGAAATTAAAAACTTCGAGATTCAAATTAAAATATCAGTACCTCCAATCAAGCATATCCTTTAAACTCTCTGTAGTATTGAGTGTTTTGGGTTTGTACAACGACCTCCTTCACTAACCTTGACCCCTATGAAAACACTAAATTAGCTAACATAGGATTTCCCCACCCTAGGTGCTACTGAACATAATCCATGAACAGAGAAGTGATTAACTTCTTTCGGTACAAGTACATTACATACAAGCACTGAGGGAAGATCATACAAATGCTCTTCTCCTAACTGTTGTGCACACAGAAGATGAATTTGCAATTCATGGCCATTTCAGAATGGGAATTTGGTTCATGACTCCCACAGAGGCAGAAAAGACTGTAATGCTGTATTACACTGAGGAGCAGCAGAATGAGAGAGAAAGTAGGCAGAGAGCAAGTGATAAGCAGTATTTATTTTCACTTCATTTACAACATCAGGGTGAAAGGTATATCTCATCACTACCAGCATCCTGCAGCCAGCAAGGCTGAACATAAAAAAATTATGAAAAAACTTTCACCTAGAAAACAGAAAAGTAAAATTTGAAGGTAAATATCTGAAGTCCTGTTACAAGAGCATTAATAAAAGCTATTCTCTGATTTCTCGGGAACTGGTTGCAACTCTATGGTTTCTAATATTAATAACTTGCTCTAGATGAAATGAAAGAGGCAATACTGAAAGAAAACTGAATGCAATTGCATTTACAATGTTGGAGTAATTTATAATCAGTCTGTACAAGTTTATTTTCCTGGCAGCAGCAGTAGCTGTAGCTAGCAGCCCATGGAAGGTGGTAAACAGGTCTTCCTTCCCTCCCTCCTGGAGGGGAATTGTAACAGTTCTCACAGTGACTCCCTGGCACCTTCCCAGCGATTCCAATGTATTTATAGAGCACAGCAACTGGGGTAACAACTGGCTCAACAACAGTGCCTATATTAATCGATGAACCTGCTGTGGCTAGAAAAGCTTATAGGACACAAGTTACGACTTGTGGGGTATAAAGGGTTTTAAAAAACTTCATGTCAGAATCTCTAAGAAGGGTGGCATCTGGCAAACCTCTTGGAAAATATGAGAAATGTGTGAGCATATGTGCTCTACAAACTCACTGTCATGCAGGTAACTTTTCAGCTCCCACAGACTTGAATGTTTATGATCAGGCCTAGCCATAGCTATGTTTAGATCTGGCTATCAGTTTGTTTTAGCCCCAACAAACCATGGTTTTGTGGGTGAAGGCCATGTGCCTTAAGAGCTGGGGAGGCTGCACATCAGGGCATGCCTCGACAACTTTGCTTCGTGCCTGTGCTCACCTCTCCCAGCACAGGGAAATCCTTGTGGCAGCACTTCTCACTTCAGTTCAGCAGGATGTAAAAAGCTTCTTTGAAGAGAAAATGCTGGGAGCTGGCAGTGATTATTTTACTTCTCATTGTACCGATGTGGGTTTTTTTTTTGCATGCTGGTAGAAGGAATCAGATAATTATCTCTGAATTTTAGGTTTCAGATTACAAGAGGCTTATCTTGAAAACAGAAATCAAAATATGCTCCAAATAAGCGAAAATTTTTATGTTAAAATCAATCTATTGTGATTTTTATTGTTGTCACAAAAGTCAGGGTTTAAACATTAATATTGGATAGCACTGTGTCAGTGATTCTGAAGACCATACCAGTGAGAACCTGTGTATTTGTAAGGCTGCAAACAGTAGATACACAGGTAAAAGGGGAGATAAGACCCAATCACTTGTGACAGAAAGGGGATTTTTTGAAGAGTATTTATTAATATTCTGGTTCTGGAACCCAGGCAAGCAGTTTTGGTGTTCCCCACCTGTGTCCGTGGGTGTGCAATGGCTGTTGAAGCAAAGTTTAGAGGAGCACTGAATGATGTGATTTTTTTAAACCCTAACCTTCCACGCCCCAAATCCAGTTTTATGGTGCCCTGGACAATAGGACCTACTTCAGTTTGTCTGTTATGTTAGCATACAATATTGCTGTTCATGCTGCAGAGAAAACTGTGGTAGATCTTTTGGCATTTTATGCTCTTTCAATACACTGAGCTCTGCAAATGGAGAAATTGAAGAAAGCTTGGGAGAAAACTCGGATTTGGAGGAGATGTCCCACTCACATATCTGCCTTTTCAATACAGTCAGCCAGGGCCTTTGCTCACATCATGTTTAAAAAGGAAACAGTAGCTCTAATGGGGGGAAATCAACAAAACCCAGTGGCATGCCCAGATGTCCACCCTCCATTCAGTGGCTGACAAATGTGTGGCAGATGGTACAAGTGCTCCCGGATGTATTTACAGATCAATGTAAACGTAAATAAATAACTAGCAGCAAATGCAGCACCTACCCTGCTGCTGGTGCCTTGGGGGCACTACTGAGTCTCACCTGACTGGAAACATGGAGCAAGAAAGAATTTGCTTGAAGTTCCTTGTCCTAATGGACAGAAGGGAAATGGCAAATCTTACAAGCTCAAGCTCCTTGTATTCCTAAGGAGAATTCCAGTGACAGGTAAATGCATGAGCGAGTGTTTTTGCCCCCTCCTTCACCCTGGGTGCGGTGATCCTACCTCAGTGTGAGTGAGATCTCAGTTTTCCCACCCTCCATAAGTAAGAAGATGTTGAGCAATGTGCAGTCTCAGCAGATGCTGTGAGCTTGACAAAAATCATTGTTTTTTCTCTGCAACAAGTTCTCCATTTTATAACGATGAGAGAAGAAGGGAAATGTGTGTTTGGCTTTTTTTTTTCCCCATGCAGCAGCAGTGGCTTCACTGCAGTGGGGTGGCAGGGACCCTGTGGAAGGCTGTTCCAGCCCCTCTTACTGCATCTCACCAAGCTTCACTCTTGGGGTTTTGCTAAAGCAATGAAGGAGCACTGACCTATCAAATCACAGTTTCACAAGTTTCTTGTTTTAGAGAAGGTTTGTCATCCCCTAAAGCTAATCAAACAGGAGAAAAACAATCTCTAAAACATTTTCCAGTGATATTAACAGCCATAATTATGACATGCTCTATAAGCACACATGGGCACTGCATGTCTTTCACTTGTTGGCAGACAAGACCTGGTTGTCTAAACAGAAGTGCTGTCTTTGAAGCTTCTAGGTGGGCAGAAACAACCCCAGTACTCCTCAGCTTACCTTAAAAGCAAAGCAGCCTCACTTGCTTGGCCCTCCATTCCCTACTTGAGTTTTGATGCTGTCATGTCTTCTCCAAAACCAGTAACAATACACTTGTCCTTGTGACTAATAAATTTATTACTTGTGAGATGGTTCACATACTTGAAACCCCTCAGTAAAGGCTGTTAGAACCATTACTCTCTGGAAAATCCAGGTTAAAATTTTTACCCTGTGAAGTCTATGACAACAACCTACTTACTCAGACTGCAAAAAAAGTATATCTGTATGTGGGAATGCTTTGAAGTCCCACAGTTACCAGCTGTGCACCATGACCATTTTTGAAACTATCTCCCCCAATAAAAACTTCTGAATTCAGTCATTTTTCAGTTTAGAAATATTTCTGATGCTACATAATGCTGGAACATTGTGACTTGCCTGGTTTCTCTGGATTTGAACCTGTCCCTGTGATTTCTCAGTGTAGGATGAGATTACTGGACTATCTAATTTTAGGATGTATATTTTAGTATGGATGTATTGATAAATTGAGCCTACTATTGTAGCACTGAGTTGAATATTTATTTGACCTGTGAACCTTCCAGAGCTACTGTCAGATTTCAACAAGGAGGTTTTTTGAGCTGGAGAAACAATTACTCCATGGAGGAGTTTGATTCATTATCCTCACTGTTTAAAATTAGCACCATTTGTCTGTTTTAAAATTGTGTGCCTTGAAGTTCCAGTTCTTAATAACAGCAAACCAATAAGTTCTATATAGTTACAAAAATATTGATTTTAAACAAGTTTTGAAGTAATGGATGGTCTTAAGAATACAAGCACACAGAAATGAACATCTCTCAAGGCAAATTGGCTCAGTGGAGTTTTTTCACTCAACTTCAATGGGCCCAGGATTATCCCCTTCTGCTCACAGGCATTAGGAGATTAGACTTTGCTAGATAGTTATGATTCTTCCTCTGATGAATATTTGGTTTGTAAAACTTAACTTTCTGTGAGGATTTCTGCACATTTTATACTTTGTATTGCACAGAATAAAGGTTTAGACCCAGACTTTGGACCTGAAATCTAGACAGAATCTCGGTGACAAAGTCAGATGATGCTAAACCTGGGAGTCTGACATGAGGACAACAATATTCGAAGCCAAAAATAGAGGGCAATGTCCAAATAGAAATTCCAACTGTAGGAGCAGTGACTCAAAATCTCAAATGCCTTCTTTTTACCTTGAAAAACCTGTTTTCCTTAATGTCTGTCTGAAACAATTAGCATCTACAACTGGACAGTGTATGTGAAATGAAGCCTTCTCTTCCTGCAGCTCTTTGGTTTCAAAGTTTAAATATAGTGTATCCTTTACCACTGACTATTTCAATTTGCCTTCCTGCTGACTCCAGTCTGTAGTGCACTCTTGCATGCAGGCTCAGGTGGTGGGATTTTGTTTGTTGGTTGGTTTGTTTGTTTTGGGGGGGGGGGGTGTATTTGTGGGTTTTCTTGTGTTGGCAGTTGTTATCTCTTGTATGTGTTTTAGCTAGAAAAACTGAAGGGAGATGTACTACAACATTTGAAAAAAAGATGCTATTTCTGGAAGAGAGGAGTCTTAATTTTTGATTTTGACTTTGTTGCCATTTCTCTGTGCCCATATTCATCCAAAGGCGTAATTGCAAGCCAAGACTTTATACCTAAGCACAGCCTAAGGCAGCAACCTCTACCCAAGGTGCTGGGTGAAATGTGCAGCTTCTGTGGCACAACACTCAGTTCCTGGGAGCAGCCCTTGCTGGTACAAGCAGCAGCCCAAATGTTTAACTGCATCATAGCTGGAGCCTTTGTGATCCTGGGTAACCAAGCTTGATTCTCTGTTTCAGTTTCTCCATTTGCCAAATGAGAAAATGGACACTTTCATCACAGAAATAGAATGGAATTAAAGATTCAAGTAATACAGTGCTCTGAATTGAGAAAGAACCAAACCATCCCAAGTATTGTTATTGTAAAACATGCATTTGTAAAAGAACCCCAAATTCTTACAAAGATTAATTCAATTCCCTGGAAATGATACATTTCTATAAGGCTGCAGAAGGTCTCCTGTAATAATGTGGATAGTGTTAAAACCCCTCTAGCAGTTCAGTATGAATTATTTTCAAAACCAAAAATTAGCATGAGCTGCATGATATCTCTGAATATCAATCTATCAGGATATAATTTTAATTCTAATCCTGTTTAATTTTTTCTTTTGTCTTCCAAAACACCCAGAAGCTATCAACAATATCTTGTATCAGCTGTACTGATATTATATCACCTATAGAGTACATGTCAGATTTGAGGAGGTTCTCTGTGAAATATCATCAGGCTGTCCCTGACTGAACATCCAGCCCACAGCAGAGCAGTGAACAGTACTGAATGGGGAAGAAATGCTGAGTTTTAGGAGAAAGAGTGATGTGCCCACAGGACATAGCAGCCAGGGTGAATAATTTTCCCCTGACCTTCTGGCAACCCAGTGTAGACCACAAGAGATCAAAGCCAGCTCGACCATCTTTACAGAGTAATGGAGTAAATAGGTCACCCATTACTGATCCTGGGCTGAAAAAATAGCTCCAGATGTATTTCAGATAGCCTGACACCTTTTGTACAAAAGCCTTCTTACTTGGGCTGTGTACAAGAAAACAGGATTTCATTTTCTATATAGTTCTTAAAACATAGGAAAGCAAATAAATACAACTGCTTATCACAGTAAGTGCCTTTGCCAGTGTTAAATACCCAGTGAAAAGGAAACTCATGTTCTTCAGTGTAGTTTGAAAGTAGCACCTTTCAAAAGACAAATGCTGCTGTGAACCTTTAAAGTTATTTAGCTTTTCCTTAGCTCTGTGTTATAATGATTTGTTCTGTTTGGAAAACATGCAGCAAGGGAGTATATTTTCAGTTCTGTGATATGTGGAGTGTGCTTACCTGAAGGAATATGAGCTCGTGGTGCTGGAGGAGGCTTGCACACACAAGACAGCAAAAATTTCTTGGCTTAGAAATGTTAACAATGCTGCTAGCAGCAACAAAAATCAGACCTTCTTGCTTTTAACTTGGATCAAGGGAAAAGACACGAAAGTGAGAAAGACTCAAAGATATTGAATAATTGGTAAAGTCAAATTAGATTTTAAATGTATTGGGTCTTCTGCCTATAAATGCAATGGACCATTTTTTCCTCTCACTTGCACCATTACTATGCTGGCTGAAATAAATGATGCTCCTCTTTTTAGTCTATGACATTGCAATGATGCCATTTCACACATCTAATGGGAGCACATTTTGCTTGAATAAGCCTATTAAAAAAAATTCCTTGTTTTTGTTGTACCAATGTATGCTCTGTGTGACAGCACAGCAGGTGGCTGCATGGAGGTGAACTCTAATTAATTCAAATCAAAAAGTGAGAGACCCAGATAACAAGCTCCACAATTAGCAAATTACATCAAGTGTATGCAACTATCCATCAGGAAGTGGCTGCCTGGACACCAGTGGTAAATCCAGCCAGTTCATGGCTGTGGCAAGCACTTCCCCAGGGGAGCAGCTGCCCCTCTGTCACTGCCACTGCTGCCCAGCACGACAGAGGGGCTGGCTGGGCCAGGCTGGGACCTGGCTTGCACTGGGTGGAGCTCCACGGACTTGTTGTGACCACCCATTTTGTGAGGAAACAATCTAGTGAGCAGCAGTCAGAGATAAAATGGGTGCTTGCCTTGCCTCCTTGTCACTGGAGGGTCCTGAGCTGTGCCCTGTACTCAGCAATAGTGTGGCCTTACAGTCCCTTCTAAAAGCTGTGCTCTGAGTGCTCCACTGTGCTTTTCAAAGTACCTATAAAACATAGGAAGGGCTTGGGGGAAAAGATTTGCTCCCACCATAAATCAAAAGTGAGCAGACAAAGGTCAAAATACCAAAAGCCACAAGAACATTAACACTTAGGAAATAAAGATTCCCGAAGAAACTAATGCCTGCTCTTTCCCCAGATAAAGCAGACACCTTATCTTGGGGAGTTTACAAAATGGAGCCAAGCTATACAAGTAACCACTTAACTAAAGCAGGGCCTGGCTCTTTTAGCAGTCTGCAGTCATTAAAGCTCCAGGAAAGTCTCCCAGGAGCCAATATGCTTGCTTAAGTATATGCTGTAAAAGGTCCCTGAGATTTACAAGGAGCTGCTCCATGCTAAGCTAGGCACCATCTGATAAACAAGCAATTTTAGCTCCAGGCTAAACGATGCTCTTTGAGGCTTTGATTTACAATGCTGCAGATGATATATTTGTAGTTCTAGGATAGGTTCTGCTGTGGACCTGCTGTGATTACTCATCCATGAACTAAGTTAGGGCTCAGATCTTCAACTAGGAGGTCAGAAAATTGTCAGTGGAGCAAGAAATGTTTGATAAGGTTTATTTAGATGCTAACCACATTAAAAAAAACTAAATTAACCAAAGAGAGGTGAACAATTCTTAAGCTTTCTAGGGAACAAGCTTGGCTTTTTTTCCTTTTTTATTTCTTTTGGTAGCTTAATTTTAAATGTATTTTGAGTGAAAAAGATATGAAAGTAACTCCCAAACTGACTTTATGGACTAATTTTACTTTCATTAGGCTATCTTTTCAAAAAGGGGGATGCATTTAACATCTTAAAATAGAAAATCCTAACTTATTTTGTATGAGATTTCTCTATCCTGTTGTACTTCTCTATAA
This sequence comes from Molothrus ater, assembly GCF_012460135.2. Taxonomy (NCBI): domain Eukaryota; kingdom Metazoa; phylum Chordata; class Aves; order Passeriformes; family Icteridae; genus Molothrus; species Molothrus ater. The sequence goes on from NC_050484.2 coordinate 16,629,327, forward strand.
CATCTGAAAAACAACTTTGAAAGAATCAGCACAAGAGAAGTCACATAAACTTCAAAAATTAAGATTAAAAACTTAGGGGAAAGAAAGAAGGAAAGAAAGAATTTCAGGAATGTGTGGCTTTCATAATTTTTCGGTGATCCCAGACATGTGGGCCCAATCCTGCACACTGCTGGGTGCCTCCTGAGAAGTGGTGAGTTGTCTCAACTGCTGTTAAAGATGGAATCTGTTAGACATTGCTTTAACTTTGCTGTCAGGAGTACAATTCATGGATTTAAAAAAATGTGATTTTAACCTTGCTGCTACATGTATTAGGATTTCTTTTTTTCCTCCAGAAAAGAGCACAGATCAAGCAGTTTTAAAAATAGGTTAAACATGAAATTTTAGTTCAGAACAAAACCCCTTTATTTATTGAAATTTATGTGTTCTGAAATTCTTTTCTATAATACTAATTGTTGATCTTATCTAAATAATATGTCACTGGAAAAGCCTGGAAAATGGTGTTTTTTTGGTATCACAAAAGCTGTAGACGAACTTTAAAAGTATACCTAATTTTTTGCTTCTTTTTCTAGGTTGTTTTCAAAAGCAAGCCTTAGACTTTTGAAAACTGTGTATCTGATTTTCAGAAATGCTTTGCTTTTAAAGTCTAGTTTTAAAAAATCTTTCAAACACAGAATTTTGTTTCACTTTTAAACCTATCCATCCTTGGCTCCATTAGGTACTAGGTCCATGAAGCCCTCTGCCTTAGAAGTGCTGCATGCCCTGAGTTCACTCCACCTTGGCTTCCTGCAAAGTTCAACTGAATTTATATTGAAGTTTCTAAATCATTATGATTTCATAATGCAAAGAAGGCTTTTATCACATGAGCATATGACTGAGAGCAAACAAAACCTGTTGTTGCACAAAGCCTCTGGGACTCAGCAATCGCAGGAGGGGACAGTGCCAGCTGCACTTGGGGGAAATATATAACAAGATGTTTTCATTTTCAGCAAATACTGTGCAGAGTGTGCATGTGGCAGTCAAGATACTCGGCTAATATAATCTGCTGTTGTGTTATATGACATCCATTAAATTCAGAGATGTGGCACTTATTTAAATATCAGGGTTATAGACGGTGTCCAGAAATTGTTAAGAGTTGCAATTGCAGTCACATAAGCAGCAATAACTGGAGTTAAGGCTCCAAAACTATAATCTCATTTTTCTTATTGTAAACCACAATATTTACTCATTTTCTGCAATGCATTTTTTTTAGATTAAAATTTAGAGTATGATATTTTGGCTGGATCTCTTAGTACAGTTTGGTCTGGCTTTTGAACCTAAGAATCAATATGGGAGTTTTTCTTAGTGGCTTTTTTTTTGTTTGTGGGGTTTTATTTTCTGTTGTTTTGTTTTTTGAATGCCAGCTGGTTCATGCCAACCCTTAAGTAAAAGGAAACACCCTGGCTTTTTTTCTGCTCACAATGTAGATACAACTAATTAAGTCCTGCATTTTCTGCAGATAGGCATGGGACATAAAAGAAATTGTGGAGTGAGTGTGATAATGCAAATATCTTACAGAATTATTCTACTTCACAAATCTCCCTACTAAAGTTTGAACAACTTCAAGAAAATAACTTTTAATTTCAATTGTTGTTTAAACAACTCAAACACTTGCATTGGCCACTTTTCTAGAGGGTATGCTGGTGTCATTCCTAGTGACATCAAGAGGGCTTGTGAATCAGCAAATGAATTCCATATCTACCTCTTAGTTATATAATATACAAAATACAGTATCCAGGTCCAATTGGCAATCTACAAGGTCACTTAAAAGGAAAGGTGCTTAACTTTTTAAGTAGCATGTAGGAGGAGTTCTTTTTTTGGTTTTTTTTTTTTGTTTGTTTTGTTTTTGTTTCAAGACTTTACATAAAATTAAACACAGTAACTTTAATGACAGAAATACTAATAAAAAATAACAAGATAAAAGTCATAGCTTCTACTACAGTAGTTTTTTATTTATTCTTTAATTGAGAAAGACTCGATGGGAATTTGTTTTCCAAGAGTATCATCAGTTAGAAGTAAGTTTTGCAATAAAAAGTGAAAGCAGTGAAGGCTTGCAGAGCCATGCTGTCACTCAGAGCAGACCAGCTCCAAGCAATTGGACAGCTGGAGGAAGGCTTTGTGAGCAATGTCCACTGCAGAGCTCAGAGTTTCAGCTGCTTTAAAGCCAGGTGATTCTCAAGTCAGAGAAGCAGTGATGGCAGCAGGGAAGAGCTGAATGAGGCTGACAGCAGCTTTGCTGCTCCAGCCTTGCTGGAGTGGGTGCAGGAATGATGAGATGCATCCATTTCCCTCTCAGCTGTGAGCAGCCTCCATCCCAGCAGCCGTGGGTAGGTGAGAGCAGGTCTTGAGTTGTCCTCTGCTGATCAGAGGAGCTCAGAATGGCTTATTCAAGCAATGAGAGGGGGCAGAAGTCCTCTATTCCTTGCTTGTCCCTGTCCTCCCATGAACTCACAGCCTGTGGGTGGGTGGGCAGTGTCTCAAGCTCTGCTGTCCAGGGATCCATTGCAGAGAGGTCCTGCTGCCCTCCCTTCAGACACCTGCCCTCTCTACAGCCTGCATGGGCAGGGGATCAGCAGAAATGTCTATTCCCCTTTTATTTTGGAGCCATAAAAGCCATCATGGCTTCTGCCAGGCTATTTATATTGGTTTTTCTTCCATAAGAGCCTCTCCATCCAATGTCAGAATATTGGTTGGGTAACCAAGAGTGTGCAGTTTTCTCTCTGCTCTGTTTCTGGGGCTTTCTGACCCATGGAGCTTGGTCTTTGAGATCCTCTGGCCTCATTTCAACTGTCAAGGTCAGATGAATGTGGAATCTGAATCCTCATGAATATCATTATGCCTCAGAATTTTCCCAAATTTTGCATGCTGGGACCTTTTTAGATCCTTTGCAAGGCTACTCATCTTGAAAAATAAAATGAATTGGTAAATCTCTATGCCAATTGCAGAAGATAGAATCTAGGCAGCTCACAAAAATGTGAAAATATGCAAAGTAAACAGATTGTTTCTGACAGTAACAACCCTGCAATTGCATAAAGCATCATCAAATTGCAACCTGCGCGTATTAAGCTTTGAAAACAACTGAATTCACAGTGACACATTCTCAGCTCTTGAATTCATTATCACACCTGCTCAGCTTGGAGATTTGCAGCATTGTACCTTGTTCTAAAAGGTGGTCTCCAAAGGAGCGCTGTATTATCAATGTAATCTCATTTGGGTTCCATTTTATGAATTTCTCTGTGAGCTGTATGGAGAACTGTAGTGAGGGCAGGGCAAAGGGGTACCAAATATAGGTAAATATGGGCAAACTCTTCTGTGGGTGCTGCCTTCTGCAAAGATGTTCATAGCAGGACCAGGGGTGCTCCTGAAAGGAGGTTGTGAAGGGGCACTGTGCTGCAGTGCCATTAAATCATGCTCTCTCTCTGGCTGCAGAGAGCCCAGCTGAGCTGATCTGCATGCACCCTCCCCTCTGTGAGTTGCACAGTTCACTTTACTTTGTAGAAGTTTCCAGGAGAAAAACAAACCCAAAACTTAAAATCTAATGCACTGGGAAAATGGTAATAACTGATCACCAGCAAAGGAGATTTTAAAACAAAAGAAATACAAACAAAACCAAAAGAAATAAATACTACTACATAAATACTATGCCCCCTAATACTATAGCTCCCACTTTCATCCATATGCAAAAAAAAAAAAACAAAAACAAATTTCACGATATTGCTACAGTCTTGACCCTGTGCAATGTGCTGAGGATCCCTTAAATCAACATGTTAATGGATACTATTGCAGGCATTTTTAATAGTTTAATATATTAACATGCTGTAGAATTTTATAACATTTTAATTGCTATGAATTCTCTCAGTTCTGCCAGATATCTTACTAAAGTATTTTCCCACTTAATCTAACAAAATGTATATATGCAGACTTCTATTTGATGCTTGTCAGTAATTGTCATTAATGTGTAAATAAATAATTTTTAATGGTTTTCTCTTGCAGAAGTAGTTATTGTTGTTATGGTTAGAATATGAGAGGTCTCCTGTTATAGCATTTATTTAAAGTCAGAATTAAAGTTAGGCTGTGATGCAATACATTCTTTATTAAACAAATGTGTTCTTAAGCAGCCCACAATTTATTGTGTATTTATATCCATCTCCTTGTTTTTATATAATTGATACTTGGATACAGATGGTATACTTAAGAAAAATACTTTAAGCTGTTAAAGGCTTTCATTTTTATTTGTTTGGATTCAGTCTAATGTGTTTATTTACCCATTGCATGTCTTTATTTCTCACAGATGTACAACAGCACAATTTTCCAATAACAAAACTATTTCCTTTCATGAACAGCTCCATGCTATTACAGTAAACAGCTGCTGAAGCCAATCCTGGCTGGGAGCTGACAGGCATATTTCTCCAGCACAAGATCTTTCAAGGTCTTGCAGAAGCAGTTGGACAGATAGAAGTCACCCAGCCACCCCCTGGAAGGGACACTGGAGTGCAGTGAGTTATGAATACATGACTTGGGTAGAAGTTTAGACAGCTTTGCAGCTTCATATGGAGCACATTTTCAGCTTTAGGTAGACGTGTTGTAAGTAGCTACAGATCTGTCATATGCTATGATTCAACATGTTTTAGTGAGCTGTAATGTATAATCAGTCATTTCAGATTAATTGCTTGATTAAATTAGTAAAAATGCACACACATTGCATTTGAGTTATTTTAAAATGGCATGGTGCAGTAATGACCCAAGCTAGCCTCTTGGATTACCTGCCTTATTAGAGTAATAATGTGCAGATCTTGTTTTGCACTACGGTTGCAAGGCCTTCTTTACATGTAAATTCACTCATGTTCTGCATGCTCTTATTGATTTTTACAAAAGAGAATTGGTTTGTTTGACCTACCTTACTTTGAGTTTTTTCCTTTTTCCTAAGGAAATCAATATAATAAAGTAATTCTTTCCTGCTCTCCTCTTCTTCACTAAGCTCTTCTGAGAACAGTCAGAAAATGTCTCCCCTTCAATTATTTTAGACTTGTTTGCATTAAATCCTTTCAAAGGGACACATGTGGGTGTGCTACTTTAATAAGGATGCCTTCCTGTGATATAAGCTAAATAAAATTTTACATTTAAGGTGAGTAAGAACCAGTTATGGAGAAAATTGTTCAATATAAGTTCCATCCTAATTTCATTTTCCATGCAAAGCCTGCTCCCAGCTCTAAAGTAGGATAGGAGTTTGATGATATAGTATGCATAATTCATGATTTTGGCCTTCTGTCTGCCCTTCTTTTTCTGGAATACTACATATTTAGATTAGGTAAACTTATTCTTGTCTCCTATCAATACAGTTTGTTTTCAAGCAATATAATACAACATAGAGCATTGCACCTGGAGAGAGTGAGACAGGCAGCAGGAGCCTCAGTTTGCAGAGCAAGCTGTTTTCTCTTGCAGAGTGCATTGCTCTCATTTGGAAGTTCACCTCTGTTTCATCCTGGATATTATCTATTGATGGCTTTCCAGAAAGAGTGGGATGCTTTGCACCACCCTGACTTTATTAGGCAGTATTTCAGGGGCAGCAATGACAGTACTGGTGTATGCACAGTGTATGAAGCACTTTTTTGATACTCATTGCATGTGGTCTGATCCAGAGCCCAGCTCTTCTATTCTTTGTACTGTTATGTATTATCACCACTATAAAATATTTGGAAGTGTATTTTTGATGTTAAATCTCATAGACCTTCAAGGCATTAGTTTAGACTAGCATGCCCCATAACTATTGAAAGTTCAGCAGGTCAGATAGGATTTAGCAGGTGAAAACTGGCAAAATTTGGTGTTGACAAATGTTTCTGAGTGGCATTCTTGTTTTTTGTAGTCTTTGAGTAATCTGGAGTCATATTGAGGAGAAAAACACTCCTTGTGTTAAATTTGGTGTCAGATGTTACTTTAAAAATCAAATGTGTCCATGCAAGGTGTTACCGTACCACAGAGAAGTAGTTGAATTTGAATGTCTGAAAATAAATTGTTACTGTTAAATTACCCCTTTGAAGTGAAAGCCTAAGATTATAATTGCTTCAATAATAATAATAGGTTGTAAAGAGACCAAAGTAAACAATGGACTCCTGGTTTCAGAAATTCAAATGCTGACCTTCATTTTAGATTCCACTCTTTATAATTTTGTTCAAATTTTTCAGAAAATTTACAAATTGGATTACCTGTTGGAAAAATTACTATTATAGTTTCCATTTATAATAACATTTTTGAAATCAACTATCCTGCAACTATCCTGCATTTTTCACAAAGGGAAATATTCATTAAATATTAACAAACTTTCAGTTACTTAGCTTAGCAGTCTTTTTTTTTTAGTGTCATTTTCTGATATCACAATGAAGAAACTGAATGCTTTGTTTAGCCTAAGTTTTTTTGATTGGAAGGAACTGTGCAGAATCCCTAAACTGATCCCCTCTAGCTTTGAAATAGCAGAACTGAATAGTATTCACAAGTACTATTGCCAGTCTGACATCTAAACATAATGTTCTCCCAGTCAAGAAATTAAAATTTATTTAATTTTATTTAAGATGATCTTTTGAGTCTTTCAGGTGCTTATTGGTTAGTAATTTTACCCTTCAACAAAATAATAATTTTGAAAGTTTTGAATAAGTGTAATAGCAATGAATTACCACTTTTCCATGCTGAATCTTCAAGGAAAAATCCAAGCTACTCAGGCAATTGAATGTTTGAAACCCTGCTTTAGAAGGAATAGTTCAGATTGCTCCACTTGTTTGCAGTGGGGTGGGGAGGTAGTGGCTGTGCTGCCTGCCTGACTGCAGTGTCTGATTAGAGCACTGGGGCTGAGCTTCAGAGCTTGGAATGAGTTTGTGCAGGAGCACCTGCAAGGCAGAATGTGTTCTTCCAAATGTTTCATAGCTTACCTGCTGTTCAAATTTAACCCTATAGAAAGAAAATTAAAATCAATGAGTATTCCTGAACTTATAAAATAAATAAATAAACATCTTTTCCCCATGCCTAGATGCTGTAGTTGCTCTGAGCCTTGGATGCTGCAGTTGGGGGCTGGAAAATGGCTGTGGAGATGTCTCCTCTCAAATGGGGAATTTCCCTTTATCCTTCTGAAAATACTTCCTGAAAGACAGGAATTGGTCCCTGAAGGTTAATTCACTGTCACAGACAACACAAGCCCATCCTTCCCAAACAGATTTTGTTTACCCATACAATTACTTGGAAAGAATAATACTGTGGATGCTACTTCTGTCAAAGGTCCTCTGCTTCAGTATAGATCCAAAGTCTATGAATTTGTATTGGGAGTTCCTGTGTGTGAGTGCTGTTTGTTGTCTTGTCTGCAGTCTCTTAACTGTCCCAGAAAGTGCAATAATTGTTTAGCACTGCAACTGCATAAAGGGCTTTGATGTGTTATATGTTGCAGCTATTTATTTTAGATATCAAGCTCCAAATTTTTGGTATTATCTGCTATGTGACCCTTTCCTACTGAGGTCAGGATTGTGGCTGCAGACTTGTCATGGACTCTGAATTCCATGAACAAGGTTGTGGCTCTGCTTCTTTCTACCTAGTGTGTTTTAACTAAAGAATGATTTTCATGCTCCGTAATAGAAATCTGATAGGCAGGGAGAATCTTAAGGATATAAAATATACTGTTTAAACAGCCCTTCTCAAAGATCCTGCCTTCATCATAGGAGTCTGTAGTAAATATAGCCAAAGTACCTCTGAGAAGAGTCAAAAGTGGTGGGTGACTAAATCATAGTTAGTGTGCACTGCAAAGTGACTAATAAATCCAATTCCTAGCTGCCATCATGGTGTAACTATTAAAATCTGGATTTTTTTTCTTGAATTTGTTTTTTGAAAAACATCTTCATGCTTATTTCAATCTCTCCCCTTCAGCATTATACCTCTAATCAGAAAGCAAAATAGACACATCAGGCAAAGTTTAAAAATGGGAAGAGAAACATTTGGTTTTGTATGGGAACAATTAGAGGCCGTAAATGGAGTAAGAATTTGCCTCATCAATCAAAGATGGGTGTTGGAGAAGCTTGTTCTGTGCAGCAGGAGAGGAAAAGATCTGAGGCAGTGTCTGTGTGTGCAGGTGTGCCTCTGCAATACACGTTAACATTCATAGTTATGATTGCCACTACTTGGGAAAACCTTTTGTTTTCCCATCCCAAACTGCACATTTGAGTACCACATCAATGTAAAAAGAAGGCATCAACAATAATCAAATAAAAGTAAATATATATTCATTTGAGAAAAATGCTAAAAAGGTGAATTCCTTGCTCTATACTAGCTTGAGCTTTTAATGTGTCACTTAGCAGTGACTCTGGGATGTGCCTTTATCTCTGGGAGTCCCAGTCAGAGGTTTTGCACTGGGTCCCCTGAGTTCTCACCATGATGAGGGACTGAGAGTGCAGGGAGGAGGAGAGCATCCAGCTGCTGGAGCTGCTCTGGATGGAGTGAGCAGGAGCCTGGCTGCCCCTGGTGTTAGTCTGGAATATAAACTGTGCTCACTTGGCAGGCTTTGGTGATGACTGTACTGTACTTGTTGTGCAGTTTGCAAGGGCTTTTGTTTCCTTTCAGTTATTTTACCCTGTAGTCCTTGAGTTCAGCAGCATGTCTCCTTACATAGAAATCACTGTCATAATTTGAGACAGGCACTTGCTGAATTTAGTACTTTGTAAAGGCAATAATCCTAAATATAAAAAAAAAATCAGCATTCCAGGAAGTAATAGAGGCAAGTGTTATATTCTTAATGTACTGTACATTTTTTAAAGGTTAAAAAATTTCAGTATGTCTCAAAGTAGCTTCTGAATGATAGTAGTCTCCAGCTGATTGCTTCTTTGACATCCAAATGACATCCTGTGTTGCACATTCATAATTTAAAATATGAAATGTGTTGCAAAGGAGAGAATGGAAACTGAAAAGAATGGAAATAGGATTTAGATTTTATATACAGCTTTTCAGAAAAAATTAGCAAGGAATAACGTATACATTCCTAGTATTTCTATTTACTTAGTACATACACAACTAGAATGAATGTCATGTTGTATATGTTCTTGTACATAAAATGGAAACCATAAATATTTGTCAATCATTTCATATGTAGAGTGCCTATTTTAAGCCAGTGGGCTTAAAATTATTTACATTTTTTACTAGCCAATTTTTTACAAAAAAAAAGTATCCAATTTAGCCTTAAAGACCAAGCCTGTTTTCTATTTAACTGCAAGTGGTGGAGCTGGCCCTTGATGACTTGTAGAACAAGTTCTTCCCAATTATGCCTGCCATATCTACTTATGTAAAATTCCTTTTGTAAACTCTATATTACAATTTTTTGCTAGCTTAATCATATTGGCTAGTGATTGATGTTTTGAATATATTTTATTTATGCTAGAACTTATTTTGGTATAGGTGGAATTAAAGGCGTGCATACCTCAGCTTATAATGTGGAACAATAGAAGCTTCTGCAGAAACTGAATGGATAATATCTTGTGTTATCCTACATTATACCCCTTAGATGGAGACCCAGGTTTTTGAAATAGTAGCTGGGGCATTTGGTGGCATCTAAAGAACTGCTTCAAGTATTTATTTCTTACTTCCTTCTGCCCATCCCTGCTTGCCTAGGGCTGCAAATTATGTCCTTATGAAAAGTGATTAGAAAACTTGTACATTCAAGCAAAATTTGGCTTTCAGATTTGCACATCTTTATATAGTTATACCAGTATATGATTTTAACGCTTCTACTTGGAAGAAATTGGTTTCACATTCTTGATATCCATTTTTATCTGCACTGCATTACTGTTCAATCCTTTTTGTCCGATTGGTTCTTCTCTATTCCTGCATATAAAGGTTCAAAAGTGGCTGTGGTTTTACAGCCACTTCTCTTTTTCTCCATGTTTTTACTTTAAGTAGATCAGCCATAGGTTCTGTTAGAAAAATCTGTGAGCTCCTGGAGCAATAAAGAGAGCAAAAATCTATTCTTGGAGATGTTTGCTTTTCTTGATTTACCTTGTCTTTTTCCTATAGTCTTTTGTCTGTAGTTATTAATTATAGTCAGGGCAACATTTTCAATGATTAATTGACTACTTCTTAAAACAATAAGGCTGCTTAATAAGCAAAACACAGTGAAAACTTCTATTTTTGTGAGGCCTTCTTTGGTAAGAAAGCTCCTGTGCACACTAGCAATTTTAGTGCTATAAAATGAGGGGAAAGTTTCTCATAGATAAGCGATGTTTAGAGTAATAAACTGCTTGTTTTAAAAATGCCCCCACTCCAGTATTAACACATTTCTGGCTTTAGCCCTTGATTAAAACTTGAACTTAGTGGCATTCTTTACACAGAAAGGGGTAAAAATAATTGAGTTGGACTCACTAGCACTGGGAGAGGGAGATAAGAATTACAGCCTTGCATGACATCTGCCTTCAAAAGATGCTAGAAAGGAATGATAAACTTCAGAGGGAAGAAGGATGTGATCAAGCCAATTCCTTCCTAATTTCACCGAGGGATTGAGTTCAAGCTACAAATTAATGGGCAGTCCCCAGTTTTGTTCCTCTCCAAGCTGTGGTGTGCTCCAGGTGCTTTTGGATGCTGTTGACTTCCACTGCTTGTGTAAGAGATGTGACGTTCTTACAATTATTTATCCAAAACTGTCTTTTCAGGTGTCTTGATGTACCATCAATATGTTGTTACAATTTTCAAGGCAGTGCAAAGACCTTGCAAACCCACTTGATGCTGGGTAGAGTTCAGTGGACTGCAGGGAGTGTTGGCTTAAGCCTGGCCAAGTGAGCCAAGTCACCACATCAGTGTTTCTGTGCCACAGACCCCTCCTTTCTGCCTGCATGCTTTCTCCATGTGATGGACCAACTGTGCTCATGTCTCTTGCTGGTTGAAGGACTTGTGCAATGATAGGAGCTATCACTTTATCCACTCTTGTGAAATTTAGTGCCTGAAGTGGCTGCCATCTATATGAAGCATAATTTTCTCTGGAGTACTTGTTAGTGTTTTATTTGGATTTCTTTCAGCTCTTTTATCTCCCTCTATCACATAATTTTTCCCTGCGTAGTTTGTTTCATCATGTTCCTTCTACTTCCACATCTTTTACCTGGGATACAAATACAATACCTCAATATGACATCACAAGCATTGGAAATCAGGCAAAACTGGTTCCATCCTCTCACCTTCAGACACTAGTCCCTGGTGATGACACTGCTTCCATCAAAGAAGCCTCAATGACATTAAGCATGTCCCTGGCTTTATCTCTTAACCCATCTTGCATTACTGCTTTTCTTCTGATACTGGAAGGGTGCAAGCTAAAAGAGCTGTGATGTTTGTGTTGATAGAGATATTTAAAGTGTCTCCAACACAGTTAATAGCAGGGTTTATGCCATTTGTCCTGAAATTTGCTTGTAAGCCTATATGTCAGCTAAAATGAATCTCTTTGTAATATGGAAAATGAAGGCACTAAGCATCTTGCATATTGCCTGACCTATATCTTTCTCCACTAATGGAGCTGACAGGTCTTTCCCAGGGATGTGACAGGGGACATTATTTGTTTTTTTGAGTGCTTCTTGTAGCTTCTCTGAATCTTTTCTTACTGATGTGCAAGGCAAACCACAAAGACAGTCTGACTGCATTCTTTAGCAGCCTAATCAGAGATTAAACCAATCAAACTTGATAGACCTTCATAGCTTCTAGCAGAGTAGAGCCTCTCTTGGAAAGCCTTAGAGCAAAACCCCACCACAATAAAAGCAGATCTGCCTTGACAGGAGCAAATGGTTCCAAGGGTCTCTAACCATAACCCAGACAACTCTAGTCAGTAATCAAGGAAGGAAAATTGAAAATGTATTAAGATTTCTGCAGTCATTTGATTTGAATGAAAGAAAAAAAATGCAGACAATTGAGTTTGCTGATACTACAGTGAACCACCCAGATTCTACTGGGTTTCTGGCAAGGTCTGTAAATACAGCAGCAAACATTTACATCCTCTTTTCCTGGCGGGGTGAAACTTTCCTACTGGATTAAAATAAATGACAAGCTGCATCACCAGGCAATAATTTCCCTCCCAGGATTGTTCTTGGTATCATTTGTCTGGTTCCTGAAACTAATCAAGGTGTAGGCAACACCAAAAATATCCTTACTGCTGTATCTTTATCTTGTCTGTAAACTTTCAGGTCCTCTGTAATATATTGTAGGTGACACTGCTTATCAATAAAATTGACTTAAGTATCTTAAATGAAAGCCACAATTAGACCAGAACTGGCGTTGCTAATATATGTTAGTAATAGGATGGAAACCTCATTTTGTGAAACAATAATTATTTGTAATAGTTTACAAATTAAACTTTTAGAATGTTATAATTGGTCTAATAATGTACTGTTGTTAATGACTGAAGCAAGCTAAGTTGATCTATGGTTAGGCAATAAAGCTCTTGGAAACAAATAGTCACAATAAATCAGAGTTTTGTAAGCTTTTTAAAGTTAAAGCCAGAGGATGCTTCCTTAGAAAGGGATCTCAGAGAATATCACTGGAATTGCTTTGTAGATATGATTTAAAGGATGGCTCTGTTGAGCCTTCTGCTGAGCATAGCAAAAAGGGATCACCTGTCTAGAATTCTTTTAAAGTTCTGAGTATTGCAGAAAACCTATGTTTAGTGCAGTACAGGTACTGTAAACAGTCTTTGAACTGTTTGGCTGTGTCCTTTCATAGTGCATTCAGTACTACCCCTCATACTCACAAAAACAATCCTCAGTAAAATGAGATGTCCTGATTAAAAAACCTTACATTTTTAGGATTCTTATATAATCTGGAGAATAAGAATTATTTATTGAAAAAGAAGAGTTATTAATCTGGTTGGATATATTGTATGTGAACAATGTCAAATGTTTAATATTAAAGATATTAGTCCTTACTTTCAGCTGATTTAACATTGTCATTCAAGAGGAATAAAATTCTACTGAAAATCTTCAACATAATCTATTTTTTAAAAATAACTTCCCCCTACTATGTAGTTACTTATCTCTACTATAACAAACTTAGTGTTTTATATTCATGTTATACCTTCCAGTGAAGAATGTAAAAAATCCACAACCCCAAGCCATAAAAACAACAACAAGAACAACAAAAAACCCTACAGTGAATTAAAGAAAGATGAGTTATCACTTTATTGAAACAAATAGGATTTATTTTTCAATTTAAATTGCCCTCTGCATGCTAGCAAAAATATTCCAAATTTTTTTCATAACCCGGAAGGTAAATTATCATAGAGGAGAAAATTTTAAAAAATGCTATTCATTCCTAATAAAGAAGCTGCAAAACAAATCTAGTAGAAGAGAAATGCTTAGGAGATGAAAAAGCTGATATAGAGGCTGTGAAACACTTGGTGATAGGTGGGAGTTATGAGATGGAGGAGGAAGGCAACACATTAGTCTGGAGCTCCTTAGGGACTTTAATGCATGCAAATAATAAGGAAAAATAAGAAGCCAGATGTCCTGAAAGACAAACATTTTCAGGGTTTGTGGTTGATGCCATTTCAGGGAATACTCTGAAAACAATTTCTGTTCTGTATTGGCAACTTGCTGTGTTTCTGACCTAAATTTTTATTTTTACACACAACAGAATTTTGGCTGATCACTCAGAGTATTTAGTTGCAGTACTCTTATGTGGGACAGTTGTGTTGGGGTGTTAAAGTTGTTCTAAATCTACATTGGTACAGGCACCCATGAACAATCATTATGGCTGTGACCAATGGCCCATTACATGCCCTGGTCTCTCTAAAAGCAGTCTTTACCACTACTGTTTGAGCTACATGGAAAAAAGCTTGAAGTTGAAATGGGTAAAAGTCAGTTGCAATGAAGCCTACAAATACTGTTTTGCCGTTCTTGGGAATTCTTTGATATATTTATTGTGAATTTTGCTAAGCCATATTTAATGTATGCTTGAGAAAAACTGCTTCTCCTTTGGCCAGAGCCCCTGTGCAGGGCAATAGTGAGGCTATTCCACAAAATCCTAATTTTAAAATATAATTTTGTCTCAAAGCCAGGACATACCAATGCTTTCCATTAGTATATGAAGAGCAACCTGTGTCTATAGCCTATAGAGGGGGTTCCCTTTTCTCTCTACAGTTTTCACACTAATTTCCATACCAGTCATATTCAGCTGCCCTGGAGAACCATGCCTGCAACTACTCAAACACCTCTGTTTCTCCTTTGACTTGGACATTGGGACAAAAAATTCCTGGGCATCCTGACCTTATAGGATTGGCTTAATCCTGCCTTGAAATAATGGTCAGAAGGATATATGCTCTCTATGGGCAGTCAGCAGCAGTCACAGCTAGACAAAACCCAACCTCAATGAAGATAAATCAGAAAGAAAAGACTATCTCATGGATCTGCCATGGATCTGCCAAGGACTTGCAAAGAATTTGCTGGTGCATCTCTGAGCTAAAATTCTAATACATACAGCGTGTTTATCAGCTTTGAGGTAGATAAATGATGGTGGAAAAGTGATGTGAGTACATGGAGGGGAAACTGGCATATGCTAATTTAATTTTTGTTTAAATCCCCTTATTAAAATTCAGTCAAGCTCAAAAGCATGGGGGAAGGTCTCCACATTTAAAAGCAGAATATATTCCACCAAAAAAAAGACATTTCAAACAAACTTCTTGGAGGTAAAAGGGCTGGAGAATGCAGGGAGGAAAGGAGCAATCAGCAGGTTGCAGCTGTTGGAAGTGACAGCTCAGAGGATTTACAAATGTAGTTGCTATAACTATATTGCTTGAGTCACAATGAAAAGTAATAGAAGTGCAGTTGTTGAGAGGTGGTGACTAAAGTTGATGGAATAGTAGCAATTCATTTAAACATACAAAGGATTTTGGAAATGGAGGAGCCACAGAAAAAGGAAATAAAGAAAAATAAATGAGAGAAACCTGGAAAATGGATGTAAGAGTGTCCCAAGCAGCTCAGGATGTGTCTGATGTGCATTCTAGGGGAGAGTATTTACTAAAATATCAGGGTTGTTCATGTGGCTTTGTATGGTGAAGCATATTTTTCACTTTGTGCAGTGGGGAGCAGCTGGGAGCAATGGTACTCCCACAAATGACTGCTGCTTGTACCTGCCTCTAGTGAAGGTCGGTGTTTCTGCAGGGAGAGGAAATGTGCACAGACCAAAGAAGTGACAGCACCAGGCTGCCAAGGTCCAGCCCAGTCCAGCAATGGATCTGTGCATGATGCTTGAGGGCTGCTCCTCTTGATTGTGGAATCCCTCAGCAGTGTGGGTGAATCCTTCAGTAAAAACCATGGGATCCCAGTAATTGCTGCTCGTGAAGGTGAGATTGAGAGCATGCAAGTGGATGTACTCTGTGCAGGGATTGCTCACGTTTGGGAGTCTGCTGAAAGAATGGGTGGAATCCTCACAGGAAAGCCTGAATAAACTGGCATCTGTACTGGTGTCAGTCTCTTGGAGACAAGTGGATTAAGTGGGTGTGGTAGAGATGCTTGGATGAAGGAAAATGCAGCATACAGCCTTTGAAGGTGCACAGTAGACAGTATCAATCATGGACATTTTATGATGTTTTGATAGTCCAACCTGGAAGTTCTCTGAACATTTTATCACCATCAGCTTGGGAAACAGCAGCTTTGAGGGAGACCAAACAAAATCTATAACTGCCTTAAATCCACTGAAAGGAGCTAAAAGAATTCAAGTTGCTTCTGTGAATTAGTGGGTGAAATAAGTAGAAAGATGCTAGGTTTTAAGTTCAGCAAACTAAAATGACCATATTAGCACAGCTGTTCTTCAAAAGCCAAGATTGTTACAATTTTTATATATGTCCCCTGTGAGTGAGATGAAATTGAAGCACCATCGTAAAAGCAAAGGAAAGCAAAAGAGTACAAATCATTGGCAAGGCTGTTATTTTAAGGTGGAAGAATTAGTGATATTTACAGAAACAATATGATCAAAAGAGTAAGATCACTGGAAAAGGCAGTCTGAATTTCTTATATTTTTGTTTATATTTAATTTTTATCAGCGTATCCTCCTTTTTTCTCAATTTGAGCAAAAATACAAAATTAAGGAGCTAAGTGTTATCCAGTACTCTCTATTTTTCCTCCACAGGAACTTAAAATATGTAGCTAGCAAGTAGTCTGTGTAGTACCTTGAACTGCAGAAGTTTTTAAAGCCTTCCTGCAGAGCACATTTCCTTAGTTTACTGTTAGCTGTTGCACCTTTCTATTGCCACTATTATCTTTTTCTTTTTACATATATAAAGTATTCTAATCTATGTTACAGAGAGGCCTGAACAAAGCCCAAGGGATGAATTCTCCCTTCTAATGCACTGCTAATAGTCAGTAAGAGCTTGAAGTGTTTTATTTTAAAACAAAAGCCCCTACCTTATAAGTCCATGTGCCACAGTGAGAATTTTTAAGAAGTCCTGCAAAATTTCATAATCAAACCATTACTGGTCTGTTCTGGGCTCATCCACAGTGACAAACACAGGATTCAAAATAAGTAGGGATGTGTGAAATTGTTAATGACAGCCAAGTTCAGCATCTTGACGGGGTCTGTTTTCCTATGAGTCATGGCAGAATTGCTTCTGACCAAAGTCTTCCAAAGATACCTGAGTAAATTAGAAGCAGCTGATAGCCAGGCTGGAGTGTTCAGAGCCCAGTTTATTACAGCTGTGTGTGCAGCAGCTCTGAGCAGAGTGTTTGATCACGCTCCTGCGCTGCTGATGAAATTGTCACTGCAGTTGGGTCTGGCTGCAGCTGGGTGGGCAGGGGAGATATTGTGCAGCCTCTGGAAGTGCCAATTAGCCTGGGAGCCTACATGAAGCAACTGGCTATGTCATGTGCTCAAACTGTTTAAAATTTCAACATTGACAAAACAATAATGAAATACTAATTTGCTGTGTGTCTGCAGAACTTGCATGGGAGTTTCAGCCTCTTGGAGAGAAAAAAGCAGTGAGAGATGCTGCAAGCACAGGTTGTGGAGGAGCTGTGAGGGACAGGTGACACTGAGAGCTAAGCAAAACCAAACTGTTTTTGCAAGTGTTCACCTTCTGAAATGAACATTTTTTATTTTACTAAAAGGAAATGAGAAGTCTTGCTCAGATACAGATTGCCAGACTAAGTCTGTGCTAGCACAGGACATTTTGTTGTAGAAATATAAGCATATTTATACTGTCCTAATTTAACTTACTGGCACTTACATTATTATGACTAAAACTGGCATATATATTATTACAATTAATCTTACTCAGCTAAAACTTTCCTATCATGCATAGCTATGCCAGGAAGGCCAAATCTTCTAAACTGATGGTTACAAGTGGAAGAGACAAAACAGAAGCTGACAATTTAGTGTGTATCCTCTGCCTACTCGCACCTTTTAGCATCTAGAAGCCAAAGCTGGTCTTGAGCTGCTATTTTCCCTAAAAAGAAACGGTTGCTTTTGCATTTCTCTCTGAAATACTTTCTTGTCGGTACTTTGAAAAATTATTTTCCTATGTTTTATAATAACCTCTTTTCAGCCCATGCATTTCAGTGCATTATAGCTTTCCTTACCGTTCTCTTTGGTTCTGCTCCTGGTAAGTGCTTCATTCTGTAATTTTGTTTGGGGTTTTTTTGTTTGCTTTTGGTTTTTGTTTTTGTTTTTCCTGTGTGTTTCTGTAGGTTCCTCTTAGTCTCCTTTCCACTGTAGCCATTTTTTCTTCCTCCTCCCAAAGCCACACAATATGTATGCATGGAAGTACTTCAGGGCAGATTTACTTATGAATTTACCAGAAGCAGGTATTTATGGGTATTCTCTGTTTGTTCTCTCACATAGCTGGTGGCTGTTGCTGCTTTGGTTTAGAGCCACAGGGGTAAATGAGTCCTTGAGTGAACAACTACGTTTCACCCTAAAGAGAACAACCCTCATGTACTTCATCTGCAAAAAATTCAGAAAACTGGAAACTACATAACAACAACTAGCAGGATAACTGGGCAATTCAAGACTTTGGCACCAGAAGGCTTTTGTAGCCATCTTTGATGCATCCAAGTGTCTCTTGTGTTTCATTCCCAAAGGTATTTGCCTCATAAAAAAGGCAGAGATTAAATGATACAAATATGTACAGAAAATATGACCTAGCAAAATCAACAGAGGGGAAAAACAGTGTGTTGAGAAGATAATTCTACCACAACCAAACAAAGCTATAAAAATAAGATACAGTAGTAACAGCATTAGAATTTTTCTGTTTAATTTAGAGTCTGTGGAGTGGTGCTGAGTAGAAGTTGAGGATTTACCTGAGTAGGAAGGAGACAATGTGTGGGGGAAGGTCAGTGTTGTGTCAGTACAGTTGTGTCGTGGTTTGCTGAGTGCCCCTCTCCTCTCTACTTTGATAACTGACAGCAGTTTTAATTGTATTTAAAACTGCCCCTCAAAAATGAAAATGTGAAAGTTCTAGTCCAAATGAGTTTTGAAAGATATAGTTCAGAAACAGGAGCTAATGTCTTCCACAAGTGGTGAAACCAGTGCAAGGTATTTCTGAAAGTATTTGCTTCTGTTTCCTTTCTCTGCCCCTTTTGCTTCAGTAGAAATAAAGTTGCTTGCACAGGGACTGATGCTGCATGAATTCTTCCTGGCCTATTCCTGTAATTATTCAGTGCCCATCACAGGATTTTTAGCTATAAAAAAAGCTTGGTATGTCGTGTGATATTACTGTTCACTTCAAAGAAAAGCATTTGGTTAAGAAACACTGGCAATTCCTCTTAAAAAACTTCTTTAATAACTGGATTTTGCAATCATGGAGTTAAAGGTAAAATAAAAAAAAAAAAAGAAACAAGATTTCAGCCAGAGCTGAGTGGCAGTGATGACTTTAGGTAATAGTACAAAATGAGACGTGGCTTCCTCAGGGTCATTTTGCTATGGATTTATTTCTTACTTGACTTCTCCAAAGTGCTTGGGAAGTTCTGCAAACAGATCTCCAGAACCAGGCTCTTTTTACTCAAAATTTCTGGTTTGACATCGCTAGATAGCTCAAAACAGTGAACAGTTTAAGGACTTTTATTTACTTTGTTCACCTATAACAAGCATGCTGCTGCTAAACTTGGCTTTAAGTTGCTATATCTGAAGATGAACCTGTCCTATATGGAGAAACAACTCATACAGCTGCAGGAGTGTCCAATCTAGACAGATCTGTGACACTCCAGGTGTTGAGAACATAGCATTGCAAATTATTCTGGAAAGCAAAGGTAAAATGTTCAATAGTTTAAACATATTTTTCAAGTACTAAAAAAAGTAAGCTTCCCCTACTTTTCTTTTGGAAATAAATACTGCCAGGAAAAAATTTGCAGATACATATTTGGCAAAAAAAGTATTTTTTTTCCTTTTATGTCTCATGATGAAGTATGAATAAGTAACCAATTCTTACAGCCAATGTCAGTTCTGCTCTACCAGTTCTACTTCTAATGTGTTCTGTTTTCTAAAAAAAGTTCTTTTAATATAAAATGTATCGAATTCAAGGGGCACATCATTTAGGATCCTGCAAACTGGACCTTAGCCTGTCATCTTTTCCTTTAGCTCTAATTTGCAGAGTAACTGTCTGCCTCCACAGTGAGGATTAAGTGCTCCCTTCTGCATGTTCCTTAGTTCTTAGACAGCCCTTGCAGCCTCTGATCCCCCCAAGGAGCATGTGCTGAAAGGGGAAAAGCCTGTTTATATTAACTACATAAGCTTTCTAAACATAAACCATTAAAAAAAAAGTCAAAAGACTTTGATCAGCCTGGACTGGGCATCAGAGTGATAGAATCACTATAATGTATATGAAGTTCTATAGACAACTAGGAAATTAAAAAACTTAATGTTTTTTTCAGTGGTATATAACTTCTGGAGCTCTCTGAATTTTTGTGCTGTTTTCTCAGTTTTTCAGTGTTGAATAGAGAAAGCCAAAACACCTTCCACTTTCCAGGAGGTCAATTGTATGGGTGTGTCTGAATTAGTGAAAACCAGACCTAGCTTCAAGATGCAGAGTTTGATCCAGGTTATATATACTTACTCAATTTGGGAAGATTCAGATTCTAGAAATACATTGTACCCATTTAAAAGAAGGATTTATAAAAGAATCTACAACTGCAGTATTCTCTACTAGTTGACCTTATGCTGATCCTCCTCTAATAGCTCTATCACATATGAAAATAATAGCTTTGAGACCTTGCTCAAAGGCATTTGCCTGCAATTTTTTTTGTGAAGGGTCAGTCTACACTGAGTACTGGACTTGCAGATATTGTGTCATCCTGTGACTAAATCTGAGTGAAGATACCTTTTTTTTTTTCTCTTGTGCTTCTAAAAATGATAATTCTTGCTTTTTGGTACTCTGCATGGAGTCTTTGCACCCTTCATGGTTCAGAGAAACTTCAGAAAATACAGAAGGAAAAAAAATACTCATTTTTTGCTGGTTTTAGCTCTTATTTTATTGATTCCTGACTTATCAGGGAGCAGATGATAATTTGGTGCCAGATGAGATGGCTGCCTACACCAACAATATAATTTATGGCTGCCACAATGGACAGTAGGGCAAATGAAGAACCTTTGCCACTCTGGATATGTGGGATCCTGACTATTGACCAGCACTGTTGGAGCTGTTTTAAGAAACATCTGCTTACACCCACCTTTTGTTTTCTATGGCTGCAACACTGACCATGAGGAGCTTTTCTTTTCTTTTTTCTCCCTGGAGACACCAGGGCTCTGACTTGGTGGAACCAGCTCATCTCCATTATAATATTAGTGCTGATCGCTGCATTGCTAAACTAAGTTGACCTAACTTGATATGCATTTCTCTGGCTTTAGCTTTCCTCTCTATTAAAAATAAGTTAATGTGGGTTTACTTAATGTTTTTTCTTCTCTTTTATTTCCAAGACTGTACAGGAAATAGTTTCATGTCTTTGGGTTTGCATGTGTTTGGATGAAGCGTGTGTGTGGGAAACCTTACTGCATCAAAGTCAAATCAGTAAGAACAGCTTATTCTTTTACTGCCAGAGAGTTAAGCTGAACTTTTCACTTGGCTCTTGCAGCACTGAGTTCCACAGAGGAAATCTTAGAAAAATTATCCTTTGTACTCCAGAGACTCTTACTTGACTAACTTTTGAGACTTCAGTGCAAGTCAGCTGTTTGAAAACTGTTATGGTCCTGGAGGGAAGGAGTCAAGACAGACCTCAAGAGGCAAATCACTGCTTTTATTGGTGCATCAAGTACCAATGGAGCATGCTTATAGCTCTCTAAAAATTACTGCTCAGCTGGGGAGGACTCAAACTCTTTGAAAGGTGGAAGTATGGTCCTCTCAAACACAATATTGTAGTAACCCTGATAACTCAGAGCTTGAGTGTCAGGGAGAGATGATGTTCTTGTCTATGATGACTCTGGCAGGACTATCTGCAAATGTTACTCCACTGGGCTTCAGTGCCAAAAATCATTTTGGCAGCAGAGGCTGGGATTGATCCTCAACGTGAGATAGAAATGGGACAAGCAGACAGAGCTGGTGATAATGTGATGATGAATAAAGCAATCCAACATTGTGTTTGCTTCTTGCACAGTTATTTGCACACAAAAATGCCT
The DNA here is from genome assembly GCF_012460135.2 of Molothrus ater. Lineage (NCBI taxonomy): Eukaryota > Metazoa > Chordata > Aves > Passeriformes > Icteridae > Molothrus > Molothrus ater. The sequence continues at coordinate 16,650,951 of NC_050484.2, forward strand.
TAAGAGGAAGAAATAGCTAAGTTAGAAAACATGAGTACTGATTTCACTTGGTGAGCTGCTGTTGTGCATCTTATAGGTTATTAACAGTAGTGTATTTGTCCATATGAGGATATATTTGTTAACTCTTCAGTTCACTTGTAGTACTCTGACTGTTCAATTTGTTTTCTCTGGCATTAGTATTGGTGAAACTCTGCTATTCCTTCTCACTTTTGATGTCCTCTTTTCTTTGCTAAACTGAAGACGAGTTGGTAATCACTGCTGGTGTGAGTTCTGGAGCAGAAGTATATGGCTGCTTAGTGAAGGGTAAAAAAGATGTGCTGGGCTGCTGTTAGGTTGATATATCTGTAGTTTCCTTTCCCTGGAAACCTTGAAGATATGATTCCAAAAGGGAAAGATGAGGACACAAATGTGGCTCAGCTCATTCTCCTGCCACAAAAAAATAAGTGGGAGGGGTGAAGAATGAAGTAAGATTGCTTCATATGAATATTATTTAAATTTTAATAATTACATTATTATAGGCAGCTACCAATCTAGAAGTACTGTAAATAGATTTTATTCCAGTACTAAGTACTGTGTTGTGTTGATGATTCTCTAATAAATATTGTCTTCTTTCACAGCTTTTTTGTCCCCTGGAAATATGATTCTAAGTTTTAAGATCTAGGTTTCAAATAGCATGGTATTCTATCCATAAGCCCTGTGAATATTTTTACAATTCAATGACACAAATATATTTTATTTTCAAAATGTTCATTCCCTTATTTCATAAGTTAAGGGAAGGACCCCCACACATAGCTGTACTTAGTTACATCAGCATGCATCACTGCTGCACATCAGATGCAAAAAATAAACTCAAAGAAACTGCTTTATACATGCTCTCAAGCTATACTTTTCAATCTAGAAGATAAAGGCTAATTTTTCAATGGCACTATTTTAGAACATGCTTTTCCTTTCCAATTTTCATTTACAAAGCTTTTTTTATGCTTTCAGAAAATATAAACCCCTTCTTAATCCAGAAAAGTGTCCCTGTGAGATTTGGAATAATGTTTGTCTGTTGATATTATTCATATATATGAAAGAATGGGCTTAGTTATTATCTGTGATTCAATCTACTCTTTCAAAAAAGGTCCCAGCAATTACCAGGTTAGTAAGTTCATCTTTCCAGTTGCCTTCAAGTGCTGTAGTTTTAAGTGCTTGTTTGAATGCAAGAACTGTGCTCCTTCACTGCATGAACAGTATCATACTGTGAGATTTACAAGCAAGCAGCTTAATACTTTCCCCAGTATTGTCTTGAAGGTATTTCACTTCCTTTATTTTCCTTCTTTGGTAAATAAGGCTGCAAGTTGCAAATCTGAGTGTTTGAAATTAGACTTTCAGGTCTTACTGAGGCTTTTAAATAGCAGCATTCAGGTTCTCAGAAGTGAATCTGGGTTTATTTTGGAAGCCTACAGAGTGTACTGGAACAACAAGTTTAAGAACCTAGCTTAGACACTTCTTTAACCTCTGTTTTAGGGTTTGTACTGAGGTGTTTTCTTGTGATAAAGGGGCAGGTACGTTCTTGTCTTGCTGCTCAAACAGCAGCAAACTCTAAATTAAACTGCTCTTACATATAAAAAATTAGAGCCTTAGCTTTCTTCCATGATCACTGAGTATAGCTGTCACATCCTAAATTGCCCTTAATTTATTTTACATCTTTAAGTTATTCTATGCTTGAGTGTCAAAACCGGGAAAACTGCTCAGAGTGTTTGAAACGAATTTTTCATTCTCTTTAAATTACTAATGAAGCTTGAATGATTCAAATATGGAATATATAAAAAATAGTTTTCACCCTGTAAAACTGCTGTTTCACCTCTCTCTTAAGATCACATTACTTAGAAACCCATGACAGATGTTTCTGTGCTTCTTCCTTTTGCACTGCTGTGCAGTGCCCTGAGGCTCAGCCAAAGTGGCTGTGCAGAGGCTGATCCAAACCAGGTTACAGGGCGCTCCTGGACTGTGGGCCAGGGATGTCTGTGCAGAGGCAAGAGAAGGCATCCTGTGTTCAGCTTCACAGCTGTAGAAATGGCTCAAAAATACCTGGTTTGGAGCACATAACAGGAGCCATCCCTATGTATCTACAACTGCCCATGCTGCGTGGTCCTGCAACATTTCTCCCTGCCAGTGCTCTCTCTGATCGAAAATTTATGGTTGTGGTTGTGCTGTGGCTGGATCAAAATAATATTCCTTCATAAACAAGGAAAACATTGTTTATTTAAGTAAGATTTCCAAAAGAATGTGGAAAAATTGTTGTAGCCACTGCACTTGGATATAATTGCAAACAGGTGCCTTTAATAACAGGTTATGGCTTCATTTAGTCAGGTTAAGCCCCACTTTGCTGTGCCAGGGTGAGATTGGCTCATTGCACCAGGGAGAAGAGACTTGCCAAGCTCCTGGAGCTCCAAAGCCTGAGTCATAAAAGCCCTTAATGTTTACATTATCAGTGCTGGGTTTTTATGGCCAAATGGGGTTACACAAGTAAAAATAATTGAAGCATCGTAGACTCCTTTTGAATGAGTCTGGTGAACACTGGAAATACCCAGATAACATTTATTTTGTTTTAAATATAAAGGTATTTATTTCATTTTTCTCCATGCCTTTCCTGTTTGTTATAGTAAGAAGGCTCATGCCACCATTGCCTCTGTCCTCCTGCATTCAGTTCAGCTGGTGAGAAATGGTGCTCCTTAGACAAACAGCTTTCTGCCTCTGAGGTTGCTTTGTTGGATTCATTTCTGGTGGGCTTGCAGTGGGTCGCTGGATACAGGAGAAATGAGCCCAGCAGAACTCTGAAACCTATTGGGTACCAAATGGGACAGAAATAAATAATTTGAAGCCAGTCTGGATTAGCTCCACCAGACTGCTTGTTGTGGTTTAAAAAATGGAGGATTACAGCAGTCAGGCCACTGGGTCAGACTGGAAACAAATTTCAATCTTGGAGTTAAAGGGAAAACTGTTTTTTCTGCCTCTTTTCTTTCCTCTTTCATCCAACATCTCAAAATTAAGCTGTTTTTGAAAATAAAACTGTTTAAAAGCACTTTTTCTATAGATTGATATTAATGGAGGAAAAAGTTTGGAGTTGTGTATTTGAAGGAGTCAATAAGCTGAAGGGAAGGAGTGTTTAAGTTATCCTACACCTGAAATTCTGATACATTTTTAACATTCCCCTTCAACAAAATTAGGGAAATTAAGAAGTCTTAGAGGCAGGGGAAGTCCTTGCACAGAGAGATAATTCCTTAAAATAGGCAGGGGTGTAAGTGCTCGGTAACTGCAGCAGATGGTGTTTGGCAGTAGTGTTCCAAGGGTTCTGCACTGTTTATGAGAACATATATAAATGGGTTTGAAAAGGGAGGAGAGCAGTGAGGTGACTAAGTTTGCTGTTGATACACAATTATTCAAGGTAGTGAGGATGAAGGCAGACTGTGAAGAATTACATGAGGATCTGAAGAGACTGTGTGACTGGGCAATAAAACAGCAGCTGAAATTCAGTGTAGATAAATGTGAAGTGATGCATGTGGGGAAAAACAATCCTAGCTTCACATATAAAATGATTGGCTCCAAGCTGTCTGTTGCCACTCAGGAGTGAGACCTTGGGCTATGATGGATAGTTCATGAAAACATCAGCCCGTGCTTGACAGCAGGCTAAAAAGCAAATCAAATTTTAGGAATTATGAAGAAAGGACCAGAGAACAAAACAGATAATGTCATTATGCAGCCATAAAAATCTATGGCTCACCTTTACCTTGGGTACCACAAGTAGGTCTGACTTGCTAATCTCCATGAGGGTGCATTAAGATGGGAAGATTCAGAAGTGGGAGAGGAGTGTGTATCCAAAGCTCTGAGTAGGCTGGGACTCTCCTGTATGGGGAAAAGTCAGCTGAGGATGCTAATGACAGGTTAACAAAACTGTGGCTGGGGGAGAGGGATGGATCTGTCACCACCTCTTTCAGCACAAGAGTTAAGGGACATTGAATGGAGTTTGTAGAAACTGACTCAGAGCAGGGGAAGGCATCCCTTTCAGAAGGGAATAATGCACCTTGTCAAAGCTGTGCAGAGGGTCTGGGGGAGAATGGACAAATAATTGGATGAAACGCCAGGTCAAGCACTGCCAAATGCAGAAACCCTAACAAGCTTGAGAAATCTCTTGAAAAAATGCTGGAGACTGCAAGAGCTTTGTTGGAAATACTGTGTGTGCTTGTCCTGTAGTTTCAGTTGTGACTGCTTTTGCTCTCTGCTTGAGACTGGTGAGTGGATTTGGGAGAGCAGGGTCTATGGGCTGACTGTTTGAGCCCTGTCAGAGATCTATGAGGGGGATGCAAGCAGCCAATTCATGCACCTATTGCAGGCCACTGGGACTTCGATTTCTCGTTATCCAATACTGAGTGCAAAGATCATTGCAGAGAAAGGACTCTGATAGCACAGCAAGCCTGTTACTCCAGTCCCATGTACTCTTAATGCTAATGCATCTACAAGTGCTTGCAGTGCAAATTCAGATGTGATTGATGCTGGAATCTCTGAGCATATATCAGTAGTAGGAAATTAATTCCTTGTGAACCGGAGTAGTGTTCAAGGAAATCAAAGAGCTTCTGAACTTATGCATGAAGGTATTCACAGATGGAAATCCAAGATTTTGGTAAGACCCTCCTCCAAATATATAAAGATATAAATAGATAAATATATTTTTGGTAAAAAATAATAAATGCATCCTCCTTCGTACATTTAAATTTTTTTCTAAAGTCAGTCATCTGTATTTACTGCATGCATTACTGCATGTAAGCATTCATTTCACTACATAATTATTCAATTAGTGAGATCAAGTATTGCTCAGTCAATTCCAATAAATTGAATCCAATTGTAGACCAAGCACTCATTTCCTTACCTGCCTCCTAGAGGAGTGCTGATTTACACAAGTGGTGCTCCTTAGGATTGAAGAGAAACCTGACTTAAGGATGAGAACAACAAAGCAGTATGATGTGTATAGTGAACATTGTGGCTGTGACAGCCTGGTCAGAGAGGGAGAAAACTAGGTAAGTTTTCCTAGAATCAGCTGTGAGACTTTAGGGAGTTGAAGATAAACAATTAGAGCTTGTTATTATAAACAACCTGCAGGTGTTGTTTTTCTACTCTCTGTTTTCCTCAAAGATTGTTTATAAGAAAGGTGTTTTGTTAATTAACCAATCAGCTGAAATGCATTAGTTAATTGACCAATCTGGTCTCTCTGTTTCAGAACAGTGTATAAAAAGAGAGAACTGGCAGCAAAGTGAGGGGCTGTGCAAACCAGCCTTCTGGTGAGTCTGTGCTGTTTCTTACTTAACAGCGACAAATATGACAATGCAAGTTTTAGCAAGATAGGGAGGGAGCAAAGATGGTGTGCTATGTGTGTAAAGCCTGTGAAACAGTAGCTGAGGTGAGTAAAGAGTGTTTTCTTGACTCTGCCTACTAGTTTTTCCACCAATATTACACCTCCATGTCCTTTGTTCCCCAAATCAGAATGTTCCTGTTGAATAGAATAGAGATAAATACTAAATTCAGCATTTCTTTTGGGTTGGCTGCTGCAAAAATTATGGAAGGTGTATGGAGTGATATTAGATGTGCATAGAAAGAGGAAAGGGCTGAGCAACAAACATAAAAAGGTCCAGTTGATTGCTAAAAGCCTTTCAAAATAAACTGCTGGTTGCTACTGTAGTAGGTAGTGTCTGTTTCAACAGAGCATAAGTTGAGACTTGAAGGAAAGCATAACTGGCTGAATGTCAACCAATGCAGTAAAGGAGTCTTGAGAACCTGAGTTGATTTAGAAGTCCTGAGCCTGACCTTGATGGAGAGGGAAGGACTTTGGCTCTGCAGCCTCTCCAGAGAGCTTTGTTCCCACAGTGAAGGACATGTTAAATTGGAGTTTTGCTTGTTGAAACCTGTGACCATTGCCTGGAAAGGACAGGTAGTTGTGTGACAAATGTGATTACAGGAAGGACTAGACATTTCTGTTTAGGATGGTAAACAAGTTTCTCCTATGGTTTTAGTGATGGAAAAGCTTAAACCTGCAGTGGAATACTTGGCCTAAACTTAATGATCAATATCTGTCTCTATGTGTCCTATACTAGTGACACGTACTCTTTGCAAACTGGTTGGTAACATAGAAGATGTTCCACATCCACTGACTCATGTAGGAGCTAGGTGGAACAGCTGTTCCCCCTAGCAGGTTGTGTGCTCTCTGGAAAACCCTGACCACATAGGTAATGGTCTTCTTGCTCTGAACTATTGCTGCAGGTGAGTGGTTGCCTCAGGGATAGCCTGACCTGAAGCTTTCAGGTTTGTGCCACAAAGAATCAAGGACATGATAAATATGCAAAAGACCTGAGTTGTATTATGAATTGTGAATCGATTCAACAAAATGATAATTTATGAATTAGATTACTTTTTCTCATCTGTTAAGAATGACAAATCTTTCCGTCATCTTGTCATCTAACCAAGCAAAAACTCTTGGTAGCTCTACTGGGTTACTCCCAAACTTTGCTACTACCCTTGTTGTTCCTGATCTGATTTCTAATTTAAAAAAACCCAGAACTTGTAAAAGGCCAGGAGAGCACAAGTTTTTCTCCATGTAAATTAACCTTTTCTGATCTTCCATACATATTCCTTGACCAATATCTTATGTCTGCCTTCAAAGGAGAACTGTGAGGTGAGGCACACAGCAAATCAAAAGGAGAAGTACTAGAAAATGAGGCATTTTATTCATGTGTTATCTTAAATTGTCTTTATCACAGGGAATGTTCTTACTATTTCTTTCAGAAAAGTAGAAGAATCAAATGTAAAATACCCTGTCAGAGGTATTACAGTGAAAGGACCTGAAGTATTTCCAGCTCAGTGTCTGTTTAGAGTGTTATGTCCACAATTCTGTATTATGCAGCCAGAAGTACTATGATCTATCCAAATATTCTTCTGGGGTATTGGCCTATACATACAGTTTACTAATCTCTTACTATGAATCAAGAATGTGCATTTACCTTTAAAATACACAGTTGGTACAATGCAGTGTTGCAAATGCTATCTAGTGCTTTGGAGGAACAAATTATGGTTTCTTTTGCTGACTGATGAACCTTAGGTCTACACTGTCCTGTTCCAATATAATATTCATATTACTAGGTCTACAAAAGCCTTGTTAAAATACACTTGTGACAGCATATGCATTTTTCCAGTCATTTTCATTTTGTTTTAACCCTCCATCATGAAAATTTGAAAACAAGTGGCAAGTAGTAGTATAAAGCCAGAACAAGGGCCATTCATAGCAAATAGTGGTGCTGTGCAGTTTGTGCTTATAAAGGAAAACCTTGTGTAAAGTATTTTGATTCCTTTCAGATAAGAAATACTTGACTTTAAAATTAACTGGAGAAGCTGTTCTGTGCAAATGTGGCTGCAGCAGCAGCTGGCCACACTGCTCTGCAGCTCTTTAGGCCATTCTGACTTCTTCAGAAATGCCCACCAAAAGTTCTCCTATGACTTTTGATGTCTCCTACTACCCATTTTGTATTGAATATGTACCTATAATATTGGGAGGAAAACACCAACTGCTTTCTCTCTGTAGGAATCAATCTGTATTTTTCTAGTTCTACACCTATTTATCAGCTCCGACTTGTAGAATGCCTATATTTTGCTGGATTGTTTGTACTGGATGATGTAAGTGTGATAATGTTCAAGTGATCATGTGAACCTAAGTTTTAATGTGTTGATCAGCAATACTGGCATGGTTATGGTGTATTTTTCTTTTTGAAAGGTGATACTGAACATTTAAGATGGCTTTTGTGCTCCTAAAGGTACTAAGATAAATTACTAGAAATTTCCATCCTTTGCTCTACCTTTCTACTTTCCAGTATAAATAGATGCAGATGCTCACCCAGTCATAGTTAGACCAGTTTAACTGGAAATATGGCAGAATTCCCATCATCAAGAGTTTTCAGCTCAGGACTGAGTATCAATCTAAATACTGCTTTTAGTTTGATCTGGAGTTTGTTGTTCCCACCTGTTGGCCCCTGATTGCCTTTTGGCAGGGCCAGAAGTTTGTAACCAGCATTAAAACAAAAGGCTCTGATCTCACAATGCTTTCTGAGAGGTTTATAGCACTATGTCACAGCTGGTGAGTTGAGTTTGCAATGTAACCTGTTTTGTTACAAAGTGAATCCTATTCAGATTTCAAAATTTTCACCATAAGTTCTCTAGGATAAAGCAAAATGAAAGAAAACTGTAGAATTGAAAGAATAAACATGAAACTGTAAAATTGAAAGAATAAACATGATTAATATTTCTTTTATTTTTGTAATTAAAAGTATTAATCTACAGTAATATGAAGTTTTTTCTTCAAATTTCTTGGGTAAAGAACTTTTTAAAAGTATTAGTTTGCCCAGGTCTGCCTGTGTTATCACTGTATTTCACTGTGCAGCTCATGGAACAGCACTTCAATTCTCATTTTTTGTTCTACCTGTAGAACAAGGACATAAGTTCACTTTCTTGACCCCTTGATGAAATATTTCTGGAACAGGGAGAATGTCCCCAGTCAGCCTTTGAATATTTTTGACCTTTAATTGATAAGGCTTATAGTGATCCTTGTAGAAACACACCTTCAAAAGAGATGCAATCTTGGATATCAGCATATTGATCTGACACTTTGGTCTACACGTTTCCTAGGTTGCATCATCTCATTGCTGTTTGCAACAAAAGTCACTGACCAAATTCAAGGTACTCTTAATCACTCTGAAGAGTCAGGTTTCCTTGTGTTCTTTATATGGTTCTTCTGAGTAATACAAGCTGTGGAGTGCTTTAGTTAGGCCACTTCTGTGTTCACAAAATTCAAAACTTCTACTCAAGCTCAGGTCCTAGGAAAGATAAGGGGAAAAAATGGTTTCCCAGAGCTATTGTACTTGCCTGTAAAATTAAAATTAAACTTATGGCTCTTACAGCATAGTGAAGAAATCTGAATGATCCATCTGAAAATGCAATATTAATGTACCACCTCTCCTTACTTTTTTTCTCCAGAAGTCCCTCATGTGTGAACAAGTAACATGAGAAAAGTTCTTGTATGAACAAAATACTTTGCAAATAGGAAGTGAGATTGGGAGGGCTAGTGGCATAGCTTCAGTCAATTAAAAACATTACTAGAGATGCACTTCCTTTTGATTCTAGAAATTCAAAAATGTCTTTCTTTCTCAGTTTAATTCTGGTTTACTTGATGCATGTGGTGATGAATAAAATAAAAGAATCTTACTTAGAAAATGGCTTCATGGAGCTGCCAATATTTTATGAAGTATGAATCCAAATTTTGGTCAGATCTGTCACTGGAGTATTGCTGAATATTGCTAGATGAGACAACTGATGCTGACCCATTAGGAGATATACTGAGAGGCCTGTGTGTGCATGGAGAGTGCCTCTTTGATTAATAGTCCTGCTGCAAGTGTGACATATCTGTGCTGCTGTGGAACTTTTCCTGGATGCTAGACACTTATGTTTAATGATATTTGCAACTTCAATAGCAGGAAAAAGATTGAGATGATCCTAAATTGCTTTTCTCAGTGTGTGCAGTGTAGAGAAGGAAATGAAACCTTAATTTACTGGGAGGTTTTTTGGTCTTTTGTATGTGCCTGTGTGTGAAGCAGGGGCTCTGGCTTTAGTCCAGCCGTGTGCATGGGGGCAGGTCTGCTACCCAGCCGTGCCCTGTGGGGAGGGGGCTCTCTCTGTTCTGGGCAGGGTAAATCCCGTGTGTACAGCCTTAGGGCAATCCTGGACAATTATGCCACTTCTTTACATCAGAAAACACTCCTATAAGTTTAGAACCATCTCCCAAAACCTGGGATCCATGCAAACTCAGAACTCAAAAACAGGCAACAGAGTTTAATGGCTTTTTGGGCTCTTCATCTAAAACGTATTACTATCCATTATTGCCTGAACAGCCCGAGGCCTCGGAAAGGATCGTTTTGGAAACGATCCCTTTAAAACCTAGGGAGCCAGTATCTTCGCGTCGCTCCTAGCGAGGATGCGGGCCGGGAGCCCAGGGGCTCGAGTGCCACCTACCGCCCGCTGCTCCGCGGCTGCCGCTCCGGCCGGGGGACCGCGCGCCTCAGTTGAATTTGGAAATTCAATTGATAACCCTTTCTTGAGCTATCAACTGAATTTACAAGTTAAATGTGGCTGGTGGTTTACAGTCTGTAAATTCCCTGCGTAAGAGATGCTGGAGAACTCAAGACATGTTTAGCATATGGAGCCAGTAAAAAGCTAAAGAAGCTCCACATTTGAATTTCCATCCCTAGAAAGTTAAACAAAGGAGAAGGCTGGATTTGGAAGGCTCTTGGACCTTAAATGGAAATACAGGTTTTCATAGGTTATTTTAGCATCTAGTGGTTTTTTAGTGGGGACTGTCAGGTAATTTTCAGCCAAGCATTAACTCCAGGTGAAGGGGAAAATAGAGAAGCTGGTTACCAAACACCCTCCGTTTTCTGCTCACAAAAGGTCCCCATCGTGTCTCACACAGAACTGCCTGCTCTTGCTGCAGCTCTCGTGGGGATCTGGCACTGCCCACCATTGGAGTCTGGAGATGTGGGACTCCAGTGCATCTTGAAATCATGGGAGTTACTCTGCTCATTTCAGACCCTTTTCACAGCTGCATTTGTGAGGAAAAATCCCCCAAACCTGAAAACCAAGCCCATAAAAATGTGAAGAACAACCCCATCTATAATCTATAGACCTTAGGGACATCCAGAGCTGTTGGTGTCACTTGGTGCTCTACAGTAATTATAACAGATATTGCCCAGAAAACACTGGGCACATACAGATCTCATGGATAAATGATAAGCATGAGGAGCTAACTGTATTGCTGTATTAACCTTTACTAATGAGATCCCAATAAGAAGGGAAATAAAGTTGCTTCAGAAATAATATAGATGTTGTCACCATAAACTACATATGGTGAAGATTTGGTGTAATTGTCATGTTGATAGCGAGCAGGTTTATCTTCAGTTTATATTTCTTTTCACAATTTAAGAGCCAGTATTGGAAAATGGATTTAATTCCTGTGGAAACCTTTCAGTCTGTCCATAAATAAGAGCTCATTCTCACTATGTTTGTGATGATGTGATTCTCCCTGTTAGGATGCTGAGAAAGCCTGCTGGGAAAGCAGGCTAATCTCCTGTTCACAAAGTTCAGTCAGAGTCCTATAGGTTATTTCAAGAGTAAAGGAAAACCTATTTAATGCTTCCCAAAGAGTTAACCATTAGAGCTTTGTCCATAGAGACAAATCAGCAGTGTCTTTGTAGGGCTAATGTCACTCAACTGAGCAACAGAGAAAGAGATCCTGTGATTTAGGCAACCAATCAAAGTACACAAATAATGAATAACTGCTATGTGAAGTGAGCCCTTTATACATTATTCTGAGCTTAAAATTCCTTTAAGTAGATTTCTTGGTGAATGGCAAAAATCCAGCACTCTTCTAATAATTGTGATCTATATGTGGGGTTTCCAGGAACCCAGAAATGCATGAACTGTACCCATTGAATACAACTCAATGAATAGATGAGCTAGCTGTGCCTGTAACTTTGGGAAAGCATTATCTTTTGTTTGGTTATCTGGAGTCCATGTAAAGGTAAATGTTATTTTAGTGATTAAGAGAAAATACTTTTTGATTTGATAATGCTAATTTGCCCATTAAAAAACAAATAAAACTTCTCTTTGAGAGGATGAGTGGGAAATCTTGATGACGTTTAAATTTTCTTTTGTTTAAGAAATGTTTACCAAAGCCTAGATGCCCTAGTAAATTTTAACAATCATAATGTGGGATGCTTATAAAACAAAAATAGTTTACCATTCCAGTTTTACTTTTAAGAAATCAATATAATAAGAAAGTCCAAAGTGTACACAATGCAAATATACTCTTAACTCATTAGAGGTATTTTCTAATTTGTGAAATTGAAACAAAAGGGAACAAAATTCAGTGGATCAAATACTATTGAATAATTTTTGGCATGATTACGTGGTTAATTATTTTCATTGTACTGAAGAGCGTGCAAGATCCCTCACAGCTCAGATAAATGAAAGCATGCAAAAAGCTTGTCACTAAATTTCACAGAGGGCAAGATGAGAAGACAGAACTGCAGGCTTGCTGAGTTAAAGGATTAGAAAAGGTTGTATTAAAAAGTTCATATGATTATTCAGCAAAGTCTGGCCACAGAATGATTGAACTGCTATTTTTGGGCACAAGTAAAAATGTTGTGGCTGAGCACCTCCCTGGTAAATGGCGGAGGGGTGGGTTTTAAAGTCCATTTGGGATGGGAACACATGCTTAGACACAGCATATTTCTGAGCTAGAGTTTTGTCTGCCAGAAGGAGGGAGGCTGGGTCCTTCTCCATTGCAGGAGATGCAATTGCTGTAAAAAGTTATCAGGTCAAATTCAGGGCTGTATTACTCAGGAGTGAATTACACATTTCATCCCAAAACAGTGCCAGTGAATCCTCTGAATCTGAATTGTCAAGAGGTGGTATAATGGCAAAACTGACATATACTTGATAGCTGTAACCTTATTTACATTGACTCTGACAGAACTCATCACATTTGAAAGCAGTATTAATGAAATGTTAATTGAACTACTAAATACCATCAGCCATTAAAATTACCAGTTGCTGCTGTAATCCACTAATAGAATATTTACTGAAAACTAAAGGAAGAAATTATTTTGCTTAAAATACTGGTAAAAAGCTGAAAGAATAAAATTAAGTTGACCTTTTGATAGATGTCTGTTTATTGATTTAAATTCACCATTTTGTGAACAATGTCAAAGAGGTCTGTTAGAATAGAAGCATGTATAATAACATGAGCTAAACAATTTTTATTTCTTTGTGTGTCATTACAGAGAGATTGAAGCAAGCTTCACCTAAGTGTAGTGATGCAAAAAAAATAATAATACCCAGTCTGGATGTAAAAAAGCAGAGGAAAACAAGAGCTTCATATTAAAGTGCCTTCTAGGTAGCTGACATGACGCATCTAGTCAGACGTAAATAATGACAGACGGAAACTATCATGAGGTCTGTGAAGCATCAACATGCTGCCATCATTTTCTTTCTAACCTTGCTTTGCTAGCAGCTCTCAGACTTACAGGCTGAGAGATCATTTAAAAAGCAAATCCTAATGATGCTGCCCACTGTAGCAACAGCCAGTGAGACTGGCATCGACTTAGCTCAGTTTGGGAACTGGGGGTTGCAGCCATGGCTGTCTCCTGACACCCCAAATGGGAGCTGCCCCTCACTCCCTCCCTGGCTCCCTGCAGCTTCATGTGCAGCTCACTGAAAATGATCCACTTGTATGGGCAAGGGAGGAGCAGGCACTCCTCCTTCTCCCACCCCTTGCAAATAAGCCTTTCAGTTATTTTCTTTGTTGGCTTAGGTGTATTTGGGTGCAGGATGCCCAGAGTGATTTTCATTGCACACATTTTATTTGTAGTGCATGTGTCTGGGAAAAGAGAGGGAGTAACGTGCTGGTATCCCTGTAGCTTCAGCAGAGCTGTGTTGTGGTTCAGATAAACACATCTGTACACAGCTGCCATAATCAATGTGGAATAGCTGAGCAGTTTTGCAAATGCAACTTAAGGAAGAAGGGGAAGAGGATAAAGTATAAAAACCTCACAACAGGTCACCATCTTGTCCAGCTCAGTAGACTCTATTCATCAAAACAATGTCCAATAAAACAGTTGCACATTTTATTTAAGCTGGTGATTGCATTGCAAACCATTGGGAAACAGAGCTGGTGTGAGATAATGTAATGGCATTATCACTTTGCAAATCAGCATGTGGCTTTGCTTGGGTGCTAGCAGGGCATGAGGGCTCAGAGACAGATGACAACATGAAAAAAGAAGTAGATCAGACTGCTTGTAAACATTATTTTCATATACAGCAATGAATTTCATCCTGTTTGGTAAGCCTGACCTAGGCAGTATAAATGTATTTCCATTGTTTGTATGTAAATTAAAACATGACAAAAAAAAATTCTTCCCAACCGTCCCCATCAGAAGGCTATTTATGCTTCACAGACCTTTCCAGTACTTTAAGCACAGCTAAGCAGCTACCTCAGGTAAAGAAGGTGCTATTTTTCCAAGGAAGCATTTTAAAATATTTCCACATGCACACTTCTGAATGTTCTAAATACTAATGCAGAATTTGTGACTCTCAAAGTAAATAGATGGCACTTAATTATGCTGGTGATGTCAGGTATTGTATAGGTTGATTTCCCAAGGCGTAAGTGAAAAATGTACTATTTGGTCTTAAATTTAGACTTAATAAATAGCTAATTTAGGATCTTGCTCTATATGCAAGGATATAATCACAAGGCATTCATTTTTAAAAGGTTTCATTTATTCTTGTGAGCTTAATTATTGCAAGGAAACTGTGAGCAATTTGTTTTTTTTTACCAGTGTCTGATTTCTGAGAATGGTTATTAAATATTAAATGGATGCATAATTCAGGCAATTAAGAAAGTAATCACACAAAGTAATGTAATGGAAGTTAATTATTACTGCATAAGCAAATAGTTCATTAATGCTAGTAGTTGCTATGGCTGCATTCTTAATACATGCAGAACTGAAGCATGAATCCTCTGTGTATTCAGAGGTACCAGAAGTATGGTACTGCAGAAAGAGTGTTCCTAATGAAAGGCCCAGGCAAATAAGGTCATATTGACCCCTGACTTGTCTGAATGCTGCAGGATCATCATTACTTAAGAGAGTTTTATCAAAACCATGGCTGCTTTAGGTGCTTATAATACCTTCTGTTTGTAATACAGGCTGTGGCTTAAATCAAGGAAGAACTTGGGGAATTCAGCTGTTTTAAAATAAATTAATAAATTGCCAATCCTGCTTCTCTTGTTAAAATTCTACCCAGTGGTGCTCCTCTTGTTAAAAGGCTATAAAATCATTATATGTAACTTAAAAGGGTTGTACAATTTTTCAGTACAAAAGCATAATAGCTGACAACCACCCTTGTTAGATTTTGTTCTTCAACGATGAGAGCAAAATCTGACATTCCTTTGCTCCCATTATTTCCCTAAAGCAAAGCTTTTCATGAGGACTATTTTAAGCCAAGAAGAGACACTCGTGCAGCTACATTCCACCTAGCAGGCTGTGATGCAGTAATACTAACCTTAGTGCTGTAGGATTTAGCCAGGGATGGCAGGATCAGAGACTGAGGGGTGAATGGTACAAAATGGTGACAAGGTTCTCATTGGAGCCTTGAGGTGTGAAGATAGGACAGTTGTGTCCTTCATGTGTGTCCTTAGAGAGGAACAGAAAGTCACGTGTCCATTTTAGGCTCTGTATTGCTTTAAAAGGGGAAGAAAAGAGCAAGGCAGCAATGACTATGCTGGAGAGACCCTGCAGGCCACCACATGCCTGCTCCTGCCGGCTCTCACATCCTCCTCCTCCTCCCTCAAAACGCTGCCATGTTAGGTAAAAGAAGGTGGATTTTGTCACTAATTGTGCTCTGCAGCTAGGCAAGAAGTGCGACTGTGTTAGTTCTGGGTAAAGACTGTTGTGAACTGCCTGGGCTATCTGTAGAATCAAATGACCATTTGACAACCAAGAACACTGAGGGTCACAGTTTTTAATGACCTGCTCTCCTCACTTCAGTGCATCCCACAAAAGGACAGGAAGCAAACAAGTATGTAGAACCTAGCTCTTGCTAGCTCAGTGCTTTCTGAGTTTTCTGGAGAAATCCTCAAATGACTGCTTTATGCTCCCAAGATATCTTACATTTGTGCAGACTGGGGGACCTAAGGAGGGAGTGGGGGGAAAGCGGTGTGGTGACAGCTCAGCATTGCACTCTGGTCTTCCCAAGGAATAGCAGTCAACTAGAATACTGATATGATGAATCTGGGCATAAAACTCTTGTAAACCCTTGTGACTGGCTAGGGGAGAAAAGAGGTTAGACCTTTGGACTGAAAATGTGCCCATGCACACATGCACAATGACATGTTTTAATTTATTTTAGGGCCATTCAATCTATGAAAGTGTTCATTATTTTGAAATACTTAATGCTGCTTCAGAATGAAAACAAATGTTGAAGTATAGGAAATTCCTGTGGGACAGAAATTGTGTTTTTTACCAGCTCTAATAACCACCATTGCAACAGCATGAGCAGTCAATCAAACAGGAATTGAGCCAGCACAACCCCAGGAAAGTTCCTTTCATCCCTTCTTTATTTGAGAAGCAAACCCTTAGTCTTTTTGCAAGCCCTATTAAAAGTACAGCTTTTGCAGAATGTCTGGGGGGGCATGAGAGTTGTCTGCTTGGGGCTGGGTGTGAGGGAACAAGTACCAGACTCTGCCAAGCCCCACAAACAACACCTTGCAAGTGGTGTGGCCATCTGAAGCTTTCCCCATTGAGTGCCTCTCCTGGAGGTGTCACACAGGAGGGTGATGAGCCCCTCTGCTCAGCCCCCTGGAGACCTCCTGTGGTACCTGTTGCTGATGGCTGGGTCTCTCTGTGTTACCCACACCAGTTTTGGAGCTCTCCTGTCATCTGCTCTTGACAAAATCTCTTCTTACTGCATCAGTTGCTGAGTCTGGTGCAGCTTTGCACCCAGACTGGTTTCAGGGTACAGCTCTTTGCTGAGGGCAGTGCAGCCACCCAGAGGGGAAAGGCACAGGTGGCACTTGTGGGTGACTGACTGAAAGGATGCCGAGCTCAATTCAGGCTTGTCATGCTGCCCATCCTACTTGCTCCTGCTAGGAGGTGAAATCAAGAGGGAGTGTTTCATGATCAGGGTGATGGTGAGATTGGCCAGATGTGATAGGACTTCCATATTACCCAGAAAATTATTAAGCAGCACAGGCTGCTCTGTTAGAAATGTCCTCTGCTGGTCTGCAGCCAGACCTCACCTCCTGCCCATTCCTGGTGCCCTCCAGCAGCTGTGGCTGGGATGGGCAAGCAAGGCACCAGCACTCACAGCTTCCCAACACGTGTCTGCCATACAGTTCAGTCTGACAGCATGGGACTGGGTCTGGGTGCTCTGCTGGTTTGCTCATTTTGGTGGGGCTCTATACCTAGTGTCTGCATCTCTTGGTGACTGCTTCAGAAATTTTGATAACTGCACTGAATGAAGTTTTTAATTTCTCAATATGTTCCTTCTCTGTTTTTGGCAAATGAATGTCTGCTAAGTGGACTTAAAGGTTTTCCTTTGAATGAAAATTTGTTTATTATATACAGAGAGATATGACTAAATAATTCCCAATGATAATTTTAACTTCTGTCATTCCAATGACACTACTAAGAAAGTAAAAGTTCTATAAATAATTACAGAAATAGAAAATGTCTCATTAAAATTACAATCTCTGAAATGAAAGAATAGTTCTGAATACAGAATTTAGTAACAGTTTTCTTTATCATATGCTTTTAGTATGCTGTATCTTTGTAATCAAGTAATTGTAATCATTTTCAGCTACAAATTTGAAGTCTCATTTTCTGTCATCTATTACAGAAATAACCCACAAAACTAAATAATTTAACAACAATATTTACACTAAATATTTTTTTTCTTTTACTGAAACAACTAAGTCTTTTGTGAAGAAAAATAATCAAGCAAAACCAAACACAAAAGCTGATTTTTATTTTAAACCTCATTGTTGTAGCTCCAAGTTCTGGCTTAATATGAGTAATTGGCAAATGTTTTGTTTTCATTTATGTAGCAAAAATGAATGCTGAGAACAGTGCAGTAGGCCAGGACACTGACCTGGGCTCATAGTCATACTTCTCTAGCTGGGGACATGTTCAAATTAAAATACTGGTAACGGCCAAGTATTTTTATTTAGCTGCATAAATTTAAAATTGGAAATAAAAAAAGATAACTTTGAAATTCTACCTGTCTCTGTCTTGCCTATAAATTTATCAATTTCTAGGCTCAAACAAAGCATGAAAAATCTAAATGCTTTGGCAGATGTCCCCTGTGTGAACAACTCCCTGTTGGTTTCCTATCTATACAGAACATGAGCGTTCCTTATTCTGCTTCCAAACGTGGCTTCACATGGCAGGAAAGGCTTATACCCTTGCTTTGTTCAGGAGGCAGAATCTTCACAGAAAATACTTTGGGAAATTTTTTCTTAACTAGTTCTAAGAAGCTATATTGGGGCATCTTATTTTGAGTGATTTCTCCCTATTTCTGCAATAGTCCTGTTGATTTAAGTCAATATAGTCAAACAATAAACATTTCAATAACCAGGTCAGCATAGAGTATTCATAAATTCTTGCAGAGCTGCTCTATATCCATCATGCAGTATAGTAAAGGTTGAACACCACAGCCTTATCCTATTTTTCATTTTCCTTAAAAATATGCACATCCTTTAAAAAATCTTACCACGCTGTTATTCATAGGTTCTGGGAAGCTGTCATGAAACATAACAAAACGAAGTGTACATATAATTGTAAGGACTCTAGCAGAGATAACAAGGAAAAGTTGAAGTTTCAAGTACTTATTCAAGTCTTGGTTAAGGGAAATTATTTCTGGTTCTCTTTGGTCTTTGGCACAAGCATTGAAGTAAGGAGTGCCCAGCTGTAGGATGTCAGTCTGTGTAAGCATGGTGATGTTACTGTTATCAGTTATTCTTGCAGTGTTTGCTCATACTACATTTGTTCTCATTGTGATAGGATTCCATGTAGGGATTCAGAATATCTAAAGACCTTCCACCAAAGTTTTAACAGAGAATACCATCAACTTGAAATGGGTCTGGGATGAAAAGTTTGAACAAAAGCTGAGAAAGGTATATGCTTGTGATGGTTCAGAATAATTTGGTTATTCTGTATGGAGGTTTTTTTTTTAATGCAGAAATTCTTCGTTAAAGTACAACTTCATTTTCCTTCAGTATTTTTCTTAACTCTCTAGCTAGTTTGGGAGTTTCACTGGGTGTTTTCTGTTCTTTGCTGCTTTATTTTTCAGCAAGTTTTGCTTAAGCAACTTAAACAGGTCAGTCACCTGTTTCCCTTTTTTTATATATTGTCCTGGTTCCCATGGTACAGAGATTGTCCCACTCAGACAAAGACATCCTGGGAAAAAGTGGGCCTTGGCTGGGGAGCAAACAAGCTGACCTTATGGCATGTAGGTTGTGCAGGTTCTGGCCAGCAGTCACCTCCCAGATCACT
Source organism: Molothrus ater (assembly GCF_012460135.2). Lineage (NCBI taxonomy): Eukaryota > Metazoa > Chordata > Aves > Passeriformes > Icteridae > Molothrus > Molothrus ater. Next base: position 16,670,132 of record NC_050484.2, read on the forward strand.
GGATGTCACTTAGAGCCCAAGGCCATCCATGGCCACCCAAAGGCAAGGGATTAGCTCTGTGACAGCACTGTGTGCAGCACCATGTGAGAGAGAGGTGCTGATACATTGCAGTGATCTGGAGAGGAAGGCTGAGTGTTATCCCTCACCAGACCTGCCACACACAGGGCAGGCTCTGCTCCTCCTGTGTCAGCCCCATCAGCTGCTCTTGCTGCTGGCAGCTGAGCTGCACCCCAAGGGTCCCTCTGCTCGGGGTGCTGCGCGACCCCGCACCCTGCATGGCCTCCCCAGTTCATGGATTGCCTCTGTTTGAGGGAACCTTTGGTCCACTCAACAGAATTACAACTGCAAGTTCGAAGGAAAGAAAGAATGCAGCTGTACAAAGGTGCAAACCAAAGGTGCTAAGCAAAAAGAAAGGCCACAGATATTTCAGCTGAAGTTGAGTGTGAGTAGGGCACTTGCTGGCTGCTGGTGGGGTTGCAGTGGTGGGTTTGCATGTGTATAGTGGGAAGACATCATGGCTGTAGAAATTTGGATGAGGTTAATATCTCATCCTAATTACCTTTATTAGCATTACTTTAAGTTTATACTTCCAAATTGGCTAATGAGATGAGAGTAGAGCTGTGCTGGATAATTATCTCACTTCCTAGTATTTCTATTCCAAATACAACTAGAAATGCCTTGATATTATCCTATGGATAGATAATGAATGATCAAAATAGTTCAAATGGAGTTCTTTTTAGTTATTGCTCACTACCGAAGTGCACTGTGTGCTGTAAAACAAGCACAGAAAATAAAGGCAGCTCCAACATGAAAAACTGTCTGAAAAATTGAAGTGGACAAGATAGAGTTCCAGATGAAATCTAAGGATACCCCATTTAATTTTATTTTAGCAATTTTCATTCCCACTTTTTCTTACAGAAGCCTTGCAGCAGGAGCCAAGTGCCTTGCTATGCCTTTGGAACTGCTTTTCAGCTTGGCTCCTTGTGAGCTGTATGTCTGCAAAGTTTGCTTGGTCCATGATACTCACCAGCAACAGTTAATGTCATGTGCAAAGACTAAAAGGTGATGATGACCTTGGAAAGGGAAAAGGCTCCACTCTACCATTGCCTGGTTGCTTGCCCCTTCAAGTGAAGGGATTCAGGCAGGGAATGATTCACTTTGAACTTGTGTGGACTGGTGCTGACTCCATAGCTGTTCTGCCAAGGGAATACTCTAATGTCATGGGTTATTCAGTGTCATGCTAGTATATAACATTTATGTACAACTTGCCTGGGCCATTCTTAGAGGTGGAAAACCTTGGAAAGCATTTTAGGACTTGTTCTTGGAATATACAGGTCAGTTACTGGCTCTCAGAGTTCAAGAGGTGCTTTATCTGTCTTGTATAACTTTCCATAGGAAGTGTTTGCTAGATCCAGAACTCATTAATGAGCTGTTAATGGTTCATCTCAGTGTTTGGCCCTGAACTGAGATGCTGATGGGCTGGCAAAGCTTGTTCAACAAAATGCTTCCAGAGAAATTCTCAGGAGTACAAGATCAGCATACACTTCTTGCCCCATCTCTGTAAAAATATAAAAGCTATTTCACGGCATCTGATGCTCAAATCTGTTACTAAAATAATAACAGTACAGAATTTTTTCCCACTCTCTAGCTCCAGCCCTCCTTTTTGCAATTACATACTTTTCCAGAACAGTTCAGCTTCATAGCTGTGGAACCTAGCAGCCATGCATTATTCTAGGACTATTTCATACAAAGGAAAGATGTAGCTGAGCATTAATATTTTTAATAATATAAAACAGCAGTTGCTGCAAGCCAAGTTTTTTGTCATTCCTCTTAAATGAAAAATTGACATTGAGTGCAGATTCCTATTTTCAGTAGGAAATTAAATAGTTCAGGACAGTTTTTAAAAAGCCTTTCACAAAAAATTTCAGATGAAAAGAGGTAGAGGATGTTTTTTCTCTCTGGACAGCAAGTCTCAAGTCAACCAGGACACAGAGAATTGTTTTACTCTTTTATATAACAGTCACTAAAGTATTCAGGAGTGAATGAATCCACGTGTCTGGGTCACTCTTAATGCTTTGTAGATAAGGAGCAAAGGACAGCTGAAAACATGGAGGAGGTGGCAGAAAAGCAAGGCTTAAAAATGCATTGATGTCATCCAGCAGATCATCTTGGATAGCAGGTGAGAAACACAGGCATCAGTAAAGAGTCTGAGCAGCTACAAGCATTGGTGAGAGGAAATTAAATGTAAGATTGAGAGCAGTAGTGGATCATGATGTTCTACAGGAGCAGAAAAAAGCAAAGGTGGTCCCTGCAAGATGCTGTGTTCCAGGAGAGATGTACAGTGTGTTCTCTTTTAAACAGGTGTGAAGGTGTAGAATTAAAATTTTTTGCCTCTAAAGCACAGGTCTTGGCAGAAGTGCAGGTCATGTCCTTGCCCATCCTGACCCTAATTTTGAACTCAATGCAAGCAAAGGAAGATGATTCCTGCCAGCTTCAGAGCACTTTCGGTCAGATCTGCTGCACAGTACTTGGCAAGGACCAGGTACCACTGCTATGATCTTTGCTGCAGCCAGCTACAGTGTTCAAATTAATTTGAGAGCCACCTAACTGGTGTGTTGCCATTGCTGCTTAGGGATAATAGCTTATCCCTGCAAAGACAATAAGTGTGAAAGTCTCTGCAGATGCTGTCTGGGGCATTCCTAGGCAAGAGAGGGAGCTTGGCGCCATTTTTATAGTTATGCCTGTTAAGATTTAATAGATGGAAAGTTTCATTAGTGAACTCTGTTGCAATTAACTTGAAGGAGGTTCCAGCTTACTGTATGCAGTCCTTCCTCAGAGAAAGTTGTTTACATTTCCTTTTGGAAATTATTGGCTCTTCAGCACTTGATTGTTAGTGAATAGCAAAGGCTGTGATTTAACAAAAAAAACCAACAAAACATGATTTTCTCATTACTCTAGCAGAAGATTGGGTCAGTTGTATAACTTTTTATTCCTTTGTGAACATCCCAGTTGCTGAAAGTCAAAACTGAGTTGACCCAAGGGCAAGGGATAACACAGAAATGCAAATATCCAAGAAAGGTTTCCTCCTTGGTAACATCTGTAATGAGGATTAATGGGGAAGTGACCTGGTTTTTGTTTGGTTTTTTTTACCAGTCCACCCTGAGGCCAGATCCTGCATGCTTCACACAATACTTTCATTGCAAAATAGATTAGGATTTAGGCCTGCTCAGTCTTGTGGGTGACCTGCCATGAGACAGGAGGCACACAATTCCTACCAACTTTAGAGCTGCTGCAGATGGGTTTTAGTGCGCTTAGGGGGATTTGCCCTGTGTCAATCCATTTGAAAGAGCAATATGTGGCTGCATGAAGCTGATGGATGTTCATAATGACTGAAGATCATGTTCTTTGAACCTTCTGGGTCTTCTTGAGAAGAGCTGTATGAGAGCAAGCAGTGGCTGAGCCCACCCCCTGCCAGCACCCAGCACAGAGCCTTTGCTCCCTCATGACCATGAGCTGGTGCTGGTGAGATGTCTGGGGGAGGCTTCCCCCTTTGAGAGGCTCTGAGCATGCTTTTGCTGGCACTCATAACCATGGAGTGCAGGCAAACTGCTCTGAAAAATTTATTTTGATTCAGTAAAAACTTCCTCAAAGACCTTGTCCAAAGAAAGAAATTGATAGGCTCTATTTGGAAGAGTGTAATGCTAGCAAAATCATGAAACAGAGATCATGTACTTGACCATGAAGTTTGGTGACCTGAATGAGTTCTGTGTGTTGGCAGTTCAGAGCACCATAACTGGTGGTTGTGCTTGTTTTCATTGTACAGGCATTTCTTCTCTGAGTGAGATAGTGCAGAGCTGGAAAACTGGTGTCATCAAAAGCTGGAAGGTTTTTGCACTTTGTAGTGAAATGGGAGATCTCTGTGCGATGTCTGTCTAGTGGGTGATGTGTGACTTGTTCTAGGCCTGGTGTCATAGCTTGAAAATGAATGAACAGAAATAAGGAAGAGATTACACTGTTTTATGATAAATTAACCTATCTGTAGAGTATTAAATATCTGTCTCTGGAGAGACATTATAAAGCCTAAGTATTTTCAGTGTGACAGTGGTATTATAAGTACTTAATGTTTTTCTGCTAGGGTGTAAAATTACTAACCAGCATCTTAAAAAAACAACAACAGAAGAAAATAGGAAAATGTGAACTAATCAAATATATTTAATTTTGTTTTTAGCTGAAATTTCAGTGATTGTTTCATTTAGCACCAAAGATAATTTTTTTCCTTTTAACATATTTCTGTGAAGGGCAGAGCAGATTCATCAAAGCTTAAATACTCTGTAGGAGCAGAGTGGCCTGTCTGAGCTCTGCTGTGGGCAAGGTTTGCAGGGCTGAGGGTGGAAAGCTCTGTCAGAGTGGACACAGACAGATTATCAAATGGCCCATATGTGCACTCAGGTCTGGACCACGTGGGCCAGGGTCAGGGCTGGAAAGTGAAAATTGCTCTTTCTGCCATTGCTAATCCAGCCAAGTGTCTTTTTCAGAATGAGTGCCTCCACCTGCAGTGCCAAAGATGAGCCATTTTGTATTAAAGATTTAGGGAGAGCAGAGAATGGAGCAGCATAAACTCCCTTTTAGTCTTACCCCAGGGACTGATTTATAAGAAGGGAAACTGGAGAGTCAGAAATGGGTGCAAGTAACCTCATATATTGGGTTATTGCTCCATGAGCATCCCTCAGTCTACTGGGAGATGCTTTCTCTTCCCTTTTCCTTCTCTTATGGTACAGTGACTTACTTTGGGAGATCCTAGTATTTTTGAGGAAAATCTGAAAAAAAATTTAAAAATCCTACCCTGCTTCATATTTGATTGCAATTGAGAAGGCTAAAGGAAAAGTTTTGGACATGTACAACTAATCCTTTACTTCTTATTTTGATGGCTTTAGAGTGAAAAATAAAGGGTGAAGTGCTATACAGAGAAAGTGGATGTGTATGTGAGAGACAGGGCAAGGTGTATCCATTCAGAAAAACACGTTGTGATTGCCATGACACGTTGGCTGCATCACTATGATCCTGTCCAAGAGCACGGACATGGTGTGTCCTGCACAGAGAAGTGCACACCTGCCCACACACACTGCCACCACGCCTTAACAGGGAGAGACACGTCAGCTTTTTCTTAGCTTTGGATCTCACTACTTCATTTAATAAATGGGATAGTGTTAATTAACACTAAAATTGCTAAGAGTCAGAGTAAATTGAAGTGTCCTGTGAGGAAAGAGGCGGACCCAGGTCAGTGTGAATAGGATGAAGAGCTTCTCCAGAGTGGTCCCCAACACAAATGTTGAATCTGGACCCATCCTGAGGCAGGGGTTGAGGTGGTGCCCTCACTGTGGTGGGCTTTGTCACTAGATGTGTTTGGGGCTGAGTCCATGCAGGTAAGGCTGCAGAGCTGCTGTGGCTGCAGCTCAGTGGGACAGCAGTGCACCAACCCACAGCATGGGAAAATCTTCCAGCCCTCCCTGCCTCCATCAAATTATTCCCAGTATTTGAGCGCTGTAATCCTAGAAACAATACTTCCAAAGGCTTAAAAGACATGTCATGTAACCTTTATTAGTTTATCACTACAGCAGAGACACCTCCAACTTGCTTTGATTTAGTGACACAACTTGTGGTTAAAAGCTTTAGTTGAGGCCACACGCATACAAGCAGTGACTAGTGATTTGGATAATTAGTAAGAATGGCAGGGCCCTGTCTCTTTACATGAAAGGTAGCAATGATAAGCAATTAAAAATGAGCTGTAAAAGGTAAAATCATGTGGCAATATGCAGTGCAATAGACCAAGTTGAGTAAAGCAACATAACAGTTTCACCAAAAAAAGGTAAGAGAATGAAAGAAAAATGCACTAATTTTGAGTGGTGTTTTCAATGAAATTGTTTCTAAAAGGGGAAAGTGGAGAATCATCAGCTTTTCTGACATAAGAGGTAGCTCCATCAAAACAGCCAATGTCGTGATGCTTGCAGGATTTGTTTTCTCAGAATATTTATAAGATGTTAATGGAGCACCTTGATGGTATAAAAAAAAACCCAAAACACCACAATTAATCAGAAAAGTGTGAGGTACAATTATGTTTTCTCTTACAATTATTTTTCTACCTCATAGCACTTGCTCACTACTTAAGTGAACCCTACTTGGCCCCACCACCTGTTCTCTTTACACTGGGAAGGTTTCAAATTGGCCCCAGCATTATTTGCTTTGACAAATTTGGGCTATATACCCTTTTTCTGCCTGTCTACTCCTCATATGCCTTCTGAAACTGGATTTCTGACACAGTACCACTTACTTGGCAATAGCCTTCCAGTTATATGTAGTGTCAGAGAAAACATGAGAATGGTTATCAATTTTTCTAAATGTTTGGTTCTATCATAGTACAGAAATTGTGATCAATAGACAAAATTAGGGTATGATATGGATGCATTTCATATGGAACTTCTTTTTGAGGGAAATATTTCTGTGGAAATGAGGATTGATGTGTGTCTATGACTTAGAATCTTATCTGGAAAACAAAAAGGATGATCAACTGTGTGAGGAGAAACAAGGAATTCAAATAGTTCAAAAATTTCAGAAAGATTTGGCATAGGGTTGGTTGATCAGAAATAGTTTGAGACTTCCAGTTTTCTCCTTCTCAGCTCTCTGGAACATTGATTGAATCATGCAGGGCAGAATAAAATTGCAGACTGCAGCAAGACTGTTAAATAGTGTGGTTGGAAAAGATCCAAACATGCTCACACAACTAAAATGTGTTATTTTGAGTGAAAACCTTGCCCAACAGTTTACATGTTGTGCTAGCTTCAAGGAAATATTGCATCAGTTTGATTGTACTGTGGCTGATAGAGCAGTATTATTCAGTGCACAACAGGGTTGGGTTTTCAGGGATCATTTCCTGATTTTCAGGATGTCTGCTGAGATCCATGGCACAGAGTGTGAAGAGAGAACTCTTGTAGGCCTTTCTCTGTTTGACACAAAGTGTACTGAGTGTTTGTGTTTGAGAGCATTGCATGGCATTTACGTCAATGGGAATCCAGTTCCATGTCTCAAACGCTGGGGTGTTGCTGCTGAGAAAATAGCAAAAAAAACTTGGCTTTTAGACATGGAATAGCTTGCCAAATCAGTGATTCAGTCTTTTTGGAAGATATGAATGCCTCAAAATCAGTTACCTCCCTCTGTTTTAGATTATTTGTTTTTCATGGATGGTCAAATAATAGTATAGGCCAGAGTTAATGTGAGAGTGAACCTAAACTTGCAGCCAGAAAGCCCTCTGAGGGTTTCCCTATTTGCAATGGGTGCAACCAGCCACCTCTCTCTTGGAAAGAGCACAGCTGTGATCTGTGTCAAGGAGCAAGGGCTGCTCTGAGATTGCAGTGATTACCTGATTTGCATCTCCAGTTGAAAGGGAATTCTAGCTAATCAATGGACTCAGCTACACTTGTTTCAATTTAAATAAGCAAGTCTAAAAGCCTTCTCTGCACCCCTGTTTGTTTAAGTTGGCTTTGTCTCTTTGATCTCATGTTAACATACCTTAATGGCAGGTAATGATTGATAATGGTTTATTGTAAAGTTTGGGTAATAAATAGGGTTTTACTCATAATAATGCTGAATAATGTACTTTTTATGACCCAGTTTGATGGAAAATTTCCTTGTCAACTCTGCCTAATTGTCCAAACAAACCACCCATTACTTAAAGAGATACATGTCTAAACTAGACACATTAATTAGGGTCATGACTGAGCTACACAAAGGAATATAGTAACACTTCAGTTATCTTTAACTATGATCTTTGGACAGCAGTCCTAATGTTTAACTGAAGTTTAATGGGAAGCTATTGTTTACACTATCCTTTTGTAGCTCACAGACGTGTTGGAATCTATCCATAGTGGCTGGGTGATGGGAAAACTGATATGTCTCTGAAGGTCTTTAAAGGTCATAAGTAACATTAGTTTGAACACCAAGAATGACAAAATTGAGTAAGACTGGATAAAAAGGAGGAAAAAATGGTTTCTGGGGTTTTATCCATTCAGAAACTGAAGTCAGTAAACATCACATTCCATTGAGTTGAAGGTTTAAAAAGGGCTGTTTTTAGGTGTCAGCCTTCTGGAATACTGTACTGGAGAGTGCTGTGCCAGCCCTCTATGAGTGCTGGCACTGCCGAAGTGTCCTATAGCCACTGGAGTTTGAATAATGTAGTGAGACCTCAGAAGGACCAGAGCAGACTTTAAAATAAATGCCAAACTTCAAAAAACTTTAGGCATAGTGAATTACCCCAAATTATAAAGAGCAATGAAATTCTAATTCTGAAAACATCAGCTTCCAAGAGTAGTCTGACCTGTGGGACCAAATAATTTTCTAATGAAGGGTTTCTTTGATGATGAGTTCTGGTCCCTTTAAATAAAGAATGCTCACTTTGTATGGTACATAAGTACCATACAAACAAGTGTAAGACACTGCTGGTAACAGAGAATTTGTATTCTCTCTCACTGCCCCCATGCAGCAGAGCGTTTGCTGGGCATTGAAAGCAGCAGCTTCTGTACAAGGCTGTGTCAGTGTGCTTGGAATGAAATGAAAAACTCTTACCTGTCCCTTTCCTACCTCTATTGTTGCTATTCAGTATCAAAAGTGTAGAAGATGTTATGCCAGAAGGGATTTGTCCTTTTTATCTAGGAAGAGAAATGTTTTTGCTATTTGCATTTCTGAATTGCTTAGCTGCCCAAGCATGCTTTATGTGTGCTGCTTGAAATGTGTCATCAGATCACGTGTCCACTGTTCTCTGGCTGATGTTGGACTTTCTCCAACAAATATGGATTATGTTAAAGCAGGTTCTGAATTGACGAGGATATGTTAATAACTCCCAGATGGGCATCTTTGTGCAGGGAAATCCAAGCAGTCTATGGCAGGAGCTAGTGTTTGGCAGGTCCATCATTCCGTCATTAAAGGCCACATTATTACTCCCAACTCTGCTTGCATGACAATTGCTTGCATAAACTCAGTCTCCCAAAACCATATAGACACAATTTGCTTTTAGATATACTTTACTCTAGTAAAGAATCTTTTTATGCCAGCTGGTGCTTCCTCCAGTTTATAATATGGATTTTTATAATTAAAGAATAGGGTGAAATAAACACTCATGTTCTACAAATGCACCCCTAAGGTCATTTTTCCAGATGCGTGATATAAATATCAGCTCAGAATACTTATACTACCACTCTGAAGACTGTATTATTCAATGATGTGTTTATCTAAGTTTTGCTTGGAGTTACAATTGGATATGTTATTTTAAAAAATTTGTTTTGTGCTCTTAAAGGGGTTTGAAGTCTTCCTATGACTTGATAAAAGTAATATTGCTTTCCACTTACTTGCATGGATCAGAAGGAGCTGTTATAACTAGATAAATGCATAAACAATATATGCAAGTGTAAATTCTATGATAAACATATCTTGATCACCACACTCATTCCTCATCTGTTAATCCATTTTACCAAAACAGTCCAAGCTCTGTCCATCCAGCAACCATTTACAAAGTATGAATGGCTGGAAAACATTATTTTCTTCTCCATCCAACAGTTTTCCTCAAACCTAACCCACCGAGTATCCAATTGTGAACTTACGAACAAGTGCAGAAGCCAGGTTAGGCTTTCTGTGGTATTTAAAAGAATATAAATTGTTAATGGAATGTATCTTTTGCTGCTAGGAAGTGAAGCAAAGACTTTGGATTCTGGGAATGGGAAACATAGAGGCTCTTAGTTCTTGGTCTTATCTTTAGTTCTAGAGCCATGTGTCCAGGAGTTGAATCCTACAAAGCATTGCCTGTACTGAAAATCTGAGGAGTAGTTACAAGGTTAACACTTAAACACCTTCAGAAAATAATAATATTTTTTTGGTGAAAGGACTAATGATTAAATCACTGAATTGTCTGGATTATTCCACCACAAGGTCAGTGATCTCTATACCCTGTTTACTGTAGTCTCACAAGCCCACATACGTACTTTCTCCTGTACCTAGATTTAAACATGGATTTTGACTGACACATCCATGATAATGATGACTTTATTGTTCTTAACAATAAAGAGGGTAAAGTATACGTTTTGAAATAACATCTTAAAGTCAGCTGATGAGAATTTACATTTTTCAGCACATGCTAGGGAATACTACTGTGTTGGGGCAGTGTTTTTTGATGATAACACAGAATGTCAGTACTATCAATGATGCTTGCATCATTTGGATCTGATGCAAGCATCAAATATATCATGAGGGGTCCTCTTAGTTTTGTGCTTCTCTAGTCTCGTTCTGCATGTTCTGATATTATTACTCTCAAACTGGCACTTAATTTTCTTGGCTCTTAAAATGAGTGTTGTAAGAGTAGTTGAATGTAATATGTGGTATTTTAATATTGTGACTCTTAATGCTACATAAAACCTTTGTTTCCTACAGGTTTATTGAGCTGGTGTATTAGATTTCCTGCTGCATGAGCAAGAAGATTATGGTGGCTTACATCTAAGTATACTTTTGGGAGGCATTTTGTGTTTTCTCTATAAATAGTCTTTCTAAAACACAATTGTGAAACTATTAATGTTTATATCACATTATACATCTCTCTAAGTTTACTGTGATGAGTATACAGGGTGGTAACAAGAGGAAACCTTTTTGCCTAGGAAACGTGTTCGGAATTGTTATTGTTAGAAGCCTACTAAAAGGCAATTTTTTTAATATTTATGTTATCTGTAGGATAGTCTTGGCTTATTACACTGAGTCATCCCTGTTTTCACCAATAGTAAAATTGCATCTTTTATGGAGTTGAGCACTTCAATGGGGCTTGCAAATACACAGCTTTGAGCAGAAATTTGGGTGTTCTGGCTATTCCTATTTTTGTGAGAAAGTGATGAAATGAGTCACTTGAAATTATAAGTTCTTCAAAAATAAATTTTGGGCTTGGGGATGAGAGTGCATGCCCAGCAAAACTTGTATTTTGTACTGGATGAAGGTTTTTACCTTAAGCAAGAGAACGCATTTATTCTGGACTTTTAAGATGCAAACCCTAGAAAGATCCTTCATCTTGCCACACATGGAAACTGTATGGGGGGAGGGATGTAGAGGCAGGTCATACCTGTATTACTGACCTCCATTCTGTTTCAACCAGCAATTTCTTCACGATTTGGGAGAAAATGCTACAGGTCTAGTTCTGTGAGCCCCCCTGCAGACATTTTCCCATCTGTATATGAACAGCCACTTCCACCATATTTTGGAAATGTAGCGCGAGTGAGAGAAGCGCTTGGCGTGTCCCCACGCAGCGAGCTGAAGATCGCTGTCTCCGAGCGGGGCCGGCTGTGTGGATGAGCGCCCAGCGAGCCCTCTCGGGCTCGGCACGGATCGAGCCGTGGGCAATCTGCAATTTGCTGGGGGCATCGTTACCGTGCTGTGCCTGCGGGGCAGGATTGCGGGCGGGCCGGGAGCAGCTGCCGCCGGGCTCCGCGCAGGTGGGACCGCCGCCGCCCGGGACACCGGGCAGCCATTAGGTCAGATGAGTTACATTAAGTGGCAAGTGATAAATTCAAGATGACAATTCAAAACAGCAGTGTTTCTTCTGGTAATTAATTCCAGTGGTGCCTGAGGCAGTGCTTAGCTGCTACAACCAGTGTGGCCAATGCTGAGCAGCTAATGAGAAAACATTACAGCAAGGATTAGGGGCCGGTGCATTCTGGCAGGATGAGGTCACTATGATTAGAAAATATTAGTTCAGGCTTAATGTGATAAACTGACTATGACAAAGAGACTTTATTTTATCTTGAGTGGTTAAAAGGCAAAAATTCTTCTTATTTATTTATTCTTGGTTTTTTTCCCCTTCAACTACCTCTTACTTTCTGCCTATAGTCCAGTGGCACCAAGCGTTGCCTTGGTGCTGTCACAAGCAAAGCCTGCCAAGGCTAGTTACCTGCTGCAGCCAGACACAGAATCTTCTCTTTATTTGTTTTAATTACTTCTGTCAGGTAACAACACAGCTTAGAGGAAGGAGCTGTATGGTTGTTACCTATAAGCAGAAAGAATGATGAGAAAGTAACACTGGCACTTTGCTACTGCCTTGGGCACTGATGGAATCACACGGTTTTGTCTCATGGAAGACAACCCCACCTCAAACTGTGACGGCGTTGGAGATGTGGAAAGGTGACACAAGAACAGCCCTCCCCTGCTGCTACAGCATGGCTCTGAGGGGTTACTTGTGAAGAAAGATCTGTACCCAATGGCACTTTAAAAACCATTTCTGTAAGTTTTTTCCAGGCTGTTATGCTATTCCCCTGTTATAGTTGCAGGATCTGTGTTATTCATAAAGTACTGGTGCTGTGTGCTGGCCTAATGGAAACCTGTGGGTTATAATGTGCTTGCTAAGCACTTCTACAATGGAGATGAAACAAAGACTGTGGAGTGAGACTTCTTTCCTATTAATTGCAAGGATATAGATGAGATGGGCTGCCTATTGTGGCACTTGGATTCTTTTGTTGTCTAAAGCCTGAAGTAATTTCCACATTTTTGTTTTCCTCTTATCAAATTTATGTAACAATAATTTTTAAACTGAAATCATTATAAGTACGTCAGCATAAATGTTTCCACAGAGCAGATAAAAAGTGTTTAATCACATCAGCAAGACTTCAACTGGTCCCAAGTGTCAAATAACATAATTAATTGGCAAGCTTGTAACCAAATTCTTACATTATCTCAGAATAGATTGAGCTATCAGGGATGTTCTTACCCTGTGTCTTATTGGAGTACATACCTTCATCTTTTAAAGAAAAGCAAAAGTAGAAAATATAAATTCCATACAATTTTTTTTCTAATTCAATTATTTCTGAACACAATTGAAATAGTATAGTAAAAAAATATGGTCTCCAAAGGAAAACTTGGAATGGAGTTTGAGTTACAGTAGTAGTTAAAAATATTTATATCAAATACATTGACTCTTTCAGTAATTTCATAGACTTGCAATGACACTAATATTATTTTTCTGAACAATTAAAGCATCATTATGGGTACTATGCTGCAATCTGATAAACTACATTTGTTTGCAGGGTACTGAAATAGTTTTGGACATCTAAGATTATTATATAAACAGAAAAAGGAGTATGTTTGCTCAGGTTTTATTAATTTTTTCTAGTAGATGCATGTGGAGAATTATTTTGTCTTCATTTTCAGGTAGAAGAAAAAATATACTATAGTTAAACCCTATAACTCTGCCTTAGAACCTCCATTAATTGAGAGGGTGGAAACTATAACTTAAGTATATTGTATGCAACAATTTGATGTCAATCTTACTGTCATTTATTTTTAATGTTTGAATTTTCATATGGAAAAAACACCTTAAGAGCAAATTGAACTCTCAATATAATTAAAACACGTGTTTTAGTCCTAGGTAGGCTTTGGAATTTCTGTGGATTCCTAGAGCATCATTCTAAATTGTTTCATTAATACTGATGTCAAATAATATTGCAGTATAACTTCCATACTTCTAAGTATGAACTTGTAGGTGGACATTTATGTAATACACACTAAAAAATTAAAACTGAATTTTCAGCTTGGCTGTGGGATTTGGTTGCACATGGGAGGATAGCTAATAAATGTGAATGTTAATCCTGATATAACCACAGAACACCTGAGCTTGAAGGGACCCACAAGGATCATCAGGTCCAACTCTTGGGGCTTCTCTCATTTAAGTCCTAGTGTGATTTAAATACAAGCTTCCATTTAATCATAGCATCAGAACAAATATTTTATTTCAAAATTTTGGCCAGGGTTTTGACCATTCTGTGAGTTTTCTGTCTTCAAAGCAAACACACAGAGATTGTAGAAATAGATTCCTCCCAGATCCTGGTGCCAAACCTATTAGAAGAGACAGATGCTTGGAAACTTTTTGCTTTGCTCTTACTAAACCAAGTATAGTTTATACTCACTAATACCTGCATTCGTGTATTCTTCTTCTGTTCCTGAAGAGCTGTTTAGCGCAACGAGCGTGGAGTTGGCTGAGCACACAAACACTGTGAGATGACAGGGTTTTGCTGCAGTTGGGAACTTGGAGAAATATAATTGCATTGTTGTCTCATTGTGCTCCCACGTGTAAGTTGCTTAAATGTCATTTGGTGCTGCAGGCTCTCACTCTTCCCTTGCCCATAACCCTGCTCACCCCGCGCTCAGCCGTCATGATCGCGGCGCCTGGGCCGAGCGCGGCGTGCCGGGGGACTGCTGAGCAGGCACTGCCCATCATCGACCTGGCTGCTGCTGTTTGTGGTACTTACTGGGAAACTTCTGCAATCAATACAACATGAGCCCGCCTCGCTCCTGGGAATGCAAACCTCAAGCAGAGCACTTAATCTTGAGGCTGGCTCTTGCTCCCTGCTCTGCTGCTAAAGCCGGTACTTGGCCTGCTTGATGCGGCATTATTGCTGCCGGGGTCGGGTGTGAGCTGGCGTGGCGAGCGCTGATGAATGGCTGTGTGTGATGGAGCACCTCTCCTGCCCAACCGGGGACATTTCACAACGATGGACCATAAGTGTGCCCGCAAAAAACCTCGGAGCTTGGTTGTGAGCTCATATAGAGAAAGTTAAAGAAGTCAGTGTGTTAGTTTGAAACAACTATTTGGGAAAAAAGAATGGATAAGGAAAGCATGGTCTTATTAAAACTTGAAGAAACCTTTCCCTTTGTTACAAAATTGTAGGAGTGGCTGCAGATATGTATATTTTCCTGCCATCCTACCTCCTCTTTTCCTTGTATGTTAAAAAAAAGAAAATCTCTGGTCTTCAAGATTATTTACACAAATTTTCTCTTCAGGAATTTATTTTGTTTCAACTGTGCTCTCCAACACAAGGTTTTAAATTTTGTTTGAAGCTGATACTACGGGATAAGACTGGGTGCTCAAATACATCTTGCAAAAATTAAGTTTCTCATCTCTAGAGAAGAGAGAAATCTCTGTGAATGAAACAAACTGCAGAAAAGCTCACGTTAATGCTGGAGAGAACTTTCCATGAGGTTTCTTCCTTAAAAAGAAAAAGCTGAAGTAACCAAATAATCATTTCTGGATTTATCTAGTCTGTCAGCCTCTGATTCCATAGGTTTCCCACATCTCCTCCCTCTCTTACAGACATTGTCCATAATGTTGAAACAAAACCCAAAGAACAGCTCACCCACACAAAGTGTGGCACTAGGTCACCACTAAAACCACAGGCCAGCAGGAGCTCTGGCATGGGCACTATGGCTCTATTCTACAGCTGATTCAAAGTCAAATGATCGTGTTTATGGATCCAGATATTCATAACTATGGAATCACTTCTTGCAGGTGTAAAGCACTCCAGAAAATCAACACAGGAACACCCGTGCATTGTGATTTGAGATATGTTAACCAGCTTTGTGTAAGCAGCTGTTGTAAAGTCTGTACTGAGGAGAACCTGAAAGCTGGTAGGGTAAGTCCAACACCCTCTGTGGTCAAAACCACCCCTTAGCCTGTGAACAAACATCACTCTTGAGAAAAATATGTGTTCTGCCTTAGAAATTCCAATCCTGCACGCTGAAGCTTTACAGTAAAAAATTCAGCTGTACAGTCAAGTGTCCACTTCAATCCTAATGCTCTTTCATTGTGAGTGTTGCACGTTTGAAAACTGTTCTGTAGAAGGCAAGAGCTTTGCTTCAAACATTTGCCTGTTTCCTAAACCAGTCCAATAACTGGATGAGTTGCTGTGCAATCCACAGCACTCTTTCTAAAGACAAATTCAGTGCTGACATTTTTATAATAGTATTTGCATGATGTTAGTATTTATCTAGCTATAGGCCTTTGATTGCTTTGTGATACTTAGCATAATGCTCCCCAAAATCTTTCCTCATCCTTTTTTTTCCTCAACCCTAACACATGGAGATGAGATTCTCACTAGACCATTACATTTTATTACAGAAGACCTGCATTTATATAAATACAGGTTTAGAGAAGGATAAAGGTTGGAAGGCAGAGTTAGCTGATAAGAATTGAGACTACCCAAATAAGGACAGTTCGTTTTAACTGAGTGAAAGTCACATTATTCCTGGTCATGACTGGACTTCAAAGTTGTGGGTTTCTGGCATGAGTCCCTAGAGTGTGACTCACTGTGATAGTGGTTGTGCTGGAGCCTTTAGTGCTTGACTGTTTCATTTTGCTGTGCTGCATGAAGTTGTGTACAGATTTTGTGGAATAAAGGAGCCTCTTTTGTACATGCAAACTGCTCCAAACTACTGCTTTTGATTTCCACAAAGAGCAGCTAGATGCAGGGAGAGATTTTTGTCTCCTGCTGGTTCCGTTTTCTTGTACAAAGGCAGTGCAGACTAGGAGACGTAAGCCAGTTTGTTAGGTCAGTCTGGGCAGCCTCAGAGGAATGATGTAAACCAGTAGCATAAGCTGATATGTTTTTACAGGTAGAGGAGTCAGAAAAATTAGTTTGGACTGAGAAACAAGTAATTTACAAGAAATAATATGGAGGAAGCTGATAATTTAGCAGCTCCTTGTAGTCTTTCATTGTTGTTCCTCCCGCTGCAGTGCTGCCCCTTACTTTGTGTAGTTATTCTGAAATGTCTGAAAATGATCTCTTGCATAAATTTAATTAGTAAGAAAACCTCCATCCTGCAGAGTGCGGATGGTTTTGTAAAGGAGACTCCACTTATTTTCTTACTGAAATGCTTTTTTTTCTTGGTTATAGCTGTGGCAGGAAGCAATAGCATGAGGTTGGTATGGAAATCTGCAAATGGTCCAAGGTACAAGGGAGATATGAGACAAGGCTTTGTGCTCAGGTCTTTCCCACTGAGCTGGGGCTCTGGTGTCCAGCAGCAACAGCTGCAGGTTTTAGATATGATGGCCTTCCTGAAGAGCTCTAAATTGTGTTCTAAGAGCTAAAGCACCAACATGGGAGAGGGCAGAGTGCACATTTGCAACTGGTAAAAGAAGTTGGAAGGGTGTAATGAATGATTAAGGATGCAGGAAGTAGATACGGTCCTTAGGGTGAATCAAAGAGATCCAATTGAAATGAAACTAAGTATTAAAAAATTAAACTAAGTGTAAGGTCTATTAGGTTAGGCAGCAATTGTAAAAAGAAAAAATCCTGAAAGCCCCATTTCTGAGATTTTTAAAACTGAACAAGTCAAAAGACCAGAAAATATACAGTAGATAGCATAACATAATGATAGGAGGATAGACTTACTCCACTAGGCCTATTTAATTTCTATTCCTCTGAGTCACTTAAGCTATTTATGCTTAATTTTACATAGTTATGACTACAGAGTATAATCATCCAAATTGCAATAAAATCCTTATAACAGATTAATAAAAAAAAAAGTGATGTCTCATTTTGCTTCAGTGAGCTAACATGCCTCAGAAATGAATGACAATCCATGCTGCTGGGGCAGCACAGGGTCACCAGTGATGCATTTAGGTAATGTTAAGTCCTATACTCAATTATAATCCTGTATTTTGTTTTTCCAGAAGTAACACCCACAAAGTAGAGGATCCTGAGTGCTGTAAAACTGTGAACTACAATATATACTCCAGACCTCCTTCCCATTCAGCTCTTAACCCCTGAGGAGGTGATGCTTTGGCTCATTTTTGGGCTGGTACCCTTAGCCCCATGTCCTGAGTTGTGTGGTGCTCTTTCTCCCTTGCCCTTTTGAGTGCTGGGTCCCACTTGCTGCTGGAGCAGAGGGCAGTGACCAGGAGCCCCTTGCTTTGCTCCCTGGCTGGGCAGGGATGTGATGAGCGCCTGCCACGTGCCAAAATCCCCAGGCTAGGGAGGGAGAAGGGGAAGAGGAGGCTGTGGGCCCGTCTCCCCAGGCAGGATGGGGGCCACTGCAGGCAGCACCCAGTGCAGACTAGCACCAGGACCAGTGTGTGCAGGTACACTCAGTTCTTCATTTGACTCCTAACATACTTGTTTCATGACATGGCTGTTTCCCCAAACATCGTATGACTTGGTTCCAGTATTGTAAAAACAACTTGAACGTCAGTATTTCATTTGCACTTTGTCTAGCACAACCACTAGAAACTCTTCTTTGGAGTTATGTTTACAGCTATTTGCAGAAAATTATCCTGATTACTTTTGCTTTGGTGCCTGGCTCTGACATTCAGAGCCCATCTCATGGAGGTCTTGTGGGGTTCTCTCCCTGCCCTTCCCTACCCCCCCATGAAACTATGTTCTGAATTTTCTATAAGCAAGAATGAACTGTTAACACTTAGCACGGCAAAAGATGTTCTGGATTTTGCTAAGAACTGTTTTGATGTTTGTAACTGGCACATAGCATATTTTTAATTTCTATCTAGACAATCATAGTGATACACAAGTTGTATCATCCTGTGAATGGTCACTAAACTCAGCCCTAGGACACCTGATTGTGACAGAGAGAACTTTGAGCACAATATATATAAGTTGATTGGGAAACATATTTATTCATCACATTTATTTTAATTAGAATGGAAAGTGATTTGAAATTCCTATTTTGCAAAAAAAAAAAAAAGTTTCCTACTAATGGGTTAAAAATAAACAGAAGCCTTCATATAAAAAAAAAAAGGCAAAAGAAACAGAGAGAAACGGTAATGACAGTTTTGAAGTATCCAGTACCTGTTGTGACAGGAATAACAAATTAATTGGGACTATAACGGATTCTTTGTAAAGGTGAAGTAAACACACTTGACTGTATATTTTTCACCATCAGTTAAGTCTCAATTGGTTCTAAAAATAAACAGAAGACATTGAACAGTTTTAATGGATTTTGACACCTAGGTATTATGCTGTCACTCCAGTATAAATGAATCATAACTTTAGACTGCGCCAAGGAATTACTACACATTTGGAGAAAATTTATGGTGCACCAGGCTTTGAATCATGATGTGATATCAAAACTAAAGTCACAAGAGGAAAAAAGTCTGGCATAAATTATTATTTACCCAAGCCACACATATCCATGTGAACGCAACAAGTATGGTTTGTGGGGTTAGTTAGAAATGCCACAATAATTTCTAGGTGTTAACACCTCTCTGAGTGGCTGCTCTGGCAGAGCTCCCAGGGAGCTATATCCAGAGGGGAGCTGAGCACAAATGTTGGGCAAACCACTGCAGCTGCCAGATGTTTGCTGCTTCTCAGAATTTGACCTAATTAAGATTTTACCAATGAAGAAGTTAAAAGAAAGAATTTCAGCGTTTGAATTTGCACTTATGTTAGGCTTAAATTTACTTATTCTAAGATCTAATGCAGGACTTGCAGATGATTAATTTCTTACCTTGGGGTCAAAGATACCTTGAACTTTTTGTGGCTGTGAACATCTGCAAAGTGATGGGTTGCTGGGTTCAAGCTGGTTGTCTAATTTGTGGTCATATAGGTTGGTAAGCCTGAAAATATACAGATGTGCATATAATATTTGCTGAGTCTTTATCTTGTAATTTATTTGGAAACACAGTACTTTGTGCAGTTGCTTAGACAATGTAAGCATGCTTTTTAATACTTCTAAAGAAAATAGTATAGACAGGTAGACTTCATAGGAGGCTCAGTTGTGTTCAATGCACAAGTGCGGAATTGAGGTTTTTCAAGTCCTCATCAAAATTATCCTGTTTTTAAAACACTTGTTTTTCAAAGCACAAGGCAGGTTGTTGTAAATACTCAATCTACAGTACTTTTACAGCTTCCTCAACAGTTCCTCCTGTTTTTCAAGATATTCTGAACTCATCTTTTCTAGAATTTTGGCTTAAAACTTGACTTTTTCTTCTGAGATTATTATAAAATTATAATGAGAAGAGATGCAGTTTTTAAGACTATTAAGCAAAAAGGAGCAAATCCAAAAATGATTATAATCAGACAGGGAAGAGGTTTTGTCCAGAAATCCATAGTGTATTGGTTTGTAAATCTTTCACACATTCTGGCTGTAATACTTTACAGAAGTGGATTGATTCACTATTTTTGACCTGCTGGGAGGCTAATCATTTGTTTAATGACTTTGGTAATCTTCCCTTCAAGCAGTGGCACGGGTGCTGAGCTTGCTGCTGATGGCGGTGAGGCTCGAGGTCAAATCCTTAACTGATACAAATACTCTGTTCCTCCCCAAGCCAAGCCTGGCAGCCCTGCCTGCCTCTCTCTCCTGCTCACACGTTTCTTTTCCAGGCTCTATCCAGAGGTTGCCCTTGTGTGGTGCTGGTGCCAGAGTGGGTGGGCAGCCATCACCCTGTTCCACAGCTTCCAAAATCTGTCATGTGACTGCAGCTGTAAAGAGTGTCCTGTTTCTGCAGCTGCCACTGCTCTCGCTGCAGCTATTAATCTTGTAGAGGAGACCAGTGCTATGTTTGAAACCACCTTTGTATCATCTTTTATTAACCAGGTTAGTGCTGAATGGCTATCACTGGGTGGAGAGCTATGCAAATGACATGAAGGGTAAGAAATGGGGAAAGAGAAGGTGGTTGGGTTTGTTCCCTGGAAAACAGAAGAAGGAAGAAGCATCCACTGTTGAAAAGTCTGAGATTTTTTTCCCTTCAGTTTAAGGCAATTTCATGTACTTTATTCTTTCTTCCTTAGGCTGATATACGCTTCAAAGTAATTTTTAAAATGGGAAAAGCCATTTCCCTCTCCCCAAGGACAGTGTAAGGATGCAGTTTAGACTTTGCTGCAGGGAAATGGTGCCACTGGCATTATTGTACCCCAAAACTCACTTGAGTGGCCTGCTTTATGCACTGACCCTCTCTGTCTTCTCTTAAAAAGAATCCTGAACAGTCACTAAGCTCCTCATATGCTCTTCAGGAGGGGTAAGGTCTGTAAAGTGTTCCCTGTGAGAGATGGTGTTTTCCTGGGCTGATGCTGGCCAGGGTGTGTTCACCACCTGCCTGTTGAAAGAAGTCACAACAAAACCTTTACCACTCCCAGTCTCTTGTAAGCATGTTTTTAACTCACCTGCTGGGCTCTAGTGGATAGTTTTAAAATGTGCATCAGGTATAATGAATTGGTGAATAAACACTTCTGTGATAGCCACCTCTCTCCCCAAAACTGCTGCCAAAGCTTTGCCAAGCAGTGGTAGCTGCACACAGCTCTCCCTTGGGAGCTTCAAAGGTGGAAAGTCTCAGCTAATCAGAAATACGGATGTGTATATAAAATATGCATTATTCTAATCTGGGTTGTTATGGGAGAAACTGCATCCCACTGTGAGCATAGAGTCTCCTCCCTGGTGGCAGCTGGTGTGTGAAAAGCATGTGGAGAAAAACATGGGCAGGATGTTTACTGTGTGCATACTGTGTGGGTTTTAATGCTTCCTCAACCTGTAAAGGGAAATTTCCTGGGCAAAGTGGGAGGCCTGTGCTGAGCATCCTGAGCTGGGGTGTTGGCAGGACTGCTGTGAGATTCCTGAGTTTATCTGGTGCTGACAGCTTCCATCCTGAAGGGGATACTGCATCATGGGGCTTGGCATCCAAACATTTTTTATATGAGTTGTGAGCAGAAGTACTGGTACCTGAGAAGCTTCAAGCACATTCCTTTTTATAGCTTATCCACCCAACACAAAATGAAAAGGTGGAAGATACACAACACATCATGACATATTTTCCCCTTTGCTTGTTTCTAATATGTGCAAATGACATTTTTAAATATTAAAAATTGTTCACCTTGAGTTTAAAATACTTAAATTGTCATCTAATTGTGTCTTGTTTCCTCTGAAATTATGCTAATTATTATAGCAATTTATTAATACAATTAATTTTATAAAGGCTTTCGAGTTAATTTCCCTGTTAAGAACCCCAAAGCATTCTCACAGTACCATTACTTTAGTTCTAATTTTAGGTCTTTTTTGCTTTGTTTATTTGCAGTGTGGTAGCATTTCTTTTTGTCATTGAGTACATTACTTAGGCATTATCAATTAATATAATATATAGCAATCTAACAGGTATGTTTCTCTGGTGTTAGAGATAAACAATTAAGATATTTACCTCATGGGCTTTTTCCTTAAAGGGGCTACTCTAAAATTTTTCTTCTGGTGTTCTGCAAACTCTAAGGTATTTTGTTTTCATAAATTATGAAAGGAAAATGTCACAAGCTATCACTGTTTCTGTGCTCTGCCTTTGCTGACAGCTGTATGATGCTCATTCAGTGCAGCAGATTGGGAGCTGAAAGTTTCATCAATAAATATGACTCTGATGGCTTCATGTCAACGGTCAAGGTAATGGCCTTTTATTATCCTGGAAACACACTTCCATAAGGAGTGGGTATATTTTTCTTAAATTCTTCTGAGGAGAATTTTTTTTTTTACTTTTGCATACAATTTTAGTCATTGTCATCTGTAACTGATATATAAGGCATTTTAATAAAAGAAGAATAATAGATTAATTTTTAGTTATCGCTGTGGGCTGAGGAAGAAAGAAATTAAGAGAATGCTGAATTGTCTTACTGTAAACTTTATGATGACTGTAGAAGTATTTTATAATATTTTGAAATCTTTGAAAAGGGAAACATGCAACTGACCTATTTGTAAAAATACAAAATTCAGCACTGAGAGATTTGCAGTGTGAAAAAATCACAGAACAGCTTTATTCTGCACTAAATGTGGATGAGACATAATTTTGTGTTTCATTGAATTTTGAAATTATTATTATTATTATTATAGTAAAAATATTAATTTTAAAATGGAATTTTCCAGTCTGTTGTACTACAGAAGAAAATTATTGTGACACATATATTTACTGCCAGGAATAGTGTGCATCCATATGAGAAAGAAATTCACATTGTAATATTTCAACCTTGCACTGCTGTTTTGTAGATTAAATACTTTCTAATATTTAAAATATTTTTGCAAGTTTTAACTTTTCTTAGAGCTTTTTAAAGTGGTCTAGTAAATGTATTTATTGTTAATGAAATTAGATTTTAGTAACAAGTTTAGATAGGTTTCTCTATCTGATTAGTTAGATGGTCAATATTTGGCCCTCAAATACTAACTTGTAAATTAACAACTAGGGAAAAAAGATACCTACCACTACAAAAATATTTCTCATTCAATGGCTGTACTGTGGTTTTATATTTTATCCAAGAGTTTTAACTTATATTTATAAGATTTTTGAGTATCTGACTAGTTTTAAGGGTATATGATTCTCAATCATATCTGATTTGCAAAACCTTCTCATTAAATAATATATTCCACAAGACAGAAGACCAGCTAATTTTGGTGAATTTCAGCATATCTGGGAGAACTGACAGCTGCCAATAGATTAACATATTAGTGTGAAACTATTACTGGGAGATGCTGCTTTGGCCCTAATAATGTGAGTAACGTGGCTCCCTTTCATGTGAAAACTGTGCTCGTTTGAGTTTAGAACAGGAAACTTTTCTGCATGAGGTTTATCTTCCATCTGTGTTACAGCATTTTGTAGACTTTCTTTAATAGAAACCATACTAAAATCAAGCTGGAATTCCTTCCAGGTATTTGAGGAATAAAATAATCTCTACAGCACCCATGAAAACAAGATAATTTCTTATCACGTGTCTTAGTCTCATCTAGTAGTTCCTGTGATATTGTTTGCATCTGGTGGATTCTGCGTTTTCTAAAATAATATTTTTTATATTTTTCTATAATAATATTTATTATTATTATCTCAGCACCACCAACTGGTGCTGAGAAAATAAGACCTCCCAAGTGCTGTAGGTGTTGGGTGTGGTCCCACTGCTCCTGTTGGAGCCGTGGCCACCGAGCCCTCCTGGCAGAGGGGGTGCTCTGCTCGTGGAGATGCTGGGAGCTCCAGGGAACTGAGGGATCAGCTGTCCTGCCCAGGCTGGGCCACAGGGCTGGAGCTCTCTGCCACGTGAAGAATTTGAAAGCACTAATTAAAAGTTATGTTACTAGCAGGATGCTGACTCTGGGCACTTAACTGATGTGGACTGCTGAGGTGGGAAAGAGGATCAGAGTTAGGTGATATGGCCCTGATCTGCAGTAGAGACTTGTCCTTGTCTTGTGGCTTCCTTTTCCTCTGCTGCTGGTAGAACTGCAAACTTAAAATTCTGATCCTTGCATGCTAGACGGTTTCAAAAAAGTAGAGATATGAAGCAAATAAAGCAACATTTTACTGAAAGTTCATTCATCAAAAAGCTGCATATTTTGAAAAGGGTAAAAGTACTACTAGACCCATCAGGGATAAGTAAAGGCTATATACTATAGATTATTTTAATCCCCTTGCTAGATATAAAAGGGATAATTACATATTTGTGGTTGAAGCCATGTGGTGGAAAAATCAATACAACTTTTTTGTATGACACTTCATTAGTGTGAAAAATTTTAAAAGCTGAAAAGAACTGCCTTGCAATTAAATGCCTCTGCTATTTCAGATTCAGTAATGGGTTTGTATTATTATCTAGTTTATTTGAAATAGTGGTTGCACTATAGCAGTAATTGGAAAACATTGATTATGCACTTGTATATAGAAAACCTGGCAAATCATTACAGGGCATAGCAACAGTTAGTTAGCCTTACTAATGAAGCACTAATTGCTGTAAGTAGGTTAACATGTTAGTGAAACTACAGGGAGATAGAGCTTTGAAATCTTTTTTCTGTTCAGTGTTATGTATCTTTTTTTCAAATCTTATTTTAAGAAATCTCATTTTGCAAACACAAACCACAAGACTTTCTTGATGCTATATTTGGAATAATTTTGTAGATTTGGTTTGTGTCGGTTATTTCATTTAGATAGAAAATCTGGCACACTTTAGTCATATTTATGCTACTCCAGTCAACATGGTGACTTTAATGTATGTGAATGGCTAGCTGGAGTGAAAGGTTGGTTGGCTCAATTGATTTCCTTATTCTAATGCAATTATGTCATCCATGCTATATGCTTCTTGAACAATTTTTTTTTGATTTTACTGTTCTATGTTTGATGAGATAGTAGCTAAACTGCTATATGACTGCTTGGGATACAATTTTAAAAACACTCCTTTACTTTTTGAAAACCTGAAGGCCCCATATCTCTCTAGTAAAATGTATTAGAAATAGAAACGGATTATTTTATTATAGCTATTGACTAAGAAAGACATATTACAATTTCTTTAATTAATTATGTTACATTAGTACATTTTGCAAGCTTTTGAATCAGGGGTAACTTGAACTTCCCTGTTGCTATCTGCTTAAGAACATATCTTTAGGGTGTGGCTTAATAAACAGCAGTAGGGATGAAATCAGGACCCTTCCTGGAATCATTCGTTGCTGGCCATCCTGCTCACAGCCCTGCCCTCCAGGAGAGGAGCAGGCAGCTCTCCCACGGGCAGAGATGCTCCCTGAGCCCAGAGCAAGGGCAGCCAGTGACTTCCCCCTGCCCTGGCCCTGGTGTCCCCCAGACTCTCCTCAGGAGAGTGAGTGCAGGTTTGGCTGCATGGGGCAGGTCCTGCAGCTTTCCTTCTGTCCCTCCATCCCTCCGTAAGGCACAGCAGCTCCACTGCATTTTGATACTGCTTGGCTGCAAAAGTGCAGGGCCAGGATTTCCTTGTTTTAAATAGGTGTTAAAGTCTCTCCCAGATTCACAGGAATAAAGCATGACCCCCTAAGAAGTTGCATAATGACCCTGAGTTACAGAACATCTTGGAACAATTCTTACATTGAAAAGTAAATTAATAACAACACACAAACTTTACTAACCAAGTGTTAGAAAATGCCAGTTGAGATTCTTACCACATTCCAATTTTTAAAAAATAACTGTGTGTGGTTTTTCAAAAGATTTTAAAGGGTAGGAGGGATGTTTTAAAGGGAAAACTGCTTTCAGTTCAGAGCTAGCCTCAACTAGCTCTGCTTTGACTCAAAGCTACTTAACAATATTATACCCCTCTGTTCATAATAAAGAGCTGTTTTGTGCAAAGCAGCTCATTATTATGAATGTAAGGGCATGTTTGGACTAGTAAAGCAAATCATAAAAATTGCTGCCCATGTCACGTTTTTCCTTTGTCAATAAAAGATTTTCCTCAGGGTCAGAAACAATTATTGACCAGAGAAAAATCTCAAGTTCTGTTTGGAAATTTTACCTGGTGATTCTGGAAGTAAGGATGTGAAGTTTTCAAACTAAAAGTATTGTGTGGTGAACATTATCTGCAAGGTCTTTGGTGTTAAGGAAATCACGACATCTGCCAATCTTTCAAATTCCAAAGGGTAAAGAATGAGGTCTGTTAGGCTGTCATCGAACATGACAGGCTTAATGTAAAGTTTATAACAGAAAAAGGGCAATCTTATTGTGGTTTATTCAGTTTTATGTTGCTTGTTCAGTAGAAAAGCTCATTTTTTTATCTAATTTATAGCATTTGAAATACCAAACAGATTTTTTACATATCTCCTGAGCTCTCAGCTCTTCTTGGCTACCCCTTAGTCATTCCTTTAGGGAGCAGTCTTAAATCCTTCCAATTTAGCATCTATGTGAGACCAGACAATTGTTTTACTTGAGCATATCCTTCAGTTGTTATAGAGCTATTTCTAAACTCCAAACATTTTAGTTTAATTACTGCTTAGAATATTTGCTATATTTTTATCTAGGTTGCCTCTCACTTGAGCCCATTGGGCTGAAGAAAGAATTACTCCCCATGCTGTTCTGTAGCCTTTCTTGTTCAGATCTGTAATTGGCCCTGTGTTTTTGACTTTTTGCTAATAAGCAGCTTACTTGCTCTCCCACTAGACTCAACCCACCACTTTTGTTTCATGAATTTTACAAAGGATTTTAATAGATGCTTTAGGCTATGCAAAATGTTATATGAAGGAAAGCATTAATGCTCTAGCCTTGACACAAAGGATGTGTGAATGGCTGCTTATCATTACCGTCAGGTATCAGAATTTTCATTAGGAGTTCTGGAGGACAAAAGGGGGAAAAGTGTAGCTATATGAAAGAATATTAACCTATACTGTGCAACCAACCACGATTGCTTAGCATTTTACATTAACTCTCTTCAGACACTGGCTCTCATTATTTTCACACATACATAATAACTGCTTATTATAGCAGTACAGTTCACACTGATATATTGTAGATAAGGTTGTGTCAGCACTTCCATTATAAACCCTATTTTCAGAGGTTTAAAAGGCAGCTGTAAAAATTTACTCCAGACAGAAGATTGGTTTTCCAGGTTTCTGCCTCGAGCAATTTTTTTTTAAACCAATTAAAAACAATTGGCTGTTTTTTAAGCTACAGAAGTAAACAAAACAAATTAAGAGGTTTAAAGCATTTTTGCACTTCTGTAACTCACAAACCTTTATTAAAAAAGAGAGAAAGAAATTTAGACAACAATCTGTTAATGTTATACTCACCAGTGCTGTTCTGCAAATGAAGTATACACTGGGCATTGCAAAAGAGTAGTAAATCAGGAAACTAAAGCTTAAAATTGACTCCTGAGCACAGTGGATGATTCTTAACAAAAGAATTTTTTTTTAGCTCTAGAATATAAACCTGGTTCTTGCTGTCACCAAAGAAAGATCTGATTTTTCTGAGGTGCTCACTCCTCCAAGGACTGAAAAGAATTGTATCCTCTTAGGCTTCTCCTTGGGCTCTTTGGGAAGCCAAGGCGTGATTTTGCTGTCCTGTCTGTGGCAGCAGCAGGTCTCATTCACTGTAGTGTTGGAGTGTCTCCTCAGAACTTTCCACTCTAAGATAATGGTCAGGAAGTGCTGGAGGTTAAGAGAACTTCTGGAGATGGGCTGAGAGCCTTCCCATTTCTGTGTGTGACCAAGCCTGCACCTCCACAGAGACAATGGAGCTCAGCTCCCTTCCCACTCTGCAGTCCATGGATGCCTCTGGAGGCAGCCCTACTGGTGGGAGAGGCCCACTCATCAGCCTCCAGGTGATTTATGGCTCCAGTCACTATGGGACACCCTGGCATGACACACCTTTCACCAACTGTGCCCTGAGTACCTGCAGCCCCTCATCCTGCCACCAATTCCCTGAATTTGTTCTTGAGCAGAGCAGGAACGTGCCTCCAGTTGAGTTTGAGGGCTTGTCCTACAGGAGATGTGGTACTTCCTCACCCCCCATCAGGAAGGTGAAGGTGTGGCTGTCATTTGCAGTGCTCTTTCCTTTAGCTAATCCTGTGAATATTGTCCAGGTGCCAGCATGGCGGGAGAACAGCGCTGCTGGATTTTGCTCTCTAGCTGTACCTGGCAGTGAGAAAGAAAAATAACAACACACCCATGGTTATGGAGGTTACTTGGGAGGTACCCAAATTATTCAGCTTGATGTCCCAACATTTCAGCCCATCTGTTCAAACAGGGATTTATCCACTACTGTGAATTGTGCCTTAGTATCTACTGGGTAATATTATGCGTTAATTTCTGCAAATAGATTTAGGTATGACATTTCTGACAGTTGTTCAGCTGAAATGGATTAATAATGCATTTTTATGATCTTCTTTTCACTTAAAAATATACTACAGTGCAGTGCATTGAGATAACACTAGTTTTAAAAGAAATATTTTAAATATATTTAAATAAAGTTGGCTCATTTGGGATAGAAATGGGCAGAAGAAAAACGCCACCCTATGCATGTTCTTGAACCCTTGTCACTAATTTGGAGGTATTTTCTGTATTTCCCCTGAAATTATTTCACAAGGAAATGTCATGTGCCAGAAATGTGGCTGGGAAATGCTACTACTCCATCTTTTATGATAAGAACAAAGGACCAAATCCTGAAGTTTTTCCGAGGTATTGTGTCTATTTGCCATATGGCAAGGCCCCCATCATAGAACTGAGTGAAGTGTCTGGAACTTGGGAAGAAGTATAAAGGCACCTGGAGCAATGGCAGGATTTGGAAATTAAAGCCTATCAGTTGTGTTTTGAGGGGCAGTTCATACAAACTGGAAAAACATGAGACAAACACAGCAAGAGTCCACGGAGTATCCATAATCTCATTTGTCTGCCTTGTGAGGTTATAGCTACACAAGCATGAAATGTAATAAGAAAGAAAACACAGGAAAGAAATGTGAAAAGGTAGCAAAGTTCAGGCATCATAATGTAGTTTCTATCTAAACAAAAATTCAAATTTAATTGTAAAATTGAAGTGGCTCTGTTTAGGGAGGAGCTAATAGTATCTCTGTAAAGCTCATTTGGTATAAGCCATCTAATGTTTTAAATTTTACAAAAAAGAAGCAATTTGTGTTTGCAATCTTATAGAAGAATTGCAAATTAAAAATTGAGACAAAGGATCAGGCAGGTTTCATCTGGGCAATACAGTACATGTTGTGTTCCACTTCTCTGATCTTTCTTGAAAAAGCTGTTTGGTTTGTGCTTATTCAGCAGCTAATGAAGATAGGATATAACTCATTAGTTTTTTGGGGCAATGCACCCAGGTTTACTGAAACTGCAAGAACCCAACACATGAATGTGCAATCAGGAAAAATGGAAATGGGAAGAGCACTGTTTAATATAGTCTGGATATTTTCCATTTTCTGCATGCTAAGATATAGGTTACCCCACAGTATTTAGTGTTGATGATGCCTCACCACATTTTCTCCACTACATGGAACTGTTTCCATGAGATTTGTATACAAGGAGATAAAAATATAATGGCTGAGCTTAAATTACACATTGCAGTTATCTTGAAACAAATAACTAAAAAATATCATTGAAGAGTTTGTCCTTTTCTGCAGAGAAATTTAGATTTTAAATATAGGCAAGGAATATCTGAGTACAATTTTTGCCCAGCTTTCTGTCTGTGCTTTGATCACAGGACGGGCTCCTAGTCAAGTGTTTTTCCCTTCAGTTCTCCATAAGCCTACGGAGGCAGTATTACAGATAGATGTTTCTCTTTGCAATCTAAAAAAAGAGGGTAAAAGCACTCTTTGTGTCAGCCTAGTTGGCTGAGATCGACTACAGGCAGAATAGAGATGGTTTACCCTGGTGGGCCATGGTTGGAATGGAGCCATAGGGTTTGTCCCTTGGGAGGTGTAAGAGCAATGGAACAAGCTCAAGCAAACTGTGTCCCTCAAAAGCGAAGACACAGCCAAGTGTGTGAATTTATTTCTGATCCTAAATAATGTAAGTTTTGGTGTGGTTTTTGTTTGGTTTCTTTCTGCTTAGTTCTACTTTATCCTCTAAAATTAGGAGAAACGTGTGTCAACTATGGAATATGGAACACAAGGCAGGTTCTATAAAGTGTTGGTATAATGCACACCACTTTAAATAATTGTAAGCTATTCACAGAATTGCATAGTCTGTAACCTTTTGAGAGCAGAACTAAAGAAGCATTGAAGGAGCAGGGTGTTGAGTACATTTAAAATATGTGGAGAAAGCTGTATAAACTCCCCAACACCTTTGACTAAAGGTAGATATCAATAACTAAAATGCCTCCAAACACAGAGACATGATTCAAAAAAATAATGCTGCTAACTTAGAGACCAGTGAAAATTTATTTTCTCCCCTTATAAATTAGCAACATTTTCTGTAAAACACTTTGACAGTGTTGTCTACAAAAGACAAACCAGGCTGAAAGCGGAGTTGGAGACGAGAACAAAACTTTCCTAGTTGGCTGCAACATTGTTTAACTTGAGCATAGGGATCCACCTTAAGAAAGGTCCAAGGAGCGAGATGGAAACCAAATACAGTCAAAGGAAGTTGGGGATGTGGGTGTCAGGTTGTCAGTAATCTGACAGCTGTGGTAACTACCCTCTAATCCAGCAGCTCCAGCCACGCTCTCGGCTGACACCGCAAGGACTGACTGACAGCTGAAGAGCGGGCACTTCTTACAGGCAAAAGTGACATCCAGTCTATTAAGGCTGACAAGCACAAAGCAGAGATTTGCCCTGAATGGTTTGGTACTGAAGTCTAGTAAAGGGGTTATTTGAAAGGTCTTAGAGAAAGTGTCAGACTCAAGCTCAGATGATAACAATATTGTAATGATAGCACTGGACAATGAAGTGCTATGATTGCCCATACAGGCCAGGAAGATTGCATGTGGATATTGAGCTCCAGAAGCCAGTTTACAGCAGCAGGTTCTCAAAGCAAACTTGCAACAGCTGTAAACAAACTCTATGTCAGAAACTTAAATACATTTTTTTTTCCAGTGGATGATAATCTACTCGTGCCTTTGTTACTTTTGCTCTAGTGCCTAAGGAAAAACTAGCAGAAGGGCAATTACTGCCCACCCTGTAAAAGATAGAAATAATGAAAGTGTCACACTCAGCATCTTGCAGGTTGAATCAAGAATGTTCTCAATATTGAAAAACTGCATTAATAATTGAAATAGCTGTATCCTAGTCCAAATGTTAAGTAATGGAGAAATCTGGGCGTGATATGGTACTGCAAATTCATTCATAGATGTGCTCAACAAAAAGGGGCTAGTAAGTAAATATAAAAAGGTACAGCATTATGTAATAGTTAATCAGCTGACTCCTATTGTGAGGCTCCAGGTGTTACAAATGTGACCCTTCATTATAGCAGGATCTGAATCTACTATGGACTAGCACTTTTTAATGTTCCTGAGGTGTTCCTTTTTCAGCAAAGCTCTTAAAGTTTTCCTCTGCCTAATTTTTCTTGTTTTTCATATAAAATACAATATTTAATCAAATAATTATGTGAATTTTTTATTTTTGTTTACATAGAAGCTTAATTCTGTAGGCAGCTGCCTCTTCATTCCCACTCTCCCTAGTACCATCCTTCAGATCCCTCATCTGGCACCCACGCTTAGTGGGTGCTAGAAACCACATGCACCATCTGGCTTTCAAGTAGAAACAACACCATTCAACAGTTTAAGCCACACTGTACCATCTAGTAATTCTTAAAAAATCTATAAAATTGTTTTCCCAATATCAAAGTGATCCTGAAGTTAGGTTTTCTTTTGTTGTTTTTGTTTTATTTTGTTTGTTTTGGTTTTTGTTTGTTTTAGTTTTAAGTCTTTTTCCCTGCCCTCTTTTCTTTCTGATACTCTGAGGAAATCACTCCTTCTTTCCATTAGATTATGTAGTCCCAGTCTATGAACTGAAGCTAGCCCAAAAGAGCTAAGACTCAATTTTATGTCTCTTCTGCTTGTTGACTGCATTTTCTGGGGAACAGATGTTTACAAGCAAAATTATCAGATCAGGCTTAAAACAACTCAGATTCTAATTGCCAAAGAAAAAGAATGACCAAACAACAGTCACTGACTGAAGAATGAAGAGTTTACAAGTGAAAAACCGGCAGTTTTTCAGTTTCAAGAGTTTACAGTGCTGAAATCTGCACATGGTTTGATTACCAGTAGGTGAATAGTCAAGGCTGGAGTAATTTTCATCCATTGCTACTCATTGTCTAATTATTGCCTTTAAACAGAACTTTTCATGGAGATGAAATACAAGGGGTGGAAGCCCTTCTGTTTGAAGACAGAGGCATGATTGCCGGCTTTGCTGCAGGTGTGTGGAAGAGCTTGCACCTGTAAGTGGCTGTAGGAGTGGGCACTGCTTTCAGAGAGAAGCCAAGGCAGAATAAATGTGAGTGTGGACAGTCCTGCCCAGCCCAGGGTGCTGTGGACCTCTCACATGGATGTGTTGTATGGCCTGGCTTAATGAGGTCTGTGGATTCTGGAGGAGTTTTTGGATGTCATTGTGAACTGACATTGTGACCTCTTTGCTCAAGTCCTTATGCTGCCATGGAATATAAAAAAAGTTCTGCTCTGACCCATACAAATAATTTTTTATGTTCCCCTCCATGTGTTTTGGATTTCTTGAACATTTATGTGATGTAGGTTGCAATGTTTTGAGCTGCTGAGACCAATGAGTAGAACTAAATGTGTGAGTGAAAGTATTCTGTGTGAAGGTCAAACCTCACTGTTTTCAAAAACAGTGAATGGGAAGTAAGTGAAAATTATATGAATACATTAAATGTAGTTAATAATCCTGTAAAATATACAACATACTTCCTAATTTATTCCATTATATATATGGACATGTGTATGTATAGATATATGCTGTATTTTTCAGTGTGATGGTTTCATTAATTTGGGGTGGGAGTGAGTTAATGTTTTTGTCTATGTGTGTTTGGGGTTTTTTTGGTTGGGGTTTTGTTTGGTTTTGTTTTTTTTTTAATTGGTAAGCTAGGATTTGCTTTTATTTCATTGCTGCTTGGTGTTTTGTTTAAGCAACTATTTAATGTGACTTTTTCAGCACACTAGATTTTACCTGGGGCAAACAAACCTGCTTACGGATCTTTGTTTCTAGAAGCATAACACAAATACATAACTTTTGGCAAGGGTTCAGTAGAAAGAATTACCTGAAACTTGGTGCCAATGTATTCCTGTATTTGCTGTTCTAAACTAAAAAGCTGATCAGTAACTCTGTTGTAGCCATCTGTCATTTACAAAATGACACATCCAATTTAAAACCACTAGGAAACAAAATGTTTAATCAGAATTTTAGGAATACTTGCTAACCATGAATCTTGAAGACCTAACTACTTAGCTATTACTGTGCAATTTATCTGACAAGGGGTGTCATCTATTGCAGACAATGTACAAGTGCAAGTCAGCATCACCTTGAGCAGGTTACTTTATTTGTCCTTTGCCCCAATTTTCCAGTCTGTGGAATGGAAATAGGGATTTTCCTATTTATAGCAAAGGAATTGACAAGACAGAAAGTTCAAGTGCATTTCTTACATAGAAGTCTTGCACAAAGTTTTTACTATGTCTGTCTGACAAAGGTATTAGAAAATACTACAGATTTTTGGATATTAGTGTGAAGCTTTATGGTGGAATTATGTGACTGGGGGATTTGATAGGACAGGAAGCCTGTTATGTGTTTCTGGAACATAACTACAAGATACAAACACAGAGTACTGAAAGGCAAAGTTTAGTGATGAAAATCTGCGCAGAAGTTTTATGCAGAGGTTGATTCCTCCTGGATCATCAAACTCCCTCCCTTTGTAGGTTAAATTTTGTTAGACTTTTTAAACTCAGGTTAAGCTTGTAATAGTAATGCTTGTAATATACTTTGTAATAGTAGCACCATAAGTTCCTGAGTTACAGAGTTATCCTGCATAAATACACAAAGCAAAAGAAAACCCATGTTCTGAGGAGCGCAGCTTTAACAGATGGGACAGATGTGAAATGATTCACCCAGGATCACCCCAGAAACAGGAGGTCAGTCACAAGGAGCTCCAGGAAGACTCAGGGAATTAGGCTGCCCTGGCTCCTTCAGGCTCCTCCTTGGAGTGATGTTCTCCTTCAGGCATTGTCCTGTTTATCTTCTTTCACGTCTCCAAATAGAAATTTAAAAGTGCTGCAGAAATAAAATTTTAAATATAATTTATATTGGGAAATAGAAATGCCCAATGATAAAAACAGAAGTAGTATTTCCTGGGTGTGTTTCAGAAGATGGAGCTCTGACAATAATGTAAGCTCTTTAAACCAGTCATAGAGCCAACAGAAATGTAAATCTTTATTAGCTTCTGTGCTTTATTATACTTTATTATATGCCATTAACAGTTATTTTTAAAATATGGTAAGTGGATTCATTTTCCATACAGTAGTTGTGAAAGCATTGCAGATATAAAGGAAAAAAAAATAGAGAGAATGACCTCTGAAGACGTGAAAAGAGAAAAATTGGATAATAAATGTTCAATCAGTCTGAGGTATTTTGTAAATCAGACAACTTTTATTTGGATATACTATTGTTTAACAGCCAGTTTAAATTGGGACCAGCATCCTGATTCTGGACAACATGGCTTTTATTGGAAGTCCCTGCCACTTTTAAACATCTTTAATACATTTTAAAAATAGAACTGTAAAACCCAGTAACCGGACTTCAAAGGGAAGACATGTTGTGCCAGAATGAGGAAGCTGGTGCCGATTTTCACTGGTTGTAAAGCCCTGGGAGCGCCCTGCGGTCTGTCCCGCGGTGACAAACACCAGGAGCACAGGCAGCTGGCACGGGACACCGCCCAGGGGGACAGAGGCAAGGTGGCACCCTGGTCACCAGCGTGGGACTCACCCCTGTCCCAGCCTCAGCTGTCCATTAGTGCCTCTGCAGCAGGGCCTGGCCTTCAGGAGGGGACCAGGGACACAGGAAAGCAGCTCATTAATGGCAGCTGGAATGGCCAGGGGCTTTTGGTTTCTTTTTGGTGGTACTTAATGGCAAACAGGGCAAACCAAGAGCAAACCTGCATGTAGTGCCATGTGTGGGGGCTGTCCTGTCAGATTGTGCTCATTTTACACCAACCGTTTAAAAAAATATTTCTAACATGGTTGCACACTGCTTCAGGAGTAGGTGAGTAGTGATATAACAATTCTCTATATGATGGGAGAAAGAGCCAAGAGGGGAAAAAGAAAACACATTGATTTTTAATTTTTTTTGGTGTTTCTACTTACTATGTGACACTTTTAAATATACTAAGGTGAGGAGAGAGGCTCTGCTAGCTTAAACTGGCTGTGCTCAACTGAGGCTTCACCAGCCTGAACCAAAGACTGCCCTGGAGCTGGAGTTGGTGTCATTGAGTTGGCGTTTGTGGAGGATTAGACCTGGATGTTTCTCAGATGAGTACTGGCAGAGTGCTGTGGTGCTTCAGCTGCCCTATTTCACTTGACTCACAAGCAGGTCCCATTAAAGGACCATTATTCATCAGTGTCTCTGCTTAGGAGCTGCTGCTGTGGCTATACCCCTAAGAAAAGCACCACAGCAGAGTGAGTCCCTTCCTCTGTAGCTTTCTGCAGTGACTATCTCAGAGCTACTAGAGGGCTATCCTGCAGGAAGGTATTGTCAGAACACAGCTCCAGAAATCAGTCTGAGATGAGTAGGCTATGAGAACTGGTTTATTGCCATCTTCAAATAGGCAAAGATGTGAAAGGGATCTCTCCAGTGACATATCTGCAGAGAATGTTCACCTGGGAATAGGCTAATTGAACACTTGATGCCACTGCAAACCTACCTATGCATAACTAAAATGAGCACATATTTGACAACTGCGCTGCATTTTAAAAGAAATTTTAAAATGCAATGATTATAGAGACCCAGGGCTTGATGTATCTGCTTAACAAAGAATTTTATTTACGATAGATAGGTTCTGTGTCAATATTTTGGAAAATTAGGACCCAAAGATGTGTTTCACTAAAAATTTAGGGGAAAATCTTCTGGCAGAAGATGGATTCAAGACCATGTTAGGATTTTCTCTGGCTGTAGCTTCAGCATATCTTTCTGATTTTACTGTTAAAGAAAAATAAAGCTTTTGTTATGTACTAGAATCTTATTTTTAAGTCCATAGGTGTTTGACATCCTTTGCAGAAAAAAACTTTTTGGATAAGTGATCCCTGATATAACTGAGCTATTTGATATTTGCACATAACCATCATTATGGTTTCAGATCCTTTTACAAAACTTAAATAAGGTGTCTGAATAGCCTACAGAGGGCTCTTACAGGTCTCCCTTTCTTCAGTTGCCATGTCTAAAGGAAGTCAGGATTGGTTACAGCTGAATTTCTTCTAATATTTATTCCCCAGCAGTGCTATATTTGTCTAGGGTTTCTCCATCTTAACAGTTTTAGAGTTTAGTTAACTCGGATGCTGCTACTGTAATTCTGGAGAGCAGGTTACCAACAGTGCCCAAGAGAGCTGCTCTCCCCCAGATATACTGTGTGATGTCCTCTGCAAGGAAAGAGGACCCAAATTTCCCCACATGAGGGAATTTTGTTACTGATGGTGCTGACCACACACGTAGCCCTGTCCCTTGCAGGCTCTCCAGCTTACAGCCTCTTAGAGCTGAGTGCTGCTGCCACACACAGTCTGCCTAAATCCTGGCAGGGGTTAAAAACCCTTGGAAGAGATTGCTGAGTGCTGCACACTTAGCAGAGTTTTTGGGGAGGTGGGTGAACCTCACCAGGTTTGCTGCTGGTTTTCTTCACTCCCACACTGAATTACTCAGGTATTCCCTATATGGAACTACTCTAGAAAGGAGTATGGAACCCCCAGCTAATATAAGCAATTGCTGTCTGCCTGCTGAGCAGCTTTTCCTACCTGGATTGTGAGGAAGACCATGATGCCCTCGGACAGGACATCCCGTGGGGAACAAAGCACCATTTCTGGGTTTCTGCATTCGAGAGCAGGGGGCACATTGTGCAGGGTCCTGGCTAAGCTGGTGGCTCTGTGCCAGGAAGGAGACTCCTTGTGGCAGAGGTCTCAGTTGCCAGTGTGGGAGCTGAGGCACTGGGTGTGCAGACCCTTGCTGAGAGGTGAGGCAAGGTGGTCAAACTGCTTTGTGGGGGTTTGGCTGCCATCCTGGACATAAAAAGCTTGTTGTTTCGCTAGGATGTGTATAAAGAATAATAAAAGTAATAAGAAAGGGCAGATAGGGGACTGTGTGTGATAGTTTTGAATTTCTCTGTTTTTAAGTAACAAATGCTGGTTTTTTTTCATCACATGTTCCTTACAACCCCACTTTATTTGGCTCTTGGATTCCTTGTGGGCGTCGCAGCACGAGCACAGAGTCAGAAACATAGCGAGGACCTCAGGAGAGTGCCTAATCTGACCTTTGCATGGAGACTAAATCAGGATGCTTGATTGCCTGGCTTGCCCTTCACAGGGATAGCAGTGCATAGGTAGTAGCCCCTGGGCTGCCTTGCACACCTGTGGAGGTGCAGGTTAAGGCTCCCTGTCGGTTACAAGCAGAGTGTAAAGGGCAGCGGGCTGAACAAGGCGCTTGGGAAGGTCTCTGGAGCTGATGCTTTCACTGGCATCTATTAATAAGTTGGGGCTAAAACCTCTAGCTTGAGGAAGAAGCCAGCAGAGAATTTTACAGCTGTAGACAAATATCTAAAAGGATTTGGTTCATTAAGCATTAGCAAGAAATCACACAGGAATGCCTGAATATATTTTAAAAACAAATAAAGTGTAAGTTAAATACACAGAAGGCCTTCCTCTCAGAGAGTAAATAAAAATTTTCTCATCTTTTCTAAAGGTCTTCAAGCAGGAACTTTAAGAGTTCAGAAAAAGTCTACCAATGAATGTATACAACCATTTCTTTTACAACCATTTCATTTCTGACAGCATTCATTGGCTTAAAAATTCAGGAGAGAAATTAATGTTTTCTTGGGATCTATGGGTCATCTCAACTCTTTTTCCCCAGTGCCCCCAAGACTCTGCTGCCCATATTTCTGTTTTGTGAAGAAAGTTATGTAACAAGTGATAGGTTTGAGATCATTCCAGCCAGTAAGCATTCAGAGTTGGGTGGAACTGGGAATGATGGGTCTTGGTCTCCTCAGTTTGTTGCCTCTGCCTTTTCTTCTTCAAACACTCTGTACTATAAACTTTTATTATTACTGCATGGCAGAAATCTTACCCTCAATTAAGCTGAGGGAAGGTGTTAAAATTCTCCTCTAATGAACATCAGAGGAAAATACCTGTTTGAGGAAGAAATGGAATATCTGTATGAATTGTACTTATACTAGAACAACTAGAACATTGAAGTGGCTTGTTCTTGAATATATATAGTATTGGATATCAGGATGCTTGTTGTCTGGTAGACTTAGAAGTAGCCCTTTTGAGCTGAAGTGCTAGATTGGTTCAATATCAGGCAAAATTACAGAAGAGCAAGTCTGTGTCTGATATAAATGCTTGGACACATTTGATGAGTTTGGAGAAAATAAGCAAATAATGCTTAGCACACTCATTCACAATGCTGCACATTAAAAAAAATTAAGAAATGTGAAAACTCAGTTAATTGTACAAAACCTGAAGAAAATAACAACAAAAAAGTAGAAAAAACCCATCTCCCTGCAGTGCTGTAATCAATGGAGTTAATGAAGTTCTGCGACTGCATTATAATATTTGCTTTATAAAAAGAGCATCCCTTACATTTCTTTTACTTCATTTAGACTATATTTCTTTTATTCTCAGAATAAGAAAGCACCATAGTTTGTATCAGTAAGTGCTACTTATTTATACATTGGATTTAATTATATATGAAGATAATCCTTCTTGCTTTAACATACAGGTTGATAAAATTTTGGCTATAGAATAGAATATTGCCAGTAAAAACTCAGTCAGAATACTGAGTCTTGGAATGAGTATAAAAGTTATGCTCCTTCTACAGACAGGCATATGAATAAATATGAATGATTTATCTCAGCACCCTCGTTACTTTCTTTTATTAAGAGTTACGGCCCTCTGTATTATACTTGCTTTGTTTCAGCAACATTTTCTGGAATGCTGCCTAGTACTGTTTTTCTTAAAATAGATAGAAATTAAAAGAATATGAAGGTGCCAAAACTAAATAGTATTGATTATTCTCTTTCCAGCAATACAATCCTTCCAAACCCAAACTTTTAATTCCTAGCATCCTTAACCTGTTGGTCTAAGTAGTCCAAACTAAGCTTCTCTTTTATGTGTCAAAAATAAGCTGGAAACTACTAACAATTTCCTCTCATTTAAACTGTGAGAAACTGCTAACTTAGGGAAAGTTTGCTTTTCCATAGAAAAGATCTTGACTTTGAGGACAAAGTATTTTCATTGTATTTAGGAGGCTCAGAGATGATGAAGTTCCTTACGTGGCACATGAAATTGTCACAAGAGAGTTAAATCAGAAGCAATATTAATAACAGCATTGTTATTCCTTTGTTGTGGTATTTATCCCCACACTTAACATTTTACATCCCTGCAGATGCTCATACCAGGGAGAAGACAACCTTTATCTAGGGCAGTTTATCAATCCTTGTTGGTCTGGACTGTAAAGGAAAGGCTTATCCTTATGCCCTTTGTTCTCTCATTTTCTCCTTTTTCTGCTTACATCAGAAACTTGCTAGGGTTGATGGTGATATCTTGGTAGTTGGGCAAAGCATAACACAACTGATCAAGAAACAGGCACAGAAATGAGACCTGAAACAGAGTAATGACAGGATATAGTCTTTAATAGGAGTTATCCTATGGGGATAAATCAATGAGGAAAAAGAACGTAAATAAATGTATGAACCAGGGAGTTTTGTAAATAGAGTATCTGAAACTATAAAGTGGCATTCCCCCTAACTTCTACTTTGGTCAGCATTTTCTTATACGATTTTAGTGGGAAAAAATTGGGTTTTGCATTTGTTTTGGAGCCTGCTTGGTGAATTTCTTTGAAATCAGTGAGGTTTGTGTAGGTCATTAATCTCAGATAATTAGTTCTGGAGGTAAGCCAGCTCAAGGGAAGCTCGTCTTCTTCTTAAAGCAAGCAAGCAGTGCAGCATGACAAGGGAGGGAAAGGTCTGGTGATTTGTGCCCTAACGCTTGCTTCTGAGAATTGAGTTTTGGATGTGTTGTGTGACAAAAGAATATGAGTCAGAACTTGGAATGCAAAGGACAAATGTATTGGGTCTTGCCACTACAGTGGGCTACTGACACTGTCAGTAAATTTGGACTGGGATGAATAAGTGCATAAGAGAAAAGAAGGGTACAAGTTTGAGAAAAACATTGGAAGTCTTGGTTTGGCTACATCCAAGATTTAGATACTTAACTGCATA
This sequence comes from Molothrus ater, assembly GCF_012460135.2. NCBI lineage: Eukaryota > Metazoa > Chordata > Aves > Passeriformes > Icteridae > Molothrus > Molothrus ater. The sequence goes on from NC_050484.2 coordinate 16,710,575, forward strand.
ATAGCAGAAAGAAGAAAGACATTTTTTTAAAAAAGCAGCAATGCTTTATTTTCCAAGATCTGGTGTAGCAGCAATAGCCTGTGTGGAATGGCTCCCATGCTCCTTCTGCTCTTGTCTGCAAGTTGTTCTTGCATAGGCAGGTAAAGATGAGTGAAATATTCCTCCAGATTTTTGTCAGCAGAAATAGGTTCTGATGCATACAACAGGCTGAAGAAAGAGCAGTTCTGCCTGTATTAAGCATTGGCTTTCATTGCAAAACAGGATATACTTTTGCCAATTTCCAGTGGCAAAACTGGTGGTGCCACAGCTAAAAGGACACCATCTGCTCAGTGCAGAGGGGAAAAGGAGGCAGCAGCAGGGCCATAGTTTAAGGGAAAAATATGAAATATTAGAGCCAAACCAAAAAATGCTTTCCTGAGTGAGGTCTTCAGAACTGGGCCCTTTGGGAAATGCACACTGATGGATGCTCACTCTTACATTTGGTTGTAGAGCAAGATCAAGGCTTGTGCTACAGCTTTAATTTCACCTGTGGTAGATGTACACCACGAGCCTTTTTCCCACTAAAGCATCTGTGATTTTGAGTTTCTGAGTTTTTGACTCTTTTCAGAATTACTGTACATCCTTAAATGCCATTAATTTTTGATTGATTTGTACTTATTAAAATCTAAGCATCTCTCAGGAGACTCCAGCTAGATTGCTAGAAAGTGTGTTTCCAAAATAAAACTTCCTTTGTTTTTGAAAAGACTGACTGCTGAGAGAAAAATATGTGTGTTTTCTGTAGTAAAAATTCCACAGAAAGCCAGTTCACAGATGAAATTGTCATCAGGTACAGTGGATCAAGAAATCATACATACAGCCTTCTACTGCTGAGCCAGGAAACCTGTTGTTAGTGACAAACTTTAGTGGTAGGCCCATATGACAGGTCTACGTCAAATTTGTTTACTTACTTTTTGTATAATAGGTACATTTGAACTGATGGAGACTCAAAGTTTTTGTTAATGTTAGTGGTGGTATAACATCTGCTGTACCAATAACATTTTTTTCTCTTATAGAATTTTAAAATATGTTAATTAATATCTTGGCAGAAAATGCAGCATGGAGAGCTTCTGCCACCCAAGGACCCTTGTGGGATTCTGATAGTTCCCATGAAAACCTAAAATCTGAGCTACAGCAACGATGGGTTCTGGTAGAATAATGCAAGGCTGCTTGCCTCAGTGGGCAGGCGAAGCAGCATTCTCTGTGCATCTCTGCTGTAGAGCTCAGAGTCTCTGCTGTATCCAAGTACAGCTGGTGTGCTGGGCTTTAGGTCACTATTTTCTTGTTGCAGAACAGTGTACTCCAAGTGCATGGCTGTGTATTTGCTCTCACAGTTGTGCTTTTCTCACTTCCAGTCATTCTGTTCGTGGTAGCAATCACTTCTCGCTAAGCTGCTGCTGACCCCGGGATAATCACCTTTAATTACTTGGGGGAGCAAACATGGGATCAGCTCATTTGTGAGTGATTAGTGGGTGTGGAAATGCAAGGAAGCTGATAACTTTGGCCATGTGTGCAAATACACACGTGTGGAAGTGGGCAGTTTGCTCTTCTGTTCCTCTGTGTGGCCTGTTAAAATGTTTGGCATCACTGTAGCAAAAAGTGGGAGTTGAGATCAGTGTGGTGGGTCAGAGCGGTTGTGATGATGGTTTCAAAAGGAGGAATCGGACTAAAAGCACTAAAAATCTAGGTCAGCATCTCAAATTACCTTATGAATATCATTGCTGCTGTTCAGCAGCTTACAATATCTGTTTAACCCAACCTGAGGTTTATTTAGAGTGTTTCTTTTAATGGTTTATAAGTACTAATGGATGTGAGTTTTATACATTTTCTCACATGTGGGTGCATACAGTGTGCGCTTTGTGTGTCTGCCAATGCAGACCCATATGCTATTTTTTAGATGCTTGATTATAGTGTGGTAAATGCATCAGCAGTACTTCAGCTGCATTAGTAAACGACATTTATTTCTGTATGATCAGCATCACTTTGGGTCTGAATACACAAATATGCAAGTTTAAAATTCAATTTTTTTACCACTTGCTTTCCAAGGAATGTTTAATAGAAAGTCATCAATTAACCAAAGCAGTAGGCATGTTTAGGTTCAAATATAGGACATTTGATGTCATAAAAAGAGTTACAAATGCTCTTTGCATATAATTAGCCTTGTGCTCAGGCCCTAATATTTCAAACACTTGGATACATATTAAATCAACGGAAATATTCATCTATGAAATGTTAAGCAAATGCATAAATGTCTTTGCAGGATTGGGAAGTAATTAAGTGGAACGTTAAAAAATACCATTATGATCTTATCTAATGTAAAAGCGTGCAGTATTAATGCTTGCTGGTTTAGTGCTTGTACAAGTCCCACTTCCACAAACACTTGCGGATATGAAATGGGTATTTGCAAGGAAAATACTCAGAGGCTGCTTTAATAGATTTTACATTTTTGGCTTTCAGTATTAAAACATGCTGTTACCATGTTAATTTCCATCTAATTGAACAGCAGCAACATGCTGCTGTTTCAGTGTGCATAAGCTTGGTGGCAGATTTTTCATCAGTGGCCAGGGACTATTGCCTTGTTATTACATTGAATTAAAAATGTATTAAAAAAGAAGCGCCACTGCTTGCTGTAGAGAGACAGTTTGTTGTGCTACCAGTGTTAAGATACTATTATTTATTCTGAAGAGCTGGGAATTAAACACTCTGCAAAAGAGGTCTGGGGAAGATGGCCAAAGTTAGCCTGTCAATAGCAGCAATGTATCCAGGACAGCTGCGCTACTCCACTGATTGGGCTTGCAGGTTTTTTCTCTCCTTTCTCATCTGCTCAGATGTAATATTTTTCACCTGTTTTAAATTTATTAATACCATCTCCTCCCATTTTTACTATTGTATGATCTTTGGTTAAATAGTGTAATATGAATGCAATCTTGTATTTCAGATGGTAATGGTAAGATTTCTTTTAAATACTTATTAATTGGCTTCTTAAATGGCCGCCTTGAGGATGCACCCACTCGTGTCTGGTAAGTGTAGTACATCATCACTAAAAACACCTTTTCCTGAAAAAGTACAGCTTTTTAGTTTTAGCAGTGGCAAAGCATTTGGTTTATTCTGTTTTGTTTTGTTTTTAAAAAAATAGGTGGTGCTGCCTCTTGCTAATTCTGATTCAAAGGGATGTAGCTGAAGTTATGGCCCCATAATTGAAATGCTTATATATTATCAATATGTACACAGTTGGCTTTCTACTATTAAGTGCACGTCAGAAATACGATATTGCATTTATACAGTTAAAACCAGGATCAAATATTTTGTAAGTGTTATGTATTCAAAATAAGGCTGCTGATGATTGCAGATTTTACCACCAATACCTACGACTGTCATTGCATGACACATTTACACTTGTTCAAATGAATCATGCCTTTTTAGTTTAAAAAATGTGCCATTTGTGTCTGCATTCCTGCTACTAACAACATCATTAAAGTTTTTTGCAAATCTTGTAATGACGAAAAAAACCACAGTGTTCAAGATGCATTTCAGATATTCTGTGCTGTATCTTCCTGAAAAAACTATTATTCCAGACAGAGCAGTGTAACTCTTCTGAGGAAGTTTTCCCCTAAATCACAGCAGTAAACACTCCTTTCCATTTCCCATTCCACCAGCACTATTCCATGAGAGCTGCTGGTAAGCCCAGGCTTATTAGGCACTGAGCAGAACTGAAATTTTTCTGAGACACTGCCCATTAGACAAACAGAACATCTTCCCTGAGAGACATCAGGGTCATGGCAGTAGCTAAAATTAATTCTCTTACTCAACATTATAATTTTTTTTCAGTAACAATCTGGTTCACTTCAATAATGTACCTAACTAAAAAAAAAAAAAATTATTTATTTCAAATAATCACTTTTATTTCAACTAAATTTAAAATAATTCAAATTAAAAACAATTTCAAAGGTTCAGTGTCTAAAAAAAAATTCAAATTCTGAAAGTTTTTTGGAAGTGTCAGTAAGACTGAAATAGCTAAAATGAAAATTTTTAGCCAACATGAATTTACTTTATTTTCAAAATCTGAAAAACCTAAGATGCAAAGGAATGACTCTCCAGATGTCACTTGCACTCAATAGATATATTTATCATTACTTAACATTGTAAGTACTGATTTTAGAATGCTCAGTATATTAAAAAGGTTGTGACCAAAACCCAAATCCTACAAGGATCCGAGAACCCATGTTTAATATTTAGGTATTAAGTCCAACTGGCACAAAGGGGAATGTATCCTAAATTGATCAGCGTTTGTGTTGTTGACAAAACTGATTTTTCTATCAGAAGTTGACAGGTCATCAAAACAGTTTTTTTTGGTTAACAGAAATATTTTTCTTTGATTAAATGTTGCCAAAAGATTTTCCATATATCAAATGGGATTTTTAATTTTTTTTTTTTTTGTTAGAGTAAGAGAAATTAACAGCAGTATGAATGAGATGCCCATTTAGGGAGTCAGTTATCAGTTCACATCTCGATCGACTTGGGTTTTGTTAGGGTTTATTTTAGTGTTGAATAGAGAATAGTATCAAAACCTCAATATTTTCACAAAACACTGCTGTTTTTCAGCCCTCTTAACGTTTGAGGACTCTAAGTGCAAAAGGTATTCTCAAGCTTATAAGACAGGAGTGAATGTGTTTATTGATGCCCTTGAGGATCACATTGTGCAGCAAAGATTGGTGAAATGAATAATCAAAAATAGAAACATTTGAATGCATAAACTAAATTCTGTGTATGTGTCCCAAGACCTGCTTAAGGATTTGACTTGTAAGTATTGTAAACTCGCTAATACTAAATGAAATTTAAACTTGATTGAGTCTCAGCATGGAGATGCCAACATTCAAATAGATTCATTAGCTGACTTGATTTCTCTGATAAAATTTACTAGCAGGCACAGCCAGAGGACTTATCCTGGGTGATGTTCATGTCGTTAACAGGAGCTACCACTGGCAACATGCACAGTGTCAGCCCACAAAAAGAGAAAAGAATAGAAAATTTAAAACACTACAGTTATATATATATAAAAAAAGAGGCAAATCTGACATGTTAATATATTGTTATTTTTGCTTTACTTATCACTTTACAACCAGTGTAACAGCCAGAAGGGGACACAATGGAAGTTTTTGTGAAGCAGGGCATGCTTACTTCAAGGAGCCTAGTGTGCCAATAGAGGCACGCAGCAAGTGAAGCTAACATACTGGGTGAATTATGTGTCCCATCACACCAATGGCTGCAGAGCAATAAAACCACCCTAAGTGTTCTAGTTACAATCAATTACATCATGCTTTAATCACATTTTAATGATGTATTAACCAAGATTTCAACAGCAATTAGTTTAATGGGTGTTTGCTTTTTTTAAACTATTTTAACTGTGGCCATATCCAGTAAGATTAAGAAAAAAATAAAGCATTGATTGTGACCTCCTTCTTCTGCAGCAATTTTGCGTGATGGGAGTGAAGAGGGAGATTTTTCAGTTACTGAGTATTCATGACTGTTAAGTTAATAACGTGCTATGCAATTATGTACTGTGGGATTCTTCTCATCCACAACAATTCTGCAAAATCTAACACACTAAACTGGAAATAATTATTGCATCTCACATCCTTTAGGGCAGAAAGTAATACACTGGCTGTTGCTATCTAGGCAAAGATTAAAAAAAATCAGAGTAAAATTATTAATCATGCTAATCTTTAATAGAAGGGTTTAGAAAACTTCTGTGGCTGCCTGTAATTTTCCCATTGATACATATTTTCCATATAGAAAACTGACAAACATCTCTGGAAATCCAGCTCCCTTTAAAGCACTCCTAAGGATATTAACAGATAAAGAAAAGAGATTTCACAGCAAAACCCACATAAAAACCAATATTAGGAATGATACCAAACTTAAAGAATGTTGTAAAATGAGCATGGAAAAATGTACAAAATGAATTCATGCCCATTTACATGCTTTCAGTCAGGCTACCAGATAACAAAGCCTCTGTCTTTGTGTTAACACTGCAGATTAGGTCAAGTTTTTACCCCTCTGAGCTCTTTTCCTGTAAATGACGGGTTTTGATGTGAAACAAGCAACATGTCAAAGCAAGTTGAAAGATGTAGGCATTTTATGCCATGTCACAATGACAGGCCGGTGAATATTTGGGCCATTAGGGGCTTATTAGTGAATAAATGACCAGATGGTTCAGTGATGCACAGAGATGGACAGAACTGGATGCTACTAATCAGCACTGTCTGTACTTGATGTCAAATCACATGACACAGTAACCCATGGATACCGAATAAAAGTTACCATTAGCAAGTCAATTTGATATCTGTGTGGTGTAAACAGACTTATAACTGCACTTCAGAGCTGCCTGTTGTTAAGAAGAAATAATGGTAGGGTATTTAAATAAACACACTCTATCTTATCAAGTTACGATAAATATAAATAGAATTTCAATTCCCAGGACCTCTTTCTTATTTTGAAGAAACTGTGGAAGCATTTACATATTAGCCTATCTCCACAGACAAAAAGGCTGGGCTGGAAATGCTGTAAAAGAGAAGCAAGAGGCACATTCTTCAAACACCACGGTTAGCAAGTGATGCTTTGTTTGTGCATTTGTGACAGAAATGCAAACTTTGAGAACAGGACCCATTTTCTGGGGGAAGGTTGTTTGCATTTTTGTGCATTCGTTGTGATTTTTTTTACTGGTGTTGACATATGTTTGCATGCTGCTACCTTAGATTTTTACCACTTTTTTTTTTTAATTTATTTTGACAAACCCTTGTAAGCAAGTAATTTCTAAAGCATTACACCAAGGTTAGGAGCTTTGGGCATTAGGTAAGGACCAGATCCTGAGCCAGGAGCTATCTTGAACCACCCTGTAGAATAAGTAGTGCCAGTCTGAATGGAAGGGGTTGAGCTAAGGCTGGTGTTGGGGGAGGCTTCATTGCTGAACTACAGCTCCATGAGCTTAAACTAAAAGGAAGTTTCCCCCTGAATTTGGGGAAGTATGTTTAAGGATTCTCAATTTTTGGGGTGTATCCTCATCTCTGAGTCCATGACAAACCCACCAGTAATGCATTTTATTTTGAGGTAGAAATACTTGCACATCTGAGGGATGCTTTACTTCTTTCTTATGGTTCTTTATAGCAAATGAGAACAAATGTGGCATTAGGACTGATGATTTTTGGTGATGTACTAACGTGGTTGAGAAGGTGCTTTGAAACGATGACTAAAACTTCCTTAATTCTTGTCTGAAGCATCAGATGTCACTGTATGTGATGCCTTTTCTATGACATTCGCATAGAAATTTTGCATAGTGAGTGAATAATGTTAACAATATTTTGTGGCCTTAGTTGTGTTTAACTGTGAGTTACCCTTGATCCTGATTTTCTCTCTTGCATATCCTTTGGGAAAGAACATGGGGAGAATTTTATGGTAGGAGTGGTCATGAAACTTGCTGTTCTCATGATTAAATAAGCAATCGAGTAGGAATTAGGCAAGTCCAATAAAAGAAGTACTTCTATGCGAGCAGAAATTTGCTTGCATTTGTTAAAGTATAAAATTTACTAAAAACTTGGATTAGCAAGAAATACAGCAAGATGGCTTAAAATTGTGAAATGTTTTGCCTTTTAAAAAAATCCCTATTGTGGCATGAATGTGTGTTTATATAGAAGGGACAAAGATAATAATAAATAATAAAATAGTATGATAAATAGTGTAATAAATAATAGTATAATAAAATAGTATAAATAATAAAATAGTATAAATAAATTACACAACATTGTCTTTCAGGAACATGCTGCTCAAGTGCTTGTATTGCTATAGCAATTGCTGCAATACTGCATTAGGCAAAATTCTGGTATCTTTAATGCCTCTGAACCAGTGATGATCTGAAGATGCCTTAAGTAAAAGTGAAAGGAAACAGGACACACAAGAAGGGATCCTTTGGCTGGAATTCAAAGTTTTGTGATATTATGAAGGCTGAAAACCAAGATGGATTAGAGAACTTTGTGGGAGAGCTCAGCAGCAGTTATTAAGAACACTGGACTAGGATCATCCTCCAGCTCATGAAACTCCTACACAATCAATTGCTGGAGGCTGGGAAGGACAACCACGCCAAGGGTGCTCTCAGGTCTTGCTGTTCTTCACTTTTCTTAACTCACATAACTCAAATCAAGGTAAAGGTAAAATGCATCAAATAGCGTAGATTTGCAAAAATCAGAAACTTGAGAACATAGTTTACAGGTGTTTATGAAAGGCAAAAATTATGACAAAAGAAAAAAAAGGAGAAAATTATGTGTAGATTTGCTTAAACTAAGATCACACTTAAAGGCTTATCCCTGTCTCTATGAGATCTGGAACATTGATTCCATGGACAGAGATGAAATTCAGTTCCATGTAATTTCCTGTAAAAATTTGTGTTCAGTTGTGACTATTCCAAAGCAACAGGTCTCTGAGCAGTTTGACTGGGGTGAAGGTGAATTCTAGCAACCTTCTGGCTGGTGAGAGGAAGAAAAAGAAAGACTATCCAAAACACACCTCCCATGGGTCCAACAGTAAAAACATAGCCAAAAACACAGAGAAGTTCAAGACATCCTCACAAAGAAGTAAGTTGAAAATTCAACTGTATATTTAGCAATCTCTAAGTAATAAGTGTCCAGATAGTAGACAAATATTTTGGAGGAAAAGTCTCATGGAACACTAACAGCTTTAGAGAAAGATTATAGAGAATGTATTAAGTAATTGTGTGTCTTAGTGGAGATGGAGAAAAGTCTGCCTGCCTGCTTAATGCCCATTTCTGTTCCTATTGCAGTCAATTGGAGTTTTGACATTGCCTTTTGTGGAAAAAGCTTGACCCTCTATTTAGTGCATTACATTGAATAATTGCTACATACCTGCAGAATGACAATGGAAAAAAAATGTTTTTGACCTGCTGCCTCTGGTGGCTTTGTAAGTTTGCTGAGGATGCAGCAGCTTGATATAAGCTGCTGCTTATTTACTAATTAATTTACCTGTGAATATATGAATAGCTCTTATGCAGTGGTTTCCTAGCAATTCACTTCTGATATGCATCCTTTGTTTTCTGTGACAGTGCGTGGGTGACTGGGTGTGCATGACCACAGGCTTCCCTGTCATCAAATGTGGGGATAATTTTCATCATTACCTGTTCTTTTAGCAAATTAATTTGAACAAGTCTCCTATTTGTCTTATACCTTCAGAGGTTTGGGATTTGAGTCAAACTCCTATCAGAAAAGCAAAGCAGATGATCATTACATCTCTATTCCATATCTGAATTTGTTTTATGAAATTTATAAAAGAATGGTTTTTTAACACTTAAAGAAACATGACAGCTTAATTCTACCTTGACAGAGAGGGTATTGATTAGTTTTACTAACTAGCAACCTCTTTCTTCTAACCACCAAGTTCTAGCCATGAAATTATTTCATCATCAAAATTTGCAAGTGTGTGTCTGTTTTGTAAATGTGCACACATGGATCAGGTAAACTGCATATAGGAAATTCTCCTGGGTTTGTGTGGCAAGGTTTGGGCAGTGGTGGGGGGCTACAGGGGCGGCTCCTGTGAGAAGCTGCTAGAACCTTCCCTGCATCCAGTGAAGCCAAAGCCAGCTGGCTCCAAGAGAGATCCAGCACTGGCCAAGGCTGAGCCCATCCGAGATGGCAGAAGCACCTCTGGGATTTAAGGCAGTAAAAGAAGTTATTACTTGGGGGCAATTGCAGCCAAAGAAGAGAGGAGTGAGAATATGTGAGAGGAACACCTCTGCAGGCACCCAGGTCAGCAAAGGAGAGGGAGGAGGTGCTCCAGGCAGAGTCCCCTGCAGCCCCTGGAGGGCCCCACCCTGGAGCAGCTGGATTCCTCAAGGAGACTGTAGGAAGCCCATGCTGGAGCAGGCTCCTGGCAGTATCTGTGGAGGGAACAGCCAACACAGGAGCAGATTTACTGGCAAGACTCAGTGACCTGGGGGGCTCATGCTGGAGCAGCCTGTTTCTGAAGGAGTAAGTTTCAATATTAATTTTCACCTAGACTGGGGCATTTCATACCTGAAAATACCAATTTTACAGTACAAGGCCAATGAAATATATAAAAGAACCAAACAGGAAACAAGAAGTTCACTATTTTCTCTTATTCTGTTCTTTGTCCTGTTTGTAGACCCCCTCAATCATGAATTAATTTTCTTCTCTACTGACCAGGAATTATGAGGAAACAAGCCTGACTATGGAAAGGTGTCCCTTTTTTGCCTTCTTCGTGTGGACTGACAAACTGTGAGTGAAATACTTCCACAGCAAGGGTAAAGATACCTGGAAATCTCTTCTTTTATGACCATGTGCAGGTGAGAACCCAAAGCACTAACAAAACAGACAAAATATTTTTTCCATTATTTCCTATTCGCATTGGAGATGAGTTCTTAGTCATCAGCTGGTGAAAGAGAGGAGAGCTGGAGAGACCCTGCTCTCACAGGACAAAAAGAGGAGAGGGAATTTTTGTCCCTGTTAACATCAGAGATGTTGTGGCAGTGCCCTGTCTGGGTTCAACGTGAATTCTGAAGCAATGCATTGGGGCTTTGTGTAGACAGCTCAGTGCAGGAGAGCAAGAGGCTTACTCAGCTCTTGGTACCAACTTTCCATCCAAAGGAAAAGTAGCAGGCTGTTCTGTAATGGCTGAAAAATTAGATGCAATATGAGTGTTTCCTTCAAACATTGCAGCTTCTGAATATGGACTGAGCCATAGAAGGCTCCTTCCTGCTCACTCAATTTAATTTTTTTTTTTACATGGGTCACACTGCTTTATGATTTTACAGGCACGCCACCTTCAGCAAGCATTATTAAAGAGCTTCAGGTGCTTCAGTTCTTCCTCAATGTGTTAAACATTTGAAAATAAGTATTTGGATTATCATAAAATGTTTGAACACCTCTGAATTTGTTGTAAGTTTGAAATACTCAATATTTACAATCTGGGAGTAGTATTGGTTCCTATCTTTAAATAGCTCCATGGTTTAAAACAATGAACTATTTCAGAGAAATCTCAAAAAAAAGTTCTACTTCATTTCTTATAGAAAACACTTAAACCAAAGAAATATCCGCCTGCATCAAGTCTTATGAAATTAAAATATTGTTTTCACTGGTTATGACTTGGCTCTAGGCTATTAATAGTATCATGTTCAGAAACTAGTCTAAAATTCTGATTTACAATGAGCAAGGCATTTAGATATTAGGATGGATGCCTGTTGTAATAAATATCTTTAACAGATGACCTATCAAGAATTACACTAAATCTAAAAGAAAACAAGCAGCCATACGTGTAGTGGTAACTCATCTTAAATTTGTCTAATAGCAGATAACTTCAGCTTTTAAAAAATCGCTTTTGGTTTTCTTATCCAAACAGATGCTTTCACTTGTCTGAGTCACAAAGAGGTCAATTTATTAGTTTTTCACAGTTAGATAAGTTGCATGGTTAGTACTGCTGGTAAACAAGCTTTCCCACAGACTGACTGTAACACCTGTGTTTGCAGAAATCTAGACGTGGATTCTCCTGGCAGATTTTTTTTGTTATTGGGACAGATTGAGGGGAGGAAAAACACCATCTCTTCCAGAGATGATGATGATGGTAACGTGGAATACAACTGAAAATTCACTGAATTTCGTTTTTGCTTGAGTTGCAAGGTATGGTTCCTTTGCCTGAAGTGTCCATTTGTTGTTCCAAATGCATAAAACAAATATGCTCGTAATTCAGAGGAAAGTGCAAAAGTTACTATGCTGCAGCATTTTGGACAGGCAAATCTCCCTACTGCATATTGCAGTACTCTGTTCGAAGCATCTAACTTTGTTCAGAGTCCTTTGCAGACCCCAGGCCCTGAGCAGGGAGCCTATCTTCCTGCAGAGGTATGCCAACTATCAGAAGACATGGGAAAAAAACCTCAAGGTGCTGCCAGTGCCAGAGTACTGCTGCAGAACAGAGTTGTGAGCCTTGTCCATGATCCTGGATGATTTTCTTCACTTCACTAAAATGATTAGAAAATAGCAAAGAAATGTTGTTGGGAATTAAAATGTGTCAAAAAGGAAAGCATAGTTTGGCTGTAGGGCACATAAGACTCTTCCACTATAATGACTCCTGTTTTGTCCTGCAGTCACTTGGAGATGAGTGAGTTCTCACAAGCCCTTAAGCTTTTACTTTATTTTTTTAGAATAACTAGGTGTTAGCAAAGTTATATTAACAATATGCTTGCCTGGAGTATTTTGGGCAACATCTGTGGGCAGGCAGTGAAGTCAAATAATGCCAAAGATCGTCTCTAAGGTAGGAGAAAAAAAATCCCTTCCCATATCTTTTTCTTTTTTTTTTTCCCTTTCCAAGAGAAAACATGGAATCATTTTTAAATTCAGAGGGATTTTGAGACTGAGCTGTAAAATCCTGGGGTATATGTGTGAAATAATCTACCAACTAAAAGCTATGGGCTGGTCAGCTGACCTACAACCCCTGCTACTCTGCTACTCTCCAGTGTGCACTAGTGTATGATTCATATGCACTTATATCTGACTGTGTTCATCTTCGAAATAATCACTTCATTCTAGATAAATGTATTCAGTGCTATGACTACTCCATCCATCATATTAGGTAGGGTTGTGCAGCTGAATGCAGCTCTATTCCAAATAATGATGGTCTCTAATATTTTCCTGAAAATGTGGGTAATTTATTATCATAGGCTAATTATGCCCAACACGGCTGCAGGCTGACATTTATTGCAAGAGGTGGGCTGAAGGGAGCCAGGAGGTATTGCATTGTCACCAGAGCAGTTTCTGGGAAGAAATTTAGCTGCTTGTCCAGCATTTCTGTCAGAGCTCTGGGAAGCATTTCCATTCCTGCAGTGTGCTGGATGAACTTGCTTCTCCCCTGCTTCAGACAGGATTGATGGTTACCCATAGATTTCCTTGGTTAGGGATCACAAAAGCTCCTTCTCTCCCCACATGTGCTCCTGGTAGGAGAAGCACAGCTGCTTTGTTTCAATGGCAGGCACATTCCTGCCTAAATCAGCCTAAACAGTGACCTGATTTGCTGATCCCCACTCCTATGGCCTTGGTTTCTTGTCCAAATGGCAACGTTCAACCATTTCTCTTCCCCACCTCTGAATGCACAGAGAGGGACACAAAGCAGTAAACTCCTGGTTTATAGACATCTGCTTCTCATCTCTGAAAAATACAGCTTTCTGTGCCTGCCCAGGAGAACTCAGATCCAGAAACTTTCTTCAGTATGTGATCTCCCAGGCAGAAAGAAGAAATGTCACCTGTTCTTTCTACTGTAATTTAACCCTTTCTTTGGGTTGTTTCTCTTTTCCATTGCTGCTTTTGCTTGGAAATTAATAGCTGAGGAAAACATTTTAATGGCTGTGCAATAAGTTTTTGTTCATCTTGGGAATTTACTGCAGGATAGCTCTACCTAATTCAGATCAATAATAATTACTCATTGACTTCAGTAGGAATGAACACTGCCTCTATTTTTTATTATCTGTGCATGAAATAGTTCAGTTTGCTGAATTCTTCTTTAATCCCATATTTTTGCTTACACTTCTCTTTTTGTGAGTCTTGCCACTCTGACCAAAGCATCCCTAAGAATGTTAGCAGAGCCTTCCCAAAATTGTTAAAATGGCTTTTAGGTCACATCTGTGGCTGTTATTTTCTAGGTAAAATAACTCAACCCCCCAGGCTTTTCTTACAACTGAGATCTAGAGACCTGATATAACCTTCGTTGGCCTGCGGTGCACCCTTTGCAAGGCAGTACTGAATTCCAGCAGCACAGTTCTGCAAACAGGCCTGGGTGAGCTCCACATGGGTTATAGCCATGAAAAATCTTCTTCTGTAGAAGATACATCACCTCCTGCTTATTGCTTTAGTCCCTTGCTAATGCTGCTTGATGTTTGTCTCTGCCTGCTGCTGTGTGCTAGGTTGGTGGCTTCAGGGATTTTTCTGCAATAACTCACCAAAGTGGTCAATGTGTTAGGGTGCTTCACCCAGGGATGGACTCAGCCATTTTACCACCAGGAAATTTATGCTGGGTAGTCCTGAGAAATAGGGAAAACATATTAGTTAAAGTACTCTGTGAAAATACTGCTCTTAGTGAAAGCAATCACTGCAGAGTATGCAATGATTCTGCACTGTGAAAAGGTATTTGAGGCCAGTGAATAAAAAGACATCATTTCAGCTATTCACTTTGTCAAAACCAACACTACAGATGCTTTTCCCATTATTTTTGTCTTTGTGGAGCCATTCAAAAGCAGCAATAGCATCAGAGAGTGTACAACTGCTTTATTAGAGGTGCCGTTCGGAGGTGGTTGATTTTGAGGTTCACTTAAGGTGAACAGTCAAGAAAATAGAGACCATCCTTTGATCTGTCAGATTGGAGAGGTGCTCAGAAAACTACACAATGAGTAACTTCTGTGCCAGTGATTAATTTGCTGAGATTTTAGGCAGAATTGTCTGTTCTTTGATTATCTTTGAAGACCAAAATAAGCTTGGGGTTTATAAGCAGGTTACCTATGTTTGGGGGGAATTAAAGAGAAGTGTTCCTCCTTGATTTCATGATTTCTACTGGGAAACAAAAAGCAGATTCACTTTTTAGCCCAATTAAGTGTGTTAATGTAATTATTGGAGTTCACTGCTGTCATATGTGGGAGTTCCTGGAGCACCTGTGGTCCAGCACTTGTACGAATGGTTCTCTCCAAGCAAGGCAGTGCCTTTCCCTCTCCACCTCTGATAAATGGTAAAAACCACACAACTCCCTAAAATCTTCAAAGATCTTGGCAAGATGAAAGAGCTTTGTCCAGACTAAGGAAAAGGGAGAAGCAATTGTCTGAATGAAGAAGGGTGTTTAAAAGTGAACACCTGTGATGACTCTTTCTATTTATAACATATCATTATCATATGTAGGAGTGAAGTTCAGCACTCAGCCATTGATTTGAGGCAGGGTCACTTGCTGTACTCTCAGCCAGTGGCATGCACACAAGACTGCTTGGGATGGCTTTGGTTTGCCTTATTTCTGTAGGTGGTGTTACCCCTAGATATGACTGAGGAAGCAAGTAATTTATTTTCAAAACACTGCATATCCAGCAGTTTTTAATTTCCTTTTTTCAGCCTCATCTGGTTTCATCAACCTACAATTTACATTTCAGGGAGGCACTGAAGGTCTGTGGAGGATGAGTTGAAAGGTGCTGGATGGCTGTGTCAGTGGTGCCACGTGTGTCTCCTTGGCCCTGAAGACACAGGCTCAGCTGGAGGTTGAGAGGGGAGGTTCCTGTAAGCCTGGAGCTATGGGAGGTGAGCAGAGAGCATGGGGGTGGAGGGGGCACTGCAATTTGGGATGGAATGGGGTGTCCTGAGAGCTGGCTGTAGCCCTGTATTTACAGGCCATTTTTCTCACTGTATGGTTAATTTTTTGATTCTTGGTTCCCATTGAAATAAGCAATTGTAAGTAATGAACTTGGAGCCCATCCAGAACAGTGAGAATCCTGATAAAAATGTGCAGTTTCCACATGATCTGAAGTACCACACACAGATTTATATCAAATCAACAGATCTATATCAAACCATACTACACAGTAGTCTTTAAACCTTCCTGCGGGTTTAGAAAAGTAATACATTTTGTTTCTTATTGTTTGTATGGCACTCTAACCTGCAAAATAGAAGGGATATAGGAATATGTACGAGCTAATGGCAAACTTTAAGTACTGTATCAATAAAGACATTAAAGAGGTGATAGAAAATAAAAGAGACAGGGTCCTTTCTATCGATTGCCAGACCTGAGGATGTGTGGTAGCCATGGGCATTGGTGTATTTCACCACAGCCACTGTCCCGTGCACCACTGCACTGACAGAGAATGAGGTGATGTGGAGCTGTCATTACTGATCCTGAATGAAGTACTGGCTGATTAATTGGAAAGTTATTATTTGCAGCCAGCATACTGTTTGTTGAAGCTCAAGCTCCTAGATATCATTATTAGTAATAACTAATATTATCCTTTATATTGCTGCAGAACCATGCCTTTAAACCACACCCTCCCGCTTGTCCCAGAGAGTTTGCAGTCTGCTCCTAAGCTTACAACTCAAAATCTCTACAGAAGGAAGGGAAGGTAGGAAAAGAGTGCCAGGCCCAGGCTGTGTTTTGGGCTTCCCAGGCAGAGACAGGACTGTGGGGTCTTGCTCCCAAGCCTTACAAAGACATTGCAGCCTGTCCAGCACCCTGGCAGGGCTCAGAGGTGCTTGGGATGTGATTCTCAAGCTTTTCTAAGGTATAGGATAGTCCTTGAGGGAAAGCTCCCAGGAGCTAAGAGACAAGCAGTGTTTTATCATTGTTGTTTTGTCCCTGTTCCTCCTGCTACTACCCTTCTTGTCCCTGTTTCTGAAGTGTTGAGGAAAAAACCTCAAAAGATGCTTGGACTTTGGTGGGCTGGGAAATTAATTATTTTCCTGTCCTTTGGTCCTCTATATTAATTAATGGATATAAGAAACACGCCAGTAACCATTAGACTTGCTGCTCTTCTGTTAAATTTAACTTTATGCTTTTCTGTCAAATTTTCTCAAAGTGGACTGTGAAACCTTTACTAATAATGTTTTCTTTTTCCATGTATCTGTTGAAATCGCTGGAAATATAACCAATACCAGAATTTCTCTGTAAAGACACAGAATAAAAATACTTGCTTGTAGTAATTCCTTACATTGGGCTGGCAGGAGGAAAACCTCTCAGTTAGTGGCAAGTAGTTCTTTTCTATGTCTGTCTCCAAATTCCAGGAATCTGGTGTTGCTCCTCCCTGTATGCTATTAAATAAAAGACCAATAAGGAAACCATCATTACTGCAGGTAAACTAAAAAATCATTAGACTTACACCAACTCCAAATGTGATAAAAATTGAGTTAATGGCTTTTTAGGTGACATTGTTTACCAAGATTTATAATTAACTTTTTGTCAATTTAATTAATTGAGTAGTTAATTAAATATTGTCTATAGGAAGCCACCATGCAAAGAAATCAGTTTACTGCAATCCCCCCTTTTTTAAAATAAATTTCATTGCCCTCAAATAAAGAATGTGTTTGTGTTTGTTTCCTCTGTTTAAATTCTGCTTCCTCCTTGTGAAACTGTTAATATGGTAGAGCCCTGCTCTGAAATTGCCCACAAACTCTTAAAAACATAGCTAATTACAGGTAGCCCAATTTAAACTTTACAGCATTCTTGATACATTTAGAAGGTATGGAAGGTGGTTTATGCCAGCCAACAAGCAGAAACACCTTGTGCTTGTGCAAATCTGGAGATGAAGCAAGAAGGACTCCTTCTGCTGACAGAAAGTGAGGCTCACTAAGCACAACTGAGAAGAAAATAAATAAAAATTGTAGCGTTAGTGGATTAAAATTGTTTAGCATTTCAACTCAAGAAAAAAGATGTAATTTTTACAACTCTTCTGAAAATTTGCCAAAACTGCAGAATATGGGTCTGCCAAACTGGCCTGCAGCAGATGTTGATAAGGAGAACTGCAAGGCCTCTGAAGCTCTGTTATCTGTGGGTCCATGAAAAAAGCTGTTGGCAAAGGATTGCTCCTGCACAGAGCAAAGTGCTGCCTTCTCTTACTGCCCTGACCCACACACCCAATCTCATTTTGCTCTGCTCCTCTGGGAAGGACAAGGAGACTTCCTCCAGCCCCAAGAAGGCATCCCCAGGCACAAGAAGGAAATCCTGAAACTGCTGAGCTCCTGTGCAAAGTCCAGCTGTCCTGTGCTCAGATCATCCTAAGATTCTGGAGGAGGCCTGGGATGCACAAAAGCTGCCACTCAATGAGAAGGGCAAGGTGCTGTACTTGAAAAGAGGGATCAAGGCTGTGACAGCCTGGAGGGAAAGAAACCAGGGCATTGAATGACTGGTGCTTGCTTTTCCAGATAGAAACAATTTTGGAGAGGCACATTTTGCACAGGAACCTCCTAATGTTTTCTCATGACCTCTCAGAAGTTCTGCTTAGGAAATGAAATGTAAAACACGTTTATCTTGTTGTATGTCATTTCCTAAGTGACAGCTGATTACATTTTAGGAATGTTTTCTCATTTTCTGAATTAAATCAGTTTGGCATTCTGTAGCAGACAGTACTCATTAACCTTTTAAAGACTGCCAAACTAGTTTGAAGCATTCAGTGGAGGAAAAAAAAGAAAAGGAAAAACCCCTCTGTTAAACATCTTTTTAATCTGATGCTTCTGAAGCAACAGGCAACAAAGACTAGGTATTCTTGCTGTAATGTATTAGATGTGACGCTGGTTTACACTCTACTTGAGCAGATTTGAAGAGGGTACAAAATATGAACCAAGCTTGTGACGTGCAGTAGGAATGTAATTTATCTTCTTATCAAAGTTTGATGTTTAGAATGATACTGATTTTCATGATTAATCATTCCATATAACTCTCCTAGACTGTTGAGAAGGAGAAAATACAAGTCCACTTTCTGAGCCTCACTAAGCACACATGGCAGAAACCAGGAGATAAGGAGTTGCAAGATCTCAAACCACTGGTGCTGATGAATCCATGAATATGTAAGTAGAACTAAATGAGAAACTTAATGTGATTCTGCGGGTTTGTTGCTTCCCTTACCTCCCCAGCCCTCAAAATACATTATGGATAGTGACTGCATAATATTCAAGCCATGACTGTTACTAAAAAGTAGCTATTGAGTTGGTGAGTGAGGGGAAATTTTTAAAAATGCTGGTACTATATGTGTACTTCCAATGTTTGTGTGTCTGAGCAGCATCTGTGATATTTATCTTGTTAGTCCCTGCAATAACTGTTGGTCTCTAATTCTTCAGTCTGTAAAGACTTCATAATATCCCTGTTTTGGGAAGGGTCAGTAATAGACTAAAGATACACAAATTAATCTGTTACTTCATTTATATCTTCCACAAGTACCGTGTAAGCAGAAAAGGTCTGTAGCCACATCCCCAATAATGTTGCTCTTCCATGCAGGGCATGTGTGTGCCATCACAAAATGGCATCTGTACGTGTTTTGGTGGGCTCTTTGGCTAATTAGGTTTTAAAAGAACATGGTTAAATCCCTGGCACAGCTCTTCTCACAAGAGAGGGAGCTGGCTCAGACACATTACTTTGGGGACCAATCAATAGGGATCAATTCCTGCAGTGTGGGGCTAGAATGTTCCCAGATCCAGACTTCTTGCCCGGGGGGATTTCTCCCAAATCCACTTTCTGGTAGCTTTGCTACCTTGTAATGCAACGAAGGCAGCTCCTAGATCATTTGGCTCACGAGGAGTGCAGTACTTAGAGATGAGTGTGCTGGTGCCATGGAATCAGCCAGCTGGCCATAATAAAGCCAGCCAAGGCAACTGGAGGCCAGCTGAGAGAAATCCCCCTCCTTTCCACAGCTTCTGGCAAGGTGGAGAGCTGTCCTCAGCAGATCCATGGCGGGAGCTGTGGCATCTTAAGATACCTTCTTTGCTGTACCTCCCCGCCCATTTTTCCTCTTCTGAAGGTAAGAAAAAAGGCAAGTAAAACTGTGAAGATGTTGAAACTTATTCCTCACATTCCCGCAAAACCAGCTTGGAATAGAAAAAAAGAATGTAAAGGATACCAGTATACCATCATTCAGCATTGCCAGAGTAAAGATGTGTCCTTTGGCTTTTTAGGAGGCTTCCATTTAAACAGCAGCCATCACCACCAATACTTATTTAGAGGGTATGGTGAGATATTTTTTTTGTGCTGCTGAAAGAGCCACACAACACACTGAAAAAGTAGGAACTCTTGTAATTAAAGGAGGTTTTATGGTTCTTTTAAATTGTGTCCTGGTGAAACCGTTGTGTGGAAAACCCTAAGACACAGAATTGCAAATTAAATCTTTATAGGAAATGTCCCTGCAAATAGAAGATGTTTTTTAACTTGCAGTAAGCACAGTATAACCACAATCATATGGGCTGAACATCAGCAAGGGAAGTATTGCTGGGGATTGTGAGCTTTTCAACTCTGTTGTAGGTAACTTCTCACACCAGTAGTGAGTCATGCCTAATGTGCATTGGATTTAGGCCAAATTTACTGAAGGGAAATGTGGTGCACACACCCCACTCCCTTGTACCTGCATATTGAATGCCTGGCCACCACAGAGGAAAAGAGGTGAGGGCAGACTCCTTGGGGCTTTTTTTCCTGCCTGATGGCACAAATTTCACTGGGTTGATAGGAAGGTTCTATCAAGCAATGACTCTTCCCAAGCTTAGATGGAGTTTCTGGCCACCAGAACATGTCAGCTAACTAGTATTTAAACATCTGTGTAGCAAAAGCTGTAAATATATGAATTTAATGTTATATTGAAATTATTTTCAACTCATAAAATTTAATTTCATATTTTTTCAAGAATTTCTGATCTCTCAAGACAAGTGTTGTTTAAAAAATACATATTCATATACACACTTATGTAGCAGTAATATACAGGTTAGAATTTCTCTCCTTGCCTTAAAAACCACAAAGGAATGGGAAAAAAAATTATATGTTTGGTGTCCACACAGTAAAAGCAATTAACAATTTAGAGCATTTTGAGACAGAGGAGCCCAAAATGGGGGAAGAAGTAAAAAAACTGCATCCAGCATACACACAGAGCCTGGCACAGCTCAGCCCATGCTGTGGGTGCCTTAGTCCCAGCAGTTTGTGTCCCCACACCTTCTCCAGGGACAGAGCTTGCCTAAATAAGCAGAAGGCACACACAGTTATCTTTCTAGAGCACGGTTAAGAAAGCAATCCATCCTCTGATGTTGTTTTCTAATTTGTCCCATCCTGGGATGAATGCACAGCCACTGTACATACCAACTGTGCTATCTGGGGCTGTCCTTCCCAGGCCCTCTGCACTGGGGCTCAATGGATGTACAAGGAAGGTCTGGCTGTAGAACCATTGCCACAAGATGCTTTAAAGAAGATAGTGTTAATTTCTTAAATATGTTTCACCTTTCCACATGCATGAGGCTTCCTAACTGGCAGCCTTTGGATTTTGTTGGTTCTGGCTGCACACCTGCGCCTGTCTGTGCATTAAACCTTGACTGTAGGACTCTCGTCACAAATGAACTGTCAAATCATTACTACGTTTGATGCAGCATAATCTGTCTTGAAACTAGAATTGGTCCATCCAGGCTCAAATTTCACTTGCTACTGAGGCTAATATGCTGTTTTGAATATGCATTCATGGAGACTCGCATCCATTGGGATCCAGAGGGAGTACAAGCTAAGAGCAGATTTTCTGAATTAGCATGTCGAGAGGGAAGGGTCTTTCATTTAGACTGCTGCAGATGCCTCTCCCTCTTGTTCATTACAATTGCATTTCATCAGCTTTATGATGTCCACATGTCAATTGAGTGTGAGGATTTTGCACACAAAAGAGCCTCAGGGAAAACGACTTCACTAGCTAATCAGCTGATTATCATACCTCAAATGGGCTGCAGTGTGCTGCTCCAAATACTATATCAGCGAGAGTGGAATTGAAGATTAAGACAGCAAAAAGAAAGCTCTACAGCCCAGTTTAAAGAAATCAAACAGGAATTTGTCAGGGATAGAAAGAAGCAAATATAGCCAGGACAAGTGCCTTGAAAATATCCTGAGGCTGATTAAAAAAAATAACAAATGCCTTTCTTCAAAAGGTGTTGGGGGGTGAAAGGTTAATTAACTGTATTATCTGCCTGTTTATGCCCAGCTGTGTAAAGCTCAATAACACAAGCTCCCACCCTGGTTTTAACATTGCATCCAAGAACCAAGACCAGTTGCAAGAACAGCCTCTCCTAATAATTTAATTAGCCTCCGAACAAGCTGGATGCTCACAGCAAAGCAGGCTTGTTCTCACAGCCTCCCTTTATGTGGATCTCTGTTCTTTTTGGATCTGCTGTCTGGATGGGGTTCTTAGAGACCAATTTCAATAAATGATCCAAACAGTAATGAAGAGGCTGCTGTGGGGTCTCGCACAATAGCTCCTGGTTGCTCGTATGTATGGATTCCTCCAGCCCATGAATACAGATCTATAGGAAGCACCATTTAATGGTTAGCCTGGGCTTTTACTTTTTGTCTGAAATTTACCAAAGTTTTATCCCAGCTCCCTGGAGTCCTCCCCAAGTCTATCTAAAATGCAGTTAGAGCAGAGGCTGTCTTTTGCTTCACAGAGCGTCTGCCTTATGCTTTCATCAGAGTAGTCTAACTCACACAGATGCACTATTTAACAATGCCATCCCCTGCTTTCATCAGAAGGGGGAAGGTTGCAGAGCTGAGCCCTGAAGAATAAGGGGGGCAGGTCCCCTGTGATCGGCGAAAGCTGAACATCGGTGCCAGTTTCCATCTGTCATGATAGCCTATCTCCGAACCTTCAATCTGTCAAAAGCTTGCTGCCTAGCTGAAGGCTCCAGGAGATTTGGTGCACTAAACACATTTGACAACAGCATTATCACTGCAAGGAGCCCAGCAAAATGCCATCAATGTGTTAATTGTAGCCGGCTATGTAAAATGTCACTTCCCATATCATTTTACAGCGGCTTTGCCTATTTTGCAGCTCCTAATTTTCCACCCTTTATAAATACGTGGATTGTTCATGTGGAAATGTGGTTCTTTTTCATGTCAGCTATAGTTTGTTGGGGTTTTTTTTTTCCCCTCCTTAAATGGAGGTATAATTTGGGTCTAATACATTGCTCCAAGAAAGCAGCAGTATCTGTGGAAAAATAAATAAAAAGCATTCATGGAAATGAATTGTCTGTACATTGCTGCTGTTCTAATTTTATATCTCAATGGAGATTTATTTCTGGGTTTGCACATTCTTTAGTGTATAAATGATTCATTTTGCTGCTGTTGCTGCAAACTCCCTTTATCGAGTGCATGGTATTTTTACATTCCTGAGAGTTTTCCTCCACCATGATGCAAGAACACTTTTGTAATGATAAACATGAGAGTACAGCATAAATAAATGAAAAATCCCCCTTGAAGGTATGAATGTGCTTTTTAGCACCCAAGTAACTAATATTCAATTTCTGGTACAACCACTGCCAGGTGTTAAATTTCTCTAGTTACTGTCACTAATGCAAATTAGATTCTTTTTGCGCTCGTAAAAAATCAAATCCACATTAGAAATTAGCTATAAAATGTAATGACTTAAATGCTATAGTGTTTTACAAATCTCCCTGCATTTCTATAGCAGATAATGCTATAAAACTAGGAAAGGATAATAAAATATGGTAGAAAGTTGGGTTATTTAAAGGTCTATTGTGACTGCTTATTCAGGGATTTGATGTATTATTTTGCTTCCTTTCCTCGTTGGTCGAAATAAGCATGCTTATGATTTCATTTCTTTACCAGATTAGATGTAATCAAAACTCTCCTTTGAATTTCATGTTACCTTAGCTGCAAAGACTGTTTGTATTATTGGAAAATATCATGTGGTGAAGTTTATAATATATTTGCAACTTTTAATCATTAGAATCGTAAATTTGTCTGACAGCTATTAAGAAAGTTGCAGTGATCTTAGTAGTAGTTGTAATATTGAGCTATATGGGGCTCTGTGACAATTTTCTAAATAGATTCTTTTTTGCCCCAGCCCCCATAGATCTTTCAAAAACTCTGGTGAAAATAACTGATCAATGTTTATTCTTTTATATATTGAGGTAAAGGCTTTAAAAATGGTGAATAGCAAAAATTGTGTTTGCCAGCCTTTAAATCCAAGGAAATGTTGCCCATGCAAAATGCCCATTTTGTCATCTCTTGCCAAGTATTTAATTAAAGGTATTAAAACAAAATTACAGTAAAACTCTTAAGTCCTAGGTGTATAGCATATTTCCTGCATACTAAAGGAAGTTTTAATTAAAATTAGCATTTCTGAATTGTTGCATTAGTATAAAGTGAATTCAAGCTCTGCAGTTCACGTTCTGCCTCTTTTCCATAGGAAGCATAAAAGAAATTCATGCAGTCCCCCTGCAGTCACTGCCATGGGATGTGACCAGGGCACAGCACTTTCTCTGCAGAGCTCAGGCCCCCCCTACTTTAGAAGACATTTTCCCTGTTTCCTGTGTTCCCAAGACAAAAGTCACTGAGAGGTGAAGTATTTTTGCTCCATGTACAACCTGTTATGCATCCCAGTTCTCATTTCGTAATTGCGAATTGGATAGTCCCAATTCAGGTCCCATCTGCATCTAAGCATAAATGTATGGACTGGCTCAAACCCTGTTAGGGAGACTGGTAGAAATTCCTTTTAGGAGTAAATGTGATGTGAGTGCAATTCTCAGCTTTGAGTTACTGTGGTAAAACAATTAGCTTTGTTACCTGCAACTGGACAAGAGGAGGAGAAATATGCAATTGGAGAGAGGAGAAATATGGCTTTGACAGCTAGCTGGGAGAGTGATGGTTTTTTTGAGAATGATCCTGTTCAAGATTGAGACTATGGAAATAGTCTCAATACTATACTCAATACTATACTCAATACTATTCAACAGCTAGCTATCATTACTGTCTCATTGTTTCACAGTTAACAGTCTGTTCTGGCACCTAAAATCTGTGTCACACCGTTCTTTTTCTTGAATTCTAGGTTTTCAAAAGTGACTAGGAAGAAGAAAGAGTGAGAGATTAGTATGGGAGTCCTAGCCTTCCTTAGAAAGTGCTATGGACCTTCTCTCCAAAACTCATCTGAAGCGCTGCAGGTACAAAAAATAAAAATCTGTGGTCCCTTGAAAATTTTGGTGCAAGGATTCCCCGTCAAAGCAGGGAATGTGCACTCCTTGGGCACCTGGCTGGTGAGTCAAGTCTTCATCCCCAGTAGCACAGGTATGGAATATTGATATGAAATATAAATATTTATTGATATGATAGAAAAAATATATATAATATTAATATTTATTTGTATAAAATATATCTCTAAAAGAGTCAATAATTTAGAACAAAAGAACGAGGTACTGAAACATAAGGGGCAGTACCTGCTCTGGCAATCTCTTGGTTCCACCATCAAGAGTGGTTTAAGGGCTGGGGATGGGCAGAGCACTGCTCTGTGCCAACTTTTCCTGCTGACCCATGCAGCCCCAGCCACACCAGTAAGTGATCTTCATGAATTGTATGAAAATGCAAAATACAAAAATGCTTTGATTTTTGTTGGTTTATTTGTTTGTAATTTAAATCTTTTCAGAAATTTCCAGTAAAAGCACAGCCTCTACATTTCCACATCAGAACCCCATCAGTCAATGTCTCACTTCTACATGTTGAGTTCAAGCAAAGCTTGCAAGACATACACTCATCTCAGACAGTTTTTGTGTATGGCCCCAAATTAAGTAATTAAGTAATTGTGCCATACAATGTGATCAAAAGCTATTGGGAAGTCCAGAGCTGAAGTCTAATGCACTGTCACCAAATATATAACTGGTGTTAAACAACCTTGGGGTTTTCTGTATTCCCAGCATCACACAATCCTGTTTAGGCAGCTGAAAAGGTAAATAACAGAAATTATTCTGTTCCTGACTGCTCAGCTCAAAAGGACTGCATGAGAAAGCATCTGTACTTCTAGCAGACAAAAGTACTTGAATTCTTCTGTAATTTCTCTGGCAGTTTTTATTTATGCATTCAGCCCTCATGTATGCCTTCCAGGTATTGAGGTGCTGCAAAATTAAAACTGAAATCAGCACAAGTGATTATTTAGATTAGATTGCTTTATTCTAGCCAAACTTTTCTAATACTAATTAGCAGTTTCAAATATATCTTGTCAAGGCAGGTCCTTAGCTGACACCTTGCTGCATGTTCTCAGTGGGCCTGTGCTACCAAGAATTTGTCCTTCCTTGTAACAAAGTTTTGCAAGATTTTGTAGCAGTCAGGATTTAGCTCACACTGCAAGAAGTAGAAATCTAATTTTTCTGCATGCACTTGACAGTCAGCCTGCAGAAGCTTGAGCAATGGGACTTCAGAAAACATTTCTGTTCTGCTCAATGTTTAATGTGTAGTCTTTCCATTTGCAGTGCCATAAACATGCAAAGAGGTAGACAATATTTTCCTGTGATTGTCTGTGGTTAGTTCCTCTGCTACAAATGTTGAAATCTTATTTCTTAATTTTTGCAGATATTGTAACAGATTGACAAATAGACACTTCTGCTGTTAATGAAAGGTAAGGAAGTTTTCAACCATAAAAAGAAAAAAAATTGAAATTTAAATAACAGTAACAGAACCCTAATTGTAAAAATAATGCACTTATAGTAAGAAATATAAAATAATAACACATTATATTCTGCCCAAATAAAATGAATGGATAACACTTTCATTTTAAGCAGCAGACATTCTATTTGTTATTTTTTATTTAACAGTTATATTTTAGGGAATGACTTTGTATAACATATATACCTGCAAAAAATATAAACTCTTTGAAGAGCCTGAAAAACAGGGAAATGGCACCTTTCTCAGACTATTTAGCTGAACTGTTGATTTCTGAGTTATAAACAAAGTTACTATTTTTATCTGAAGGGACATCCAAATGTTTTTGTCAATAATGCATCAGCTTCTAGCAAACACATTATTTACTCTGAGGTAACAAAGATAAACAGTAAGCAAGATGAACAAACATGTGATCAGAAGTGTGATCTTTTTTATATTCTCTGTATTGATGTCACTAAGGCAGTATTAGGCAGATGCCATTGGGTCACCTAATTCTGATTTGGTTTCTGGACAGAATCATGGACTCATCACCGCAGAAGCCTCTGGGGTGGCATCTTCCAGTTCAGTATAGGTGGCACATAAGTCTGAACTGGAAGGTTTGGTTCTGATAAGTTCTTCCCTCAGCAAAGCCAATGGGAATTTAATCACTGACTGTGGGAACACCCTCACCATGATGAATCTTGGGCAATTTCTGGATTGTTTGAAACTCGGAGGGAAAAGGGTTACACATGCTTTAACAGTCTGTGCTGAGCCATGAGGAGAGAGACAGCCCTAAAAAGCAGAGATCTGTTATTATGTTTTACATGAGTTGTCATTAAGACCTCATCTTCACTAAAACAAGATTTTTGAACTCTATTTTCTTTCACCCCTTTTCTTAAATTTACTTTAACATCGCAGAAACTGCTTTTTCTCAAAGCACACTAATGATAGCGTGGGAAAAGGAGATCTTTACTTTCATACCTCCTTATAGGCAGTTTTACAAGATAACCATATACATGTTTAGCATTGCTACCTATGGCAGTCTTTGTTATCTACTAAGCAGAATGTTGTTTTTCCAGCAACATATAAAAGCAGGCAAATGGCTGCTCATCATTTTCTTTTCAAGAATGTTTTACATACAATTCTCTCCTGGCTAATAGCTCCTTCTATTGTCCGTGACTTATCATTGTCAGGATTCTGTGCAATTCATCCGAATCTATTTTGTTGGAAATCTGACCATTTTCAAAGGACAGGCTGAATATAAATAGCCCATGCAGTATAGTCTCATGTAGAGTAAAGCATATATTGTTTTAGAATGTATAAGAATATTACTTTCACTGGTATGCTTTTGCTCAAATTCTTTCCTTTTCTCTTCCTCTGACTCACTCATTTTTTTAAACTCTTCTAAAGCACTATAAAGTAAGTATCAAAGGTATCCTGGGTAATTAGCCATTACAATACTGTCACAGAGGCTTCTGCAGTCAATACAGAGATAATTTGGGCAATGGTGAATGACAGCATTGTCCAGACTTTTGGGATAATCAAGGACACATCCAGCTGTACCAGACATCTGTCAGACCCATGAATCATTTCAAGTAGCTTTGCAATATCCAGGCAAGTCGAGCAAAGATAAACACTTCAGCAGCACGCAGCCACGGAAAAATACTGCTGCCACCAGAAAGCATTTAGCTGCTCAGAGCTGCAGGCCTGGCTCTCAGAACAGAAGGGGTACCACACACATCTCTGAGAATTTGAAGGGGCACACACCTTTAACATTACCTATTCTAGTATGACTGAAGTGGCATCCCCTGCACATGCACACACGTATTCATTAGAATTACTGAGGCAAAAAGAAAACAAGGGGAAAAGTCGTGCAAAAAACTCAAAGGCTGAAGTAATCCTGATTAATGCAACATGCCCTCTTGCAAATTTGTCCTATTTATGTTGGCCTGAAATGGCTAGTTGTATGTTTTCTAGGTTTTGCATACCTGTGGTGGAACTGTTACTCTAAATGTGCATCAAGATTAACAAGGAGCTGGAAAACTCTTGGAGTTTCCTGTTGCTGTCACCTTAGTCACGTACTTGTGTTGGAGAGCTGAAAGGAAACAAAAGCAGTGCTTTGATGTCCTGGGTGAGTAATGAGGCAAACCTCTGGAGCTGTGAGGTTTGGATTTTGCTGTGCCACAGTCACCTGCATGGCGTGGGCAGGTACTCTCCAGTCTCTGTGATTTGGATTCTCCCTCTAATTACAAAGCCCATCTTTGCAAATCTCACTGACACCCCTCCTTTGAACTAAGTTATTCTCAGTGCTTTTTAGGTGTGTGGGCATGGCTGCTCTGTCCTAGCACACTGGCTCTCAAGGATGAGTTAAGATGAAGGGGAAACAGCTGGCAGGATCAGGTGAGCCAGTTTCCTTTCCTGTTTGAGGTGACCACAGACTATGGAGGTGAGCAAGGAGTAGCACAACTTGCATTCAGACAGTGTGGGTTTTGCTGCACTCTGCAGGCAGAAAAACTATATGGAATTGCTCCTAAAAATTCTATAAAAATGCTATAATTATGCCAGAAAGTAAAGCAGATTTCTGAACAACTGTGAGATATCTGTCATACAAATATCTGCCATAGACTTCTTTGAAATGTCACAGTCCACACTGGAGTTGAAATTGTTTGTGTTTCTCCCTTGTTATCTTTATATGGCACTGATGGGAAAGAGTGTTATTAAGATTTCAGAGTAGCACTGAAGAGCTTTGTTCAACTCCATCCAAGAGCCTGTGTCTAAGAGCAAAGCAGCACTGGCAGAGAAAGCTCCTGAAAGCTGTTGCTGCTGAGTGGAAGGGCAGCCTGGATGGAGCTGGGCTGGGAGGTGCTGGAAGCAGTTGGTGATCAGGCAGGATGCAGAGATTGATTTGCTGTGAGTGCTGTGGCTGAAGCAATTGCTTTTGGAAAGCAAGAGGAAGAATTACTGGTGAGATATCAGGGGCTGTGATTGACAGATTGGTAGCTTTCCAGTGACAGAATGAGGGGCACTGAAGTATTTGGGGAGAAAGAGTGAGCCCACCACAGAGAAAATGCAATGCATTGATGTTGCTTCTGATTATGAAGATGCAGAAATGCATCTTGAAGAGCTGACAGAGGTGTTGACAAACTGTTGCTGCATCTTCTAAACTTGCATTTGTCTTTGTTCCCTGCTTTGGCATTTTCCTCTACCACCATTCCCAGCTACCACTGCAGTTCAGTATCGTTGTCACTTAGCTCTGAAGTTTGGGTAATTTAGGAACGTGGGTTCTGTTATACCAACAAAGGTCTTCCTCTCATTTCCATGCTCATGCATATTTTTCTGTTGTGGTAGATTGCCAGTTTCTGCCAATCCTTGCTGGTAGAGGACGGGCCCAGGGCAGTCAGGGACACTTCAATAAAACAGTGTACTTGAGCTCAGGTATTCCTCTTGATTTCTGAGTTCTGACACCAACTGCTGGTGGTTCTGTACTGACCTACACTCTCCACAACTCCAGTTCCTAATCTGTAATGCATTGCCCATGCTGTTTTGATATGATATTGGCTGGACATAAGTTTTTGCCTCAGTGGTTATTCAAGTCTGAGCACCTGAGTAAAATAATGCAGTTGTTAGGGATTGCAACATCCCTCCAGTTGTGTTGGCCCCTTAATGTCCCCATTTGCATTGCTAAATAATTTGATTATTTGATAAGAGAGTAGTTATTGATTGGAATAGACAGAAATAATGCTGTCCTTGCCATATCTATTTAATTTGTAGGTTATTTCTGCTATTTCAGTTTCCCAAGTTTAAGTGTAGAAAGATGCTGTTGACTTCATATATCCAGATGAAGATTTGATTTATTGTGAAATCATTTCTAGAATCTCATATTAGCAATCTCTTCAGGTCACCTACCCTGTCATCCTCGAGCTTTTTTTCAGTATCTTTATGGAACTATTTCGACCTTCTTTGCTTTAAAATAATCTCTAGTTAATTGCAATTCATTTTCCCCAGTAATATTCTTCAAGCTTTTGTAGTTTGTGCAGCTCTCCAGAACCAGAATCCTCCCTGTAGCCAAAAGCCTGGAGCACATTCATTATTTCTGTGCTGAAAGCACTTCACTAATTTTGCTGTGTTGCAGCAGGGAACCTTTAAGTTTATTTGCTTTTATACCTGGCTTTGCACAGTTGTGTTCATTCATAAATGTGGAAACTCACTTCTCTTACTTCCTAAAGTGTACATATAATTCTTCCACTGGAAACTGTGCAAACTGCCTGGATATTTTTACCTCTTTAAGGAAACTACCTCTCTTAAACACACTGCTCTCATATGATAGATTCTCTAGGGCTGTTACTGCTCTTTATTCTTGTGGTTAGCTTTGAAGAAAGATTGCTCCAAGTCAATGGGTCAGATTCTTTGGATTGGCAGAGCCCTGTCAAGTACAAATAGCAATGATCCTGAGGAACTCCTTGCCACAGAATATCCTGAACACCAAAATTATTAATGGGTTTTTAAAGTGGTTAGATAAATTCATAAATATTTGAGCTATTTGGTAAAAATTAAATAAAGTGATCCTGAGAAAACACTTAATACAGCCAGTCCATAAACATCTGGTTACTGGAAATTAGGTTACTATAGCTAAGAAATTACTCTGCACACATCTTAGATTTTTACTTGTTTCCTAAAGAACCAGAGCTGTTGGAGAGGAAGTACAGAGACAGGAGGATATCTGTCCTAACCCAGTTTATACTATCAGGCAATGTTTGCGGCCTTTGAATTCTTGTAAGTTCATATTTACAAATAGGCTAATCAAAGATATATGAAAACTGACCCAAAGTATCAAAAAAAAATATTACAGGGGTTGGTACAGTAATATGTCTTATGTGAGCATGGGCAGTTGAGTCTCAATAACAGAACTGGCTCCCAGTCATTACAGGATCTCCCATCAGGAACCAGTTCAAAGGTTCCAGGAAAGGAGAGACTTTGCTCCTCAGAGTCACAGCAATCTCTAGCCCATCAGCATAGGGGAAGAATCTGGCTGTGCATTTTCAGCTCACTTTAATCACACAAAGACCCAACCATCCACTATTGCTTTTTCATAATCTGCTTTAATTGTCATTGATTTGTACGTTCAGGATGTGCCCTGAGCTAACTGAAGCATTTTGTCTGTGTTTGTGGCTGACTGCCTGTGTTGCAGTTCTCAAACTGCTCTCCTTGGGGTCCCTGACGAAACCTTTTTCTGGACAACACCTCTGTGTTGTCCAGGCAGGGTCTTGCTTGCAATGCAAGGATTACCTGAGGCAAGTCCCTTCTGCACAGGTTTCATTGTCACATTGTTATCCTCTTCCTGGCTTCCATTCCTCACAGTCATCCACACTTAAAACAATGAACAAACATATCTTAACAAGATAAACTGGCAGACGGATATTTAATCAATTATGCAGGAAAAATTTATCACTGATAACAATCTGGATGACCACAACCCACAAAAATCACATTTAACCGAAAGGACAATGCAATGAAAGAAAGTGTTTCCTTACTTGAACTCTGTGAAGTGACTACTCCAGTAGAGACTCTAATGTGATCAAGAAACCATTTAACACATGCAGGTATCTTTCAACTTGAAACTTACAATTTTAATTTACAGTTAATCTTCTGGGCATTCCAATAATGCACAGTCTGATTTTTAGTAACAAAGTTGCTGTGTTTTAAACATGATTTGGTACTTTGCTGATTTAATAAATGAGGTAAGCTAACTGGACAAAAATTCCATGAAAAGGAAGGATGGGTCAAAAGGACAGAAAGGATGGTTTCTTCTAAATGTCATGTGTCATGGTGAGCAGGCACATATTGGGCTCATTGATCATACTTCTACCACCTGGAAGGAAGTGTCATTGTCCCTGCTCCATCTTTAGTAAGGATGCTGTGCCTTGCACAACACAGGCAGCCTGCAGCAAGGATCCAAAGCAGACAAGAAGATGGGTAGTTTAGTTGAGTGAAATGATTAGAATTCAGTTTGAGTAAGCTGAGGTGCTGCTGGGAATTTTGATGTGACCTCCTCATTTTGATCACCTACAATGCCAGACAATTCTCTGCTTGGGGCAGCTGGGAAGGGATGGGCTGGTTTGTGTCTCCATGTGGAGAGCTGGGCTTTAGACATGAGACAGAACCTTCAAGAGAGGGAGCCATTACATCAGCAAGTGGGACCAAGGGTAACCTGCATCTCAAGAGGGTCTGTGACTGCCACAGGCACCTCCTGCTGAGAAACAGATCTGGGACAGCCTGGGGGTCTGGAACATCATTTTTTGTGGCACCAGAAAATCTTAGCGAATATTTCAGATTACTTACCAAAATTCCGCAGCAAATATTAAATAATGGAACTTGATCTTATTTCTGCCAGTAATGGCAACATAACAAAAGAAAGGAAACATTAAGAAGACTGAAAAATTAATTTGATTTTTTGAGTACCTATCTCTTAAAACAATTTTAGTTACTCTCAATGATGAAGAAATAAAAAGTACAGAATACACAATGTATTCTTAGATTAGCAGAAAAATATTTTTTATTTCACTTGTACAGACAAAATTAAAATATTGGGGTGGGAGGGGGGGAATTTATGGCACCAGGCACAGAAAAAAAGTAGAATTTGCTGTGTAGAAGTTTTTCTCAGGAAAATATTCCTTTAAAAGAGAAAGAATAATCTCTTGAGAATGATCAAAGCAGTAACTGTTAATATTTTGCAATTTTTAAAAGTCCTTATCGCCTGATAGAATTGTGGCTGCTCATGATGGGACTCTAGCTTGCTGATAAAAGAGCTTGCTTGTCTTTGCTTCCTCTTGCAGGTCTTTACATAGTCTGGATTCTCAGTGGTTACCAGAAGCTGTTTAGCCATTGTTGTAGCTGAATGCAGTGTGGCCTCAGTGCAGGGGAGCGGGATTCTGGGAATGCTTTAAGCCTCTCCCATGTCTGTGGTTTTACAACTGAACTTTGTTGTATCTTCTTAGTACCACAAAATATTGGCAGCATCAGCAGCAACAAAATCCTACCAAATTTGTGTGGTCCAAATCCTTGTGGCTGCAGAAAATCCTGCAGGAAAGGGTAAGGATACTCCACTAGAGTAAACTCCGCACTAGATTTGAAGACTTCTCACAGCCACCCGTGTTGTAAACTGGGAGGAGACTTGGCAGATGGTAAGTTCTCTCTTTCCAATACCTTTCAGGATGAGGCTTTGTGGGAGTTCTCCAACAGGGAAAAAAAAGATGACAGAGGCTACTTAAGCTGCTTTTATTTTCCCATGAAATGCTAAAGGCACAGGGTTTGCTATGTGATGACTTCATGCCTCTGACACTTACCTACATCTTTGCATTCTGCTTTGAAACACAATGGTGGGTGTACAAAGGCAAATCCATAACCTTGGCAGATAGAGCTGCCCAAGACCTGAAAAAATGTTGCTTAAAAACATCCTTTTTTTTGTCCAATGATGCAATCAATATTTTTTAATATCTCTAAGAATGACTTAGTAGACCTCAAAAGCACTACTCCAATGAGCCTAAGGGGAAAAGAACATTACTTTGCAAAGTATTTTCCTCATCATTTATCAAAGTACTGCTGTGGCTGTGGTGTAAGCACAAAGAATTTGGCAATTCAGAAGTTTTGTAGGGATCTACTGATGTCATCCCACTGTCATGGGTAGCCTGCCAAGGACAGTAATTCAGACTTAGGAGGAACTAAGTAGTCACAGATAAGCCTCAGTGTACAAAACATTTTTCTAAGTGTCTATATTTGTTCTGTGGATTAAGTTTATTTTGATAATACAGAGTCATTTCTGCAAGCCAAACTAGACACGACTCAAAGTTACCTGGGCTTTACTTATGTTGTACTTGCTTGTACCAAGCTGAGTTCTAGTTCTCTATGTTCCAGAGGAAGTTAGAACTAGGAAAAAAGATGCAGATGCCCAAAATTATTTAAATTTCTAGATACACAGTTTCTTCAGGTGCAGTGTCAAATCATGCCAATATCACTTGATCCGTCTCCACTGAGATAATTTGAAAGTTACTGTTTCTGTATTGCTCCAAATCTGTGGGATGGCAGGGGCAGGGGACCCAAACAAAAGCAAAACCCAAAACACCACCACCACCTCAAAATATGAATAAATCTCAGCTTTTAACCTTAGCTCCCCTTAACTCCTGGAGCACCATCAGTGGATGAAGAAGAGGGTTTCCCTTGTAGCCAGGAAAGTAAGAATAATTTCAAAGAATCTCTTTGAAGAAATTTCAAATCAGTTATAGAAAATAAATTGTGTTCATTAAACTGGAACACAACAGGAGCTTCATCTGCATGTTCAAAGGCAGGATTTGTATCCTGATCTGTATTTGTCCATCAGTATAGCCTGGACAATTCAGAGCATTAATTTACTTTGAAGGAGAACTTACAAAATTTATATGCCACTTTGGCATGCGGTTTTCTGAGCTGGTTTTCTCAGTGTACCCCCTCCAATGAAGATTATTGATAACACCCAAAAAGAGATTGCATTCCTTTGAAATGTAATTGAATTTTTTGAGTTCCTAAACATTTATGCAAAACTGTCAATATGTTGTTTGTAGGTCACCATCATATCAGAGGTGCCATAACCCTTTTTCTGTCCAGAAAAGCTTGTTGGCTTTTGCAGTGTGCCATCAACAGGAATATAGAGTATCTGCAACAAATTATTTTGTAAACAAGCAA
This sequence comes from Molothrus ater, assembly GCF_012460135.2. Taxonomy (NCBI): domain Eukaryota; kingdom Metazoa; phylum Chordata; class Aves; order Passeriformes; family Icteridae; genus Molothrus; species Molothrus ater. The sequence continues at coordinate 16,745,498 of NC_050484.2, forward strand.
CAAATCAGGAATAATTTCCTTGTGTTATAGTACAATAACTTCCAATAATGAATGTATTCAAGAAGGCAGTTGTCTGTTTACAGATACTTCATGAACTGAAAAAGTGTTAAACCATATTTTTATGAAATATTAATGTACTACAGCATCTGAGTTTTCTATGTCATTGCACTGTTTTGAATATAATTTAGATTTATGTGAGAAATAATGGAAACAATATATTAATTCCAAATTCTATAGGCCTTTTCTGAATCAGGGAAAGCACGTTAATGGTTCCCTGCCATATGGATAAAAAGAGAGTTATCCCCTCCCTGTTCTTTTTTATTGTAAATTAAAGACCAAGATAAGAAAATATGTTAGAAGATCCAACAGGAAAGATCTCTCACATCATCAGGTTACAGATTCTAAGTGGGATATTTGACATTTTCAAGAGATTCCTCTGCTCTCTTAGCTTGAGTTTATAGGCTGGCCTTCCACGTCCCTTGAGTACAGCTTGAGACTTTCTTTCATGCAAAAATCACATATGGGTCTGCTTTTTACAGAGGCATCCATCCTGAAACTCATGCATGTAAGCTATTGATCTACAAGTAAAAATAAATTCACTTGTAAGCATGTAGTTGTACATTTGCCTTTGTAAAAATCTGCTCTATAGGTTTCACTTAGCATGGTGACCATCTTAAGCTGTGTGTAATTAATCTGCCATGGAAATTAATTGTTTATTTATTACATAAGTATGCCTTTTAATAAAACTACTTTGTGAAAACCTAATTGCTACTATAGTAATATAGCATAACAGTTCCTCACATAAATACATGATTATTATGTACAGTCGCTTATCTGTGAACGAGCTCTGCTACTACTTTCCTTAATTAACGATACAAAGGGCTCCTTCATCTTTGTATATTCCCTAGCTAGGACATTGATACTCATTATTTCCTAAGTCCAAACACTGAAACTGTGTCAAGAATGCATCTATCACCAGATGGGTACTTATAGTCAGCGGAATTTTCCACTGTGTCAGCAAATTCAGCAATTTGCAATTTCTGTATGTCTGACGTGCTTTTATTGGTGAAGATCACTTTCAAATACCAAGATCATGAGACTGATTCCTTGGTTAGTCTCTTCAGCAGTCGAATGTAATGATAGTAATTAACAGCCTGTGATTAGGAGCCACTCCAGAAACTCTTCGAATGTTAATTTGCTTCAACTAATATGCAGCACTTCTGTGTAATAAGAACTATGCTATATAGGTTCATGTGAAATCAAATTATTTTCCAGCATTTAATCATACAAATGATTCTCAGTTAATCATTTGAACACTAAACCTCAATGTTCTAATATGTGGCATTTTTCATTTGACGTATTACAAATATAAGTGATGGTATGGTGAATCAAGTACCATTTCTTCAAAACAGGTGAAGAACACACCATGTGGCTCACATAGTAACCAAGGGGATCTCATTTTATCATTTTGAAGCAAGGCATTTTCAACCTTTCCTTTATCCTTCACTTTTTGGCTCTTTATCCTCTCACTATCCTTGGGGTGCTTTTCTCTATGACACCTGGAGTGTACCCCTGAATTGCATTTCCTCTTTTTCACACTGCAGATCTCCAGGAAACTGAACCAGTTGCACTCCAGTGCACTTGAAGAGGAAGGAAGCAGCACAGAATGAGCTCACCTTGCCAGTGGACAAGAGAGACCATGAATAAACCACAGTGGAATTAGGTAATAGGCCCGTGAGTTGCTGCATTCCTTTTTGTGTTTATATCTGCAAAGGCAAACCATACTGTTGAGGATAACCAAATTATTCCTTAGGTGAAGGAATTGACCATATCTGAAAAAAAAAATGCTCATTACCTAAGTGTAAACTTGAGACAAAAGGCTTTCTCTCATCTTCTGGCTTTTTGGGCAAACACACATTGTGAGTAGTGACACTACAGATCTGGGACTCTAGATTTCTGCTAGAAATCTATACTAACCAGAGCCCCTGCATCAGCATTGTCCCACCATGGGCCCTGAGGTCATACCCTTCTCACTGCAATTCTGTTGTCTAGTTCAATTCAAAACTGGGAGAAAGGAATAAAAGAGGATTATTTGAGAGAGATATTTTGAGCTTGTTTTTAATTTACTTTTTAAAATTAAAGTTTTCAATATGTAAGCACTTGCTGGCTTGTCCCTTCCCATGCTGGATACTTTGTCTTCTAGCAGCTTTACTCTAGGCATCTTTTTATTCAGATCTTTCTCATGACAGTAACACAGTTCTTCACCTTGAAGAACTGCAGCAAAATCCAGTCCTGGAGTGAGTATAATAAACAACAAGTTTAGCTGCAGTTGAGGTGTGTATTAGCCCTAAATGCCTAAGAAATCTTCTGAATTTATTGCAATTTGACTGTTGGACAAATTTTTTCCTCTTGGAACTTAGAGCTAAAAGCAAATCTTATGGCAACCATGCAGTCTCTTTTATTACTCCCAGCACCCTTGATGTTGCACAGGAACATCCATCTGACACTTCTTGCAGTGTCTGATGCTCTGTTTGGGATACAGTGACTGCAGCTCACATATCTGATTCTGCAAGTTGGCACCTGCCAGTAAGGACAGGTTTGCAGCTTATTTTAGCATTGTTCACCCAACACAATAAAGAGGAGATTTTGAAAGTCAGCATTCCTGAGGATAGGTAGAATGAAGGGGAATGGTTCTAATCTAATTGTAAATGCCCTGTTTTTAAAATACTTCTTGTCAATAAATCTTTCCATTAACAGACATTCTGGCAGCCCCCAGCACAGTAAAATCAGGAGTCCAGCTCCAGTTATGATATTATATTTCCATTATTCAGTGCATAAAAAAATGTAGAAAGTTACATTGAATTGGCTGATTTAAAAATGTGTTCAGTCTTCAGAAGCTTGTTTTGGTAGAAGTACTGAGAATTTCTTAGACTGTGATGTATTTTAACCATTACAGCTTTTACATTGTGCTTAACACCTAAAAAAGGACCTGTTCAGAAACCTATCCACAGACTGAGCATAGGGTTGAGAGTAGGAGATTTTGAGCTACAGTTATGTTTTTGCAGCCAAGTACATGTGTGTGCTTTAGCAGCTCATTTTCCAAATATACAGTGAAGGAAATAACATTTCTCCATCCCAGCAATTATTAATGGTGCTTTATAACTAATTAATATTCTTAAGCATTCAGAATCGCCTACAAAGTTGTAAGTAGAATCATTTTTCCCACTAGGTTGCTTCTACCACTACAAACTCAGACATGGAAGTTGAGTTGAGTTCTCTTTCTAACAGCTTTTGTGTTGACTTTTTGGTGGCTGTCCAGTTTTCTTCAAACTGCTGTCAGTCTAAGGCAGGTAAGGGATATTCTTAGCTTTCTATTTCTTTGCTACTCCCATGCCCCCCAGCCCTGAATCTGCCTCCATTTCTCTGCTGTTGGACCTATGCAGAGTATTGTGACACCTCTGGACATTGAGAACTGTATAGCTTATTAAGACAAGGTCTGACTGACTGGGCCACACTCACATAACTTGGTGTTAAGTCTAACTTTATTAAAAAACCCAAAAAACAGTTTGTGAGGTAGGTTATCTCGTACACTTTTCACATCTTTCTTATTTTAATTTATTTCTTCTGTTCAAAATCTTTTTATTAGAAGCAGGAAGCTCCATCTACTTGTGGCAGCTTTCCTCCAATGCTATCATGAGATTCACTAGTAATGTTCTATAAATGCAGCCAAAATCTATCTGCAAGAACATCTGCTCAACAGTGCAAACCTGATGTAATTACCAACCATCATCTTTTATACTCCTGCTGGGGCAACTGCTCCAAACATGACTTTTTGCCCTGAACCAAAAAGAAACTTGCTGTTATGTACAAAACCTGCCACAGAAAACTAACATGGCTTATACACAAATTCTAATGGAATCTTTCAGCTACAAGAGATAACAAATTCCCAAGTAGCATGAGTCTTGTGGAAATACTTAAATTTTGTCATATTCTCATTGGCTGCATCTGCTTCATGCATGGTTGTTCTGCGAGATAATTTTTAAGGGGTGGCAATAATTATATAAAAGACCTCTTTTCAAGAAATATATAATCACAAAAAAGATGTTGCAGATGCTCAAATTTGACTGTAATTAAGCTATAACAGGATGTCATTTATGTGTGTGTGTAAACAGGTGATAGGAGGAGATGGATATTCTGCACATGTAAACAATAACTGTATACTGTATTTGTTTGTAGGAAAAACACAAATTCCCACACTATATTGTATTAATGCCAGATAAATGTTGCAGAAATCTTTGATATACAGCCCATACCTGTCAGCAGCTTTTTTGTGATTATGTACTGATACCTTCCTCTCCTGGGAATTGTTTCCAACATTGCAAACCTCCAAGGACTTTCAATTAATTACAGTCTTCTCTCTCAAGTGATCTGATTGAGAAATGCTTCCATTTTCCTGGTGCTGTAGCACTGACTTCCAGAAGGACGATCTACCTTGGTGTTCAGTTTCACATCTGGAGTCTCTGGCTGACTCTTCAGTCAGTGAAAGTGCAGTGTGTATTCTAAGTAAATACTCTGATAACCCCAGCACAGGAAATGTTATAATTACAGGGTCATACATTTCTCAAACAACATTGGTTTTACCTTCCTTGGGAAGAGCATCTAATTTTGATTGCACCTGCATAACCTTGTACCTCAGCTATTTATGGGAAATCACCTACAGTTTGCCAGTTATACTGTTAAAAAAGGCAAGGAAACCTGGACTGCTGAAATACAATCAGAAAGACCCACCAAACCAACATTATTTGATGTGCAAATGCAACATGCACAGGATGAGGTTTCCACTGCATTTCTAAATAAGTACATTTACAAACCCCAGCTTAACTTCTGGCAGAGCATCATGTCAGCATTGCCTGCCTAAGAATATGTGCCTGTGGGAACCAAGGCAAGAGCTCCTATTTCAGCCACCTCTCTGCTTCTAATTCTTTATGACTTCCAGACTTGTATTCTGGTTCCTGGAGATTTTGATCATCCCTTAGACCTTTGGTGGGATGATGTCTGCATAGCTGCAGCAGAAAGGGCTGTGCTAAAATGGGCTATTTTCATCGATTTAGCAATGTCCCAGACACACAAGTGGGGATTTGTTCTCAGAGGTAGCAGAGGCAGGTAAATTTTGGCACTAAGGGGCATTGCTTGTGATATATATGTATTTCCATGCAGAATGGTGGGTTTTGCACATTCTCTGCTATATTCTGATGGTGAGTTACTCCTAATCAACCCATTTTCAGTAGTGAAGTCCACAGGTCTGCACTGGGCTGCACCAGCCAAGAACTTTTGTCAGTGATGGTGACTTAATTAAATAATTCAAAGACATCTACAGTGACATTTATTCATCTCTTCACACAGTTGCCCCAGACTTTTTGTTAAACCTGTTGATATTTTTATTTCTCTGGATAGCCTTCTTATTGCTGCATGTCTGTAGTTTATCATTTGAGGAAAGAAGCAATTGCAATGACAGAACTAGACCTTGTTATGCTATGAGTAATATTACACACAGTCCAGCACTTCTGGAGGGAATCTTGAATGCTGGTGCTTTATATACATGATAAACAAGGGGAATTTGGTTTGTATTTGAGATAATTTATGGTATAGGCTGCTTCATGTGTAGCTGCTGCTCTGCTGTTCTTTCATGCCAAGATTCATTACCCTAAATGGGTTGGCTAACATCTCTGGGACTTCTCTGAAGGTCTGTTAAAGAGCTCTAAAAGAAAAGGATACAGATTTTAGCTTCACATGTTTTTCATAAATGTTTTAGACATTTGGAACATGTCATTAAAATTTTTCAAAAGGAACAGAAGGAAAGCATAGTACTAAGCATTTTCTTCTTCCTACTCATTTTTGAGTAATTAATTTTGGATAATGAATTTTCTGCTTATTGAAGCATATTTTGCCTGTTGTTCTTTGCCTGTTGATTAACAAAGAACTAGGTTATCATATTGCTCAGTAGAGGCAGCATTGAGTAGTATTCCATGTCTATTCCATATAAATATGGAATATGAATCTGCCTCCCTAAAATTGTGGTTTGTGCAAACCAGATCCTCTTTTAACACCTAATCAAACTCTTAGGAGCACTGATACAGGTTTCAGGCAATTCTTCAGTGCTTGCTTAATGGCTCTTTTCATCCACTTTGACAATATACTGTTGTAAAAATACTAATTATTATTCTTACCATTTTACCATCTGAAAGAGTAAATAGCATTAGAAAGGTGTGCATAGCATATTTCCCCAAGGCTGAATTACTAGAAATATAAAATCAAGTTCTACTCCTACAAAATTTCCAGACCAATGTTATTTAGATACTAAGTTGCAATTTACAGATTTTTATATTAAAAAGCTAAGTCAGCTGCAAGGTATGAGATTTGGATTTTACTAAAAGAACACAAAAAAGGTACATTTCAAAATTAAGTATGCATGCTTGTAAGTATGTGGAAGTGAACACCCTTAAAATCTGTACACAGATTAGATTTATAGAGTAAAATTCAATAATGTTTTACAAAGCAATAAAAGTACTTGTAGATTCTCATGAAAAACATCAATATATTTTAGTTTTAATAATGACAATGTTTAATAAATGAGATCCAGTTAGCATCTTCATGGGTACTGCAATGTAAAATCTTTTCTTGCACATCTATGCATTTAATCTTTATTTTTCACCAGTCTTTTCAATTTGTTTTTACTATTTCTCCAAATTTTTGGTTTGATTTTTTTTGTTTGTTTTTTGTTTGTTTGTTTTACAATAGACCTTGCAAATTGTTTTACCTATTTTTCTTTGAATTTCAGGATGAGTAGTTTAATGCAGAAAGGTTATTTTTTTTTGTGAGCATGTCTGGCAGGGAAATGGGTGTAGCTTGTTTCAGTGATTTTTGCATAGAGTACAACATAATTATTTTTATATCTCTTGGCTGAAAAAGAATCTTGCAATCTACAGTCCTTGAGAGCTGTTGTCTTGGTATTTTCCTGTATTGATTCTGGAAATGCAAACAATGCAAACAGATATAAAATAATCTGGTTTATTTCAATGAATCCTCTCTTGCTTATACCAGACTACTAGCTTTTACCTATTACTGAACATCAAATGGTGACACAGAACTTAAAGGAAAAATTAATTTTTCAGAGATGAAGGTGTCTTTTTCTCCAGACTCCATGGGGTACAACTGCCCTAGAAGTGGATATCACTGATTCTGTGTACCTTTCATATGACCTTCAGATTAGCACAGAAGTTATTCCCCCTTGCTGCAATCGCCACCTTTGAAGAAACTCCCCGTTTCCATTCCTTCTCCTCTGAGCTGTGAAGAGGAGCTCACAGCTCCAGAGTGGCCAGACATCTGCATGTGGTTATGTAAGTACAAAGTATTTGGAGTGAATGTTGCAGTGTGGGATTGGTGGTGGGTTTTAAAATGTGCCCAGGTGCTGAAGCAGGAGGTGTTTGTTACTGCCCATTTAGCAAAGCGCCGGCAGGACCCCTGTCGACCTTCTGTGTGTGACAGTGGGAGCAGCCCCTGCTGTAAATGAGGATCAGCCTCTTCAATTGTTTTTTCCCTTCTTGCCTTGGTGCTGTATTTGGGAGCATGCATTAAGTTAAATCTTGTATTGGCTCACTCAGCTGGTGCCACTCTGCCTCCCCAGAGCCAGAAGGACAAGCGGACAAGTCGTTTTCTGCTTTATTAAGAGATTTGAAGGTCAGAGCATCAAAATGGTAATTTCAATCAGAGCCAGTCTGGTTGCTCAGCAGACTAGCAGAGCTACTGTAGGTTGCAGATCTTAATGCATGCAGAGACTGTGATCTAATTCTGAGCTCTGCTTCTTGGGTCAGATCTGGTTGAGTCAAATCGTGATGCACCAGCCCATCGGGTCGTTCCTGAGAGGCTGCCTCCCACCTAGGTGGCAGCAAATAAAATACAAAGAAGGAAGGAAATGGAGACCTTGCTTTGCTGAACAAGCACAAATTTCTGCTTTAAGGATTAGCACTTAGAAAATTATCCACTGTTCTCTTTAGTGTAATCTCAGCAGACATACTAAATTCAGTGTCAAAGCCTTTGCAGGTACTGTCAAGTACCAGACATAGGCACTCCTTGCAAATGGATGGGAGTAGAAAGCAGGGACTGGAAGAAAGAGAATAGATTAATTTCCTATTGTCTCTCAATTAATCCTTGTAGTGCCAAATGGTATAATGTTAACTACAACAGGAGATATTGTTAAGAAGTCACATTTTTATCCAAAAAGGAGAGAGGTATTGCAATGGCTTGTTTTCAGGTGTAAATAAAACACTTTTTCTTGACAGTATAATAACTAATGAGGATTTGTAGGCCCTTAAAAGAATAGCGGTTTTTTTCAAACAAATATACATGAATTTTTAGACCCTCACTACAGCCCTCCCTGGATGCATAGGTCTGTGCCCAGCCCCAGCACACTAACAATAGCAGAAACAGCAATTATGTAACAACTGTGAGTACCATTTTTCAGACACCGTGGGTACTATATTACGAAAATAAAAAATCCCAAGCAAACAAATTAGGAAAATGAAAGTATAGCACAGCACTTAATCACCTAGTTGTCTCATTTAAATCAGTGGGTCAACTCATTTTTGTGTAATTATGCATGTTTTTAAGACATGCTTGATATGTCATGAGACTGTGTAATCTCATAATTGCAGCTATTCATTTCCCTTATGTTTGCCCTACCTTTAGAAGAAGGAATGCTCCTGCTTTACTGGTCATGGGTAGCTGGTGTACAAGGTGGGGACTTGTTAGTAGGAGCTAGTAGGCACTGCAATAGGATGCACAGCCACAGTCTCAGTTTAAAAATAACTGCTTATGGCTGAAGAGATGGTGAATTACAGAAGTTACTTGACTCCAGTGATACTACAGCAACCCTGCAGTAGACAATGGAAGTGCCAGGGTAAATGGCTTCTGCCACCTTCCCAGTACTCTGAAAAAGTTGAAACCACTGGTGCAGGTAGGCATAATTACGAATGGGGAACTCTGTCTCTGGTGAGTGCAGGTGGTGGGAGAACAGTAGTAAAATGATGTGTTTTATGTTGCTGGTGTCCCGTCTTTTATTTACTTTAGTCTGCTGGCAGGATGTTTGTCTGTAAACATTAGCACAAAACACTTAAACAGGAATAAAAGTAACTTTTATTGAAGGAATTTAAAAGTAGTCTCTGGAAAACATGCAAGAAACACCATGTGGACTCCACATCTTCTTCAAAGTAGAGCGAACACAGCAGGGATCTGCTACTGTCACCAAAACCAAATCAAAATTGCACCGTTTAATATTTATATAATTGAAAGTACAAATCCAGTTTGCTGCCTGAAAGTACCTGTCATGACAGCAAAAAACTCATCTTCTCAATCTTGTAATAACATCAAATTAATCCTGTAGTTTCAGCGTGAACCAGCAACATCAGGAAAAGAGGGCTTACCACATATTGCAAAATACAACTTTCCATTCTTTAAACTAATTAGAGAGGCAGCCAGTAGCACCACTATGGTTCTGCCAGCATTTCCACAATAAAACCCCCTTTTCAGGGCTTTATAACTTGGCTGTAAAAAATTAGCTTCAGGCTGAAGCTTGGCATACTGTGGTTCACCCCAGCAGCAAATCAAGCTGTGCATGTGGTTATGTGTGTGGTTTGTTGATTGTTTCCTAAATACAAATCTTAATTAAAATTAATTTTACCCCTTCTTGCAAGACAATGATAAAATAAACAAATTTTTAAATAAACAAAGTTACGTTATTTGGCAGGCTCTTGCAGCAAGTTGTTAAGAGTATGGAAGTTTGAGGTTCAAAGAGTCCAGACTTGTGATGCTTTTTTGTTTGAAATTAAATCATCAAGGGAAGTTTGAAAGCAGGTTATTGCACTTGTATGATGAACTTATTTCACAGGGTGTGATTGCATGAAAACCACCAAGTGGCTTTGACAGAAAAATTCCACACGAAAGTAACTCACACGAGGGCACATGGTCCTTAAAGCCCTTGGAACAGCTGTGCCAAAGGGAGGATCTGTGTCCCTGAGTTGCAGGACTGTCCAGGCCACTAAATGCTCATGTGGAGCAGCCATCAGTGCCCTTCTCCCCTCTGCATGTAGCAGTGACAATGCCAGCCTCTCCCAAAGATCAAACTGAGTCATCTCTTCCAGCTGTGGGTGGCAAAGTGCTGTTTGTTGAATTTCCATATTATGGATGATCTCAGTGCATTATTAGTTCATAAGTGTCCAAATAAGTCGTTATATTCACACATTTTGCAGTGAGCTGACTAGCATAAATAATCTTGACTGTAAATGTTTCTGTTTCAGCTTCACTGTGGTCTGTAAGAATGTCCAAGAAGTCATGTCACTACCACGCACCTGGAAACACTGCAGATGGACAGAGAAGTGGAAGAATTTGAAAGCAAATCAGAAAGAATGGTAAGAGGAGCAAAGCTGACTAATTGTTTTTTCAGGGGAATTTCTTAATTTTAATAGAGTTGGATGTTTTGTTATTTTTCTTCAGCATTTTAAAAAGTTAATAATAGTTGATTGTTAAATAGGTAAAATAGGTTAAAAAATAGGTAAAAATATGCAAGCCTTGGAAGCTAAATTTGCTTCTTCCAAAGAAGCAAAGAAAAAGACTCTAAAAACACATAAGAGATGGAGAATGTCATCAATATGCAGTAACATGCTCTCCAAATCATTCTTCAATATAAGTGTCACGAGGAAAACTAACAATCCACATCCAGTATTCCTTGATCAATGAACAGCTGAAGATGAAAATTAATATTATAGAGTAGAATAACCAATTATAAGCTAATTCAGAAGTCTATTCATCATGGACTCATTTTTTGCAATGGGTGGATGAGACTTGAAAGGGAGAGAAAGTGAGTGAGTAAGCAGCACTGAGCCAACTCACCCGGTTCCCAAGCCCAGAGCTTTGTCACTCCCCTAAAACAGAGTTTATGGCTGATGAACAGTGAAATATTTGGGCTCAGCCCATCTCCCCAACTACACAGAGTCAGCTAAGAGCTGCCTCTTATGCAGACGTAGGCTCAGGTTCTCCATTAGATCAACAAAATTTTGTTCCAGCTTTAATTTTCTCCCAGAGTAGCTGCCAGGATATCCTTGAACACATAAACCCAATTAAGCCAACCTAAACTGATCATTAGGCTTTCAAGTATGTGTCTGCTGAAATTTTATAAGGCTGTAGTCTGCTTAAAGTTTCACCTCCTGCAGCCGCTCACAGTTGACCCTGGGAGTCCACTGAAATAACAGAGAGACTCCTAAATTTCTGGAAGAGTCTTTGAGTTGTCACAGAATTAGAGAAGCTGCCCAGATCACTGTGGCTCACAGGAAAATTGCTCCAAATTTCTGCTTTACTCTTTTGCTCCTTGCAGCTGCTGAGGTGGCACCCACTCAAAACAGCTGTTGTGACTCTGACCTGACCTACACCTGTGGGCAAGCCCAGAGTGTGCAAGTGGAAAAGAACGTGAAGCAGATGTAGGAGATATGTCTGTGCTTCTTCAGGCACCATTTGTTACCTTGTGGACTGGTTTAAATTTTCTGATTTATTCTCCCATTGCAAAAATGATCATGATCAGGCTGTGATCATGGAGATTTCATTCAGCAAGCACTAGTACCCAGTGGAAAGTAAACAAAACCTAGTGCTTAGTGTCCCACTTCACCTCCCCACCCCAGTTCCAGCTTATATAGGAAACTCACCTTCACATAAACACCTCTAGGTCTCCAGAACATGCTGGCTGAGTAACCAATAACACCAAATAAACTGAATTTGTTGAATGAAGAGGGTATGCATGGCTCCCTAATTCTGCTGCTTCCCACTGACCTTACTCAGTCAGCTTTGTGACCATGTTGTCAGAAGCCAGTTTCACTGACCCAAGCTAAGAAAGCTACATCAATTCTGCTCATCTGACCTTTGTTTTCTTGCAACTGTTTAAGTTAATACTTAAACAGACTGCAGGGCTAGGTGTGCAGATGTATTGGAGAACACCTAGAGGGATTTTATACATAGCCATGGGCCAACCCCAAGGCCTCAGCCAATCTCTGTCCATCCTCATGCTCACTTTTCCCTGTCTTATTAGACATTGTGAGCATCCTCTCTTTAAGTGCTGCATTTCTTCATCCTTTAGTAGGTTTTCTGTGATAGTAAGTATCTCACATACAGTTTTGCTTAAGAGGTGTTTGCTTCCTTTGATTCCCTTCTGGGAGTACTCAACAACCGTCTGGCTCAAGTCCCGTTTTCTTAAACTTGGGGATATGCTGACTAAACTACCTGACGAGCCAAATGCAGCCAAAAAGATGTAAGAACTTTATTTAACATATCCCACTAGGAAAAAAAATTACATGCAAAAATTAATGTATTATAGCAGAGGAACATAATAACATAATCTTTCATGGATCAGTTGGACTTTCAGGCCATCGATATCCATGGCCTCTACACTTTCATGTGCTGAATAAGCAATTCCCAATATTCAAAGATATCCTTTGCCTGTTTGGAATCCCTCTGCTTGTATTATTTTTTTCTGAAAGGTGCTGTCTAGCTTCCTTTTTCCCAGCAGTTTTGATTTCTGTACTTCTAAAAGAATCTCCTCTATGATTTGTGCAATATTGCATACAACCCAACTGAACAGGAATCCAAGGGCTGCTGCCAGTGACTGCTGAGAACACAGGAGGGTGAAGGAAGACAAAAGTCTGGCTATGTCCTGCTTAATTCCAACTGCTGAAAGAAATACATACAGAGGGCTGAAATCAGAGGTGGAGTAAGAGGTAAGTCAGGGAAAGTACCTGTACCATAACTAGTCTGAATTAAACAATCAAAACTGAAGATGGAATCACAAAAGGGAAATACAGCAAATGATAGCAAAAAAATGTGTACCTCAGGCTGAACCTCACCAACCTCATATATACTGGGTGGTTACGTTATGACTTCAATAACTGCCTGTGACTGGTCTTGCACCATGGCAGGGCTTGAAAAAACAGGGAGGGTGAAGTGGTAGTTTTCAAATGTATATTTTTGTGCTTTAAAAATATTCATAATGATCTTTATAAAAGTCTAAATTTAAAAAATAATTTTAAAAAATTTTATGGAGGTTATATTTCTATATTTGTAAGTAATATTACTGTAGTTAATAATAATGTCTACAGTACTACACTTAGCTATTATTTCTTTGGCTTCCTTCATTAAACTAAAGCCAGCCTGGTGGTTTGTACCATTGTGGCAGCCAACAGGAAAGAGCATTGAACATCCCATCACAGTATTGGCCTTTGCTGAAACTCTGCATGATTGCACTGTACTGGTTGCATAGCCCAGAGGGCCATCACAAGTTTCCCTTCTGTGTTCTCCAAACACTCCCAGGTCATGCTGGCAGGGAACAGTGACTTCCAGGGAAATCAGAATGTTGTGCTAGTGATGAATTTGGTCCTTTGTAAAAAGAGACTGATACCCTTCTTTTCCCCCTGTCTCTCCAGCAGGAAATTCTTCTTTCCAATCCAATGATTCATAAAAGTCTCTTCATCTTTTTTTGTGAAGCTCTCAGTCTCACAATGAAGAACAAAAGCTAAATCCTACAAAACAACATAAGGGAGATGCCAGTTATGATTAGGCTAAATTTAACACACTCTCCCATGTATGTTAATGTTCTATGTACATCGTGCAGCTAAAGGAGTAGATAGAAAAATAGGCAGGGATATGGAAGAAAATGAAGTTAATAGCAAAGACAGTTTCCCCAAACAGAAAGACTGGGAATTGCTTCTTTCTTTTACTCCAGAAGAGTTGCCTTCCCCAACTCTATCTGACAACTTTCTGCAAGCTCCCACTGTTTTAGTTACCAGCTTGCTTTTGTTACCCTGCTCATAGGCAAAGAAAGCAAGCAGACAAGACTGGAAAGCAGTTGGATGAGAATCTGGCAGTGTTTCATGAGAAGCATATCCTAGAGAGCAACAGCAATCTAAATAAGGTTCAACTTCTCTTTGTGCTTGTTTCAAGGACAGTTTGGCAGTTCCATACTTGCCATGTATGGTTTGCAGTTTATGTACAAATCTAAACTTCTTCCCTTCGGTGTCATCCCACAAAGAAACAAATAATAATGGAAAAAAGTTTGAGGGAAATACTTGTAAATTATAAAAATCATATTCATCCAAAGTGATGTGTTTTATATAAAGATTTTTGAAGCAGCCTTTTTACTCTCATATGTGAGAAAGGCAAAATGCTTTTTTTCATAACCAGTAACTATACAGATAGTTACTCTGGAATGGGGAGGGACAAACAAACCTAACGATGACAGATCTGTACAGAAAGCTGTTAGGATGCCAGATCTTATTACAGAGCAGTGGGAGGCCTTGTATGCTACGTATCAGCTCTATAGGGACCTCCATATTTAAAATGATAAAAAAAATGTGATTTGAAAAGCCCCTCATGGGTAGCCTTCAAAGGCACAGACAGGTTCTGACTGGATTAACATTTATTGACTGTTTAAGCCTGCTTTTTTGCTTCAGGACAGAGATACACGAGTTTAATTGCAGAGGTTGTTCTGCCAACTGATCACTAGAGTGGCAACCAAAGCTTTACTAATCGGTCCTTCATTAAAGAAAAGTCTCTATTACAAAACAAATTAAGCATGCTCTGATCCCAACCCGCAGGTCCAATGGCATTACAGCAAAGTTTAGGCTGCTAGAGCGCTGAAAAACTTATTAAGGTTTATCGCTGAGATAGCACTTTTGTATTGATTTTACAATACACAGGTATTATGATTTATGGAGTGCTAGTGTCACTCTAACAAGCTGAAGGACACACAATATCATCTCCAACATCATTAAAATTCAGAAGCCTCTAGAACTAACTCATCAACCACTGTGCATTGTCACAGGCTATAGAGCTCTACTCCAGTTGGAAAATGCCGTGAGTTTCCCGGACAGTTGTCTTCCGGAATAATTAAATTTAGAAAAAAGAAAGGGGGGGTGAGGGGAAGAGACAGAATTCAAACTCTGCGTATGTTTTAAAGCCCTTCCGTGAACGCGTAGTTCTATAGTAGCAGGCACGGTTCTTCACCACCGCCTGTTCGAGCCGGGCTGCTCCGGCTTCTGCTGCCCGCTCCAAGGCGCCGCAGAGCGCCAGGGCTCCCTGGGTGATGCGAACCCAACGGGGACCGCCGGCCGCTGTCCTGCCTCGGTCTGTATCCCCAGTGCTTTATTTTCCCGAACTTTGGGTGCGCACCGCATCCCAGCCCTCCTCCCAGGCGGCCGCTCTCGCCCTTTAGGGAAAAAACCAAAACCCGGCCGTTCCGCATCGCGCTCTTTTCCGCCCGATGTAAACAGAACGCGGCGCCGCCACCTGCAGCTGCTCAGCACCCCCAGCCCGTCACCGCCGGCCCGGCCGCGGCTCCAGCCCCGGCCCGGCCCGGCGGCCCCTCAGCCCCGCGGCCCTCAGCGCCGGGCCTTCCGCGGTGCGCGGGCGCCCCCTGTCGGCGGCCGCGCGCAAGGGCGGCCCGGGGCCGCGGCCGGGCGCGATCCTGCGGGCTGCGATCCTGTCCGGCCGCGATGCTGCCGGCCGCGATCCCTGAGGGATGTGATCCCGTCCGGCCGCGATCCCGGTGGGGCGCGATTCTGTCCGGCCGCGATCCCGGTGGGGCGCGATTCTGTCCAGGCGCGATCCCTGTGGGGTGTGATCCTGTCCAGGCGCCATCCCGGCCGGGCTGCCCCTCACACGGCAGCGCCCCCGGTGCGCGCCCGCCGGGCGCTGCCTCCTGTGCCCGCTCCTGAGCTCCTAAACGCCAGCTTCGTGTGCCACAGCTGCTGGGGAAACGCAGAAAAGGTGTAATTCTGCCTTTCTTCCAGCGATCGCCCGGCGCCCGCGATTTTATTAATAGGGATGACAATAGTACCTATAGCATTGAGCGTGCCTGGGCTAGCTAGAGGGATTTGTCTTGGCAAAATTCTGTTTTCCTGTGCCACGCTGCACTGAGTAGTCGTAGTTTGTAATTACGCCGAAAGAATCCTCAAGTCCGGCTGTCATATGTGCTACTCTTCATACACCAATGGCATTTACATCAGCACTACCAAGTCACTTAAAAAGGAGACGCAGAAACAACAGTATGAACCACCTGGGTGAAAAACCCATTTGTTTTTAATGAGGAAGTGTAGGGTGCCAGGTATTGTATTATAAACATTTCCATTCTTTTACTCAGTGATCACTGGGTAGCTGTTATTTCCTACCTCAATCCATGAAAAGTGCTATATTGCTATTAGAGTTGCTGTGTGACTATAATCAAGTATAGAAACATACATTCTACCACCACTTTTGTGTGCAGCTCCCCTTACAAGCTGTGTGAATGTTTTGTGTGAAAGGACTTTAAAGTCAGACAATTGAGTAGCCAAACTTATTAGAAAGCAGCCTTATCTGAGGAGTTCCAAGGTTCTAAATTGACAGAGCCTCAAGATGTGTCCCATGTTTCTGTTTGGCATATACTTACTATTTTTTTCCTGCCAAATTTTGAAATATCTAAATATTTTTATCTTTGAGTATGCTTGAAAATGTCATTTAAAGTTCTAAAATACTTCCTAAATTATTTTTCTGACTAGTATTAAACTGGAGCTTATTGATCACTTTAATCCGAAATTATCCCTAAAGATCTTCAGATTTACTTCTTACACGCCAATTAGGGGAGTCTCTTGATCTCAAATTTCAGAAGTGTCATCAGCATAAATAAGATCGGGATCAGCCCATAATAACTGAGTAAAAAAATGTAAATGACTGAATGAAAACCCACACAAAAGTACATATTAGCATTTCTGTCTGCTGAGAATTCAGTACCCTCCCCTCCTTTTTTGGATCCCTTACAAATATTTTAAGACTCAAGCAGTTCTGCAAAATGATACTCCAGTATGTACAGCTGAGTATCAGCAAAAGAATGAATTATTTTAAGTCTTCTTAAAATTATTATAATGTATATATAAAAAATTGAACATTTTCAAAACTTGTGTAAATGTGTATTAGAAAAGACACATTAGAGCGGTATAAGTTGTTTATATTTTTGTTGCTTATGTTTTTAATAGTGTATTATTTCTAAGGAAGGAAGAAAAGGCTTTTCTTTACAGTATAGCCAAAGATGCCTTATTGCAAAATTCAGTCCTAAAATTAAAATTAGGAGGCTGGATCAGCATGAAAGCAATTGTGTTATAAGTCAGTGTTAAGATGTTATTGATAGAAAAGCTAATGCAATACATTTTCTTCTGTCACACGTCTCTGGCCCAAAGCAATTTGCCAAGCAGCAAACCACCTCAGCATAAACACCAGGGAGCCCCCACTGGGTCCTGGAAATCCCGCTTGTCTGCAAGTGCACAATATACAAGGCAAATCTCCATAAAGCTCAGTGCCACAGTTGAATACAAACACTCCTAAGGTCCTGCTGTGACTTGGCATACCCCGCTGGACAGCTGGAAACTGAGAGGAAAGGAGCTGCTGCCAGTAACGGGTTACAGGGGATTGTCGGTGCAAAGTTTCCTGGAAACAGGCAGTGACTGACATTATTATTTTGTTGGAGGATACTGATGTGATATAGAAGATATATCCAATGATACACAGTTGCATTTGATAAATATTTGGTAGGATATACAGTAAAACAGCACCTTTTTGATATGATCCATGTATTTTGGCTTGGAATTAAATCCTGAGAAAAACAAACTTGTCCCACCCTTACGTTTTACCCAACGTAATTCTGGATATCAGATATTGCCCTAAATGTCATTTTAGTATGTGTATCAAAAAGATTTAGTATGCTAAGGGTCATGAATGTGTATCTAACACCCCTGAAGCTGCAGTTTACTGTAGATAGATTGCATACAGTCACTCTTTCATTTTTTTCCTTGGAACCACTTGCAATGAATTGCTACCGGCAATCATTAAAAAAAGATTGCTCTTTTTATGTAGCCTGAATATATGAAATGCTACTTATCTGCATTCTGATGTGAAGAATGCTTCGAAGAAAATTCAAAGATGGAAATGAAACAGCTAAACTAGGGTTTGGCATACACAATCATCATTAGTCTGATGTACAATAATCTTTAACGTAAAGAAGCTGCATTTTCTAAACCTGAATAAAACCCCAGCATTCTCTATGTGTTATAATAAATTAATGCAATAAAAACAGGTACACTTATCCTGTAAAGAAGCTTATTAAGCAGACTGCTAGTGCTGCAAAATTCAGCATACAGTAAACAATACTTTTTTTGTTAGAATAATGACTTACAGTTTATTCTTTTATACTGTGTAGTACTTGGGGACCACATCCATTTACCAAAATAATACCAAATTAGTACTGCAAATATTGAAATCAGACCTTTCAGACTAACCAGTGGCCTAATTTTCTCTTCAATCTGCTCTTAATCTCAATTCATCAATAACACTGCCTTATTATAGGACTTTGACAGTGAGCTAGAGCTTTTGATAAATTATACATCTCAAGCCAGATTTAAAATTTGAAGCTCAAGTGCTAATTATCTGTACAGGCCTAGTTAATAACGAGATTTCTTGTTAAGTATCTGATCACAGCATGGGCATCATTTGTCAAGAACCTCAAGTCTACCTTGGAGACTAGCTCTTCGAATTCTCCCTTGCCTACCATATGTAAAATTGGGATCTTTGTTTCTATAATAACCTTTTATTAGGAAGCTGACATAATGATTAAGTTCGCTGTAGACACATACAATGAGTTAGACAATTACCCTTGCTGCTTTAAACTACTCAGGCTCCTAGCAAGACAAAATAATTAATATTGAATTTTAATTTGATGTGTTCCACATTTAAACCCCAATTTGCAAAGTACACCTGGAAGGCTGCCGCTGTTTCCTTGCAGTTTGTGCTGATGAAATAAAAGCTCCTGCAGTTTGAATGTAAAAGCACAGAAGGCATGATGCACCACAATCACTTCTCAGTGGAGCAAAGAATTTTCGAGCATTAATGGGAAAGGTAATTACCTAGGTCTAACTTTATAGCCTTTTCTCTAATGAAACTATAATCTCCCAGGCCTACATGGTTTAAGTATTTACATGATTTTAACGATTTCACTGCCATAACAGTTGTCACACATGGTAATTTAAAAACTCAGTGCCTTGAAACAAAGATGCTAATTATATTTCTATATTTTTATTATTGAAGTAAAGCTGCACTGTGTGAAGTGACAGAACCATAATAAAAACAGCCATGCGCTGTGTTGCCTAAGTGGAAAGGGGTGGGGGGATGTATTTGTTTGCCAAAAAAAAGGTGCCTAAGAGCAATCCCCACTGTACCTGTTAACTGCTGAGCAGCTCAGCTCCCCTGAGCTTTGGCTGTGGCGCAGAGTACACCCTGTGCTCTGAGGACCTCCAGTCTCAGACTTCAGGCAAAACTCCCACTGTGCCAACTTGTGTAGTCCTTTCCTTATTAAAATAGGAATGTTTCTCAGCCATAATCACCTAAAGACCTATCCCATCCAGACAGTACTGGCCTTGTGAGGAGGAGTCCTGGAGCCCTTCCCCTACACAAGCCCACTGCTAGCATTAGGCAGTCCTGATGGCAAGCACTTCCTCCACGCAGAGATGAATTGAGCCTGAAACATATGGGGAAATGGGCTCTTTGCCTGAAGGACTGGACAGTGCAGTGATTTGCAGGGTGTATCCTGTAATGTGGTTCCAGTTTTTCAGAATGGTGCCTGGAGTGTCTGCCGGGGCGGGATGGGGCTCCCACCCAGCTCACATCATTCTGCTGTTCATGGCCTTTGCAGCCCCCTCCACATCTCTCTCTGGCCTCTGCTCTTACTGTGCTGGGCTTGGCTGTCACCTCACCTCTGTGTCAGACATGTAGGCGGGCAGGGGGAGTAACAGCATAGGAAAGTCAGCTTTCCCAATGATCTCAGCTCTGGGCTTGGGACCCCTGCCTTTACTCAGCTCTAGCTAGGCTGGATGACTTCCTCCAGCCTTGGCTTTTGCCTGTGCTTCAGAGCTCACACCTTTAAACAAGCTGAAGTCATTGCTGCTACAATTTCCAGGACAATCTAATTTGATATTCATTGCCATGACACTGCTTTATTGTCCAAAACCTGCTCACGTTTTCTAGCTGTGGGCCTCAGGTGCAAAGTTTGGATTTGTATCAAAATATGAACTTCCCAAAAAGACAGGTGTGGAGATTCCCAATACAGATGTCTTCTCATTATTATTATTATCAGTTTGTGACATAAAATGACACAAAGTGAAACACTTAAAACGAAAAACCAAAAGCCACTTTGCTGATAGGAAGGTGAGTCTCAACGCCATTTAGTGTTAGTGGGGACCCAGAATTTCCATTTTGTAGAAAATTCAGATGTTTTTTTTTCCCCCCAGTTCTTTACTGAAATGAGAAGACAAAAAATAAAAAAAAATTTATGAAGATTATTTTCCTGGCTGATTGGAAGCTACTGGTCTTCAAAAATCAAGACTGTAAGTAGTGGCTTTTTGCTTGTAAATTTAAGTGAAAGATGCTGTAAGAGAACACGAGAACAACCTCAGAGAAGTAGAACAATCTCAGAGAGGTAAGCTCTGCAAACCCCTCGGGAGTATTGGGCCTGAAGGATGAAAACGTGGACCATTAACCATTAGCTATTTAATATGGTGACCAAACACTGATTTCTGCTTTGGCCTCTGTAACAATTGTGTTGTTCAGACAAGACCCTTGGATGAAACTGTGTGGACCCTCTTAGCCTAGGGGAACAAGTATCATTAGTTAACCTGGCACCAAAGCAAGAAGTAAATGAGCTGCCAGGCTGGGGAAGGACAAGAACATAGTGCTGGAATGTGGTTTTTTTATTTTTTTTCTTGATAGAAAGAATTGTAATTGTCTTCTCTGCCTTAGCTCAAGGGGGACACTGCAGACTGGGAGGGAGATCATATGGCATAACAATGTGTGATGACAGCAGCTAAAAGCTTCTTTTGATGGGTTTCCAGCTCATAAACTGGGCTATATCTTTCAGGGGAAAAGACCTATTAGTCTTCTCATCTCTTAACACTTTGAAGGAATATACCAGGATGCTGGATGCTGAGGCAGAAGCTTTGCACCCCAGTTTTAAAGATACCAGCACTGGGAATATTGAATACTTTATCTCTTCAAACACTAGATAAGATTTTACATCATAGGATTTCTTTTTCATTTGAAAGCATAGATTTACAGAAACAGGCAAATGTTAGAAAAGATGAAATAAGAAGGTGCATTATTAAGACAGTATAAAATGACAGCCATCTTTTTTAGCTACTCCAGTGTAGTCACTCACTAGCAGGATTTCCTAATTAGCCTCCACCTCTTACCCCAGGGAGGAGAAGCTCTGAGAGCTGCTGCTTTCCTGCTCTTCCTCCTCAGTGTGACAAACAAAAGCAGCCAAAGCAGCTGCTCTGAGCCACTGGCTTCTTCAAAGGTGAGAACAGAGTGAACGCCTTCTACTGCTTGGTTACCCCTAGCTTGCATGTAATATAGTTTGTATTTTATAATACACATAATTTTCTCCTTTGTCTCTGAAACATATCAATTACCATTGCTACTGAGTACTTTCAGGTATAGATCCAGGCCTTGTGAAGAGGTTTTGGAAGCCTTATGTTTTATTGTATGAGAAATGTAAAAACTTCTTAGTAGATTAATGACCATTTCTTTCTAAAAGTTTTACAGAAAGAAGAAAGTTATTATTCCACTACTAGTGCATTTCTGAATGGACTCTTCAGATTAGGAAATCTAACAAAAATTCATCATTAGTTTTAGAAGGAGGTTCTTTCAGGGTTCCCATCACAATTAAAAATTACTTTGCAGGACAGATCTTGATGAAGTAACAGTAAAAACCATGGACTTTTAGGTATGCAAAAATGATGTAATATTCAAGATGTTTGATGTAATACAACACTAGGATAAAGATTTTTTAAATTAAATTATAAAACATTAACATTTCAATATGTTGCAACAATATAGAAAATTCACGGATATTTACAAATGCACACAGGCAACACAAATCAGACATCCCCTTTCAAATTTAGACATGCATTGGATTTTTTAGACATCATATTACCATGCACTAAAGCAGCCCAAATGACTTATCAAAAACACTGCCAATGAAAAAACCAGGTTTGTCACTTTGCTGGTGGTCTTAGCAGATAAAGCAAAATTGCCACTATACATCATCCTTAAAAGAAAGACAATACCAAAGGGGAAGCTGCCAGAAGGTGCCATTTTCAGATGTCAAGATAAGGGATGGACGTCTGAATTAATGCAAGACTTGTTGCATGTTTTCTGTAACAGACAGCCTGGTACCCTGCTAAAGCAGACAGTGATGCTTGTGCTTGGATGCATTTCTAGGGTGTATAACTGAAGGAACCTAAAAGAGCCTTAGGAAAACAAATAGAATTCCTGGAGGCAGCTGCTATGAGTTCTTAATGGTGCTGTAAGCAATCTTTTAAAGCTATATGGAGAAATAATGCAGAGATTGAATCCTGCGGGTAACAATCCCTTGGAAAAATCCATTAACCCTAAGGGTATAAATTGAGAAGCCTCCTTTTGCCCTGCTGGGACAAGGCCTTCCAGGAAAGAATAACTGGTGTTTGTGTTGTGCACAGACTGTGTAAAACTGTGTGTCAGATACTGAGAGTGGGGATCTTGGTGCCATTAGCAGAGTAACCAGGTTAGGGGGCATTGTAAGGAGCAATGACAATATTGACAGTAATGTAAGAACTACAGTGATTATAGGGATGGGTAAGTGGTGTTTCCTTGGCAAAACAAGAGCCCACTGGGCTGGGGCAGGTTTCTGCACATCAGGAAGCACAAGTTTGGAAGCCTTTTTGTTCTGTGAGGTATAATTGTGACAAGTCACAATTGTGTCAAGATTACAAAGAGTGGTTGTCCACAAAGCTACCTCTGCTCTTGGGAGTAAGGAAAGGAAGCTTTGTGGAAACTGCAATGCAGACTTAGGTTTATCTGGGCTTGCATGTAACATCTTTCTGAACCTTTCTGTATGTAGCTAGTGCTTGAGCTTGCTGGACTTAATAGAGTAACCAAGAAAATCTAAAACCTCAGGTGTGTTCAAGGATAGATTTGCACTTCTTATGCAGTTCTGAAAATGGATAGAGATTAATCAATTTCATTTTGACAAGAAATATGCTTCTTTGAGTGCCTGAGAAATCAGAATTAATATTATTTTGGTCATGATCTTTCAAAATAAGTTACTGTCCAACAACCTAAAGCTTCTTGAATGTGTCATTCTTAAACTGAAACATCTGTCTGTACCCCTTTGCTTTCCTATATCTCCACCTTGTTTTATTTTCAAGCTGTTGAGCTTTCTTTTGCTACCAGAATTGTATTATTGGCGCAAACACAAGCCTGATGCCACCTGGTCCCCTTTGCTGGAGTGTCCTCATGGCAGAGCTATAAGAACATGGAGTCTCACTGAGTTCTCTAATTACCTCATCTTATCTAGAGAGATTAGGGGTCCAAAGCAGGGTATCTTGAACAGGACACCATGGTACCCTGGAGCTCAGAGCTGCAGAGCCAGCAGGAACAAGACAGTCACATGCTACAACTGTAAAATCAGTCCTGTGATGGTCCTGCCAATGTTAAGGCTGTTCTTTCTACAAAGCTGTGATATGCTTTAAAAAAATTAAAATCTAAAGAATTACTATCCCTTCACTAACACAAGTGTAAATCCTGAACACTCCTCTGATACTGGGAGCTGTGGAGTTTGTCTGTACTGAGAGAACTGAAAACAGAATTTAAGCGTTAGTCGCATTCCTTCACCTGTAACCATGCTTGAGTTGGCCCTAGAGTTGGTTTCAAGAAAAGAGTGTTGTAGTGTTAATATATTTAACTGCTAAATCTTTGAATTTTCAACGGTCATGTACAAAGCCAGAGTAATACCTGAATTACATTTCTGCTGACTTCCACTCTTCACAAATGAAAGCTGGTGAGATGACTTGCTAACTCACACAGTAATTAATCTTCAAGAGGGTAGAAGTACAGCATTAAATTGGAGCTCAGGTTACAGAGATGAAATCAAATGAACAAGTTCAGTATCTCTAACATCTTACCACTTATTCCACAAGCTGTCTAAGTACATCAAGAGATTTAATTAATTCTGAGGTTCCCTGATCAGTTGCAGGAAAAAAAGACAAAACGCAGAATATGGCAAAAGAGTTCTAATCAGACTGACCTTCTACATGGCACTGGAATTATTGGTGTACCCTGTATACATGCTGCAGATGATACACTGTCTCTGCATCAGTGTGCTGAGATTCAGACCTTCTCCACAAGTTCCAGTACTCAGAAGGGCATTTGGAACAACCTGAGAAGACCTTCACTGATCAATTTGTCAAGTAAAAAATGTTCATGGTGAGAGTTTAAATATAAACCAAATATTTTGTTTCTCACGACATGCAAGACACTCCCAGCAAGTACAAGCTCTTTTTTTGGATTAACTAAGATTTCTGTGCTGGCTACTCTCTTCCCCACTATAAACCCTGTAAAAGCCAAGCCCTGCAGACAGCTAAAGCCACTGTGGAGGAATGCGTGAAGCTTGAAACTGCCCCAGGTGGGAAGGGAGGACCTCCTCCCCACAATTGTATCTGACTAGACAGCAGGGTTTCCCCTGTCCATAGCCCAGAGCTCAGCAGAGAGGAGAGTCATACAGGGTCTGTCTGTCCTGCCCCAGGGGAAGCTGCTTGAGCACCATGGGAGCAGCAGGTCAGGCCTGGCTTGGGGAAGCACCTTCAGATTCTGCTCTAATTACCTGCTCTTTTGACTTCTGCAAAAGAATGGAAACATTTTTTAGAGATGTGGCAGGTTCATAGAAAAATCTTAGTGTGCTGAAAGATTAAGTGGGGTATGGCTTATTTAATTCTCTTTTCTCCAGAAACAGCTGGGCTTTGTATTCCAGCTAATTTGCTAGGAAGCTTGTTTTTTATTCCATTAACTTGCAGCATGAATGTCCCCAACCATAGCTGATAGCAGTGATCACTGCCAGAAAGTCACCAAGACTTTTATGTTTGTAGATTCACAGTAGTCCTTATTATGCCTGTAAAACACATAGCAGTGGATCTACACTATTTATTCTAGAACAGGAACTACTTAATGCTCAGCTATGTTAAAAATGCAAAAGTGAAAAAACCTGATCTTGCCTCCATCTCTCCAACAGCTGCCATCACTGGGGAAGAACCAACTTCAGAGCCTGTGACGGTGTTTTCTGATGAGCTATTGGCACATTAGAGACTGACACGTTCACCTGGGGAGGAGCACACCTGTTCAGTCAACCCGTGTGCATGATAATGTATGATCATCGTGCATCAGTGCTTCTGGGGACTCTGTCATTGCACCCAGACTGCTGAGAGAGCCTCCCATCTGCAATGCCAATGTGAGAGCCTACACACAGAATAATGTTGGAGCTTGTTTGTTACTCTTTTCACATACTCGTTTTGGTAAGGAAAGTTGACAAGGTCATAATCTAAATTCTCAATGGACTTTTGATTACAAAAGAGCTTTAGCAATTTACAGGAGCTGAGAATTTGGCCAGCTTTCTGCATCATGTTGGTTGTTTAAGGACTATGCAGAATAATGTTTTTTCTTTAGAGGCTGATAAGTTCAGTCTTCTGAAGAAGCTGTTGACTACCATTAGTAGTGGGTTCATTTGTTCTCTGCTGGACACTGTCAGCCAGCAGGGGTTTAGGCTGTTGTGCAGCTACCAGCTCAATTATTTCTCAGGGCTCTTTGTTTAATGTAATGGGGTCAAATTCAGACTGTAGGTGTCTGATGATTTCTCGTCCAATTTACAATAGCCTGTCTGCAAGCCCACCTTGAATCCAGTTAATCTCTTTCGTAAAATGAAGTGCAAACTCTACAAAGTGTTCAGCGTTTTGGTCCGATGTTTAGTTTTTGTAATGTGAGCTTCTTAGTAATTTTTCCTGTTCAGGGTGGTTCTGACATGTTTATACAGCTGTGTTGATAGAGGGATTATATTTATTTCCCATATTGTAATGCAGTGCAATGGGAAATTTTTCTGCTGAAAGATGAAGAAATGGGAGCAGGTTGAATACTGCCACTATCTACCACTGACTGTTTTGTAAACCTCATGTTTACAATTAATCATATGCTGCTGATCACAAGAGTGTAATTTGATCTTTAGGAGGCCACAGTAGTCTGGTTTGTCAGTATATAGGCATTGTACTTGGCCAGTTGGCTTTTTAGAAAAGGTACTAAGTTGCCACCTTGGCTGACTCACAAGCACTGAGAAGGACTGTGAGTCTTAACTGCTACATCTCAGCCCAAATCTTTAAGGCTGGAACATTACTTCAGGGGGTAGAGGTGATACTTACCCCAGCGATGATGCAGAAGCTCTGGGAATTCAAGGATCTTTGCAGAATAAACTGCTCCATTTATTTCTGTGTTTTATGGAAGGGCTGAAACAGAAGGTCTCAATCTCACACATCTCTGTCTAAATAGAGCAGCAAGGAGGCTACTTATCATCTTCTGGATTCAGGCTCTAATCAAGACTGTAACTCAGTGCACAGAGACACAGAGATCACTTGGCATTTCATGATTTTTGCTGTGAGGCAAACGGGTAAGACCTTTGAAAAACTTTAGCAATGGTGATCCAGAATGAAGGCCACACTCCTGTATCAGGCTATTTCTACTAGGAGGGTTTAAGCTGGACCTGATGTAGAGTCTTACACATCTTCATTTTGCTGAAACGTCTAACTGGAAAGACAATTCATGCAGATTTTGTGTATAGACCTAGTGATTAACATAATCACCTTCTTGCAAAGGTGGAGTAGGAAGGCTTTGCAGTTTTATGGCACCTTTTCCTCTTAAATGAGTGCTCTTTCTATAGCAATCAAAGCAGTAGAAACAACACTGTACCACAGCAGCATTTTTGTTTAATCTGAACTAGGTGTCTATTACCCCCTCTATTGCATTCACTTCAATCCATGGACATTCATTTCTTTGATACATATGTAGATCACACACTTGCTGTTCTTTGTAGGGCAGGAGAAAGAGGCAGATATTTTGCTTATATTGCAGTTATCTGGTTTTACTTGTTTACAGGTAGAGAGGCTTAATTTTTACAGCTGTATCAAGAACCTGCAGCTTAGAGATGCTTTCCAAGTGTAACAAAACAGTTACCAAAGTGACTTAAAATGTAAACTAAGGTAAGTATAGAATTCTAAATATATTTGACTTGTTGATAAAGTAAGGCCTATTTGCTGATTCCAAAGTTGTTGGAAAAAGATAGAAAACCAATTCTCCTTTATTTCCTTTGGAGGTAAACACATGGACGGTTATTCCCTGCTCATGACATAAACCTTCATTGTGGCAGTAATGGATGCAGCTTGCAAACAGAAAAGTAGGAAAGAACCCACAAAGCTTACTTATTCAGAAGGAAAACTAAACCAGATATTTTATCTTTGAAAGTTATCTCACTATTGAGTAAATAAGATGTCAAAACTAACTGTAGTCCTGGGTCAGCTTCTGTTCAGTTCTTCCTTAGGAATATTGACTAAAAAGTTTGAAAATTATTAAAGTCTGTAAGGACATGAACAGAAGGCAGCAATCTTGGAAAGGCATTGGAGAAGTTTCTAGATGACTCTAGATTTAATATTTGTATTTTACATGTCTTCATTTCATATCTTAATTATTATTCCTTATTTCTACATTCTGCTTTAAGCATTTGTATTGGAGTTAAGTTGTAAAAACTTTCAAAATTTTGAAGAAAGAATAAATATTTCCTGACTTTTTTTTTCTTTCTTTTTTTTTTTTTTTAGATGAGTGTGCTTTTGTTGTTCTTTCACTCTCCTTCAGTTCTGGCTGTTAAGGCATAAGAGGTAGAATACAATCTTATGAAAAGCTGAGAACCCTGAAGGTAAAAAGCCTGAAAAGTAGAACATGGCACTGTGAGTAAAGGGTGTTGAAGCAGCAGTTTAGCTAAGGTTTTCATGAAATGTCTCATAAATTTCAATAAAACATTGGAAAAAGAATAAGATGAGCAAGAAACTGGCTAAAGAGTAGATATTTATCTGAACTGAAAGGGAAAGTTCTTGGAAAGAGAGTACTGGTCCAAAGGCTGATCAAATATAAAGGGCTGAAAAATGTTTTCATGACTACCTGGACAGAAAACATGTGCATTAATTTGCATTACTGCAGATGATGCAAATCTTGAAGGCACTGATGGTTTAGAACATTTCTGGACTGTTATATAGCCAGAACTTAGGGATAAAGAAGTTTGAAATAAAACTAAATGCAACATTAAAAAGAACTCTAGCTGTAATCGGGAATTCCATCAAAATCATCAGATGAAGTGAAAGTACCCTTTAATCAGTCAGCATGTACAAGTTCAAGCCACCAGTGCAACAGACATAGTGGAGATGTAAATGTTCAGGGTTCCATCTATGCTTCTGCATGTTGCTGTATTTCAGAACAGGGGTGTGCTCCAGGTGTACAAGGTTTGTCTAGCCCACTAATAAAGCCGAGGAGGATAAATGATTCCAGCTTTGCATATAGCAAAAAAAAAAAAAAAAAAAAAAAAAAAAAACAAAACAACAGAGAGAAATAAGATTCCATTAAAAAATTCATCCCAAATAGAAAAAGACTAATTTCAGGACAATTTAAAATTTAAATGGAAAATGAGAGGAAGACCCATCCAGCTCACCAGACACCTGAATTTTAAGGAAATTAAAATGTGTGGAATGTGATTGTTAAGGTAGATCACTTACATAGACATGATTATTTATGGCTTCAAAGCCCTCTGAGTAGTGTTTTCTTCATTGGACAGTTTGGCTAAATTGCAGTAGCACCTCTGGTTGCATCTTCAGCTCTTAGAAATCAAAACTGGCCATTAAACTCAGTATCCAGAAAGGATTGTTAAAACTCTTTCATCTGCACGTTGTGTTGATAACTTTCTGCAAACTGACAGTTTTGCAAATGCCGTTCTTGGTATCTTGAGATATCAGTTTTACCTTTTGAATCCTCTGCATATCTGTGGGGGGAAAAGAGGGTTTTCCTGAGTTCCAGACCTCAGTGAACTTTTCATGAATGTTTAGGCAAAGTAACTGGAAGCATGACATGGTTGAGGAAGAGAGTGCAGAGCACTGTGGAAGGGATGAGGTGTGACTGTTTTGCTGCTTTATCAATTGATAGTTACCCATGAGCTGCCAGATCCTTCCTGCCTGGAGCTCTTCCTGGCAGGCACCCAAGAATGGCATGCTGGGGCTGTACACCATGGTTTTCAGACTCAAGGGAAGATGTCACATGTTTTCCACAGGTTTAGTTCTAGCTGATTTGCCAGTGGCAATGCCAAACAGCCAGGGCTGCTCTTGACTCTCCAGGGTGACTATGGAGACTGTAAGCTGCACAAGGTGCCTTCAGTTCAGTAAAACCTTCATGCCACATAACTGCTGAGCATCCCTTTAGAGAAATATGCTTGGAAAGATGATGTATCAACTTTTTCTTTTTTTTTAAATTGTCAGCCACCTCTAAAGCATTTTGTATGTGTGAGTCACCCTCTAGGTACTCGGTGAAGATAAACTTCCCAACTGTCAGAAAGTCAGAAAAACTGCTGGACCTTTTGGTACAAGAGATCATCCTCTTAAGGATATTTAATGGCTGGGTAGCAGTCTCCTGTGTGAATGTATCCAAGCAATTATAGCTTAAAGTTGTACTAATCACTCCTAATAGAGATGGACTCTTACCCCTGCTGTGTCCCTCACTGTTCCCAGATGAGAACTATCCCAACAATTTGGGATTAGCAAAAACACTTGTTATACTATTATCTTCATAACTTTATTAACATCTTTGATTATAGAACAGATGGATGAATGTTAATAATTCTATAATGGCAGATTAAATAGCTTACACTATATCAATCATGTTTAAGTCTTTGCTTAATAAAACAATAATTTAAGTTGGGTCACGGGTAGTGTTTGAACTCCAGGCCCTCAGATTAGCTGCCGACTTCCTCCATTAAAAGAGTAAACCCATTAGCTGCTTGCAATTGTACACTTATGCCTGTGTACACTGGGCATTAAAATATATGACTCATGCTGTGCTGGTGGATTACACATTCAATTTTGAGATTAAGAATTCCTAGGTTCCTTTTGTGCCTCTCAGAAGGAGTTTTGCCCCCTGAAAAGAGTAGGCAGTAAGAAATGGGTCAGCTAGTGTTAGTGTTGTCATATTTTTCCATAAAACTGGTATAAGCATGCAGGTATCAAAAGACTTTATAAACATGTCTGGTTTGGTTAGCATTGGTTCAGAGACACTTAAGAGCCAAATGAGTGTATTTGGCGTATGGACTTTGAGATCCAGACAAAAGGAGAATTATTGAATTCCCATCCTGTCATTATGAAAAGAATACAACTATGAGACTGCAGGAAAAACTGCAGGGATTGCTTGCAGTATACTTTTTATCATCTATTTCAGGTTAACTGGTTCACTGTAAACAAAAGTTCTCAGTGGATGTTTTTTTCCCTCTATGCCATTTTTTGCTGTGCTACTTAAACCTTAGGTAACCTTAGACACTCTTCATGACCTCCCCCAGAGGCAGCACTGGTTTGCACTGACTCAGAATCCTGAGTGCAGCTTATTAAAGCCCTTTATCTGCTGCTTTTCCAGAGACAGCACATCAAACTTTACTGAAGGTAACAAATCACACCACTGACTGGAGATAAGTTGTGTAATTCTCTGAACATTGAATGAAAGAACCAGTGGAGAGAAGCTTGACAAATCTAGTCTGAATAAGAGGTCTTCAATCTTGACTGTAAATTTGAATGCAGTGTGATTACAATGCCAGCCTTCAACACGCTTTGGTTTCATGGCTGTGTGCAGAGAACTGACTTGCTCATTTTGGAAAATAAACAGACAATGTGTGACTGTTGTTTGACACTTAACACAGAGCTGCACTACCAGAACTGAAGGCAAAGTGTGTAAATTAAAGATCAGCCACTAATACAGAGTTTGGGAATATCACCTCTGAAAGTGAAAATCTCAATAACACACTTAGTGGGAGCAGAAACTACTAATTCCTCATAAAAACCCCACTTCCTGTGGCATTATTTGGCTTCCTTGGGGGGATCTAAAAGCAGGTTGAACTCCAGTTAACTTTGGAAAGCTCACAGTAAAAAGTACAATTGCATAGGAGCTCCATAGCTGTATATTAAGTCTTATAATTCTGCAAACTTTGCAAGTTTCCCCATCAGTCTTCCTCAAAACTTTACATACATACTTAAGATTAAAATTTTATTTGGAGATGTCATTTCACTTTACTGCGAATCAGTACATCAGCTCTTCTATAAGTGCACTCAGTTACTCCCTGAAGAGAGAGAAACTTAGCAGTGGTATATATATTTCCTGCTCATTACACTGTAAAAACCCTTGGAGAACTGATACATTGATTAGCACAAGTCAGAAGTGCATCTTTGCCTTGATCAATACATTTGTGTGTTGCAGGCTGGCTAATGGCAAGTGTCAGAGTGCCCACCTGTTTGGAATAATTGCAGGATACAGGAATTAGCCTATTGAAAGAATGCATTTATTGGGCACAAAGAAAAATTTATGATCTTCAACTATACAGCCTGTGCAATAACAGTGACTGCCAAGTAGAGAAAAGATAGTTCAGCTATATTAAAATAGCAGGTAAATCTGGAGTCTGGGGTTTGCTCCAGGTATTTAAAGACCTGAGCAGAGCATAATGAAGGAACAGATGTACCACTTCAAGCCAGTCTGGTACATGAGTAGCCTCAGAGGAGCATTGGAACACAGACGAGAAAAGAGACAACTCTGACCAAAAATATATATCCAAAGGCTCAGAAAATTCAGATGCCTGCTTACAGAGCTCCTCTGTATGGATCCTTCAAATTTGGATATAGATATGTTGTAACTGTAATTCATGTCCCTCCCTCAGGGGAGGTTATTTTTTTATTCTCTTGTAAATGATTTTATTTCTTAAAATAGATTTTCCAGGTGAACTGAAACACTCTGTGTGTGCTTTTAAGTCCTCTGATACTTCTGACTGATTGTATTATTGTATTTTTATTTTAAACTCACAAAATGGAGGAAGAACTCTCTTTTTTCTTTTTTTTTTGTTAATCCTATAAACCAGGAGATACAAAGTTCTCACTGGAGATAAAGTTAGGTTGCATTGTTGGAATGCAGGAATGAAATATTTCCCAGGAAAGCATCGAGCCACAACAGTAAGGTTATTCTAAGATGAGCTGTTTTCAGTGTTTTCTGCTGCTACTCCATACAGCACGTTTCCATACACAGCAGGAGATAACTATTATCTGGTGGTTCCACATCTCACTTGGTATTCTAATTTTGGGTACTCCAAAGCACAAAGAAGCACGACTTTCCAAGCAGAATAGAGGAGACTCACAGCAGCTGGGCTGTCAAGAGCCCTGGACTAGCCCAGCACTCTTGCCTTCCTTTGAGGGTGCAAGAGATGGCTGAACACATCCTGATGTACGAAGACGGAAAGTGAGGAACTTCCAACTACAGCCAGCATATATTTGACTGAGGTACCCTGGATATTTTATATGGTTCTAGGGATGAGCCCTGAAACTCCACAGCTGCCAAAGCTGAATCATTGTGCCAGGGAAACATGAATTGCAGGAAAAAGACACCTGAGGAAAGCACATGATCAGGAGGTGGTACCCTGAGTGAGTGTCCTGACTTCCCTCAAAAGAACCTGATACAGAAATGAGGAGTTGCTTGATATCTGTTTAACACAAGCTGTTTTCACTGTTCTGTCTCAGAGGCCACAGCACTGTGGCCTTCTCCTGCCCCAGTCAGCTGGACCACTTTATCAGGTCAGAGCAGGACTGGAGCTTGCACATCCATCTGGTGTTAGTGTGATTAGGAATCAGGACCTGTGCTAAGTAGCAAGCATGACTGTTTGAGATTGTTCTCTGAAACCAGATGCATTGAGATTTTGTACAAGTTCCGTGGAGCTGAAGGTACATCCTTAGCCCTCTTAATTACAGTTCAGAACTGACACCAGAAATCAGATTCAGGACCTTGTATTTAGTCCTTGAAAAAACTCAGATGGGTAATAGTAGTAACTCAAGAAGCTCATGTTTGAGAACTTAGTGGGGTAACTGTTCCTCATATTAAAGTAAGAAATTAATTATTATAAATTGTAATATCAAGCCTTTTCTGTTCCATTTCTTCAGTGCTAAGTTTGCAGGAGAGAAAATTTACACTTCTTGGGTATCTGGGAAGTGCTTTTAAGTGTTTCTAACATTTCTGGTAAAGTCTGGGAATACTTTAGTTGCAAAGGACTAAAACTGGTAAGGTTTTTGTTTGCTTGTTGTTTTTTAACTTCTGCTAGTAATCTAATACTTTTTTTGCTGTTCTTTTTAGCTTTCTCTAGCCACATTGAGGTTAGTTATATAGATAACAGAAATTTACTCTGTCTTTTATGGGAATATCAGACAACAAAATACTGTTACTGTAACATAGAAAATAATTGCAGTGCCATGGTTAAAGTGTGTAGTGCTCCTGCAATCCACAAGATACAGGAAAATAGGATGGATTTTAAACAGTTTTAAACAGATTAAAGGGGAACACTGATTTAATAAAGCAGCAAAGCGACTCCCTCATCCTGTAGTTTTGTTGTTTACATGATAAATCTCTTAAATACTAGTGTTAATTTAGCTCTTTTTTCAGTAACTCTAGGCTGATGGATTCATTCTTCAGCAAAAGCCATCCCCTGAGTGCTGTGGCAAGTGTCCATGCTAATTGGAAAGAACCCTTTGGGACTTGCTCTCAGTACACCTGTCTCTCAGTTCAGAGAGCTCCAGGTTTTGAGGCAAGCTTTAACTAAGCGTAAAAATGTTTCAGGAAGATGGAAACAAGTAGCACAAAGAAACAACGTTCTGGACTTGGCTGCTGAGTTAGATGACCCTCTGATGACCTGCTGAAAGGATTTCTCGTGCATTCAAGAGGAGCAGCGTAAGGTAAGACACTGGTGACACAGGTTGTGGTTTAACATTTCAGGTCCACTGATTTGTTTGTGGACTCTAGTGAAATATTCTACTTTTGTCTTCTGGCTGTTCACAGTAGCACATCTAATACAAAAATTCAGATGCAGTGTGCAAATATTCATGTGAGGGTCAGTGCTTCTGTTTGGATGCTCTGGTTGGCAGTGATGAATACAGTTCCAGGAGGGAACTGTGCTGCCCAGGTGGATGTAGAATGTCACGTGTCCTCTGTACCTCAGCAGTTGTCACAAACTTGCTAAAACCCCATTCTATCGGTGTCTGTGGGTGATGCCTGCCCAGGGAGAAGACAGTCCAGGGACACAACTCTGCAACCTGAGGGAAGAAAGGGTACTTGCAACCTCTCAAAAATGCACAGGAAGGTGTTTCCTGATTGATGTGCATTGGGTACAGAAAAGCCTATGTGTAACAGTGTAATTCCTGTAGGAGTGCATGCTCCTCCAGTTGAGAGAGGTTTGTCTGCAGTACTCGGTTGCTCAGATCTGTCTGGACTTACTATACGAAACTGGAAGTTCACATTGCACTGTAAATGTTCAGCCTATGACCTTGTTCAGCCTATGACATGTAATAGAGTCATCCATTATACTGCATTTCATTACAGTTCCTTACATACATTTACACAAC
Organism: Molothrus ater; assembly: GCF_012460135.2. Lineage (NCBI taxonomy): Eukaryota > Metazoa > Chordata > Aves > Passeriformes > Icteridae > Molothrus > Molothrus ater. The sequence goes on from NC_050484.2 coordinate 16,780,183, forward strand.
CCCCAGATTTCACTGGGTGGGTGATTTCCAAGAAGCAAGACAACTTTTCATCAAGGCTTTTAATTCCCTTCACCATGTGAGTCCAAGCCAGTCTGCTTGGTGTTCACCTTCTGAACTAGGTAAGGAAACATTGCCATAGGGATTTTATAGAGTTATAACTTCTTACTGGTAATTTATTCATATTCAAATCCCTTTTGGGATATGTATGTAACAGAATCTTGCATTACGTTATCTTACCTAATTTTTACACAAGTCTCCAATCCCACTGGATGTTTCTCAAGACCTGGGACAAGTGCTTAATGGAGTAATTATTGCCATAAGGGCTTTACAGAGTTACAGCTTGGTGTTGTTATCATATTCAGTTTGGAAATTGCCTTTATACTGTATAGGCAGATAGGCAAGCTGGAAAAGGCAGATTAAATCTCAATTAATTTTGGATGCTTCTGAAATATTCTGCTTCAGAAATGCAGAAGACTTTTAGGAAGTCTTTAAAGATTGAGACTGTGTTTAAAGAACTACTTAAGCATCAGTTGTTTAAGCTGCATGATGACTCTGAAGCACAGGTTCATAAGTTTTATTTTCATCAACTTTTACATAAAGAGTACGAAGAAAAGAAAATGGCTTACTGAGAGGAGTACATAGAAAAAAACCCCAAAACCAAACTCAATTTTAAACTTGGAGCTTCCCATTCTTGTTACATCCTACCCTTCTTTCACAGATCTTCTTACTCCAACTTAAATATGTTTGAAATACGCATGGTTGCCAAACTTTGTTTAGTAAACAGATGATAGTGAATGTTCTCCAGGACAACCTTGGTCAGGACATGAGTTACCAGTGTTGTTCATGAGGATGGGTTTTCAAGTTGGTGCTAGCTTTTGCTGGACATTTTCTTCCCTGCCATATTTCAGATTTACACATGCAGTGGCACAGCTCTCAGTTGCACTACTGTTTCCATTTCTCCTCAGCATGAGGGAAACAACTCGAATCCTGGCTTGCAATCTGTCTCACTAATGCTTAAGCTGGTGTTCACAGCCCTAAGGGCTTGTAGGCAACCTAATTACATTCATTTCATAATTTCAAGTGATGGTATTTTGTAAACATTTTTAATGTATCATCATTAATATGCTAAGGAAAGAAATCTATTTTTGCCAAGAAAGAGGAAATAAATCTTCACTATCTCTTTAGTCCACTACTTCATGTTTAGAATAGAACACCTTTTCTGAAAAGCTGTTGGAGACATATGCTCCCATTATTATCTCACAGTGATTTATCACTAACTCTAAAATAAACATTATATCTAACTTACCTGCTTGCTACTGCCCTTGCTACACTGTTTCAGAATATCTTAAAGACCCAGTATATAAACATTGATACGGATTTGTAAGGTTTGTTTTTTTTTTTCCTGTACTCTTTTAGTATTGTTACCTATGTATTTGGGGCTGGGTGAGTCCGTGCTACCTTTAATAGCTTGAAAAAGACATAGACCATGGTTTAAGTTGTAATTCTGCTGTCAGCAGCCCAGAATCTCTCTGTTTGTGAAATCAGCCACCTGTTTTCCACTTCCAGCAACTTGTGCAAGTAACAAATAACCCTACTTTCAGTAGAGTTGAGAAGAAGCTGATTTCTTGTAGCCAAAAGATCATGGTGACCCAAGGCATAAGACAAGTGGAACTTGTAACTCTCTGCCCAGCACAAGTTGCCTGCCTCTTGGTTAGCAAATCACAGGCTGCACCCACTTCAGAACAATTCCATTAAATTATGGATATTTACTTATATTTGAGATAAGAGTCCAGTGATGCTCTCAGTATAAGGGATGTTATTATGCCAGAGCTGGGTAAACCAAGAATCATTAATAGCTCCTAACCAACTTTGAATTGAGATTCAGGAAGAGAGTGTAACAACAAGAGGGTGAGGCTGGGGGAAGCTATACTTCTCTGGTTACATTTTAAAAGAGAAAGATGACTGGCAACTACTGGAGTACTTCCTGGTGGCTAGGATTTTTAATTTTGGTTTGAAATGTTTGATCTATGTTGCAAATCTAGTTCTCACGCTCTGTACAGAATGAGAGATCAATTAAGGAGTTTGGTCACAGGATGCATCATTGCTCCAACTTGAAAAATGAGGCAAAAGAGGGAGGAAGGTCACTACTCATCCCTTTGTTACTGTACCATTATCTCCTTTGTTTTGGTAATCGTTGTTAACAGCTATCTGAGGAAAGCTAGACAAGCTGAAGCATTTCTGCTTTTTCACTAAAAGTTTCACCCAGTGTCAGTAATTCTTCCTTTCAGCCTTTCTGTTCAATGTCTTGGGCAGTGGATTAAGACTGAACATTTAGGATATTTGTCTCTCTTTTGGAAAGGCTGGTTTAGGCTCATAAAGGTCTTTCACTGCAGGACACATACTGACCTGTGCTGTTCTCTGGTCCCAGTTTGTTCTGAGGTTACGCAGTGGCAAAGCTGTTCTGCAGATATTCTGGGATGGTTATTTGAAAAAATAGCAAATAATTGCCATTGGGTATAAAACTCTGATTGAGCACAGGGGAGACTGCTGCTTTAGGATTATTAGACTAGCACTTCGTGGTTTTAAAGCATTGAGAAGAATTGCCTTTTTATCATGTTTAAACTGATGTATGCAAATTCAAAACCTGAAGGATTGCCTATGGATATTTACAAGATACAGTGTAAGTAATGCTGTGAGGTCCTAGAGCAACGTTGCAATTTACCCAGTGGAGGCAAGTCCTGTGTTGCGTATCTTTTTACTTCAAATGTTTCCTATTTTTCAACATCATCTCTCTAGTTATTTGATCTGGTAGGTCTTTAGTATAAAATACAGGCACACAGCACAGAATACCACAGTGATTCTTTTCTGGCAAAAATGCATATAGCCTCCTAGAATACAGGAGCTGAGGTTAAAAAATAGTTAGTATGTGGCAGTGCAAGGTGGGGATTTGGGAGTTTAAGCCACTCTAATTATTCACTAGACCAGTATGCTGCTGTCATCTTCACCAATTCAGAATAACACTTGGAAAAAACAAGTGACCCTCACTATCATACATAATGTGGCAGCTTAATTGGCAAGAAGAGGGTGAAAAGTAGGCTAGGAAAACCCTTTGAGACTGATGGAACATATTTCAGTGGCTTCATCTAGACAATGTCCCCCAGGTGATTGAAAACAGCAAATATTTCATCAGAAAAAAATATAAAGGTGCTTGAACCTCAGAACCCCAAACATATTATTACAACCTCTTTTTTTCTAGAAGCCTTTAATACCCTACATATCTAGAGGAAAAGTAGAAGAAAATTATTAGTTTTAATACCCATAAATTACGGTGCTAGTGTAGCTAAAGGTACCTTGCATTTGCAGAGAGGTTTCACTCAGCTAGGCTCTGTGACCATGAAATTCAGGGTACTTCAGTGTTATTTCTGTTCTGGATGTGAGCTGTGGGCTAACCTGCACAAAAATGAAAGCAAATGTGTTACAACTGGAAATCTATCAAGAGCCATTAGGGTCACAAAAGCTCACACTTCTTCAATGTCCAGTTTACAGGCAGATTCTATAATGATCTTTAAAGTATAAATAATGTAGAGCACAAATTAAATCACAAAGTAAATGAAAACTTTTTTGTTGTTGTTATGACTTTCTAGACAGCACAATAAAATTACAGAGAAAGGAACTTCTGGAATTTCCTGCACAAGTACCCTGATTCTGTTAAATACATATTTAAATAAATAGTCAGCTTTAAATATCAATTTTAAACAAAATTCATGGTCTCATTATTAGAAGAGGTATGTGTCCCCACATCAATATAAAGTTAATCATACATATTTTTCGGTCATATTTTCTGTCAAAAAGACACCATTATGTGATTTTTGCTTCTTTAACATTACTAACATGTACCATGGCAACTACAATAAGCAACTGATTTTACCCAACAAAACACATGGGAAAATGGAAAACATTGTCATGTCATTACCTGTGCTGGTAGTGGACATTGTTGCCATTGAAGGTGCCATGTTCATATGAGCAGACTCAGTGCACTAGAAAGTCTGGATTAACTTGGGTACAGCTTTAAATCACTTAATCATGTTTGAAATGGAAATGTGTTAGCTAGTTGTTAATTGCCAGTTAAAATAACTCCTGATCAGCAGCAACTAAAAATATTTGAGGGTAATAGTGGTAATCCCAGTTTCTGGACTAAGTGCTTGCATCCCAAGATCACACATGCACATATAAGCTCATATATGCAGAGGGAAGGTGTTGAGTGGCTGGATGGGCTGGAGTATCTTCTTGGTTTAAGACGTTCACAGATGGCCTGAGCATGGATGTTGTTTATGCTTCTGGAAAAAGAAAAAAATTATTTCAAATATAAAATGGGAATTTTGTCTGATACTGAAGTCCAGATATTTAGGATCACCACACTGAGTGCTGAGATCGATCAGGGATATTATGTTTATATTTTACTGGTTGTCTGATACCTACAGCTTTGACCTGAAAGTATACAGTGTCATTATAATGGGCCGTACATGATGAGAGATGTCTCCTTCCAGCCTTATTTCTTCTAGCAATTTTCAAGGCTGATAAAATTTTCATTCCTGAATCAAATAAGAAAATAAGAAGTACAAGGGAATGTTTCAATTACACAAGCCTGTCAACCTATACAAAGGACTAAACATTTCTTAAATTGACTGCCGTGTGGTATGTTAATTAGTCATCACCAGAGAATGAATGAAGGGCTCCTTTAGCAGGCAGGTGCATGTGAGATGATGTTAAAGGAATACATATGCACGGACCCTCAAATCTAACCACCTTATTTGCAATCTGTTACTGAGCTAGAATTTAGTTAAACATCTTGAAGATGTACAAAATCTCTTGTAGAGGAAGCACTGGCTGTTAAGTAATTGGCAGTAGTGCTACTCATTAGAATAGCCTCTCATCTGAGGTGCCAAATGTGCCCTGTGTTGAGCTGTTCAATAATCAGCAACCAATCGTTCCTCTTCTCACATCACTCAGCATGACAAATCAGTGATATTAACCACATGGGTTAAGGCAAATGCCAGTCATTGTTTACATCTCAGGTTAGCCAGGTCTTTTTTAATCAATACAATGTCTCTAAAAATACAATACAAATAGACTGGTGGTGTAGTCTTCATAAAAAATCACATGATTTCCCCACATTTCAAAAACAAAACAGTAAATTGTAGAAGTGCAATGCAAATGGTGGTATGAAACTGGCTATATTTAACTTGAAGGATATAGGGACTGTTATCCTGGAAGGAACTGGTTGCTGCATTTGTCAATACCCACGCTGTAGGAGATAGCAAAATCTAGTTTCAGAGTAACACAGTTTAAAAAGCCCAAGTGGAGGAAGCCCATTAGCTTTTCTCACAGAGTCAGCTTGTCAGTAGTATATTTACTCAGACAATGCCCAAGCCCTTCTCCAAAGCAATTGGAGTTAAAAGATGAGAAGCCTGGGGTGTTCTTTCTTGCATGTGTTACTTCCCTTTGGTTGGCAGTGGATTTCAAACACTGCTGCACATCTTGTATTTGGTTTAGTTAAGTTCCTCTCAAGCTCACAGCCTTCCCTACTCTTTACCGAGCTGAATAATTTGTGCGTTGTATCTGTGTAATCTGTGCCTTTTATCACCTGTGGTCAAAGATCACTGATAAATAAGGAAAGCAATAGAATTTGTAATTGAAGCAGTACTGTCTGCTGCCTTAGTGTGCCAGCATTAGCCATGAGGGCAAGCGTCTGTTCACTCTTATCCACAGCATATTGCTGATCATCCCTCCGTTCTGGCATGGAACAGCGCTGTGCTTTCCACTCTTTCACTTCCTGACTTAAGCAACAGCATCTCATAGAAATGTAGCAATGAATCATTGACTGAAATATTTACTTGACAACAATTAAATCCCATACTCTTCTTATCTCATCACTAGTTTTGTAAGCAGTAGTGATGGAAATCCACAAAGTACTGTGACTATCCCAAATTTAAAATTCAGATAAATATGCTTGTGTATGCATACCAAATCCTGCTGATTCTGTCAGTTTGGAAAGAGCTGTAGGCTAAGTGGAGCAGGGTGATGTGCTCTGAAGTTAACTGATAGGACATGAATCATAATTCTAAAGAGAGAGGCTGGAGAGAAGGACAAGGAAAAGTAGCCAGCAATACTGGAAATTTCTTGAGTTCTCTGTTCCTAAACAATATGTAAGATCTGACAAAGAGGCATTCCTCCTGTTCTGCACATGATGTTTTTCATCTGCTGGGTCTTGTCCCTGCAGCCAAGGACACAGTAACATTTCAGCTCACCTACTTTAATCCCCAGCTGTCCACTTTTAGCCAAAGTCCTGCAACTGGTTAGCTTCAGAAATGGCATCGTTTTTTCTCCAGCTTTGCTTTCACTGGTAACAATAACACAAAGAACAACAGAGGGCTCCTTGAGTAGTGCCTGCCATGGGGTCTGGCTGCAGGCTGAGCAATAACACAGCACTAGTTACCCAGTGGTGATCTCTCAGTGTGGCTCCTTGTCTCTCTCTGTTTTCTCCCTCCCCTCTCTTATTCCCCCCATTATGTATAAACACAGTCACTTGATTTAAAAAGATTTTATAACATTGTTTTTTGTCTGATTTTTGACTTTATTTCCAGGTGCACAAAGGTTTTGTTACACTGCTTTTGGTTAGTCTCTCTACATAAAGGGAGGAAAAATCTATATCCCACATATAAGTATGTTATTTCTTATTTCTGTTAAGTAGTATAGACACTGGAGAAAATATAAGGCAGAATGTAATGCTCAAAAAATCCAGCAAATACAGGCAGGGACTGTTATTAAAAGTACATTCATCCAGAATGACAATGGTCTCCCTGGGCATAACTCCCTTGTGCAGTAAACGAAGCAGCGCTCTGGGAAAATGCAATGCTGAGGGAATTTTTTTGCTTATGATGGGAATAACATAAGAAATACATTCTGAGATGATCAGGATAGCTATTACTGTGCTGTAGCAAGCTTGGGCCTTTAAATGTCTAGCCATTTTTCTTTTTTTAATGGCTCATTTTATATACGGTTCGTCATTGTACCACTGACCTTTTCTCTTCTGACTTGCGCTGATGACATCATGGAAATGACAAGATTACCAGGAGCGATGGAAATAGGTGCTTATCACTGTACAAATTAGCAAAGAGCTGGCAGCAACAGGAACATGATAGGCTGCTGTGTCTGCTCTGGTGAGGATGAGAAAGCCATGTCTCAACCATCTAAAACTGGCAGTTAGAATTCAGCTGGGGATAAAAGTTCCTGTTTGTCCAGGAGCTTCTTCCAGTGTGGGAATATCCAGATGAAAATTTGTGATTATCACCTATTACAACACGGAGTTAAGCTATGTTTCAGCTTCAGTAAATAAATACCACAATTGCTTTTCAATAATCTCCTATTTTAAATGTGGAGCTTAAGCATATTTTCTGGCCGGGATTTCAATAATTACCTCCACATAAGAACCTCCCTACTCATTTTAATTCCCTTATTCAGTTTTATATTCACTGTGGTTTTAGAGTCCTCAAGAATATAGGGTTCTTGTGCTACCGTTAAAATGCATTGATGTTCCCGAGATGTTAGTCTTGATTCAGTACATTGTTAACATTAGGCTTGTAGCAAAGCTTTATATTAGTAGGTTCAAACTCATGGTAAAAGTTAGGAATGGTCTTAGTACCATATTGAAATGGAGCCCTGGAAACATGACAGTTGATTTACTAGGATAGTAAATAGCTGCAGAGTGAATAAAATAGTTAAACAGATGTCAGCTAGGTAAGAGGATCACTTAGCACCAAATACTTGTGTAATCACACTCTGGCTATGATGGGAATGAAAAGAATATTTTAAATTGTGTTACCTAGGTGATCTGCTGTTCTAGCAGACCTCCTGTGGCATCTGTCCCTGTCACCACTATTGCCCCCAAAAAACCAAACAGAAGACAAGAAAAATAAAACTGGATGCCGTTTCCTGTTTACAAATTTGTTTTCTGTGCATTATGAGACATTGCAGGTAACTATGGAATAGATGAGGTGAGAAATGTCTGCACTAGGTCATTCCAAGGCCACTCAGGTGCAGCCAGTATTGGCAGTGTTGTGATGACTGCAGGAATAAAAGGAGATTCCAGTTTTCTCAATAGCAGTTTTTTGTGGTGGTCTCAGCATCTGCTGAGAATATTTGCTTTTTATCATCCACAAACAGGTAAATGCTTCCGTAAGAAACAGCTTTTCCTTTATGCTCAAGAGTGTAATAGTTTTTACCAAGACCCAGACTAAGAGAGGAAGTGCAACCACAATCAAATATACAGGGAAAAAATATTTTCCTGGGAAAGTCACAATGAAGTAATAAGAAATGTCCTTCAATAGTCTTTGTGATTTTAAGGGAAGTAATTTTGTATCTTCTGCCTTTGCTTTGTCAGAATTTCCTGTAGCATCCTTCTGTCCTGTGCTTGCACTGCTCCTGTGGATCCTGCATGTGATGTTAGTGAGATTGAATGGGCTCTCCTGGGTATCCTGGTGCTCTACAACTTTGTCATCAGAAAAAGGTGGCAGAACACCACCTGTTTCCCTAACGGCAGGCATTCTGGTACTCTATCTGTAGGTGCATAGCTGGAGGCTGTACTAGATCTCTTTGCTCTTGTGGTTTGGTAATTCCAGCAGCAGGTAGCTTTGGCAGCCTTTCATTTCCATAGTTGTCTCCATGACTGTCTCTCAGTGGAGTGGATGTGCTCATTTCTGTCCATGATTCTTTTATCCTAATTGAATAACTGCAGCTCACTAATGTCCAGCATGACTCAAACTACAGACTGGGTGATGGCCTTCATACTACTGTGCCATGTCATGGTTTTCCTGCTTCTTTTAGGTATCCCTGTGAATAGCAAAAGAAACCTATGGGTTCCTTGCCTGGGTTGTCACCTCCCTGGGAAGTGGCTCTGTGTAGCTACTCGAATTAATTAGGATACACAGGGAGGGAGAGAGCAAGGGGTCTGGGGAGAGATACCAGCTTTAATGTAGGCAAGCTCATCTTCCTCTGCAGTCAGTGAAAAGGTCTCCTCCATAAACAGTTCCTGTTTTTCAAAATATTGACTATGCCAGGCATCACAATTCCCCTTGAGTTTTCTTTTTTTTTTAGCAGGCAGCTAAAAATTAGCTAGCTATGACTATGTGAACAACAGTATAAACAACTAGCTATGACTATTTGAACAACAATGAATATCAGCAGTCTTAGTTCAAACGTGGAATTACCAAAAATCATCAGATTATGGCAGTTAAGTGCAAAGTAATCCTCAAATTCATCAATACATGAAAGTCAGTAACTTTCAGAAAATGCGTTCAAGTCCCTGGCCCACTCACAAGTTTCTGAACTAAGTCAAATACACGCTTGGTTAAAGTGCTTAGAATAGCCCATGTGTAAAGCTTAATGTAGAGCCTTTCAGCCGTTCATTCTGCATGTGATAAGAGGTGCTTCCGTTTGGGCTCTTCATTTATCTCACAGAAGTGTGGGTGTGAGTCTCTTCCCATCATACTCCATACAAGCAGTCCCTACAGACTTGCTTCCCAGGATAGCATTAGGCTTTTGGAGATCCCTCAGTGTATTTATTTCTTGTAAAGATCCTATTGCATTGTCAGCACTTAGCACCAGATAATAATTCTGGAGCCAGACGCTCCCATCACTGGCCACAAGTCACTTCTATTGATTTCAAGTTCAATGCTGCTTTTATCTCCATTCCATGCAGGAAGGAGTGTGGTTGGGCATCATAGGAGTAACACAAGGAACACACTGGAGGAAGAACCCTTAGATAGAGGCAATGCTGCTTTATCTTAATTTCTAGAGTGGGGCACATAAAAAGAAGGATTTTTCTTTTTTCTTTGAAAGTGAGATATTATTTCCAATCAAATTATGGGAGTATTGCTACTGCCTTCAATATACATGGGATATGATAAATTTTCTTCTTCAACTTGTGTGTCTTTTGAGCAGCTGGTTAATGATTACTCGTCTTCATAAGTGGCAAGAAACAAAAAGTTATATCTTAACCCCAAACTAACTGTATAAAAACCAGACAATTTCAGTGAAGAAGATTCTCTTTGAGAAGTCTAGTTTGATCAGGTTCCTTAACCATAATTAGAAGAAGGAGAAAAAATGTACATGGAGTGAGCTCAGGTACCATGTTACCTGAGTGAGTGAGGAGGACACACCTCAGAAATTAGCATGGAATCAATCTGAATTGGAATCAATCTGTCTTGCATTGGAACCAATCTGAATGACAAATGGTGGGGAAGAGGGGTTAGAAGGGAATCTTTCTCTATACACATTACCAAAAAAAGGCTGTTATTTAGGCACCAGTAGAATCTGAAGTTACAGACAGGCATTAGACATGGCTGCTCATAGCAGGACCCAGGTGCCAAACTAGAAAAGATATGTAATGCTCCCCATAGCAGCATCTGGCTTTTTGGCAGAGTCTACACACTTGGGCATTGATGACTCTGGATTTGCTTTGTAGTCTCTCAAACAGTTGCATTGCAGTGGCCCTGGGCAAAACTGCAGAACCTTTTCCTCCACAGCACATCATTTCACATAGCATTTCACAAAAGAATTACCACTGAAAATGAACATAGTCTGTGCAATTAGTCTGATAATTAAGACTTAAGTACTGGACAGAGATCAAAGTGCTTGTAATCTGCAATAAAGTTCCTAGAGTTGTAAGGAATTTCAAAATGTTAGCTCGTGCTTTATTGCACCTTCCATTTATTGTGTACCCATGATAGCAGCAAACACATTTTCCCAGTGGATATCAGCATGTATAACTGCAACACCTGTTACTACAGAAGCCTGGTATTTCTCACAATATGATTACTCTGTCAACGACTGCCATAAAAGGTGGCATCTGTATTCATCAAAAAGAGTTATCAATAAATGTAAAGCCATACCACGATTAGAGATCTCCAAGGAAGAACAAATCCAACCAAAAAAAAAAGTCAACGACAGTATTTAATTACTAAGATTGTTAATCAGTAAAATGCCTTCATAACTTTTAATTAAATTTTTATTTGAACTGGATGTTTAGAAAATCTGATTCTTTGTTTTTGTTTCATTTAACAGTTGCACTACTAAAGTACTGGTGGCATCTGTGAACAGCCTTCCTCGAGGGGACACTTTATGTCTGTAACTGCATTTTGTCACCTACAGAGGGTGTTAAGAATCTTGTTAAAAATAAGGGAAATAGTTAGGAGACATCTCACTGTAGCCATTATTATAGTGCAAATTACCAGGTAGAGTAATCCAGAAGCTGTCAGGAAAGGTTAGTAAGAAACAGTGTCAGGAAATCAACCATAGAGCAATCCATCATGGCCTAACACTAGCTCTAAACTGAAAGCTTTTAAAAGGCATTGTTTTATGAAGGGACTTTTTTTTTTTTTTTTACAGCATTGAATAAAGATAACTAGGAGAGTGGTTCTCTCATGAAAGATATAAAGACATAATGATGAAAAATGTCAATTATTTTATTGCACAAATCTGCAGGCAAGGTAAAAACCAGAGAGAGGTTGCTGCAATTGAAGGAGGCCATTGTAATATAATACCTTACCTTTATTTTCATTTTAATTTTGAAATATGCTGTCTGATTTTTGCAATCCTTATTCAGACAAAAAATGACGAGCTTTCTAGATTACCAGTTCAGTCCTTAGAGGCTCTGTATGATGTCATGAAAATACAAAATTTGCCTTTCAGGAAGTTTTCACAAGTGCAGTCTTGATACTGATTATAACAGAGATTGCCAATGTTCTGTTAAGGGTATTAGCATCCCCAGGGCTCTAAAATAGCTTTATAGCACTTAAGAAGCAGAACTCTATCAGAAAAGATGACCAAAAACCTGTCTTTATATTCCATATGAAAATGTCTCAAGAAGTACCAGTAACCAGGGATTGCATTGGCATTAAAAAATACGTAAGTGTTAAAAGACAGTTGTCTCAGATTGAAGGCGTCCCATAAGTTTAAGTGATAGCTGGAAGAGCTGTGAAGATGATAAACAGAAATAGTAATGAGCAGAAGTCTGCATACAATGGCAAGTTCAATCATACCACACTTTACTGAATTCTCTGAGAGCTCTTGGTGTGCTATACAGCCCCATGTAAAACCATGGAGAAGGAAAATACAGTTAGGAATTAAGAATTTTTTAATGGGGCTGACTGATGTTTAAATGGCAGAAAGTTTAATTACAATCACAAACTCACATCAATTGCATTGCTAGTAAAAGGTTATATTTATATCCAGCCTCAATGTGCTACCAAGGGCTAGTCTTCATTTGCAATGTTAGTGATATTTTCTGAAGACTTGTCAGAATGGAGCACTCACTTCTCATGGGTATAAAAATACCCTTATGAACAGATAATAGCATCAATCACTTTTAGTATTTGAATGTCAGATATGTATGAAAACCCTGCTAACTACCTTCAATAAAGAACTTCAAAAATTGCTCCTCAAAATACATATACATGTATTTTAATTCACGGGAGAACAGATTAAGAGAAGTCTCCTTCCATGACACATTGGATGAGAATCTGTCTTGTTGCAGTGCTAAAAATTCTCAATCCATCAACTAAATGCAGATGCAGGGCACCATCTCATATTTCCTTGTCAAATAAATTATGTCTTATATCAAAGACCACACAGATTCCTGCTTAACAAAACAGGGGTATGTTTGGACATATCATAAATATGAAATATGAAAGAAAGCAAAATGAGACAGTCAATAAAATCTAAGATTTGTAAGTCAGATAGCATATACCTTAGAAATAATGTTACCAATACTCAGAATCTGTGATTAAAGAAATATTCATAATCTGTCACTAATTTTCCACAGAGATTGAAATTTTTTATAATACTAACCTGAAAATGTCTGAGGGAAATTAAAAGAAGAAAAATAGCAGATGAAATGGTGCTTTAATGTACATTTTTCTATATTTGCATATATATATAAAGATATTTCCCTTTATTTCTCTCTTTTTTTCAATTAACAGCTAAGCTGGGAAAAGGATTCATGTTATCCAAGGACAAAGTTTGAAGATATGCTATTATTGAGAATAGTCAAATATAAAACCATAAATAGAAATTGCCTGCAGCTGTCATAATAACTGTCTGGGCAATAAAATGGTAGCTAAAATTCAATAAGGGCAAAACAACATGGTAAAGTGTATGAAGAAATCAGCTCTAAGCAAACTACTGCCCATCAAGGTAGGCATCTTGCACTGGGTTGCTTCATAACATCATGAACTTGGTATTCCTTAGTTTTCATAAAGCAAACTCTGCCAAGAATAATTTGGAAAAGACTTACAAAGAAAATACTGAACTGATTAGACTTCTGATGTCCTTGTCTTGGATATAGCTTATTGTTCTGGTCAGACTATAATAAAAAGTTACAGCAGAACTGATCTCTAATCAACATAAAACTACATTAATAATGTGAATGTTTCTCATTTTGTTTCCATTTATTAGGAGCTCTGCATACTGAAGCAGCTTCCACAGATGAAGACTCTAAAGAAGCTCTGGCTAAACCAGAAAACCAGCTAGAGGGTAAGAATTCTGAAGTACGTATATAATTAGGTAATTGGTTTTTTAGTAGTTTAGGTGACATGCTGTACTTTATGGACAATTGGCCCTGGTCTATAGACTTTCAGACTCATATTGAAAAGAAATTATCATATGCCTTTTCTTCTGCTTAAAAATGAAGTTTTGTGGTATATAATTGAACAACAGCTCATTCAGCCAAACCAGTCAACATCTTCAAAATCTCTTATTTAATATTTGAATAGGCAGAAATACTCATTCCCTAGGAGCTCACATTTATCAGCAATGATCACAAGCTCTCATTAATCCTTCATCAACCCTGCATTCATCTGTAGTACCTGGCCCCCTGCATAAAAGAGGCAGTAGAAATTCACCTCACGGTCCATGCATCAAGCTTCTGAGTTCCTGGCAAGGTAGCCTGCCTCTTCAGAGTGACGTTAAATTTCATCAGATGAAGATGAATCTGCCATGTGGAAATAGTTCCAGTGTTTAAGTACCCCTTGCACTTTATTCTTGCTTTATGCTTCACACTCTTTTCTCCAGTCATTAGATGTTCCTATACTTGTGTCTGTTTATAGGTATCAGATGTCTTCATCTGTAGATAATTATGGACCATGATCAAGTATATCTTAATTAACTGAACTAAACAGACTCAGCTTATTACAAAACTCTACAAAAAGGTAGGTTCCCAGTTTTCAGGGATCTTTTTCCTCAGAGTTTATCTGATATATCAACATAGTTCCCAAGGGTGGGTATATCCCATGCCAAACATGCTGCCTCAGAAATAGATTTGATGTCATGTGCATCACTATTATTACCAATGTCCATGTCTTTCCCAGTATTTCCATCTACATCTTGAAGAACCACATTAGGTCTCTCTTTGTGCTTCTGTGACATCTCTTCCAGCTGCTTTTCATCAAGGACTTACAAACCTTCACAGCTCCTACTTTCCAAGCATTACTTTCTGTCCTTGTAACAACTGGTGCATCACCCACAGCTCTTCATTATTTTCTTTGTTTCACTTTTCTATTACTCCTATACTCAGAAAATAACATATGAAAAAACAACCCTTTCTGAAAATAAAAATAAACCAATATGTGAATGTATGATATCTGCCCTAAGTTGTTGAAATGCAATCACAATTTCTATCTCTCTTCACCACTACAATAATATCTTCTAATTGAGAAGGAAGTGTGATACAAGGAACCTATCATGGGATGGAAAAAATACTGTATTTCCTGATTATACTGTGAACCTTTTCTGTTTTGACAATTTCCCTCACATTTCATCCTAAGCAGATGAGCAAGCACAGCATACATTTATTTTCAAACACAAAAGAAGCATATGAATTGTGCTAGTGATAGGGGTGATGGGAATAGAAAGGAGATGGCAATTCATGACTTAGGTTCATTAATCAAAACTGTTTGAGGTCCTGTCCATGAGATCTTGCAGATCTCTTCAGACAAACTAACCTGGCTTTACTATAAGGCTCTTGTAAGAAATGGGTGATTGTTTCTTTCCCTAATTTGAGATCAGATAGCAGTGATAAGGATTTTACCAGCTTTGGATTACATGATTAAATTAATAGCAGTAATATCATGTCTCATTTTCATGAAAGTGAAAGAATGAAATTGGCTAAATTGTTCAACACTGTGTTCCACCATCCTGGTATTTTAAGCATATAAAGGTCAAAAATTTTTTGGTGTGAGAGGCAGCAATATATGCACCTACATAGTGGAGATGAAAGTAGTAGGAATATGGGTATGTAACTTCCAATTTAGTTTATGGCATAATGCACATGAACAATTTCAGGAGCTGTCTGTCTGCTGTTTGGTCAGCTGCAGCCGATTGCAGGAAGGAGGGAAGCACCATGCTCCTTCACAGAGGCTTCATTTCTGCTCTCACTTTATTCTGGAGTTACAGTCCTTCAGCTGACAGTGAGAGGTGTTCTTCCTCCATGGGGAAAAGTATGACTGAGATCTTAAGAACCTTACTGTGACTCAGTGAGAGATCCACCTGATCAGCTGCAAGCAAAGTTAAGCTGCTAAAGGAGAACATAAAAAAGAAACTTTTCCCTGGCTATGTAAAAGATCACTTTAGATAATATCAGCTCCTGCTCTCAGCAGCTGCCAGTAAAGCTCTGAAAGCATTTTCTCTCTCTCCATATTGTGATCATTCCTACCAGAGGAAACGTGAATGTGAGCTATTTTACATGCTCACAGCTGTTCAGGAAAGACGAGAAGCTGAAGGCCATGGCAAAACCTTCACCATGTTTTACCTGCCACTCCTGTTAAGAAAAACCTCTTCCTGTCATGAGGCTGTGGGAGGCTTTAGGGATGGTACAGAGGGTCAGAATGGAGTCTGTAACACTTGGGAGGAAATCAGTACAGTTATTTGGTTTTAATACAGAATTGTACCCCCAAGTATCAGTTACCAGTCCTCATTTGTGCAGTAGAACAAAGCCCTTTGCTAATGCCAGGGTGATTCAGTGGGCACCCAGACACCCCACCAGTCATGGGTGGAGCCATGGCAGCCAGTCTGGGACATGAGGGCTGGGACAGAAGGTGCCCAGGGGTGTGGCTCTATGGCTCTTCCATGGCTTTAGCTGGGGGGAAGGTACTTAAGACTTGCATGTGTCTGTAATGGCCATAGCCAGACACAAAGGAATCTTCTCAGAGGAGAATCTCAGCTCTTCGTGTATAACCTGGAAATGCCTCCAAGGTTTCTATACAGAAGAGAAAAGGCTTGGGGAAAGTTAAAGAAATTTAGGTTGAGGTGGAAACAAGAGAATCTTTACCATTTGTTTACAAAACCTCTCTGTTTCTAAATCCTCATCTAAAAAAGTTACATTAACATCCAAATCAGAGCAGATACTTAAATTGGTTCTGAAGGCTCCCAATATCAAGATGAATACAGGGTTTTGTTCAATCTGTTTTGTATCTGGAACCTGTCCAGTGGAAAGAAAGGTATGGCTGATGTGCTGCTCCTTTGGTCTTGCATCAAAGACAGCAGTCCCCTCCTTCTGCCCATCCTTTCACCACAAAATCTTATATTAATGCTGATCATTCCAATGAAGTCTTAACTACAGAAATAACAGAAAAATTAGAAAAGTAGGCCAAACACTTTCTCTTTTATTTAATTAAATTTCTTCCTTCTTACATATATGTTTAGTCATCTTGGTATGTGGGTCAAGAAAAATAAATTTTCACAAAAATCTGCTGAAATTCTAGCCCAGAACTGTCCCAGTGGAGGACCTGGATAAGTCACAGACATGACTACGGTCTTCCATGGCATTCTCTCCTCCTCTCAATTATCTAAGTTCTCTGAAAAGCTGAGCATCTGGTACAAACTTGTGAAGGTAAGAAGGGATACGAAACAAAGTGGGTATCTTTCTTGCTCAGTAGGCCTGGATAAAAGTATACATTTAAGTTTAGAAATCCTTTTTTATTTGTTTGTTTCTCCTAGTCTACTCTGTGTTTATTTCCAAAGATTGCAAGTGAAAATATGTAATAGGGACTTTTCCATATATATTGCTGAATTTTAGAAGCAGGAATGGGAATAGAATATTTGGACAATCCCTGCTGTTACTTCTGAGTCCTGACTACTGCTGTTCACTTCCTTATCATTAATAAAAGATCAAGGAGATGACACAGACACTGTGGTGAGAAACAGCAAGTCTGTTTTGACATGAATTTTCCAGAATAATTCTCTTTCTGTACTGATGCTAAAGCCTCACACAAGGAGGTTTTCTATTGGTTGAGTATGTGCCAAAGAATGTTAATAAGGGAGATGGTTGAGTTAGTAATTCCCTTTCAGAAATGCTCTGGGAGAGTGCACCATTGGGGTTTTGGGGAGTGGTATATATAGCACAGGCATGATGGACACTGATTATCTGCATTGCTGCAAAGTAACTAACATTATAGCTCTGCCACATCCTTGCCCAGTGAAGTATGAGTGCACCCAGTGTGCAAGATATCCACGTGCTCCCTTCGTCCCTGCCAGTGGGTGGGAAGCTTAAAATTGTAAAGAGAATAAGGAGTAAAAACTACAGGACTGAGAATTTCCTGAGTATCAATAAAAGGGATGAGTATCCCATTTTTACCCAGAGATCTTGAAGGGACCTATATGATCCAGTGACTCTAAAATTTAAAAGTACACAGAAGCTGGATGCCTAACTCTTTATGGCTTTTTCAAAATTCCTAGAAAAGGTGCAGTGTCCATTTCTTAGTGTCTCTATGAAGAGCACATGCATGGTTCCTAGCCTGATTTGATGATCTCTAAAATGTGGACATATATACAGTCCAGCATCGTAGAATATTCACCAGTAAAATAGGTTAGTGTTATTTAATTTTTAAGCAGTCATGAATAAAAATATAGCAGAAGGCTCTCACAGGCATTTGCAATCTACTGGACTAATCACATCCTAATTAAATTTTCCATAGTTTGTCTTTGGAAAACAATCCAGAAGCATCCTTCAGCATTTGTTCAAGGCACATTTTTCTGATAAAGGGATTATGCAGGATATAAAAACATTTAATATAAAGTAAATAACAAAATAATAAATTTAATATCAAGTGGAACTTGCCAAGAATAGAAATTACAAAGGAGCTTTCTCATATTACTCAACCTTATTGTCACAGAGCTATTTTCCCAAAATTTTGTGTTTGCTTGGATTTTTCTGCATATTGAGAATTGATTACAGTATGTTTGTTACCCAAGTTAAACATTGTAAGTAGTTTAGAATCTCTGATATTTTAGCCATGTTAACCAGAAATGTTAATACATTAAAGAAACTCCATCACCTGTGGCCTCACTGTAGATCACTGTCCCCACAGCCTTAGAGGACAGTGAGCCACAAAACCAATAATAATTAGGACTCCTAGCCGAGGTGAAAAGCTATTGCCTCATGGAACTATTTTCCAATCCTCCTCCTTCCAGCTGAGCTGGACTAGTGACACTATAAAATGGCAATTAAAAGACTCAAGTTTAAAAATACCTTCAGCTTCCCAGGTCCCACAATGGCAAAGGTTAAGTGGATTATGTGGAGATAATTCACTCAGCTCCAGGGGGAGGGTGCTGATTGCCAGGGCTGTTGGGTACCTCCCTCTCCCCTTCTCACTTGCTGAAGCAGTGGTTGTTACAATGGTGTCAGTTTTGCCAACCTAAAACAAGAAAAAGCCTAGAAAACTTTCCCAATGGACCCTGCAATTACTAATGGGCGCTGACTGGTACTTGCAAATTTCACTTGGATACAGCCTTGAAAGCTGAGCATGGAAGTGGTCCTTAGTCCTCAGCTGACATCTTAATGCTATTGACCATTCATGCAAGTCTTCCAGTAAAAACACCCTTTTTCTTCAAGAGAAAAGGAATATGAAAAAGATTTCTGGCCTTCCATGAACAGCTACTCTCCCCCATGCTCCAGCTGAATTAAAACCACCAATTACACCTCTAGTTGTGTGGCAACACCTACACTGTGTTTCCAATTAACTTTGTAAGTTTTTAATCAGTGACAAATGCATTTTTGTAAATTCAATTTGCCTTTTATTGCAGCACCTATAAAATGTCTTGCAGCATTCCGGAACTCTGTGAAGGTTTTACTTGCTACTGACATAACGCAGCTGTCGGACCTACAACAAAGGCTGAGCTTTATGAGCAACTTGAATTAGGATGTAGGTTAAGCAATTAAAGTTCAAGCAGGGGGAGGGGGAAATGGTTTCCCAAAATTTGCACTTGCCAATTTAAAAAAGCACACCAAAAGCATGCTGTACACTAGGATGGGAGAAGGTAAAGCAGCTAAGGAGACCATACTCAGCTTTAAAGTTGCTATTTTGAGAGCATTCCATATGTGAAAAGGTCATCCAGATTTCATTAATAAATCTGCTCTGCTGTTTGTTTTCTTTTTTAATCAAACTCAAATGCATCCTGTTAAAGGGCTGAGTGATTAGATCATAAATCTGGATGTCCTTGAAGATGATGAAGAAAATGCTTATCTGTAAAGCAATCATCATACTGCCAGTTCTGTCATTTACACATTTTTACACATGCTGGAAAAATGGTTTAATTTTAAACAATTTGCTTGTATTTTTAGGTAAGAAAAAAAATCTTGCAGAATTTACAGTTAAAAGAGCAACTGGATTACTTGTGACACGTGGAAAGAACCCATTACATCTAATCTTCTGTATCTAAATTCAGGGTATTAAAACAACCAACATGCATAATAAACGTGAGTTGATATTTCATCTTAGTAAAACTCAGCTCTCAGTACATTAAGTTCTGGTTCCAGTTATACAATTCTCCTAAATTCAACAACTCTGAAATTAGTCAGTTATAATGGGGTCTAAGTGTAAATTTGCTTTGATGGGTTTTATTTGGGCTGGTAGAGGCAATCCAAATGAAGTTACCAACTGTAATTTTGTTATATTAATGCATAGAAATCCTTGTTCTGTGGTGTCCAGACAGTACATATTGTGCTAGATTTCTCATTTCTTCTTTTTTTCTCTATTTTTTTAATTTTCCTTGTATCTTGATTTTTCCTTTGTTTGTGAAGTATTTATTCAGTACTTCTGGCAGTATATTTTTCTGTTGTAAGCATAACTAGGATATTGCTGTAACTTTGCCTGTGTGCATTTGGATCTTGCAGCTGATTTGTCACTTTGCCTGAACCCAACTGTGGACATGACTGTGGCTAGCACCAGCAGCATATTTACCTATTGCAGTGCTAGCAGGAAGTTGGGAAATGAATGTCTCTTTGGAACTTTATTAAAACAATGGATATGGAAAATAAGTCTTGTGGATTTATAAACATTCTTACAAAAGGAATGAGATATGGTGCAATATTTTGAGGTGGGTAAACACATGTTGCAATTTTTTAGCTGACTGCATGACCTGCTTTTACTTTAAGGTAAACCCCATCTAGTTTGAGCCATTTTGATTTCTGGAGACTTGATCCATAGAGGTAAAAGTTACAAGGTAAGTCAATTTGGCACTGATGCTAGTGCCAAAATATGGCTCTCTGGAATTTAGCACAGTTCACGTTATCTGATGACAGTGGACGTGTTGCATTATTTAGTGCATAGAATGTCCACCCTGCAAAGATTTATGTGTTTGTTTAACTTTGTTCTGTCTGGTTAATTATGCACAGTCAGAGAAGATCCTTACATGTATGGAGTGAAACATCGATGGGTTTTATTCTCAAAATATTTTTAATTTGCTTGCTAAATTTTTTACTATTGTTGTGAAAAGACACTATAGTAAAAGCTTACCAAAGGTCTAAGGTTTCTAAATTTTATTTTCCCTGCAGATCATAGTGAGCAGAGAGTGTAACAGGATCATTCTAAAATTTGTATGGATGCACTCATATGCACTTAACTTTACTTCACACAGTTTTCTTTAACTGACATTTATAAACATTATTTTTATTTGGTTTGTTGTAGACCCTGCGATCCTCTCCTCATAAACGCAAATGCTAACTTAAATTGAGTTCAGCAAGCCAGTTTTGAGCTGCATGCAGAGAAGATTAAAAGAAATAGTAGAAAATCCTCTCCAGGGAAAGATCAAATGGTTACTGAAATGAAAGCAGCCTAAAACTGTAGGGTTTAGCCCAGAGGAGGGAGGGGAATTGGGCATTTAGCTATAATTAACACCTTCTACTTGCACTCTCCAGTGTTTCAAATGGATTGGTTTTTATTATAGGTAGCTGCTCACAAACCCTAAATCACTTTATTAAAAAAAATAGAATCAGAAAAAATATCAGCAACTAATTCAAGTGTTTACTCTTCAAGCAATGGTTCTGTAATCCTCAGACTTCTCTAGTCAGCCATAAAGTCATCAAGCATTGGTTACATATAAAAAGACACTACTTCTGTGTGAATATGTGATTGCAGAGTAAAATCACCCTTTTTTTTCTGCTTTCTACAGTACTTGCACTGAAATTTTGCTTGGGTGAACACTATATTATTTTATTTGAAGCTTGAGATTAGCAACTTTATCCAGAATAAATGTCTTATGTATTCTTGATGCTGTTTCTTCAGTTTTCCTTTATTTCTTCCAATGTTGCTTAAAAATATCTCAGACTTAAAAATATCTAGAACATTTTAAATTAAGATAATGTAGTGGGTTTTTTTCAGTTTGTCTTAATAGATAAAATGCCCAAAGAAAAAGAAAAGCTGACAAGCTTCCTTACTTGGCTTTCAGAGACCTTGCTCAGTGTTTATGGTATGTTGCATGCTGGAATCTGAAATGCAACTTATTTTCTGTCCCTTTCTTCTGTCATGTATCAATCATTGTCAGGTCATTGCCTACTGATCATTCAGTCCCTCAGTCTGGTGCCACAAAAGTACTTGTTTTTCAAAAAAATAACTAGGTGGCTACCTTGGATCAGCTGATCTTAAAGTAAGATTTTCTGGCTTTCTGAACTTCAATTTGCATGTTGCTACTACTACACTCCTTTGGCATTTATAAATTCATAGCCTGTGTAGGTTCACATCCTGCCCCTGTAATGCTTTGCAGGCTGTTAGCATATTTCTTCAACTGGTGGAGATAAACGCCGGTAGTACCTCGTAAAAATAAATTCTGGTTCACATGTGCATTAAAGAAAATATCATCATATATTCTGAAATAACAAGACAGTGGAATTTGTTTTGGAATTCTTCTGTAACTGCAGAAGTGCCTCAAAATCATCACCTTTCCTTTTGCCCTCCCCTGCTGAGCTGTACAAGGAACCCGAGAAGTGTGAACAGAGTGCAGATGTGTCCTGCTGAGTCCTCTGTTCACCATGGATCCATTCCTGAACAACATACCTGGTGGTTCTGATAAACTTATGCACATAACCCTACTAAAAGATTAGCAATGTTCTCTCTGTGTGAGGCCAAGACCCCCAATACCAGGAATTTTGGGGGGATTCAGTGGGTAGGGAGATGACAGATAGCACTTATTGATGTCAGTGATCCATAGTGAATTATAGTGATCCATACTGAATTACTTCAGTGTGTGAGAGGAGATATGGTGTTTAAGAAAGAAGTTGATAAAAATAATATTGGTTCCTTTCTTCTGTGGCTGAAGTCTATGAGATATGTAGATGTGTTTCCAGTTTTTTTGTTTGTTCCTAAATAAAGACTGTATTGACTATAAACTTATTTGAAGTAATTTCTTCTTCTGCAGATAAGGTTAATGCTTTTGAGCTTGCTCTTCCATGCCTAGGGGGTGTAACACATATGGTAAGTAATAATAAAATACTGATCTGACTCTACAACTTTATGTAAGGCATGTGTGACTAAAACCTGAGCAATAAAATTTCCTTTCCTGCTCAGACAGAACTGTATATGCCTGTCATATTTTATTGGTTGTTAAATGGCACATGCCCTTATGGATCACAACTGAAACCAGACAGCCTAGGGTATCATTGCATGTTTGTCATCTCCAATGAAAACATTACAGCAGATTTCTGTATACTTGGGCAAATTAGGCCATAGGAAAGTAAACAATCATGTTGCTGATGAATATGTATGCACTTAAAGCATGTGGAAACTTCAGTACTAGTAGCAAAAATATCTCTAATTTAAGTAGTGACACATATAGTGATCAGGAAGCAACATTGTAAAGTGATATTTTTTAAAGATAATTAGACACCTTTATTGGATGCAGACAAAAATATCTTATAGATCCAACAAATTAGACCCCTTTTAGCTGCATTGTTAAGTACCATATAATTCATTAACATCCAGTGACTAGAGCTAGATGAAAGAGATACACAGAACTTCAATTACTGACCTAATATTAGTATCACTGTTAGTAGTGTTCCTCATCCTTTTGAGTTCTTTTCCCACATGGTAGACAATTCCAGCAAATTATAAAAATTATTTTAAAAATTCAAGAGGAATCACATATAACAAAATTTTAGAAATAGATTGTGTTAAATATACAGTGAAACTGTGCTTTATATTCCCTTTCAAGGAATCCAATGGCAAAAATTAATAACAATGATTTTAATATTAGTTATTACCATGAATACGTATAAATTAATATCACATGCTGCAAACCAAACTGCACCGTTGTATTGTGTGATAAACAGAAGAAATTATACAGTTACACTTGTAATCCATCCTTTGCCCTTTTTTCAAAGTGGCTAAAAATTATATTTGTTTAACAACAAATAAAGCCTTGTGATTTTGTTTAGCTCATATGGCAGCATAGCCCACTGAATAAGCTGTTTGGACACAGCAACACTGACCTTTATTAGAGATACTTTTGGTGAGGAAAAATATGAAATTTCTTTCTTTGCAGGTATTAAAAAAAAAATCTATGGTCAATGCCCAGACATCAACCAAATAAGTAACTGGGAGGGCCATGCTGATATGGATTTTGAGGAGTGGTATGTCATTCTTGTAAAGCCTCCCAAGGTAAGAAGATTTAATTTTTTCATATTCTTGGCACCAGTAGCTAAGAAGAGACTCCAGAGTGACAGTGACATGTCAGAAAACTGAGAGTGGATAAATGAAATTTTGGTGACTAAGTATAATTTACTTTTACAAGACTGTGAACATTTCAGATAGCATGTGTTCACCTCCCACCTGCCAGGCATTCTAACCAGATCCTTAGCAGGTGGGAGAGGCTGAGAGCAACCTGCAGCAGTGCTTCCTTAGGCACTGTCTCCTACAGCCAGATGAATGACACCAGTGATGGAGAACCCAGAACTCTGACATCCCTTAATCCTCCTCCTGCAAAACCACCAGCAAAACCCTTGGTCCTTGCTGTCCCATAATAAGAAGTCTCCATAACTACTATTTCCCCCAGTATTATCACTGCTTTACATTCATCAGAAATAACGTAATAAAGGTCATGCTGCTGATGATAGCTAGGCTTTCAGTTTTGGGATGAGCTGAACTGACATGACCCTGGCAGGGACTGAGCTGCTGGGCTTGTCTTGGCTGTGTTCATAAGCACATCAGGTTTGTGGTCAGAGCATCTTCCATCAGAGGTGCTGATAAGGTTGAAGGAAGACAGAGTTCATGTGTACAGTGTTGTCATCCAGTCTACAATGTCTTTGTTAGGATGATGTCTGTGGGACATATACATTGGTTAACTCTCCAATTCCTTGCTACTAAATGCTTTTGCTCTTTGGAAAAAATACCGGAGAATAAGCTTAAGTGACAATAGTATGGATGTTCATATTTGGTGAAGATGATTACTGAAATGGGTAACACATCAAAGCCAACTAAAATATCCACTGGTGTATTAGGACTCAGTTAGGAGTTGTTTAACAGAGGGTGTCTCTGCTGCTTTCTCCCTGCACAAGTGTTCAAACCTAGAGCTCTGGAGATAGGCTACGCTGCTTTAAATTCAATCTTCTCTTACATGTTTTTTTAACAGCTGCGCATTTCCATTTTTTTGCTAGATTGGTTGCATGAAAATGGTAAAATGTCTGCTGAGGACTGATTTAATGATTCTGACACTTTTAAAACTGTCTGAAAATAAACTACAACAACTGACAATTTTGAAATGTATTCCAACATCTTTCAAAATCTTAGGTTTTGAGTAACTTTAGTTTTCATATTTGAAATGTGTCTTCCCACAGAACTGAGGTTTAAGTTGCAAAATCAGAAACAGGGTTTGCTGAACAGTTTGGAAGCATGATTTTAGCTTATGAGATGTGACTGCCATGGTCTGTGTAGTCAGGTCTCTGATCTTAATCCAAATACCACTCACATGCTATGTAGTTTTCACAAAGCTGTAAATGCGATGCTACTCTTTTAATTGGGGACTACACAAGAGTTTATTTTGAAGAAAATAGGAATATTTAGTGTTTTCTAATATTAAGGTATTCGAGGATCATTCCTACCCTCAGACATTTTTCTTTGGTTGCTGCTGATAGCACTATTTTCAGGGTGTTTGCAGAGGGAATTTGGCTGACGGAGCGGGTTAAACCCTCACGGTTTGTGCAGCTCAGTCACTGCTGCTCCCTCTGCTGGTGGTGAAAGACGAAATTACAATCAACATCATGGAGTTGCAACTGCTCCAGAATACAAAATAAAATATTCATGGTTTATATGTGTAAATTAGCTAATATCCACAATTTTTGTGTCAAACTGAGCTCTTTCTTTATCTGACGTTTTCCATATGGTATACCTACTACAATTTCATGTATTTTCAACCATGATTATTTTTAAAGTGCTGAACTATCTCATGTAAAAAAATCCTCATTTTGAAGCAGTCATTGGATAAAAGTCAGGATGCAAGCTAGCATCCAGAATGGATTCTGCCCAAAACTCTGTGAATGTATGGCCAATACCCTATTGCCAACAGAAATTCTTCAGAAGTAGAATAACTGAAACATTAAGCAGTTTACTCAGGAGATGTATGTGCATAATATTCACATGATTTCCCAGCCAAGCCACTCCATACCTCCTACTAAATCTTTGTTTAACACTCTGTGTATGAAAGGTATTCTTATTTTCATAATATGAATGTGGTAAAGGGCTAAAGGATTTAATTACAGTAAATTGATAATACTTTAAACTAAAATTCTCATTCGAGGCAAATGGATGCAATGTCATATTATTTTAGAATTTAATCTGTGCACCCAATTTTCACTCACTGCTACATGTGCATCTGTAAGAAGAATCTGAGCCTGATGTTAGTGTTTAGCACACAGCTTGTACCTTCACACAGGCAGGAAAGCGCATGGTGATGCCGGTGGTGATCATTTAGACACAAGGCCTGTGTATTTCCCACTCATTATTCCCTAAACTGAAGGACATAAATACCAACAGCCAAATTTCTTCAGTCACAAGAAAATGTGTCTTCCCTTTCACTTTTTATTTTTATGGATAAGGGAACTTTCAAGGAAATGTCATGGTACAGCTAAAACTAAAGATCCATCCAGGTCTACTTAAGACACCTTAGCAAAAAAAGGTTTGCTGGTCTCACATCAGTGCATATTGCAAAAAACATTTCAGCTCACCTGATAGTCTCTTTTTAAGCTGAGCTTTTTGGACTGAAATAATTGGGGGATCTACATAACTAAATTCCTTTTACCTCAAGAGACATGTTTGTCTGTGAGGGTACACTTGAAGCAGTGACCTGATAATAGGAGTGCTGACTACACATTTGCATGCAGGCACACAAGGAGGCAGGCCTAGATTAGTGATCTCAGCTACTAACATTAAAATACGGTTTTATGATAAGGACAGAAAAGCTTTCCAATTACTTATAATTCTTACATTGGCTGTCCAGCACAAAAAAACACCACCAGTGGCAGCAAGAGCATCTTTAAGAGGAATGCAATGGAAACTACAGCTAGTTCCAGTTTATTGAATTAATCTCTTCTAGGGGTGAGTTACTTTAATCTAATTCCAATGCATGTTTCCATGTGGGCATCCAAGGGATCATCCAAGGAAGCACCACATTTTCACAATCATAGAAGAATGACAGACATTCAAGGAAAACAATCTAAGTTTAAATGAGGTCAAAAATTAGGTCACAAACATTACTCAACATGTTTTTCCAGATGAAAATATTTATTCAAGACCACCACCCCATATCAGTTTTAAAGAAAAATAAAAGCTTTAGGACTGTCAGTTTTCTACACAGCATTTATGAGTGGAATAAAGGACACTCTTGCTCAGTTTGATTTCTTGTGAAATAGAAAGAAAGTCAGGATGCTATGAAAATGTTTTTTCTAGTGCACTACTTTATTGCAATTTCTTCTAGGTAGAGTTTGTATTTTTGTGATCCCATTATTTTACCTCACTAGGCAAGAAATTTCCATAGCATGTTTAAAACACCTAGAGAAAAAGCTCCCCAAAGCTGTTCATGTTATGCAGCTTTGCATGCTTCAATTAGTGCCAATTTTCTGGGGGTTTTGGGTGTTGTTTGTTGGTTTGGGGTGTTTTGAAGTAAGTAAATAAAAAAAACTTCTTTTTCTCACCACACTGAACAGTCCACTTCATGGTAGATGACCTTATCTTGTATCTCTGGATGTAGGTTATCACACCTTACAGGGAAGTCATAAGTGACTGCATGGAATTTTCTTCCATTAAAAAAAAAAAAAATTAAATATTTTGATATTGGAGGCAGGATTTCCAACTGTGTGTAGGGAAAATTCTGTATTTCAATGAAAGCTTAATTCCTCAGACTCTTAACCCTTAGTGGCATAAAATTTTTATGTAAAAACTATGTAAAATTAGTATTTTACATAGTTCCTGAACAGCAAAATTACTCACAAGTAAATTGAAGTTTATGATATGCAGAAATGTGAGTTATTAACAGAGAACTATTCTAGGACTGGGAGGTACAGGATATTTTGCACTCCAAGAATGATGTTTCTGAAGATGAATCCTTAAGGTTGAAAATGTTCCAGCTGTAATCCTACTGAGTAATGCTTCCTGAGTGAAGTCATGGTGTTACTTCTGGGAAGAATTCAGCTCTGGAACTTGGTCATTTTACTGTCTTAGATTAAATGAGCCAATTTCTTTAACACAATTCTGCTATGACTGCTGTTTACTTTTTTCCAAACTTTCCTTGTCTCATTATCTCTGGCATTTACTAAATGCCTGTCTGGAGTTGAAAACAAATTTTATGTTTACTCTGTGTCAAGTTATCATGGGAATGCAAGGGAAAAATGAGAGAAAAACTCAAGGATGTAGACTGTGTGAAGAAAAAATAGCTGCATTCAATTGAAAAGGGAAGGCTGGCTCTTTCTACCCCCTGCAGAAAGGGTAGCTTGCCTTGGCAGTGCTTCCCTCGTGCTGCAGGGCAGGGGAAGGCAGCACCTGTACGTTCTGCACAGTCACAGGTCTGCCTGCACGGCCGTGCCTGGCTGGGCTCACACACCCTGCCTGGCATCCTGCCCGTGGCACCAGCAGCTCACTGCACACCAGGCAGGCTCATTCTTCACTATGAAGAGAAACTTGGCTTCCCCCTAGGCCAGCACTTGGTCCAAATTTAGTAATTGCTTCAGAAATCTGGTCATTAAATGCAAGATGATTTTGTTGTATGATATGCAGTTTAATGACTTCAGCTTTTTCCATGCTGCATGGATACATTTGGTGAAGATTTTTAAACACCAACAGCTTCTGCTAAGCATTAAAAATGCAAAGTGTAATATAACAGGTGCAAAAGCAGTTCTTTAATGTTCTTGTGCCTTCCTCATGAGTTAGGTGGTTACAGTATATTTCAAGAGGATAAGCTGCCGGTTTAATAGACCAGCCTAACTTCCACTTAGGAACTCTGAAGCAGTGATACATTATACAACTACTAATTTTTCTTTACATTGTTTCTTCTGAGAAAGATGAATTTTCTTTGCCGAAGTTCTCTCAGCTATAATTTGGGCTTCTGTTTCTCAAAAAAGCTTTCTGCATTAAATCAGATGTAAATGTTCTGTTAAACTATCTCTTACTGTTACCAAAAAATAAAAAGATATTAGGCAATATGAAAGATTCTTTTATATTAGACTTGTCAGTCTATTTCCACTAGTAGCTAAAGTACAATTTAGTAGTAGAAATGATCTCCTTTTTCTTCTTTGTTTGTGGTGTTTTGGTTTTTTTTTCTACCAGTCTACTTGTTTTGTGTGATTCAAAGGATGCCTTACTGCTAAACAGAGAAATGAACTATGTAATGCTCTTCAGCAGTTACAGACAGCCAAAGGGGAGGTCTTTTCCATGCTTTGAAATAGAAAAGTGTAATAGAAATACTGTATTTAATGTTACTTTTTAAGTGTGTGTCTTCCCAGACCAAAGTCAGAAGTAACAAACAAAGAGGCCAGTTTGCTTCATCCTTGCAGCTGTGCAGTCAAGTGTAGTGCTTTTCCCAGCCTGGTTTTCAATGGTTGGATCACAGGGGGTTTCCACTGTGTCCTATTTGCAGAAAGGTCTACTGTTTTTTAATTTCAGTTTCAAACTAATTCAACAGTTCCTGCCTTTCATTATGGTCCATCACTTAACTTTCAGGGGGAAAAAAATAAAAAAGAAGGGGAAAAACAAAAAAGAACTATCGGCAAACAATTTTGGCATCATAGTTTTCTGTAAACCTGCAGATTCTCTGCAGCTCCAATAATTATTTTGCTTATATTTCTGATTTCTCAGTTAAACATTCAGTGCTTCCTGGGTTTACTACTCTATAAGTCTCTGAATGTTTTTCCCAAATGGATATTTCTGAAGGATGCTTCTGAACTCAGACACCCTATACCCATAAAATGAATAGAATAAAAAGTAAATTTGGTTATGTAAGAACCAGAAAATTGTCCCAGATCTCTTTGCAAAAGCAAGTGTTGGTCCTAAACAGATTGTAAGTAAAGCCATAATGAAGAGTGTGGAAGGCAAGGAAGCCAAGTGACAATTACATGAACTTTAATGAGATTGCCAAGTCAGTCCTTCATTTTCAGTCTGACTAATTTGTCAAGTATATAAAAAATATTTCAAGGCTGGCAACTGAAGACATAGATGGAAATTCTCAACATCACAGAGTAGCCTCCAATTCCTTAAAATTCAGTATTGTAGAGAAGGAACTCACTAGGATATATAAAAGCTAAAATCTGTCATCCAGGAATAAGATTACAGTGTCTTATAACCCCTCCTTGTCTGTGAATACATTAGAATCTGCGTAAACAAAAATAAATAGGCTATTGTTAAAATTGATGGAGAGTAACAGAGTAATGGGGAATACTCCTGGATGGCTATTATTTATTTTTTCCTAATACTATACAGAAATATTTTAAAATATATTTTCTAATAAATGCAATGAATACACTTTAATGTACATTTCATTATATGTTCTAATAACATAAATATGTAAACATACAGTTTTCTAGTAATCTTGGAGCACAGATAAAAATCACTTTCAAAATTTAAATCAAAATCTCACTTAGGAATTTCACTTTCTTTAAAAACTATTAAGAATACTCATGAGTCACATCCATAGCTTGCTTCTAGCACAGAGCTATAATGTAAAGGAAGTTTCTTTTATTCTGTAGGGATTGATTCTCCCTTGAAGCACGGATATAATCATTCCAATGCTACCTGAAGGATCAGTAGAGGATAGCACTTCAATTACAAACAAGAACCTGGGCCAAAAAGGAGCTCTTGGTAATTCTCACGGTGCTCATTATCTTGGCTGTCTGCCTTAACAACTGGCATGTACAATACCAGGTGTATAAACGTTCTGCGTGGTCGTTGTGTATGCTCCACACTTGACCTCACTTGGCAGAGCTCTGTCTCCTCCTCTGCTGCCTTTCACCTTGGGAAATCATTATATCGTTTACATTTACGTAAGGCTGATCCAAACCACTTCTAAATTACGAGCCTTTAAATGGCACCCTCTTTGCAAAGGTGTGAGTGGGCCTACAAGGGACAAGGCAACAAAATTCCTTGCCCAGAATCCAGATTTCTGAGCTATGCTTGCCCTGATTTTTATAGTAAGAATTCTTTAACAGAAGTGGTGCAGCTGAAACAAACACCAGTGAGCGCTTTCCAATTCACTCTTTATATGAGCTCGTAAAAATGACCGTTGTGTGAATTTGCCAGGGAAAAATATTTCTATCTATAACATGTACAGATCTGGAGATGTTGAGAATATAAACTCAAACAACAGATCTGGAGATGTTGAGAATATAAACTCAAACAACATTCTGGTTGTGCATCTGGCTTATATTAGTCAGCAGTACACGATGTGATAGTATAACAGAAGTAAAGAGCGCATGGAGGGATTCGAACGCTCAGCTACCACATCTGTCTCCCTGCATTATCATCATTAGAGTGTTTAGTGCAATTTATCTCCCTTTTCATTTGGAAGATTCATGTTCCCTCCCTCCTATGAACTGGGCATCAGCCCAACCATGATGGGTTGTGTCCACAGGGGAACGCCTTCACTTTGACACCTGCTAGTAGCCATCATCTGCCCAGCAAGCTCTGCTTGGCTCGTTTATGCTTGCAATATTTAGCCAACCAATGAAGGAACCAGTGTGTGTTTGTCTGATATGGAAACAGGAGAGGAAACTAAGGGAAAGAAAGATAAAGGTATGTCCACTCTTCCACAGCTGATAGATTTTACAACTCTGACATACCAAAATTAACAAAGCTGGTCTCTGCTTTTAATTAATTCTAAGTAGAGAAGAAAGATGCAGCTGGGTTTAAGGCTATTGGCGGAGGCACAAGAAATAAAGAGTGCGTCATTTGCAGTGGCCACACTCTGACAGTGGACAAATCAGCCTCTCCATCACAAAGTTACCAAGGAACATGAGTAATTAGACTTCATGTTCTTTGTGCAGAGATCAACTTTTACTATGTTTTTGCCAGAATGCAGTACCCTGAGGCTCTGATCTCAACGAGGTCATCTGGTTATTATCATAATGCAAATTGTCCCATTCATGTCTCTGCCCTCAGACCTAGATTTTACCAAAAAAAACCCCACATATAGAAAGGAATTTAGGAAAAATACCTAGATGGAGGACAGAGTATTTTTCCTTTGGATCAAAATTTTTATTATGTTAGAACTAAATTATTGCTAATTAAGGCATAATGCAGAAAATTGGAGCTGGAGCAATTCCCTTTGTCCCGCTTCCTGGCATTTATGGCAAATCAAAAAGCACTAAGTGATCAAAAAGTTCAGAGTACTGTTGTAGTGTGTGTTGTCATATCTGAAAACTTCTGGAAATGATTGTTAAAATATGCTTTCAAGGAAGATACAAGGATTTCTATTTTCTCAGGCTTCTGCTAGGGAGGAGAATGCACTTCTGCTAAGTCTCATCTTTCTGGGATGTGTAAGTGGGTGTGATTCCTGCAGTGTGCGTAGGAGTTATCATGCGAGCTTTAATCTAGAAGCTGGCCTGTGCAGGCTGTGATGACACATCCATTTTCAGCATCACAGATGTTAGATACAAAAGAAGTCTAATTTGAATCGAGAGATCTGGGTTCTGTTAGTGACTCTGCCATATATTTCCTGTATTGCTCTAGGCAAGGCATTCAGAGCCTGATCCAGTCTCCATTTAATTCCACAGCACCCCTTTGTCTGGCAGTACTCTGAGCTGGATTGGACTCCTAGCTTATCACTTTCCCAGACTGTCCATATTCCTCAGGGGTATAATCTTACCTGCTCACTCCCTAGGTGTCTGATATAGTTTAAACCATTTGCCTCTGAAATGATTTGCTACTTAGGCATAGCATGAATATGCAATTGAATTAAATTCTCAATTCAGCAAAAGCCTAAACCTCTAATAAGCTTCAATCAAGTAAACACATACTGGAGAATTTCAGGTTCTGTGTCATTAGGTGTCTATACATACTCTTTAAAATTCAAGAAGGTAAATTATTTCATTGGAACTACTTAGGGGCCTAAGATGAAGCATACGTCGAAGTACCTTGCTCAAGGCCCTATCATCTATCATTAGCCATAGACATGTACTTAAAGTTAAGCATATCCTTAAGTGTATTGCTCAATTCCTCCCTAAAAGCATAAAACTGATATGCTTTCTAGCACAGAAAATACCTTTGAGACTAGAAAATACTAAAAGTAATCTACCTTTGATTATATGAAATGTCACAAATTATTAGTTTAATCTTTTTAATAAATCTAAAGAAGTAAAGAAAATTTAAGGTCATGTAGCCCATACTAATTTCCAGGAATCTTGGTTACACTATAACCCTTCACTTTTACGTAACTCTGAAATCACAATATGGATGTGTATTTTGAAGTAATTGTGTTGGTGGTCCCTTCGTGCTTTCTGAACATCTAACAGTTAGCTAAGCAAACACACATGACTGATTAAAAGAAGAAAGGGAACTATTTTTACAGGGACCATTAAACTTTAACTGCCATCTGGCAGGGAATGATTAGAGAAGATCAAAATTAAGGCAGTCAACACAAATACTGTGTGGATACCTCAGGGAATTAATGTGGATAGAAGACGGTGGACTTGTGGCTCTGTTAAGAGACAGACAGAGAAGGAAGTGGTGAACACATCCTTTATGACTGTGCCCTAATGGCCACATTCACAGCAACAGAAGCAGAGAAGGAAAAAATCAAAACCACCTGGGAATAATCAGACGCTTGCTGTCATAAAGAAAGAAAGTTAAAGGATTATACAAGAGCCACACCATTCTTGTTCCCCAACAAGCCAGGAAGGAAATTTTTATTGTGGAGGTGTGTTGCAGTTGGCAGGTTATCTACTATCTTTACATAGGCATTTTAAATAGGGTCTGCAATAAATCTTTTAATTGAAAGGCTTTACAGAACACAGACCTGTGGTTGATCTAACTGAACACTGGATGTCACTATACACACTATTAGTCATTTTAGAGGCATTAAAAACACAGTCCAGCCATGAACTGGAGCAATCCAGACATGTTTTTTTAAAATCAGCTATCTTTAATTATTGTTGCTCTAGAGATAGCAGTTTCCATTAGCCAAAGCTTCCAAGCTGTCTAGACATGCACCAGTCAAAACTACTCAGCTGAGCACCCTGGCAATGCTGCTGGTAGGTGTTCCCTAACAAGTGTACCTCGTCTGACTTCATATTTTAGGGGATAGATTTGAGGTTTGTATAGAGAGATAATGGACTGGCAACATCTCAGAGCTGAGACTCTGACCAGGCAGCCTTATAACTTTGCTGTTATGGCTGGTAAGAAACAATCAAAATACAACTCACCCAAAAGTGCAACAGCCCTCCCATGAGGCAGCTCCTTGACTGACTGTGCTGGAGTAGAACCTTCTGTTCACCCCTCATGAGCTATTGGACTGGAAAACCTCTCTTCCCTCAAGAATGTGCCTTGAAGTTTTCCATTCCATGGCACTAATAATACACCTCTTCTGCCACTCTGCTGCACTTACCTGAGGGTGTTTTCTCAGGTATACAATTATTATGAGGGAGCACTTTTAGGAGACTTATCTTCCCTTATCTTATAGAAGATAAGGAAAAGAAAAACAAAGTATCTCTGAGTCCAAGTGGTATGGAAAACAAATCAGCACTCACAGCCCACAAGGTCAGCTTAGCTGCTAAAAAAGCAAAGGATGGAAGACAGGTGAGAGGACATAAAGCTTAGTTACAATTGATGAGTAATGTACTGTGAAATTAGACTTATTTTTTATTTCTTGAGCTCAATACACTATTTTGAAGTTATCAATAGCATAGGAAAAGCACATTATGTATGTTTCAAAGCCCATGAAATCTTGCCAACTGTACCCAATTTCATAAGCATACTAAACAACAAAATTATCAGAAATATACCATTACTGCTCTGAAATGTAGCCAGTAGAAATGTTTGATTATTTTAGACCTTGATTCCCAACAGAATTTTTCAATATACTCATGTGTCTACTTGTCACCCTGCATCATTGAAATTCTAGGACTCTAAAATGTTTAACTCTTCTGCACATTCTTATATTCAACATTTTTTAGTAAGAGGTAAAATACAACTAGAAACAGCCTTAGGTGGTTTTTGCTTATAAAGAGAACAAGCGACAATGCCTTTCCTGATTTACAAAAATACATTTCTATGCACATGTGAACCAAGGTCTTCTTAGTGCTATTCAGCCAAAACACTATGGGTGTCAAGGGGGTTGCAAATTTTGGTTTATTTTCCACGGATCCTGGCTGCACAATAGAATATCTAGGAGTCAGAAATTATGACTGGAAACACATAGCTGGAAATTATGTAGCCTGAGTCTTATTTTATTCCAAATAGCATTTTCTGAGATATATGCTGGGCAAAATGTTCTTTTGCTTAATTGCAAAGTTATATTTTAAAACTTGAGCATAGTTTTGAGCTGCTTAGTTGAGACTTATAAAGAGATTCTGCTCTTTCCTAAGCTATTTCTAGCCTTTATACAGTACAGTGTAATTCTGCTAACACAAGTAATCTGTTCAGGGGGCAAAACAGGAGTCAAGTGCAGCTACAATATACTAATATGATACTAATATGATATGTATAATATATCAATACAATATAATGTATCTTATACAGAGCATTATAGAGACTAGTGACTTCAATAAGCAGTATTAATGTTGTTGTATATATGTGCCATTTTACAAATGGGTGGGGGCAGAATATGCCTTACACAAAAATCTGTTGAGAACCTAGAAAGGAAAAAGCTGTGGTGCAAAAAGCAATGCTCTATCGTTCTCTTCTCAGAATATACTACAGACACAAAGCAGTGAAAAAGGCTCCTGAAAAAAGCAGCACAGCTCTGGTAAACTTCTGCAGTTCACTGTCCCAGCTTTGATGCAGTAACCTGTTAAGAACACTCAGAGTATGTAACAGCCTATGGCTCAGTCCTGTGAACAAGGTGCAGAGCATTCATTCTCCACATGCAAAATTCCAAGCACTGAGCCAAACTGTAAGAGAAATAGAGTAAACATTTGTTGATTTTTTTTAATAATACCCACAAGCATCTACAGATGTGATCCCATGTAATGAAGCATGTGGCCTTAAGCTGGAATTATTTGCAAACAGCAGGATCTCCTGGCAAAAGAGATGGCACTTGCTGTGTTATGAAAGCTGTCCCTCTAAAACCATGTTTGGTTAGCACCTATGCCCTGTTGAAATTGGCATAGATAATTCTGAGTGGGAACAATGCCAGCACGACAGATGGGAATGAATACAGGCATGCCAGGGAACCAGGAGGTTCATTGAGTCTGAGTATTAGGGACAGAGCTCTTTCCAAGAATTTAGAAGTGGCAGGCTGTCCAGAGTTTCTCTACTTTAGGTACAAAATGTGAGAATATATGATCTCTTTTGTAACTATGAGCAAAATCAATTACAGTCATTTAAAAATAGATCATCTGAGCCATGCAAAGCATGACAGAATTAGAGCAGCTTTTTCTCTGGGTTCAGACTGGCACCAGGTCCTAGAGGGCAGAACCTGTGCACTGGAGTCAAAAGGATTCCACAGGTTTTCTGCTAAGTGCTTCAGAGTGAAAAGCTTTCAGATGATAATGAATATTGTTCACTTGTACACTGCCTTTCAGGCTGTGAGCTCAAAGCAATTTGCAGGGATATAAGAATCTAAACTCATAGCTGGCAGGTGTGTCATTTACAATTAAGCAGATGAATCTTGCATGTATTAATGGGCTTTGGTCCCATCTCCCCTCCAGCCAGGGATCGTCAACTGGATGTAGAGCCTCTGCGAAGAAGGTGGAGGAAGGCAAAGTCCTTCTGCCACAGTCCTGTGTGCCCTGCTTTTGCTCTCTATGTGACAGAAATAGCCATAACAGATCAGTTATCCAAAACACTAATTTAGTCTCCAAACAAGATTTACTAATTCCTGTAGGGTTTTTTTGAGCACTAAGCAGCTGCATTTCCTATTTCTCTTTTCAGATTATGAATGGCCAAAATGTATTACCCAAAAAGACTTGTCCAGGATCATTTATATAATTCTGGGAAACAGGAAAAACAAGAAATCTAAGAAAAAATGCTTAGGTATTTTTGTTTAAAAGCTAAGAATCTGGTGTTGCAATTTTCCCTGCACAAAAAGCCTGTATTTCCAGAAGAGCCCACTAGGAAAACATTCTTTCATTTTAGATTCCTTCAACTTCAGCTATAAAAATTTATGGATACTTTTGACAAAAAATAGCTCTAATTTGGGCAAAGTCTTGGCTGTCTGAACTGTGTATTATAAGAAAGGTGTTAAAATCAGATTGCCAGTGTTGTGCTCTAACCAGTGCAGCCAATACTGTCAGCTTACAGCTGAAGTTTGTTTTCTCTTCAAAAGGTGTTTAGTACTGTTAGCAGCATAAAAAGCATTGCTGAATTTATTTTTATTCAATCCAATGATATTTTGTAACCTAGAAACCCACATGTGTATTATTCAGTGATTATTCAGATTGACCATTTCAGGTATGGGCTGCTTTTGCAACACAGCCTTGAGGAATATCTAGAGACATCTGAGTAAGAAAACTTAGATATAGTTTAGTTAAAGGAGTTTATGTTCTAAAGTAATGTTCTAAAATACATGAAGAGGTATATTCATTCTAAATGTTCTGAATCCTCTGTGCATTTATAAAAATTACTTGGATTAAACATCAGTGGATTTCTTTATTACTTTTCCTCAAAAATCAATTTCCAAAAAATATTAGGCAGATGCATAATAATAATTTTTAAACACATGAGAGTTCACCCTGAATGTTGCAATCCTGACACACACAGTGTAATAGATGTGAAGCATAAAGTGAAACTATTTGTGAACCTGACATTTCCTTCCACTTTAAGTTATATTGCAAGGGTTAATGGTTGGACTCAATAATCTCTGAGGGCTTTTCCAACTTTAAAAATTCTATGATTGTATGCAATATAAATAAAAGTTGCATTAAAATAGGGAATCATAATTTTATAGAAAAAACTATCATTTTTGCTGACATATAAAATTAATTTTAAAAGTACAGGATTGTCTTCCACCTTGTGACATTCTGGGTTTTACAAAAGGCTGGGTGTAATTTTTAATATTTATACTGTTGTACAGCATTGTAAAAGTAACCAGTAGAAGCTGAATGCTGGACAATAGGGCTTGTTATCCCGAGGGAAAATAGCTCTACCAGTCTTTTCTGGCTAGGTGTCTTGGAGCCTTTAGGTCACTTGCCACCAGAATCCAACAGCCAGAATGAAGATGAGTTTTCCTCTTTTCCATGCTGAATTTCTGCTGAAGCAGAATGTTTTTCCTCTTGACAACATCCCATTTGGACATATATAGCTGTGGTGTAGCAGACCCTACTTGTATAATCATTGTGATATTTAAAGCAGATCTTAAAGACCCAAAAATTACATTACGAGGATTATAATGATTTCCCATTCAAATTGCATGAATGTTCTCAACGGTATTAGCACACATTTCAAATCTTGCCAAGTATGAACATGGTACAATGTTTGTGGCTAACGTCATCCATTTCTAGGACTCAGGTGTTAAAATAATCAATGGAATGTTGAGCAGAATGCTCTACAGCCTAAATTAGCTCTTCTTTGTTAATTGCCTCCTGCTCTTCACTGAAAAAAAGCCATTGAGACTATAAAAAAACAAATTTTAGGAAAAAAAATGCTTGGGTAAGTACTCTTGGGGACAAAGATCACTGAAGAGACAGTTTCTCCCTTTTCCTTGTAAGGAAGTTTAGAATTTAGAGAAAAAACTTTATCATCTGCATTCCCATGAAGAACCTCTTATGATCCAGCCAACTCTGCAATTAAAACATTACTTATATCAAAATTGGCCAACTACTAAAAAACAGTAAGGTAAACAGATATTAAGAGAGTGGTACCAAGAGAATTTCTACTTAATGCAGAGCCATCTAATAATGGCTTTGTTCCTTCTTCCCAGAGCAAAAATGGTTTAAATACTCTGGAGTGTATTAATTCTGCTCTATACATATTTTCTTTCCACAAGCCATTGCTCCAGTTCTATGAGTCCTGAATAGGAAGATTCAAGCTGTGAGTGAAAGAAGTAGAACTGAAACATGGCCCAGGCTGTGAAAAACACTGAAAACCCCTGACTTTGTAAATCAATATCAATCAATGCCCTGCAAAGTACATCATAAATCTGGATGTTCAAGAGAGCTAACCCTGAGGTAATACACCTTAAGTTTTAAAATATTTCACAACATTAGGATAATCTCAGGAGGCTTTTGATCCAATTTCATCCTTTGGGGGTGTTCCAACAATTAAAAGTTATTGGAATATATTGGTTTTCCAGATACATCTCCTCTTCTAAACAGATTTTAAAAAAAGACGAGTGTGAGTGTGTGACATGTTTTGAGTTAATAATCCTCTGCTGGGAGATAAAATTTAACCTGAAGGAATAGGTTT
This sequence comes from Molothrus ater, assembly GCF_012460135.2. NCBI lineage: Eukaryota > Metazoa > Chordata > Aves > Passeriformes > Icteridae > Molothrus > Molothrus ater. The sequence continues at coordinate 16,819,542 of NC_050484.2, forward strand.
CGATCTAGCAGCAGAACATTTTATTTAGGCTTTGGACAATGGGATTTCTCTTAACTAGCCAAGATTTCTCCTTCAGCAAATATAGAACATTCAGATATAGACATTCATGTTTTATAAGCTATTAATAATAAATGTTGAATTCTGGCAGACCCTCCAGTGCAAAGCACTCAGGACATGCTCATTTATTTAGCATTGCACAGGATTGTACTTGCTCAACTGAACCAGTATGCAGCTACCATTATTTGCCTGTACCTGGAGGAAAACTAGCCCATATCTATCAGGCAAGCATTCCAGTTTATGGGTACTGTTCCCATCTGACTTATTACCTGCTTTCTGGACAGATATAAGGCTTGATAGCACTCTAAGAAGTCACCAGAAAAATGCCATTTGTATGCAACATCCATTCTGCTGATACTCATGTGTAGTAGTATTCAGAGCCTGATATGTGTAGATACCAATTCATTTCAGGGTTATAAAGTGAAAGTCCATGTCACTGCAGGACTGATACATGGATACATCAGTGAACCAAATGAGCTGCTTGGCAGTGAGGTGAAACAGATGTTTCTTTTCTTAAAATAAGGACAAAAAGACTGGGAGAAGCCTTGTGGTTCCAGGAGAGGTTTTTTAGAAAGCTTGGAAAATTTGGGATGTCCTTTTCTCTTTCCTTTCTGGGAAAGGAGAAGGCCATACTGGTGGAACCACAGCTAGTGGTCACTTGCTGTTCTTAATGCCCTGACACAAACCTATCTCAGCAGCAGGGAATTGTAAGGCCACAGGAGTTGTGGGAGAGGACTGGCTCTCCAGGCACCATGTACTGCTCAATCATCTGCACTCTGTCTTCCTTGCCAGGGGCAAAATGGGGAGAATATCTCCTCTGGCATCCTTGGCTACTGCCCGTGTGCATAACTGGTCCTGACAGGGAGAGACAATTGGAAAACTGGGAACCTGCTCAAAAAGATTTTCAGAAATGTGGTGAGCAACTAGAAATTACACTGTCTTTAGTGCACTGATGCCCTTCCTTGGGGACCTACCAGCAGGTCAGCCATAGGATAGGAAACTGTGTGAGATTAACAAGTGTTTCTTTATTAAGATCTTCTTGAATTAAACTCAGCCTGGCCCCCAGAGACCAGCTTTTCAAAATCCTCCTGAAAGGAACAGCTGAGTCACGTTCACAATACAATATCAGATGTTATGCCTTAAAAGCAACAATAAACCAGTGTTTAATAGTGGTTTTGACACAGCTCACAACAAATGGCTTGTGAATGCATCTTTTAAAAAACATTCTGGGGTGGGAATTGTGACAGAAGAGAACACTTCTTTTGTGAAAGAAGAGGGTTTCTGTTTTATGCGGTTTTGAGTCCGTGTGACTTTGTGCTGTGTGTACACAGGAGTGTAATTTTCACTTTCTTTTCCATTCATGAGCGTTGGGGGAAGATTTGTTTCATGCCTGGAGGTCCAGACCTCCAGTTTGCCAGTGAGAAAGCACGTCTCTAACTGCTGTGCTTCCTTCTGTGAGGAAGTGAATTTCTTTGTTGCAGACACCCTGCTGGCTGCTGCACTTCCTAAGGTGAAGTACCCGTCTTCAGAAATGGGGTGCTCTGAATGTCACTGTGCAGCAGCATGTCACATCTGAGTCATTCCAACACTGCAGCATTTGCCTTTGCTTTATGGTTTTGTTTGTGGTGATGGAAATATTTATTCCCACAATAGCATACGAATTGAATCTTTTTTGAATTAATGAATGAATGAATTCATGAATGAATAGTTCTGCCTAACCATTAAAGGGTTTTGCCATTGATATTTATTTCTTAGTGTTTGTCTATGGAAGAACCGTGTGGCAGACACGTCGGATCTGTCCATACACCTCAGTTTCCAAAAAATGTGTGTAAGCTGTGACAAGGAAAAAAACTAAAAAACCAAAACCACTGGCTTATAACCTCTTTTGCTGACCTTTTTACAGACTGACTTTTTACTGCTGTTACTAAGACTCTGGATGCACACTGGAACCAAACCAAGCTTGCTGCTGTATTGAGGAAGGGAGCAGAAGGCCAGGAAATTCAAATTGTGCTGTTGCCTCTCACCTTTGGACCTACAACTGACTTCTCTCCCCTTTACCTACAGATCAGAAGACTCTGTGTTGTAGGTTATAAAAGTAACATTATGGTTAACACTGGTATGCAGCAGCTGAAGGCACCTTGATCATGTTTGTTGGGAGGTGTTCAGGTTGCTGATAGGGAACATGTCTCAGCTTTGTTGCACCTGTGGATTAACCAGTGACAGCAACATCAATTGTCCTGTAAGTTTGCAGGAGTCCAGCACCCATCCTGAGACTGTTCCCATCCCTAAATACACACACAGCCCCTTACTTGGTCCATTGGAGACAGCTTGCAGCACACAATTTTAGAATTTATTTTTATGGCGCAGATTGTATCCAGCGAAAATTGTACAACTTAGATAAATGTTTCCCAGTGTTTCAGTCACAACGTCAAATTTTCAGCATCTTTACTAGTTGGCACTAATACCACTTACAATTGCAAATTACTATTAAAATAACAATCTCGTTTTCAAATGAAAAACATCAAAGCACATGTAAGTGATTAAAGTGGGAATCTCAGGAACACATGCTCAGCTCAGTGAAGATAATCCTATTTCGGTTAATCTTGATTAACAAGGATTCTTTCGCTGCTTGGGTGTGAACCTGCTCATCGTGCAGAAATGACTAATTGAACAGCAGGGGCTCCTTGCACACAACGGGTGTCCTCGGACGCGCCCCCTTTCCCTGCCGTGACCCGAGCGCCGGGGAGGGGGCGCGACGACAACCCTGCGCCGGGGACACCGACACTGACACCACCCTCACGGCCGAACCGCCCCCAAGCGCGGCGGGCGCACTGCGGCTGCGCGGGGAAGCGGCGCGCGCGCCCCACGCCCCCCGCCGCCGCCAATGGCGCCGCCACAAAGTGACCTTGGCCGCGCTCCGCCCCTTCCGCCGCCCGGCCCCGCCGCGCCTGCGCACAGCCGGCCCAGCCCTCCCGCCCGTCGGCCCGAGCGCGGCACCGCAGCGGTGAGAGCCGCGCCACTCCCGCCATCCGCGCCCATCGCCGCCCCCGCCCGCCGCACCCTCACCCTCTCCCTCTCTCCGCAGAGACGCCGGATCCTGAGCCCCGGGACGCCGCCAGCTAAGATGTTCGCCTGCGCCAAGCTCGCCACCTCGCCCTCCCTGGTGAGTGGGGGTGCGCGGGGGGCGCCTGCGCTTCGTCACCGGCCCCGTCCGTGTCGGCGGCGGGGTCGGTGCCGGCCGCGGGGCGATCGCGGGTCGAGCGGGCCTCCGAGCCCCGCGGCAGCGCCCTGGGACGGGCCCGTACCGAGCGCTGCCCGCCCGAGCGCGAAGGAGGGGGGGCGGGGGTCGGGCAGACTGCGGCAGGGCCGCGTTCTCCTTCCTGCCTCCTTGGCGCGGCCGGGGCCCGCTGCCAAGGTGAGGGGGGGCCTTCGCACACGAGCGGCCAAGGAGGGGGAGGTCAGCGCCGCCAGCAGATCCTGGGCCTACTGCGCTCCGTGCCTCGCTGTAGGTCAAACTCCAGCCTGTTGCTTGTCCTGGGCAAGGCCGGAATTCTTTGCCCTTGTGGAGATAAAAGACTGTTCTGCATGAAAATGCCCTCTCTGGCCTGCAGAAGATCTCATCTTGCATGGTCCAGGCCCAGGTTTCTCTTGCAGGAAGAGCTTTGTGCAAGAGCCGATATGACCTTAGGCTGCTGGGAGCCCAAGGACACATGCAGGCCGCTTGTGAAAAACGATTCATTCATTTGTACCTCGCTAAATTTGAAAGTCTAGGTTACATCTGTGCATTTAACAACTTCGAAAATCATTTTGATGGCTTTTATTTGTTCATTTCAAAATGTGTTTCACTGCTTCGTGGTCGGTCGGGATTTTTTGTTGCCGTTTTGCTCCATTTTCTGTCATCATAATGCATGTATATGTTCACTGAATGGTGTGGCTATTTACTATACATCTTCTGAAAACAGCGCTGTCAGATTGCATGGCAGTGCTTGCTTCCATATCGTTTATTGTGTATGCAGCTGTTCAGAGATTGCTGTCTTTCAAGGAAGACAAATGGCTTAGTAACTAATAGTCTTACTGTCTTACAAACTATTGTATGGAACAGCTGTGATTAAATGTTTCATTTTTTTATAGTTTTTTTCCTCCTCTTACAGATCCGTGCTGGATCAAGAGTCTTGTACAGACCAATTTCGGCATCTGTGTTGTCTAGGCCAGAGGTCAAGAATGGAGAGGTACCTTATAAACAAAATTCTGTATCTTCCTAAATTACCTGGTGAGCCTAAATGTCCTCAACCTAGAGTTCACTTGTACTAACTCAATTCCTATAGTGTGAAACTTGCTTTAAGTCAAACACCTAATAATACTTGTTGCTGTCTTGCTCTTTCCCCTGAGAAGTCTTTCACATTTAAAGTTGATACTTTCAGGTCGAACAGGTAACATTCTGAAGTTTATGACTTAACAGTCTCATCACTCTGAAGAATAAGTAGACATTGCATCTAATACAACTTTTTAAACTGCATAATAACACTATCACATGGTCTTTTGTCTGAATATAATGTTTTTTCATGTTTTGTTTTCTTAGGGCAAGTCAACAGTTATCGGGGCCCAAAATACTGTCTCCCAGCTAGCACTTAGGGAATTCCAGACTAGTGCTATCAGCAGGGACATTGACACTGCTGCCAAATTCATTGGTGCTGGTGCAGCCACAGTAGGTGTGGCTGGTTCTGGTGCTGGAATTGGAACAGTCTTCGGTAGTCTAATCATTGGTTATGCCAGGTAATCAATCTCTCTTTAAAAACTATTTAATTGTATGCAGATGTATCTTGAGACAGCTGAACTGTAGAAAAGATAATGGCACTGTAATAAATTCTGTTAATGATTACTGTTACTGATACACATGGCTGAAGAGAATCTTATGAAACTGTACCATATTCATCAGGATGGCTCTGTTGTTAAATTCAGAACTTTGTACACTCTTCCTGGAGGAGAGCCATGAAAGAAATTGCATCATTAGACTTGGTTGGTCTTTTGGTCACTGAAGTCCAGTGTTTGAGCATTCAGTTCCAGAACTGAAATAAAAATCCAGCCTGTATCTTTCCCCATGTCCTTAGGAAAAGTCCTAAATAGTCTTCATAGTCAAAATCATTGTTTAGGAATGGATGTTTTCTAACACATTCAGCTTTGCATCTCAGAATATTCAGTTATTTTAGCAAATGAGTTATCATTCCTTCTAGAAATCTGAAGAGGGCAAGGGTGAGGATTTTATAGTAGGGATGAACTTTCAGGTAATTTTACAACATTTATGTTATAGCAGTAGTTCATGTGACATTATGGAAGCGCAGAACTGATACAGGCATAAAAGAGGTTTCATGTTCTTCACAACTTTTTAATTTTTTCATTTAAGTCTTAACTTCTTAATAAAGATTTTTAAGCCTTTTGGAAGACAAGAAGGCAATCTTTCCACTTGAAAAAACAAGTGTTTTCGGTACAAAATTAATATATCAAGTTTTGAACTTGGCATGAACATGTCAATAAGCGGTTGTAGAACATTGCTTCAGAGTTTTATATTGGAGATTTCTCTCATTTCTTGAAGGCATATTGCATTTTTGCAACAAACTGCTTCAACTTTTTTTTTTCCTATTCTTAAGTGGTTTCACTTCCTGTATTTGCCTTGAGAGCTGATTAAAACATGATACACACTAAATTCCTTGGGAGTACGGTTCTTATGTCACAGATGTGAAATAAATTTCTACATTAGACCTGAGTCTAGTCTTAATTGCCAACTAATTTGTCTTCAGTGCAATCCTTGCAAAAAATTGCTTGGATTTAGTGAATTTTCCCATTTCAGAATCTGTAGCAAGGAACTGTGAGGTTAAACTGCATGAAAAACATCTTAATTGTAAGGATAAAAAGGACTTACACCTTCTCTTTCTTTTAGAAATCCTTCTCTGAAGCAGCAGCTGTTCTCATATGCTATCCTGGGATTCGCCCTGTCTGAAGCTATGGGTCTCTTCTGTCTGATGGTTGCTTTCTTGATCCTATTTGCCATGTGAATGGAGATCTGCCTGTAATATTGGCATTGGAATGTAACTGCATTTTATGGGACTCCCAAAATGTTGGTGTCATGGAAATTAATGCTATTTCCAAAGTCATTTCATTAAAGATAACAACTGTCAACTTGTTGCCTTCATTTTTGTCTTTCTCACTAGGGTATATGGAAGACGACATTTTGTAATTCAGTCTCCACGGATTGCTCCTGATAATGACATTGCATAGCACTCTTCCAGTCCAACGTTTTATTTATTATAATCAATGTGGTATATATGTAAAAGACCAAAGGATGCAGAGATTAAGTGTGCAAGGCTGTAGTGTTGGCCTTGTTCCTTCACTTGTGTTTTTGTTTTTTTCTTAAGCTAGCTGACATGCACATTCTGGCACCTCTTGATAGAAGGAGCCAAACAGAAATCCATGAAGGTGATAGGACACTTCATATCAGTTTTCAAGTACACCAGATATTTTGATTACCGTGGTAGGTTTTCCACTTGGATCTGAACAGTGTCCCCATTGAGCTAAATAAGCAACCACTTTAGTATGGTCCAAGGCATTTAAGTTGTGATTCATGGACATTATATTTTAATTCGTTACTGCATTTTTGGCATCACCTAATTTGAAGAGAGAGCTTCCAGCTTTCCAATTTTGTAGTCAGCCTTGCATTATCTCACACATTCTTTGAAGAGCATTAAAATTAAAGCATTTTGGTTTAAAACAATAGCTGCAGTATCTACCTTTGCTTCCCTTGTAGCAGTCTAAATGGATTTATGGTGTCATCCATACTTGGAGGAAAGCACTGTGTGCTACTATACTTACCTGGTGGGGGGCTTGATAGCATCTCAAACCTTATCCAGAACACTAAATATTCTGGTCATATAACAAAAAAAACTGAACTTAGTAAGAATGTAAGCCAAGCTTGTTAAATGTTTTGTTATCTTGCTCCTAAGTAATTACTGAATTAAATATAGGAATTTTTATTGGAGGAAATGGAGAAATGATTAATAGCTCAGAGAAGTGTAAGATGTGGGTAAGATTCTGTTTTAATCTGAATTAAAAAGTACCAAGTGGGTGTTCAAAGAGATATGGTTTAGTGGACTTTAGTCCTGTTTGGTTTATGGTGGACTTTGCAGTGTTAACAGCTGGACTTAATGATCTTCAAGGTCTAAAACACCTTTCCTTAAAGGTGTTTCACAACCTAAATGATTGTAGAATTGTAGAAAAATTTAGAACCTAGCACAAGAAACAACTTCCCCCACATGTTCTTAGTAGAAAACAGTATTCTCTAATTCAGAGAATGTTCTTTTATATATGTGAATTTCAGAAGAGTAGAATATGAAGCAAATAAGTATCTTCAGAACAATATTAGTGTCTTACATGAGTAGATCAGGAAGTGGAGTTTTGAGGAGTGAGAGGGGATAGGAGGTGAAAGCACATTGCAGGTATCTTCCATGTGGTCTATGCTCATGCAGTGCTGATTTTAGGGACCTGCTATTACCCATTCTTGGAAGCCACTGATTTGCAAAGCTGACAGTGCATTTGTCCTGGCTGAAAGATATTCTAGACTCTAAATTTCATCTTTGTATTGCTGTCGTGGTAGGTGGTGAACTTTTTTCTTTCAGTACAGCAGGGATCTCTAGAGTCATCTGAGGTGGTAATCTGCATTCTCTAAAATCATGGACAGTCCAGTGAACTAGCTTATTCAAGCTTCAGGTATCACTGGGATTTGGCCAAACAAGCATCTTCAGATCTTCTTGGTCAAGTCCAGCTCCAACTCTGTTAATTCAACTGAGGAATTTGTTTGCATATAAAATGTTTCTGCTGAGTTTTAATGGTGTTTGGTGGAGATAGAAGACCTGGTTGAATTACTGCTCTGTACCTTCACTCAGAAAGCCACCTGAGTCACCGTGAGTTATTTGAATCAGGTTTGAATAATGAGGTTTGGATTTACAGCCCATCTTTTACCACCCTTTCAACATGAACCTTTTTTCTTGTGATCAGCCTTGCCTGAAAGGCAGTGGACAACTTAGGTCATCCTAAATGTGGACGTGAAGGTTGTTTTAGTAGTAGCATCTCCCCAAGCTTTTTGCCTTTTAACTCACTCTTAGACTGGTGAGCATAGGCCAAACTCAGGCAGAGTGGCTGTTTAGTTACACCAGTGGTGACAGAATCAGATCTGGGTTCTACAGATAAAGATTAATCAGGGACTTTCAAAACAAGGCAACATACCTTCACACAGAGGATTATCCTCCTTATGGACAATAAGGGGCTTAGAGTTAGTGAGTGATGGGCAGATACTGACAGGTGAACTATTACAGGGCACATGGAATCCCTTCCCAGCAGAGCTCAGTTGGTCAATTTGAGTGGTCTGACAGGGAGTACCCTCAATTTTCCTAAAATGCTCAGAGAAGTAACAATTATAAATGTGTAAAAAAAACCCCAACCCAGTCTCTTTGCCTTAATAGGGCAGCAAAACTAAGGTCTCTTGATCTTCCTGTAAGAGCTTCCATCAAGTAATCTTCCTGTAGGTCAGAGAAACCAAACTTAAGTTTCATGACGTGTTACTGTAGGCTTTACTTTGCCAAAACCTTTTTCAGTTTCTTCTGACATGGACCATGCTGAACTCAGATGGTCAGCTCATGAAAATTTGTCTTGTAGGTTCTCCAGATTCAAAGAATGACTGTTCATGTTTCATTGCTGAAGATGAAGCCAGCTAAACCTCTGAAATACCCATGTTATTCTAACGGAAAATGAAGGAAACATTAAAGTTACCAATTATGCTCTTAAGTTACTGCTGCAGGTAAAAGTGATTCATCCCATGCTGCAGGTAAAATTGAACATCCTGCTGCTGGCTTTTTCCATTCTCCTGCTTTCCTTGTCTTTGATTTTTGCATCAATTTCACACTGAAGAAAGGAACCTGTAGTTCAGTTTTTTAGTCCAGGCTTAGGACTGCTGCTGCTATGTAATGGTGAAGCTAAACCATCAAAAAGGAGTTTTTTCCAATACAGGTCTCAGTTGCTCTCTGAAGAAAGATCTCTGTTCCTCTCTTCTACATGTACAATTGAGTTCTTGCAACATGCTACTTTAAAGAATAATTCCACCGCTAAGTAAACAGTGTACTTTAATGCAGTGCTTTTTATCCTGCCATATCTTAAAGAACTTTGCAGAAGGGCTGTACAGTGCCCACCAAAACCATACACGAGAAATGAAACATACCATACTGTCTTGTGCAAGTTCGGAGAAACTCAGCCAAAATGTATTTTACTGGAACTGATATTACTTTTTTTAGAAGTACTTTATTGATACAGCCTTGCACTCTCAGATCAGTCTCAGAACAAGATCAAATTATGCACATGCACAGAATTAAAGCTCCATGTGTGATTCAGACTACACACTAGCTAAACTCTGTGGCCATATAGGGTTATGCTACTTTTTTAATTAATCCAAAATTCCTTTAGGTCCTTTTGTGTAAAATATAGGCGTTTGCCATTATTCTGCAGTGCTGCGGCATTTTTAATACATTAACCAAGGTGAGTGTTTAGCACACCCATGGCTTCAGGCACACACCTCGCTCCTGCCCTGAGAGCGGGTGTCTTGAGAGATGGGGAATCTCGCCAGTCCAGGGCTTTGGAGCGCTGATAATTCCAAAAGTTGTATGTGACAGGCGCATGAAGACTTGCCGCTGAGCGAGGCCTTGCAGTGCTTTACTCACTACGTGCTGCCTGCTGTCCTCAGCTGCCGGCCCTCCCGCACATCCCACCGCAGAGGACGGGCACCTCATGCTGAGCTCCCCTCGGCCACGGCCGCACCAATCCCGCCCCACCACGGGAGCAGTGCCCGCCGTGCCGAGTGCGGCCGAGGCCGGATCGGCCATGGCTAGGCCTGCCATGTCTGGGCCCGGCCGGGGTCGCTGTGGGGACCGGGGACCGGCCCCGCCCCCGCGCCGCGTGACCGCCCCGCCCCGCGGAGGTGTCAGCGCGGCTCTCGCGAGAGGTGACGGAAGCCCGCGGGGGACCCGGCCTTTAATGTGCGGTCCGGCGGCGTTGCGGGTGAGTTTGTAAACACGGCCCGGCCCGGCTCGGCCCGGCGCGGCGGCTCCTCCTCCCTCCGCGCTGCGGCGGCGCCGGGCGGGCGGGGGCGGCGGGGCGGGAGCGGCGCGGCGCGGCAGTGGGCGGGGGATGCCCGGGAGGCAGTAACATGGCGCCGCCGCTCCTCTCCGCGGCAGCCCCCTCCCCCAGCGCGGCCTGCGGCTCCCGCCGCCCCTAGAGCGGGGCGGGGCGGCCCGGCCGGCGCCGCGGACACCGGTACCCGCCCGGAGGTAGGGCCTGGCGGGCGGCCCGGGACGCGGGGCGGCGAGGCGGGCGGGCGGGTGGGTGGGTGAGGGGACTACGGCGCGTCCGGGAGCGGTGCCCCGCGGGGGCATCGCCGGCAGCCGCCCCGGGCCCGGCCCGCGGCGTGGAGGGCGGGAGGAGAGGGCAGCCGGGCCTCGCCTTTCCGCCTCGCTTCTGCTCCGGGGAGGCCGCCAGCTGCGTCCATCTTCGGCTCTGAAGGAGAACTTGCTCCGTGCCTGTGCGGAGAAGGGTGCGGGTGTGGGGGATGCCGGGCGCGGGGTAAGAACAGCTCTTCGGCACCAGGTGTTGGCCTGCCTGGTGTCTGGCCATGGAGCTGAACCTCCTGGAGCAGTTGCCTCGTTGACTTTGCCTGTTATTGTGCGTAATGTCTCTCGAGTTGTCAAATAAAAGGTCTCTGAAGCTTTCACTTGAAAAAACATGTCACAGACCCTCAATTAGTGATAGCTGCACGGTGTTTAAGCACAATGTTTTCTGTCAAGATGTAACGTCATGTTTAGAGTTAGGGGAAATGTGTGCTGCCATGTTGCTTCTGCAGTCTTACTCATTCTCCAGCATCCCTGTTTTTGGAGGGAGATCCATTAGTGTGTTTATGTGCCCCATTCTTGCACCTATGTACCTCACTTGCTTTTTGTCCTGTTGCTTTCTCTCAGAGGTGTTTATTTTCCAGTAGTGATACTGTCACCTGTTTACTTGTGCTGAAATGACAAATTTGAATAATCTGAACATTCTGAATCATCCCCTACTTTCCAAACAGCGACCACAAACATGGCTGAAATGTATTTTATTTGCCAGATTTTAAGACAGTGGTTTTGTTTTCTGTTTGACGTATTCTACTGATGGCAGTGAATGTCACATCCGCACTTACTGCTCAGCATAAAGCCGGGTAAGAGGTAATAAAAACAAATGTTCTGAAGTTTGGGTCATAAGACTGCTAGGTCTGGTTAGATACTAAATTCAGCACGAGCTGATAGGATCAGAGCAGTCCTTGTGGTTCTGGTCTTCTCAGATGTTCCAGGTGGAATTTCTTCAGCCATCCACTGAAACAGGTTGCTGCCTGTTAATGGACTTCATTTCAGAGGGACAAACTGTAGTCCAGTTTGGCATTCACTTGAATTAACTCTGAAGTGTTTATAATTATGCAATCTAGAATCAAAATTGTCAAGCTGTCTTGTTAAAAAACTAAACAATAATTTTGTCAGGGACTGGTTGTTATATAATGCCTCAAAAGAATTGTCAAATAATGAGACCTTAATGTGTACATGAGTGAAGCAGCTCTTTAAAAAATCCATTGGGATTTTATGTTTCAATACTGACATTGTATTCTAATGCTTAATCAAATAGTTGAGCTTTTGATCTTCTTTACAATGTAGTTGATATTTCTACCCTGATTTGAATTCTAGAGACATGAATATTTTTGGTAGGTCTTTTTCCAGAAACTTCTAGACTATGCAGTATCTAATATAAGGTACTTTCAGATCTTAAATTTCATTATATATACTTTTATTAATCTTGCTTTTCATGCTGCTTTCCTTTTGTGACCATGTTGAACAGCATGAACTGTGGTATTATTTTCATTCTTGTTTCATTAAATTTTGAATGGGCCTAGTGCTAAAAATTCCTTTTCTGTGATCAGCTTTTTTTTCTTCTACTCTTAATTAACTTAAACTTACAAATGTACATTTTTACCTCCGTGAAGGTTTCCTAACTTGAAGTTATTTATAGTATCAACATTCTTAATGGTTTCTTAACGTAATCTTGAGTGTCTGTATAAAAATTATGTATTTTCTATTTTCAAAGGAGAAAATGTGATTCAATACTTTTAACTCTTATTTTAATATTGAATAGATTTCAGGTTACCATTGCTCTGCATAACTGAACTGTATTTGTTTAACATATAATATGCACTCTAAGGAGCCTTTGGATATAGTTAGTTACAAAAATATTAGTCAATATTTAATAATTATGCAATCAATGCTTTTTTTTTCCACATTTATGATGTACTGTTTTCAGCTTTGTTCAGTGTCAGCTTCAGTTCAGCCTGAGAACTTTTCCATTAGCTTCACTTCAGATAAGAGCTTTGCTTAAGCAAGGCATTCCAAGCAATGTATTATGTTTCCTTCCTAGGTAAATCCTGTGGTCATTTATGTAAATGCTTACAGCAAAGAAAAAGATCATTCTGTTTTAATGAGCAAGAGGAATCCTGTAGTGAGATATTTGATATATTTAAAGATTTTTAGGATTGATTTCTTTATAATTCATTTAATTTTAGACTTTAGGGATGCCATCTAAGAAAATGTGAAAAGCAAGTAACTTTTTGGTAAGCTGGGTTTTTAAGTGTTGTTGAAACAAGTGTAGAAAAGTGAGGTTGAATTTCTAATGTTTGTTAGGTCGAAGATGTTCAAACTTAGATAAATGAACTGGGGAAAGCAAGGCCTAATATCTCTGTAAGCAAATTGTGAGAAGATGGGAGGAATATGACCCCCTCTATATTTCTTTTATGAGGTTCATTGACATTTTGCTTCTCTACAAGAGCTGTATTCACACAGCCTGAATTTTTAGTAAGCTAAAGAAAGATCAGCGGTGTCTCTGAAAAATACTTAAGCCAGAGAGTTGAATTAGAAGCCACCATGTTCAGCCAGCAGGAGATGTTAAGGACCTTCCCTTATGCCATTAGTGCTCTCTGTTTGCCAGAAATGTATCTTCTTGTGGAAGAAGCCACTCCTGCAGCTGAAGGAGTTAAATTGCTTTGTTTCTGTATATGTGATTATCTGTCCAATGGCTGTCTTATTGGGACTTGTTAAGTCAATCATACTTTCTTTTGTCTTTAAGTCAATCATCTTTTCTTCTTGTCCAGATGTGCTGGCCTTCATAGAATTTAGACAAATGGTATGGAATATATATATGGAATTAACTTTAGACATCAGATATTAGCAGTTAACTAATAATATCAGCAAAAAGTCCCTAACATTTGACTTTTTAAAAGAAAAAAATTGAACCTTGTGCTAGCAGTGTAATATGATGAAGGAGTTCCAGTTTTTCTGTTTGCCAGCCATTGGTAGTTATGAAGTTTAAATATTCTGGACTAGGGCTTATAGTTTTCTTGCAGAATCTACAAGGTTAGTTTCTGCCAATCCCCCTTTCATTATGAGGAGGAATGTTTTAAATTTTCAGGTTGTATCTCCTCTATTTCCTTCATTGTTCAGTTTTAGTTTTTAGGACTGTCAAATTCAACAGTATTGCACAAATACAGTCAGATCACTTCTGCAAGTGCCCTGAAGTGGTCAAGCATTAATTACACTGGTTTTGCTTCACCTTTCTTCTTTTGCTTTATAGGAAACAGAAAATATAGCTCCAGTCCCTCTAGGTAAGTAGAGCACTTCCTTTTAAAATACAAATTGCTTCTTTTCAAATTTATGTCCCTTCTTAAGTGGTGTATTCTGCCTACTAACTTCTGATTTTTACTGAAATCACAACTTGCAAATCGTCATGTGTAGAAAATTGTGGAAATAAAAATAGACTCTTTAAATGTGGGAAGTGAATAAAATTTATGGTGTGAATGCTATATGTAAGTGTTGAAAGTATAAAGACACCATGTTCATTTTGATTTTTGTTATTATTTGCTTGGTTGCATGAAAAAGCTATCTCTTAATTGTGAGATGTTTAAATTTAGACAATAAAAATAGCTACCTCCCCCCCATCTAAAGACATCTTGGAAGGAGCTAAGCAAAATACTAAATTCAGCTCTCCAGGTAACCATTAAGAGAATGTTATTCTTACTGTGGCTAATATGTTCCATTCACTTTACCTTGAATAAGTATGTACTCTTAAGTAAAACTCTTAAAAGTTGATAAAAGTTAAAAATTTTGACCTGATTCTTTTATGCTTCAGTTTCCTATTATAAAATGAAGCTTTAAAGTAAAATCTTACATTACCTAAAGTAGTTACACACTATGATGAGATCAACAGAAAAGTTTAGTAAGAGTTAATAATTCTCTACACAGTAAGGCTTTGTATCTTGCAGTAAAAGGGGGCACAATCCCAGATGCAATGTAATGAATAAAAGGAAATGTTGACTAGACATGGCAGCTCTTGAGGAAATGCAAACATCCGTAGGAAAAGGCATCAGTGGTGCTGTAACATAAGCACTTTGTAGTGTTTGGACTCAGAGCACACTGAATGCTGATGGACTGCTGTAATTCTGGCTTGTCTCAATGGCCTGATACGGTTTCTGTCCAACTCTCATCTTTTTCAAACCACAATGTACAGATGTTTTGAGGGTTGGAGGGTTGGTTGCAAGTGGTCAGTGTAGCTGCAGGGCTTGGGTGTGCTTCTCATGTAAGCAGCAGGAGATAAATCAGCTACTACTGTAGCTGCAGACTGACAGATTGTCCTCTGTGGACTGTCCAGTTTAGGAGGGGGACACACTTGTGAAAATATGTATCTCTTCTTGCATGTTGGTCAGAGGAAGCATGCTGTCCTTCAAAAGTTTTACAGTTTTTGTTTGTTTGTGGGGTTAGTGTGTTCATAGCTGTCTTTTCTGTGCTCAGTTCTGGCAGCTTTCCTCTGTGCTGTTTGTGTCAGCCCTGATGTTACAGGAGGGCAGCCTCTGTATTGCTACAGTGCTTAAAATAATGAATCCCAGGGTAGGAGTGCACAGCCTGTGAGCAGCTCTGTGCATGGACGTCTTTTCATACACACCTTGCTTTCTACAGGTGAAGAGGAGGCTTTAGCTGCAAGTCTGGTGAGTCTTTAGTAGGTACATGTGAAGAATTACTTTTCTCAGCAAATTTGAAGAACGTTTTGCAGGGACTATTGACACATATACATTTTAAACAGCTGCTTAAATGTTCAGTAGAAAAATTTTGAAACAAATTGTCAGTTGTATTTTCCATGCTCCTGTATATAGGCAATTAAGAGAAATCGAAAGAATCTTTACCACTTAAATAAGCCAACAAGACATGGCTTAAGTCAGTGTAGGCTTCTATTCTTCGTAAGATCGTCTTCTAAAAGGTTTTGGAAGCGAGCCTCAGACTATGTAGTAATAGTTTCCACCAAGCGTACCCAAGGTGTTTAATTAAAATCTTATTGAAATATGCAGATAATTGTTGAAGCTATTTTTGTAGCACATTTAAATACTTATTAATGTGACATTTTATGGAGACATTTTTATTTTTTAAATAAGCATATTGCCTTAAGTATTAGTGAATTATTTGGAAACTCATTTTTATTTCTCCATATTAGATATATTTTAAAGGTGGATATATACTTATTTATATAGTTTACTGTGCCGTTTACATTCCAAACATCATGAAAGAGGCTTGCTACATTTTAAATAGGCGTGATCTGAGTGTATTTTACTTCTGTGTTGAAAGTACAGAGCAAACACCAAAAAAGTGAGGTTATTAGTGTGGTTTTAGTACTGAAGTTGATTATATGATTTGCTGTAAAGATTATTTCAAGGTTTTTTTGTGTTTAGCTCTGATGCTGTTACAGTGTGACTGGAATTCTACATATGGATTTCTTTATGCTACTGAAATGAATGTGGAGTTTGAAGTTTACAGAAGCAAGTTGTAGTTCAGTGGACTGTAGTAAGAATCATTTCACTGAATGTTCATTTTATCTGAAAGATGAGTTAAGGCTGGAGTTTCACATTCATATTGGATTCCTTCAGGAACTGTCTTTTTTTCTCCTGGACAAGGTGTTAGCTGTTGCCTAGGTAACAGTCCAGGGTGACTCTAATTCCCCTCTAGGGACAGGGTTATCACTTCATGTATTACATTTCTCATTTGACTGGGTGAGTAACATTTTTGTCAAGACTGCATCTAAGTTGCTGTTTTGGTTTTCAGGGGAAAGGTATTTTCTGAATTACTCTTTCTTACTGTGATATTCTCACTTTGTGCAGTCAGTCTACAACAGAGAGAGAGACTCCTTTGAAATTAGAGTGGCAATTACCAACATTTTTTCCTGAAAATTTGCCTTCTCTATGTTAGTTTTGTTACGTTAGGCAACATGTAATCCAGAAGGAAAAGAGGATGCAAAGGATGGGGTTTGTGTGCATTTTGTAGCTGCAACAGGCTTTTGACCATGCAGAGTCTTCTAAAAGTGTCAGAACATTACCCAGGTTTGGATTGTCCATTGCAGTTGTTCACCTCTGTTCCTCACTGGGATATCTTTACGGTATGCTTTAAATTTCAGAGTTATCTTGGATTGCACAGAATTTTATCCAGTCAAATTTTTAATTTCTGCAAGGCTGAGATTCCACAGCCCTGCTTGACAACCTGTTCCAGTGTTGTGGGATTTATTTTTTTTTAATGCTGTGTTTTCCTCATCCTCTACACTTGCTCCTAACTTTCTTGGTGTGTCTCATGAATGTTGCATCTCAGTCCTTTTATTATACTCTACCTAAAGTCTGGATCTGACTTTTCTTTATCAATACATTAGATAGTTTATGACAGCAAGCAGATCCTCCTTCTCCATTCTGAACAAACTTTGCTTCCTCTTGTTATGTAATAGTCCAGCCTCCTAACTGTTCTGGTGGGGCCCCAGATGTTTTCTCTCCAGATCATCAGCTGTCTGGGTACGGCACTTCAGCTGTAGAGTGCCAGATAAAGGACAGTAATCACTTCCCTTCATCTCACTGCTGTGCCTTTGTTAATTCATCCCAGTAGCCTCTTGTCTTTCAGTGCTACAAGTAACATGATGCTGAATCGTGTTGGGTTTGTTGTCCACCGTGAGTTACAGGTTCTGCCCCAAAGCTGCTTGACAGGCAGTTGCCCCTCAGCCTCCACTGTTGCATGGAGTTATTTTGTTCTATAGGTAAATACAGTTCTTACCAATTTGGCTGCACTAATGAATGCGAGCCCTTTGTTTTCCCATCCTGTCAGATCCAGTTTCTATTTAGATTTAAAATGTCCAAGGTCTTGCTCAGAATGCAAGTAAACTTCTTTTAGGTGCAAGAATTTGAGTGCTTCAACATAATTTTTTTTCCTCAGATGTTATCTGGAATCTCTTTACAAGGGATTACCTCACAGAATTCCATGTGGCCTGCAGTCAAATAATGTTACAAAGATGAGGAAATGAATTTATCTCCAACTTTTTTCCAGTAAGTTTGCCAGAAGGACAGCACTGCTTTTCTTTTTCACAAGGATTGATTGTATATTAGGCATTCAAAATTCACGGGCTTTACAAACTAAGACATAGAACCAGATAGGAATTTCACATGCAAATATGAGATTTGGTAATATTCCTTGAAAAGAGAAAATAAATGGACCTAAAAGATTTACATCTTCTCACCTACAAAAAATACTGACAGCATGGAGGGAGCTGATTTTATGGCTGAAACTGCATCTCTCAGAGACTGACAACAAGACATGCTAATAGAGTGGAAAAAATGCCCTACATGCACTTCAGTTAATCAAAATCTTCATGCTTTGGATTAAAAGAAACCAAATCATAATTGTTTCTTCCACCATTAGACATTTCTGATATAGATATTACTTGTCTACTCATAATACTTATCCATATGTCTATATTGCATGTGGTGGCATATGTACCCATTAAAGAAGTATACAGTGCCCTATGATGACAGGTTCACAAAAACTAATTCCTCTTGAGATCTAAACAAGACTAACTGTATTAGTCTGAGCCTGCATTTCAGAAAATGAGATTGTTGCATTGCTGAAGAATAGTGGGATAGCTGTTAACTCTGTTGAAGTTCCACATGTTGAAAGGATATACTCTTAAAGTGTCATGGATAAGGACCTTTATTTCTTACCCTGAAGCCTTAGTAATGAGTATTCAGACTTGCCCATAATCTTGTTAATATTCCTTATTAGTGAAAGTACCAAGTTCACAGTTTGAACAGTTAAAAAAAATACTTCATTCCTTCAGAAATTTGAGACAGGTTATGAACTCTTTGCAGACAGTGGAACAGTCTTCATCTTTGATTTGCTTTGCTGAAGTTTCTGGCAGCCATTCATCTCTCTTGACTTCTGATCTCAGCTCAATTTCCCCATTCCATGAAACATATATAGAAGTGACAGTTTAGAATCTCCTGCATGCCATGTTTTTCTTTCTTTGCTGTTGGATGAACATTACCAAGAGCACTGGAATATCCTCCTCTTTGAAAGACTGTCCAAAAAGGTCTGTACACAGTGGTTTTTTACTGTACAGGTACATCCAGAAGGATCAGATACTGTATTCCCTACAGATCTCTGAGGTAATAAGTCTGAAATTATCTGCTCATGCTTACTTGATATGTCTTGTGTCTAGTGCCCAGATGTGTACCAGAAGTTTAATTCTTAGGATGGTTAGACAGTTTGAGAATCCTTGCAACTCTACATGACCAGTATGCTGGGGATGACATGGTTTATTCTGCCTGTGATCTTTAATCATAAAAATATCTTTATTCATCTTTATTTGCTTCATCAATCTAAATAGTGTTCAGAACTATTACTGTTAGTTCTCCATACAAATATTCATTTAAAGATGAATGTATTTCCTCCAAGGCAAAGCCACAGATGCTACAACTAATTAGAGGATGTGTTGAAGTAAACTATTTATTTGAAAAATTGTTGTATTTCATGGGTGAATAGTGGACATTTTCTCATTTATATTTACAAAATCATTCATTATTATATTTTTAGCATGCAAGTAATTAATATCTTCTTTTAGTTACAGTTCATTGCCATGAAAAGGAGGATATGATAGCTTGCCTTATGAAACAGGTTTATATGTGAAATCTGGCAGGTATGTGTATTAGTCTGTGGGGTGAGTATGCAAAATAGCACCAAATATCATTAATACCTTCTTTCTTAAGTATTTTTAGCCTGTCAGTAATTAAGTAGCTGAAACATTATTAAAGTACATGTATTTGTAATTAAATTCATAACAGTTTACATTAAGGGCTATGTGCCAACTTATCTCTAATGATGAGCTTTAAATAAGGATTGTGAAAAGGCTGAGGAATGAACACTGCTTCTTCATCCGTTGGCACCAGAACCCTGACTGCATGATGTTGTCTGCTGCTTTGATCTCTTTTTAGCTGAGAATTGGATCATTATTACAATGTATTTGATTTCAATGGCAAGTTGTTCTTACTGTGTTTTCTGATACTTTTTGCAGTTACTCATGTTACATGTGAACATGTGGATTTCTGCTTGAGGTGTAGGTTCAGAAACTGCTGTGGTGGATTTTGTGTAGCTTCCTGACTTAGCTTGAAATCCATACTCTGAATCACGAGTATGTAGAATATTACTACAGCCACAAGGCAGAAATTCTTGCCCAAAGAATATTAAAATAGCTTGTTGATATATTGATAATTTGTTGCCTTATTTGTAAAATTTGTTACATTCTCATTTTAATATAGGTAGCACAACGACCTGTGGAATATGAGTGATGACAAACCCTTTTTATGTACTGCCCCTGGATGTGGCCAGGTAATGGTGTGAACTGAAGTTATTAGCATTGTTCAAATAAAAATAAAGCAGTGAAATGTATTTTTAGAGATTGAAGAAAAGGGGCTTATGATAATTACTACGAAGTATTTATGTTTTGCTGAGAAGCAAGAATTTATAGCATGTGGGTCTACACCAGCCAATGATTCCAGTGAAGGTGAAGAGAGAAGTTCATGTCCCAGATGCCAGCTTTGTACTGTAGAACAGAGGGAGGAAGTCAGGCTCTGGACATCGTCTTCCCTCTGGAAGGGCTGCTCCCCCACTTAGTGAGGACGGAAAGACAGACTTAAGTCTCTTAGTGTGATAGAATGCAGAAATTTCTCATTTATGCTGTATGCAGAGATAGGGTGCATGAATTATGGAGAGCTGGGCATTTGGAACTCAGGGCAGTAAAGTTCTAAGGGAAAAAAAAAAGTCCCTTGCTTGTTTCACCCTGTCTTACAGTGATCCTGCATTTTTAATTTCCCTCACAGTTCCATATGCACATGTCCTTTCTCATGGAAACATTCTGAATTACTGTACTCTGAGGTGAATTTAGTTTAAGTATTAGTTCCTGAGAGGTGATTCTTGACATGGATCTCTTATATGTGGAATGACTTAAATTAGTGAGGCATAACCAGAAACATAAATTGGAGCTCAGATCTTCACAAAGAAAATTAAGAATTTCAATGTTTTGTGTAAAATGTGTTCTTTTTAGGAAAGCTGCATCTTGGGAAACATTTTCTTAGATTATGTCAATTGAAGCACTAACTTCACCCACAATTACAGATGCATGGCAAATTAGTGAAAATAAACAAATAGTGAAAGTAAGAGTATCTCTTTTACAGAACTTAGTTTGTCTGCTTGCTGCTTTTTTTATAGCATATACCCCAAATATTGGGGAAAGTATACATGAAATGAGCAAACCTGAGAGGTTTTTAAAAATGCTGGTAAGGTTTAGATAATTCACAGCGTTTCAGTTGTCTGGCATTGTTCTAGTGTTACCTATTCTACCTGCCTCTTGTTTTATGTAGTAAATTGTCAGGGGCAGGAGCTATAGTATTTCATTTTATTTTACCTTTACACTATTAAATGCAGTGAAGTTTGTGATTACAGATCAATTCTCATTAATGTGGTAATACACACAATGCAGTAATCAAGTAGTGGTGATCAATTACTAGATGTTGTCAAGATCTATTAATACAGCAAATGGCTGTTTGCTGATGGTTGATGGAGGCTGCAGCACTCTGAAATGTTATCTTGGACTTTTGATAAATGCAAGTACTTATACTGCAATTTCCCTGGTATATTTAGTTATTACAAACATAACATAATTTGAGTTTTATAATATTTCTGCTTGGTGCTGTTGACCAAGGAACAAGATATATCTGCCTTAGAGGGTTTTATTTTAACATAGTAATGGTAGTTTTACATGTTGTAAAAGTTGCTTTCTGTGGAATGTCGTTGTTGTGTTCACACTCCCAATTACAACTGTTTCTTAAAACTTCCTGCCGCAGCGTTTTACCAATGAGGATCATTTGGCTGTCCATAAACACAAACATGAGATGACACTGAAATTTGGGCCGGCTCGTAATGACAGTGTCATTGTGGCTGGTAAGCATACACTTGTATTAGGTTTGTTCACTTTTCTGCTGGAATGGGCATGTGCTTTATGCATTTTCTGTACATAATGCATAGATTCACATTAAAAGAATGTGATACGTTTTCTGCACTAAACTTGTCTGCAGTGTGTGCTTAGGCAGTGTTTTCTTACGTAATTGAAGCCAGTAGTATTCTCCATAAGTTACTTTTATTCGTATCTGATATATAACCCAAATATTTTAAATTATCAATACTTATGTAATTGATTTAATTATATAAGCATTTAATAAAAACATGCTAATAAAGACTACTCCTAAGAGGACCTGTAACTAAATTAAACTGTATTTCAGTTTTAATTATTCATTGATATTACTTGTCTCTTCAATGTTAAAATATGTAGCATCTTTTACATATCATGGTGATATTAGAAGAATGAATCAGTGATTATTCTTCCAATGGGATAGTAAAAGAAAGATCAAATCTTTTGTTTTCATTTTGGCTTAAATTCAAAGTACTTTATTCCCACCTCTGAATTCATGTTATACCCTTAGTAATTACAGCTTTTGTCCAGGATCAGAAGTAATCACCAGTGGATGATTGACTGCATTATACATTTGAGAATTTTTGAATGATAGCACACGCATACTTAGCATGTGCTAAGTATGCTGAAGTTACAGTCAGTCTGGGTTTTTTTCAGTGGTGGAGCAGCCTAAATGAACTTCAGAAAGACTTTCAGACTTTTTCTAGTTTTTTTTTCCTTGTACATTGCTAATGTGTTACAATGAGCAGATTAAAAAAATATTGCTCCTAAACTAGCAGTTAAAAATTGTAAAATTCTGGATTGTACTCCTTGTCAATTACACCACAAGAAAAGGGACCTTTCCAATAATCAGGTGTTTATAAATGAAACCATGGGAGTGTCTCTGTGCAGCCACGTTCCAGTGTAGAAATTGTTGTAGACACCAGGCTTAATAAGTCCACACAATCATGCCACTTTACAGTATTTTAAATGCTGGAAACTTCATGTCAAGTGTAGTTAATTTTGACCTGATAATAACAGTGAAATAAGGCAAATTTATATACTAACAGGAATTTTCTATAAAGATGTTTTTGAAACTTCTTCATGGGATAGTCACCCAGATGCCAGAAGTCTTATGATTCCAGCTTGATCCAGAGGCATCATAGGAGTCAATGCAA
The DNA here is from genome assembly GCF_012460135.2 of Molothrus ater. Taxonomy (NCBI): domain Eukaryota; kingdom Metazoa; phylum Chordata; class Aves; order Passeriformes; family Icteridae; genus Molothrus; species Molothrus ater. The sequence goes on from NC_050484.2 coordinate 16,842,230, forward strand.
TCTTGTGCACAGTCACACTTTCCTTTAGAAGTTTGTGCACTTGGAAGTAACCACTGCTGTTGTCAGATTAGGAAAGGAGGCAACCTGGCTTTGAGCTGTGCACTTCTCTCATCTGTTTTCTGATTAAAAGCCTTCATATAGTCCTTATCTCTATTTGCAAATAGAGTCAGCTTGCTCATCGAAGTGTTCTGCTGTGCACTCGAGAATAGCTCCCTGTGGTTCGAGGCCACAAAGGAAATGCCGTGGTTCCCTGCTAGAATCGGCAGGGTGGTTTGCAGGCTCTGGGTGCTTGTCTCCAGCAGGTGGAGTTTGCCTGCCTGCTGCCTCCCCTCAGGGCAGAATGCAGCCCGAGGGATCCCAGCCGCTTCCTCGTCTCTTTCTGTTTGTTTATACTCTGAAAATTATTTAGGACAAGTAGGTTCATAAATGGTATTGTAAAAATAAAATTGTGGGGGTTTTATACACTTCTTTTCAGATCAGACACCAACACCAACTCGATTCTTGAAGAACTGTGAAGAAGTGGGCTTATTCAATGAATTAGCAAGTCCTTTTGAAAATGAGTTTAAAAAGGCTTCGGAAGATGACATTAAGAAAGTATGTTCAAAACATTTTTTTCTTCAGATCTTCCACTTTTTTAATATCAGAAATTGCCATTGAAAAAGTAAACTTTGGATTTATGTATTGCCTTCTAAACAATACCAATAATCATGTTTTATATGTGCTGTCTGTAGAGAACACAAGTCTATGATTACTCTCCTGAATTTTAGTTAACCTGATTAATTTTCATATTTAGCATTGATAATGGGACACATTGTCCTAATCATGTAAGTATCTAGTATCTATTGAAGTTAACCACGATGGTTTTGATTGAAATTTCCTGAGGTCCTGAATAAGCAAAAAAGGAGTCTGAAAAGTAAAGTTTTTAGCAGAAAGAAAAACACTCATGAAAACAATAGTATGTGAACACTGATCATTTTGATTGGTTTTGAATACATATGTTACTGTAAGAATCAGTCATCATGATAATGAGAATTAAGTTCTGACTAAATTTTAGGAAGTATCAGTAATTTGGTTATGGTTATATTCATTGTGTGTTGAAGTCACTTTTGCCTAGAAGCTGTTGATTACAACATAAAGATCTACTTATTTTTTAGTGTACTGATTGAAATATTATAAAAACTTGAACTGTATCTGTTTAGCAACTTCATGTTTTTGCCATATTTTTAAATGTTACTGTTGTTATTTATTTCAGTGCTTCCCAGTCATAACTGGTTAGGAACTTAAACATTTAAATACTTTTGCAAGTAAAAAATTTTGTTCAATGTCCCCTTTGACTAATTTTGTCTTTAGTTGATTACGTCGTTGACTTCTATAGGTAGTGATTAAAAATATGGTTTTATACCTACTTATATAAGTTTTGCAGAATCAGTGGCTTCATTTTGTTTCAGTAAAGATTTTGAGAGGTACTTGTGAGTAGGATGGATTATTATCCATTCCTGTCCAAGCCTCACCCTTACTTTGTAACAGCTGTATCAAATAATGGATTTATAAGTTTACTTTTTTTAGTTGCTGTATGCTGACTGTTTTCAGACCATGATATTTGGTCAAATTGATTTTTGACTTAACAAGACTATTTTCTGTATAGCTCACCACTGTCTTGGAGAAGGTTCTATCTATTGTAAAGTATTTTAAACATTTTGTCCATTTCTTGAGTCGATACTAATTTTCCACGCTGCCCTCTGTATTACAAGAAGAAAACACAGTCCTGCCATATCTCTGGATGATTTAACAAAGTGTGGAAAAATGTACCACAATAACACACTTTTTAGGGCATTGATGGTTGAGTTTTTTCTGTAGTACTTCAGTCACTTGTGATATGAGAAGAGATTCCTCTTCTTACAGTCTTCCCTGTCTATTAGTAATATATTGCACAGGAAAACTAGGAATTTAATTGAAGAAAAAGCATCTGGAAAAACTTCTTTGGGGGAAATTTCTTCCAAAAGTATTTAGATAGGAGACTAGACAGGAATATAGGCTTTCAAATCTATAGTATTGTTTTAAGTACTTTTATAGCTCAATTTCTTCAAGGCATTCTAGATGTCCTGGTGAATTTTACCTGTGTAGTAATATAAAATTTGCTTTTTCAATAATTATTAGCTGCAATAAGCTTGAAATTCGTCTGTACTAACTTTCTCAATTTGGAAATGTGGTTATTAGGCTTTTGTGCTTTGTAGCATGAGATCTAATATTATACAGAAGGATATAATACCTTAATTTAGCTGTAATTTTTTAACTGCAACATAGTCCTTCTGCAGCTATAATTTTCTTTTGACCCTTGGAAATGGAAAACTTCAGGAATGTTGTTAATTCTCAAGGAGAAAATATTTAGTCTAACATAGGTGTTGAAAGACATTTGTGTAACTGAAGATTGGTGTTCATGTAGGTGCTGGTAAAATAGCCTTGACTGGTAATGCATCTGCATCAAGACCTTTCAAACATCAGCCCCTCTGTCTTGTAATGGGCTGATATTTCTCTTCAGTTATTTATATTTTCTTGCTCAGTTTTGTTTTCTAAACATTGACTAATTTTGTTTTACATTGTTGCTCATAGATGCCTCTAGATCTGTCCCCTCTTGCAACACCAATTATAAGAAATAAAATTGAAGAACCTTCAGTTGTAGAGACAACTCATCAAGATAGTCCTTTACCTCATCCAGAGTCTACTACCAATGATGAAAAGGTCAGAACCTTTATTTTTCCTTTTTTTGGAATTTATTTTTCTGATCATCTGTAAATTTATTGTATGTGGTGATAGCCATGCTGTAGTTGAAAGGAAGAGAGATTTCGTTTGCTACATTCCAGTGGATATATAGGTGACTTGTTCAATTCTTCAGTTAGCTTTGTTCACTAGAGTAATTGCTTCCAGTAAAGCTGGCCATCCAGTAAAGCCAGAAAAGACATAAAATTTAAGATTTACGTTATCTTAGAAAAGACTAAAAGGGCTCTTTATTTTTGTTTATACATCATCATTAGTAGTGATCACTTCAATATGGGACTTGCAGTGTTTTCATCTTGTGGAGTTCTCTTGAAGTACAGAAAATGAAGCAAAATTAGGGAGTTAATTATTTCTAGTCTTCAATAAATACAGATAGTAGGAGTAGACCATAATAAAGCATAGAGATGGCTCTAGTCAGTCTTTATGTGCCTCTTCAGTGGGCAGTGTGTGTATGAGGGGCTTAGATGCCTCACTCCCAGGAATCAGCAGGACTTTTTTTGGATCCCAGGTAATTCAGGTTGGAAGGGACTGCTGGATTTCCTGGTCCAGCTTCCTGCTCAAAGCTGGGCCTACTTCTGAGATCACACCAAGTTGCTCAGCACTTTACACAGTCTGGTCTTGAATCCTCTGTGAGAGAGAGGCTGCACAGCCTCAGTGCCACCTGCTTCAGTACCAGGTTGTTCCTGTGGGCAGAGTGTTTTTCTTTGGATCCAGTCTGAACCTCTCTATTTCAACTCTTATACTGCCAGAGGAACTTCTGTGAGGACAACCTTAAGTGTGCGACAGAAGTTGTAAAGAGTTTTAATTCAGATTTGTCCTTACTAAGTTTTCCTGAGTTTCGTAGTTAGCAAGGATGAGTAATCATGGTTAATCAAGGCAATCGTGCAGTCTCAAAAATAGTAAAAACATTTTAAAGGACTATTATAAAGAGCTGTTTGGATTAAGTGAATCATAGTTCAAATTTTAAGTCTTTATTTCAGAGATTAGTTTATTTTTTTGCTGCAAATACTTATTCCAAGTAATCTAACTTTGGCAGAAGATAATATTACTACCTTCATACAATCATGTGTCAGTATCCCATTAGCATCATTACAAGTGAAAATTTGTCTCAATGATGATGCAATTTGGGTGTGTCACTGTGACAGTGCTGCTGCTCAATGCCATTCTCATGTCTGATTGTAGAGACAAGCTGAGCAAGGCTGAGGGTGCTGCTTGGAGTGTACAGCTCTACATGACCTGCAGACATTGAGAAATGTGAGCAGAGTGCTGTTCAGTTAGATTTTGTGTTCTCCTTTTGCAGATGTATTGAAGGAGAGAAGGGATTTTTTTCAGGGCATAGATGGTTTTAACTGTAACCATTTTGTTGGCTGCATGTATTTTAGTAGTCTTAAATGATTGCAGTCTATTTATGTTTGTGCAGGGCAGTTCTAATTGTCCTTGTAGATGTCAAAATAATTCCTTGGAGATTCTCAAAAAAAGTATGCTTAATTATTTTCCAGGCTTTGTAAGAGTTCCATGAGTTCTGTTAGGCTCAGTAAGAGTTGGTACTTTGCTTTGAATAGACCAAGATATCAACAGAAGTGTATAAAGTCTTTAAACCTTAAAGTAGTAAGAGCTTTCAAACATTGTAGTTGTTTATTAACAGGACTTTAAAAGGGCAACCCTCAACAGAGTTTTAAAAGTTGATTAGTTGTTGCCAAGTAGCTAACTGCATAATTTAATTACTTTAGAACCAGTTGTTTTCTTATAGTAATAATCAAATACAGTATTAGTTCTGGCCATCTACATTTCTGTATAAAGAATTCTATGTATTTTTGATAGCATTAGAAAGTTATTGCATGAAATTTGCTTTTAGATAGGAAATACTTGCAAATATGCACATCTGAGAACATTTAAAGTAACTATTCTGTTCTGTAATTTCCCATTCAGTGGGTTTTAGCTTCAAGAATAGGAATTACAAGAGTTGGAGAAGTCCTTTTAGTAAGTCTAGTACCTTTGGGTGGGCTTAGACTTCTGTCCTGTAAGGAAAGGTAGGTAATGGTAAGGTCACTTTCACTTAATCTTATGACTGCAAATTCAACCCTGTTTTTCTTGTTCTTTAGGGGAGTATATTTACAATTTATTTTATTCCAGGCAAAATTTATACTCCATTAGTGCAGTGCATTAGTGATCTATTAGAATCTTCCATCAGGCTGTTGGATCTATGGTTTTGTTTTTATATGCTTATAAAATGTCAATTTATTTCAAAGCAGTACTTCTTAAATATGCAGCTTATGTTTTTGCCACGCCATTGCAGTTACAGGCACCTGCATGCATTTTTCATTGTAGCAAAGAGCAAGTTAGTGTGAAGAGGAGATTGAAAATACTTTTTCAGCTGTATAAACACTCGTGAATGATCATGTTCTTTTTTAATGGCTGAAGATAGTTTCTGATCCTGTAAATCATAAATGCCATCTTTAATAACACAGAAACAATTGTTTGTGAGGTTTCCATTTTCAGAATTTTACAGATTTATTTCAGAATTTTGTACATTAATCTTTTGACTATTGCTGAAATCTGGTTTCTATAGAACACTGTGTCTAAAAATTTCATATTGTCCTTTTCCTGATAGGTGTTCAAGCCAGGGAAAGGTCAAGTTTTACAATCAGTGTTTATTAGAACATGCATTAATTAACCTTCTGTTATGAGCAGCAAAGAAGTGTTGACAGAATGCCCTCCCTTACTGTCTCACTTGTATGTGGTTACCTGCTTTCAGCCACAGTTGGGAGGCAATCCCAGCTGCTTGCCCAGAGGTAGGAGGTACTGACACACCACAACTTCTAGGCTGGGTTCAGAAAGTGCTCAGAGTCAGGCTGACTGGGACTCTGAGGAACCTGATCTCATGAAAAATGTTCCTAGCCATGGCAGAAGGGATGGACTGGAGTGGTTTCCAAAGGTCACTTGCAGCTCCAAACAATCTGTGATTCTGTGAAAGTCCTTCCAAGGGTCCATTCTTTATCAAGTGTATATATGATCTTGTAGTCTTTGTTCACATGTAAGAACCACTGTGATGTTGCTTGAATTGTGCGGCTTGTTCAGGCTAGCATACAGATTCAGCTGGTGTTCTGAGCTCTGAATTTCCCACAGTCAAGCAGTTCAGTCTCATTTATATTCTCCCCATGACTCCTGAATAAGATCTGTAAGAGGTTACTTGCAAAGTGTTTAATCCTGTACTAACAATATGATTGGGCTTTTTTTCTGTTTCCAGAATTCTGTACTAGTTACTGAATGCTCATCTGTAGTGCTAAGTACAGTCAAATATTATACCCCAGATTGATACTAAAACAATTTCACTTCCCTCAGCACAGCTCACTGTTATTCTCCAAAAACTCTCATTCGCTGTGAATAGTCTTTTAGGTCCCTTGGGAAAAAGCATGAATGAACTAGTGAACCCTGATGACAAATCTAGCCTCTGAGCTTTTGGAGGCAGAAAATTTCATCATCTAAAGTCTTTTCTTTTGTAAAGCCCACAGTTTGCTAGCAAGCTCACAGTTCTATGAATTGCTCAGAGGATCTCACACATTTGTGCATTAATATATAAAATACAAGCAATTGGCTTAGAGAGCTCAGAGTTTCCTACTTAAAGCTTTGTGGATAAATTTTCAGAACTCAAGTTTCATTCAAAGAAGATAATAATCAGTGCAGTCTGTGTGACACAGGTATAGAGATTTCTCTTTGAATTACTGTTTACCAGCAGAGCAACTAAAGTTTGCTCGTCTTAAAAATGTGATTTTATGTATCATTGATTGCAGTAAGTATTGTCAAAAAAATAACTTGGCAAAAAGTCTGTCTGAAGGTAAATTGAAGTCTGGCAGTATCAAGAGTTTCCTGAGAAGGAAGGCATTGGTTACAGTAAGGCCTTTCTGGGTTTTCAGAAACAGCAAATAGAGTACAGCATTCAGTTGATAATGTGCTTTACCTGGTTGCTAAGCTAAGAGCTATAGGGATTTCTGTCTACTCTTTATTTGCACCTAAGAAAGTTGAATTTCTGTGCTCAAATATACAGGATATGCATGTATTTTGCAGAGCTCTGAATATAACATTCCAAGTACTCTTATCACTCTAGTTAGAGAGCTACAGAAAAAGGGTCAAAAAATTTGTTGTTGTTACTGTTTTTACTGAACCATAAATGTCTTGTTTCTTTTGTTTAAATCCAGAACAATGGACTGAAACTGAAATGTACATAAGGACATCATAAAACATTTTCCGTATTCGGAGTGTGGGTAAACATGGTGGTGCTGGTAGTACCATGGGTTTCTTGGGGAAAAAAATTAATATCTGATCAAAACTGAATTAGAAGCAATAAGAAATAATAGTAGCCTTAGAATAAATTGAGCCAGGTTTGTCGTAAAAGTAAAATCACTGTTGTTGAAACAATTTTACTTTGGTGGTTTAAATGAATCATCCAGAGGGAGTTTTTGAATGTTTTTAATTGTATAACTGATTCTATGAATAATGTTACAGAAATTCTGATTTGTTCCATCAAACTGCATTCATCTAACAGTTGGAATTAGTGGTCTGTAATTGTATTTTACAAACTGATGAAGCTTTCTTTTTCCTCAGGAAGTGTCACTGCAGCAGACTGCACAGCCTACATCAACAATAGTTCGTCCAGCGTCGCTCCAGGTTCCCAATGTACTGCTTACGAGTTCTGACTCAAGTGTTATTATTCAGCAGGCAATACCATCACCAACTTCTAGTACTGTTATCACCCAGGCTCCATCATCTAACAGACCAATAGTGTAAGTTACATAAATCTTAGTAAAATGTTTTCTTGCAGAATTTGAAAATCTGATTTACTTTCAGTTATTGTTTCTGCAGTTAATATATGAATTTGAGATGCTTTGGTGTGATGTGGTGCTTTACTACACAAGAAACATTGGACTTTCACTACATGTGAGATATAATGCTATGTTCTCCACATCACTAAGTTCATATTTTTGATCTCCAAATAAATTATACATTACACCTGTAAAGAAACAAACCAATTTAAAATAATGTGTAAACTTGTTCTCTTCTCTGGATAAGTTTTCTTTTATATAGTTCATTCCTTTTTCAGTCCAGTTCCAGGTCCTTTTCCTCTGCTGTTACATCTTCCTAATGGACAAACCATGCCTGTTGCTATTCCTGCATCTATCACAAATTCTAATGTGCATGTCCCTGCTGCAGTTCCAGTAAGTAAGCATGATGCTATATTAATTTGAAAGTGGAGCAGATTTGCATAAGTGCAGCATAGAACTTAGTTTTAAGCACCTTGATAGCTGTTTTGGCTTCAGAGGGTAGTGCTGTCAAATGCTCTCTATTATGATAACATACTCAGGTTTTCTTCATTTTTATACTTTATCTGGTCAGCTTGTTAGACCTGTCACCATGGTGCCTAGTATCCCAGGAATCCCAGGGCCTTCCTCCCCACAGCCAGTGCAGTCTGAGGCTAAATTGGTAAGTGAAAAACTCCATTATTCCTCAAGAAGAATAACTTGAGAAATTAATTACATTCTATTGCTTTTTAAAACAGCTTTAGTTTTCTTTTATTAGTCTAAATTCTGCAAATACAAATTTAATAAAACCAGAAAAATAACAGCTGCATTTATTTTACAGTTCTTTCCAATTCCAGCCTATGTTAGTTCTGTTCTTAATGGCCATTTTTATTTTTAGTCATTCTTTTAAATAAATTTTCTAACTAAACTCCTTCTTACTCCTTGTATCAGAGGATCAGAAATGCTAGCTGGGAGAAAGACAAGATTAGTAGCATGTGAACATTTCTTTCAGAGAAGCAGAATGTTTCTGCCTAAAAGAAGGATATTTCTTAAACTAAGAAAAATATGGGTTTTTTAATGTTTTCAGACTCCCAACTGAATATACTCCATTTGGCAAGAGTTTTGCAATTAAATATGTAGTACTCATGTAGTTAACAAATTATTCTGTGTGGAGGTTGTTTCTGTTGTGTTCGGTGTTTTTGGGGGGAGTTGAGGAGTATTTGGAAAATGTCTAAAAAAAGCAAAAGATGGGTTTGGTTTTTGTTTGATTGGGGGGGTTGTCCTTTTTACTTAATATTAGTGACCATTGAAGATGGTAGTTTGAATTTATCAATTTATTGAAATATTTTATACAGCATTAGGCAGTCACTTCTCTTTTTTTTTTGTCTTGTTTGTTCCAACTGTTCTAAAGCAATAGAAGATCTATTATTAAACAATAATTAACCCATTTATATATTTACAAGATGCCTCCATGAACATTATCTATCCTATGAAATAGTGTTCCTCTTTCTTCGGCTCTTACTTTGTGCTAAAAGAGAATCAGGAACACCTGCTAGATAAAATATCTTTTTCTGCATTGATATTGGTAAGTGGGAGGATGCCCTTAACATTCTTAGATATCTAGTTTCTCTTGATCTGAACCTGTGGGCTTTCTTTCCTTACCTGTTTTCTCTCAAGCCACAATATGAGAAACAGTGTGTCTGGTTTTTCTGGAGTAAAGGGATTCCCATAGAGTGAGCACACCTAGACCACATTCACCAAATACTGAAAGTGCCGTGGAGAGGTGCACTGACTCTGCCTAATGCTCTCAGGTCTTCCTTCATTTCCCTGCTCTGCTGAGCACAATGACTTCTGAAATAGTATAGAGGAGGATATAAGGGAAGGAGGTCTGTTTTTGTGCATCCTTGTCTCCCTGGGAATGGGAAAAGGAATCTTTTAATACCTCAGAAAATACTTAAATGTAACCAGCTCTTACAAAATTAATTTACCTTAAATCCAGGAGAGAAGAATGTAAAACAAGTGAAAGCAAGAACTGTTTTCTCCAAAACTGAACATGTTTTAGAGTCAGGAGACTCCGCTCTGAATTCTGTTGGAAATCCAGGAGGAATTGGTTCCAAATAATTTTTTAGATGGGCAAGAAATTAGGTTTTTAAGTGTATTGCTGAGTGATTTTGTCTTAGAATGATTTAAAGGCAGAGAGGAAATACATGTGTGTGGTGAAGACTTTGATCTCACATTGGAAGAAGCAATCACTCAAATGCAAAGGAAAACAAAGATCATTAGACTTAAAATTTAACAGTCTCATTAGCCTTCTCGTTACAATTTAGCTAATATATGCACTTCAGTGATTGCTTATCTTTTTTTTAAGTGAGACTGTAAAAAGGGTATTTGCAGTATTTCCTTTCCTTGTTGCTTAACATGAAGCATGAGCAGAATTCAAGAATATCAGAATTATGTATATTTCTTGTGCTCATTTGCTTTTATATAGTGCCTATTCACAAAAATAAAAAACCTAATTTCTTATCCCCCTGAAAGTAAAAGCAATTTAATGAGAAACTTAATGTTTATGTAGAAAAGCCTCCAAGAGTAAGACTAATTCACTGTGCCATGGGATGCATTGTTGGCAGATACGTGATGGTTTATTAACTGCAAAGTTCAATTTAATTTTTAAATTCAAATCTTTGTGATATCAAACCCTTTTTTTCATGTCTCTCTTTAAAATAATTTTGCTTGCTGCATACTAAATTCTCTGAAGGTCTGCAGAGCAGGTTTATTTTTCACTTGTGTTCCTGGTTAAGCCAACAGAAGACAATATTTAGTTTTACAGCTCACTTTTCATTTCGTTAATAGTTCACATTTAATATTGAAAAATAAGCTAATACACTGAAATTTAATAAATGAACACTGTATGCTTCATGTATTAATGGTATACTGCTATTTGTGGATTTATTGGTATGGTTAAGTTAGCTGAACTCTGGGAACATGCCCTGTGTCCTTTTGCCTATTGTGGCCACATGTCTCCTTCATGTTGGGAGGCAGTTCTGAAGGGCAGAGGAGTCCAGGACATGCTTTCAGAAGTAAATCTTAAAGGTGCAGGAGTGGGCTGTCGCCACATGCTGAAAGATGAGCCAGCAGTGAGGGTTGGCCTGGCTGAACAGAGAGCCTTGGCTGGAACACAGGAGAAAAAGGGAAGTGTGTGACCTGTGGGAGGAGCAGCTGGCAACTCAGGACTACGTGGATCTTGTGAAGTTGTGCAGGGCCAAAGCCCAGGTAAAACTTAATCTGGTTACTTTGTAGAAGATAACTAAATATATTTCTCTAAGTATATCAGCAACAAAAGGAGGTCCAAGGAGAATCTCCATCCTTTATTGGATACGGGGGGAAGCATAGAGGCCAAGAATGAGGAAAAAGCAGAAGTACTTCATGCCTTTTTTTGCTTCAGTCTTTATTAGTAAGACTAGTTCCTCTCTGGGTACCCAGCACCTTGAGCTGGAAGACAGCCGTGAAGGAGAGCAAAGCCTCTCTAATCCAACCTGCTACAGGCCTAAGACACACAGAAGGTTATGGGACTGGATCGGATCCCTAGGGTACTGAGGGAGCTAGGGGAGAAACTCAGTACAGCCACTTTACATCATTTACCAGCAGCCCTGGCTAACTGGGGAGGTCTCAGGTGACTGGAGGTAAATGTGATGCTCATCTTCAGGAGGAGCTGGAAGGAGCATCCAAGGAACTGCAGGCCTCTCAGCTTGACCTCTGCACTGAGGAAGGTCATGGAGCAGATGGTCTTGATCATCATAGCACACACAGAACAGGCAGGATCAGATCCAGCCGGCATGGGTCTGTGACAGGCAGACTGCTTGACTGACCTGCTTGGCTTCTGTGACAAGGTGACCTACTTATGGTGGATGAGGAAAATGCTGTCAGTGTTGTCTACATGGACTTTACTAAAGGCTTTGTCACTGTTTGCCACAGCATTCTCCGGGGGAAACTGCTCATGGCTTAGACAGATGCAGTCTGCTGGGTAAAAGCACTGGCTGGATGACTGAGTCTGAAAAGTGGTGGTAAATGGAGTTAAATCCAATTGGTGGCCAGTTCCAAGCAGTGTTTCCTAGGGCTCAGTGTTGGGGCCAGTTCTATGTAGTATCTTTATCAGTGGTCAGGACAGGGGAATGGGGTGCTCCCTCAGTCAGTTTGCAGATGGCACCAAGCTGGGCAAAAGTTTTGGTGTGCAGAAGGGTAGGAAAGCTTTGCAGAGGGAACTGGATAGGCTGAATCAGTGGGCTGAGGCCATTTGTATGAGGTTCTACATGGCGAAGTGCTGGGTCCTGCTCTTGGATCACAGCAACCCTAGGCAGCGCTACAGGCTGTGGGCAGGGTGGCTGGAAAGCTGCTTGTTGGGACAGGACCTGGGTGTGCTGGTCAGCAGCCAACTTAACATGAGCCAGCAGTGGCCAGGTGGCCTAGAAAGCCAGTGGCATCCTGGCTTGTATCAGAATCAGCAATAGTGACAAGCAGCACCAGGGCAGGGGCTGTTCCCCTGTACTCGGCACTGGTGCAGACACACCTTGAGTTCCGTGTTCAGTTCTGGGCCCCTCGCTGCAAGACAGACATTGAGGTGCTGGAGCATGTCCAGGGAAGGGCAGGGGAGCAGGTGAAGGGTCTAGAGAGAAAGTCCTTTGAAGAGTGACTGAGGGGGCTGGAGCTGTTAAGCCAGGAGAAAAGGAAGCTCAAGGAGGATCTCTATGTTCTGTAGAGCTACCTGAAAGGAGGGTGTAGCCAGGTAGGACTCAGCCTCTTCTAAACAGCAACTGATAGAATGAGAGAAAACTGCCTCAAGTTGCACCAGGGAAGGTTTAGATTGGACTTTTAGGAAAAATTTATTCTTTGAAAATGCTGTCAAGTATTAAACAGGGTGCCCAGGGAAGTAGTGAAGTCACCATCCCTGGAGGTGTTTAAATGACATGGAGATGTGACACTTAGGGCCATGGTTTAGTGGTGGACTTGGCAGTTCTGGCTTAATGGTCAGACTTGATCTTAAAGGTCTTTTATAGCCTAAACAATTTTATGAACCTACGAAGTCTGTCAGCATAGTATTCTTAGTGTATTTTGAACAAAAAGCCAGATGAAGGGTTGAAGCTGTGATGTTCCTTTCACAGCATTCCAGGAGTATAGATATTTGAATTGTTTTGGCTGCTGCTTTGTTTCTTACTTATTATTTGAGGAAAGTTTTTGTTGTTCTTTATAGATGGACCTTGCAATCTCATGGAATTTTTGTATTGCATTATAAAATGTAAGAGTAGAATATGTAGCAAAAATAAAAAACCATGCAGGAATAGATTCCTAACTAACTTCCCTAACTTCCTTGGGTATTTAAGTAAGCTTTGTATTGTATGGGATGCAGAGTTTGGAAAGTTAACATGGTTTATTTATATCTCCAAAGGGTTTTATCATATCTGGTGTTGGCAGTAGTTTGAACCTCTCCTGTATTGAAGGACCATACTTGCTATTATGGTATTTGGCATTTTCTGCTATCATACCACAATACTACTTCAAGGTATTCCAAGTCGACACAGATCTAATAACTTCAGAAGTTGAGTAAAATTCCTGAAAAACTGGTTGTAGTAAATTTAATGTGAAATAGCATCGCATTGTTGCATTGTTATCAGATCTGGAGCTGTCCTGTGTAGAAGGTACAGCTCTGTGTTTTGGATGAAATACCTGCCACAAACCACTTTCTTTTGTGCTTTGTGCCTTTCTTTGCAGAGGCTATTTCTGCATATTTCAAGGAGCTAACACATTTTAGAAGTTTATAGTAAGAAATAACTTTGGGCTCTGATTACATTCCTCATTCATTTCACTCTTACTTGCTTACAAAAGCCTACTGTTGTATAGACTTTTTTTTAAGTGAATGTGAGATTGATAAAAGTCAAATTAGAGATTGCAGTGCTTCTTTCCTAATGCTCTGAAATTTAAATATGAATTTAGATAACTTCATTTCTGTATTTGAATTAACATGAGAAGAACAAATTTTTATTTTGATGAATACCTGTTGTTCCCTTACGAGTTGCCAAATTGTACAAAGAAGAAGTGTATTTCTTCTTTATAATTTCATGAATGAACTTTAGTAAACAAATTTTCATTTCCAAAATCTAAAACTTAAAATAACTGGCAGGAGATGTCTTTGGTAGTGGACATTGGATGCCTTCCTATAGCATAGTTAAAATTTTTCTTTAGCTGTCCTGGAAATCGTACAACCCTTTAAGGATAAAGGAACTGAGGCACTTGCTGAGAATTTTTTCCCACAATGGACAACTTTTGGAGACTTTTATTTTTGCAAATGGTCTCTCTTAGAGCATTTGAAAGGATTTTTTTATTAGGGGTGTCCAAGTTTAATGCATAATAATCAAAGCTGTGTATTTATTTCTATGTTCAATAAAGTTTTCAGTCTGAAGTGTCAAACTCCTTCAGCGTGGCAGTTTTGATTATTGATGAGAAGCAACTTACTGAGATGTCACCTCTCAAACTCTGTTTGTTCTTTGCTGAAATGCTCTTTTCTCTGCTTACTGGTCAAGTTGCCTGACATTAAATGATTGTATGAATTTCATAGAGGAGCAGTTGTATGTGGGAACAGGTTCACTAAATGAAATAGCAGATAGAAAAATGTATACCAACTGCAAGGACTGATAACTGGGAAGAAAAAATAGTCATTAAAAAAAGGAATACATAAAAGTGATGACAGACAAAAATTTAAAAACTGTATGTGCAGTGAGCCAAATCCTTATGACTGGTGGCATTCTTGCAAGAGGCTCTCAGCTGAAACAGTTGACATGTTGACATTAAGTGAAAGAGTGCATTAAGCACAGTCTTAGAATCTCTTTCACTACAGAAACATATACAGTGCTTGATGTGTTCCAGTGCTGTGAAAGAATTGCATGAAATCACATTGCATTTTAATTTTATTGCCTCAGTATTGAATTTATTGTAGTGAACAGAGCTGGTCCATTCACAGCTGTGAAAGGCACTGTTACTATAGTTTTGAATATTCTTGGATCCTTTTTCTCTCCTGCTTGCAGAGCTGAAGTACAAAATGACTAGAGATTTTATTCAGACTCAACCTTGTCTTTTACTGCTATGATTTTGGAAATATTCTTACGTCTTATACTAAGAATGACATTCAGTAGGAGTAAAAATGAGTTTCAGATTTCTATGGCACACTTAATATAAATTGTCAGTTTTTCTGACATGAATCCATATTTGTCAGTGTGCTAAAGAAACTAACTTTCACTTACTTAAGTAAAATCATATGTATGTCAGTTTTGTGGTATTTTTAGGCTTAGAAGTAGATTCAATAACTGTCTTTAAAAAAGCCAAAAAACTTAAAACCCCCAAAAAAACTTCCTCACTAAGATAAGGATGCATGATTTTAAATAACTGTAGAATTGCTTCTGACGTTCTTATGAGAAGATCTGTAATTGTATGCTTTCTGTGTATGGAACATGAGCCTTGAGTTGTAGCTGTAGAACATCCTTTTTGAGTGTGCAGCTTGTGGGTGCAAACTTAGCATTCAGACTCTTCAGCATGGATTGCAGAAGTTTCTGAAGAATTTCAAAATCGCTTTAATATGGAATGTTTCCCTCTGTCTCCTCCTTCCCATGCAAAACTTTTTGTCACAATATAAAAAATACCTTGCACTCAGTAGGCAACCAGTAGACTTTTTGCAGGAGGTTTCTACTGAGAAGTGACAGAGGGCAGCTTGGCAAATGTTCAGAAACCAACATTAACTTGCTGCAGCCCGGCATGGGACCTTGTGTTCAGCAGAATTCTTCTGACCTGTCTCTCTGCATGCCGAGCTAATCAGCAAACACCTAATGAGCCTACTCTAAAGAAACAGACCCTCTCACAACCTACTTCATTTTCATATGTTCTCTGGGGGTGGAGAGACAAGACTTCATAAGGACTGATGATGCTGCAAAGACCACAATAATGATAATTAACTTGCTGAATTTAGAAGATTATGCTGTTAATTAGTTGCAAAATAAAGATAAGTAATAGAGGAGCAGATGGTAGGATAACACCCAGGAGAAGGAGGGTTATTACTCTGATGAGCTTTTGTGGCAGATATGAAATATGGATCTGAGTTTTTCACAAATTGTTTCTGGAGTATATTATCTTGTTTCTGTGAGCTCTTGATGGAATGATCCAGTCCTACCAAATTTTGACAGATGTGGTGAGGATTTGTTTTCAGGGATATACATGAATGATAAAACCTTGCTAATCAAGATTTTAAAAGCTATTGACCTATCTGGTTAGTTCACCTATAACCAAATAATACCAAAAAACCTCAGTTGTCATCGGGTTTTTCCACATAAAAATGCTTATATGCATTTATTCTAATATATGTATCTGTATTCTTGATTGTTAAAAATGAGATTCTCATTGAATTTGGGGTAACTCTCACAAGAAGCACAACACCCATACAGTATTTTACTCCAGCATTACCTTTTAAAATATGAAACTTATTAAACATACAAGCTGGAAATCTCCTTGTGAAAATCTGTACATATTCTTCAGATTTTCACTATGTGCCTGCATTTGTGGATTATTTATTCCCAACTACTTTAATTTCAACTTTCAAACTTTGTCATTTGAGATTAAATCTAATTATTTCCTATTTGTGTTTTCGTACTACATTACATTTAACAATGTAATACTCAAAAGGAGTTTATTTACTTATGAATTTACAGGATATAATGTTTAAGTGTTGGCATTACAGTAAGTAAAGTCCAACTTTGTTTGCACATCCCAGTGCAAACTCATCAATTACCATGCAAACCCAATATACGTCATTTTTGAGATGGTAACTTTGAAATCTCTCCTAGTATGACAGCTTGAAGTAGAAGAGAGCATACCCTTTAACTGATTTGTACTTTCACTGCTCTCTTGATTAGGACTGATGAAAATTTGTCACGTCCTGCCTAACAGCAAGTTAGGATAAAATAAATACTTCTAAAGTTATTCAAGTCATAAATGAAAATACACTGCAAAAAATTTTACCTTAATAACCTACAGAAAAGTTATTGTCGTATTGGTATTAAATACTTGCTAGTTTCTTTAGAAAACCATTATTTTAAAAACTGACTTGGATGTGATATGTTTCCCTAGTAGTCCTGGTAGTGGTTGTGTAGAAGATTTTACAATTTAGACACCAGGATTACTTAAAGAGAGAGAGGAATCATCAGCCATCAACCTTGCAGTTGTTGCAGATAGATCATAGAGTTTGGTTTTAGTAATTTTAGTTAGACATTTAGAAAATACTTAGGCCTGCTGGAGACAGGGACTGAAATGTTTTTGTTAACTTGTTTTTCCAAGGAGAATTAGGAAGGTACAAGTCAATTCTTGAGTTTAATTAAAGTGTTAACTATCTAAGGGCTTTCAGAATGCTGTAAATATACTAAAAGTTATGGACATATTATCTTAATTTTTTTTTATTATCCTGATCTAATGCTTGCAGCTATTCTAAATTTTTGTTGTTAAATTTGAGCACTGGAAACTGCAGTAAATATGGTTTGTGTAATTTTCTGAAGTGTCTTCTTTATTCTGGGAAATTTAGGAAGTTGATACAGTAAATGAGGTGAGGAACAATAGCTCATTTAGCTGTTGGGATTAACTCCTAATTTTCATGTGCACTTGAATGGTTCCTAAGTGATGTAATGTGCTGCTAATTCAGTCCGCAGCAATCTACAGAATAGACCTACTTCAGAAGTCACTGGCTAAAGATTCCTTAATAGCAGGCCAGTAGAGGAGGATTGGAGTTTCTTGGTTCTCTTTGTAGCCCCCAGTTAGGATACCTACTGGTGCTTGGTATGTGCTACCAAATCCATGCAGTTGATGGTAACTTGCCATATTTCAGACATGAAAATATTTTGCAGTTTTGACACAGGTAATCTGCAATCTGTTGTTTTAATTGTAGCATAGGATCCAGGAAAGCCTGTCACCGTGGAAGGTCGGAGAGAGCTGTTACTGTATTTCACTGACTTAATTGTTGGGAGACATTGGATACTACAGTTTATAGAGAATATCTACATAAATAGGTGCAAAGTTTTCTGTTTATTCTGAGCTGGCCAAATGCTGCCTCTCTCTAGTATTCTTAAGATATCCTAGTAATGTTAGTATGTGGGTGACACTTTGTTCATGTTTCAAAATATGATGTTACAAGATATCAGAATTTCCACAAACTTATGTGTTTAAGTCATTAATCTTCTCTTAAACTTGTATTGGATTCTTAAAAAATCTGGTACTCAGTAGAAAAGCATTTTCTAACACCATTTCTCTAGTAAGGTAAATTCTTCAGTAAAACAAAAAAAAATTAATGATAAATTGTACAGTAGTCATGGAATTTTAAGAAAGAATCTGGAATTACAAGCAGTTGTATCTGCTGAAATTGGACACTTTATCACTCCAGATTAAAAAATAATTTTAAATAGAATGTATTATATCACAGTTTTAATAGATTTCACCAAAAGTTGAATGAAGTGTTTTTCAACAGGCAGTCAGTAAAATGCTCTGAAATCATCCATCAGGTTGTCAGTAACTCTTGGGTGTATTATATACAGCTGAACTTGCACATTACTGTTCTTCATAGTGGCTGTTTGCAGTAAAGGAAGAACATCAAACCTTTTAGCAGTATTTTACTGCAAAGTAGCATGCTGTAGTAGTTATCTTGTATATTTCTACATAAATAATCTTTACATATAACCTGAAGCTTCTTAGTGTTTAGATGTTTGTTTCAGCAAAGATCTTGGCTTTTATCTAATTACCCTTAGGATTGCAGAGGTGAGTATTTGTAAAGACCATGAATTAGTGGAGGCATAACAAGCTATTTAAAAATGAATAGAGATAGAGAACACCAGAATTTTTCAAGTGGAAAGATGCTTGTGTTCTGGTTGTTCCCTATTTTCTTTCATGTGTCATCGTTACTCTTCTGGTACTACCACCTTCTCTTTATGGCCTTCCACTCATCTGTTTGTGGGCACAGTCCACTACAGATGAGGCTTTCTGCTTACTTCTCCATACCATCCTTCCCTTCCTGGGATCTTATGTAAACCTCATTGCTCTTAACATGATTGCAGAAATTTACCCCATTTTTAGGTATATGCATAGGTCACTGTTGAAAGCCTATAAAAAGAAACACCTCTTTATGAGTTGGAGTTCCTGTTTCCAAAGTGGAAGTAACTGCTTATATAAATGATTAATCATTCAAGCTAGCATGATAGAATATTTCTTTTTTCTTCTTTATTTTCTGCTTTCAGAGATTGAAAGCAGCCTTGACCCAGCAGCACCCTCAGGTAACAAATGGAGATACTGCCAAGGGACATGCAAGTGGGTTGGTTAGGACTCAGTCAGAGGAACCACGACCACAGTCACTCCAACAGCCTGCAACTTCAACAACTGAAACACCGGTATGACAGGAGTGGGCATGTGCCTCCTAGCTCCTCCTTTTATTTTGCAAATACATCTATTTTTTCTATACTCTTGGTCTGTAAAATAGAGATTACAGACTCCTCTTTTAATCAATAGCTCTACAGCAGTAAAATGTTTACAGGTCTTACATGTTCTTAAATGCTTCTAAAATCTATTATCCAAGATGATGATTTCAAAACAGGTAGTATCTATCTACTCAAATTTAGAACCAAGTCCTGATTTCTGTAGTTCATTGTTAGGAGATCCTGTGATAGCTGAAATTTTTACAGCTGGTCAACATATATATATTTGAAAAAATAAGTGTTTTTATTTTGTGTTTCTGTTGCATCTGTTTTATGTTTATTATATTTTTGTATCGTAAGTGTGCTTAGAAATTTTTCTATTGCATCAGGTATCATGCTTGTGTTAATTTGCTTGAAGGATCTTTTCTGGGCTGCCACAGGAAGAGTTTCATCTGTGTCATTAAGAGTACTTCATCATCTCAGGCTCTGGAAGGGGGGCTCTGGTTTTAGGAGTGTTTTGTTATCCTTTTGGGATGATAGATCAGAACAGGGGAGTAAAATACAAAGCCTCTAAGTCAGACTGGAAGTGGGCATGCTGCTGGAGGAATGATACACTTCCTGGTGAATCCTGAAGGATTGCAGCTGTTCTGTTTCTAAAAACCTCTTGGAATGTGTTTTCAAACTGCTTATAAAAATCTCAAAGAGATATTTTCAGAATTCATAGCATAATATTAATTTTATAAAAGCTGGCCCAGAATTCACAGGACTTACCTGCAATGAAAGCCTCAGATTCTTACTCTGGCCAGTGAAATCAAATAATGTATCAAAACAAATATGTTTGGAACAGAACAGGGGAAAAAAGTGACCCATCGTAAAGAGATCTCTTTCTTAAAGCTGCTGTTTCCCCATACTGCCTTGAGGTTTTCTAAAGAATATTTTTCAAAATATCACATAGCAGAATTTTCAAGATGAAAATTGCTGTTTGATTGTCTTAGAGTTATTTTACAATTAGTGTTAATCAAAAATAGTGTTTCATTCTTAAAACACTGATTTGAGTTCCCAGAGTTTTTTTATTCTTAGCTATTTAGAATTAATGCCAAATTTATATGCCAGCTGATACATGTTTGGAGGTTTTAATTTAAAAATAAAACTTTCTTGCTGTGCAGGACTGAATGTGGAGATGCACCTTTGAATGTCATGTGGACAGTTATGTTCTATTTTATCTCTTTAAAGGATTTTAAGACCCATTATATTGTTACATTAAATCTTTGTTTAGGGTCTGTATACAACTGTAAAATGAGTATAATGTATTATTTAAAATATTGAAGTCTTTTGATACTGTCGTGTAATGTGGGGAGATTAAGGGAAATTGTTACTCAGTGGTGGGGAACACATGAATGAATAGGAAATTGCTATCTGGAGATCCAGGGATCAGAGAGTCTCAGCACTGCCAGCATTTGTCAAACAGCTTCTGAGTAGCGGGCATAAGCAATTGTGTCATTTTTCAGTTGTGGCTGGGTGTGTGGGAAGAGTCAAAAATAGAAAATTCATTTCCTACTAAATGTAGCTTGAAAGCTATTTTGGATGCAATATGTTAATAATGTAAGATGATCAGGAGAAGTAAGTATGGGTAAAAGATTTAAAAACATCACTGTAGAGTTAAATGGGCACAGCTTTCACCTGAATATATTTAGAAATGCCCTGAATGCTTTTCTCAAGATGTGCTGGCTGTTTATACCAGAGCTGTAGGTTAAATCATGGTTGTTTTCAGGCATCACCAGCTCAGCCTACGCCACAGACACCAAATACAGGTGGTCGGCGAAGAAGAGCTGCCAATGAAGACCCTGATGAGAAAAGGAGAAAGTTCTTGGAGAGAAACAGAGCTGCTGCTTCCAGGTGCCGGCAGAAACGGAAAGTCTGGGTGCAGTCACTGGAGAAAAAAGCTGAGGACTTGAGCTCACTAAATGGCCAATTACAGGTATACCTTTTATTTCAAGGAAAAATTAGGAAGTTTTTTTTTTTTGTTCTTACTCAGTGATCCTTGATCAGTGGAGCTTAAAACTTTGCATGAAATCGGAAATATAAATGGTTTTATAACTGGTGGCTCAGCTCGGGCTTGAAATTCAGAACTAGTTGCATATAGCAGTAAAATTAGAGGATGAAAACATACTTATATTTCAAGATATGTACATTTAAGGATCATACCCTTCTCTCCTTCGTTCCATTTGAAATAACTTTCAGGCTATGATACTAAACTAAGATGACAAGATGTGTTGGAATAAACACTTATGAGCAAAGTAATAGTCTTACCTTGAACACATCTTGCTCTTTATTTTTATCATGGCCCAGGTTATTTGAGTAAGTTTTGGGCTTATTTCCTTTGGTTCTTTTCAACTTCACTTTTTTTCCTTTAAAGTGAGTGTAATGCTTATGAAAGGTGTCAGGTTGATATCAGTGGATACTGAGGGCCTCTTTTGCCCACAGGATGGGTACAGCAGTGGCATTGCAAATTTCAACCAGCAACACCTAAATCCTGTAGAGATGAAGTGTGGTATAAGAGGGTAGGGCCGGTGTATGTTGCAGGTCATTTTTCCACCTCATCTGATCTCACAAAGTCACCATGTGAATGTACTTTTCCCCAGTAAAACAATCCATGACCCTTTTGTTTAAACTGCTATTAAATATTAAAGCATACTTTCCTAATGTTTTCCAGCAGCACATTAAAAATTGGCAGAAATTATTGTTTTCAAAATAAAAAGTCTAAAATATTTGTTTTGAAAGTTGCTGAAAGGAAAAACTGTGAAGCATTCATTTAGAAAATGCGGTGAGACTTATTTTGATATGTTTGAGTGTCACTTGTTTTTCTTCATCAGAGCTGTTCACTGAGTCAAATTCACAGATCATCATCTTCCTATGAAAACTCACCTCTCCTGCTGTTTGATCAACAGGAATTTGATCAACAGGAAAGTAGGGCGTGTTGAGGTTATTTTTTATCATGTAATCAAAGTTACACTGTATCAGCCATCTTCATGTTCGTGTCTTTAAAAATATTCAGCATCCCAGACCCTGAAATGTAAAAGATTCCTACCTAAGCACACACCGTGAAATGGTTTCCTGTGTTCCAAGAATCATGACACTCTGCAAAAGCATTAGTTAAATTTCTTGCAAATATGTATTCTTCTCACACCTGTTCACAGTCTTTAGACATACTCATTTAATGCACAGCCCTCAATTAAGTCCATTAATTACATAATCATACGTAGCACTGTAGCTTAAATAATCAAAGAAAGGAGTGAAGGAGAATGTAAAAAATCAGTTTTTTAGTGAAAGTAATGTTTGGTATCATGTGACCTGTCTTTCACATATATATGCCAAGTTTTATAACAAAAAAAAAATCACATAAGTCCAATAAACAAAATGTTTACAAGTGTTAATTCAGTAACAGTGAATTCAAGAAAAATTTTCTTACAGTCTACCAAAAGCAAAACTGTTAACTGTAAAGAACAGAAAAACTTGAAAAGAAAATTGGGTATCAGAGAAATAATTACACTGTGCGTTATGTGAAAATATTAATCAATCCTATACTTCCATAATAATAACTTGACACAGCTTATCAGCAGAGTGGGCAGTAATGACCCATGATTATTTACTTTATATTTAATAGAAAATTTAATAAGTTTGGAGTTTTGCCTTAATGCAGGTTTAGTAGTTCATTTTTAGTTTAATGTGTAAGTGGCCTGCCCAGCTGAAATTACCAAGATATCACATTTCCAAAAGCAGGTTCACAGTGAAACACCTGCATTGCATTTCTGCATGTAACAATTCTGACTCCATTCAGTGCTGTTACTGGCTTTCTCATAATGCCTGTGTCAGAGGTTCCCATGGCAGTGGGAAGGGCTTTAAGACTGCAAGCTGGTGACAGTACGTATGAACTGCGAAGAGGTTTACTTGGTTGATTAATTTATTTTTTTCTGTATATTAACTTCTATCAAGTTCTTCTTATAAATGTTTGAAGGTAACTTCATGGTTGTTTTCAAGTTTGCAAATATTTTTCAAATATTTGCTTAAAGGAAAATTTCCATCTATTACATCACCAGTAACATATATAGGTTAGTTAGGCTGCCTTTATTATAGATTCTGCTGTGTAGGTTTTTTTCATGCTTCCAGTATTTTGAAGGTTATTTACTGATTTGATTCTTGAGAACTGTTTTCTATTTATTGTTGACTTGTTTATTGATCTTAAATTTTATTCCTCACCTTGTGTGGCCTCTGCCTTACACAATCCTGCAGGGTATAAGAAGGTGTTGACCATGCTCACAGTGGCCACTGAGCCACATTGCAGAATCAGATGCCAAAGTGCATTACATGTTCTGTATTTGGTCCCTGTTGCTTTAATAATCTTAAAAGGTGAAGCTCTAGAAGAATGGCCTGTCTTCCTCATGAAGTCCCAATGGGTTTTCAGTGAGCAGCAATTGAGTGATGATTTGTACTGATGCTGCAGAAGCTGTTTAGGAAGGCTAAATTTTGAAAGTATGCCCATAAGTAAAGATCCTTTCCCATAGAGGAAGTTGCCCAAAAAGGAAGGAGGAAGAATGCTGTTTAACTCAGCCACAGGCAGTCCCCTATCCCCAGAAGTCACATTTACCTGCCTCTGATGATACTTTGAGTAATAACATATCACAAGTGTTGTCCCACACCGTGCTGGGTAAGGGCTAATGTGTTCCCATGGTCCCACTATTACATTTTGGATACAGGGAAGAATAGGCAGATAAAAAAGAATGTGTCATACACTGTGCCCTCCCTTCATAAGAATGCAGAAGGGAAGGCATCTTTTGAAGGATGGAGTGCGGGTACAAGTCAGTATGCTTTCCTCCGGAAAGCTGCTTTCTCATGCTAGCACATTTTGAAATGCAGGAACATACAAATTCTTCTCAACAGCATGTGAGCTATATTGTATACTTCATTAAAGAGTTGTTGATGCCTGCACTTGGTTCTATCTCACTGATGATGAGAACCTTTCCAATGTGAAAATCTGAAATCATCTTTGTTCGTGCCACCTGTTAAAAATGTTTATTTTATGTGTTTCTTGGTAGCCTGTTTCCCACAGGTTAACCACATATGTAATGACCACCACACATTCACATGTTATGAATGAGATGGAAGGACTTGCTGTTGTCACAAGCAAATATGTTTAAGAATGGGTTCTAAACAGCCCCCTTTACCAGTTAGAAGTGGTTCTTACTGATAATACGTAAATGGCAACCATAGATTGCTTCCTGCAACATTCCCCATCCCTGTGTCCAGCAGACAGAACTCTGTTCTAGTGTCACGAGTGGTGTGTGCATTTTATGTGGTACTGTTGGCGCCAGTGTTGTTGTTATGGAATATACAGCTACCATTGTTCTAGAAATTACCTCAGTCTCTTTTATATAGGAATGCTGATCCATGTTTTTCAAGTTTGCTTTAATAAGATAATGTAAGATAATGTATTGCTTTTTGTATTTATGCTAGCAGTGGTCTTAATATTTTTGATACAGCTGACATTGAGCTATAAACTGTATTATAAAAACTTTTCATAAACATATCATTTTACTTCCACAGATGAACAGCAACTTCATACTTAGATGTGCTGTTTGTATATAAAATTCTTCCTTAAAATGTGGGAGGCATAAGAGAAAATTTCTGCAAACCTTTTCCTGATTGCCAGAGTTCCTTTGAACTGGCAGAACTATATTTCATAGTCTTGGACACTGTTGCTTCTGTAGGTCATCAGGTGCCTCAAAACTACATCAGTGTGGTTTTTTCTGCCCAACCTCTGTCAATTCTGTGCAGCTGCCTGCATATCAAGATTTGTGGCTCCTCAGTAAATAACATGGTGAACTAAGGGCAGACAGAGCTGGAGGCAGTAGTCCTGTGCTTTCTTAACAGCCTAAGGTTTCAGGACATGTAGTGCCAGCTGGTAGAGAATTTGTGGAGCTTTTGGTTGGGTTTCTATCATTTCAAACCTTTTTGTTTGCCGTCACATTTTTCTTTCATTACAAGTGTCTGTGGAGTCACATTTTTGGCATCTTCCAGCTTTTGCTTTTAGTAAAAAGTTTCTAAAGGGTATTCTACGCATAAAAGGACTGAATAGAAAAGGAGACCCTAAGAGGATTTTGCAGGTATAAAGGCTTAAAATTTGTTCTTCTAAATGGAGAGAGAGGGAACACAAGAGAGGAGCTTTTCTTTGAACAGTCTGATATTTTAGTTACTTAGTGTAATTAAACCTAATAAGTTCTGTTCTGGAAGAATTGTTTTCTTTTGGAATCCTTTAACTTGTAATTCATGTCATCTCTGGCTGCATTGCCTTATTTCTTGCTTGCAAGTAAATAGGTTGACTTTCTTGTAGTTTATTGTGCAGATAATTTCAGATGCCATCTAGTTTCCCTCTGCTGTTTGTTTTTTTCTTTAACTTGCTTCTAAATGCAGAAACATAAACATTTACTAAATAATTATGTCACATGTGTGGTATATTACAATAATATGCAAAGGTTCTTGTATTTGAAGTAACTTCAAGTGTTAATAGAAAAGATTTATATTCAAAATAAAATAACCCATGAAAAACACATATTGTGTCCAGATATGGGTATCACAAAGCATTACAGATAATTTGATTCATAAATATTTTTCTACTCTATAAAAATGGGTCATCAATGTGACATCAAAATGCCACACCATTCTTAATTTGGATTGTCACATGCAATGCAGTTACACAGCACTCCTCATCTCTAGCCACCAAGCTGCTTTCCAGGGAAGGTAAGTATTGCAGCTCTCCAGTTTACAAATGGCCAAGTTGAAGCACAAAGCAGTGAAATGACCTTGCTCAAGGTCATGCAGTAGTGAAAAGGCAGAGTCTGGAAATGAATCCAGGCACTGGATTGTGCAGGTGCTGTCTCTTAGATTGCACTGTGCTTTAGCGACACAAGCTGACGTCTCCGGATTTTGTCATTATTATCAGTGATTCCTTCTGAGACCATGTTTATGTATGGCTGCCAAAATAAAAATCAGTCTGGGGATCAACCAGTATTTGCTAAATTATTTTCCACTATGTAAGATTTTCTTTTTTGAAGTCCAAGTGTAAATAGAGTCACTAAAAAATTATTCTGCATTGGCTTTTTGGATTTTCTTTTCTATTTTCCCTTTTTTTAATGCTGGCCGTGACATTTGTTAAAATCTGTGGAGCTAAATGTAGGTTTACTCTGATTAGAATTCATCACAAAACCTTCCAGAAGAGTCTCACAGTAGCTGGATCATGTGAATGAGACTATATGTAGACTCTGCATCTGCAAACTGAAAAACATATGTTATATTTTTTAAAAAAACCCAAGCATTTCCCAGTAAATGTAACAAAGCTAGCCAAGTTTCAGCTAATATTTGCATTTTCTAAGATAAAATAAATATATATATATTTGCAGTATATACCAAATTGAAATTGCTTGTGTTTCAGCTACCCCTAAATGAACAACTGAAAATCCTATAAAACTTAATGCTTACCTTCAAAACCTGTGTAGTTTGAGCCTGGTAAAGTACATAACTTTCTTCTCCTTTAGAATGAAGTCACCCTGCTGAGAAATGAAGTGGCACAGCTGAAACAGCTTCTTCTGGCTCATAAAGATTGCCCTGTAACCGCCATGCAGAAGAAATCTGGCTATCATAGTGAGTAATGTTCCATTACCTATAGCCTGAGGCCGCATCAATGAAATACTGCCAAAATGAACTGAATGAGCATTAAAATTGAGAAGTGCGGTTCTAATATTATATATATTACATTAAAGATCTTTTTTTTTATATAAGCTTGA
This sequence comes from Molothrus ater, assembly GCF_012460135.2. Taxonomy (NCBI): domain Eukaryota; kingdom Metazoa; phylum Chordata; class Aves; order Passeriformes; family Icteridae; genus Molothrus; species Molothrus ater. The sequence goes on from NC_050484.2 coordinate 16,869,122, forward strand.
AGTTATTGGAAGACAGAAAATATTACATGGTATTTAAAAATATATGTATAAGTCAAAATTGAATTGTTGCATAACATTGAAAGGTTTATGTTGGTTTAATGAATGCATATGATAATTAGCATTTAAGGACTATCAGTTACTGCACCTGCTTTGGAAAATATAATTAGAGTATTAAGAGCACACGATAAACCATTTTTTATACTTTATCATAGCCTAATACAGTGAAAGGTTCTTGTGGGTGTTTTTCCTTCATTGTAATGAGATTTCAGTAGAAGAACTATAACAGCTGTCCTCATTTACCATAACATCCAGGATCAGTCAAGCCATTAAAATAATCAGATGCAGGTTCATGGCTCCTACTGTACAATGTCTTCTAGTTTGCTTTGATATCTACATTAAATTACTTCTTTTATATAGAGAGGGTAGTTTTGAAGACAGTTCTAGTATTGAGGAGAATACTGACACTGTCAATACCAATATTTTCTAATCCATATTTTTATTTTAAGTTGTTCTATTTACTTTTCATCCTTCCAGCATTTTAAAGGTTAATTATGCTTTCCTGACTTGTAGCTTCCTTTTTGGCTGTGATACACAGTGCCAGAACCAGCTGCTGCTGCTGTAGAATAAATGGCCAATTTTGTCCATTGTACACAAATTTGTTACAAATAACTGAGCTGGGAATGCATTAGGCAACATTCATAATATATAACCCACAGCTTTCGTTTTTATGATTTAGTGATATTTCAAGATATTTGTAAATGTGAAGATTGTTTCTGCCATATGTAGCCACTTCATTTTAATTTGCCAGTGTCAGTAATTCAGGAGAATAAAGGAACATTTTGTACTGCATGCAAACAGATCCTCAGGTGCTTGCGATAAAACTTAATAGCCACCATCTTTACTTGTAGTCATTGTAAGCAATTTCATCAGAATGGGCAATATTTTTTAATTTAAAAGATTCAGGAGATTTAGCAACTCTGTATTGCCATATATATTTAGAATACTGATTTTGTCAGTTTTGAGCTTATAAATCTTGGTCCTTTGATCTCCAGTCATTTTGACAAGACAGAAAATAGCATCTTGGACTAAATTGGAACAGTATAGAAATACATTTGGGATTTATATTAACAATGATTGCTGCAGGGATGAGGCCATTATGGCTCCCATCTGACAGAGCAACATAATTTCATACAGAAGCTACTAGGGGGATGGCATTATGCATGCAAGGTTTTTAACAAAAAAAAAAAACTCCACACAAAAAACAAACCATAGGTTTCTTAAATTTTGATGTTTTGAGGATTCATGTTCCTGAATTGGGATGTAAAATATTTCATCGTAAGTCATAAACTGTCAAAGTGATTCCATGCCAAGGATTTCTTTGTTGAAGGATTAGTGAATGGCCTGTCTAGTAGTGCTTGTTTTCAGCCCTCAGTAAAGGACTATGCATCTGATTCAGTAAAGAATACAAAATGAATCAGACCTAAAATACTAATCAGTGGCAAAAGCCTACATTTTAGAGGAAAATAGTATTACACAAGGAAATTAGAAGCATAGCTCAGTTTCTTGGAAAGTCTGTTGAAAGTAAAAGCTTAACATGAATGATAGTTGTAATGCCATTCCTCTGAAAGGATTTTGTCACATTATCTCTGCATGAATATTGTAAGGAAAGTATGTTGGCTAAGTGACATATCCACAGTACAGTTTATGAGAGAAAAAAATTGTTTCAGTCAATGTGTTCATGAAAATGGTATTCCTATAAAGTGTATTTAAATAAACATACTCCATTCATCAAATAATCAAAGTGGAATTGCTTCAAAAATGTAGTGAGTGGTTTAACAGTCTTGTCTCTGGAAGAAATTGAAGACCCCAGCTTAAAGAACTCCTGCAGTGCTGACTACTGTGCACTGCATAGACCACATTTTAACAGCCAAGTCCACAATTTGATGGCTTTTCATGCATTATGCCCTTAAATAGGAACAAATAATCGATCACTTGGCCTTTACTTTTACATATTTTTAAATCTTTTGTATTTCCCAAACACATTTTTTTCTCAGGCCAAGTGAAAAGCACGACAGTGCACATAGCCCTTTCTTCTAAAATTGTTTTTGGGATCACGTTTTCCTTATTTCAAAGTCTTGTGCCTGCTTTAAAAGAAGGTGTCATCAGGACAGAGAAACCAGAAAAATAGATATTTTACTTTGAGTCAGCCAGCTTAAACTTTTTTATTTTACAGAAAAGGATGCTTTTGGTTCTGAGTGCATCTTCAGCTGTGGATTGGGAAAGTGCTCTGTATACAAGATGCCTAGATGCTGTTCATTTATTTTTCGTGTTATCTTTTATACTAGATAATTTCTAAAAGTCTTCTACAATACTCCCTGTATTGTGTTAGGATTTTTCTGGGCTTGTATTAGGACAAAGGTGAAAACTAGTGAGAAGAAAATGTATTGTGGTATTCAGAGTTTGTTTTTTTTTTAAGGGAGAAAGAGTTTTTTAAGATATTTTTCACAAGGACATCTTAATATTCAAGAGCATTTTTTCAAAACAGAGTATAAAAGAAGACAGATAGAGGCTGCAGTGTAGGGGGTGTTGAATGGGGCGGTTTATGTTTTTTCTGTAGCTAGTTTTAAAAAGAAAGATAGAAGGTGACCAACCAATTTCAGACCTTGAATGATTTGAACCTCTCAAACCACTGTGTTTTCCTGCAGCCTGTTTTGGACAGGCACTGCTTCTTCAGTGCCTGCAGGGGATATTCACAAAGGACAACCCCCTGGAAAAAAGCATTGCTAGGCTTAGGTCCCTCTGTAGTCCCTGCATGGCCTGATGAGAATTACCATGAGGCCTCTTTCTTGTTAGTGATTATCAGGGGCTGAAAGGAATTCAGGATCATATCAATGCTTGTGTACTCACTCCTGTTTTGGTGTAGGTCGGTTTTTTCTTCTGAAGACTGAAATCCCTTCCTCTTTGCTTACCTTACTGAAAGCTATTGGTAAGCAAATTGGTAAGCTATTGGTAAGCTATTAGTAAGCTATTGCTTACTGTGGTGGTAACACAGTAGGTAAGAAGCAAATAGCAGCAATGTTTGGCTATTTGAAAAGGGTACTTTTTAGTAGATCCTCAAAAGTCGGTGCCTGATTTGGTGCTCTTTAAATCTTCTTTATAGCCCAATCTAGCCCACATTGCACAGCACAAGCTTACTATAGCACAAAAGTCTGAACATTGAATAAGCTATGTATGGGAAACAAGTGAAATAAGCTTGAGCAATGGAAAAGTGCCTGAGACATGATCTTATTCTCAATTTACATTAGGTTCAAATTGTGCTCCAGTCACGTATTCTAGCTTTCTTGTAGTCTTCAATCTGTTATGTATGCTCATGTGAAGTGCTATACATAGTTTTTGGTCACTGAAGTTTGAAAGGTCTGTCAGTAACATTTTAGGTCTCTTTAGAACATCCCTTTTCTTTCACAGGTGCTATTTCTCAAGACAACTATTAGTGCAGCAAGAGAAGTCCTACACACACACAGACATCAAATAACACATGGCTTTGATTTTTTTTGGTTCTTCTACTAGAATCTGAGAGTCAGATCACTCCACAATTACAAAGCCAATATCTGCCAGCTTCTCAGATCAAAGCAATGGTCTTCTTGCTAATTTGTCAAAGAAACAATAAATCACACCACACTTGGATAAAGCAAATAAATCATTTGCATACATGGAACACAGAGGTATATAGGCTGCATTTTTATTAAAGTCAGCATTAAACAACCCGAAGTCAGTTCCATATCCATAGTGGCTTGCTCCTCATGACACAGCCTGTCTAGGAGCTACGTAGCCTTCAGGAAAGTTCATGTGATACAGTTCTGTAAATTTTCAGCCCTCTAATATACAGCAAACATTATTTCTTTGAATTAATTTCTAATTTGGACTGTGCATTTTCCTTGATGTGAGGCAAAGCAGGGGAAGCCATTAAAAAGCTTAATTTTTTTTTTTTTTTTTTTTTTTAATTGTTAGCTACAGTATGATTCTGTTACATATCAGTCACACTCTTGAAATCACAGTCCTGTGCCTGGCAATTCTTTGGTCAACTAAGAAAAAAAAAGAATCTGTCAGAATTTAAGTATGACTTTTCTGTCTTCTTCTAAAAGCCTTTGTTCTTCATTCCGAGTCTTCAGGCTTAAGAAAACAAGCCATCTCTGTAATAGAATGACTTCTAAATACCTTCTATATTCTATGAGTAGATTTTCTTGTTTGGTTTTAATACTTCAAATTGAGGTGTTTTCAGTTTTTGGCCATTGTTCCTGTAAAGTTAGGACTACATTAGGAAGGACATTGAAAAAAAATTCATATAGCTATTCTTTAGGGTGTCACCTAATTTCTAAATATTGGTCTGTAGTTATTGCAAGGATTTATGCTTCCAGTCCAGTTTATTATCATAAATTAGTGTTAGCTCTATGTTTTATATAATCACCTGTCTGCTGTAGGCTCCCCCTCTCTGCCCCCTGGCATCTGAAAATACCTGAATGATATACTTTTGTGTCTTCAGCACAGCATGTTTGTTTATCTGCTCTATGATATGAACACTGCTCTTGTACATTGGTGGTTATCTCTGTACTCATAACTGTTTCTCACATTGCTTGTAGGATCTTCCAGAACCCATCAAAGTCAGAAAACCAGGCCTTTTTCATGTTCTTTACCACTGTGTGATATTATTACAGACATTTCTTTTGAGTTCAGAAATGTGTTAAGGAAGACAGAACAGTGGAAGACCTTTCTTCTCTGGCTGAAAGATAGGGATGTACTTCAACTTCTTCTTTGTCTCTGGCTCGTAGCATTTAAAACTAACCATTTTTTATTGAGAATGAGGAGGTTTTGGACAACCCAGACATTGGGAATCAGCAAAAGAAGCTGATAGGAAGATTGAGATTCATAGGAGAATAGCAGCAGTTCTGAAGAAGAGGAGCAGGTGTTACAGCAGAGACTGTATTTGATACATGTCATCCCACTTGCTGCCATTTCATTCTGTCTGAGGAAAAAATATGCTACTCTCATAATTAGTAATGGAGTATTTTTCAGCAAGTCGCACTAGGGTTTCTATTTTTAACAAAGTTTGCATGTGTTCCTTCTTGCTTGTTTTACATGAGATCTTGTAGGTCTTGCTGTGGAGGTATGGTAAAGATTCTATCCTGTTGAATACTTCTAACTAAATTGATACTTGTTCGTATTCTTTCTGTTCTTGAATGGGCAAACTCCTAAGGGTCACAAATGCCTTTTGGAAATACCTTGATTTTCTTGCTGTTTGCAGTTATTATGAAACCTTTGGATATGCAGCACTGGTCAGCAGATCTAGTTCTGTGTCACCAGTATCCCTCTCCTTCAGTGTTTGAGCGGTCTGTTCTTTAAAAAGTGCAGGATCTGTAAAACAGTTGGCCTTGTGGATAAGAGCATTCTAACTTCCAAGCTATTACGTTTTACTCTTTGCTCTTTTAGTGGAGTTGTAGGAGAGATTGCCACCTTGCTCCTGTACGCAGTATTTCTGAGAAAAAAAAAAAAAATTCAGCAGTTTCCTTGCCTACCCATCCTTTTTGACCTTACCATTCTTTTCTGGAAGCACTCAGTAATAGAACAGTTGCTCTCAAGCTTTGAAGAGGAGTTTGTTCTTAGTATGCATAGGGCTGCTCAAAGATCTTTATACTGAGGTCTTGACTTGCTAAGTTAGTAAATTTTCTTACCCATAGCTAGCATGTCATATAAACCTCAGTAAAACAGAAACTCTATTTCACTATTGGTTTTTCACGCTTAATGTTCCTTTTAGTTGCTGCTGTTAGCCTGGCTTTTTGTGGAAATGAGGACATGATACCACAGCACTGCTTGTGTCCCCATGTTAGTGTCATCCTTTCCCATTGTTTCTCTGAGACACTTCTGAACTTGTAGGCCAGTCTCAAGCAAATCTGAAAGAGATTGCAAAGACAAGACTAGAGAAGATCAAGCTTTGTCCCATTGCTTTGTCCCAAGCAATAGTTCATGCCTGCTTCTGGCTATGTTTGTATCATGGTAGTCAGTAGTAGTTGAAAAGGGACTTCTAATATGCCACCTGGATACTGGTTTTGGTCTGTTTATAAAACTGCTGTGAAAAGTACTTGCAAACATTAGTAGCACAAAGGGATATAAAAAAGTTACAATAAAATTCAGCATTAGTATTTCTATTTTTGAGTGAAAAACATTAGGATAATTTTCTGTTCTTGGTTTTTTAGTTTTGAACTCAAACTTTTGTTTGGCAGTGTTTGCATAATACCTTGGCTAACTTCTACAGCTCTGGAAAAAAGGATGATTTTAGCATGACTAGAATGTCTGTGCAAGAGGGACATTTTAAGTCATGATAATTTTGGAAATTTTATTTTTGCACAGTGATAATTTTTTTTAATCTGCTTACCCTCTGTCATGGGAAAAAATGATGTAATTCTGTGGCTAATTCACTTTGGTTGTGTGGAGAACACCTGAAATATTCCAAAAATATTTTTAAGCCAGTTTTAACGATTTTAAAACCTATTAAGAGGCATTTGTAAAATTATGGAACTTCATTCTGTTAAAAGAATGGAGGCTGAAAACTCATGTAAGCATTGTCCAGTAAATATAGTGGTGTAAGTAATATTTTTTCAGATATCTTACTCATGATGGCAAATATTTATTACTGAATGTAGAATTATTCTTGTTTGATTACTAAGCAGACACAATAAATAGCATTTTGTAGTCTGTGAATAATGTTTACTGATGTGAACATGCATCATTAGAATTAGGCATAGTACCCACTGGCTGATTTACTAGGCAGGAAATTTTAATCATGGCCTTGAAGATGTGAAAATACTCTGGTTTCCTGAATAGTCCATACTGCAGTCTGGTTTTTCTGCTTACAAAATAGTATTTTCTTTTTAAAAAACGGAAATAAGCTTGTTTTGCAATTTGTGCTGCATTACAGCACGAGTGTTAGCTATTTAGGGGGTGATTGCTGTGGCTGGGAGGAGGTGGTGTGCGTTCCAGCACAGAATAAATGAGTTGTTGTCGTTCAGCTGCAGACAAGGATGACAGCTCGGAGGACATCTCGGTGCCCAGCAGCCCGCACACGGAGGCGATCCAGCACAGCTCCGTCAGCACTTCCAACGGCGTGAGCTCCACGTCCAAGGCGGAGGCGGTGGCCACCTCGGTGCTCACGCAGATGGCGGACCAGAGCACGGAGCCCGTGCTGTCCCAGATCGTCCTGGCGCCTCCCTCCCAGGCCCAGCCCTCGGGAAGTTGATTACAAACTTGGTTGCATCAGTTCCTTAGATACACATCTGTGACTTTAAAGGGAAACCAACAACAGACCAGTCTCCATCTAGGAGAAATTGTAGCTTAAAATTATTCGTTTTTAAAAATCCAACTTAAATTTGGCTTTAACGATTGGCAGGTGGAAATAAGACGGAACACCAGTTCTGGTCTCTTTGCGAAAGACTTTTTTTTTTAAGTATTAGTTTTACTAGTTATTTTTTGTGCTTAATGTGTAAAGTGTGTGTACAGTACAATGTGGTTTATTTCATTTTTAATTTGGTATTATTTTAACAAACATTGGGGTGAATTACTGAAGGTCATCCCCAAGACTGTGATAGGAATATTATGTGACATTTTTATACCAAAGTTCTGCATAGTCCCTATTGACTTTGTAAAGTTAGCAAGGTCATAAAGCACTAGGCAAGAGAAAGACAGTAACAGTAAATTTGCTTTTAGTCTTTTTGCCTTTTTGTTGTTTTGCACATTATGAGAGGAAGAACATTGGAAGAAAAACATTTGGGTTTTTTATGTATAGCATTTTGGTTGGCTTTTAACTGTTGGGGTCTTTAATTTGTTTAATAGGGCCAGTACAGTATATGAGATACAGTACTTATGCACATACCAATCCTAGATGAGGATCATTACTAAATAGATTTGATTTTTTTTTTTAATTGATGTCAGGTGGGTTTTTTTCCCACTCCAACTCTTGATTCTGGTGGGAGGAGAGCTTTAATTCTCCGGTCAGAATAGATATCTATAACCACCCCTTGTTGCTAGGCTGAAACCAGTAAGCATATTGTAAAATACAGAGTTATCACGTATGGAATACTTGTTATTCCAAAGTAGGTTGATATTTTGTGGATTTTTGAGTCGCAGACTAAGGAGTTTACTCATGGTTTTGGATGCCAGAAAAGCCTAAAATCCTTCTTCAGACAACTCGACTTTTTTTTGTCATTGTCTTGTATTTGCAAGCTAACTTGTACTTAATTCTTGTGTAAGCACTGTCATCTTTTAGTAGCAAAAATTTTGATACCTTTCTTGTGGAAAAAAAAAATCAGTATCTACCGTATCTTGGAAACAATGTAATTATAATGTGGTGTGTGTGGTGTGTGTGTGAGAATGGTTCAGTAGTTAATGCCAGCAGTCTTTTGCTTGAATGTTTAAAGATGCCTTCAATGTGATGCTGGCTGATAGGTGATTGCAGTTTTAAAATGTTATTTACTGTGCGAACTTGGATAACTAACATTCCATGATGTAGTTTGTTTCTGATGAGATGATTGTAGGTACACTTTTTCTCATTATCCAATCATCTGTAGGATACTGAGTTTTTTAAATGTGCCATTATCTATTTTGATTCTGTACTCATGTTCAAAATACAGTACAATATTTTACAATAGATTAAGTTGTTTTAAAAAAAGTAGATGTGTGCTTTCAGGTCGGAAAACTTTGTATAATAGCAAAAACAGATGCATAGTAGCAACTGGCAGTAAAGCAGGATTCCATTATGTATATAACAAAGATTTAATGCATTTATAATGGGTTGTGTAGTTCATTTGCTCTTCCTTCTCCACACTATACCATGCGTTTTTTAAGTGTCAGTGCCATCAGATTTCTATTTGGTTCAGTTTTAAATCTAAACATGTAATTGATTCACAGGAAAATATAATTTCTGCAATATATATACAACCATACTGTACTGAAAACTGGACAAAGAAGTATCTAAGTCATATATGTATCATTGCAGGGCTTTAAGCATGAAAATATTAGGGAATTTAAATATTTTGTATTTTAAAACTAAGAAAGTTGTGTTGATAACCTCATGTGTTTAAAAGTCTTACTTTCCCAATTTCAAGATAAAAAGCTGTAACAGTTATTGAACGTTTCCAGGATGGTTAAATACAATGGACCTCTCACGAGAAAGAAATGAATTGCAAAGGCACAAAATGTGAATTCTGCAAGAAAGCTCTACCGTCACTTTTCATTGTAGGTTTGGTGGACTAGATGCGGCCTCATTGATCATACTATAATTTGCCCTCCTAAACACAAAGGCTTTTAAATCATATAAGTGGAGTTTTTTTATAACAAAACTGTTGCGCTTGTAAAATAAGTCTACATAAGTGTATAGGAGATGTGTAAACAGTTAATGAATTTAACAGTGGGGCTGGAAAAAGAACCATTAAAATCTGTGTTCAGCAAATAGAGAAAAGGTATTAGCCGTACTACCATGGATTCCGTTTTGAGACGTTGTCACACTACTTCTGTACTTAGCATTTTGGGTCTTTACATTTGACATGTTTCACAAACTGTACTGTTTTCTTTTATGTGCAGTTTGCATGAGTAAATCATCAAAGAGAATAAAATCTATCTTTAAGTTATGTTCCTATTTTAATGAAATTATAATTGTTCTAAAAGGCCGCACTGTCTTCAGACTTCTTTCTTCATCCTTGCAATTATCAGTGTTTTTCTGGAAGTCATTACTGTAATGTCAAAGTAATGTTATGTAAATGAGAACACGTATGTTTCTTGAGAAAGTAAGGTAAATACCATTGCTCTGCAGCTGAGCTCCAGCAGCTGCTGAGGAACAAGCATTTTATCATTAGTTCCAGGAGCCCAAGGTAATCCACAGATAAATGAGTTCATAAACATACCTTGGTGATCCCAGATGTTGCTCAGCCATTCCTTGTTGCCCTGAGTTCCACAGCAAAAGCACTGTGTGTAATCAGAATTTCCACCTAACTTCCAGTTATTTTAATCTTATTTCAATATACATGAAGCCAGAAATAACAACTGTAATCAAATAAATGGCGCACAGTTGTGTTGTCAAGGGTTCAGAAAAAATCATGCCCTCACACCTGATGTTTAGAATAGTAAAAATGGTTTGGGCTTATTTATGGATGTTGGAAACATGCATGGAATGGCACATTCTTTTACCATTTGAAAAACTCGTGCCGGAGCCCCAGTACGGAGGCCTTGGAGGAAACTCAAGAGTAAAGTTGCCGTGTGTCTGCATTTATTCCATGTATGGACCAAATGAAGTGAAGCTGCACACAACTTCTAACCCAATGAGAAAAATGTGCAAGGCCTCCGTTGCTTCACTATGTTCTTTTCCTGACTATGGGTTGTGCTGGTGACTCCTGGGGAACAAAAGGCTGTGTAACAGGGGTACTCTTGCTGAGGGGAGGAGAACCAGCCCACTTCTTAATGTCTGTGCTGTAAAAAGACTCAGGTTGGTATCTTATTGATTCGGTTTAAATAAGGGATTTTTTCTGTTTGCAATGGTAAGAGTGGCTGGGCCTCTAAAAGGAAGATATTGCACTGAGAGAAGGAGATGACAGAAGTGTGGGATGAACAGTGAGTTCAGCTACCTGAATTACCGGAGTAATTTGCTTAGAGACAGACACAAACATTTTAATTGGTCATCATAAATGATAATGAGGAGAAAGCATAGTGAAATTAAGTGCATCCTAATAAAGTAAGGTATGTTAAATTGCACTGAAGGAAACTTGAGCAATGCTTCTTGACATGATTAATATACTCATGACAATGTGTCTAATGAAGGCTGTTTGCATTTATATGCTGCCTGTTGCTTCCCTCAGTAGAGACATAATTGGAACTGTGCTCATTTACACTGCAGAGCAGTGTAAGATTGGTTTGCAGTAGTCTTTACATCTGTTTTTAACCATTGTATCAAAAGTAACACAGATATGATTTATTTAACTTGTGTTGTGTAACACTGTGTAGGGTTGATTTGGATGATTTTATCATGAAATTTTCAAAGTTTCATAATCTTCAATGGTAAGTCTCCTTTTAATTTTAGGGTTTAATGTGACTCTTTTTTATTTTTCCCCCTTCTTTTATTTTTTCCTTCCTTTATGGAATGTAGGATCATGACCTTTCTTTTTCTTTACTTTCTTCCTCTTCAAAATATTTTTCCTCGTGTGGTGAGCCCCAGAAAGTGCTTATAGTATTCAATGTGGAATTCTTTCTTTTTTCATATTGTTTCCTCCTTGGTTGTGTTAACCCTCTATAGCGAACTTCCACTTGAAGTCAGAAAATTAATTTCTGCACACTTTGTACTTTATCTTCAGCTAAAATAGATATGAGAAGCTTATGTTATCTTGATATTTACATCTTCCTAGCTAAGATACATTATACGATTTATATTTAAGTATGGAAGGACTTTGTAGTGTTACAAAAGATTTCATTATAGATGCTGTGCACAACTAATGAGGGCTTGTTGTATGCTGAGGGTTTCATAACTCTGCAAAGTGCAACCCTCTCCAAATAAGAGTTTTTAACTTCCTAGGTGTGGGGTGAGTTATCATCTAATCACATGTCTGTCAGTAGAACAAGAAGATGCATAAACCTGATCCAATTTCTGTAATTACTGTATTTTAACCCTTGCTCAAAATCTTTATCCCTCTTCTATTACCATTTTCTATAATGATGTGTATTGTTATAACCACTTTTATAATCCTATTCATTTTTTGGGGGAAGAGGAAGTTCTTAGGTTTTTAGATAAACTACCTGTAAATTTATTGGGGGATGAATCGTTAATCAGAAAAGTATTGTGAAATCATTATGCGAGGACAATTATAATTTTTAGTCCATAGGTAAAGAGACCGTAGCTTAAGCTGCATAGACTGACTAGAAATGTTAACAAGCATAGAAGGTACAGAACAGCTTGAAGCAAAGAAGAGGAATCATGCTTCTAGGAACTCTTCTTTGGTTTTAATCCAACAGCAGAAACAGAGCAGGGCAGAGAGTGGGCAGTATTTGTAAGCACCTTGGGCAGCAGGGCCTGGTCATACTCAGTTTACAAATAAGGAGCTAAAAGGAGAGTACTCTGGCTTAGGGAGGACTGTCAGTGCCAGGCTGAGATGAGCTTCAGGAATGAGGCACTGCCAGGAGAGCTTTCAGAGAAACAGGATTGCAGGTAGCCATGTTTTCCTCTCCTCACTCTTGCCTGTGGCTATCTCAGTACACCAAAGTACGAGCATGAGCTATTACACCTCCATTTCACACCATCTGTGCCCCGGTGGATGGAATGTGCTGAAAGCTGCTCTGATGGCTGTGTTTAGCTACCTGAAAGATGAAAGTTAAGGTTATTTTTTCCTCCTGCCTAAAATGTTCCTGCTCTTGTTTTGTCATGAGCTAGTACTGGCACTGTCAGTGAATAGTATTTCCCTCCCTTTAGCTGAATCACTTGTTCTACACCATTAGAGGAGGCAAAAATACTACCTTTGAGAAACAACTGGGCTGCTGCATTTTATTAACTGAATGATTTGAAAAAAACCTCCTAATTTGCTTATGTTTAAAAAGAAAATGGGAAAATATATCTGTCCTACATCTGGGATTCTAATCAAGAGGAAAAGGAGATGAGCAAGGAGAGCACGAGCCCTCTGCCTTAGCAGCAAACAAAATAAACTGCCCTGAATAAATGGAGAAAATGAAACTGAGGGGGGAGACGTCTGCACCAAGAAGGTGCTGCATTTCACTGCTCAGTTATAGGAGCCCTTTCCTCTGACACAAAGATGTGTTCTGTGAAGATCTGTTTCTTCCAAATGTTTACAGTGATGGTAGAAATGTTTTGATCTCACTTGAGGTAAGTAGTATAAACATCCTGTTATTCATAATGCTGTGTTGAGAAAGATACTCTTCAAGGTGATATAATGTATAGCACAGTTATTCTGGCTGTCTGTAAAATGCCAAGAGACTTTATAGTCAACCTGGCTATGATTAGAAAACAAGCAAAAGGCTAATATTTCAGTCTTCTTGCTTTCTGTCCTTTCTTTCAGCAGAATTGCTGTAGAGGGCTAATGATTTTTGCTGAAAAAAATGCATAATCCTTGTAAATACCGAGGAGATGCTGTCTATTTCACTGGATGACATTTTGAGCACTTGCTCATTTTGTTGACTATTTAATGACTCTTAAGCTATTAAGTTTACAATTTATGACTTGAATACATATGTGAATATGCAAAACATTTCTTTATCCTGTATCTAACTATTTACCCAAACTTTTTAGAGTCCTGATTCTAATAGGAGTTTGCTCTTTTCTAAATTATGCAGCACTCTCTTGAATGCTGTGTAGGAAGGTTGCTGGCCCCAGAGCCTTGAGCTCTGTTCCCAGTCACCATACAACCAGAATGCTGTTTCTGAGCTGACTGCAGGCTTGTGTTTATCACAGCACTGTCTTCTTGGGATGGAAACATTATACTGACTGGGATGCTTCCCTTATATTGTAAGTACCAGTTTGTTATATAAATTCTGTACATTTCCTTGTTACAAAGGTCTGGCACAGTTCTTTCAATTCAAGAAAGAAATTCACAATCTTTACCCGCTCTTGTAATTTCATGTCTGGTTTAGGTTTTGTTGTTGCTTTCACATATTGGATAAGGGCACACAGCCCTCCTTCATGGAAATGCACCTTATAATGTGCCAGGCACTCAGACATGTTTTGGAGGGAGCATAAGTCCCACAGGTCTTGTCTGTTGAAGAAAATGTCACCTCTTTGTCAGAGTTAGATTGTTACAAACTTTGACAGATTGAAAACTTTTGGTTTCACATGTCTACTGATATATTCTAGTCCAGTTTATGTTGATGGAGAATAGTACTAAGCTAAATTTAAACTAAAAAAAAGTATATAATCATTAAGGCTATATAAAGCTGTTTAAAGTTTTGCAACACACAAATTCATAAAATAATTGACTTAAAGCAGCTTTTCTACATTACCAACTTCAAAGAAGCTTGTGCCTGTTTTAGAAAGAGGTGAGGATTAATTTTATCTTAGTGAAGTAAGGTTCCTTCCATAATGAGTCTTTTTTAAGCAAGTACAAGTGCAGGATCTGATTTAGCCACTGCTAATGACCATCAATGCTTCTGTCAGTAAACATAATTTAGTCAAAGAAAATTTGAGCAGTGCACAGATTTGCTGTGCATCATCATGTACAGTCTCCTTACTTCCTTACTCCTGCTGCAGAGTGAGGGAAATACTGCTTGGTTTAATCTGACACAGAGGTTTACAAATGCCAAACAATGTCGTATTAAACAATGCCACCTACACGTCACCCCAGGTTGTACGCAGCAGAGCTTCATTGCACCCCCTGGTGTGATACACTGTACCCTGTGGAGATTAAAAATGTAAATCATCACAGCTTGTACAAGCTGAAACTAAAATGAAACACTGAAAAATATAATATTAATATGTGAATGTTATTAAATTATTATTTCAGCTCTCTTCCTGAATGGAAACTCCTTTTTATACTGCAATCTGTTTTAAGGGTTTATCCAAAAATAACACAGGAAATACTGTATATAGTTACTGGAGCAAGGCATTTCTGGCAGATTTCCATGGCATGCTCAAAGTCTGTGACTTGGGCTACATTTGTCTTTCATTTAAAGTGTGGAAGAGATTTTTGGTAAGTGCTGGCAACAGCTCAAACCCCTACCTACTGAGTGGAGGGTTGAAGAGTCTGAAGCTACAGTTAAATAAACAGGATTTATCAATCTGCAAACGAAATGTCTTCTGTTAGTAATGTTTTACTTATACAAGACAATGGATAATAGATTATTAACCAAATGAAGTAAGTAATTTCATTTTGTATTGTTTCCTGCTGTGCTTAACAATCCCAAACCTGTGTCTCGCTGGTTTCTCAGAAACAAAATGCCATCTAGTGGTAACTACTGGATATTTTGAGCAAATGCTTTTTTATATTGACATCAAGTTTTCAATTTTTTTTATCCTGGTATTCTACACTTTACAGCACACTAAGGCTTTGAGAGAAGAAGATAAAGAGTTCAAGGGAAGGTGCAGCTCCCCAAGCTGGGCCAGCAGTGGCAGGGACACCACGCTGCCCAGCTGCTTGGAAGCTCTCTTTCTGCCTCTGCAGCTGGCCTCAGGCAGGTCGGGGAGGTTTCCCTTGCCAAGGGTTGGACAAAATTTCATACCTAGTTGGTAGCCACACCTTACTGTTATTTGATACTAAAAGACAATTTGGCCATTGCTGTATGAGAAAAGCTGAAAGCCACCTCTGCTTCCCTGACTGCTCATCTGTCTCTCCTGCTAGGAGACTTTTCCCTCTGGCTTGTCATTCTCCAGGGAGCTCAGGGGAAGCCATCCCTTCTGCTCTTCTTATGAACTACCAAGGAACTACCAAGGAATGGTATAAGCTTCTCCATGGTATAGTTTGCCTCCTTGACTCCTCAGAGTAGAATATAAACTCTAAAAAAATTAACAAGACTAAAATTTGGCCTCTAGAATAGACTTCTGAAAAAGAAACAGCCATAAACTGGCTTTTAGAGTTGAATTACAGACTTTATTTGTACAGCAAGAATAAATAATAAAAATAAAACCTTATGGTTCTATTTAAATATATTTATAAATGTAAATGGGGCATAGGAGCCTGCATGTGATATGAGCTCACTGATGGAGATAGTCTGGCTTCATACCTGGAGCCAACTGAAGAGAGCTCTGCAGTGTTTCATCTTTCTGTGGGTTTGCATTTCATTGTGACAGGGGTTGTGTTGCTTATGGATCTGCTTTCTCCATACTTTGTTTGAATTCCTGCATTTGCTGGTCCATGCTGCCCTACTCCATTGCACAGTGCTGGCAGCAGCAGCTGCCAGGGCTGTAGTCAGACTGAGGGGCTCTGAGATGTGTTCTGCAGGCTGGTGCAGAAATCTAATCTGTCCCACTGACGTCACTGCAGAAGTCTCTGAAGATGGCATGACATCAGTTTGATGGGCTGGGAAGGAGTTTGTGGATGGGTAAAGAAATCCTTAACCTTGACTCTCGTTTTGTATGGTATTGAGTAAACTGCAGCAGACTAAAGCATCTGGTTAACAAGGGCACTGAGAGCACAGGTCTGTCAAGGGGTCATCTGAGCGTTTGGGCTGCTCTGTGCTCACTGCTGTTGCTGTGATGCAGCACTCCTCTGTCCCTCTGGAGTGCTGCTGGTTATTTTCCTAGACACTGACATTGGCCAACAGCCAGTGCAGCTGCAGAGAAAGAGGAGGGAGTAGAAACAGGACCAGAGCAACCCTGTTTTAGTGGGAGTAAATTGTCATGGCAGCACATTTAAGCAGGCAGAACAAGAAGAGTTTGGGGAGATTGGCAAATGCAGTCTGAAAAGCAGCAACAAATCTGTCTTGTTTGTGCTTGCTAAAAATAGATTAGGAAATCCCTAGATCTGGGACAATTTCTTAAAGCTAGAATAGTGGCTTTCTCTGAGAAACAACTGCAGTCTTGCAGCTGTTGCAGCTGCATCTGCCCTTCACTCTCAAGTTTTCAGAGCAGCAGGATGCTTTAAGGAGGTTATGAATTCTCCACAATCAGAAGGAAGGCATTCTGTTGTGCACACAGTAAAGAAATCTTAAGAGCAAGCAGCCCTGTGATCAAACCTTGAAACAAAGGAGAAAGAATAGGGAAAACAACTGTTCAGTAATGATCCACCTGAACTTTTGAAGCTGTTTATCTCCATACAAAAACAAGTGAAATAAAATATAGTGCCTACACAATGTTTTTCATTCCTTCAAAGAACTGGGCAGAATGCAGTCAATGTTACTTCCAGTGTTTTAGTGAGGGTTTTTGTCTTTGTATGGCTAATGGTTATATGCTGCAAGAAGGAAATTATTTTAATATTGTATAACATTATAGTCTGGATTATTGCTTTTGATTTGAGCACTCAGACAATAAACTACTTGGATTTTTTTTGGCCCTTCTTATCCTTGAAGAGTTTAAGACACGTTTGTCTTGAAAATGCATCCATGTGGGAGCAGAAAGGAGAGCAGTTTTCCCATGGGGGCCCAAGAAGCTGTTGTCTGACAACAAGCAGCAAAGTGGCAGCTGAAACATTGCTGCAATGCCCACAGAAATGGTGAGGGCCTGGGTCCCTCTGCTCCTGCAATATTGCACAGGGTTTGCCAGAAAGCTTTGCTTGGTTGTGGCTTTTCAAAATGTATTTTCTTGACTTACTGGCCTCTAAGAAAAAAGGAAAAAACAAACCCAAACCTCTTTGGAAAGTGCTTCCCTTATCAGTGACTCATTGGTGCAGATAAACTCTGAATTCTGAACTCATTGTGTTTGCACTGAAAGCACTGCTATCATATCTCTGTGTCAAAAACCACTAGAGACTGAGCGTGGGAAGGACTCAACCAGGAATTAGTTTCCTGTATATGTCCTTGGTTGAGGATTGCATGATTTTACAATTAAATACATGAGGTTGAATTCCAGATCTTAAGTTTGGTGTGGTGATGTGCAAGTCAGGTTGCAAGATCAGTTATCTCTGATTTTGTTTAAAATAAAACTTCTGCTTGCACAGCTGAAAAGTTGCCAAGTCTTATAACAGTCTAATTTAGTTTTGATTTGCTAAGGGGTTTTCCACGTGTCTTGGTTTACAATAAGTAAACGTGCACCACCATGGGATGTAATTATTTTATTGTTAAAGAAAGGGAAAATAATGTGGGGTTTTTTTCTGTCTTCTTTCCTCCTCCCCCAGTAAAAAACAGTGACATCAGGTACAGGAAAGAGAGATTTCTCTCTATGTGGGTGACATAGTAAATAATGTATTTTGGCACAATTAAGGGCTCAGAAGGCATCAGGTATTTCTCTTATAAGGAATCTTACTGTTGTAAACTTACAGTTCACTAAAACTATTGTGATACTTGCAGATAAATTAATGAATAGTGAAAAACCTCAAATCTTAATGAAATCCCACTATTACTTCCAGGAATGGTCTATCTCCTCTTCAGGAATACTTGATTTGAACAGCTTGTTTAACAGGAAGAGCTATTGATCCCTTCAATAACACTTTAGAATCATTAAGAGGAAAAACTTTAATCTCCTTTAGCTCTTTGAAGTTGCTTTGGTTAATGTCATCTCTCTGTGATGCTGAAAAGCTAATGATGTTCTTGCAAGACATTTCCAACATTATTCTCTCCTGTCTTTTGTGTCCTGCTGCCATTACCTGGCTGCTCACAGGGTTAGCTGTGCAGTAAAGCAGGAAGGTACCAGTAGTGCATGGGCTTGCCTGCTCACTTTGGAAGGTTTTATATTCAACTTCAAAAGTCTTCCTGGTGGAAGTAAACACATGTATCAGAGATTTTTTTTAACTTCTGATTAGTTATCCTATGCTTCTGCTATCTCAACATTTTGAGATAGCAGAACTTAGAAGTATCTTCAAGTCATTAAATCTCGTTCTACAAAGGCCTTTGATAATGTGGTTGCATCTGTCTATACAGCAGGGAATTCTCACAGTTTCTAGACTTAATTTCTTATGTATTTTTCTAAACTATTACATAAAATTCAACTTCAAATCTGATATTGTTTGCCTTACCAGGGCCCACACACCCTTGTTCATGTGAAGGGTAAAATACCTTGAAATATTTCATGTGATCTGAATCATGGACATTTTCTCAAAGAACACTAAATATTCTAGAAGATGCAACTCTGTCTGAGAAGCAAGTTGCATGGGATAGATAATACCCTCATTAAAAACAGTATTTTTGACTGGCTTCAGTAACACATACATTGGCTTCTCTAGGAATGTAGAAATTTTTTGAGGGACTGATACTAGAAAATTGAATAACTGCACCAAGAGTGTCTTGGTTCTATACAGCACTTCAGATTGCTGAATTGTTATGAGAAGGTTCAATTTCTTTAAAAATTCCTCAAATTCATCCAGGAGTTCTAGAAGTGGGTCTAGTAGTTCTAGAAGGTTCAACTGATTGCATGCAGAGCCACTGCCAGTTCTATGGCACAGCTTATGGCATCAAGTAGGAGATCATCCATCACTCAGGGTTAAAGACATTTGGAAAGATGGGACCAGAAGTATCTTGCAGGGGTTTATGGTTTTTGATGGCTAGTTTGCTCTTAGTTTTTAGTGTTTATGGATGAAATTATAGTCTTAACAGTTTATTCCTAAGACTGTTTTGCCTGTGGCTTCCCTTTTGTTTTTTAACTTGCAATTACCATGGGTTTTTTTCCAAATATACAGAAGCACTACTTCAACTGATGCTTAATATGAATTTCTAAACATGGTATAAAACCAAAAAATTGTGCAAGTTAAATAGAACGAATAAGCTGCATTTTATAGCCAGTATAAACACACTTGGATGTTTTATAGCCATCAGTATTATCTCCTTTGACACTTGAGGCTTTTCCCTAGGAGACAGAAAGCAGAAACTTCCTGGAATTTCTTTAATTAGCCTGTTCATTTCACTTAATAAAACAAGAAATCAAAACCATATTGTGTTTCTTACACAGCATTCTTAGAAAATATAATGCAAAGTATGTAGTTCTTAATCTGAGCAAAAGTGTAAGCAATTTTGAGATTTCCTAGTATTTTAATAATTTTGTTACTGATTTCACATTAGAAGTCTATGCTTATGGGATATACCAGTAAGTGTGCACATGAGCAGTACGAAAGCTCATAAAAAGTCAGGTGTTAAAGTGCATTCAGAGCAGCTGCAAATGGGAAAGAAAACCAAACAAGCCTTTTGCAATTATAAATAGCTTTGATACTGTTAGCTCTAAACATCACCTGGAACCTGCTTCAAGAGAAATGCTGTGCATGTCAGCATCAAAGTTTAAGATCATATGATTTTGCTACCTGCTACACAAGTAGCATCAACTATATCCTATGCACAGTGCCTGTTTATGATGTAATTCTCACACATTTGTGCACATCTCAGAAATCCAATTAAGTGCAGTCATGATGTAAAATTCCTTAACAATTCTTTCATGAAGGACTTTGTTCAGCAAACACAGGCAAGAGGGAGCTTTTTTCCTTTGATGCACTTCCATTCAAAAATGGCATAATTTCTCCCAACATCAGTCTAAACACAGCGCATTCTTTAGATTTCAAATAAACAGAATTAGTTTCATTTGAAAATTAAGACTGATCTCATCTGCTCTTCTCCTTAGATCTTAAGGCATTCACTTCTACTGTAGCCAGAAAAAAAATCTAAATCTAAAGGTTGTCATTATCACCTATTTCTGTCAAACATTTTTTCATGACCCAGAGAGCCAAAAGCAGGTGTGTTAAGCCCATTTTTCATTTCACTGATGTACACCATGCACTGTGTACCAAGATGCTCTAAGTTGTTGTGTGGACATAGTGCAAGTCCTGTGGATCAGGATAGGATGCCAAATGTGAGTGTCTGATGTGGTAGTTGTGATTTTGTGATTTAAAACAAGAGCTGTGGTGGATGTTACACAAATCTCCCTTTCTTCAGCAATGATCAGAAAATTCAAGATGCAAGTTCCTCCTAATAATTGTTATTTTGCTAGTCTGCACACTGACAATAAAAGAAAAAAAATTACCTCAAAAATCTACAGACTAGTATAGATCCTAGTAAAACACTGATTATGTCTGATTTGCAAAGGTTGTTCATAGTTGCTGCAGTTGATGCAAGATTCTTTTCCTCTGTGCCTGTACAGTGTTGGGTAATATTGGTCTTAAATGATTTTGCCATTAATAATGAACAACAGCAGCATCCAAAAGAGAGGCTCAAGTGGCAGTTTTCTCTTCAAAGGGAGAAAGGTTATCCAAAATTCTGGCAACATGCAATGGCTGTTCTGGGTTTGGTAATAGGCCTGATGTTATATTCAAATCACTGTCATCTATTTAAATATTAATTATAACTAGCAAGCTGGCTGGTCAGCCTTCAAACTTCTTATTGATGACTTTTAAATTAGCTAAAATACTTGAATTTATCTTACTGAACAAGAGGTAGAAATCTGCCTTGCTATTTTCCAAGGAGCAATTGTTCCTTTGCAAATACTGTGAACACCAAATCTGCTTGGTAAGGCAGCCCTTGGCCACTTCCCTGCCTGCCCCACAAACTTCCAGCAATTACACATTAAAAGCTAAATTAAATTCTGCACATAACAAGGCTTCTACAAATGCTGTTTTCCTCCTGTCAAGGGGATCTGTAGCAGGAAGACACTAACTGTGATAAGATGCTACCCCTATTCATCAGGTAATATCTCACCACGTCTTCACTTTTACTACTTCCCATTAATACAGGACAGCTTTAATTTATGGTGAGTTGGGGTTTTTTTCCTTCACACAACATTATATTTACTAGCTGGGAACCTGTTTTTACAGTTGTGTATAAATCTTTAAAAATGTCAGTGATTAATTTTAAAATCTCATTTATCACTATATGATTAGTGCATTAGTTAAGGTTTGAAGAATAAATGTCAAGTAATTAGAAGCAATTCTGTACTAGACTCTCAGACAAGGTGATGGATCACAGAAAAGTCACTGGGAAATAGGCCACTGAGCTCATGGTGCTCAGCACCCAGAGCAAGACAGCAAAAGGAGAGGAGCCAAAATAAAAAAAAACCTAAACACTAGAAACCAATCCCAAACCCCAGTGATGATATTTTACATGAATAATGAAGCTGTAGTAACTGACTACAGTTTCTAAACAACTTTGAGGTTTGAAAGATGAGGCAAGAAACATCTGAAGGACAATGAGAAGACCAGAAAATAGCATGTTACACATTTATTTCTTTTCTGGAGCCTTTATCCTTGAGGCACACTTTGTGATACACCCGCAAATATTCCTACCAGGTGGCAAATACAATGGCACCTTTGCTACACAACATGATGATAGCAAGCCTGTTTTGCAAGGGAGGGCATTTCAAAGGCTGAAGATCCAGGGGAACAAAACCCCAAGCTCATCCTTGCTGCCATTTAGACCAAGGTTCTCTTTTGTTCTCTCCCCTGCGAGAGAGCAGACCTGTGAGCTGGGCTCTCGGGAAGGCAGAGCCCCAGCAGCGCCGGGTGGGAGCTGTGCCGGCTGCTGCCGAGCATCCGCATTGCCTCCCGCGCTCCCTGCGCACGGCCACGGGGCTGGCGCTGGGGGAGCTCCGGCTCTTTTCTAACGAGATTCCCAGAGCTGGAGTTAAATCATTGCTGTCGCTTGTGCATAAGATGTGCTGGCTTGATAAGGCATTACGTAATTTTAAGATAATGTTGTTATTAAAGAGATATCTCCGAGAGGATTGCAGTCCATTCAAAAGCAGGATGTGGTGGCAGGGACCTTCGCCTGGTGAATTTCAGGCTAATGTTTTTTTCTGCTTTGCACCTTTGATTTGTTCTCGCTGTGCTTAGGCTGTTGGCCCTTGTAAAGCCAGAGGTGCCAGTGGTCCAGATGTGTACAGGCACACCCTGTGCTAGCCACCACCCGTGGGGGTGAGCCTGGTGGTGAACTCCTTCCAAAAGCTGCTGCTGTTCCCTGAAGGCTGCTGGAGCCAGGGCCAAAGCATCCTCCTAAGCAAAGAATCTAATCAGAAATAACGATTGAGCTCTGTTTTGAAAACTCTGATCAGCCACTGCTCCAGGCACAGTAAAGTACAGTAACTAACTGTGAAATGACAACACGCTTCCCTAGGTTTTAGCAATAACTGCACTAATAGCAAAGGCATTATCAGACAATTGAAATTACTAATCAAAGCACTCAGGCTGATCTGAACTGTAGTATTCATACTGCCTATCATGAAAAATAGTTTTATACTCTGAACAGGAAAGCATTTTTAATATAAACATGCAGTTGAATAGTTAGCAAAAAAAAAACATTTGGGAGTAGTGGAAGCGTAAAAGCTGGCTATTTAATTGAAGGAAGTTGGAATGAAACTTGGGATTTAATTCCAGGAAATGTAAGGGGAAAATAATCTGAAGATCCAACTTACTTCCAAAAAGCCAAGGAAAACACTGTGCACACAAAGGTCAAATCATGTAGGCAGAATTGCAAAGATTTTTTGCATTGCTTTTTTTCAAACCAGTTTTCATCTGTGTTTAACCTTCTTTTAGCCCTGCAATTGAAATATTATTTCTTGGTAGTCCATCTGCTCAGTAAACATTTG
This sequence comes from Molothrus ater, assembly GCF_012460135.2. Taxonomy (NCBI): domain Eukaryota; kingdom Metazoa; phylum Chordata; class Aves; order Passeriformes; family Icteridae; genus Molothrus; species Molothrus ater. Next base: position 16,892,298 of record NC_050484.2, read on the forward strand.
CACTTTATACATGCAAAATGAAAATGTTTTGTAAAATCAGGTCCATCATGCTAGAATTTATTTGGGAAGGAATAAGAAGAAGGAAACAATCACTCTCACATTTATTTTTTTAACTTTGCACACTAAGTGAAGTATATAAACATAAAAACCCATGTTTTGAAATATATGACAGACGTAACAAATGTCATGTTTTTGTCTTAAAGGATATTTGAACATATTGAAAACTCCCCACAATGTTTTCCTTTGGTTCTCTACAACAAAGATTAGGCAGAATTTTGAACATGGACACCTGAGTGCAGCTAACTACATAAACCACCTGTTCTTTAGGCAGGCCTTTGTGCTTTAGCTGCCTGGTGGAAGGAAAGGTGTTTTATTCACTTGCTGACCCTGAGCTGCGCTCACAGAACCGAAACCACTAATTGCAGCCTAAGCACACGTTTCTCTTCCTTCGGGCTCTTCTCTACCAAGAGCCTTCTCTTGCAGGCAGGCTTCCCTCTGCACATCCGCCGCCACAATGCCCCAGGAGAAGGTGGGACCCGCTCCACGACCTCCAAGCCAACACCTGCAAAGCCCCGGCCGAGCTCTGCGGAGCCGCTGCTGAAGGTGGCGGATGCGCGCAGCTGTGGCGGGTTCCGTTTGCGTGGATTGAGCTGCGGCTGGGTTTGAATTGTCAGCGCGCACCTGTGAGGGGAAGGGAGGGATGGCTGCGGGTGTGGCGGTGCTGGTCCCGGGCACACGGGCTGGCCAGCCTGCTGCAGCTGGGGTGCCAGCCTCTACTGCTGGGCGCTGCTTTCAGGCGGAAAATGCCACCTGCACAAGCGAGTCGCGCCAGGTACGGCGTTTCCTTTTCAACTGAGCGCTTTTAGCGCTGAAATTTACAGTCCTGGACAGCGAAAAACCATGACAGCTGGGCTGGCTGAAATTTCTCGCACGAAATACTTTGAGGGGAAATCTGTGTGTTTGCTCTCTTCGTGGTTGCTGGCATGTAAGTGGGAATTTTCACCTCGCTTTAAGGAGTCATGTTTTCCACAGGACCGTGGGCGCTTCTGTCGGAGCAGGCAGGCGCAGCCTGCCCGAGGAGGCACGGGCCGGGGGAGCGGTGCTTTCCACGGGGCATCTCCTCAGAGGAGCAGCGGTGCCCGGGACGGCCCCAGCGGTGCCCGAGGGCCGAGCCAGACCCGTGCGCGGGGCTGGGCCCGGGGCTCGGCGCGGGCCGTCCCCGGCGGGACGCGCTTCCCTTTGTGCCCGGCGGCGCGGCGGCCGCGTTGCCATGGGAACCGTCCCGGCGGCCGCGGCGGGCGGAGGCGGGCCGTGCGCGGCGCAAGATGGCTCCCCGAGGCGGCGGGACGCAGCGTGAGCACGGGCAGGGGGCGGGCGGGAGCGGGCTGCCCCCGGTGCGGCGCGTCCCCGGCCACCGTCCCCCGACACCCCCTGGCCCGGCCCGGCCCGGCCCTGCCCACCCCCTCCCTTCCCCTCCCCTGCGGGCTGCGCCCGCCCCGCCCCGCCCCGCGGCAGCAAGTGGCAGCGGCCGCCGGTGCCGCGGGCGCGCTGACAGCCCCGCGCCCAACTTGTGTTGCAGGCGCGCCCCGCCGCTGATGCGAGAGCTGCCGCCGCGCCAATGCCAGCGCCGCGCCGCCCGGCCAGCCCCCGCCGCCCCCCGGGCCCGCCCCGCCGCCGCCGCGATGGCTCTGACCTTGTTCGGTGAGTGAAGCGCCGCCGCCTCGGCCCGGCGGGCGCGGGGCTGCCGCCCCCATTGTCTGCGGCGCGGCAGCGCCTGGGCGTGGGCGCCGCCCGCAGGGCCGGGCCCGGGGCTGCGGGAATCACCCCTGGCGGGGCAGCCCCGCCGCCCGCCCGCGGGGGCTCCCCTGCGACCGGCAGAGAAAAGTTCGGGTGCCTCGGGAGCCCCGGCAGCCGAGGGGCTGTGCCGGAGCCGCGGGCTGGCCCGGGGGACCCCCGGGAGCGCCGGGGACGCGGGGCGCAGCTCCCGCGGCGAGCCGGTGCCTCCCTGCCGCGGCCAGCCCGGCAAAGGAGGCTCGGGGAGCGCTGCTCTGGCCGTGTCCACAGCCGGGGACGGCGCGGTGGGAGCCGGCTGGAGAAAACTCTACTTTAAACTGTTGAACATGTGGGTTCTGCCAAGTAACGTTATTAAATCAGGCTTGCTTATGTTTAACGTGCGCGATTTTACGGCGGGCAAACAAACAAAAAGGCTTCAAATTGTGTCTGGCAACATGAGGTAAATGCTGCAATGAAAGGAAAACAGAAATTAGTACAACTAAGGTCAGTAGAGAGTTAACAGGATAATCGGGATCCCCTTTCTTGAAAGAAGCTCGTGCACCACAAGTGATTTCTAGTGAATAGAGGATGTCAAGTCTGTTCGTTGTGTTTAGACTGTGAATTTCATTTCATATGTAAACAAATGGCTTGCTTTCATTGATTTCCTGATTCTTGGACTGGTACAATTTCTTAAAAGACTAAAACCAGGTTTTTGAGTTTTCTTAAAAATTGACACCTGCTATATTATTCTGCATATTGAACCCCATCTAAGAAGTTTAGCACGTGTTAAGATAGCTCCCTGCAAATAAAATCTATGCTGTGTTGGATTTAGCTACAGTGCTGTAGCTATAGCTCCCATATTTATATTTCCTGCTCGAGTTTTTCAGGATGCCAAGGGTTCATAGGTCAAAGTAAACCGTCTGTTTTTTATGTCTAATCTCGTCCCTGAGTTCACGGGACTTCAGGAGCTGCAGGTAGGGGGGCCCTGCGGGTTGTCAGGCGTGGGGTGAGGATCAAGCTCTTTAACTTAGAAGTGAAAGTGAACACAGAGATCAAATGGCAGATTGGCTGTTTTGGGGAAAAAAAAAACCCACTGTTGATGTTACATTGTATCATTTTGAATTTGATTGTTTGAAAATATGTAGTTTGTTACATTGGCACTGAAGGTAAATATTGTTGTTTTCCCTGACAGAAATAAAATGTTTAGGCTGAAATACGCACATTCTTTCTCCATGCTGAGTGTCATTATAATCTTTGTCTGCAAAAATGAAGAATATTTTAATTTTAACTTTTAAAGAAAGTGGCATTCCTGTATCAGGTACCTTTTATTTTAACTTATGTGATTCTTTTCCAATTTGTATGTGTTTGATTGACTGCATGACATATTCTATTAATGCAAATTTGCATTACAAAGTAACTTGGTGGTTTTGTGTGTTATCACATCTGTTGTTACAGTAAATGTCATTGATACATGTAAAAGATAATGATTCAAGAGGAGATAGAGTGGGGTGCTCTGCTGTGTCTGTCTAGTTTTTAAACATTATCTTGCTGAGGGTAAAACCTCAGGATTGCACCCTTTTAAGAAAACAAATATTGACAATAAAACAGTGCAACAAATATGGCTCATATGCATCAGCAGATGAATGTGATGCCTTTCACAAATGTAAAAGCTTTACAGTATGTGTTAAACTATGAATGCAAGAGTGTGAGTTGTGTAAATGCAGAAGTGTTTGTGAGTGCAATATCTTTGCAGATGTGGTTGTGATTAATTCATGGTTGAGCTAGCACAGCTTACTGTGTTGCTGTGAGTCCTCTGAGCTGGAGTGGCTTGCCACACTTTGTCTCAGCACATAACAAAGACAGACTACAGCATGCTTGCTTTGAGCTTCAGGAACAGTGTTCAGCCTTTATTATAAATGTTGGCTGCTGATGGGTAGTTACATTTTCAGTTACTGCACTGGAGCTACCCATAGTAAATCATTAAAAATATAACCCACAAAAGAGGGGGGGTTTGTTTATTTCAATGTAACCCCCCACCAAAGCAATATCAGCAAATTTGAGGAAAGGCAAATTAAATGTCTGAATTAATTTACCTGTTTTAAGGCATTAAGCAGCTGTAACTGTACCATTTTAAATTCACATCTATCTTATACTGGTAAAATTGTCCTGAGCAATAGATCTCAGGGGAGTGGTTTCTTTGGTTCTACTCACTCACGTAAACTCTAGGCTCAATATTGCATTTTTATTTTCCCTAGCCCATAATGTTATATCACACTGAACCAAATTTCACCATTCTCAGGCTGCTTCTAATAAGTTGTGCTCCAAAAGCATGTAAAATTTGACATAAATTGCCATGTAAACTTTGTTGGGGGAGAAAATTCCCCAAGTTTCGTGGGTCCCTTTCAATCAGTGTGTACTTGTATGTGCACAGCAAGGAAGAGGAGAGGAGATGAGAGGGTTGGGAAATGTCATAACATGCTCTAGGGAGTGTTTTATGGCTCTTTGAGTGCATAGTGCAAAGACTCTGCTAGAGGGGGACAGGTCTGGAGACCAGGCTGCCATTGTTGCAGATCCTGGATTAGCAGGGACACGCTTATCAGGAGGTTGAAAGTCAGGTCCTGTTGGAGGCTGCCCTTTGCAATTGTTCTCAGAGCAGCCCACAGTGCCACAGGAGTGCTGTCTGCAGTTCACACCTTTGGGTGGCAGCTTGAGACTCTTGGGAAAGCTGGTTGTGAAAAGAGTTTCTAGTATTAACAATTAACATCAATTAACGTGAACAACAATTAACATAAAGCCTAAGGGGTCCCTCACTTACCCTTTTCAGTTACAGCCTCTTGGCAAGATTATGATGCAGCAATAAAGTACAAGGGAGGAAAACATTAAGACCCTTCATTTCATCAGTTTTAGTTATTTTGAAATTCTTTTCTTCATCCTGTCATTGTCTCTCACTCATGCCCTTCCAAGATGCCCTGTGCTGCCAGCTGGCTGTATGGAAGGTGTTTAGGGGGCTGCCCATGTTCCCCTGGTGCAGATGATGAGTCTGTGATGTGGGTGATGGGAAAGAGGAGTTCAGCTGCCCCACAGATGGGAAGAGGAAGAGCAGTCCCTGTTGGAATTAGTCAGCAATGGGAGAGCCTGGAAGTTGTTAGATGGAGACATAGCTCTGTTGCCTCAGCCATGCTGGCTACTTTAGGCAGTGTGTCATCCCAGCAGGGTTCATAGTTACACAGGGTCAACACCCACAGATGTACACTGTGATTTTGGTCTGTTCAGGGCCAGAACTTGGGCTCCAAGATCCTTTTGGGATCCAACTCAGGATATTCAATGACTGTGTGATAAAGTTACAATGGCAGAAATAGCCTGTTGTGACCATAGGTGGTCACCCATATGTGCCATGCCTTTTCATGGTGCCAGCCACAGCAGGGTTTCACCAGTACATTCAGTTTGTGTTCCAGTGGCCAAGCACTTGGAATGCAAGTTTGATCCAACAATGGAAACCAGGTCCTGCACAAGGATTGCATGAGCAAAGGACTGGAAAACAGTCAATTTCTCTGAGAAAAAGAAAAAAATTGCTGTCTGATCCTTTTGTTTGTTGCAAGTAATAGATGCAATAAGTTTGATATCCATGTGAATTGCTTATGAAGAGTTGGTGGGGATTTTAAATTCATCTTATTCCACACAAAGTGTGCATTTTCACGTGCAGTGTGTGTAAATGTCTGGAACTTGAGCAGCTGTCCAGTTCTATTGCTGTTTTTCCTCCTACAGCACAGTCCTGTTGCCTTACAGAAGGTTGTGGTGATTACAGGTGTAGCCTCCTTTTTCTCTCTGACTATTTCTTGCTGCCTGGTGCAGCAGCTGGAATGGTGTATAAGCCATTCTCTGTCATCTCAGCGCAGTCTGGTGGCTGCATGCCCACCTTTGGGCTGAAGCCACTTGCCTGGTTTAGCAGAGGTGGCTCAGGGATACCCACCACTCCTGCTGTGCTGAATGCCTGCAGGGTAGCAGCTTCCTAGTGACAGGAAGAGCAATCAGTCACGTTCCTATGGCTAGACTTCCTAAAGCCATCTGTTAATACCCTAAGATGTGAGATTGCACAGTGACAGACCTGAGGTGCACGCTGTCGTTCCACTTGGATGACTCAACTATTGGAAAGGTAACAAACAACATAGGGGAAAAAGGAGGGGAAGTATTAAGTTATCCCACTGTTTGCTCGTGTCTTTGGATATCCTGAAAAGTGTTTAAAGAAAGTCAACATTGTACTTTGAAAGAAAAATAGTTTTGTTATGTTTAGTGCTTGCGAGTTGTCCTTGTCTTTTATGAATTCCCTTCCTGTTCATTTATTTGCTCATCAACTCTCTTGTGTGAACAAAGGAAGACATTTCAAAACAGCCAGGAGAGATCTTCGTGGACATATTTGTCGCTAGTTATCCGTGCTCTTGCCTTCTTGCTTGGAGCCTGCCAATGGATAAAAACTCATCCCTGAGTATTGGTGGTTAAGAAATGAGAAACAAAGCAATTCTCTTTTAATCTTCAAAGTGCTTGCACTCTGATGAGTGGCTACAGCTGAATGGGATTAGAGACAGAGCTGTAGTCAGCATGACAGATATGGTTTTATAAGGAGATGATGAAAAAGAGCAGTTTTTAGAGAAATCTTTAGGGAAAATATCAGATAAAAGAAACAAGCAATACACTGCTACAGGCAGAAAGGGCAGGGACTGAGAAGCCAATGATCCCTCTGTTTCAGCTGTCCGTGCATTTCTGGAAGAGCTCATAAATAGTAATTTGCTCATTTAGCAGAATTGCTTCCACGGCTGTGAGCTCTGATGTTGTCCTATACAGAATTAATTTTCTATGACTATTTTCTACTATGAGTATGAAGTGAACTTTTGAAATAAGTTCTTCCATACTTGAAATAATAATTAACAAATTACTGTTTCAAGTTCTATGCATCTGTGATTACTGTTCTCCATGCAGACTGTGCTTACTGGCTCATGGCTGCTTCAAAAGGTAGGATATACTTATCTTGGTTCAAGCACATATTTTCTAATGTGTCAGTCTTAATGAGAGAAATTTTTCTCTAAATAAATGTTTTCCTTGCTAGGGAAAGGGCATTAATTTTTAGAGTGCTTGGTTGGCACAGGTACAGAGACCATAAGTGCTCCTCTGATAAATGGTTCACAATGGGTAATGCTGCAGATTTTCTGTAGAATAGGAAATACTCAAAAATTAATCTGCTCATTTCTTGTCTTATGTGCAGAGCCTTCTAAGAGCAGAAAATAAACAGATCACCTACAATTCAAGTTCTTCTTTATATTTGGCCCTGAGCTATGCTTACAACTTGTGGCTACCTGTGATTGTGAAGTTTATTGACAGAGCCCCTTAACTCAAGAGTCCAATTGTACCAGAAAAGTACATTTATAGGGACATTTATAGTAGGGTTTTTGTCACTACAGGGAACATAAATGTAGAATGATAGGGATGGTATCTATCATGGATGCTTCTAGGCCAAAAAGAAAGTAAAAAACTTTGAAAACTGTTTGAAGAGCATAAGGTAAGCAACAAAGTGAATACATATCCCATGTGGCACTGCCTGTGCTAGGTCTTTTTCAGCAGAAATGCAGTGAATTCAAAGTGATGTTTTTAACCTGGTTGCAACAGATACTCTTGAAGTGGTTAGCCCTTGCTTAAAATACTTGGGTTCATTCAGTACTGACTGATACCAAGCTAATTTTAGAGGACATTTAAGCAATTCAACATCTAGTCACAATGGGAACTACAAATAGTCTAATTAGATGAAACTATTTAGGGATATTAGTACAATGTTTAAGTTTGGGGGTTTTTAACATTTAAAAATGAAGGTGATTTGTTAAAAATTGAAACTATTTTAGAGAGAAACTAAATCTTTCAACTCCCATTCATGTGTCTGGGAGGAGAAGTGTCCAGGTGCTGAGAGTCATAAGAACATTTTCTCCTAGATGCTGTGCTAACCTTTCATGATTTATAGAACCTAATGAAACAAATAAGGAGAGCAGGCTTGAAAAGGTTTTGCCAGCAATGCAATCAAAAGAAAAAAACCTGTATAGGATCTATTAACTAGTAAATTGGTATAAACTGATCAAAATACCAGAGAAGTGACACTAACAGTATAGACAAGGATGAAAAAATTTGAGTCATGGCTTCTCAGCTTAGTGCTTAGAAGTTTGCTTCACACAGTGGCTGGTATAAAATTGTGTTATCCTTTCAGTTGTATTAGAGTAAGAATCTAAAGAAATCAGAAGTTTGAGGATTGTTGCTGAAACTGGAAAGGGCATGTCCAGTTGTGTGCTCAAGTAATGAATTAAGGTGAGATTTTTCAATTTTCTCCAAGGAGATTCTCTTATGCTGTCATCAGCTTAGGCTGATCATTGAACAATTGCATCCCTTTCCTCCTTGACACCAGCAGATCCACTAAGAATGGAGACAGTCTGTGTAACACAGAATCTCATTAAGTGAAAGACACTCTGAATGTGAGGATCTGGGAAGGTTTCCTGCTAAACACTTCACACTGGCCAAGGACTGATGTTTCAGGTGTAAATGTGGGGTTTCTTCTGTTTGTTGTGGACTCATTTGATGCTTTTTGCCTTGTCAGGTTTGGGGACTTTATTCTGTCACTAATTCTCTTCAAGAGGTCTTACCTGGTTTTTTTCAGCTGTATAAAAAGTTTTCCATGGACAGAAAGCACATCTCAGTGTCCAGAAAAGATTGTGTGTACTCACAGTGGCAGTACTATAGTCATAACTTAAATACTGCTCTAATCAGTAAACTCAAAGCATAAGCCTTTTGGAAGACTGTGCCATTTTTGTTGAATAAAGGCAGATTAATCAGGATCCCCCAGGGTGCAGACATGGGTAAGTGCTCTGTGCAGTCTAAGCTGAATGAGCATTGTTGGACAATTCAGTTTTTTCTGAACGTGGGGTGTAGCATGTACAGCTCAGGCTGCTGAGCTGCTCCACCCTGTGGACAGAGGTTGTACAGTTCTGCACACAAATGTCCTCACACGGAAACAAAGCAGCCCTGAGATCTGGCCCAAGGGCTCTTCTGTAGTTATTAGCAGATGATGAGATGCTTCCTCCTCCCTCATAAAATCATCACCTGGCTCAGTTATTCTTTCAGTGCCGTGGATTGTATCTGGCTTGTGCATCTTCACAAATGATGGCAGAAAGCTAAAAACCCTCTAGATGTTGCTTTTTTGAGTCTGTGTTGAAACGAGGAAAAGTACTGTAGGGGGATACAGTATGGGTAAATGAAGGTGGTATAGAATGTAATCTTATCCCCCAGCGAGTTGCAGCTGGACCAATTACTAAAGATTAGGAGCAGGCCTGATCTTAACAGGCCACACCTGTAGCCAGTAAGAACAAGTGGTATAAGAGAGTGGATTGGTGGAACTGGAGTCAGATGGCTGCTGCAAGGATCAGGAAGAGTCAGTGCTTAGAGGAGCTGCCTACAAGAAACATCGAGGAGGCGCAAAACTCTGGTGGTATGGAATCCTTGCACTATAATGGTAATAGAACTCTTGTTATGTAAGACAACAAGTGCTGTTTAAGGTCTCTGAAATATTTGGTCTTCTAAAGCATTTAACAGTATAGCCAGGACTTGGGAATTGCATGGCATCTGGGCCTCAGGCACCCTTGCTGGCCATGCCCAGAAAGATGCTGGGAAGAGTTTCTGCAGTTCTCCATGCTGTTCTGAGGGTTTGGCTGTGTGTGGAGTGAGTGATGGGTCATTGTCCTGGTTGGAGGGAGGGAGTTGGTCACACCCAGCTGGAAGCCAATAGTGTTGCTATGTGTGTAGCAGCCTCTGTGAATGTGTAAGAATTGGTCGATATTTGAGCACTCTGAATGAAAAAGACATATGAAATGAAAATTATATATATGAAGTGATTTGAAAGTTACTGGAAATTGGGCTCATAGAATTTTAGTTATTCATCTGTGAGTCTAATTTCCATTATATATTTTGATACATTCATCCCTGAATTTATTTTCATGACCTTATTAGCTGTTATGTGATAAGCATCATGGAACATCGGTCATGTTGGGGCTGGTTTGCTTTTGGTTAAGATTTTGTTAATGCTGATGGGATGTGATAAAGTTGTCTGTTTTTCATGTGACCAAAGCTTAGTCCCTTGGGAGAATGCCTTAGGAAAACTGCATTCTCTGGTTGTGGCCCTCTGAAGAGGTTGCAGGCTGGACTTTCCTGCTCACAGTGAGCAGGTAACTTCCTTTTGGTGCTGTCAGTTCTGTGAGGGAGCCACTGTCACATCCAGCTTTGGTGCAGCTGGCAGAATCTGGCTCTGCTGAGCACATAACATGGTTGGGTCTGGGTACTGCTGGTGGGAGGTGGTTGGGTCTGGGTACTGCTGGTGGGAGGGTGGTGTTTTCCTCTCTGCTACAGTCCTCATCTCCATCTCCTTCCTGCTTCCTTTGTTGCAAGAGCAGTCTTGCCATTTAAGAAGCTGAAATTAAAATATATGTTTTCTGATCTTGATCAGAAGCTGCATGTCCCAAGGCAGCTTGCTTGTGTGAAAGTTCAATCTAAACATAAAGGTAAAACTCTGCTTCCTAAATACTAGAATTGTTTTGCCCACTGCATTGTGGTGTGTTACCACAGCTACAGAACCACAGCTGCAACCATTTAAATGACATAGCAAGTACAATAGAGCATCATCGACTCACAGAGGGGTTTCAGTTGGAAGGGACCTTAAAGGTCATTTAGTTCCTGCACCCCTTGCCATGGGCAGGAACACCTTCCACCAGAGCAGAGCCCTGGCCAGCCTGGCCTTGAACACTTTCAGCGATGGGGCAGCCACAACTTCTCTGGGCAACCTGTTCCAGTGCCTCAGCACCCTCACAGTATTTCATGTAGGAAAGTTTTAGGGTACTGCTGCAGCAGTGGAAAAGGAGGGCCTAAATTATTTATTGTGTGGTGTAAATATGTGACTGTGAAAAGAGGAGAACAGATCTGAAAAACAGACTCAGTGCCTAAGTGCAGTACCTGACCATTCCTTGTGCTCATGTTGCTCACAAGTCATTCTCCTCAATGCTGAATTAGTATCTGATACATATGCAGTCCAGACCAGGCTACAGACTATAAAATTGCTGATAATTATTTGGTAGGGCCAGTGTTTTTTAGCTGTGCTGTATGGTTTCCATGTGAATCTGGACACAGTGTTTCAGTGCAATCTGGGATCATTTTTTATTAAAAAAAGCAGCCTACAAAAATCCCCAAACAGGATGTACTTCTTCCTTACTTCTCTCTTACAGGCAGAACATGCACATGTGGGTTTATCCTTCCAATTAAGGAAGCATAATTTTGACACAGCAATTAAATCTACTGATTTCCTTTTTGGCTTTTTTTTTTAAGCAGTATATTTATAAATGGGACTTAACAAGTGTTGAGAAAAATCTTCAGTGGTTTAATAGAAACAGAAGGAGAGGAAGCTTGTCGCAGCATCCATTTCCAGTGATGAGCTCATGGCCTGTGGCTGTGCTGTTGCTTTATTGTGGTGCTCAGGGAGCTCCTGGCTGACCTGTGTATTTCCCAATGCCACATCATGTCAAAGCAAGCTGTGGCCACAGTCCCCTCCCTGCACCCTTGTGTGCCCCTCCTCAGTGGCAGAGCAGCAGGCACAGCAGGAACTCAATGGAGCATCTTGTGTTCCTTAGGTTTTACTGAAACTGTACTATGTAAGATAGTACAGTTGACTATCTGTAGATAACCCCACCCCAATCCACCTCCAGCTGCATTAGACCAAAGATGATAATTGTTCCTCGACTTGCTCTTCTGCAGGCTCAGAATTAGCAGGAGCTGAACTGCAGTCCTGGTATGCCAGCTGTCCCTGGGGCAGGGTGAGCCCCAGGTGGGACAGAGCATGCAGCACTCCTGGGACAGGAGCCCAAGCAGCCTCTGAGATGAGAGAGTTGCAGACTGCTCTGTCAGAGGGAGAGCTCACTCTGGCTAACTCAGCTTGTTGACTTTTTTTCTCACTTAGTAGGAAGGTCTGTGAGAAGCAGAAAGGTCTTTTTTTATTGCTTTTTTTGGTAGGGTGGTGTTGATGCTGCTGTTAATAGTGATTTTTAAATGTAAAAAACTGGCATTTTCCTTCTCCCACTGCTGTGCAAGAGCAGCTGTGGAAGGCACAGGCAGGGCTTGCCATGTCTCAGAGCTGTCTTAGCATTTGCCCTTCTTTCTCTGTAGAGATATCCTGTGTATCACAGTCTCTGACAATTGCTTGCAACATTCTGCCTCACAGCAGTTTTCACCAAGCTGTGTCAGACCAGGACCATTTTTAAATTATAAAATTGATTTTTCATCTGTCACATCCTATCACTATCCTTCTGTCTGTCTGTCTGTGTTTTCCTGTGCTGTCAATTGCTGTGATAGGGTTCTCTTTATCAAGTCTAAGTGGGGCTGAAGACACAAAAAAAAGCTGTTATCCAGAGAGACAATTCTGGCTGGGGGAATACTGGGTTAGCAAGACTTGGGAATAGAGATACTGATCTCTCTTTGATGAACTCATCTTCAAGGGCCTCTGCTTCTCTCACCAGCTACTGTTATTTTCTGTTTAGATGGCTTATTATGTAGGACTAAGTCTGCTTTTCACTTGTGGACAGTTCCATGGGATCTCAGTTCCAGTAAGGATGCTTTGATATCCTAGAAATGCAGCTCATAATTGTTGGAAGCCCGTTTAATGTGGTGCCATGATAACATGAGAGCTAGTAACCCAAGTTTCCATTACTTGCGGAAAAATTTGCCTTTCTTCTAATTAGTGGAGAAAAAGGAGAAAGAAAACAGATGGTTTTCTTATCTCTGTTTTGAAATTGAGTCCATCTTCTGTAGGGGCAAAGAAACATGGGGTTAACTGAAAAAGGACTTGGAGGTTATCTCTGAGCGTTGATCATATCAAGCTTTCCAGCTATTTCTCCCATTCCTTCAGGGCAGTATCAAGCCTCTGTTCAGCTCTCCTTCCAGCAGCCTGTTCCCAGCTCCCCTGATCTGCTTTTCTCCTCCCAAACCCAGAAGGAGCTGAGGACAGAGGGGAAGCCCATGCAGAAAAGCTCTCAGTGCTTGCAGAGCTGCTGAAGCCTATCTGAGACTGTTTGGCTGTGGCCCCAGTCACACCATGTGCTGGGTGCTGCAGGAGTGCACCCAGAGCACAGCTTCTCCATGGACTGGCCCTGCTCTCTCTCCTTTGTCTGCTTCCTGCCTAGTGCAGCAGATGAGCCTGCCAAGGAGGAAAATCATTATGAAAAAGATGGATGTAATGCTATAAACAGGGAGGGGCTATTGGTGTAAAGCTTTCACCATAGTTCATTGGCTGCAGTTATAATAGTGAGCCGTGACATTGCCAAAAGGAAATGTGAAGTTTTCAGCCTTTCTACCTGGAGCATCCTAATTCATTTCTTTGGAGGCCTCTTGAATGTTTTATATGAGAAGCAGACCAGGTAAGGAGTGGTGCATCTCTGACTGGGGAGAAGCTCACAGCAATCAGAGAATGCCTTTTGGAATAAAATCTTAAATTCCAATTAAAAAAAAAGGCATCCCACCACATTGTATCCATTTCCTGTCTCAGACCCTGCCAATAATTTTTTTAGGACTTTCCTTCATGACACTAAAAAGCAATCATGATCTTGGGCTGGGTTACTTGGTAGTTGTGTATGTTCTGAAAGTAAGGATGTAAATACAAACCATGTTTTTGCTGAGCAATGGTGTGTGTTATTGACAGCTGTTTTAGAAAATGAAAAATCTGTTTGTAATAGGAATCATAAGAGGTTTTTTATAACTTGATGGTCTAAGAGTTTAAATAGGTCAAGTTTGAGGAAGGAGAAGCTGCATTGGTTTGACCATCTGACACAGCTGATGTGCTTTGGAACATGTGAGTCTGTCTTGATGCCAGTTGTAACAGCAGTCAGAAATCAGATCTGCTCTTAATTTTCTCTGGAAGGCTCTGATTTTTGCCAGGGCTGGTAATGGATGTTTGGTTTAGGGTTTTGTTTTGGTTTTTTTTACCCCAGGAGGTTAATGAATGCACAGCAGCTATCTTGGTCTGAAATGCAAAGATGGACAAGTTCTCAGCGAGTTTTTACCAAGGGATAGGGGGGCAGAGTCAGTCTTACACTCTTTTGTTGAGGTTTAGCTTTTGGTAAAGCCACAATATTCTACTTAAAAGTGTATTTTAGAATAGGAAAGTGAACTTATGTTCATTATGTTGGTGTTGTGTGTGGAAAAACAAATCAAAGGAACCAAGCAAACAGTGTTATAGCATATTTCCCCATTCAGCAAATTAGGGGATTATGCAATGGATGGAGGGGTTGTATTTCACAAGTGCTTGTCCTTTTTTTAGGGTCTTTTCTGCTCAATTTTGACTGGACAGACATATTCAGGGGAGAAGATTAATTTACAGCTAGAAGACACTTTTACACCATATCATGTTGGTTTTTTTTCACTAGTAGGGTAACTGTTCAGAATATTTGTGTAATCAAACTCCAATCAATATTCCTTGTTAGATGTGTTAGAGAAATGAAGACAAAAAAGTATTTCTGTGAATGCCTTGAGACCATGGCTATAACAGTTGTCACTGGCTTGGAGTTATGGTAAAACTGCTGTGCCCTTGTTAGTGTTATTAATGGTTGGAGGAAATGAAGCAAGCAATGAGAAATGAGCTTTGTCTTTGTGAAGGCAGACTTTTAAAATAGGAGACAAAGAAGGATTTGCAGAAGGAAAAATAGGAAAGAAAATGTCAAAGGGCAAATGTTTTCTCCTGTATTATCCCTTGCTATGGCTGGAATGAGAGATTATGAGAGCAATAGCCTCAACAGATATTTCTCCAGCCTTCCACGTGAATTTAACTTGCCATGACCAAAACAGTGTCTACAGAGAAAACCAGTCTGGGTTTCAAAACAAAGAAGTCTGATTGCAGTGTTCAAGCTTGTGCAACCTGATATTACTCTGAATTTACAGTGAACAAGAGTTTGCTTTACTGAATCTAAAAGGAACTTGGAAAAATTTCCTGTTAAATCTAAAAGAGGTAATTCATCCAATAAAGGCCTATTTCTGAAAATTCTGACCTTGCAAAATTAGACTGCAAAAGATCTTTCAAATAGCCCACAGGGAGGATGGGAAACTGCCAAACTCATTGATCCATCTCTTCAGGGCTGCGGCCAGACATAGTCAGTTCTGTCACAGTGAATTAAAAAAAAAAAGGCTGTTTTTCTTTTGAATAGATACATTAGAGAGGCAAATTTAATTTTGACAACATCTTCAGTTGGAAGTTGTTCACTGTGTAAATTAGACATTTCAGAATACTTGTGGTGATGTAAATGAGAGGGTTACAAGACAGCCTTTGACCTGACTCTGCTGTTTTACCTGGAGCTGACCTGAGATCCATGTCAGGAAGCAATTTCCACCGTGTCTGTTTTTTCTTAAAGAGCAAAGGGGGTGTTCCAGGAATACTGAAAATCAGCAGCAGCCTGTTGTCTGGAGACTGAGATACAGAAAGTATCATTAGTAACATTAAATTTCATCTTTATTAAATGCCCACAAGGTGGCACTTGTCATCTTTTTACCTCTCTGAGAGCCAAATTTTTATACTTTCAGCAACACTAGGAAATAATACTAGGTGTTTTGAAACTTAAAGAGTAAGCTACCTGTGCTTTCATGGTGTATTTCCCCACCCCTCCACTAAACTACTGTCAAGAGAAAGACAAAACCAGCTGTATTTTTCTTGTTACCATTGCATATGTGAAAGTTTCACTTTAAAATTTAAGATTAATTTTTTTGCTGTGAAAGATATGACTTTTTTTTTATTTCTCATTATTTGTGCAGTCATGTGCCAGTATTTTATTTGGCAAAGAGGAGGAAAAATGAATACTTGCTTCCTTTGCTTTTGTTAAATGAAAATCTAGAAATGAATGATTTGTAACCTGGTCTAATCACTTAGAGGATGAGTTCATTTCACTGCAGCAGTGCTTGTGATAAGCAAAATATTACTTCTTAAAATTTCCCATCATTCATAAAGAGGCAATAATAATAGGCCTGCTCATAAAAGTCATTGAACTCTGGCTGTTTTCAGTGGGTCTCTCGTTCAACCCCGTTAGAAGCATTCCCACAGAATTTATTGTTGCCAGATCAGACATCACCAGGATGGCAGTGTGATCCCTTTTCTCTTTCCCCTTCAGGACTGATGTAATTATCAGAGCATGCCCTTCTTTAGGCCCCTTCACTTTTGCTGAGTGTGCTTTCTTGTGTCCCCCTTGGTCACATCACAGAAATGCCATTTGCCCTTGTAGCTTTCTGGGGCATTGTTCACGCTGACTGTCTCTTAATCATTTTTCTCCAGTAATAATAAGAAACCTAATTGTACTTTTTTGGAGCAGTAAAAGAAAAAGCACAAGAGGATGAAAGAGCAAATAAAAATAAGTTTTCAATATTAAAAATTCCTGGGGCACAGGATGTGTCATGTAGTGCCATCTTGCAACTGAAGGGATGCTTTCATTATTGGTGCCTGTTTTCAGTGATTTGCATCTTTCCCTTCGATTGTATTTTATTCTTGTTCTCCTCCCAGATGGGAGTGCCTCTGAAAAAGAGAAGAAAATACACGGAGTTGTTTTCTTGCTTAGATAACTCAAACATCATTTAATTTTAAAGGTCTAAAGCTGACCATGTGCATTTGAATTTATGGGCATTGGAAAGTGTAGCTACCTGTGCCAAAGGGTAAGGGAAAGAATTAAACTTAGTATAAGAGGAGTTGTCCCAGGTGACTGTCAGCTCTCCCCACAAGCTTGGGCACATCCCTGTGGGTGGATGGCTGCAGTGGGGCAGTGCCTTTCCTGTGTGCCAGCTCCCCTGGGCTGCCCTGGGAGCAGCTGGGTGCTCTTGGCTGCCTGCAGATTGCCATCCCCTGGCAGGAGACAAACCGTGTGAGCTGGCAAAAGCTCCTTTTTGGACCTAGAGGCACTTTGTCTATGTGGTCAGACTGGGATTTAGTTGGCATTTAGCAGCTGCCTCACTCCAGCTCCCCACCGGCGTGGGTTGTGTCGTGTCAGCAGCACAATGGGCTCAGAGCAGGGGATGCTCTGCTGGGAAGGTTGCTGTCTGCACACCACTGAGGTGCCTGCTGAGCTCTAACACCTGCCAGCTTGTTCAGCTGGGTGCCTGTCTGATGTCTTTTCCCTACCTGGAGAAGGTGGAGAAAATAGATGGTGGTTTGTTTGGAGACTTTTGCATTGAAGCTCCTTACAGCATTGGTGTCTTAGAAAGAGCCTTGATACATCTAAAAGTTTTCAAAGCATTTTTCTTTTCCTTAATTCAAAGGAAATTGTGTGCCAAAGATAACATGAAAGAAGCATCAAAGACTCAGTAACATTCTAGAAGTATCAGTCATCGTTGCTGGGTGACATATAGAAATGTGGTGCTTATTGCCTGGGGTGTTCTCAGCCCTGTGGGGATGTTCCATGAACAAAGGAAATTCTGTGATGCCCAGGTTGTGAAACCCTAAGAGGTTTCCACATGGCCCCAGGCCATATATGCCATCAGGTTCTTGTCATTAATGTCTTATTTAAGTCACTAATGGAGCAACATTACATTTGGGTAAACATTATTTATTCAGTGACTTCTAAACCCCTTTTTTTGGTAAAATAACATTATAGGAGGTTTTGTTTAAGATAAAAGGAATATTCCAAAACGTTGCATGTCATATCTTTAAAAACGTGTTGTAAGCCTGTGCAAGATATTTTGGTCAGAAATAGTTTGTTGCCCCTTTGCTTTGGAAAGATGAAGGCAGGACAAGATTGAGCCAGAGGATCATTTCTCTTTTTCTATTCATGTGAAGGACTTAAATGCTGAAAAAGTATTTGTTTCTAAGAAAACATTTCTTGCCAGGTAAGAAAGCCTGTGACCACAGCTTTCTGTCTTGTTTATTGACACTGAGTGAAGTGCAGTTCTCTGCAGCCTTTGGCAGCTGTGTGTGGCACCCTGAAGCCAGGGTTGGTTTCCACAGGACTCTGTGCTGTAATGGGCAGCAGCCACACATGTGACATTTGCTCTTTGCATCAAGGTCCTGCTCCTGCCCACCACCCATGGCAGATTGTCATCCAACTTACTGCTCCTGGTAGCAGAGGGGTGCAAAGAGGCTTTGTGCAAAGAAAAGGGCATCCCAAGGTCTGGTCTAGGAGCAATGAAGGATGTTTGGTGTGTGTCCCTTACTTCTTCCCTACACATGCTATGGACAGGGATGGTTTGGTGTTCTCTGCACCCTCCACCCTGCTGCCCCTCTCCAGAAGCTGCCTGGCATCATCTTTCTCTCCTGCTGCCAGCTGCACAGGGACTTCTGCAAAACACTTCCAGTGCTGCTGCAGCCAAGGATCAGCTTCTCATATTTACCCTGAAACCATGGAGCTGTAGCCCATCTGTTCTGGTGCTGCTGCCTAGGGCAGTGGCTGTATTCAGCCTTCAATTAACTCAGTGCTGTTTGAGTTTTATTTTGGTTGGAGTGTGTAAAAGCCCTCACTGCTAGGGCCTGCTTGGCTGCTGGTGAAAACATTTTGTGATGGCTTGAGCTTAGTTTCTGAAATGCTCTTGGCACTTGTACTTTGAAAAACAGAGATGAAATGACATTTTTTGTTAAATTGTGCTGGTTTTTGGGACTTGAGAATCTCACCAGCAAATAAATTATGGCTTTGTTTCTCCAAGTCAAGTGATTTTTTTAATGTGCATCCATTGAGCATGGAGAAGGTGCTAATAAGGAAGATCTAGGGACTGCAGACAAATTTTCTAGAAGTTGCTTTTCAGGCACAAAAAGGAGTCTGTTGTATGGATCAGCAAATGGCCACATCCACTGGGCTGGTTGTGAATCTCTCCAGGAGTTAATTTTTGATGCATACTGCTGCCAAACAAAGCAAGACTGGCCTCTTACAAGACATGCTTTCTGCTTAGTGCCTAGCTGGAGCTTACAGAAGAATGTTTATACTTTCTTGCATCTTTTCATATTTGTGACCTACACCATTCTTTGGTCCTAAGCAAGTTCAGAACATGAAATCAGACTTTTTTTTTTTTTGTGATCATGTTGGTATTTGGTCCACATGGCTGGGAACTGGCCTCTTCCACAAAGTTCCCCACCTGAGGCCTCACCTGTATTCAATAGAGATATTATCACATAAAACCAAAGGTTGGGGTAAGAGCTGCTGTCTCAGCAGATAGATGATTGTTTCCTCCCAGACAACATTAATCTTTGCTGTTAGAGATGACCAAGGTGCAGGTACTGAGATCCAGTAATAGAAAACTAAAACTGAATTCTCTAGAGTAAATCTCTAAGTCCTCCATTGCTTTATGGGGTTACCCTGCAGAGTTAAGCTGCTGCTGCTCCTCTACCCTTGAACTGGCTGAGAAACAGCCATTTCAAGCAGAGGTAAACATTTTTATTATTTCTTTAAAAGGAATACACAAAGACAAGCACTCTAAGCAGTTTGAGGCAACAGTAACAGTTTTCATATCAGCAGTTAAAATGTACACTCTAAAAGTACTGTAGTTGTCCAAATTTATATAGTGGATAAAATAGGAGTGGATAAGAAAGAAGCAAAATAACATAGGGAAATGCTACATTGTAATGTCACAATTAGTCACATTTGTGTTTATGGAAAATCTGAGATGTTCTCCTAGTGTTTGTGTCTGATATATGTACCTCTAAGTGGCTGTATGGTTGTCTATTGGCAGAAGCCCATTTCTGTAGAAGTGAGTATTTCTGATGGTCAGTCTGTACTTTTCAATTCTTACTTGCAGGTGGTTCATGCTCAAGATGCCTTGGTTTTTTTGGTTTTTTTTTGTGTTGAATTGGTGTGCTCAAAGGAGGGCATTCTGGACCCAGAGAGCAATGCTCCTGCCCACTGTGACATTTCTGACTGTTACCAGAAGCTGCCTGTTGTGCTGTTCTGGGCTTTGTATCTCTGTTTTCTCTGCATTTAAGCAAATTGCAGGGAACCTTGGAGTAGAGATGAGATGAGACAAGGTGGCTTGAGAATGAGATGCTGAGCAGGTAGGGTGGGATGGATAGGTGAGTTCCAACAGGACAACATGGGGAAGCAAACCAAAGCACTGCTCAAGGATGAGGGAAGAGGTCTTGCATGGAGTTGGAGATTGCTAAGGCTGGAGGAAAGCAAAGTCCTGGAAAAGAGAGGAGTGTGTTGTCAGTGAAGAGGATGATGGCAAGCAAGTGCTGAGTATCCAGAATTTCTCTTGCAATTAGAATATAAAGAAACCAAAGGTAGATCTTCAGGAACCTTTGCACTTCTGAATGAAACAAAGTGAGAAAGGATGAGCCACTTGGATCATCCTCAGGATTCTTCCTATATTGACTGATGTTATTAAATACTGCTTGCACAAACTGCCTCAGTAAGAACAAACCCTATGTCTGAGTTGCTCGGAGTAAAGTTGGTGTAACACCACTTGTCAGAAGCTTTCTAGAGCAGAAGAAAAGTGTTTACTGTCTTACATAGTAAATTTGGCTTATGGGAAATCTGTGTGGTTTTTAAGTACATATCATCTGCATCGTGTTTGTAGCCCAGTTAATTCTAAGGGAAAGTATCTGTCAGCTTGAAACTGGTCTCAGTTTGAAATTGCAATTTATGTACATGGACAGTGTCCCTGATCTAAAATGTCCTTGCTGATGAGAGTGCCTTCATACTGGTGAAAATGTGACCAGTGCTGGTAGGATCACATCTGGACAGAGCTGATAGCATCAGCTTATTTGTTTATGTTTTCTCTAATGCTCTAGGCCTTTGGAGAACAGTAGCTTTAAGTTGAATTGCATCTCACTTAGGGCAGAAAATACAGTTAAGACAGAATCTGATGCACAGCTTGTAGAAAATTATGCTATCCTGGAAACATTTAGCAGAGCTGAATTACTGTGAAAAAAATCTGAGAACTGACAGTGTACTTTATTGCATTAATTAGAACGTGCTGCAGCATTAGTGAGAAAATGTATTTTGGGTTCCAGATTTTCTGTGGGTTTTTTATCATGCCTATAAGTGCTTTTCAGATGCCTAATTTGAGATGCTGTATGTGGAAGTCTCTACTATCTGAAAATCAAACCCTTTTCCTAATAATGAATTTCTAAATACTTTTGATGTTATAAATGGGACCACATCAGTTAACCTTTAAAAACAGGTAACTAATAGACAGGGCTGGTGTTCATGCTTATTCTATTTCATCTTTGTGTAGTAGGATAGTTTTAGTCATAGAAGCATTCTTGCTCAGAAGCAAACATTACAAACCCTCTGCTTCACTCTTTCTCTGTGCTTGTGTTTGCTACTACACTTTTTAAAAAAAATCACAATAGAAATCAGCTTTTGTTTTTTCATTACCTTGTGTGGGATGGCTGGAGGGTATTCTCACACTGTAAATGCAATAGAGCTCACAAACAGATTTTTTTTTCTAACAAAATCCTTCTGCACAGCTGCATAACATAAATAATTTCTTCCCATTTCTGAATGTTAGCTATTTCTTGTATGAAAGTAACTGCTGTTCTAGCCTGACTTTAACAAGGTTTGAGGTTTTTTGTTTGGCACAAATATTGTCACTTTTTAGTTTTATAACCACGATGCCCTTAGCTGTAACAATTGCGTGGCTTGAGTGTGAGCAAGTACAGGTTAGACTGCCAAGATGTTTTTATTTTCGTAACAGTCAGCTCATATTTTAAAAATACAGTGTGTGTTGTCCTTTAGTTAAATTATTTATTTATGAATTCAACTAGTGCATATATTGCCAAAACCCAGAGTATATCAAAAGTAAATTCAGGTGGTGGGGTAAGAGTTGTCTTCTGGGACTAAAGCCATTATATTTACTTTAAAATTTCGCTCCTTTTCCACGTGACATTGCATTGCTAAGGGATCATGTTACAATGCTTCTGGAAAGAATCGACTTGCACTGCCTTAATTAAAGGTATCAAAGCAGGAATGAATAACCCTGGCTGCATCTGTTGCTGCTGATTTGCTTTTACTACCTCAGTGAAGCACGAGCTGCTTAAGGTCTCTCTGCAGATTCAAGGTGTTCCTGCAGGACGTGGTAGAGCATCTGCAGGACCTTCCAAAGATCAAGCCCCATCATAATCAGGGGGATGGCAGTTTAACTGAGTGCTGCCTTAATAATAAAGTCATAATGAATTGTGTTTGTAAAACCCACTGCCACCAAGGTGGTCTGCACCCTCTTCATGCACAGAGCTAAAATATGGGGTAAAAAATGGAACAAAATTACAGTGCAGTCAGGGCAGGGCGTCTTCTGGGAGGGTCTGGCAAAGCCTGTGCCAGTTAAACTGGAAAATATCTCCTTCCACTGAGCTCTAGTTTAGAGATATGTGACATGACTATGTGTGAGAGATGGACTATAGCAAGTACCTGAAGAAGACAGACTGCTTGCTCGAAGGAGAGACAAAGCAAAATCTCAGTTTCAGGCTCAGTTTTGCAGGCCTTAAGGACTGAAGTGGAGATGCCACTTGGGCCAAAATTCAAGCAACGGGTTCCCAGATTGCTCGATCATTAGGTAACCTTATAATAAAAACTAGAAGTTCCTATTGTGTTGTGTGCAGCAGGCAGTTCCAGTGGGCAGGCAATTGCCAAGAGAGCTCAGGCATGAAGGCTGCAGTCAGCAGTGGCTTCAGACAGCAAGACTGGCTCTGGGGGGGGCTCAGCTTGGGACCCTGTGTAGGGAGGATGGAATAATTCTGCCAGCTCCAGGCAGATGAGCACAGCATCTTGCTGAAAGCCTCTGACTTGTGCCATCAGAACTGAAGCTGGTCAGAGCAGTGGAACAGTGGATCAGAGTTGAAGTTGGCAGCATAGCCCTGAGCTCAAAATGTTGGATCAGTTGTAACACAAGCCATAAGGGTCATAGAACTTAAGACATTGCAATCTTATTTTTTAAAAATGTTATTTGAGAATTAAAATCTAGGAGTAGAAATATGTTGTTACTTTTAATATGTACTCACTACTTCCAAAAAGAGCTTGTACTCAGTATGAAAAAAACTCAGTTTTTCCAAAGTATTTTGCTGTCCTTGCATACTCTGATTTTATTTTAAGAGTTGTTAATTGCCATCCAGAAGAGGAAAAAGCTAATGGCAGGAATAAGTTGCATGGAAACTCATTTATTGGAATATAAATTGAGATTAAAAAAATCTTTCTGATGTAGATGAAAATGGAACTTATATACATAGTAAAATAATATACATTCTTCCTCCTCACAGTATGCTGGCTTCTGATCTGCATGTTTGCCATTTTTCAGATTTGTTTCTATAGTTTTTTTCCTAGCTGGATAAAGAAAATACCTTTTCACATTTTTAGTTTAAGTAAAAAGGGGGAATTTTATAACAGGTTGTTCTATAATAGTAAAAAGTAGGTTTGGAACCTAGGTGCAATATTAACTTAATAATTCTGCAAGTGCTTCTGCAGTTTTTTTGTGTTAAAATGTTTCCTATGCAACATCAAGATTGTTTTGTTTCTTTTCAGATACTGATGAATACAGACCACCTGTTTGGAAATCTTATTGTAAGTATCTCAGCATTTTGGGGCTTTTTCTCAAGTTAGAGCTGAAAAAGTTTCAGTTGGATGTTTTAAAAGATTCATTTCTCTTTTCATCAGAATGTGAATTTAAGAAGTATCAAGGGGGTTCACTTCTGTTTAGAGACAGGTACAAGGAGGTAGGTTCACTACCCCAAGGACAAGTGAACATAGATTATTTAGAGGAGTAGATTCTCTGCCCCTTATTCATGTGCCTTGTCCCACTCCTGCCTGGTCTTGCTTGTAGTGGTTTGTCTGCCTAGACCAGGATTTACAAAAACTCCACTCATGCCTTTAAGTTGGTATCCTTGCCAACTTCTAGGGCTCCTGTGATCTAGTGCCTTGCATCACTAGAGCTGAGCTTGAGCTAGTTAAGAAAACTCAAAATGAATTGTTTTCTTCAGGAATTTGCTGATGAAGTAAAATGAGAGCATTTGTTTGGCCTGGTGTGACAAATCACAAGCAGGTTTTTGGAAGCCCTGACTAGAAGGGCCTGGTTTCCTACAGCCTGCCCATGCTCTGCAGTTCCTGGTGTGTTTGTGCCTGTGCCCAGGGGCAGCTGGCCTTGCAGGCTGCCTTAGTCAGGTGTGCAGGGCAGCTGGCCAGGTGCCTTGCCCTGAGATCAGAGTGCCACCCTCTTGGGAACTTCACAACTTGCTGGTTTTGTTTCAAAAAAATCTAAACCCACAGAAAAGCAAACAGCCATTTTTAAATGCAAAAGAATTTCATGTAAAGGAATGACCTCTTATTTGACTGTGCAAATGGAGGTTTAGGGACATGGAAGAGAACATGAGAAAAATGTAAAAGAGCATTGTAGCTTCCCACAGTGGCTCACCTATAAATTCTAGTTCTTTGTAGATACAAAAGCCAAGATGTGAGACATTTTGAGACTTGAGGAAGCAAGAAAGAAGAGTCTTCTGTGAAAAGCAGATTTTGAAAACAGAATGTTTGTGTGTATAACACTTAACAGTTTAGGGATGTCAGACTTACATTTGCATTACTTTTTATATGTTCAGCTTGGTGTCTTCAGGCTGGATAAAGGGATTTGCTCAAGCAACATTTCACATTGTGAAAATGTTTGCTCTCTAAAGGTTGAGGAGATTAAGCACTTGAGAAAATGTAGTTACTTTAAAAGTTTCCATCCTGCTGTGGGAAACTGTATAATCAGAGATGTAGAATTAAAGGCTAGGTGAGAACCATGGTTAGAAGGAGAGCAAGTGTAAGAGGGCAGATTCAATTATTTTTTCCCAGCTCTGTACCTTCTGTGGACTCAGGGAACACTGCTCCAGTTTATTCCCCACCATAATCTAGAAGAAGGAGGTTGAACCTCTCTAATACCAGATCCTCACTGCCAGCCTGACAGAAGCTGGAAGCCTGGGCACATGCACGTGTGTTTGCACCACTCTCCAACGTGCTTTGCATGAATGGTTTGTGTGCACCCACTCTCCTGCCACACTGGGGCTTGCCTGCCATTGTGAACCCGCCCATGGGGCTCAGAATAAAGCTCTGGATCCTGAGGTTTGATTAGATCTGTCTCATGACAGACAAAGAGGAATACCTTGTTTGACTTCCCTGGCAATAATTACAGCAAGGAAAAGCTGCTGTTTGAACAATTCAAATTGCATCCATTGGTTAGAGGAGGAGGGATAGGAATCCTGTTTTGTAACTTAGCTAGTCAGCCTGCTGTGCTTCTTACTGGAAGAGGAGAAAGACATTGCCATTGGTGAAAAAGAATTTCCTTTCAGAAAATCTTTTCAGCCTGGCTTGAAGTAAGGTGGGAAATAGTTCTCAGTTTTCAGCCAGTTTCATGTTGGGCATGATGATTGTGGGTCTCCTCTTTTGTGAAATTCAGAAAAATCTTAACTTGCTCTTTCATTTTGTGGTTTTTTTTTTCCTTTGAACTTGACTCTGCAGTTCTCAGAATTAGATATGGACAGGATCCAGTGCCATCAAATACAGCTTTTACAATGAAAGCTAGGGAATCTATGTGCTGGCAATATAAGTGGTCATGCTATGCCTAAAATGATAATTGCACTTTCATGTACCAGTGTGCTGTTCTTCATCACTTGCAAAAATCATTTTTGTATTACCCAGCATGGAAATAACTGATTTTAGTAGCAACAGGAAAAACCATTAGGTTTTTTTATTTGGAACAAAGGGAATGTTTTTTTCCAGTTTATCTTACGATTCAATGGTCATTGGGCATCTTGCCATTTTCTCCATTCCCATGTAGCTTGACACACAAATACAGCATTTGCCAGTGGAAAAGATTTGGAATCAAATGAGAATTGTAATTAAGTCAAATTATATTGGTTAAATTAATGTATGGATGGTCTTATTACCTGAAGAAGGTGATGGCACAATGTAGACCTTGGTATTCGTACTAATGATTGCAGCATAATTTAATTTTAAAATATTACAATTCCAAATGTCCGTTTTGCCATTTCTAGTGTACTATTGCAATACTAACGTAGTGTTGACAGCCTCATTTTGAAGGTGACTTGCCAAACCAGATTCAGTTGGCATAGAAGTTGAAAGTCATTCCTTTGGTATTGTACTATAAAGTCTGCACGTACTAGTAGCATTACGTTTACATCTGGTTGTAAAGATCTGTTCTGGCTTGATGAAGCTTAATTTAAAAATAGAGAAAAAGTAGGAGGGAAGATATCAATGTAAGTAAGTGTATGTCATAATTTGGGCCATAGCTATTTTGCTCTGCTACTCAAGTCGTTATGTCTTTAGGTCTGCAAAGGCCATCTTTCTCTTTCTTCAGAAAGGTCCTCACTGAGCAGTGGCAAAGGCAGAGGGGTTGGCAGTGCACAGTTCTGAATGATTCTTATGAAGTCTTGATGAATCGCAGGTGATTCAGTGTGTGCCCAGCAGTAGGATTGGGCTCCATCTGCTTACCAAAGAAAGTCTGACAGCAGCCTGATCTGACAAATAATGAACTTCAGTTTGTGTTTATTATGATTCTTTTTCTGATCTGTTTGTTTGTCTGATCTCACCTTATTCCATATTACTTGATTAATTCATTGCAGAGAAAATCAATATTCCATTTTGGCTTGCAGCATTCTTTTTTTCTGACCACTTGTTAGTAAGTTTTTATATCTTTCATATCCTTGTGTTAAATTTTGCAGAAAGTCTCCTTTATTTAAACTGAAGTGCTTAATGTTAAAATGCCTAATTTACACAATGATGCTCTATTAATTAGAATTTAACTTCTGCCTCCTCCCAGTGTATCAGTTGCAACAGGAAGCTCCCCATCCTAGAAGAATAACCTGCACTCGTGAGGTAGGTATCAAAGTGTTCAGTTCTATACAGTCCAGTAATTCCATGGCTGTACTTATTGTGTCCAGCCCAAAGAGTGGCTCCTTGGGACACTTTGTGCTGTGATTAGAGTGAGTAGCCTTGAGACACTGGTACTCTTAAATCCATTTGTTCTAAAAATGGAATTTAAAGCATTTTGATATGTATCATCATTTACTGAGACTCACTTATTACTTTTTGATTCTTAGACTCATGGAAACATACATTTTCTCCTCATTTTCTCATGAGGATCTAATTTGTGAATGTTTTAATTCCCACAGAATTAGAACCTTCATTTTTCTGTGTATATTTTGATTTCTTTAAAATATAAAAACAACAAAGAAATTGAAAAACCCAAACCAACCCATAATTGAAAGTACCAGCACAGTTAAGGAAATCATACAATGCTTAACATGATAATTATTTTTTAATTATTTGACTGCACTAAGTATATGTAGTATACTCTGTATACTACATATACTTTGTAGTCAGGGAGAAATTATAAACTGATGAAGGAGTCTGGGAATATTTAGTAAGATATGTTAGCATTAAATCCCAGGCTAGTTTGGCTGCAGAGAAGGGCTTGGAGGTCTCTTCTAGGTGGTAAGAACTCACAAGCAAATTTCATATTAAGTTCTTTTTCATAGTGTTTCTTAGAATACTATTAGCTAATCAGTCAAATAAGCAGAGACATAAATGTGTATTCAGTATCTGAAAATGAAAAATTTTTACTGCCTCTGGTGTGATGGAAATTGTTCAGCTATTGATCAGATATAGATTTCTTTTTAGAATAGAACAAGAAACTTGCTGGCCAAATACAAAAGCACCTGTGTAAATCTTCAAATATGAATCACACTGACTACTACAGCTTTCTCATCCACGTTTTCACTGAATTTAAATTCTATTAATTGGAAAATGTTACTGGCTCTAATAGAGATAGTTAATTAAAAAGCTGGACTGGTTTACGAAGGAAAATTTGCTATGGGTGAGTGGTGGCCTATTACAGTCAATGGGGGATTGCAAAAGTATTGCAAACAATCCAAACATTGCAAAGTCCTGTCATCAGTGGAGAATGCAATGCAACAGATTAGTGTCTGTAATGTCATATTTCTATGAATTTATTCCAAAACAAGATTATGACATATTACAAACTTAAGTGTAAATCTATCCCTGTGTCAGAGTGAACAAAAAACCCAAGACATTGTGTGTTTTAAAATAGCTTCTTGAACTCTGCAGAGTGAACCTGTGTCTGCACCGTGAACATGGTTGTAGAAACTGAGAAATAAAAACTGTAGATGTAGAAACTAGTGTGAATAGAAGTAAATAACACAAAACTATGACAGAATCAATTGGGTATTTAGCTGCAGAACAGAGCATATTAAATACACATTTTATCATTGAAGAATTAGTTTATTAAAAAAAAATTGGAAGCTTATTTTTAACTAATAAAGGTAAAACTGAAGAAGTACATTATCAGTGTGCATTTTCCTACTTCTGCATTAATTCCTTATAAAGCAGATAAGAGTTTTTCATTTTAAGTGTTGAACAATTTATGCAGCTGAGCTGATTTGAAGTGAAAATATATTCAGCAAGCAGTAACTTGTTAACCTTTCTCTCTGGTCTCAGCCTCTCCTGCTTGTGTTGAGCTTTGTGATCTATTCTTTCTCAGCTGGGTTTCTATTAGCAGCCACACATGAGTCAGTGGGGAGCAGAATCTTTTCCTAAGTGGTTGAATTATTCAGCTGTATAAACAAATTCATAAACATTTGGAAGAGAATTTGGTACTGAGAACATCAAAGAGGTCAGTGGGAATGAACAATATGTAATTTGGTGAGGTATTAACACATAAATTGCTCTTCTTGCCTTATTGTAATCCACTTGTTGACAAAAGCAGGAGTGATGATTAGGAGGAAAAAGCATTTGTTAAAGAATAATTGGAAATCACACCATAAAAAAAACCCAACCCTTTATTTCATGTGCAAAGACACACATTGTACAAGTACTGATACTGAGAGGTATATTCAACAGAATGACCTACTTAACTTGAAATGCTTCTCAAATACAAAGAATTCAAGTTTCTGCTCTGCTACACCAGTTTCATATCAGACAGCACACAGATCAGTGGAGAGACGCTGAAGTAAAAAGAGATTGCATTCATTTGGGATTTTTTTATTGTGAAGGTGCAGCAGAGCCGAGCCTTTTAATACTCCATGAGGTTAAAGTTGATAATTCCATAACATTCTAAGGTTATTTGACTTCTGCATGAGGCTTGCATGCAAATTATAATGTTGTTTGTCCAATTAATACTGTATTTCCTCCATGAAATTACTATTTTTTCTGCATATAATCTTATATACACGTGTGCATGCATAGGCATATTTAGGGCAGCCTTGACTGATATATAAAAGCATTCAATGAACAATTGAAAATAACTATATGAAAAAAATACGTAGTATGGAGAAATTAAAATCACTGGCTTTTTCTGTCCTTTTAGGAGGCTTCATCCTAATTCAGTGCTAATAGTTAATTAACCTGTTAAATAGCATCTCTGTGTAGTATTGTAAAAATGGTCAAGAAAGACAGAATATGAGCATATATAATGCACATCCTTATTAGAGCTGTTTGTAAAGGTGGCTTTATCTGCATGATATTTGACCAGGATGGCTTTCCAAATTTCATTTTAGCTAAGCTCTTTTCCAAAGGAATGTCTGCTATAAGGTGCTTGCCACGTCTGCTTGATTTGTCTGTTCATAAATTTGGTTTCATTGCCTTCACCCCTCAATTTGAAAAAAAGACAAACAAAGTAATGGTGGATATCTTGTTGATATTTGTGTTTCTTGAATGTATCATAAGAACTTAATTTTTTCCTGTGGCCTCTGCATTAGTGATATACAAATAAACACATGGAAAACAAATGCTTTTTCCCCCCATTTTTTTTCCAAGTTAGAAGCAATTTTTAAAACCTTGCCAAGCAAACAACAGCAGGAATTTTTTCCCATAAGTAAAAATCCTGAGAAGTCAAAAGGCAGTGTTTGGCTGATCTTTGCTGGATACAAAGAAAAAGAGGCAGCTATGGCTGCTCTTACTCATACCCAGCAATTCTTTGGTCCAAAAATATTGCCAAATTAGAAACGAATTCTGCAGTGGATAATTACATTGTATTTTCAGCTATCAGCTTTAGCTAATAGGACCAATTTCTTGCTATCATCTTATTTTAAAATGTATTTCCTTTCTTGGATGGGTTTAGTTCCAGTCCAGATGTTTTGGTTTTGTCTCCTGAACTTATGGAAGACAAACTGTGAAAGTTAGACTATTGAAGCTTCTGAACTAAACTATTTTGGCTTTCAGTGCTCAGGTGCAAAGGGAGGATACGTGGGTGCCTGCAGTTGTCATTTGTAGAATTAATTTTGTAGAATACAGTCTGCCAGGAGCTCTTTGAAGTCCAAGGAAACACAAAAGACCAAGAAAGCTGCACGTTGCTTCTGGTTCCAGTGCAGTTAAGGATAAGAACACTGTGTCTAAGTTGCAAAGGGTGCAGTTGGTGTAACACCTGTCAGAAGCTTTACAGAAAGCCTGAGAACAGTGTTTACTGTCTTACATGGTAAATTTGGCTTTCAGAGAGTCTGTGTGGTTTTCTCAGTGCACACAAACTGCACTGTGTGTGTAGCCCAGTCATTCTGAGTGAATTAGAAGGCCCCTGCTGAGTTCTGATGGAATTTTCTTCAAGTCTCAATGTATGTCAATATAGATGTGAAAATCCCCTAATATTAATCATAAATGTAAAAAGTGATTGAAAAACCCCAAAACACAAATACACAGGCAACAAAACTCAGTGAATTGAGGTTCCAGCTGCACTGAGTTGTATGCAAGCAAAAAGTGTTGCACATCAACATTGATACTGAAGTTATTGCAAGTTGGTAAAACTGATCAGTAGAGACAGTGGTAACAGAAGTGGTTATTTTCCTTTTTAACTCATCATCCACTAAAATGAACTGCAAGCCTGCTACTAATGCCTGGAAGTCCCGTGGGGCTTTTTTCAGATGCTTTGCTCCAGTCATCTGCCCGTTCACATTTTCAAATGTTTGCACAGAGTATATTATAAATTTTCTTAGGACTTGCAAGTACTCTGAAGATGCCCTGTCAAGTTACTAATCCATTTCTGAAAAGGAATGCTTTTGCTTATATAAATTTTCCAGTTCTGTCTTATAAATTCACTGAGATAAAGATAAAATCTCACTAGACAGACAACAAAATCTTATTCATGACAGATTCTTCTTTTAACAACGGCTCTAAACTAGTGTCTTGGCTTAAGGGTTTTAGTTAAGAATTGTTGCAAGTTTCTATAACAACAACAAAAAAATGCTTTCATTTTTTCTCTCTTTATGTTCCTATCTTCTTATTGAAGAAATAACCTACATTTAACAAAAAATATCTAAGACCTTTCCTCTTATTTGAAATAATCCAGTCTCTTCAGGCCCTTTGAAAACAGCTATCACAGCAGACAACTCTTGTTTGCTGTTATAAAGGAAAAGGAAATATTTTAGGACATGATAAATCTTTCCAGTGATGGAATGTTTTTCCAAAGTGATGAATCATTACAATAGCTTTTTATTTGCTGGGAATGTTGAAGAATTGTTATTAGACTGTACATCAGGATGTTTTTGTTGTTTTGGATATCTGAAATCTTTATACTCCACTGAAAACACTGGAGAGAAGTACTAATATTAATAGGCTTTTTGTTGAAAAGATGGAAAAAAGAAACTAATGTGGCATTCTATGTTTCAGCATAGCTGGATTGTTTTATATTTCTGTAGTTCAAGTTGTTTAACTGTTGACTTTTATTCCCCAAAGAGTTTTCCCCTTGAAATTTAACACGGAAGGGATAACCAGGTGGCTTAAATTATGAGCTGATTTCTGTGGGATGTGCTGTTCCTCACTTGGCTCTAAACCTCCTGGACAAATGAAGATGCATTACTTCATCTAAAATAATTATCAGGCAACTTGTACCCTGCCACCCTGGCATATTGTGCATTTACACCATAAGGTCTCTGGAGCACAGACGAGGTGGAGTTACACTACATAACACATGCACACCTGCTTTTGAAGTCTTTCAGGTGTTACTGCAGATCACACAGTTTAGTGAAGCACAAGACTTAGGCACTTGATGATTTACTCAGCCATTTGCCCTCACTCTGAGGGGCTGCATAGTAGTGGCTTTATTTCAGCAAGGGCACCAACAGCTCTGTGATGGAAGGTAACTTGTAAATTTAAGAGTTTTATAGATGTTTCACTGTATTAGTGTATTCAACAATATGGTGCACTTACATGCATGAAGTGCTAACTCATTTCCCCTATCTGGCACTTTGTAAAAGCAATATTTAATGCCATCAGTTTGTGTATCCTGAGGATGACATGATCCAAGTGGCTCATCCTTTCTCACTCCATTTTAAGCCATTCACAAGTGCAATGTTTTCTGAAGGTCTCCCTTTGGTTTCCCTATGTGCTAATCACAGGAGAAATTCTGTTCTAGATTATTTGTGCCTGCACTTTCACATTATATCCCTTTCTGGTTTTAATCCTATATTGTAAACAGTCCACTTACTGTATAGCTGCTCTTGTTATGAAACATTACAATTTCTGTTGTTTCTTCTAGGTAGAGAACAGACCCAAATATTATGGAAGAGAGTAAGTAACAAACATCTCTGGAAGTGGTTTATCCTGACATATTGGTTAATAATAGTTACAGGAAAGGTGTCAAGTGTTTAGTCTGTTCTCTTTGTTTCTTCTGTGTCTTTTACAGCAGTGTGTCTCACCATTGGGTCATTATTACATTATTACTTTTGTCTGCCTAAAATTACAGCTGCAATTTCTGATGGATATGGATGTCACTGAGTACTACTTTAAGTGAGAAAAACATACATACATTTCTGTGCTTTCAAGGGATTGTCTTTTTCTATCTCCCTCTCCTGTTGGCTTTGCAAAATGTGTTTCTGCTTAGGAATAAAAGATATTTGGATCCCAAATGCAATATATGATCAGTCTCTATGTGTCTTCTGTTTCAGGTTGCTAATGCAAAGATGGTTAGATTTAATGTGAAGAAACAAAGAAGATCTTACTTATGTTTATTTTGGTAAAAGATGTGTAGTGTTGCTGGGTTATTACATCAGCAATTACTGAGATTACAGCAACTTGCTAAAATCTCAGGGATCACATAAAATATCCTCGAATGCTTCAAAATGTTTGATTGTATGCCACTAGCACAAAACATGTGAAACCAGCAGGAGAAAACAGATTTATTTCTACATATTAAATTGATAGATGTAGATTTAAAAACAATATACTTGTTTCATAGATATTCTTTCCTAGAAGCCTTTCTAAACCATTTGAAGTAAATTCAAATATAGGCAGGAAGGGAAATTAATTCAAACTGTAGATTCCACCAAATCAGTGATTTTTATGTTTGTTCCTTTTTTAATTACTATCATTGGTGCTTTTTAAATGAAGACCAAAAGGTGATTTAAAAGAGAAAAGACATGTGTTTCAAAGAAATTTTTGTTCCTTAGATTCCATGGGATGATCTCAAGGGAGGAAGCTGACCAATTATTAAGTGTTGCAGAGGGAAGCTATCTCATTCGTGAAAGCCAAAGGCAACCTGGAACCTACACTTTGGCATTAAGGTCAGTAATTAATATTCCATTTTTAAATTTATAAAATATTCAAATGGTTTTACTGTGTTGCTGACCTCAGATCATAAAATTCTTTGTAGTTGTTTTAATTTCCTTTTCATCATTATACTTTTTTACCCTTGATACAGATTTGGTATCTTTAACCTTCCATGCCCTTTTTTGAAGTGCTAATATTGCTTATTGTTTGCACCATCAGGATAACAGCAATTGTGCTTTTGCTGGTGGGGCTTCATTTTGCCCTTCTCCCACTGTGATACAGATGTGACCCCATGCAGATGTGGGGAGAGCAGGTGATCAAGAAATAAAAGGCACCTCGTGAGTTCCCTGAGCAGCCTGCCATGTCCTGGCCAGGCAGCTGCTGCTGCAGAGCACTCAGTCCCCCCGGTCTCTCCATGGGATGGCAGCACACTGGGAGGCCCTTTTTGTCTGAACACCTGTCAGCTCACAGTGCTTGCAGATCTGCTTCTTCATTCTGCAAAACTCTGGCAAGTGGGTCAGCTATAAATAAAAAACTCAAAAAGTAGTTGTAAGGTTTAAATAGCTTAATTACTTTTAAATATTGGGGGTTATTTTGGCCTGTGCTGTAAACCTGAGTACTCAGATGGGAGATAGTGATAATCACTAGCAATGTTGTAAATCTAAGTGGGACAGAAAAACACTGAAGGAGAAGATGCAGTTACTGCAAGTTTTATATGGGTAAAATATGTTTATGATTAAAATAATAGTGTCTTTAAATAATAGGTTGTGATGAATTAGTTTTTTAGGGGAAAAAAGAATATATTTTCATAGGATATTTGTTTATGTAGTAATAAAAGACAAACATTATTGACATTTACACTGACTTTCATTAACAGTGTAAATTTGGTATTTCTTATTAAAATAGTACTCAATTTCATCATCTTCTGCTCTTGCAATATTCTTTTAAAGCTACAAAGAAATCAGTTGTTGTAACACCTGGCTTGAAGGCAGAGCTCCCACTCCCTGCTTCCAATGATGCAGAAGACACAGGGCCTGTAGACTAAGATGAAGGTGTTGAGCATCTTGTAGGATGTATTGCTACAGGTTGTTTCTCAAATGCACCTCCAGTCCAGCAAGTCAAAAGATGGCTTTTTTCCCAGGTTTGATCGTATCTCTCACACTGGAAAACCTCTTTGAAAACAATAAAATCAATTTTATGCCAAATAGAGAAAAGAATGGATAGTTGTTAATGATCAGTCAGTGATTAGTTTGGGAAAAGGTTTCAAATGATGGCAAAGTTGTTATGATTGATTTATTTTGATGAAATTCGGTGTTTGAGAAAACACATCAGAAACTGAAACTGCAGCATCTTGCAGCCATTTCATTATGTTTAAATGGTAAATGACTTGTGTATCTATGGCAGTGGGTCTGGTTGGCTGCTTCCCACAATGGGCAATGCTCTGTTCTCTTGCTTCCCACAGTGGGCAATGCTCTGTTCTCTTGCTGTTGGCCTTCAAAGTGTATGAATGAGGCTGTTAACTCGTATCTTAGGTGGAACTCTGTGAACTGTGCTGCTCTGTCTTCCACACATTGGGATTTTACCACTAGGATTTATTTTTTATCACTACTAGGCAGTGTAGCAGGAGTCTGCGTTTCCATTGACTGGAGGAAGAGTTTTTCTCAGTTTTTATTTTTCCTCTCCCTGGAATTATAAGTGCAGAGTATAACCATTAGCCAAAATGCCCACTGACTGTGTTTCTGACACTGTAGCCTCTCTTAAAGACTATGTCCTTTCTGCAGTCTCTCTGTGCATCCTGACTGTGAGAAGTTTCCTGTGGTTGCCATGTTGAGTTTATGTAGTTCTGTCCTTTTCTGAGAGCATCACTTGTGTTTGGGTCACTACTCTGCCAGATGGCAAAGATAGCCCCATCTGCAGTTTAGATAATCCCAGCAGGAATTTAAGAATGTAATTTCCATGGCCAAAAACAGAGCTTGTCAGTAGGATGGTATGTATGAGCAAAACTTTTCCAAGTTCAACAGAAAGCTTTGATTGAGTTCAGGGTCTCTAATTTCACCCTTTCTCTTCTGGTTGTATGAACAAATTTGGTATTTTCATACTAGGTTTAAGTGCCACTCTGTCTCTGAAGCAGTCATGTTAGCTTTAAGATCAGTATGATTTTTGCTTTTCCTTCTTTACCTTTGTTTTACCCCTTAGAAGGTATGGGAGGAAAGAAAACTCTGTCAGCTGTTACATAGAAAACAGAACAGATTCCAAGGACTTTATTAAGTTAACCCAGCAATTCTCTGGAGGTGCTCTAATTCTGCAATAGCATAGTGACAAAACATAAAGTGAAATATCTGTGTTTTCTGATTGGTTTTCAGGCACATTTTGGTTAAAAAATTGAAAAAAGTTGAGTAAAATTCAGATTCTTAAAGGTACTATCAACTCTTGGCATAAATACTTGGTTCCCTCTGTATTTCTGTCTGTCTACTCAATCTCTCTCACTGTTTGTTGTCTGATATGTCAGTCATTGACAGTCTCTCAATTCTGGTTAGGGCAAATTGGAAACTGCCTATGAAGTGTGATTGCATCATGAAATCCCAGTTCATGGAGGCATAAAAGTCTTGTGGTAGCTGTGGGTAGGAGCAGCTGCTGTTGAGACTGAGACAGGTTTGTTTCCTGGCTTGTAGCTGCCGGTGGCTCTGCTGGGGAGGCAGGCAATTCAGTGAGACAGACGGCCCAGCACGTCCAGCTCTGGCAGATGTCTTCTTCCTGTGCTTGTGTCAGCGTGCCTGGGAACCCTGAGAAACCCAGTGCATCCAGTCGTGAAGAGCAGTGTAGTGAAACAGGATCATGTCCCTTCCTGTGGCAAGGTATGATGTCTCTGTCATGGAATGTTTCCAGCCATCCTTTCTGAAATGGAGAAGAACAAGCTTTTTGTAGTTTGTCCTGAGGACCCAAGCCAGACAATTCCTCAAATCATCATGGGACACTTCCAGTGTTACATTTGATTCCACCAGCTATTGTAGCTGATGTCCAACACTCAGTGTCCAACATCTTGTTCAAGATGAACTGCACCACGTGTTTTAGTTCTTTGTTCTCTAAAGCCTTCTAAATGAGTTTTGACCACTGTGGAGCATTAGGCTGTGATGCTTTTATGGAACTAGCTTTAGTAGATCTAAAGATCTTGTTCCTGAGCTGCTATAGCTGCAGACATAGCCTAGCACCACTTAAATGACCAAATATAGGACAGGAAAAAGAATACTTTTTGCAAGCTAAAGCAAAGCAGTCAGCTGTTCTTAGTGTAATACTGTGAATAGTTAATTGAGTTCAAAGTGAAGATTTTTAATATTTTTTCTTTGTAAGGTAGGGAAAGTGACTCTTACCCCAAAAAAACTTTTCATTTTTTAAAGCTGCTGTTGAGTTACTGTAAAATCTGCTTTCCACTTATATAACAAGCTGCATTTTGATCGTCTTATGATGAGCTATTTTTGCCTACTTTCATCCATTATTGTGCAATTAATTTGCATCATGACTTTTTTAAAGGCAGACTACCTTTTAAATATAAATTTGAAACAAAAGATGGTGGGGTTTTTTCAGAAAATAGTTTTCTCAGAATTTGTAAGAGAGATAGAAGTACGTTCTTAAAGAAAAAGATAATTTAAATGTTGTTTGAAGTATAGAAGTTTGACTAAATAGTCAGAGCTGTCCTTCAAATAAAATTGATGTTCAGAGCCTAAGAAAGCCTGTAAAATTGTGTCACCTCAGATACCATATAAAGGGAGAATGAAGCATAAACACAACTGAGAGCAGTAAATCAGCACCCTCCTATATTTAATGCCTGTACTTAATCATGGATGCATTCACCGATCAGAGAATGCCAATGAAAATGTTTTACAGTCTTGAGGTTTAAAAAAAATTACTGACATGAGAAAATGATTGTAGATATATATCTGTGTCCATACATATCATCAAGTCTCTGTTAGAATAAAAAGACGAAAATGCATTGTAATGCTAATTCAGTGTTCCAAGCAGATTTAAAATAATGAAAATTCCTAATTCGCTTCTGGAGCCATTAGATCTGCTTTTACATTTGGCAAAAGATTAGTACATTGCTTAATGTTAAGAGCTATAGCAAATGGCAGTAACAATAGACATGGTTTGCAATGTAGCCTTCTGTGGTGGAGAGCTTGTTTAATAATTAGAATGAGGATAATGAGGGAATGGGTAGAGAGTGTACTAGTGGTAGGCGTTGAAGTGTGATGGTACTGCATGTTCTTTTGAGCAGATAGCTGCTGTAGCACATTTAATTGGTTACCATGGTTTCCCTTCCTGCAAATTCTATTGTTGTGATACTGAGAATGAATTGAAATAAGGTTCTGCAGCATGATTTTTTTAAAAAAAAAAAAAAGGTAATAATGTGAGCCATGATTATGAGTCATGTTTTCTTTATGTTTGGAGGTTTGGGCACATTGAAGATTATGTAGCACCAGGAAAGAATTCTTCAGGTGAAACGAATGTCAAAAATTAGTGATCTTTATTTTAGTCAACGTGTATTGTGCAAATTCATACATACATTCTCAATCCCTGGATTATGACTTTTTTTTAAGAAACTAGCCACAGGCATTTTAAAAGGAGACCTAATTGGTAGGCTATTAGGGCATAATGCTGCACATGCACCTTTTAAATTTCAGAGGATGACTGCTTTGGTTGCTGGATGCTGTTTATTTTCAGTGGGCTCTTTTGGGACACGTGTGTAGTGCTGTTCCAGAACACGTGTTGACTGCTGTGGGATTACTTACACATGTAGAATTCAACATCTGCAAAAGGCTTCATGAATTCAGACATGAGCACTGTTGATTCTGCTGAAAAGCCTTGTTGTACATACTGGGTCAGGGGAGAGCAGTTGGGGAAAGAAGAATTGTTTGAAACTACTTTCTACACGATAAGAGCTGAATTATGTTTTTTTTTAATTATGAATGTATCAAAATCTGATCATAGTTTATCCTGCATCTACAGCTGATCTGTAAGTAGTCAGAAGGAGCCCAGCAAAGCAGTAGCTAACTGCATCTCTTCACTTTACCATGGTAACAGTATTCTGAGATCATGCTAGTTGGTAGGGAAAAATTCTAAAGACCATTTTAAAGACTAAACTTTGCATATCTTTCTGTGTATTTTTTACCTGATTTGCAAATGAAGTGACTGGCAATAGCAAGGGTTGAATTCAGTTTCTAGAATCCTTTCTAAAATATTCATAAAATATTCCTTGGTTGCTAGCTGAAAAAAAAAAAACCAACAGGGAAAAAGGTGGTAATAAATTCTGGAGCTTGCTTTTCTGCTTCAAGTAAAACAATTGGCCCTCTATCTAAATCATGTTCCATGTAAAAAGTTTCTTTTCCTACATAAAATTTCACACTAAATAATTGACTCTGTTAGTTTGTCAATAATATGTAAGGTTCAGCTATCAGTAAACATGTGAGGTGTTTGCTTATCATCTGCCTTGTGTAAGTGCACCTGGCCAGTACTGAAATGGCTTCACTTAAGTATTTAGAATAATAATAAATAGCTACTAACCTTAATGAGTAATTAACTGGCTACCTAGGTCCTCCCACAGACTAGAATGCTTTTTTCCTTATGGTTCATGTCTTCTTGCTGTATTCCTGTTCTCCTTCCCTCCTCTTCCCATCTGTTGTTGTTGTCAGCTCTGTTTTCTTTTGGCTAGAGTGTCTAATTTATCTTTAGCAATTCAGTTTACTGCAGTCTTTCTCCTGCTGGTGTTAAGTTCAGCACTTCTCAGAGGAATACTCTCTGCTTCAGCGTGCTGTGAGCTTTTTTGGGAGAGCTTGTCCAAGAGATGCCTGTGCTTGGTGTGCACAGCTCATGTGCATTTATGCCGTGTCCTTCACCCTGGCTGCAGCTCCTGCTGTGATCTGCTGGCCAGCAGAGACACTGGGCTTGTTCTGAGGACTGTGCTGGAGCTCAGGAGCTCTGGGCTCACTTTTTGGCTTCATATATGATTTGGCTTTAGGCCATGGAGTTCTGCAGGCCTCATTTCTCCATTAGAGAAGATGTTTTCTCTGTTGTCTCACATGCTTGTTCAGTACAAAAGTCTAGGATATCTTTTTAAAAGATAGACAGACTGGAAGTTGTAGCCCATCTCTCAGTCTACCCCCAGTCACAGCTCCTGAGCAGGAATCTGTGTTGCACTTTGCTGGTTTTATGCTGCATAACGTCTGTCTGGTTTAAAGCTTCTAGGCACTGTTGGAGTTGAAATAATAGTTGAAAAAATCAAATTGTAATGCAATCAGTTGCTAATCAAATTGTGTATGCAAGTACATTATGCTCTCCTCTCCTGTCAAAGCATACATATATTTTCTGTCTTCAGCAAGTTCTACTGGAATGCCTCTTTTTCTCTACTTCTTTTAGAAAATGCTAGGTAGAAATCTATCTGCAAGTTAGTCCTTTTGATTGGCCTCTTATTTTGGATATTTTTAAATTCATATTTAGAAATTTTTGTATTTGGAGAAACACCTTTATTCCTGTACTTCATCAGCTGTAGATACTGTGGGTGCTTTATAGACGTGTTTTGAAGATAGCACGCAATAATCTTACATTGTTGTTTAATGTCATAATTGTCTTCATCAAAACATTTATTAATTATTCAAACACCAAAAGAACTGACACCAATACATATTATCTGGCCCAGTTCTCCTTTCCCTTCTCCCTCCTTTATACTTGGTGAAGCTCAGCTGAGTATGGTTCCTCCTGATTTGATAGGTGCTAGAAAGAGAATCAAGCTAATTTTTTTTCCTTTGTATCTTGAGATAAATGAACTCTAACAGTTTCAGTAATAAATTGACATCAGCCCCATTTATTGCTGCACTTGGATGAAAGAAGAAATTGTATTCTAGAAAAACAGAATATAATAGTCAAAAAGCTATTAATCTTCATTCATGAACTGTTAGTAGCCCCAAGAATTCTAACAATGCATGTTATATATGCAGGAACTATTTCATTTTATGTTATTATGCTTGTTTATTGTCAAGGAAGGCAGCTTTGAGGAAAAACCATTTAGAGAGCATGATGAGTATATTGGTGAATCTCACTGTTTGCAAGAAGGGATGAGTGAGTACCAGAAGATTAGAGGTAGAATACACTGAGAAAACAAGTTAAGTGAATAGTAAATTCAGTAATAGCTTTAAGTAAGTTAAGTAAACGTGCATTGTAAGCTTTGAATTAGCAGTGGCTTAAGGCAAATCAGATTTGACAAAATCTCTGTGGAACAGAAATCTTACTGTAGCTTCTTTCTTTTTAATCTAAGTGAATTTGGGTTTTCTTGAGACCCTGAACAACAACCTGCTGTGTACCTTAGGAAAAAACCCAAACAAAGAGGAACAACAGCAAAAATAATGTTGCTCCACTCTGCTCTTCAAAAACCTTTTCTGGAGTTGCAAAGCTATTTACAATAAGAACATTGGGTTTTCACTTGATGTCTTCCACTCTGGTTTCCTTGATATACTGAATTAAAATATCCACATTGTTTTAGAAGGATAAATTAGGAGCAAGTTGCTTTTAGTGTGAGCAAGTCTAGAGAAGCAAAAGAGAAATATGACAGTCATGAGTAATTTTTGAACTAAAGGGGGGTTGATTTTGAGTATATACAAAAGAAATTTTTTTATGATGAGGTTGGTGAAAACTGGAACAGGTTGCCCAGAGAAGTGGCAGATGTTCCATACCTGGGAAAATCCATTGGATGGGGCTCTGAGCATCCTGGTCTAAGTTAAGATGTCACTGCTTATTGCAGGGAGATTGGACTAGACAACCTTCCAAGGTGCATTTCCAACCATTCTTGGTCTCTATGAACTTAAACCCTTGTAGGAAAAGCTACTCTAAGTGAAACAAAAATGAACATGTTTGAGCATTATGCTGTGGCAGTTTTCTTTCCATAGTACCCAATTGCAGTGGAATTCCTGCTGCATTGCTGATGTTGTTCTACTTCAAAATATACCAGAAAAACAATGTCATGTATGACCTAAAATGAAAACGTTTTACATTGAGTAAAGTTTGCATGCACATTTTGAAGTTTGCTGAGCAGACAGTGGTAGGGTTGATACCTTAATTTAGATGGATTGAAACACAGTTCTATTTTAAAGTAATATGAAAGCTCTCTGTAACATGAAGCCACATGGTAAAATTAACTCTTGAAGAACATTTCTTTGAAATTTTTGTAAGCCTTATTTATGTGTAGGCAATTGTGAAAGTTAGTAACTTTCCTGCAAGTAACATTTCCAGATGATCTTTATCCAGGCAAGCTGGCATAGGTCTCCAAATATTGCTCTCATGTAAAGAGAAGACACCAGGCTTTTAATACATTCCTGTGTGCATATAGAATGCAAATGTGTCTTAACCACTAACCACAGTGAGTCTGTTTCCAGGAAGCATGGAACTGTCACCAGGTAGAAAGAGCAGTAAACCAGTGCCCAAAACATTGGTATTGATTCTGATTCAATCATCAAATGGATCCCAGTAATTTATATAAAGGTTAAATAGAATAAGGCATACAGGCACAGAACTAAGAAGAGGTAATGCATCTGTTCAAACCAAACAGATTGTTTTCAAATGCTTACCACTGATCAAGAGCAGTAACATTTACCTTAAGTATTAAGTGTTCTAACTGCATATTACTAGCATACCATAGTACTTGATCAGCTGACATATTTTCAAAATTTTAAGATGGTGAAAATCAGCTGTTGATGGTAAAATAATACACTGAAGCAAAGAAATTATTTTCTAATTTTGTTAGATTTATTTGTGAAATGCTCTATACAGGTACCAAGGGCTGATAACACTTTCTCTTCATTGCTTTCAGCAATTGTTGCCTACTGCTGATGCCCTAGGGCAGTTGTTTTGTCCCTGACAGTGTTTATGATCCACAGGAAAGTGCCACTGCTCTGGTCCTCCCTGCCTGCTGTTGGCATGCCATTTATGCAGAATTGTTTTCCAGCTTTGACAAGGAAGTTTGGGCACTGATGTCTTCAGCCTCAGTTGAGAGAGACTGCTGGGGAGCTGTCATCAGTGATACTCTACAGGCTCTGAGCCTTTTTGTTTGATCCAGGTTAGAGGGAGTGCAAGGTTGTGTCTGCATTGGCAGGGGATGGGCACATTGCAGGAGCAGGTCTAAGATCTCTTTTCTCTTTGGAAGGATGCCATACTTTTTCCATGCTGAACTCAAGTGACATGCATTCAGCATGGGTGTTACCAGGTTTTAGAGATATCTTTACACTAAATTAATGTTCATCAAGCAACAGTCAGCTAGCCAGTACTGCCCTTCCAAATGGCTCTGGAAAACTATCCATAGTGACTGTACTCTGCCACCCTTCCCAGCCATAGCAGCAAGGATTTTTTGTCTCCGTTTGTATCAACCCCTAATGTATTTGATTGCATTTATACATATTGTGTTCTTGTACAATACTGCTCAGGTTTTGAAAACTATGTTATTTTTCAGGCAGGTATTCTGGGAAGTTGGCAGGTTTTGCAGTTCCCTGGCCATTATCAGAAATGTTGTTGCCAATAAATATTAAAAGAAAAAAAGCTTCTTTCAGGAGCTGGAGGTCTTCAGGGATAATTGTGTAGAAGAGGTTTTGGCTGCATGCAAGGCTTGTCTTTGGGCCAAAAGAGGATCTATGGAATAATTTGTTTTCACTACCAAGAACACAGCATGATTAAGAGACATTCATGATGGCAAGATTCCTTATATTCCTGTGGCTTTTTATGGAGTGTCAAGAGTCTAGTCATAAGTGTTGGTTCAGAGTTTTCAAAAAATAGAAGTGAAATTTGGCACCTAATTTAAAGAAAGACTTCTGCTTTCTGGCTGCAAAGCACATTAAGACTCTTTCTCCAAGGGAAGATTAGGTCCAAGTGACCTTTAGTCTCAGTCTTAAATTTTCCCAGTTCAGTGTATGAAGTTGCTTGAAATGAAGGAGGACATGAGTAGTCCTGAGGGGTATTAATTTGTCATTTGATTGCAGCTATGCACTCTAAACAATGCCTGTGTCTAGAAATTCTTCTCATCATAAAATAGCCTGTGAAAGTGGTGAATAGCTACGGTACAATTCTGTATGTGGACTGTAAAATTCATCCTCTCAGATGGTAAGAGAGTGTATCTGTGCTCTCAATCCTTCCCTTTTTCCTTTTGTTTCTTTACTGAATGCTGCATACAGGTAGGTGGCTGATTCTGAGGCCTGTCTCTCATGGCATGATACCCAATTCAACTCCTCAGTCCTTTATTATCCTTTATTACCAGCCACATTGGCTCTACTGTTTAATACATTTTCCCACGTTATCTACTCTGCCCCACTGGCAACCAAAGGAACTGGACAGTGATTGCTTTTCAGACAACTTGGAATAAAAAAAGTCTTTTATCTCTAGTCCTGCTGCTTGCAAACAAATGCACAGTGGACACAATGAGACTGTTTGACATGTCAGAGGTCTAATTCTTTTTCTCGGAAAAACATCTGATGTTCCCCTGTATAAACCAAAAGAGAGCATACTTTATCTGTGTCCCACTTTCTACTTATTAAATAAAAAACAGCTGGTACTAGTACTTGCCTTTAGGAGAGCATCAGGAAGTTGAAATATCAAATCTTGGCTCTACTTAGTTGCCACGGTGATGTATAATTAACTAGGCTGCAGGAATGTTACAGAAAGTAAACATAAGGAAATAGTCTTGCTAGTGGAAAAATTTAAACCATAGTTTTAAGTGAGATTGAAGATTAAGTCTTTATTAATAATTTTCAATTGAACATGTATGTTTTTTTAATATTGTAATTTGATAAAAATAGTGTCATTATGTGGTCAGGAAAAAAGGAAATTAATTTGAAAGAAATAAAATGGGATTCTGAGACACATTATTGACAGTACAGTCTTGTTAAAGGCTAGTGTTTCATTGATTTGTGGAGATTTTGGGGGTTTATTGCCTTATTACTTGTAGGATTCTATGTGAATACCAGTACCTTTCTCCACAACATATCCAATTAGAAAAGAATAAAGAAAAAAAATCGATTTGGAACAAATGGGAAATTAGATAAAGGCAAACCATTCATTTCTTGGCAACTCCATTCCTTATAGCATCTCTCAATGACACACTCCATGTGCAGCAGTCTGAACAGGTCTAGAGCATAGGGGCTGCTCAGTAAAACACACCTGGGGTAGAAGGGTGCACCTTCTGACCCTGTGGGAAAGACAACTAACC
This sequence comes from Molothrus ater, assembly GCF_012460135.2. Lineage (NCBI taxonomy): Eukaryota > Metazoa > Chordata > Aves > Passeriformes > Icteridae > Molothrus > Molothrus ater. The sequence goes on from NC_050484.2 coordinate 16,936,851, forward strand.
TTTTAACAAGTTCTGTCTCTTTTCTGTATTTGGTCACCTTGTTCTTCAGAACAGGACTTCAAAACCAGGCAAGACTGGTTTTAGATTTTGAGGGATGTTGCTAAAATCAAAACATTGTGTGTACTTAGTATTAGGCCTTGTGATGCTTTTCTGTGTGTTATCATCTCTTGATAAAATTAGTGTAATACTTCTGGAAAACTAAGAGCAATAAGTGACCTCCAGCTTGCTTGAAATTCTGCTTTAAGTAGTCAGAGCAGATGTTACTGATGAGAGCAGCAGTTCACCTGCATCTCTTAATATAAGTAATTCTAATGTATATGTCGTTTAAGGCCCATCATTCTTCACCTTCAAACTTACTCAGTTCTCCAGATGAAGTGAGAGCCATCAAGGTGCTTGTATGTGCTCAGTGTGCATTATTTCCCACTGACTTGAGCAGATGACAGTGAAGGTTGCTCACTTTGGCACTGCAAAGTGCTGAGCACTCTTGGCTCATGTGGACTTCTCTGGCAGTCAAGGGTGTATAAAGAGGACAACTCGTGGTCAAAGCTTGTCTGCAATACACTAAAGGTGTCCTGAGGAGTAAGTTTGAATACATCTGCCCCTTCTGCTGTAACTCAGGACATTATCTTTCTGCTCTCTGTATGACTTGTATTCACTCAGAACTGCATCCTGTGATGAAATTAGCCTTGGGTAAAAATGTATTTCTTTCTGTCATTTTGTAATTTCTCATGTTTGATTCAATGACCTTTTAGTTTCTATGGCATAAAAATACGCATGGAAGTACCAGTTAATCTGCAGGAAAATGCCCACATAGTTCCTACACATTGTGTCCCCTTTCCTTCCTGAGCAGGATACAGATTCCATTTACATTTGAGTGTTTTGCAGAAATAGCAGCATCTGAAGTTGCAGTCATGTCAGAACTATTGATAGGGTGATGGGAAGGTTTGCCGTTTTGATGTAGAACAGAGAAAAAAATAGAGATTCCAGAACTGTGTATTTTTTGCCCATATTTTCAAGAAGAATGTAATATTTCACCTGAGGCGAGGTCTAAAATTATGCTTTCCCCTGTTTGGTGAGGTCCCACTGAGCAGAGGAGCCACTTCAGCAAAGTATCATTATTTACTGTGTTCCTTAACATCTCCAATGAAGCATTTGATTGTAAAGTGAAACCCATCCATCCTTTCAAATTTAGTTCTTAAAACTAATTTGGCACATCTGACCTCAAAAGGGGGCCAATACCCTCGCTGCTGTCTGACCACAGAACAGCACTGGAGTGAGCTGTGAAAGCAGCTTCTTGCCTCCATCTTCCCCACAGGAAATGTTGCCAAGTGCAAACACTAGTGTGTTTTCACATGTTTAGACTGCTTTGAGGCAGAAAATGGTTGCAGATTCTTAGTGCAGTTTTTAAAAATATGCTGCTGTTCAGGTAAATTGAGCATTCTTACAGTTGCTAAGAGCCTGTATCAAAATGCTGTTCCATCCTGATGCAGAATGCTGGTGTTGGATAGTTTTCATGTTATGTATCCTGTGTATTACAAAGATTTGCTTGAAGCTTGGGACTTAACAAGCAGAACACAGAAGGACTTCTGTACAAAGCTTGAAGAGTTAGTCCTGGGCCTTTGGCCAGGAATAAAGAATGCTTGCCCTTGTGCCATTTTGTCCTGTGCTGCTTGGGTTCTGGCAGCAGTTCTGCTTCAGTGTAATTGTTGGCACTGGAGCTCAGCTGAACCTTGAATGGCCTCTTCCTGCAGCAGGCAGGGGAGCAGAGGTCTGAGACAGCATCAGAGCTGCAGATTGATCGGCTCTAATAGAGGGCTCTGTTATGAGAGCTCCTCATAGCAGAGCCAAGCCAATTGACTGCAGTGATAAAGTAGCAAAGCACTAAAAAAAGCCATAAGGAGTGTGAAGTAATTTTTCAGTTTTTCCATAGATAATGGAAAGGCTAAAAGAATACCAGAACAAGCAGCTCCTTCTGGGACAGTACTGTTTTGGCTATCTCTCTGCAGTTGTTGTTGATCTCTCCTTCCTATCTGTGCTAAGTAGTAGCTCCCCAGCTCGGCTGGACCAGACACAGTGCATAGTCACAGCTTTAAGTGATAAAGTGTTTTTGATTGTTTGCAAAGGCTTGCTTACTCTTATTTATTCTGCTTACTGTTCTTTAAAAAAAACAACTTTCCCATTTCATTGAGGCAGATTTGGAAGTCAAACCAGAAACTTCAGACTCTACTACGATGGAAAACACTTTGTTGGGGAGAAACGTTTTGAGTCCATCCATGACCTGGTGACAGATGGATTGATTACTCTTTATATTGAAACGAAGGCAGCTGAATACATTTCCAAGATGACAATTAATCCAATTTATGAACACATAGGATATACAACCTTAAACAGAGAGCCAGCACACAAAAAGCATATGCCAACCCTGAGAGATGAACATGATGGCAAAGAGTCTACAGGAGAGGATGAGGTAGCAGAAAAGAGGGTAAGCAATTGTTAACCCACGCTTTTTTTCTGTTAGACTTTTTCTTTTGTACTTTTAACCTTTCCCCTCTACGATAAGTACTAAAAGGTCTCTGCAGCTATTTAGTCTACATAGTTATTTCCACTGTTACATTAACAGTAATATTTAAACTGGTTATAGAATTTTGTAATGGTAATTTTTGCATATTGCAAATTTTCATGATTTGGAGGTTAGTTATTTGTCACTGTGATTCTTCAGGTGTTTTTATAGTTATGGATGTTACCATTAAGCCACTCCTTTATTTCAAATGGGCAAAGAATATTTAATCTTGAAATTGTTTACAGTATATAAGACAATTGCATTTGATTTCTTAATATATTCAGATTTCCCCAAACAAATGCATTCCATAACCTATTCAGCAGTCTGCGTATAATGACAGTAAAGTTGTCCACATTATAAATAAGACTGTTCATTAAGTTGATAAAATGTTAAAGCATTTCACTTGGCTAAGTTCAGCCTGTCAGAAGCTGACAGAGCTATTTTTGGCCTCAGCCAGACTTGCAAAGAGGGATTGCTCTCTTCAGAGAGTTGCAGTATCAGCTGAGAAGTAATTGCATCCTGGATTATAAAAGAAAAACGAAGAAGGAAGAAATCTTAGAACCAGTGAACATAAAAATATTAAGGGAGGTTGGGAATGTACTGGGCAGACAAAGCAGCTGCCTGAAATTTTGTTTCAGAGACTAAACATAAAAGGAAACCATAATGTAAATTCCGTTGTATTAAATGAAATACTTTGTTTACTGAAAATCTGACAAATGAAAGTATTCTTAAAAGTTATTTTTACACACCTGTAGGTGTTAATGCATGTATAGTAATCTGATATGTTTCCCTATTTCACAAACTTCAGGATGATATACATTAGGCCTATCTAATATGCTCATAGTATGTAGAAAAAATGCTATCTTTAGTTGGGATTTTTTGTCTCTCCAATCAGAAATGTGTGATTTTAGTTTTTGTGGATGTGGAGGAAAGGTCTGACTGACAATTTCCAGCATACATAGCTATTACAGTGAAACTAAGCTCCATACTGAGTCCACAGAGGGAGAGGCTCATAGCTTTGGTCCTTCAAATCCTCCTTCAGCAGAATCTGTCATTCTGCGCTGAATTTGCTGAGAGATGAAGCACCCAACTTAGCTTAAAGTATGAATCTTCACTGTTATCAGATCATTTTGACAAAAGAAATACTGCTGGGATATTGAAGCTAGCTGACCACATTTAATATCCAATTTCTCGCCTGTTAGGTAGCAGTAGTAGAGGGGTGAGTTATCGCTTACAGTTCCTGACAGCCACTGCTTCCAGCCTGCTGTTTCAAAAGGATTCTTTTTGCATATTATCATAGACAGTTTATTATAATGCAAAGCCTGGGTAAAAATCTTCTCTAAGTCTTCTGGAAGTTACCACTTCGGGTTTCTTTGGTAAAATTAACTTTTCCTGCATTTATAAACTTTCAAGTGACAGCAGAACTCTGTTCTGTTACATTTTTTAGATTGATGAAACAGTGTTCATAGTAAAGAGATTTCAATGATTAGTGTTGAAGAATGCTGTTGTTTCCATGGATTACATTGTGTTATGTCACTCACCATCTGTTTTGAAACATTTTTCATGAAATAGCTCAAGGACTATTGAATATTTCTCAAAGATTGAAATTTTATGTGAAAAACCTTTAAACAGATTAGATAAGTAATCTCAGTATCCCACACCCTTCATCTGGAACTTGTAAGTGACTAAGGGGGCTTCAGCCACAAAACAGTTCAACAGCAGTAGTGTTTTCAGTCTTGAAGCCCAGGTTTTAATACTCTTCTTTATTTTGTCTTGGAACTCTATTGATGTGAACACACTGAGGCACACAGACATCACAGGATAGTTAAATGTGGAGTTTTCATTTTACTTTTTGAGTGATTGTCCTGTTGGGGTTGCTATCTGTGGCTGCATGGGGACAGTACAGTGTGGTCTTTCTCACTGTGGAGTGGCACAGAGGTGACATCTTGGCTGTCTTTGCACCTCTCAGGGTTTTGGTGGGAAGATGGCACAGATTTTCCTGCATGTCACTTAACCCAGCAAATCAGAGTAAGGCATTCAGCCCCATGACCAGCACCTGATCCCACCAGCAACCTCAGCATTTGGAACAAGCAGCTGTTTATAAATAGGTCAAGTAGTTTTTCTTTCTTCTTGGTGGCAGGGCTGGCAGGTTGATTTCTGTTGTCCAATATGAGGAGAATATCATTGAATTGTAATGAACCAAAGAAAATTGTTCAGAGTTCAACTCAAAAAAAAACCCATTGTTTTATGACCCAAGCAGTAAGATCTGTGTGTCCATTAGCCCCATGGTGAGGATGAAAATTTCCTCAGTTTGTACAGCATCTGGCAATTAATGCATCTTTATCAGTTTTGTAATGTAGTCCCACAGCTTCTGCACTGTATGCTTCTTCCTCTGTAAAGAGAGAAAGAAGTCTGGGTCTTTAATGTGATCATCTGATCATCCTGAGCCAAAATATGTTCCCAGATTTGCAGGCTCTGAGGCTGTTCAGATACAAATCTAAATTTGTGCCTGTGCCTGTTGCCCAGTCATGTGTGGGTGGTGTATGGAATATAAGTCCTTCAGAAGGAAAGAAGAGACACAAAAACAGTCAGAGCCTGTGGAACAGCTGATGGGAATGGAGTCTCACTTTCTGCCATGGAAACTGGGCAGCTAGAGAATACACCCCAAGCTTGAGAATGAAATATTAAAGGGGCAGTTTGGTGTGGGCAGTAGCAGGAAATGCTGCATTTTGTGTTAGATGCCTCCCAGCAGGCACTTGGAATACTTTATTTGTTCCCTGCTCTTTCTGTAATTAATGTATGGTAGAAGAATTCAGTATGTGTTGGGTGACACTTTTCAATTGCAATGTATTATAAAGGAGCCCTAGTAAAGGGGAAAGATTTAAAGACTGAAAGAGATGAAAAGTCAAAACTTATGCAATCATTAGATAAGGATTGTAAGACAGAAATTGCAGTAGTCCTGAGTTGTGCAAGAGACCATATTGTGGCATGATTTAAGATGCAGTTTTTGGTGGGAAAATATAATCCACTACACAGCACGAGCTTCACTGATAAAGAGAAAGAATATAACTGCATACCATGTACATTAAAAGTTTAAATTCCTGTTTAATAATTTAATGCTTTTCCTAACCTATGAAGGAATTACTGATTAGTCAAGACATAACTGGAGGAGGAGAGACTGAAAACAGGAGAGTGCTTGTCCTGCTTGAATGTCCCAAGTAGACATTTTAGCTGTTGTGCTAAAAGGGTGATGCTGGTTCCCAAAACAGTCTGCAAATTGTTCAGAACTCAGTCGTGGAGCCATCATGGTCTGTGTTAAGAGTGGGCTAAGAATGATTTCAAAGAGGGTTTCCCATGTGGATTCAATCTGCATGACCTAGTGTGGAAGTGGAAATAATAGTCAGTATCATAAGATTTAGTATTCCTCCTGTGCTTTGAATACTGATGGGTATCTGAACATTCTGTACTCTCAAAGGCAATTATGGCCTTAGAGCAGATCACTTGGTTCAGTTAAACACCTTATAAAAATGGTAGCTCTCAGAAATTAGTAAATATCTAGAGACATATATCAAAGTCCTTCTTTAAAGCCTTGCAAAACATTTTTTTTATTTTGACATGTTTTTGATTTCCTTATAATATGCATTATGTGTAAGAAGTTATATGAGTGATTGATTCAAGATTTAATATTTGTTATGAAAAAATGAAATCATTAGTTATGAGTTATCCTGTCTTTCAAAATGAAATCCCGGGGTAAATGTTAGGATAGCAACTGAATCACATCTATTCATGTTTGCTTCGGTGATATGTGCTATTTCTTCAAGAAACTCAGTGGCTGCAAATCGATTAAAGACCCCTTCTAGACTGTACTACATTCCATTCAATTTCTATAGATGGAAAGAACTGAGAGGTTTGTGGCAGCAGTCACCCAACAAAAGCTATCTTCTTTTTCTGTTTTCCATTACCTTAGGTGGTGATACCATTTTTCCCTCTATAGTGAAGAAGGCTGATTTTCTGCAACTCTGTGCAAGGAGATCTGAAAATGTCAATCTGCATAATTTTAGTAGGAAATATGCTTTTATACCTGCCTCCAAAGATCATACAGATGACAAAGTTAAGTGTGATCTGTATACATTTCTAATAAATTTGTAATAGACTCCACATACAAAATCAAGGGCAATAGTTTCAGGTGTTTGCAGAGGGACCAGTCTTACTTTCCAGCCTTAAACTAACACTTCTATTTTCATTAATGTCACTACTATTTTTCTACTTTTGGTTTCAGTCAAATCTGTTAGTAAGATCTGCTTAAACTTTTCCTTCACCATGGCTTATTTTATCTTCAGGGACACCACATGAGAGGCTGAAGCTGAGGGAGTTGCAGTAGCTGGCATGGAAGTACAGGCACCCTTATCCAGGTCTGTGATAGAGGCACAGAGGCACTGTTTGGTGCCCAGTAATGCCAATTCTGGAACTGATGGGGCTCAAAAAGACCTGGTCTTCATAATCAGGGAGCAAAGTGTGCTTTGAGAGCTGAAGCAATCTTGATGCTGGAAGTTGTTTGAAATATTTCCATTTACTTGAATTAACTTCAAAGATGGGTGTATAATGTACACAGCATCTAAACAAGCCATAGCTGTAACAAGGGCAATAATGTTTTTAGAAGTTCAGCTAATGAATGTTTACCTTAAAGTACATTTAAAGATGCAGGACACTGAGCACTGAAGAATCCCATGGGTTAACTGGAGGAGATTGTCAACTCTTTTCTCACAAATGTTCCTTTCCAGTCCCTGCGCGGGTGTCCATGACAATCACTCTCTAACTTTAATGTAATTTATAAATAAAACATAACTCTGTGGAAGGCAGAAACTTCTATTTATTTCTTCTGGGTTTAGCCCATCTTTCAGCAGAGACTTCAAAGCACAGACAATTTTGTCAATTCCAAGAAAGTTCTTAGCAGGATGAAAGACAAGCCTACTTTTTAGGTAGCTGCTCCAGCATATGCAACATCATGCTCAGAAGCGATTGCCCCAGCCTCAGTCTTCCTCATCTTTCCTTTCTGTGCATTAGCATTTCTGTTGGTGGGGAACCAGTGTCATCTATGGTGTTAGGTATGGCACACACAGGCCAAACTAAAACTGCAAATGGTTATGGTGCATATTTGCAAACATATATGGTTTTAACTTAACCCTGTGTTTATCAATACCCAGGAAAGGAGAGTTAAGTGAACATGTTGTCCAGTGTACAGATATCAGTACAAAGATAATTCTTTTCTCCAAACTGCAGAGTGCTTTTTCTACTTATAATCACCAAGAGTAACCCAAGCCCTTATTTGTGTTCATTATGGCAGTAAAATTGATTTACTAAAAAAGCTCATATAAACTGATTTTGTTTTAAGATTCAGAGCTTCCAAATGAAGCATGCACTTAGCTAATTTAAACCCCAGGTCACACACAGAACATCTAGTTTACTCTTATCAGTATCTCATGCTTATAAAAGATAAATTAGGAAACAAAACTTGTTTTTTAAGGGTCTGGACCTCCAGTGTTGAGCACTGTCCCATAGTTCTCCTGTTTCTTGCAAGACAAATTCTTTCTTCTTCTGTTGGTGCCAGCTCTGGTTCGTGCCCAGCCATGCTCAGTTAATTCCTGCAGGTTACAAATGCCTCCTGGCTGATTCCAGTGAGCCTGCAGGACTTCCCTGCCTGCCTGTGTGTGTGTGTGTGTGTGTCTGCACCTCCAGAGCACATTAATGTAATGCTTACCCCATAATGGGGGGGATTAACCTGAAGTAGAAGCTGTGTGCTTGTGTTGTTGGTAGCCCAGTTGCCTGTTGCTGGTCCAGTATTACAAGGGTCAGAACAAATAAGGCTCCACAGCCTGCAGAAAATGAGTTGGGCCTCAGGTCAGCCTGCATTTCAAGCAGAGACTGCACCTCCTGTTGCTATGCTACTCCTGTGGAGGTGTTCCCTGTGGTCTGAAGGTAAATACAGTTGAGGATCAGCATCCTTCTTCAGCCTTTTGTCATGGGTACAAGTCTATTCACTGCTTGCTGAGATGACCTTTCAAGTTACTTTCTGCTTTTTCAGCAAAGTGTGGCTCTTTTATGATCTGACATGTGAGATGTGTACACAAAGATACAGTCTTCAGAAAGTTTGGTGTCGAATTATACCGAGACAGGCAGCTGCCATGTGAAATAGAGTGCAGCTACTCTTTCAGACTCACACATGAGAGAGACCCTCAGCAGAAGTGTGGTGAGTAATTACCCTCAGCATATGCCCTGTGCCTGATTGAGCCTTTGTAAGATGAATAGTGTGCAGAGCTGTTAAAAAGGCTGTAAAGCAGTACAGTTGCTGTGCAATTAATTCTGAAGTATAATGCTTGTGTTGTTACTGATAAAATGATACCATTAGCAGTGAATAAACTATTACTCCTTTCCTATGTTTCTGGGTGTTGTGAGGTCAGTCAGTGTGAAGCCCTCACCTCAGTTCTTTTCAGGGTTTCTATACTTGGTGGTTTGGATCTGGCTACGTTTTTAATGCCCTTCAAAAAGTATTGTATAGCCCTAGCCTCTCTTACATGTACTGGCAGAAATTTGTTTTGTAGCTGGCATAGGCTAGTACAAGACGACACGCAGGGAGAGAGGGAGGACTCTCCCTTTGCTCTTCAAGAGCCAAAGAGGATAGCTTTCTTTGGGCACTCTTCAGGGTGAGAACCAGTTTTCCCACCCTAGAGGACCTTAGTAGTTGGCCACTGAGCTCCAGCTCAACTCGAGATGAGCAATGGAGAGCTGTTGTGACTTGAGTCCTAGCATGCTGTAGGAGTCTGCTGCTCACCTTCCCTATGGGCATTACACTCAAGGCTTCCAGAAAGGCCTCCTAGAGGTACAGTGGGGAAGCCACATAGACACAAATAAGTAAATTACAATCTTCTTTCCCTCTAATTTTAAAAAAACCCCTGTAGCTACCCATGACTTTTTATGCCTTCTCACAACTAATCCATGCAGTGGCCACAGAAGGGAAAGGTGGGTCTCTCTCAGAGCAGCCTTTAAAGCAGGAGTGTGGTTCTGATTTATTGCTTGTGCACAGGGCTTTCTGGATGGTAGGGACTGCAGTGGGTTGCTAGCTGGCAGCTCCCTCGTTTGTTGTTCTCATTCCTTAGCTGTGTGAGTTTGGGGTCTTTTTTTTTAACTCCTCCTCCCATCTGGCATCTCCTAATTATTTTCTATTACTAATCACTTCTACAGGAAACAGACTGGACTGTTGAATTAAGAGCCCTATAAAAGGATAATTTTGTTATTTACAGGTTTCTTAGCTCACTTAAACTTTATAATGTGACACTGTATAGCTGGTGATAATCACCTTGGGCTATGATTGTGTCCAATCTCATAAACTGGGCAGGGTCAGGTCTGGTCATTTTTGGAATGTGAGGCTCAAGGAGAAGTAGGGGCAGTGCAGCTGGTAGCACCTCTGGTTGTGAACTAATTTCTGAAATATCTTGCGTTTTATGCCTTCTGCAGCTCAGTGTAGCCAGTTCAAATCTGTGCTAGGAGTCTGACTAACAGGGGTTTTCTCCAGTGATCTCTCTCTTTATTCAGATAAACTCCTTTCTCTCCTTACTGTTTGTTCTGTGTGTGTCTAGATGGGAGCAGGGAAAGCATTTTACATGGGTCACTGTTTACATGATTCCAAGTACAAATCCATGTCTTTTGGCTTCTGTACAGACATGGAGAGGATGGGGAGCTGTGGTGGTCTGATGTGTCACCCCCACCCATTAGAGAAGGCACACCTGCTCCACTAATAATTGCCCAGTCATAAGTGGTCACCAAATGCTTAAGACCCATGGTGAGTGAAATGCTTGTTTTAGAGGTAGTAGCAGAAAAAGAAGTAGTTAGGTATGCCTAAAACAAGAATTAGACTGTGAAAGAAAAGAAGAACATTTTTCCTGTGGTAAATGCCACAGAAGCTGATCTGTTCTGGTCCTTGTTACTTTCTTTTTAATCTTTCAAAAATATATTTTCAGCTAAAGCTTCTCATGCTTAATTTTAGTCTCTAGCTGAATGTTTTCTGACTGAACAAAGTAAGGAGAGCAGTTTTATTACTAAGCTCAACAAACTACTTGCTCCTATTATTTCAAACCTGTCACACTTGTCATCAGCAAAGACAGCAACTCTTGACAGTTTTGCAAAGACTTTCTTTGATCATTAACTTTTAGAACATTAAACTTTTCCATATTTAACCTTTCTTCTGCATGGCATCAGCAGTTAGAAACAGTGTTGCTTCTGGCATCTAGTGTTCCTACAGTCCTAATGTTTCAGTAAGTTAAGAATCACCACTCTGAAATTTCTGGTTCTCAGTTGTTGCTCTAATCTTCATCATGTTAGTATTGATATGCCTCAATTTCAACTTGCATATAATTTCCAGAATAAGTAAAGAATAATGTGTTTCTAATAGTGAGGTCATATTATAATGCACTTTGATTATATTGCTGTGTAGTGGAGATTATTATTGCATTTTCTTAGAGCTTAAACAGTTAGAAATAAATTGCCTAAGGAACTTTAGAGCTAGTATCACAGAGTATAATATCTTCTATTAAGCCTTAGTCATACGTGTATGTGATTTAATATTTTTTTTCATATTTTCCAATTTGTGAATTAGATTAGTAGCACTTAGAGGAAAGCAGCTTTTACCCTTTTTGAGAGGGGATTGGAGGAATTAGTTGAAAATATGAAAAGACTCTGTTCCCAATTTCCATTTTGCATGTAATGGTGAAACATTTTAAAAGCTCTATGCTTTATATCATGTGTAAAATAGTTTATTGGTAGAAGATTTCTGATGATTTTACATTGCTAAAGAAGTCTTGAAGCCATTTCCCAAAGTTAATATGATAGTGAATTACATTTGCATTCAGGCATTTCTGTGAATTGGATGATGATTAGAGTAGCAGTATGTTTAATGCAAATGCACAAAAATTGCAGAAAGTATCCTGGGTTATGTTCCACAGAATTTCCAAGTGCTCAGTCTCTTAAGTGACAGCTCTCATTCCCTCCAGCTCCATCCCAATCCCTGCTAGCGCTGGTCACAGCTGGTGCCTGGGAGCTTCCCGTCACCTCTGCCACACTGCAGTGTGCCTTCCTTCTCAAGCAGACTCCCTGCTCAGTAAGCTGATCATGCTGAGAGCTTCCTGGAAGTTTTTTATGGACCTGATGGGTTAATTCTCTTGGGCTGTTTTTATTGTTGATAATTCACACAACCTCAGCGGTAGAAATCTTCTAAGCAGTGTCCTTTTTAAAGTGCTAGTTGATGGTGGCAGTACAAATGAAAAATTGCCCTGTAAAGTAAGATGAAAAGCATGCTAAGAAAGAAGCTGTGCTGGTTTAACATTTTGTTTATTTCCAATGAATTTAAGTAATGCAAATATACCCCAAACTTAGTATTTTAGCTTTGATGTGACCTGTACTCAAAATAAAAGCTATTGGTGAAAGACCACACACATCTGAAATCCCAGGTGTAGACTGGAACCTGGGACTAGTGTATTTCAACTGAAAATAGACATTGGTTAAACATTATGTTGTAAGAAACCATAGACTTGCTGGAGGAAAAAATAAAAACCCCTAGAGTCTCTCCTTTCTAACAGAGGTTGTATGATCTGTCCACATGCCAGTGCTTCTCCCTTGAAAGGTAAATATTCTGTATAGCCAAGATTTATGATGGGGAGTTGCCAGCCCCATTTTGAATCATTCAAAATCATTCAATTTTCAAATCAAGTGGTTATTTAAATTTGTTTCAAAGATGCTGTCTTTGACCATTTGAGATGATGATTTCTTGAGTGCCTGTCTCAAGAATTTTTAACAGTTATAGCTTTCTGTAGGGAAATGGGATGTTTACTGCTGTTATAGGAAAAATTTTCCTGACAGAAGCATTTTAAAATGTTAATTAGGAAACTTAGAGGGAATAAATAGGAAAGATGAACCATATATGTAAAAGGGGAGAGGAGAAAATTGGAACACTGGTCAACAGAAGTGAAATGAGCCTTTTCTGAGAATGATCAGGAATTAGAAGACTTTATGGGTGGAAATAAACTGATAATTTGTTAATAATTGATAATGTGACTTTGGAAGCAGACTAATTCTGCTGCCAATTCCACTCTGGTTTCATTCATTGCAGGTTTCAAAGCAGTCTTGATTTAAATAGAGATTTATGCAAGGGGGTGGGAGTCCACATGAGGCTCATTTGAAGGATGATCAGCCCATCTGATTTTTCAAGTGTGCCTAATTGCACTGTATAAAATGAACAGACTCTGACCCACTGGTGCAGCTATGCCCATGGACACACATGGACCTACCCAAGTGGTAATCAGGGTTCCTGAGGAGTGCTGGGGAGCACTGGGGGTTACCCCATTGTTTAGTTTTTCTGCAGGGAGGTGACCCATGAGCAGGTTTTCACCATCATAAATTTAGCAAGCACGTTGCATAGAGCCATTTGACAACTCTAGTATTCCTTCAGGTTAAACATTGTTTTCATCTTGACTCATCGGTTCAAACCAAATGGTAATTCAGGAAGGATTAGGAGACTTTACATTCTTACTCTTATTTAAAATAAATGAGTATGATTATGGACTTAAAGTATGATTAAGAAAGAAACTGTGACAGCACATGTACCATAGCAACATAGCTTATTCAGGAAGAAGTGGATGGATTCAAAATAGACACTGTGCCAAAGGAGCAGGTGTAGTCTGAAATACAAAGAGTATTTAGAAATTAATGAGCTGCAGTTTTCAATTATAACATACATTGAATTACTCTAAATTGAATTACCATGTAGAACAAAAGAAGGCTAGTATTAGATGCATTAGACTGCCAGTCAAGACTAATGTGAAATAAGTATAATATATTAGGTAAGAAAATATTGATGAGACATAAAAAGAAATTTCCATACCATTTGCCCATGCTATACCAGTAGCTAAAACTCCTATTCCACAAGGCAAAAATTAAAAAAACACCTAATAAATATATGAATAGAAAGACCTTGTGGATTACACAATTTTCATTAACCCTAAGTGTATACATTTTCAGTTACAAAAATATAACAGAGGTTGATTATAGATTTATTTTATCTGTAAGATTCTTAAATGGATACTATAAAGGAAATGTAACATTTACTTCCTTATCAAAGGGTATGGTTAAACTTCTCTTTTATTTTTATCTTTCCTTTTATTTGAGGAAATCCTTATAACAGTATGGGTCAGATGAGGAATAAAACCACCAGTCCCTTGTGGTTTCAAACAATTAGTCTTAATAGCCTGTTTGTTTTTACAATACTTTAATTTCGTATATCAGTAATAAAGAGCATTTGCCAAAAGAGGAGCATTCATGCAGCTGCCACTTTGCATTACATTTTAACTGCTATCACTCCTATAGAGCACATGGCATTTATAAATTATTTTTAAGGTCTTTTTGGAGTACAGTCTGCCTTGACATGTCATGAATCAAGAGGCTTTTGCTGGAGTGACCCTTCACTGCAATGAATGTCAGTGGAGGCTCAGTCACAGCAGCACAGCTCTCTGCAGACCAGCAGGGAGACATATCCCAGACAAAGGGATGGGGAGAAAATGCAGTGCTCTCAGCTGAAATAGGAAATGCTGACTCAATGGAGCAAGATGGAGAAGCTGCTGAGGAACAGTCTCTGTGTGGCTGACCAGGGTTGCTCTCCTAGGCAGAGCTCCTTGTTTCCTCAGCTCCTCTTCCTGAAGGCCTTGTAGCTGCAAGAGAGATCTCTCTGGCTCCAGTTTAGCCATGTGTCAGAGTGTAACAATTAACTTCAGCTATGTGAACAGTCCTCCCAGTCTCTCTGTTCCTGCCTTGCCCAGGAAGAGGAGTACCTGACCAAGGTCATGTGCTTTAACTCACTGTTTAGCATACCACCTCCATGGCCCAGGCTCCTGGCAGGAGAGGAGGAGGAGAGGATGGACCAAAACCAAAACTATGAAGGATGGAGGGTAGATGGGAAGGGCAGAAAATGAAATTGTAAAGGACAGTCTTTGTCTGGAGGATTTACTGGAGACAAATTCAGTGTTTAATGATGCTTCCCTTCTTCACAAATCATCTTGAATGGTTTGTCTGGGAACAGTGATGCTGCCAGGCCCCTGAGGCAGGGAGGTTGGTACTTTCTGTCCTCTGCCAGTTCTTGGTCCCCTTCTGTACTTTTCCAGGTTTGATTGGGGTTGGCCCCCTTTTAATGCAGTTTGTTCTCAGGCAGAAGAATGGGACTGTGGTAAGGAGCTACTACAAAGCAAGGAGACAGTTTCAGAGGCTGATCCTGTCAGTTCTCATAGGCATGAGAACTCTCCTCACCACAGTCAGAGTTAGGAGCTCATTTCTTAGCTTTTTGGGTAGCTTTGATCATGGTGTTTGATTGGCATCTCCTGCCTCAGTGTCACACAGCTTGGTGGCAGCTCTCCTTTTGTCAAGCACTCACATCCTGCCTCTTGCAAGCAGGCTGGTAGTCTCTGTCTTGAGGGAGAGGGCTGGAGCAGTGGGTTATTTTAACACAGGCAGCTGGGGCCCTGGGGACACTGGTGTCTGCAGGGAAGAGCCCTGTGGCTCCTGCTTGTCCTGGGCTGAGGGCAGGACTGCATTTCTTCATCCTCAGTGCAACTCTGTGAGGACGTATATCACTGTTTAAGCTGCATAAAGGAACTTGTAGCTATAGCTTATAAAACCCAGTGAGCACCATTATTGAGTGCAACATCACACCCCTGCCTGTGCACACCCTTGCCACATGCCCACATACACCCCTGTAGTGGGATTTGTACTGATGGGATGTGGAGTTAGCCCTGGAATTACCTGTACATGGCAGGCCAGTTGCTGACCTCCCTGAAAGCTAAGTCACTTAGTATTAGCAAAGTCCTCCAGAACCAGATCAAAAACAGAACTTCTCCCTAAAGGCACTGAGAAAATTTTATTTTATTTTTGCCATGTCTAGATCCATAGTTATATACCAAAATATATCCCCCCCTTGGAAAAGGATGGGTTGTATTTGCCACTGAAAAGTTCCTTGCTTTTGTGCCACCACCCAGAAAAGTAAATGTTCATTGTTTTTGCCTTGCCAGTAACTGAAAGAGAGGAGTAGTCACGTGGGTGCTCTTTGCTGGTGCACAGTTTGGAATTGTCATTCCAAAGGCCCATATCAGTAACTGCCAGGAGCAAATCTACAACCTCTCAGCCTCTAGAAACAAAATAAACCCAGATCCCAATCAGCTGCAGTGACCAGTAGGTTTTAGGAGTAAAGCTACAGAAAAACTTTTCTGTTGGATTCCCTTAAGATCTCCCTGCTTTTTTATGAGTATGCTCTGCATGGTAAGCACACCGCTGGGAGCATACAGTCTTCCCAAATAATACCAATACACTTTAATTGTATTGTACAATACAGCACTGAAGGAACTCACTTTTGATGCAGTAATTTCTAGCAGCAATATCAGGCAGCATTTTTTCCATTATTTAAACTTTGGATTTATTTATTTATTTAACAGCCTTACTTTAAGTCAAGCCAACATTTTGGCTGAATTTGTTTAATTAAATTTTCAATTAAACATTTTTTTAAGCCTTCTTTTAAAATTCTAGATATAAAATGTTCATTAGCGGCTACAGAAATCATGTATGATTTTATCAAAAATATAAATAGCCATTTCTTTAGATTTTACCATAAGTATTTCACTGGAGGGGGTGGGAAAGGTCTGATTTAATTAGAAGTCAGTCCATTTAGAAAATTTTGTCATAAAAACCAGAACTTTTCTCAGGACTAAGATTTCATCATTTAACCACTACTTAAACCCAACTCCCCTGTGGGTGACTGAAAGCAGGGCTTGCTGTTGCCTGAGGATTCCTTTCTACCTGAGCACTGTGAGAGCCTGAAGGTGTCTATGAGCCAAGTAAATGTGGTTGTGTTGGAACAGCAGCAAGACAAGTCGCTGGTGGCTGAGTCTGTGTGATGGTCCTTCCCACCCACCTTCTGAGATGTCTTCTTTCAGGCTGAACCTTTCTTTTAATAGCATTCCTACCCTCTGCTCACAGCATGTGAGCAGAGGCTGTGCCTGGCATTGGCATTCTACAAGTGAAGAAAATTCACTGAAAGCAGATTATCACCACTTTTATTTAAAAAGTAAAATTTTGGGCTACTCTTTCCCCTTCAGAACAATCCTGTGAAAGATATGACTGGGAAAGTTATATTTAGCTCGGAACAAACTTCCACTAAGAGCAGCACTGAGGAAATTGGGCTCAGTTTCACAATCTGACTGATTAGCTTTTGAAAATCATGTACTGAGGCCATAAAATATGCTCATAAAGTGTTCATACAAGCAAGGATTTTCTGAGCATATGCATTTGGCTAAGTTAGCTATACAGTGAAACAGAATACTGCAAAATGTACAGTGGCTCACTGCATAGTAAACCAAGTGTCTTGTTTCTTTATACATGTACAATAGGGAATCATCTTTGATGTTTTTAAAAATTGCTTGCAAAATAACTGCTGGTTATTATTAAAATGCAGAGAACGGACCATATTTTATACACATTCTGAAACAATAAAGGCATATTTAGTTAGTCATAACAACATGAAAATACCATTTGAGAATGAGAAGCCTGTAGTGTATTACGCATGCATTCTGAAGAAAACATGATTACGTGTCTGAGAGTGGAGCCAGGTGCTCAGAAAACAAAACATTCCATTCTATTGGAAATGCATGTGGGCTTCAGGATCAACTGATCAACTCTAATCTGGTTATTCTAGGACCTGTGATCTTAACCTTACTTGAATTTTTCTGTTTTGGTTGGGGTTTGGTTTTGGGTTTGTTTTTTTTCCTGAAGTAATTTCACTTTCTTACTCCACAAATGGGAATGCATTGATTTCCCTTTTTAGAAAGATAATTTGTACAATGTTGACTGAACTGTGTGACTGGATTAAACTTACATAATGTGTCTTTCAGAGAGTGACTAATTGGAATTTACTGCAAGTCACAGATGACTTTTAAATCAATTCTGTGAAGGCTTCATAATCAGACTTACTGATTGGGAGATAGCAGAAAATACGCATACATTATCCATCTAACACTGAGAGCAGATAGTGCTCCAGTGAACAGCTGTTTCTCCTGCACCCTGAAGAACTACTCCAGGGGAAAGTAAGGAAAGTGGAGTCCCAGTAGGACCTAGACTGAACCACTCCTACAGCTGAGGTTTTACAACAAATGGGAACATTTGAAATAGCACATTACAGTCTTTTATTCCTTCCCCCCCTGCTTCAGTCTATATGTAACTTGTAGAACCTCTAAACAGATGTTGTAGTTTAAAGGCTGTTGTGTTGCTGGGTTTGACTTTTTGGTGCTTAAATCACTAAAATGTACAGGACTGAGGCTGCTCTGGTTGCATGCCCTGCTGAAAAGTTGCTCAGCTGTTGCTTCCAGTCATTCCCTTTTCAGTTCACCTTAGTCCTGTGAAATCACGTCCTGAAATTAAATTTAAGAATGACAGCCTTGCAGTTTCCTTCCTCATGGAGGCTGCACAGCATATTCCTCCCTGCACTTGCAATTATGATTGTAAATGTTTGTCACTCACAATTGCTAAAAAACCCCCAAAAAATTAAGAGGTAGGAAATTACTTTCTTCTTCAGATTTTTACCTCTTTTTCATCCGGTATGTAGCAGACAGTATCTTCAAGCAGTATCTTCAGGCAGAGCTAGTTACAAAGATAATTTGTTGGAAAATGAAAGGCTCTGGAGAAGAGACTTTGCTGGCAGGTGGGAGTGCAGGAGCCACAGGTGGAGAGCAGACACTGAATCAAAAGCCAGCCCAAGGTGTAAGAAGAGGAGCAGGACGTGCAGGCTACAGGCACTAGAGGCAGCACAGAGAGCCTGGAGCAGGACAGTGCCTTGGGAGTGGATAGCTTGATAGCTTCCTGCAGGATTTGAGTTAAGCCCCAGGTCCTTGCCTTCACTGGTTTGCTCTCAGGGTGACTCATCTCTGCAGTGACTAGGGCTGCCTGAGGACAGTGGCTCGCTCTCTCTTACTTTGTTATCTCACATACTAAAAAGTTAAAGATCTGGCCCTGCCTGATGACCCAAACTGTTG
Organism: Molothrus ater; assembly: GCF_012460135.2. NCBI lineage: Eukaryota > Metazoa > Chordata > Aves > Passeriformes > Icteridae > Molothrus > Molothrus ater. The sequence goes on from NC_050484.2 coordinate 16,955,523, forward strand.
TCAAGAAGGTGTGTACAACAGAAATTTCAGTCTTCAGTTTGGTTTTCAAAATGAGGGATTTGGTGTGCGTAAAGGAAAGCATTGTTTGCAAAGCCAAACACCCAAAGTTAGGCAACGGCAGAAGAATGAGCATACACATTATAAAATTGTGTCATCTACAAGCAGTTGTATAAATTTTAATTTTTCAGTTGCTAGCTTTATGGCTTTAACTTTGTTTCAATCTCTGTTTCTGGTGTACACTACTGTAAAGCAAATAACCCAGGCAAATGTCTGTGAGGGTAGGTGGTGAGGCCAGGGCTCCTTTGTTTGTAAACAGCAGAAAATGCTGTGCATTGAACAATGGGAAGCTGATTTATGCCAAACCAATAAGCAGTCTCTGTTAGAGTTCTGTAACACAAAGCAATGTTAAAATTAAAATTCATAATTGTATAACTACTTTTCAGATTATAACACGTTTTCATAATTACAACCATGAGATAGGACCTTTCCTGTGGGGTAGTTTTACTTACTTTTTATTGGCATTCTTAGATTTAATTTTCCAGGATCCAGAGATCTGTTTCTACTAGCATGACTCTAAAGTGCCATTGGAAATAACTCAGTTCTTCAGGATTAGGAAAAGAGAAGCTGACAATTAAGGAGTAAGTATGCCAAAAACCAGATATGTGCTCTACTAGTGATTGAAAGGGAAATTCAGCCTGCTTTACCTTGCTTCTTAAGTAGAATTGCATAAAATAGTAAGAGTTGATTCAGATAGTAAATTTATTGTTGAAACTCACTGTGTTATTTATTTCCAACAAATTCAATTTTCAAAGAATTTATTTCCAATATGAAGCATTTTTTCCCCTTAAAAATAAGAGGAACTTTGGGTTGCAGAGAAAAGTGTAATGAAATGTTTTTAGAAATCATTACTTACTTCCTGAGCCTGTTCTCACTCAAAGTTGTTTGGAGAGGATGACTCCTCTGGGGCAGGTGTAGGTCCACCTTGTTCCATGGGGACTTAATCTGATGTAATTCTTGAGAATTAAACCATGAAGTGACTTTAGCTAGAAGGAAAAAGGAAAGGAAAGGAAAAAAGGGCTTCTTCCCTGAGTCCATGCTATTTTCACACTTTGTGTAGATAAAGTGTCAGTTTTTATCATCTCTTACTCGTCATCTCAGTTTTCTTGATCTTCTATTGCCATGGACTGTTAATATACTTGCAAGGATGGACAGAAAAATGTCAGAGGAGCATTCACCTGCATTAGAAAGGAGTGGTTAAAAGTAAGACAAGAAGATTGAGTTAGTCATTGGAAAAGTATTTCTTGATAAGATGGATCAAGCAGCCTCCTGCCTGTATTGAAACCAGGAACTGAGTCAGACCCTTGTATGAGCCAGTAATGTCTGACAGCATTCTCCTGTATGATCAAGAGATCAGTGTTTCAATTATTAGCTGCATTGCAGATTAGTGTTTAGTGCAGCACCAGCCTTGATCCTTAATCTCTGCACCATGACCCTCTGCTGAAACCCAGCAGACTTTTAAAACCTGTCGGGAAGGTTATGGGTGGCCACACAAGGGAACAGAAGAGGGGCTCCCAGTGAGCACTAATCTCAGCTGTATTGGCAGGACTGAGCTAAACTGGAACACTGTGATCCAGCTGCAAAGCACATACCAATTCCACCCAGAAGCTTGTGACAAACTGTGCTTGTCGTCGGTTTCTGACTCAGGAGAGATAAAAATACCTCCGCTGCAGCAGGGAGAGCGGTAGCAGTGCGGCAGGCTGTGCAGGGGGAGGGAGGGCTGCGCGCCGCTCTCTGCACAGGCGGGGAAGGAAAGGTCCCTGGACCCTGCATCTCATCCAGCCCCACGCTGTAAAGCTTGGCTGTGCTCAGATCAAGGGTCCGTTCTTGCTGTCTCTGACAGAGACTGTTCACAAACGCTTGGAGAGCGCCGGGGCAAGGCGGCGAGCCCTCCCGGCTGGCAGCGCTCGGCTGCAGGGAGCTGGGCTGCCCCGGTGGGCAGCTCCGGCTGGCTATGGCACAGTCTGCCCTGCTCCTTCGGGAGCCCCGTGGCTCCGGCTCCGTGGCAGTTGAGGTCAAGGCTTTAATGGTTGTGTGGAATGGTTTGTGTGAGGGCTGGCCAGAAACAGACGGCCCTGGGCACATTTCATCGTCACTTGCATCCGTCCGAGGTTCAGGTTTCAGTTCAGTGGGAGACTGTGGCCATTCACCTTCTGTTAGGATCGGTAAATTTCTATAGAGAGGCGACAGCAGCAGTGCGGGGTTCAGGTCTTTGCTGGGTGGAGCGCTGCAGTGAACTTGGGGTGACATTTGTGTTCACCTCCCTACACGATGTGAGATTAGTGAGAATGTTTTCACATGAAAAGTACTGAAAAACCTAATTTTAAGGGAAGACTGGTGTCCATCAGGGGTCGCATTACCCGCTCCTGGCCGTACCCCCTGGTGCACAGGCCACGTCAGACGGGGGGGTGGGGGAGAGCCGCTTCCCGCCGTGTCCCCGGGGCTGCTGCGAGCTGCCGTGCCTCCCGCCGCACCCCAGCAGTGCACCGGTGCCATTTGCCAGCGGTGCGCGGCTCACACCGCGGGTGCCGCTCCCGGGGCCCGCCGCTCCGTGAGGGGCCGGGCCGTGCCGGGCGGGGCCGCTCCGCCCGCCTGGCCGGGGCTCCATTGGCTGCGGCCGCCCCGGGGCGGGGCCGCTCCGCTCCGCGCGGGGCCGCGCCGGGCAGCGGGCGGGAGCAGGGCGCGAGGCGTGCGCGTCCCCGCGCCCCCCGAGCCGGCCGCCGCCGATGGAGGCAGCGGCCGCGGGCTGCGCGTCCCCGCCGCCGGCTGCCGCCCGCCCCCGGCCCGCAGGCCGCCCGCCCGCAGCGCCCGGCCCCGCGCCCCGCCGAGCCCGTGCCCCGCATGGCCGCGCCGCCCGCCCCAGCAGCCTAGGCTGCGGCATGGTCCGCGCCGCCCCGGCAGCCCGAGTGTGACCGAGCCGCCTCCGGGCAGCATGCCGGCCAGGGAGCCCTGGGCAGCGCACCGAGCCCGCGGCAGCGCCGGGCACCGCGCCGGGCACGAGGGCCGGCAGCAGCGCGATCTGCTGCTCGCAGCCTTGGGCATGAAACTGGGCGCTCGCAAGGCGTCCGTGACAATCTGGCAACCTCTTAAACTCTTTGCTTATTCGCAGTTGACGTCGCTCGTCCGAAGAGCAACTCTGAAGGAAAATGAACACGTTCCAAAATACGAGAAGGTTCATAATTTCAAGGTAAGACGTTTTCCTGTCTAATTTCTTTTTCGGGCAAGGGGACTTCAGCTCGTGTTTTGAAAGGGGTCTGGTAGGGACGCTGTGACTTTCTAGGAACTTAAAAGCTGCAAGTAAAGCTTATTGCCGGTTACATCAGGGAGGCACGTTTAGAACATAGAGCAGAGGAACCGGGATTTTGCTGTTGGCTGCTTGTGTGCACGCATTTGTTTCAATGATATTTGCCATATCTAGTTATCTGTTTTATTTAGAACTGGATTGTACTGAGGAGATGCTAAAGGTGAGAAAAACGGCAAAGTTTTCTTTCAACTCGAATGTAGTCCAGTTTTACTTTCAATGCAAAAAACCTCTCAGATCTATAGTTAGATGATTGAATTGATCTTATCTCAGTTTGTCGATCGTAAATAGCTTTGGAGGTAAGAAGTGTGTTCTGCTGCATCTGGATTGAGCAGATGGTCTGCATTTCCCTTAGTTTCTGGCTTTTCTCCTGTGTCAATGCATTGAGTGTTGAAACTAACGAGGCTTATGCCATGAGGCTGTTGGACATGCTGGCATCAGCAACTACCTTGTGTTTTAATAAAATTTACTTAGTCTTCTACGTAGCTTCTAGTTATTGTTCTAATTACTTTAAATAACCAATGTTCTTTGGTAAGAGTGATACGTGTCAGTGCAACATATTCGTGCTTTGGGTCTGTCTGTAATAGGTGTCCAGTAAGGACTCAGTAATGTAACCTTTTGGTGGTCAAATACATTTGATGATAGGCAGTCTTAATTTTAAGACTACTTAAATTGATGTTTTACTGGATTCCTGTAGATGACAGTACAAATTTCATATATATAATTTGAAGGCCAAATGTTGTCTTTAATGTAAAAAAAACCCCAAAAAACAAAAAAAAACCCCTTATTTTTATTTCTTTTAAGAGAAGGGCATATTGTTAATGTAATACAGGCATCTGATGATATAAGTATCCATTAAATGTCTCCTGTTTTCAGTTTTGATTTCCATCATGCACACATGTCGGAATGTGGGAATGTCCACATGCATGCACATATATTAATTTACCTATTCTCCATCTGATTTTATTTAAACCACCTTCTGGCTTTTGAGTGCAGATAATCACCAAAAGTGGAAACTTTATGTGATCAGGATGTTTTGTTTCATTTGAGTACTTCCATTAAGCACAAATTTGAAAACTGTGTACAGAATGGTATGTAAGAAGCGTTTAATATGAATGCTTGGCTTAACATATTTGTGCTGGCTGACAGTTCAATGCAGAGAATTTTTTCACAGGCTCCTGAGGTGTCCTAAATATCTGCAACATCTTGTAATTTTCATTTGTTCCTTAGAGTTTGAAGATCATTCTTGCAGATGCTAGCAGATCATGATTTTCCATGTACTACAGTGTATGTAGGATAATAAGTATTTAATTTTGCACATCTGTGTTCCCTAGTTGCTTTTCTTTAACAGCCTGAAACATATCTGTTTTGAAAATAATCTGATAGCCTCATTTTCATTCATTTGGGTTTGTTTATTTCTTTTTCTTCCATAAAGTGTTTATGGAAAGTTTCAGAGCTGTGAGTTTTCTAGTCTTTTCCAAAACCAGACTGTATGTCTGCTCCAAGGTCATAGCCATGGCATAAACTTTCCACATGGATTATTTTCTTTATAATAGTTGTACTGTAGTTCGTTTATACATACTGTTGACAGAAAAATATACCTTGAGAAGTAAGTCTATTCTCAAGTCAGTAGAATGGAATCGCCTTTCACAAATAATTTTGCTATAAAAGACTAGAAGGGGACAAGCCCCTTACAGGGTGTGCTGGAACCAACTTTCCCATGGAAGGAATGCTGCTGGCAGTCATGAACTCTAAATGTATCCACTCTCCCATCAGAATAAAAAGCAAAAAGATAAGCTCTTAGCAAGTGCTGTGTTATGGCTCTAAAATGAATGGCTATCCTTAGCTTGTGTGCTTCTCTCCTTTATAATTTCTTTGCATCTGTCAGGTTTTTTTCCTTGCATGTATAGATGTCATCATTTAACATGTCTGCATGAGTCTCCGAGGTTGCCTGCCAAGCAGCAAATCTGCCACCCGTGTGGAGAGGAAGGAAATGTCAGGCCCATAGTCTTCAATCTAGACTTTTGAAACAAACCAAGAAAAAACAACTGAGAAATTAAATAAATTTATCTAGTTCAGCTAATCAGCAGTGACTGCTGTCCCCAGAGGCTCCACAGCAAACAGGAGTGTGTCTGCTGCTTTGTACCTCTGCAGCTGATCTGCTTCTTGTGCTGCAGGCACAAGGCACCAGATAGGGACCCCTAACCCTCTCCCAGCAGCTTCTTTGATCAGTCACATCACTGCTCACAGAAATGAAGGGGTCTCAAAAATCCTTTTATGCTGAAAATGCTGCGGCAGCCTAGCAGAGAGGGGAGAAATGGAGAACCACACATGCACAAGCAGCAGCGGTGTTTTCCTGGGGAAGGGAAGGTGACAGCTGCAGCCACTCCAGAGGCAGCCTGGGGTTAGCAATCATCCCAGAGAGCTGACCACGGGCTAAGGGACCTCAGTTCTCCCTGCACCTCCTGCCTCTGTGGGGTGGGTATTTGGGGACTCAGGTGCGATTGGAACGCTCAGACTCTGTTGCCTGCACAGAGCTCAGGTAGAGGAACACGGTGGCAAAGGAGCAGTGCAGTGAATCCTCATTACAGGAGTGCAGTGCCTAGGGGAGGGGTGAGCATGAAAGCTGCTTTTAAATCATCAAGAGGTCCCCTGAATAAATCCATTAACCTATGTTTTGCTCCAAGGGTTGTTTGAAAGAAGAATGTAAAGACAGTTTTACTAGGAGTGCTGACATGGCAGGGTTTTTGAGAGGATTTAATCTTACTTAAATCTCCTGGAATGTGAGTTGTCTCCTGCCTGAAGGGAACAGGCTGGGTAGCCAGGGTGACAGGGAGCTCTGCAAGCAGAGCAGGTTGGTAATGATCTCCAGCTCTGTAATATTCTCCTGGCTGGGAAAGTCTGGTCTCTCATGAACACATCTCAAATGCAAATACAGAGTGCCTGAATTCTCTTAAATTAATCTCCATAAGTAAAGAAAGGGATGATTATTTATAAATGTCAGTTCTGAGTTTTAAATGCATGTCCTTCAGGATGAAAGCTAGATGTGAAAAGTATTCTCCTTTTAAGCATAATTTTGCCTTTTCTAATTTATAGAAAAATATAAGTTTATATTTCTGTGTTCTTCTTTATAAATCTAATGTAAAAGATTACATTTTCTTATAATTCAAATATATCAGATTTTCTAGTTTTCTAATAATTTTAGTTTTCTAACCATTTTCTAATAATTCAAATATATTAAAGAGGCTTACGTTGTTTGATAGAGCATTTTATTTAGCTCTAATTGAGCTAAATAAATGTCTAATGGAATTTGACATGAGTGTAACTTGATTGCAAAAAAATATCTTTTTGCATATTTGGATTACTTTTGATTTCCTTCTGTTCACTGCACTTTTTCTGAAATCCAGCACACTGAATGAGATCTCTTGTAAAATGAATCCTTAGACCAAATGAGGACAGTCACTTCACCATCCTCAAAATTTCAGCCCCACCTTTTCTCAGAGAAAGGCTTTTTATTTCTTTCAATTCACTAACCATTATGGGCAATAAATCTCCCCACAGTCTGTGGTACAAATGTATCAATATGGACAGGGGGGGGGGGTGTGTGTGATGGATATCAAGCTCATTCTTCCACCCAGTGTAGATGAACAAAAGCATCTTCTATTTGGAAGCTCTGGGAGACCTGTGCTCTTTTGTGCTCTTGGAAGTGCTGACAAGGAGCATAGCTGAAGCCAGTGGGGTTATTTTCTTACAAAAAGAAGTAAATCATAGGGGAAAGTTTTGTAACAGAAGAGTTTACAAAATTCTGTAACTTCATAGAAGCAAACAGAATAGATTCATACCTAATCATTTCCATAAATTTATTCTACCCCTGGATCCTACCAAAAAGAATGCTTTTTACTGTCCCTTACAATTCTCATAGTTGCTTATATTGTCCCCAAAAGGCAATAATTGTGACAGCTTGTAAATTAAAATAAAATTTCCTACTCAGCTGATATTTAATCTATTCAGCTGGTCTAAGGATAGGAAGCAGCTGGGCACTTCTGGGCAGGCAGATGAAGGAGGTTAAGGCAATAGAGGAACTGCAAATCTGAAGAGAAAAGGGGCAAGGTGGCATGTGGATGGAAAATGAGAGGAGGAGCAGAGGAAGCTCTGGGTTGGAAGGTGTGAAGTGGGCTCTAGCCCAAAAGACTTAGACAGCCAGGTAATCCAAGTTGGGTTTAAGGTTTTCTCCATCTTCTCTCTCTGGTGAGGCAGTTTATTAGGGTAATGAACACACAAGATTCCCCTTGCTCAGTGCTCTGCACTTCCTCTCCTCATCTCTCCATTTCTGCTCTTGGTTTGTTTCAAAACATCCCATAGTTTTTTGCTGATAAAAAGGTCTATCTAATGAGGTACCTTCTGCCCTGGGTCCACCCTCTCTGACATGGAATATCTTCTGCATCTCCTCACCACCTGATGCTGTGCTTTGGACACTGACCTCACTCCTTTGCCTGGTGTTTGTGTTTGCATGGGGTTGGGAGAAAGAGATAAAACTGTACTTGAAAAATGTTCTTGATAAGGAGGGCAGTTGTGGAAGAGGAGCTGGGATTATGGGATGATAGCCTAAAAGGAAAGTAAAAATCTGAGCTTAACAGCAAGAAATCTCCTGGGTTGTGAAATTTGTTACTCAGTGCAATAACCTCCTCATCACTTGGCAAATTTAAAATAAGCCTGGACAAAACACCTTAAAGGTCTTCACTCCCCTTCAGCTTTTGTGACTCATAGGCCCTGGGGAAGTTTTAGCTCCCTTGGCTGGTTACAGGTATTCCTTCAGACATCTCTGGCTCCTGATGCCTTGAGCCAGCAGAACAGCCTGCAGGTGTTTCCTTGCTGCCCCTAGTCCAAGGCACAAACCATTCTTCTGCCTCAGTTAGTGCCATGGTGCTTCACTGGAGCAAGAAGGTGTCTGTGCCTGCCAGAATGGTGCTTCCATTCACCATTTTCCCCAGGATATTGCCTTGTTTCTCTCTTGCCTTTCACAAACCACATCTATCTCCAGAAGTGCTGGGTACTCTGATGCTGTTTCCTAGTCACTGTATTACTAGTGATGAGGGCACAGTCAATTAATTGTAAAAAATAACAATTGCAAGACTGCTTGCTTAATCAGTCAAGATTAACAGCATAATTCCCTTTCAAGCCAACACTTCTTCCAGAGAGATGTTTTTCCATGGGTGCTTAAAGTGAGTCAGCCAAGGTGCTGATGAGCCTTGTTAGTTGGGATTCCTCACCCCCTCCTCGACTGAAGCTTTCTCTGTGAGGATGACCCATTTGAAAGGCCAAATGGGGAGCTCCAGGCTAGAGAGAGCATGGTTTTCCAGAAGTAACTGGAAGTAGAATATAGCCTCAGGCATGCACAAGGAGTGAAGGCTCAGGTAAGGACCAGTCCCTGGAAAGACTTTGCTGGTATGGACAGACTCAAGCGTCACTTCAAGGAAGAGACTGCTGATAGTAACAAGAGTTACTCTGCCAGTGAAACTTGTATCACATCTTGGAAACAAATAACTCATCTGGCCCTGGCCCGGGTTTTACTGGGGTAATTGCATCTGTGCTGGGTGCTTTGCTAGTGTAAGTCATAGCAAATCACTTCCGTGCCACATCTTATTCTAGAGAGCTTCTCAGTAGAGCCATGCCTAAACACTGGGAAACAGGGAGATGGAAAATGCAGAAGTGCTTCTAAAAGGCCAGAAACTATAACAAACTCTTACTATATTAAGCAGAGCCATTTTTCTGTGACTTCTGACATGAACTCATTTCTATTTCTGATGTTCTGAAAACTGGGGCAGATGCTGATTTGGGGTAAATTGATCTAGTTCCACTGAAAAGAAGATGCTGGATTTTTTATTAGGAACAGAACTGGCACTGGACATATTTTTGAAATATCTTTAATTGAGCCACTGCACTAATAAATGAATATTCAGAGATAGCTGGGTGCCTCTAGCATAATCCCTGGGGAGAGCCAGTGTGTGTTCCCACAGATAAGAACACCTCAGGAAATTTAATGTTTCTATTAGACTCCTAGGACTTGAGGGGGGAACATGGTTCAAAGGCAGGGAAAATACCTGGAGAACATAACTGGAAAAAAAACTTCTACAAAACTTCTGTGAAGACCTCATCTGCTCTATATTGTTCCTTCTGAAACTCATAAGACAGTTCAATCCAGAAAAGCTTTTAGGCATTTATGGATTTTAGTCTCCTAAAGTATTTATTTAATGTTCCTTGCACTTTTTTTTTCCCAAAGTAGATTCCAAATAGCACAATGTTATTTAAACCTTTCTGGTTTTCTAGTGCTAGTCCCTGAATTCAGGCTTTGCCACTGATAAAAAATAAGAGAGAGAGAGAGAAAGCCTTTCTTCTAAATACTTAATTTATTTGGGCTGTAATTTCTTCCCACCACACCAGCAGTTTTTTTAGTCTGCATGTGTGGATCCTGTGAGTTTGGCTTGTGCACAGCCCAAAGCCAGACCAGCCCATTTCTCTGGTAAGGCTGGGAAGTGCTCCTCTGGGGAGGACTGGAACTTTGTCTCTAGAAGCTTCTAGTGCATATTATGCTCTCTCATCAACAGCTTTTCAGCTTTTCCTCCATATTAGCCTTAGGATCCTGACAAAAGCATTCATTTAGGAATCTCTCAGGGGTTTATGTTCTATTTATACATAAAGTACATGTGTAGTTCTAAGGATTATATTCAATTTTCACCTCTAGTTTCAGAATTTTTTGTATGGAGGCATGTATCGACTAAGTTGGACCTCAAGTAAAATGCAAAATGTTCCCATTTCCAGATATCAATTCAAAGAAAATCAGCTTTCCATCCTGAAAGAAAGGTGGCCACTTTCACTCAATTTACAAGCAAAAAAGCCAACAACCTGCAATTCTCATTTTTCACTTCGGCTCTTGTAGAGCACAAGCTAACCTCAATTTCCAGTTGTTCCCTCTCTGCTGACACAGGCAGTGCAAAGCAGAGAGTAAACAAGGTCTGACAGCGCTTCTGGCTCCAAGTGGGTGAGGATGCAGAGGGAGCTTGTCCTGGCCCACATTCCCAGTGCCCCCAGCAGCGATAGCCAGGCTATTTATACCGCACGCTCTGGGCGAGGGAGGCAGCTCTGACAGCAGCTCTGACAGCAGCTCTCCTCTCCAGAACTGCTGCACAGAGGCACTGGGGAGCTCCCAGGCTGCCTCCCCATGGCTGACACCCCAGCTGGCTGAGCAGGGTCAGCTCTAGGTCTGGAGAAGGTCTGTTCCATGCTCCCAGTTACATTCATTTCTGTTACACCTTCAGGTGAAAGCAATTATCTTGCAGATACTGCTCTGCCGTGTGGATTGTCATGGCAGTCTTCTGGCTTCTCAGATTACTTGTCAGCAGCAGTATTTTCCTCCTAGGAGAATTACCATGTGCTGGAATATTTGAAGTGCTTTGAGACCCTTGTTTTAGAGTCACTATCATCATAAAAGATACAAGGAAAAATTGAAGCATTGCCCAGACTGATGGTTGAGTTTCTCACTCCTATCTCTTCTTTACCCTTCACGTCCAGGCAATCTCTGGACCAGGGATGGATGAAAAGGACAATGCCTATTGGATGCCAGCATGGGTGTGCTCAGTGCCTGATAGAATCAGCTGTGACAGGGAAAACAGATGTTAATAATACAGGCTGAGTTCATCGTTCTAATTGGGATTTACAATGTCTCCCACATTCAGTTTAAAGCTTGGTAAAGCCCCAGTAGGCAGAATTCAGCTGATGGAATTGCAAATCAGTTAGGACCACTGAGCTGACAGTCTCCATCAGCAGTGTCTGATCATCCTTGGGAATTCGTTTGAAGGACAGTATAGCCAGCAGACCTGAACCTTTGGAGTACCATGCGGTGCAAATGCTGGGGTGTGGCACGTGTTCAGTCCCTGGTACACTTGGTCTCCTCTCTGAGCCCTGACAAGGCTTCTGCCTGAAGTGTAAGGCTCTGGTTGCCCAGGAGTATAGATCAGCAGTATTTTTTCCCATCCTTTTCCAAGGTGATGTATCCCATCCCACAACAGATGGCAATGGCTGGATTTTCCAGACCCCGTCACTCTGAGCAGCAGTTTGGTGTGGAGGGCTGTGGAAGGGGTGCTCTCTAGGGAGCAGGGTCTGATGGAACAAGCGTTCAGTAGGACTGTCGCAGCAGCCTCTCAACAAAGGAAGCCTTATTTGTATCCTGTCCCAAACACTTCTGTTATATGTGCCCAGTGTTGGTTTTCTATAACCATAGTTTTCCAAATCCAGCCCTGTTTTCTTCCTGTCAGTGGCTTTGCTAGAGCTCTGTTGATCCACCATCTTCCCTCATATCACATTTGCACAGCACTTCACTGATACTCTCTCATTCTCTTCCTCCCTGCCTTGACATGTGATAAAATGTAAGTCTCCCAGTTAAGAATAAAAATTATCTGCTGGCTTATTCCTGATCTTCAGGTAGCAATCAAGGGTAGCTGAATAACTGCCTTGGAAAAAACAAAAGCATGAAAAATAAGTGGAGTAACAAGATGCATGCGTAACTAACTTCAGCAGTGACCTTTATAGAGCCTGAGAAATAATGGGGGGAGATCTGCTTGAGGAGTTCACAGCTTGTGGTAGAATCTGCTGTCAGAGCCACTGCCTCATTTTTTATTTGATTCTCCTAAAATTCGGTCCCTTCCAAAAAAAATTTAATTAAATACAAAACAAAGTAACATTTTCTAACAGTCAGAGTTGCTAATCACAAGAATTAAGCTATTTTTCCTTGTGTTAAGAAAATACTTTTGAAGCCTGAGCAAAAAGCTTCTCCTACATAGTTCACAGTACTTACATGTTTGTTATGCCTTGTTGGTAGTGCAGGAGAGTTCTAAATAGAAATGCCTAGGGTATAAACCTTACAAGAGACTCTCTTCTTACCTCAGACTTGCAGGACAGCTTACTAATAGCGTTTTATAGAGTTTCTGAAGCAGATATTTGTCTTTAAAATTATCTAGCCTTTTGTTTTAAATTAATTTGTAAAATTCCAGGAGAAGAAAATCAAGATTAAAACCAGTTTTATTTGCTCTCCCACTCACTCATTTTCCAGATTCTTTTAAAAAATTATTCCCATTTGGAAAGCGAGAAAAGGAGATTTTTGGGTGGGAGTGAGAATGGAAGGACTGGGAGATGTAAAGCCACAGTTGGCAATCCTGCTCTCTCACATTTTATAAGACAGTAAAATCTGCATGTTGCAAATGCTCTTTTTTACAAGGGGAAAGAAACCCCTTGTAATTTAAGTCAGGATCTCTGGGACTCTGCTGGGTGTGTTTTTAGAAATTTTTCTGGAAATCATCTTTTAGTTTTGAAAACAGACAAGCTGCTTGGCTAGTTTTTAGAATTGGGAATTAAATATAAAATCAGAATGCTGTGTTAAACAGTGTCATGTGATAAATGCAGTATTGTTTGCAGGTGCTGGCTCTTGAACTAGCAAAGGGAAGCTAAGGTGTTTCTTTTTAGTTGCCAGATCCCATGCATCCTCTAACTAGGATTGGAGGCAGTTCTGACCTACCTCAGAAGACCAATTTTTCAGTATTTCCTGGCATCACTGACTGTGTCTGATTTAATTCCCAGGGAGGGTGTGTATTCAGAGCAGGGCAGGGTTAGGTGTCCAGTTCCACTGCACAGAAGTGGGAATATTGATGCTCTGGGAAAAGAAAACACTGCTCAGAAACAGAGGCTTCAGAGCTGATCTTGTAGGGTTGTTTACTCCAGGGCTGGAAGGACATTGTGACCTTTGGGCCTCCTGTTTAATATTGCCAGAGAACCTCCCATCTCATAAGGATGAAGCAAGGCAGAGCATCATGGGACACAGAAAAACCTACCCTCACCTTTTAATCTGCTTTGAGTTTGCAATCAGAATAATGGATAAGAAATAGTAATTTGGATGGGGCAGCATAGAGCAGAGCAGGCTCTGGGTAAATCCAGCTGATGATATGGAAAAGCATTTCAGTATCTGGATGAAGCCTGGCTGCATGGGATGAGACAGAAGTGCTAAAGCTACTGAGACAGTGGTTCTGAAGGGCAAAGTCAGTCCAACCAGCACAGGCAGTGTTTGTTGGTAGGGAAGAGGAGAGTCCACCTTGTCCTTGTCATTTTTAAGTTGATGATGAGTCATGTAAACTCTTGCGAGGAGCAGGCTGAGAGCCGGGGTGATACCAGGGGAGCTGGCTGTGGTACAGTCTAGGTGAATCATAGTTACTTCATGTAAGAGAAGCTGAGCTCATTAGAAAGGTTCATCATATTAAAAATGGAGGCAAAATGTTGGAGTGGCAGATTTGGGATGTGATAGACCCTGCAGAAGAGTTTCTAAGGAGAATCAGGGGGAGATGGAAACATGCAGGCAGTAGTGGGGAGCAAAATGCCAAGAAGGAAGAATGGTCACTGCTAAAACAGCCAGTTAGAGATAGGACATCTGAGGTTTAATGAGTATCAACACTGGGGGTGGCTCTGGAGAAGCCAAGCTGGGACTCCAGCACCTAAGGACAGCATTCGAAATGCTTCAGCAAATAGAACATTCAGTGATTTGATGTTTGATGAGTTGAAATCAGCAACCACAGAGGCACAAGGTAGGATAGTATAATTCTTTTTATTCAGAAAGAACTAATAATTTATCCGTCAGCATTTTAAGGAACAAAACAAAATTCCCCTCCTTTGTGCAATCAGAGATGCTGAAAGCAAAACAACTTACAAAACTGAAAAATATTGTGAAAAAAATTCTTTATTGTCCAGACTTCTGAAATGTCAATTTTGCTTCAATTTTCCTCGATGGGATTTTTGAGAAGTATTTTAAAGAAATATGTTTCAGGGGGAATTTGACCCAAAAAAAAAAAAGATGGCGACCCAAATTATGCCTTCTTTTTTCCCTGAAAAAGTTGTGTTAGTCCTGCAGGCATTAAAGCACAATGCTTTGCTTCAGGATATTAGAATGTTCTTATTCTGGGAAGAGAACACTGCCAAAAACCTGGATAAAAACCACCAGTCTGAGGAAGAAAGTCAAAATGATGTGGGTAGTGCAGGTGGGTAACGAAATGAATGGTGTGAAAAATCTCTTTGTGGTGAGAGGAAAAGAGAAAATGGAGAGTACAGCTGCTGACAGTCTTGTCATGGTTTGCTTTGTGGAAGTCAGCCAGAGCTGCAGGGAGAAGAGGCCTCGTGGAGCACATCTCACCTTCCAGAGGCAGGGGGGGTGGGTGGGGACAGGCAGGGCAGGGCACTGGCAGCCTGTGCTTGCTTTGGACCAGGCAGTCAGGAATCACCTGGCACAGATGTGCATGTGAATTGCTTGCTGAATTCAGCAGGAGCTTTCCAGAGTGTCTCAGCAATGTCTCTGCTGCTCTGAGGGTGCCCAGGAGGCTGCAGACCTTCCTTGGCCAGAACTGAGCTGTGGCCTGAATTGCAGGGTGCTGCTCTGCATTGTCACTCGTGGGGGTGTCAGCTGGATCCACCTGCCTCTTACATCAGGGATACATGCCACCTCAGTCAAGCCACCTTGCCATTCTTTCAGTGCTCATAGCCAGAGCTGTGTGCAGATGTCAGGAACAAACATTTCCCCCAGCTCCTTCTCCCTCCTGCTCCACACTGATCCAACCAGGCATTGCACACACGTGAGGTTACTGCCTGCTCCCACACCCACTCAATAACTCTGAGGAACTGAGTGACTCCAGCCTAAAGCAGTTTTGCTGTATTTCACTGCAAATTTCATTTCTTTATGATCATCAGCTACTAATTTTATTTTCAGCCTGTCTATTCTAAATAGCAGCTCAAAGCGTTTTACACTGGCTAAGGAAGTAATGATTTTCTCCATATAGAATCCTGTGGTTTCCTACAGCAGGAGCTTTATCAGAATGAAATCAGAAGCAGTTAATGGTGGCTGCAGGATTTGTAACAAGCATGTGAGTCAGGAATGAAAGCAAGCATTGGGGTTTTTTTTCTTCTTTAGCTTAGAATTTTTTCCTGGTTCAGTGGATTCTTTTTTTTCATTTTGGGTTTTCAATATGTAGCATTAGTCTGAAGAAAATTAATTTCCTGTTGGAGTTATTCTAAACTGGAAAGTCTCTAGGCAAATGTACAGTATTTCTGTGTGGCACTGGTATTTTTGCCTGGCAGGACTCTTTCCATGTGAGGTGGAATCTTGCAGCCCTCTACCCATTCACACAGTGCCTTATGAAGAGGAGGCCACGGCAGAAGGCATTTGAGACTGAAAAGTGAACTCTTGCACAGTTGCTGCAAAAGCCTTGCCTTGTGGCCAGACTCCTGCCAAACAGAGGGATGCCAAGAGGTGGGAGAAGGCCTATGTCTGCTTCTCTGACCTGGTCTTGGAGCAGACCCCACAGACCCAGTTCTGCTGCTTGGGATGGCTTGGGATGGAAGACTCCAGTTTTCCACAGGTCTGCAAGGGCCTTGCTTGTTAAATCTTTCTTAGTTCCTTTCTTCCTTTCCTGCAATGATAAAGGGGAGCTTCCAGAAACTGCATGTGGTACCTTCAAAGAAGAGGAGTTCTGCACTGTTTACATGCATTGATGCTGATGTCTGTAAAATGGTGGCTCATTTTCTGTAATTCTCTTTCTGCTGCTGTCTTCCAGGTGCACACGTTCAGGGGCCCGCACTGGTGTGAATACTGTGCCAACTTCATGTGGGGCCTCATTGCTCAGGGAGTAAAATGTGCAGGTAACAGTCATTCAGTGTTCTTTTCCTGAGTCATTCCTCACCTTGTAACTCTGTAATGTGCAGCCTGCTCTGCCGTGACACGGGGCCAGGCTCAGTCTGCTCCCTGCTCAGTGGAAGGAGGAGATGTATCCACTCTGCTGCTGCTGTTTCAGGTATCTGTTTCAGTGACTCACTGGAGTGATGCACAGCACCCCTCCAGCACTCACAGAGAGGAGACAATCATTATCATTAAGAGATTTTTTTTTTCCCCCCACCCTTTTGGAATGGAGGAGAAAATAGACAGAGGCACAGCTAGCTTTATTTCTTTGATACCATTCCATGTATTGGTAGGTGTGAGAAAGTCACAGGGGATCTTGATGTGCAAGGTGGACCTCAGCAGATTCCACGTTGCAGACATTCAGGTTAATTTTATATATAAACCAGCTGAGTCCCAGCATGCCACAGACCCTAAATCACATCTCCTACTTGCAGACTGAAAAGAAAAGGGATGATGAATAAGGGATGCCTACTGGAATGTTACATAAACATTCAGGTGCCTGTAGAAATGTATCACACATATGGGTATCGCTGCAGGCATTGCTGGATAAAGCCTCTCCAAAGGAAAACAGTTGGACAGTTTTATTGATAAGGTTCTTCTGAAAGGAAAGGACAGTCGGCTTTCTCTCAAAGGCAGAGAAAAGGATCAAAGTGATCCAAATAGTTTGCTGTATTTAAAAAGTATTTTATGACATTCTAGCAAAGCGTATTTATAAAAATGGTGCAAAGAGATGTTGATGTATGAAGACCTGCTTACGTTGCCCTGGAAACTGAATTTTCAAGCTAATTTAAGAAAATCTGCTCTGTCTAAAGCTTTCTGAAGTCTTGTCTCAAGCAAATAAGAAGGCTTTTTATCACAGAACTGCAAAATGATGTAATATTTAAAATCATTTCTAGCCACATAGGATTGAAATGTTTTTAAATTCTTCACCCAAAACTGTTTGAATGCAATGCTTTGTTGTTACCATTACAGTCTGCACTGTCCAGGATGCATTAGAGAGTGCAGCTCTGTTTTAAGACATGATTATGCAAAAATGGCATTTCCTTTCTCAGTATTTTCCCTCTACTAAGAATACAGGATTACAGCCATGTCCTCCACTTGTGAGTGAAGATTGTTAGTACGTTTTACTGCTCTTGATTTTGATACAGGGTGTACAGTGCTAGGAGAGGAAGAGGAGGCTTGATTTTGGTTTTCTGATTAGTATGTTTTTGATTACACTTGAATCAGTAAGTGTGCCATCTTTATTCCTTGCCTTAGATTCCTCCATTCGGGCATTTAGGAGAGATACCAAATATTTTACAGATTGATGTTAACTTTGATCCAGAAAAAGAATAAAAATAAACAGTATGAAGGCTTGCAATGCTGCATGGCACTGTGGAATTAATATTGTTGCTTTTACAGTTAAATCCAAAGTGCTTATTATTTTGTACTGCCTTTTTTTTTCTTTTAACTGAAGTACAGATGATTTTCTGGATTTATGCAGATTCTTTTAAACTGTGGGTTTCCAAAAGCTTCCAAAATCTGGTTTTCTTTCCTACTTATGAAGATGGTAATAAGTGCTGCATGCATCTATTCTCCTCCTTGCAGCATAAGGAGCATATGTGTATTAGATGACTTCATAGGTTCAGAAACTATAATTAGGGCTTTCTGTCTTGTGTGAGGTTTCACATCAGTGTTGGTAGCTTCCAGTAGTTTCTGTGATCTTATTTGTGTTTTAAAATCCCATGTTGTACGACCATGCTTGCTGAAGTATCAGCAGGGATTTGGGGTGGAGTGAGGCTGCAGCAGTGTCTGACTGCTCCCACAGCTGAGGCTGTGCAGCCATCAGAGCCAGAAGCTGCCCACATCTGGGCATTTCAGGGAGATATTGGAGGTGCACAGACACAGAACAGTGCTAATGTACCAATGTAGGGGAGCTCAGGCTTAAGTGGTGGGAGTTTGGCCAAGTTTATGTGGCCTTACAGTGCTTTAAAAAAAAAATTGCTTCTGAACTGAGTCATTTTAATATGGAAACAGTGAGGCACATGAGGCCATTGTTTTTCAGAGTAGGTTTGTACTCAAAAAAAAAATTACAGCTTTTAGCACGATGCAGCCCACTTGAATTCAAGTGGGGTTCAATGCCACTTCAGGGAAATCCATGAAATCTGTTTGGTGGTCTGTATAATCATTTTATTGAAAATACCTACAAGCAAAACTGCATGGATCATATGTAGTTTTATACTTTTTAAAGCATTTTCTTTTTATAGCAAACAGTTGCACATCTCAAGAGGACTCTATTTACTGTACAGAAGTGATGAGTTTAACAAATAGAAATGGATTACTGCATGGGCTACTCTCAACCATTTAAAATCCTGTTCTGTGCAGAAGCCCAAAAACATGCAAAAGGAGAAGTGTAGGACAGTCCAAGACTGGACAGCAAAGATAAATGTCACCCATTTCAGAAGGAGGAAGAGCTAGTGGAAAAAACAGAGCTTATTTCTAATGGCTGATAGTTTATGTACACAAAGTAAGCAATCCTTAAAAAAATTATCAGCCAGAACTAAACATTTATAAGCGTACACATGCCATAGCAACCAGCTAGGATGCCTTAGCAAATTCAGCTGGAGTCATGCTTTGTTTCAGTCCAGCATGGCTGAAGGTGTGTCTGCCATACACAGACTTGAGTGTGGTCAGGATCCTGTCAGGTGCAGTCCTGTATTATCAGTTCCTGGAAGGTGGATTCTCCCTAACTTATCCTTGTTCAGCTTTTATGGTAGATGAAGAAGGAGGACTGTGTCTTTTCCTGCCTTAAAGATGAGAGGTAAATGTAGGCACCACATTGGACACCTGTTGAATGGTTGTTAGTTGAAATGAGATGTTGGGTGTTATCTGGACTGCAAAGGTTTGGGGATTAATAAACAAACTACCCAACATGAGAGGAATTTCATTGTCTTCCAAACTTAGATCTTGGGGTGATATCTGGGATTTGGATCCTGTAGGAAATTAATTGGTGGGTGCAGTATGTAAGTAGAAATGACTGCAGAAGTATATGAAATTATAATGCCATCACTTTGTGTAAACACTGAAGGTCAGTAGAAGTTAATGAAGACATAAGATTTTACCCCAGAACAAAATCCAATGCATGAACTTAGAAAAATGTATTCTTAGTTAATATTCCTCCTATGTAAAGCTCTCCTATGTTCATAGGGCTCATCCCAGTGCCCAGAATGTGTTCAGAAGAGAAACTGTAATACTATTCAAACAAAATTTGCAGATGTGCACCAGTGGGTTCTTTTTATGAATGATACAAACATGTAAGTCACAGTAGCATTACCAGAGTAGTGTGATCTCAGAGACTGGAGCATTGCTGATGCTGTTCCTGTGCTGCCCAAGTGGAATGGCAGATCAGTAGATTTGCCAAGCTGCACCTGTCTCCAGCCCATCAGAGCTCTCCAAGTCCTTCCCTGCACGCTTTTGCTTGTTGTTCCTCACGAATAAGCAGTTTAAGCAGAAGATTTTTGAACAGGCTGGTTACAAAGCATTAATTAGCTGATCTTAAAGATAACTTTTTAATATATCTGTTTCCCTGGATGCTTTTGGTGGTATTTTGGGTTGCTCCTAGTAACACCAGGCAGCACCACCCTCTGAGGCTGTACACAAAGCACCATTGCTGCAGCCTTCATAGTTTTGCTCCAGACTATCTCAGTCTGTTACACATGTAGCATTTCCTATCTTATGGTTTCCTTGGAGCAGGTAACCTCTCTGAAGAGCTGATAGAAATTAATGTGCAGCTGAACTATCAGTGTGCAGATAATCAGCTCCCACTGACAGACCCCAGGAAATACTGCTGCCAGCCCTGACTACAGTAAGATCTGGGAGTTCATTTCTATAAGAGCTAAAATACAGTCTCAAAGCAGAATTGTTTTGTGAATTACTGCTTAAGTGTTTAATTTCCCCATTTCATCCATTTCCTTCTCCAGCAGTTGAAAGATGTGCAGCTGCCCCATTTCCTTTGCTATTTGTTTTGCCTTGCTATGAATCCTTTGTGTTGGACAGCCCTGTGTTGCTCCATTGGTGTGTAAGGATGGAGGTGAGCACAAAGGAGCCTGCCCATCCTCAGGCACTGATTGTGCAGGCAGAGTGCTCACTCTTTCTGTGCCTGGAAAAACAGCTGATGCTCTTGTGACTAAAGTCAGCAAAGGGAAAGGCAAGGTGTTCTCATCACGTTGCCCACTCTCAAGGTATTTTGCATGGCTCAGTCATGAAAAGCTTCCCCTGTGCCCACGCTTGTTCCTTGCAAACACATCCAAGCTCCTTCTGAGATGAGCACTGGATTCTGCTGGTTGTGGAATGCTGGGCACAGACAGTCAGCCCAGTAGAGACCCAAAGAGCAAAGCCAGGGCTGTGGGAAGGGGGCTGGACAGCAGCCCCTGCCCATCAGCAGGTGCTGATGCTGTTGGAGGTGTGTGCTGCCTGACAAGCTGTTCCACCAGCTCGGGATCTGGTGGTGTTCCTGTGAGGAATGAGCTCTGGAATTTTGAAATGCTAATCAGACAGCAGAGCCTTGCTTCGGAGCCGTTCCCAAGGGGAAGCTATTCTGCAGCTATATATTCTTGAAACTGTAAGTCCTAAAAGCAGCTTTATCTCCAAGCCCACACAGACCTGGAAGCCTTGAACAAGGCAGTGGCCCAGGCAGGGAGCTGTCGAGGAGGTAGGCAGGTGTCGTGGCAGGAAGCCTGGGGACTTCTTGAACAAACTGACTCTAATCTTGCAAAACTTCTATAAAATGAAACCATTGTCACTAAGCATTTTGGAGGCACAAATGTAAGTATTCTTTTGATTTGAGATAAGGGAATATTGGCTGGTTTGATGGGCTTTTTTTGTTTTTGTTTCATCAGCCCTGATTTTTCAGTAGCATTAGGAAATTATGTTGCCAAGTAACTAGCTGCCCTCTTGAAACTCCTGTCTTAAAATAATGTACCCTGTAGTGCATGATACAGTGATGTGGATGTAAGGAGATTTTAGGGAGCATACTCAAATGTATGGAAGCAATTTTTGCCATGGGCCTGCCTAGTGAAGTGGCTTAAGGCTCTGGTGGAACCAGGGTTGCTTCCAGATGTGCATTGCAGATGAACACATAGCACATGCTCGAGGCACTGTGGCAGCTCCAGTGTGGCCACCCAAGTTGCAGCCACGCAGCTGAGGAGGAGAAAGAGGGCAGAGCTTCACAGCACCCTGCTGGATTGTGCTTGGAAGCACAGAGTGCAGCACATGGGGCCACTGGGGCTGCTACCTTCCCTTGCCTGTTGGAACACGCTGCTCCCTCTGCTACAGAAAAAGTGTTAAGTTTTTAAAGAAAAGCTACGAGCTCATGAGTGATGTATGAGAGCAAATGGCTTTCTAACCTATTCACCCTTGCAAGAAGGAGTAATGCCAGTACTTTGTGCTTGTGTAGAGCCCACTGTCTTGCTGTGTCAGCTCAGGTGTGAGGGTCTGCCCTGTCTGGTAGGTGCTGCAATGGACCAGCCCAAGGCAGCACTCGGTACCAGCACTGCAGGCTCCATGCTCCCCACCCTCCTACACTTACCACAAATCTCAGAAGAGTCTTTCAAAACTTCTTGCAGATAATGTATATCTACCCTTTAGCTCTTAAAGCTGCTCTGCAGAGTGATAGAAGGCATCAATTTTGGGGGAATAATTTGGAGATATAATTAGAGTGATGTATATAGCACATGGTATCATTCCAATGGAGCATGATCAGCAGTCATGTTAGCCAGTAAATTGTCAACCAAAGGAAATATAAAACTGACTGAATTCAAATCAACAGTATAACAAAACATGACAGCTAAGTATATTTGAGTCTCTGCAAATATTTATACTGTGTGCTCGTGGGGCACTAGCAATGTACATCTATCTGTTGGCTCTGCTCATGCATTTAATGTGAACATGTTATTTGTTCTCTTAGCCCTGTGGACTAACATCAGTATTAGCTGTTTCTATAACATTTCCAGACCTTTGCTAGGTATCATAGGAAACTATTGTCAGGCTGGTTTTAAATTTATTACTTCTCATAGAAGTAATGTCACAGCCCATCTGAACTCCTAGATCAATATGCTGTTAAAGCCAGGGCAGCTTATCACCGACTTTCAGACCTGTCATCTAAAATTACTGTCTGTGCACCCTCCTTAAATTTCCAAACTTCCTATAAACTCTTGAATTTATGACTGCATTGGTTTTGGTCCATGTGGTATATTTGAAAGGTGGCCACAGTTTGATAGCACTGTAAAAGGAACAGTAAGAGTGACTTACAATTCTACTTCTGAGAAATCATCTCTATAAGGTGAAACTGATTAACTGAAGTCAGCAGAAGTTTTACTATTGACCTGCAAGAGCTCATGACTGCATCTTTTACATCTGTCCTGTATTATTCTAGGATTTATCAGCAGATACAATGCTTTAGGGGGATTTCTCTGAAGCTCCTCACCAGCCAGCAGGTTCTGTAAGAAATGAGTAAGGCTCCTGGTTACTTTAGATC
The DNA here is from genome assembly GCF_012460135.2 of Molothrus ater. Classification (NCBI taxonomy): domain Eukaryota; kingdom Metazoa; phylum Chordata; class Aves; order Passeriformes; family Icteridae; genus Molothrus; species Molothrus ater. Next base: position 16,978,158 of record NC_050484.2, read on the forward strand.
CAGAGTAAAGCTGCTATTCTGGATTTATTTTGACATAATGAAAAGTAAATAGACCCTCAGTTTGAAATTAAATTAATCCTCTTGGTCTTAATGAACCCAGCCAAATTACGAAGCTCATGTGCAAACAAGGAAAGCAGTCCTAAGACTTTACCCCACAGCAGCATGCAAGGAGATTTAGGATTTGGCTTTTCTCTTCTTTCCCACTTGATTCTAAAATAATGGCTTTTGGAGCTTTCAAAGCATCTGCAGTGAGAACAGAGGACTTTTTTTTTTTTAATTTAACACTATTCAGTTTGCAGTACAATTCCTGTTGTTTAGGACTGACAAGTAAGTTGAGTATAGTTAAGTACAGAACTAGGACATGGCCAGTGCTCTGTGGAGAGGAGGACTGACCTCCTGCCATGGGGCTTTTGAGCTTGGTGGAGTTAGCAAGACATGATCTTTAGTTATCAGCTGAACCAGAGGTGAGTGAAGTGACTGAGACATGGATGTTTGCCTTCTATGAAGTATTGTCAGCTGGGGCTAGTGGCCCACTTGGATCAGGAAGCACAGCACTGGTGAGTTTCAAGTTCTTCATTGGAAAAAAATACCATCTTCTGATGTAAATTCACTGAAATAACCTTGATATATTTACTGATATGAAATTGCTAAAGTAAGATGGTTTTCTATGCTTACACAAGAGGCAAGAAGCCTTAGTTATTACAAGGACACCACACAGCCCAATAATCCTGAACATAAGACTCACATGTTTTCTAAACATTAGGTATCTGAAATATTTCCAGGTTCTAAATGTTTCTCAGGAGCGTTGATAAGCCCTTAAGCAGTGGGTTGGTGCATAAAATCTAATCAAATGCAAAGGAAGAACAAATGAGAGAGGAGAAAAGTTGACTTCTGCATTTGTAATTATTATTCTGGGATTAATGAGGTCAGATTCAAAGCCTATCTGACTCTTTGGGATTAGCAGTAACACAATTACTGTCAGAAGCAAGGTTTTCACAATGAAAACATCTCTGTAAATTGAGATTTTAATGAATTGAAACTTTCTTGTATATAAATATAATTAAGATGATCTCAGTCAAGGCAATAATTGGTTTAACTCAAGTGTAAGGTACTTGGGAGTATGTGTTTTTTCTTTTTTTGTGTGCATTTATTCTTAATTATCCTTGGGTTCCCAGAAATGTAACTGGGCTATACTGCTGTTTGTGTGAAGCAGCTAATTTGCACTCACAGAATCCTTCATGAGTTCTCATGAGTGAGGTGCAGCCATCCCAGTGTTGTAGACATCATTTTTGATAGACAGATATTTCATACTTGTTGGAAGAGGTGCTTCTTGAGGCAATTTTAGGAATTGTATGTACAATAATTATATTTTCATTTGTAAATACTATTATTGTAATGTTAAGGTTTATTCCTAAATAAAGGAAGTCAAGATTTAAGATTTCTTATGTGGTCTCAATTTGCTTCCCTTGTGTGTGTGTTAAGATGTTGCCTCTAATTTTTTGACTATTTTTTAATTTTACTCCTCAATTTTCTCTTTATTTTGAAAGCAGACTGCTTTAATAGCACCTATTCAGTATTCTGTCCTGTTTTTAAAAGTGCTGGTGTTACTAATGACGCAGCATTCAAACCTTACACCAAAGAAGACTTATTTTACCTGTGCATTTCCACAAACATTTATTGATTTGGTTCTACAAGAGCCGGAGGAGGCCAGAACAGCTTCTCCTTGCTGTGTTACGGCTGGGGCAGTGACTCACTAGAGGGCTCAGGTCACGTGTTTCAGTGAATGTGGGTTCCCTATTTAAAGCACAGAGAGACCTGGTTTTTCAAAGTTCAGGCAAAATGTGGCACAGGGCACAGATATTTAAAGGAAAGGCAGGTGGCTGCCTGGCAGGCTCAGAGTTTCTTTGTTCTGTGCCCCAAAACCACAGGTAGGGAGATGCTGGGCATGTGGTCACTTTGGGGTCTTAGAGTGCTTGACTAAACGTGGGATTTAAAGAAGCGCTCAGGTGGAAGCAAGGCTGTCCCTGTTCCCTCTTTGCCAGCACTGAGGAGCCCAGGTGCCCAAAGCACTGTTCCCCAGGGGCAGGGCAGCAGTGGGGTCTGGGCTGTGCCCAGGAGAGCTGGGGCACTGTGTGTGTGGGCAGGGGTGCGGGTGGGAGGCTTTGCCCACGGTGGGTTCAGAGCACGGAGCTGCAGCCAGGAGGGAAATCCAGCAGCGCAGCTCCCTGCCCGGGCATTCCCTGCTCCTCAGGAGGAACCGAGGTCACTCCTGCACAGAAAGACCTCCAGAGAATTCTAATCAGCCATTTCATCTGGATCAGGGTCTGAGCAAGTTTTGATGGATTGAAGGTGACATGCCAAACTTTAATTGCAACCAGAGGATCCTAAGTGACAAATCTGGTTGTTTTACAGGCCTTTTAAGTAAACAAAGTGCTTTTAGCAGCAGGCTGCAGCTGACTTAGTGGAAATTAAACCTAGCCATGAATTCTGGGGTTTACTGTTTTGGAGAGAACTAAGTCACATAACTTGGAGCTTTAATGGAAGTACAAGTATTGGCAAAATCAGCAGGAACAAAACAGGAAGGGATTCTCAGTAGATAGATACCCAGTCCTGCAGTGAGAGAAGAAAGTACAGATTTTTGTGAAGGCATTGATCCTTCAAGCTCCTCCATCCCTTGATGCTGTGACAAGCAGGGCACTGGGGCTGGCAGGGCAGCAAGGTGCAGGAGCACTTGCAGAGCAGGGGTCCCTGTGTGTCCCAAGTGCCATCAGGGCATGGCAGCTGCCCTCGCTGGGATGTGCTGCTGTTCTCTCTGGGCTCGGCTGTTTCCTGGCAAGCACCTGGCAGTCTGCATGGCAGAACAGGAGAGGTGGCACTGGGCAGAGGCACAGGGTCAGTGCTGGGGTCAGCTCCTCTCCAGGCAGGGCAGGGCTGCACACCTGTCCCTGAAGTGGCTCAGGTACTGGCACTGCCTTGCCAGCTCACTGCAGAGGGGCTGTAGCCTGTTTGTGACCCAGTCCCTACCTTCATCTCCTCTAGGAGATGTCTAAAGTGCCAGATCCAGGGCTACATGGAAGATGGAGGTGATAGGAAATCCCCAGTAACTTGGGAGAAAAGTCTTCATTGTGACAGCAGTGTATGTAATAGTGCTGGGGAACATAATTGACCTCTAGCTCTTCATTTGATAAAACCTATGGAAAGCCTGTCACTCTGTGTTAGACCTTTTAGAAACAGAATAAATGTGGTGAGTAGGAAATCCTTCTGACTTCAGGGCTGTCCCTTCTTCAGGTATTTGGTGGTTAAGGGCCCTGAAGAGAAGTAACTGCTGTGAGCTGTCAGATCCTGCTGAAGCCATTTGTACTCCACAGCACTGATCTCAGAATACATTTTCAGCAAACACCGGCCTAATCATGTTTTAATTTTTTCCCTCAGATTGTGGTTTAAATGTGCACAAGCAATGTTCCAAGATGGTCCCAAATGACTGCAAGCCAGACCTGAAGCATGTCAAAAAAGTGTACAGCTGTGACCTTACCACACTAGTAAAAGCACACTTCACCAAGAGACCAATGGTGGTGGATATGTGCATTAGGGAAATTGAATCTAGAGGTAAGGCATCCTTAATGGACTTTTGTTGCTTTACTGATAATCCATTTAGATTGATCTGGGTCATCTGGGTTTCTGCTGAATGTATGATTGCTCAAAACAGATTTGCAGAAGACATTTTATGACTGCCAATTACCCTGCACAGCTAATATTATACTGTGCATTATTTCATGGTTCATACCATTTATAATTTTTATAGATTCTGCTAGAAATTGCTTAATGGGAAGTTACTGCTTTGTAGTTACATATTAGTGCCTATCTTTCCAATAATATATTCATTTTAAAAATTAAATGAATGTGGCAAAACAAAGAGGGTTCATATTAATGTGTTCATTCTTGCTAGTCTCCCCAGCCCACACTGAGTATCCTTTTCTAGAATTAGGGTACTTGTTTTTACTCTGAAATAATGACTGATCATCAAGTATGTTAATCTGAGTTATTTTGAAATGAGCTGTAATTGGTTTAATACATTCCTTCAGCTCTGAAGTCATTTTCGTAAATACAGTTTAGTGCTGATAGAACAAGGCATCTACTGCAATGGCCAGGGTTAAAAACCCAGGATAAGGTTTCATTCTGGAAGAAAAACCTGATAAGGCTTTTAAAACATGTCTGCTTTTTCTACCTTAAATTAAAAACTTGCCAAGGGAAGAACCAGGTTGAAGGCCACTGTAAAAATCAGGACTAATTTTAATCTTGTTAAAATGTTCATTGCAGGTCTTAATTCTGAAGGACTGTACCGAGTCTCAGGATTTAGTGATCTTATTGAAGATGTCAAAATGGCATTTGACAGAGGTACAGTCTTCCCTGCATGCTGGAACTTGGTGCTGATGTATAAAATATAGACAGTTTTTCTGCAGAGCCTGTGTCTCACGCTCCGGTGCTCCGAAGGAGTCGGACGGCTGTGCTGGCAGGAGGGGAGACGCCCCATCACAAAAGCATATCAGCTTCACTCTGGCCTTTATTACAAAAATCCACTTTTCTCCTTCCATCAGTATCTGTGCTCCAGTAACCATGTGTGTAGGAAGGACAAAGCTTTGTGAACTACTGCCCTAGTTTGCAAGTCAAACTGTGCTTGGAGGGGTGGGGGAGGGTTAGAGGGTGAGTGGTGAAGTGCCTTAAGAGAGCTGTGCAACTCAAATCCATCTTTCTGGATGAAAGCTCCAAAATAATAAGATGAATGCAATAGTGCAAACAAAGTTTGAATTATTACAGACTAAAAGAAGGTCACTGAGAACAAACTCTTCTCTCTGAGAAAAGACAGTGGGAAAATTAAAGGGTTTCCAGCTGCAGTCCCTCTATCCCAGTAGAAATCAAGTCCAGAATCCGTGCTGGAAACTCTCTTTCCTGTTTGTCTGGAGGACTGGACCGATTCGGAGCACATCTGCAGTGTTAGCAGGGTGGGGATGTGCTGCAGAAGCCAAGTTCTGGATGTGTGTCCGCTGCACTTTGGAGTAGGTAGTATGTTCCAGTTAAATGGTGAACACATGTTTTTACTATAAAGTAGGGGTGCTGTGGACAAAGCTGGTTTTCTGCCTTTTACTTTTTTCGCGGACTCCCTGATTTCTCATTCAGTGCTGATGAATGTGTTGTTTTGCAATGCAGTGGGTTCAGAAATAGCTAAATGTCCATACCTTAATACAAGACAGACACTGCAAGATCAGTCAGGCAGGTTGTAAAAAAACCCCAAACTGTATTTTTTAGTAATTATTTGCAACAAAGAAAAGTTGTGTTACTTTATAAAATGCTTGAGGTTTTCACCCTGAAACCATGAACATCACAGTCCACTAACAGTTTTACGTACAACAGCCAAAATCTGTAATTGTTTCCTTTTCAATAATGTTTGCTTAAGCAAGTTACTGTTTTTCTTTTGAATGCTGCTCTACATCTGTTTACATTTCCAAGGCTTTAATATCAGTGCCTTTTCCACACAGATGGGGAAAAAGCTGATATTTCTGTGAATATGTATGAAGATATCAATATTATCACTGGTGCACTTAAACTGTACTTCAGGGATTTGCCAATTCCACTCATCACATATGATGCCTACCCAAAGTTCATAGAGTCTGCAAGTAAGTGTAACACATTTTTTTGTCTGTTTTTCATTCTTAGCCTTTTCTCCTTTTTGATCAGGACTGTCCTATTTGTTTTGTAGCTGTCCCATCAGCTCTTACCCTGCATGCCCAATTTAGTAAGGATTGCAGGACTAAACACGCAGTGCACATTACAGCCTGACCGCGTGATGCTGTGTGGGCATGGTTACATTTTCCTTTGCCTTTGTCACCAGGAATGTTTCCTTTTCATCACACATTATGGATTACATCACTGGTGTGTCTTGCATGAGTCCTGGGTTCTTGACAGTGATTATTTAAAGTCTGTTGGTTTTATAGTGCCAGAAAGAAGGTGATTTATGGAAACGTTTAGAAATTAGATGGCGTTTGTTTCTGGAGTTGTCCATTTTGAGTGTTTTCATAAGCTGATAACCACTTATTCTCCCAAAGCCACCTTTGGGGCTGGCCTTGCAGAAAGTGGGTCTACAAGCACAGCAGTAAGCCCCACTGGAATCTCTCTCCCCAACATCCTGGCTGCCTGAAGCATTTCTGTGATGTGTTCACACCAGCCACACCTGGAAAGGTGTGAGGTAGCCATGGGTACAAAACAAGGACTGCATGCTGGCCCTTACAGCTCCTTTGGAGAAGGCTTTTTCCAAGTCGTATGGAGACAGCCAAAGGCACTGATGGCAAAGTTCCCAGTGCCTTCTGCTCTCCCAGAGTTGCACCTGTAGATTATTTGTGCAAAACCAGTCCAGTCAGCAAGATTGCCAGAACAATTTTTTTTAGTAGGCTGCAGGGAATCTTTCAGTGGAGTGCAGTTTGCTTTGGGGAGTTTTCTTTGTCCAAAACCAGTCACATCCTTATGGTGCTCTGAGCACCTCTTTGGACAGACAAATCCTCCATGAGTAAACCAGCAGAGCTGTGACACCCTGTCTCCTGTGCAGGCCAGGTTGTTGCCTTTCTGTGTGTGAATTCTGGCTGTTTGTGTGGTGACAGTTGAACATGTGTGTTTCAGAAACCACGGATCCGGATGAACAGCTGGAAATTCTGCACGAGGCGCTGAAGCTGCTGCCGCCTGCACACTGTGAAACATTACGGTATCTCATGGCACATCTGAAGAGGTGGGTGCAACAGCTGCAAAGAACTCTAAGCCACACTCATTTTTAGCAAAAATCCATGCTAGCACCTCCAGAAAAGTCTGGTCAAGGCCCACCAAATCCTGGAAAGGGCCTGTGGCAGGAGTGGTACTGTGCACAACAGCTAAACTCAGGCACAGGGGATTATCCCTTGCAAAGCAAAACCAAGGTGGCATGTCAGGGTGTCCATTTTAGTTTCTCAAGTAACATGAACTTACTGTCAATATATAAGAATCATTCCCTTTCCATAGAAAAACTACTTTATTTTAAGGTCTCTTCTGCCTTTTTTCATTATGTAGTTCCTCTAAAAGTAGGACTGTGTTGACTCTGCTGAGTGCCTCAGGCAAAATTCAGCTACTGAGTTTCTGCCTGACTTGTCCCTTTATTTCAATGACATTTCTAATGGGTGTTTTAAAACGGACAAAGGGATGAGAGACATAGGAACAAAAATTCCACCTTACAGCTTGTGATGTGTGAAATTAATTTTTCCTCACCCTGTTCAAGATTAGTTGTTGCTGCTCTACCTAGCAAGTTGCTTTTGCACACCATATTTCTGGTAGAGGGGAATGATAAGGTAGAAAGGTGACAAAATTCACTATTTTTAAACTTCTGTTTAATGCTTTGCTAAAAGGACCTGTGCTGCTCAACAGGCCATTGCCTTGCTGCTGAATTCAGGTAATCAGGCACAGCTCCTTTATTTGGAATACTTACAGACTGGAGACACAGCAACTCAGTAACATCAGTCTGACCTGTTTTCAAATAAAAACTAAGGCAGAAAGGGAGAAACAGAATAAAAATCTTGAGTTTGTAGTTCTTGTATACCAAAGGACTTGTTCATGCAGTGCAAGTGAGCATGGTCTATGTGCTCTGAGGGGGACAGACACTGACTCACCACAAAGCCCCACAGTGTTTGCGTTCACTGGCTCCCAAGTTTCACCTGACACTCCCATGTGCGACCTGCTGGGAACAGTGGCTTCTCCCTGGGGAAAGGCACACATTTCTGTCCAGTTTCCCTGATTTTCAAGCATATGCAGGCATGGTCTGGCACAGAAGAAATGTGCCAGAGAATCACTGGGGTTTTTTTGCAGAGTAACGCTCCATGAAAAGGAAAACCTGATGAGTGCAGAAAACCTGGGCATAGTTTTTGGACCAACTCTTATGAGAGCGCCGGAGCTGGACGCGATGGCTGCGCTGAACGACATCCGCTATCAGAGACTTGTGGTGGAGATGCTTATAAAAAATGAAGACATTTTATTTTGAATATTTTGGGGGTTTTGTAATAAAAAAGGAAGCAACAGTGTTCTATGGATGAAGGAATATTTTAAAGTAATTTAATGGCTCTTGTCACTGAATTCCATATTTGCTAGAGCTTTCGATGTATTCAGGATAAAAATGAAGGAACTCTTTGTCATTTCTGTAGTGCCATTCAGCTGATGTTAAAAAAGGTTAACACATACTTTCCAGTACTAGTAATCCTGGGTGTTTATCATGTTGAAATAAAAAACAAAATGCCTAAAGCTATTGCATGATTTGCTCCCTGTTCTCCCTGTTCTGGTGAGACTCATTCCATGAAGAAAACAACTGAACTGATGCAGCATCTTTGTTCTGGATAGTTTGTGATTGTAATTCAGCATGTTTCTCCGTGTAAACCTGTTGTGAATTTGCTTTTTGTTCTATGTAATTGGTTTCTAATACTAAAAAGAAGGCAGACTTCTGTGAAATGGAGCCTCTGGCCATTTATTGACATTTCATATTCTTCTCTTCCACTTCTGGGACTGATTTCTTCTTGGGTTTCTTTCCATTTTTTCATCATATAGTAATTTGTTTTGAACAGAAACAAAATTGTACTTTAAATGTTACTTTAAGTAATTCTCCATGATGTTTATGGTGGTTGCAGTGAAATCTGCAATACTGAACAGTGTTCCTTTATTATTATTGCTATTTCAATTGTAATTTTGTATTTTTATCTGGCATGCATATATTAATTTATTAAATTTTGCTTTTAGAACTCTAACATCATGCTATTTATTTTTACTTTCTGAACTTGTTTCAAAAATACTGATTGTTTCATTTCTTACATTGGCACTTTAATGCTGAACAACCTCTGACTTAAATGAGTTAGAGTTTCACCAGTTTTGACAAGACTATTCTAAATATTTTGGATCCTGACACATTGCTAAGGTTCTCACAAATTCCTGTCTACTCTGAAAACTCCTTTCTTCCTTGTCCAAGAAGGCTTCAGAACTCTTAAATAAACCAAGAAAAGTATTGTCAAGTCATCTACTACTTCATAAAATTTATCTATTGTTATAATTGCCCCTATGTGTACTGGAATGGCAGTTTACAATTACACAACTGTAGCTGACCACAGTAGTTGGATACACCACCAAATTCACACACAGACACATCCTAGGACATTTCCTTTGCACTTCAAAGGTTCAGCTCTGGTGCAAACACTTTGGTCAACCCTACAAACACCTCCTGGAGCAGGAGGAGAACAAGGAGGAATAATGCCCTAGTGATCAGAACCAGCTGTGCTGACAGCACACCTGACAGCAATAAGGTGCCTCATTGCATCCCACCCTGCCTTGCCTGTCTGGCCAGGAGAGGTGAGGAGAGGTGAGGTGGTGGCTCTTCTGCAGCTCTCCTGAACTGGGGCTTGAAGGATCCCAGGGAGGAAAAGGTGAACCTGGGGATGTACACAGGTAAGTGTGTGAGGAATGCTGCTCTGGGCTGGAGGCTGCTAGGGAGGCAGAATGGGGGAAGTTTTGAGGGAATCTAAAGTATGGTTTAGTTTGAGGTTTTTTTCAATCATCTGTTGTATTGAAAGTGGCTTGCTGTTATCATTCCTGTACTAATTAGTGCACATTATCACTTTATTTATGGCAATGAACTGCAACAGATGGAAAACTTTATGTCTCTGACCGTAGCCTTGCCTCCCCCCAGCCCAAAAGGAGTGGCCCACATGCTGCTCAGTCACATCTGCCTTGCACTCCAGCAGCCGCACATGTTCACCACTGCCTTGCTCCAAACCAACTCCTAAACATGCTGTATCTCCTGCTGCTGCCCTGACACTTTGTGATGCACTTTCTCACTGTGCCCTGTGTTTTGGGTGGCTCCTCAGGCCATCCATCACTCCTGCATGCCCTTGGGGATCCCTTGCAGTGGCTCTGGCTGGCCCTGTGCCCTGTCCTGTCACTGCACTCAGCTCTCAGCCCCGGCTGTGGCAGCACTCAGGTGTCCTCACCCTGTGACCAGGAGAAGGGATGTTCTCCCAGGAAATGCTGGGGGGGATTGCACTGCAGAGTTTGCAGTGCCCGTGCTGTACTTGCCCTGACGGCTGGGGCAGTCACAGCCAGCTGTGCCACCAGCATCCCCTTGCCAAAGCGCCCCGGGGCAGGGCTCTGTCCCCGGGGCAGGGCTGTCCCCAGCGGTTCCAGCCCTGGTGCTGGCACTCCGTGTCCTTGGGAGCCAGAGGAGCCCTCGGCTCACCCGAGCAAAAGGCAGCTCTTGTTCGCAGCTAGTAAGCTGGCTGTGGTTGCCCTTTCTAGAGCGTGTGGCAGGAAGCACACAGTAAATGGCAGTGATCGGGATAATCGCCTTTTCTTCTGGTGTGAAATAGCCAGCCTCTCTCTCCCTGTCGGTGCTGCTGACACAGCTGCTGCCCTGCAGGCGCTTTCAGGTGCCTTTGGAAGCAGAGGTGCCCCGACAGCTGGATCAGGGAGAGAAAAGACTGCCGAAAATAGCAAGTCTAGATTGCTCTGGGGATGGTCAGTGCACACCGCGGGGGCAAACAAGGTTTGTTAGCTACTAGGGAGCCTCCTGCAGGAGATGCCCCCTCTCAAGCACAGTTGAACAAGTGATTATTATAATGGAAGTTTCTGCAGGAAAGGAGGAAAACCTAAATGGGGAGCCACTGCTGAAAGAGAAAAACAAACAAAAAACCCAAACAATACACAAAAAACCCAAAGCCAGAGCAAGCAAAGGCCCTACAACCCCCCACACCCATAGAACCACCCTCCAAAAACCCATGTCAAGCAATGGAGCTTTTCCCTGCTGCCCCTGAGTGGTGGCAGCAGCTGCAGCAGAGGACCCGGGGTCAGGCAGCCAGGCCCTGCTGGCACCAACACCCTCTGCTCTCTCCAAGCCTCACTTTCTGATGGGCTGTGAAGGAATCTGCATGCCAGGGGATGAAACAGCTTCAGAGTGTGTTCAACACGAGATAATATCAATATTCAACTGATGAGGGCTGACACTGTGTGCCAGGCACCCTGCTCAGCCCACGTGGAACAGAGCTGCCCCTACAGAGTGCAGGTCTCTTGGATCTGAGCATGTGGGCCACGTGTTGTGTTATGGTCAGGAATGTGGGATGCAGGACCCCAACAGTCAATGAAGTGTTTTCTTGACTTGGAATCCCAGGAATCTGTATGCAGTGACTTTCCTTTATTCTCTTTAATTGCAATTTTTTATTAAGTGTGTAGGCAAAAGCCTCCATTTTAGTCTTGGTTTTTTTGCTATTGTAATGAAACTGATCTTTCCTGAGTGGTAATCTTTTACAGAGGTAGTGCAGAAAAAAAATTGTCTGCAGTGAATTTGAAATTTCTTTTTGCTAACCAGGTAACCAGGCAGGTGGGCTGGTTTGCATGGGCATACAAGCAAATTGCATGATTTGAGTTCCATTTATTTGATTTTTTTAATTGAACACAGAAAGCAGGTATTTTTAATATTTGTATTAGTTAAGTGACAATAGAATAAATAATCTAGGTCTATGAGAAGCAAGGCTATCACCAAGTGGATTTGTTCTCTGAAGGAATTGATTTCCATGAGGAGTAAGAGCTGTCTCGGTGCTGCAGGTACGTGTGGACAGCTGGGCACAGACACTGCAGCCAGCTCTCTGGCAGCACCTTGTCAAGGGCAGCTGGACACAGAAGAAGATGGGGAAAAGGGATTAAACTACAGCTCCCCACTGGAGGGATGTGTGGGCATCCCCATTTCAGACTGCAGAGCTCAGGGAAAACACTGTGTGCAGGGAACCTCTGGCAAGGCTTTAGGAGAGCTCTGTGAGGGGGAAGCAAGCTGCCTCCTGAAAGAAGAACACGAGCTACTGCTAATGTCAGGTTAGCTGACAGGATGGAGAATCCCATTATTTATGATTCGATACAATAACAAACTTTTCTGGTCCTTCCCCCTCCAATGGCAAAGGAAGGAAAAAAGGTTTCTAAAAGGCATATATGATGTATTCACTTTGTTCCTGACCTAATTTTTGCATGCTGATGAATGTTCTGCAATGTTTTTATTATAGCTATAATTATATTGCAGTTGGGGAAAAAAAACATTTAGTGAACCTAGCGATCATGGGTTTCTTTTTTAGTCGTGCAGAATTACTGCTTAGCAACTACACCTCAGCCCTAGGAAGCTTATGTAACACATGGGGAGGAGGGCCAGGACATGTGTGTGCATCAAAGGGATTGCTGAGCAAACCAGCAAGGCAAGGAGAGAGCCTGGTGCTCTGGGCAGGGCTGCAAGCCAAGGGCAGGGGCCCTGTGCCCAGCAGAGGGCTGTGAGGTGTTGCTTTGATTTTTTAAGATTTTCTAAGCCTTCTGATATTTACATTCTTGTAGCAAACTTTCTCACACACTTTCTGTAAATAACTTATTGTTTTGCATTCTTTTATGGAAGAAGAGAAATTTGATAGACTGTTAGTTTGTCCAGTGTCACTGGGGAGGTGGCACTTTCACCCTCCAATCCACTGTCACTTTTGGAAAACTATAAATGTTAGAAAATAAACTTCCCATTTCTTCACCTTAAAAGCAGCGGTGTGCCCTTGTGTTGTTCTGTGTCCTATAGTGACAGTGAGGGGCTGGGGTGGCACTGCCCCTGCCCCAGCAAACCTCCCCAGGGCAGGGTCCCCCCTGCAGCCCAGCACTGCTTGGTGCCCTGAGCTCTGCCTCCAGCTGGCTCCCAGGACCCCAGGCTGGGGCACTGACAGGAGGAAGCCTTACCTGTGCATTGAGGGGTCCAGCTCTTCTTCAGTTTTCAGCACATCCTTCCCCTGCCTTAGTGATGGACATTTGGAGCTATGCTCCTCACCAGAGCCCTTGCATAACCTGATCATTTCTCCAGACTGGCCTGACTGTCTCTCCATGGTCTGGGCCACACCACAGAGGTACTCTCCTTGATGCCTCCTGCTGAATCTCATTTTGGACAGCATGATTCAGTGATTATCAAATGTCTGTTGCTGGCTTCGTGGTCAGAGTAACATTATTCTTTGATCTGTCCCAAGAGTGATGTCAGTAAGCTGCTCAAGGAACTTGTTTAAGAGCTTTTATTTAGATGTCCTTTTGTATTTCTCATATATTTTGTCTCAAGGACATGTATAGCTCCTTACATTACTCAGGTGTTGATCAGTACTCTGCCTTGGTCATTGGAGCAAATGGTTCTTAGGCCTCTGGGACCCTTTGAATAATGTATTTCCTGAGGCAATTAGGCCTTATTTTGAAATATATATTTGGCAGCCAACCAGGATTTATTTTCAAGCACTATGTTGCCTGTAATTTTTCTTTCTTGCTACCGAGCCTAGAGATTGAATGCTAAGCTTTTTTTATTTGCCTCTTTTTTTATGACTCATTACTAACTCTGTCTCTAATGCAAATAGGATTGTCCAACTATTAAAATTACTCATTCTATAGATTAATATTCATAAGGTAGTGTATCCTAAAGCTTGCTTGAAGGATCACTCACTAAACTCAAAAGAACTTAACACAGCACCATGCTGTTGCTCACTGCTCAAATCCAGCACCTGCTCTGTTCTCAAAAAGGGGAATGTGAGAGAGTCTTCTAATTTGTTATCTGTTCTTTTATCCCCCTTCATGTTTTCCAGCATCGTGATGCTGGACATATGTTGTTTATAGCAGGCAACAACTCTCATATGACATCTTCCACTAAACTGCTGGAATTCAGGTAGACTGGGATTGCTGCAAGGTGAGTTAGACACCACCAGTGTGGTGCAGGACAAGATACCTCACAGAAAGGGAGGGTTGAAGTCCAGCTGAGTACTTTTATTTAAAGTAGGCAGAGGCCAATAATGAAATAGATGTGAGGAGGTGCAACATCTGTTGCAAGGTCAGTTGCATTGACATTTGCAAATCCCTTCCTCATGGAAAACAGCGAGCTTCTCCTGGAAGTACTTCTTCTTGCCATTTGGAGAAAAGGCATCATTTCCAAATGTATTACACTACAGTGGGTACCTTGGGTTTAAATTGTGTTCAAAAAAATCCCAGAGCCCAGCAGTCCCTGCTCAGCAATCCAAATGCTCCCTCTTCTCAATCATTTCAAATACAGTGCAATGCTGAGTCTCTACAGCTCCTTCATGCCCCCTCAGTGAAGGAAGAATTGTGGCCTGTCCACAGCTTACTTTGAAGTTCTCTCTCTAGGGTAAATCAAGAAGGGCTGGTCTGGAGCTGCAGCAAAGTGAGTTGGCATTGACTGGAGAGGGTATTGGCAGTGGGGGAAGCTACAGGAGGAGTCACAGGTGGGGACTGGCTTGTTCAGTGGCCTGTGTCCATTCCTGGTTTGTGAACCTCCCCCAGCACTAGGAGGAATCTGCCATTCTCTTTCTCTTGGTGGGAGGCAAACCCCCAGTGATGTTCCCTTTTTGCCCTGCAGCTCTGATGTCAGGTTCAGCCTCACAGCTGAGCTGTGGGCAGTTTGCTGACAGTGTCAGTGAAGGATGAGGCTGCTGCTGCTGCCACAACCCTCCTGCAGAGCCAGCAGCCAGCACAGCAGCCTCCCCAGGACCAGCCCAGTGACCTGCCAGGGCAGGGGACACAGAAAGAGAAGAAAGGGAAGATTAAAAGTTTTCAGAGTTGGTTACCTAAAGTAGTCAGGAAAAGTGACCAAGGGAATTGGTCACATGGAATATTCTTTTTAGTGCAGGCAGCGTGGTTGGGCTGGATGCTGCATTTGTATCATCTGGACACTGCTGAGCTGCTCACAGCACAAACCACTGCTGTGCTGAGCTTCAGTGCTGAAACCTGTCATGGGTGAGCACAGGCAGTGTGCAAGCTCCAGGGCTGTGTGACAAGTCAGTGTAGAGGTAGCCTTTGTCTGCTAGGAGGATGAACTTCACAATCAGGCTGACCCATAACCCAGACTTTAGGGCTCATTGAACTGAACTGTTTCAGTGCCAGTTTCTCTTGTGGGGCTGCTCCTCTGGCTCTGCACAGCCTGGGTTGCACTCACATTGCTCCCCTTGCTGTGGAGTGTGTTTACCAAGATATTCCCCCCACTGCCTTGAGTATGCTGTTTTGAACTCCTGTCAAATCCCAAATATTGGTGAGCAGGGAAATCTGGAATTTGTCTTCATGTGAAATGCTGAGTAAAATCTGTGGGGCTGTCAGAGGAGCAGGAGCCACCCCTGACTCCTGCCTGGTGCTCAATGTCCCAGCCATTTGTGCCTTGCCATTGGCAGCCCCCACCCTCCTGCAGGGACCCAGTTGTCACTCTGAAGGTGTTTCTGGAGTTTAGGGTGTATTTTTGTTTTTCTGTTTCATCAATTGTAAACAGAAGCTTGTGAGCTCCCTTTTGTCTAACACAGCCAAGATCTTGCAGGCTGCCAAGGAGGCAAAATAAATTTTTCGTGATAGGTGAGAGCTACACACCAGGAGCCACAGAAGTCAGTATTTTCCACTAATTACCAAGAAAATTCTGTGTATGTTGGCAAAGATCCCAGCATAAGCAATAAAAGCGAGTATTTGGCATGAGGTCAGTCCTGGGTAAAGCACATATCAACAATTCCAAGTGTGTCATGTGCAGGAGTAGAAATCTGTCCCTGGGAGCATGGCTGGAGGGTGGCATTTCCTGCTTTAAAACACTCTGCAGCTCAGGTAGCCCAGTGAGGTAGATGTTGACTTTTTGAAGGCAAACACTGCAGCCCCAGGTGAGAGGGATGCTTTGCAGGGATCTGTGGGGTTTTCTAGGATCAGTGAGAGCTTATGGAGGGGAAGCACCATGCGGGGAGGAAGAGGCCTTTGCCACTCAGCTTACTGGCAGAATTAAAAAGAAACCCAACTTGTTTCAGTGTGTTTATCCAGATCATACCAGCAATGAGAGAACCTGCACCCCGAAGGCAGGCACCCTGAGGCTCTCACAGGATCCCAGAAGTGGATCCCAGTTGTACACACTGCAGGTCTGGTGTGGGAGGGTTTAGCATGTCTGCCTTTCACCATGGCACTGCAGCCTCATGGGAAGCAGGTGACATCCAGAGGGATATTTATGCTCTCCTCCCATAGCTGGGGTTATATGGGGAATGTGTGCCCCATGTTTCAGGATTTATTTTGTGTTTGGGAGTGATGACATTGCAGAAGGGTTGTAGTCAATTATATCCTTGTGGGCAGCAGAGAAGGGCCTGTGTCAACCTGGGCAGCAGCTTTAAGCATTAAAACAATCCTGCATTGCCACCTCTTCTTTCCCCTGGCTATTTCTCAAAATGCCTTCAGGAAAACTCTGAACTATGGAACAGTGTCCAAAATATGTCAGACCTCATGGGAGCTGAACCAGCAGCTTTTATGTGAAGCTAAACTTGAACAGCCTGCTCTGCAGTTACTCCAGTGGAGAATCATCTGCCTTTAGAAACAGACATGTGTATTAAAACAGGTAAATGTGAGCATCCAGAGAAACACTTCAGGCTAAATGCTCCTGTGGTCCCACTCCCTGTATGGAATGGGGCAGGGATATGATACCTGTATTTCCAGAAGTCAGGTAATGCTGAGCTCCACTTTCTGCACCGGCAGTAACTCAATCATACACTTACAAATAGCATCTGAATATGCACTTAAAAGATAAGAATGTCACCTCCAGAAGCAGACACTCCTCGGAGAGCACTCGGGTGCCTAACACTCATTTAGACTTTGCTTTGGATGTCTCTACATCCTGCTGCCTCAGGATGCAGCAGAACTGGTTCCCAGCTTTGACATCCAGGCCATCCTTTCTGCCCAGTTTTACTATCAGACTTTTGTGTTTTGTGGAGTTTTTTTGCAGCTGCAGAGAGAAAACTCATGGCTGGTGATTGCAGACAAAGTTCAGAACAGGTAGCAGCAGTGGTCTGTGCCATATGAGGGCATTTTTCAGCCTGTGCTGAATAAAATAAACACAAGTGTCCCCTAGCTGCCTCTGAGAGTTAATGAGATTTTCCTGACCATGGAAGCAGAGTAGCTCAGGAGTCCTGCCATTCAGGAAACTCTTCCTGAGGAGATGGACCAGCAAAGCTGCTCCTCTGCTGTCCCCAGTGCTCTGGCATGGTCACACAGGCTGCTGTGCTGACAGAGCAGCCCACAGGAGCAGGGCAGAGCAGACCTCACTGCTCATGGACTTGTCCTCTTCTGTTTCTTGTTTGCCTCTCCAGCATGGCTCACCTTGGCCCCAGAGATAAGCCTTTATTTGGATGGGAGCCTGAGGATACCATGTCAGGGATGTCAGCTGGAGCTAAATTTGCCACTGCTCTATCCAGTAACTTTGTTCAGCTCCAGGACTGGTTTCCTGGCATGTCCATAACAAAAAGGCAGTGTGACACTGCAGCCTGCTTACTGATGTCTTGGACATCTTGTGGTTGCTCAGCTTGTGCCTGTCACATCTCCTGATTCTGTCTTCTGTTATTCCTGTCTTCATTCTTGCTGCCTTGGGCACTGCCTTGCCCAAAGTGGGTAAATAAGCCTCTGTTGACAGTGTCCTTTGTCTGAGAAGTGTGACCATGAGGACCAGTGCCAGTTTAAAGGTGAGCAGTGTCTCTTCTCACTTGCATTAGATTTACACTTGAGACATCTAATGATGTCTTTTGTGGCTCTGGTTTCCCTGTTTGACTGGGGGCCTTTTCCTTGTTCTTCTCTTTCTTTCCAGATTCAAGTTCTTATTTTCTTTCCAGAGGCATCATTCAGATTAGGTAATTGTGCACCATGTCTCTGCCATAATATGAAAGCTCTGTAATTGCAGAGTTTAAGATCACGACTTTTGAGCAAGTTTTTGGTATTTTCAATTCCTTTGGGTGATGTAATAGAAAACAGAGAAAATATCTGCTGTAACCAAACTTGCCACAAACATCCGTGGTGATAAAACATTTTTGTGGGTTGGTGGAGATGTGTCTGAGTATGGAAAACTGCAACTTTGGATTTCTTGGTTTGAGGAATTTAATCTTGTTTATCAATATGTTCTGACATGTACATTAATGCTGAGCATGTTCCTATGGGCACTGGAAGAAACCGGGTAAGTACAGCATCTCAAGACTGTCATTAATTCCTTGTGAATTTCCTCTGAAAATGTTTGCTCCCCGTTTTCTCTTGCCGGGGACGGTTCGCGGTCGCGCCCCCGTGTGCGGCTCATCGCTCATCCAGCTGTTGCCATCTGGCGGCCGTGGAGCCGAGCGGCCGGGATCCAGCGGGAACGTGTGCCATGATGTAAGCGGGGAAATCTGGGAACGAGCGCATGGCAAACTCACAAATACTGGTCTACCATCTGCCTCACTCAGTGCTGCCATCATCTACTGCCGCCAGCAATGCCATTTTCCCGATACAAAAGTGCATTTATAAAGGCATATACTGCATTTGAAAACTGAAGCTAAAACTGCTGGACAGTGCTATTATTTTCAAGCTTTCGTTCCTTTAATTTCCCTGATGTACTCTCTAACCTTTCTCTGTTCTTTTGGTTAGTTTTGCTTCTGCTTCTCAGCACCTCCACCCTCCCACAGGCCCTGTTGTCCGTGTGTCTGCTGGAGCCTCTGGCACCGGCTCTCTTCCATCGGGCATTGCCTTTCTGCATGCAGTTCTGTGACAGAAATTTCAGTTAGCACCTTGTATTCCTCACTCTGTCCAAAGCATTAAGTGTTCTGCTCACCTTGCCCGTGTCTGTGCAGTGCCACTCTGCCAAAGCTCCTTACCTGCAGGAATATTGGTTCACAGCTGCCTTCCCCTGGGCAGGAGCCCTTGCAGGGCTTGTTCCTCATACATGGATGGAAGGAGCCATGCCCTACATCCAGCAAGCAGTGAGTTTGCTGCTTTCCAATCCATCTGAATGAGGCTGGTCTGCCATTACTATGGAGGGTAGTGGGTTTGTGTGAAGGATGGGGAGGGGGCTCATAAAAACAAGCTGAAAAGGTTGCAGTCAAGATAGATGTTAAAAGGGATTTTTGTGTGGGAAAGAAACATTTGTCAAAAAATTCGCTGACTACTCTGAAGGAAAAAAGAAAAATACCTATCCTAGCAACTGATTAAATTCAGGCATTCAGAGTAGCTCAGCCCCTTCCCTTGCTTTTTCACCTCGGTCATGATGGGTCACATTCCCTAGTTGAACAACAAGCAGCATTCACTTCTCTGTCCATATTTAACTGCAGTAGCTCAGGTTGCCTTGGGTTTTTTGCGAGGTAAAAGGCTTTGTGCCTCTGCCAGGGAACATTTCTCACAGCCAGGCTGCTGCTCCCCAAAGGCCCTCTCCAAATACCTGCTCCTTCCTCTTCCAACAGGAGCGCTGACTTCCAGCCAGCGGGGGAGGCTGGCTCCCAGGCTGGGGCAGCTGCAAGAACCACAACCCCTTGCTGGGGCTGCAGACTTGCTGGGGCCCCCACACCCTCTGCACCCTGCCAGCTCCAAGGGACAGACCCTGTCAGGAGGGACAGACACCTCTGTTAGACAAGAGCTGTCGTGTGCCAGCGTGTGCTAACACTCATCCGTCTTGGAGCCAACCTGGCAGCCCTGCTGGGGTGGGCAGGAATGCTTTGGGACTGTGAGAGGATCCGGAGGGCCCTGGTCAGCATTCCCACAATGCCTCCATGCAATTGTATCTCCACGGCAGCTGCTGGCCTGGGATAAAGGCTGGGAGCAGTCAGACGCAGGTCTGAAATAAGATCTCTGCAACAATGGGAGCTGCTGGCCAGGAACCAGGCCAGAGTTATGTAGATGGAGAGTTTGTACTGGAGGATAAATGTAAATGCCAAAGGCTGGATGCTTAGTGGAGGGGGATGGGTGAGGGAAAGCGATTAAAAAATAATTAAAATAATAATAAAGGCATCCAGCATGAAACACCAAGCCAGCTGGCAGACAGCACAAAGGATATCCAGCAGAAATAGAAAATACCTCTGGTGTCACCCAGAGGCAAAACTAAGGAAGGGTTTTATGGGGAATGCTTTCTGGAAAAGGGAATTTGGAACACTGTGTAAGAATGGCTGTGGCAGGTCACCCAGAGCCATGTCCTATCTCCACAAGGCAGCTGCCTGAGAAAAATGCAAGAACACCATTAGCATCAGGCAATCTATCCCCAGGACACCACCCCAGAGTCCTGAGGCTTGTGACTCTGGGACTTCAGTGACAGAATTCTTAGGGGGAGAGTGTGTGTCTGTGTGTGTGTGTGTGTACATTCAATAGTATAAAATTATTTAGCAGACTATTTTTTCTGAACAGAGATAGACCTCTGCAAACAGACGCTCCTGTGGCACCCAACTCCACTGCAGACATGCTCTGTGAAGAGCTGTCTTGGTTAAGCTGGACAACTCTAATTTTACCTCAATACCCCCTACTATTTTGCATGGGGACAGCAAGTGAATCCAAATCTGCCTTCTCCAGACCATGTGGGATTTTACAGACCCTACCAAAGTTCTTTGTCTTGCTTTCAGACTGATGGTTCATACTCTTTATCTGTTCCAGGTACAGAAGCCAATTTGCACTGTGGATGTTGTTGTCACTTTCTCCTGGGCCTCTTCCAAGTCTTTTGAAACCAGATGACCTGAACTGCAAAGAACATTCACAGATCTATAGTGGCATCTTTCCTTTTTGCTTCATCTCCTGTCCTGGAAACTGATGGGCTTGCTTTTCCTATGCTGCTGAACACTTCACAGGACTATCTCTCTCAAGGTTTTGTTCCTGAGTGATGTTGTTGAGCTCAGAGTAGATAATCATGTATATATGAGGTAGATAGGTGTGTGTGTGTGTGTATATGTGTGTGTATATATATTTTTTATTTATTTATATATATATATATATATATAAAATCTCCACTGTTTCTTGTTTTCTTTGCTAACCTGAATGACTTAGTATTATTACCAAACATATCACTTTTCCCCTCTTTTACAGGTGATTTATGGCAATAAAGAGCAAGCACTTGCATTCTCTTCAGAAATCCACTGGATCTGCCCTGCTGTAGAAACAAACTAGTAATGTTTCTACCACTTGATTTTCTCAATCCACCAAGTATAGAGGTGGCAGCAGGAGGGTGGGGTGTCTTCTCTTACTTAGTTAATACCTTCCAAGGTGGGGACTATACCAGGGAGTCCTGGTAGACTCAAGGAGATGGATCCCTCTTGAGAATATTTGTTTACTTCAAAGCTTTCCCATCCCTCTGTGAGGCCAGGGGAGCAGCCTCCTCCCAGCATGCTGTCTGTACACTGGTGGGGGTGTATCAGAAATTAGTGACTGTGCTCTGTTTTGTCTCAGAGAAACAAAACCTTAAACCTGGCAAGTTGCTCTGTTCACAAAAAGCTTCTGAGATCTCACCAAGATGTTCAGTTACTTACAGATAATTCTTTCTTAGTTTATTTGTGTGTGTATTTGTTTAGTAAGTCACAGACCACATTGATACTTAGAAGAAAAGTGACCTTCTGTAAACCACAGAAGATATTTGATGGGTGAAGCACACTGTGCTCCCATTTCCAGGCGGTGGGGCAGGGGCCCCCAGCTGTCATTCCCAGAACAGGTGCTGTAAAGCAATACCCTGCTGGGTGTACTTTGGCAGCACCCTGGTGAGGCAGCACAGTCCTCTCTGAAGAGACTCAGAGGTGCTTTGTGCGTGCCTCCATCTGTATGACTGAGGCAAGAGGATGGTGAAGGTCCATTGTGTACTCCTCCTCCTCATCTGCACAGGTAAGCTGTTCCAGCTGATGCCTTGAAGGGGGGGTGTCTCCTTCCAGGGCTCTGCATATACATCAGCACGAGCAAGGATGTGTTCCAGGAGGGGCCTGTCCCACTGGTAAGGTTTTATGAACACACCTAATCGTTTAGAAGAAAGCTTTGGGGTGCATTAGTAGCATCTCAGATATTTGTAATTTCAGGCACCAGACATTTTGAGTGGAGAAGTTCATGTTTAATTGGTTTTGTTTCTGCAATCTTTTTTTCATGCTCCCGTTTGCCTTAGTGCTACCTGTATTTCAGAATATGGGAAAGGATCTAGTAAGCATGACTTGGAATGGGAAAAATCATTACAAAAAGTTTCATTAAGTTGTGGGGTGACTGACAAGGAGGTAGAATTGATTGGCAGCTGCATGTGTTGTACAGAACTAATTCTTTTTAAACTGTCCCTTAAAAGAATAAATATTTGTGATCTTAAAAGCTTTTCAGAAAATTCAAGCAGTATACTAAATTCCTACCAAGCTACACCAGAAAGGAGCAAATGTGAAAGGATTTTAATTGTGTTAATAAAGCATAGAGCTTCAATTATGTGATGCTGTAATCATAACTTAAAAATTGAAAGATGCCTCCTGCCTACCCTTGCTCAGCCTCCTGGCAGAGGAAGCAAACAGTGTCTGTCTGCAACAGACAGCTTTTCTGATTGGCATCCAAGTATTTTAATATAATCTTATGGAAGGACAAGGCCAAGGCAGAATGCTTGGCAATCTCAGATCAGCTATGTAAAAGAAGTTGATGAAAAGTCAGTTAGGAAACCAGCAGAAATCCTAGCTTAGGTTGGAGTCAGCAGCAAAATTCTTGTTGACTTCTGTGGCCCAGGATTCAACAGAGAGTGGGAGACGAGGGTGCAATCTGCCAAAAATGTTTGCAGTGAGGCTCAACTCTTCTGTTCCCTCTCACTACCTTTAAGAGGGGAAACACAGAAACACCCCCAGGCACCCCTTCCATTTGCTTTCCTGCCCTGTGGCACTGAAGCAGTTACAATCTGAGGGCATTGTGTGCCTGCTTCCCCTGCCCCAGGCTCTCTGGAGGCAGGGCCCATCTGTTTCCAGTGCCCTTGCTCCTTGGCACTGCAGTGCCATGCACAGCACTGTGAAGGCTCCACTGGAACAGGGCTGCTCCCTGCCATTTTCACTTGAGAAATTTTTCTTTCAAGGCTCTTTGGCAGAGCACAGCCAAGTCATGCTGGGCAGCCTGTGGGCAGAGCTGTCCATGGACCTACCCCACACAGCGAGTGGTTTCCTTCTCTCACCACCTGCACAACCCGAGCAACTCCCATTGTGGAGAGGAGCTCTTGTTCCACTTAGATTGCAGATGCAAGGAGTGGGGATGGCGATGCCTTCTCCGTGACTGGTGTGCTTGGCCCTCACCTTTAATGTCAGTGTCACAGCCAGGTCTGTGGAGTTGAAGGTGGAAAAGGCAACATGAGAAACCCCTGAGACTGGACATTTTCTGTGTTTACCTGCCCATGTTAGCACAGTTTCAGGCTGGAAGACTCCTAATGTTCAGTCTGATGTCCATGATCCTGCCTGTTTGCATTTGTTCATCTCCTGGTGGGAGGCCATTGTCACAGGGAGGACTTGGTGTTATTATCCCCCACCAGCAGCTTGCCTGGCAGCCCTTCCTCCATGCCAGCCTCAGACTGATGGTGCTTGGCCTGTTCCCTGCCCCTTCTGACCGTTGTTCTCCTTTCTGACTGTTCTGCAGCCGGGCTGGCCCTGGGCTATGAGGATGAGACTCGCCTGGTGGAGCACTTGTTCAGTAACTACAACAAGGTGGTGCGACCCGTGGAGGACCATCGGGACGCCGTCGTTGTCACCGTGGGGCTGCAGCTCATCCAGCTCATCAGCGTGGTACGCTATGGACACGGGCAGTGTTGAGCCACTGGCTCATGTGATAGTGCCAAATGGTGGTGTTTTTCTAAGGAAACAATTTGTATCCTGTAATCTTGATGCTTGCTGATACTGCCTGCTTTTTTTTTTTTCCCCTTTCCTTTTTTTTTTTAAGGATGAAGTAAATCAGATTGTGACAACCAATGTGCGCCTGAAACAGGTAAGGCCAAATATTCTTAACCATTCCATCTAATTCAAATAAATGCACTCGACACAATCAGGAATTAACTACACTCTCATACCTTTGGGGGCAGCTTGGAGAGGTGGGTCAGACAGCAGAGCATTTCTTCTTACTGAGATCTAAAGAATAAAGTGCTCTAGATGCTAGGAGTTTTAAGAAAAGCTTTTGGGGTTGTATTTCAAACAGTATGCTTCTGATATCTTTATATTATTTTCTTTTGGAGTTTTGGGGTTTTTTTTAAATAAGCTTCTTAAACCAAAGTATAAGTTAATGTAAAAAATGAGCTGGGGTATAGGTTAATGTAAAAAATGAGCATAAACACACTGCCATATGTTTATGCTTACCTGCATATCCCAAAGCAAGGGAGGAGCTGTTTCTGGGAAGTACTCAAACTAACCCCAGTGCTGGGAGAAGCTCTCAGGGGCTGAAATCTTCCCTCTTTAGCAATGGACAGACGTCAACCTCAGATGGAATCCAGATGACTACGGTGGTGTAAAAAAAATCCGCATCCCCTCAGATGATATCTGGCGGCCAGACCTTGTTCTTTACAACAAGTAAGGGGTGCCAGCTGCTCAGGGAGGGAGGGAGGGAGTGGGGAGGAGCTCTGCCTTGTGGCACCACCCCAGTGGGACAGTTTTCCCATGACATCTGTTCCACTGGGTCCAATTCCTCAGGGTAAGCTTCTCCAGGAGCAGGCACTGGGGCATCGTTTGACCCGCAGCCAGAGAAATCCTTTTGTGACTCTGTTGATTATGCTGCCCATATTGCTTTCAATGTCCTTGTTCCTTCTGCAGTGCAGATGGGGATTTTGCCATTGTAAAATACACCAAAGTCCTTCTGGAGCACACAGGTCGGATCACCTGGACACCACCAGCCATTTTTAAGAGTTACTGTGAAATTATAGTCACACACTTCCCATTTGACCAGCAGAACTGCAGTATGAAGTTGGGAACTTGGACATATGATGGCACAATGGTTGTTATCAACCCGGTAAGCAAGGAGTCTGTAATTGGAAAAAGCAGCAAAGGCCTGTACGTGTTTTTAAGAGAAATCTCAGATTTAGAATGGAATATGACCTAGTTCTGACAGGAAAAACAAGCAGCCCCTACCTGTAAAAGAGAAAATTCTCATTTGTAGATCTAACACAAGGTTTCCTGGTTTGGCTCCTAAATTCTTCTTACATATTTATTCCTGTGCCATAACAGTCTCCTGTCTGTCCTCTGGCAGCTTTGCACCACTTTTTATGGTGCTGTATGTCCTGCTTCTGTTTGTTTTCTCGGGTTTAGAATTTTTTTGAGGGGGTATATTTTCTCTGCTCATGACTTTCCACTGCCAAAGACTCCTTCCCTGTCCCCTCATTTATGTCTCCTAACTGTAAAATTTTTTCAGTCTACTATCCCTGACTGTTTCTGTAAAATATTCAGTTGAATGCTGTGTAGAGGCTGATATTCTAAGGAAAAAGACCATAGACAAGAGCTGTTTACTCACAAAAAACCCCCACAAAGTGCATGAGTTATTTGGAATCCTGTTCCTGAGCCAAACCTACTAAGTTTTGATTTGGTTCAGAATACCTGGTGTTAAGAATTTGTTGGATGTTTTGCTGGCAGGAGAGTGATCGTCCAGACCTGAGTAACTTCATGGAGAGCGGGGAGTGGGTGATGAAGGATTACCGAGGCTGGAAGCACTGGGTTTACTACGCTTGCTGCCCTGACACCCCCTACCTGGACATCACCTACCACTTCCTCATGCAACGCCTGCCCCTCTACTTCATTGTCAACGTCATCATCCCCTGCCTGCTCTTCTCCTTTCTAACAGGGCTCGTTTTTTACCTACCCACAGATTCAGGTATGTAAGTTTATTCGTTCTACTTCCATAGAAATTGCTCTTCTAAGAAATTCCTGAGAAATTCACAGTGTTTGAAACCATCAGCCAACTTGAAGGCCAGTGCATGCTAAAACTGGACATTTCCACTGAAAGTAATGGCTTTAAATATTCTGCAAAGAAAGGATAAGTGCTGAAAACTGAAACTATTGATATAAATAAATGGGGGTGCTTTCCCACAGAAATTGCTGACTAGCTGTCCAGTTAACTTACGCAAACTAAAGATTTAGCTGGGTAATTTTTATGTTTTGCCATAGGTAGTCAGTGTGTTAGTATGTCCAGCAGTAAAATGAGCACACAGGGCTGACAGAGGCCCTTCTGCATTTTGTCAGAGCAGAGAGCTTGTTACCTGCTCACACACACATCACCTCGTGTGACACAGAGTAATCCTGACCTGTTCTGGCCTCCTTTGTCTCTGCTGAGCCACTCATGCTCCCTGCAACCATTTCCTCTGCTTCATTCTTTTTGCCTTCTGTCAGCTTTTCATACCACTTAATTGCAGTGTAAGCCCCTTCTTATTAAATACTTGATGTATTTTTTCAAGTGGAAAACTTTCTACAAAGTTGAACTGGATTTAAAAAAATGTGTGAATAATGTTTTGTAATTCATTTTTGACACCCTCCACATGCAAGGAGATCTCGCATAGCAACTGACCTGATGTCAGATGTGCTTTTAGTCTGCTCTCTCAGCCCAGAGACAGAGAGTAAGGGAAGCAAACCCTCAGGAAGCTGTGGAGCAAGCACGAAGGTGCACATGCTGCATTGCTCAAAATGCAGAGCCCACGAAATGCTCCTAGCAAGTAAAAATATTCAGCACCCACACCTCAGCCTGGTCATTCCTGGTAATTCCCACCTTAGTGCTGGAGCTGATGCTGTTAGGCTCTCAGGTTTGCCAAGCCTACTTGCTGCTTTGGATGCTGGCAGAGATGATGGCACTGCAAGTGCACACAGGTGTTTGTGTGAACAGCTCTCATCCACATTTTGCTTCTCAAATCAATGCTCTCTGTACTGAATGATAGGAGCAGCAATGATTTTGGGGGACTTTTTTATGACAGGTGAGAAAATGACCCTCAGCATCTCTGTCCTGCTGTCTCTGACTGTGTTCCTGCTGGTCATCGTGGAGCTGATTCCCTCCACCTCCAGCGCAGTGCCTCTGATTGGCAAGTACATGCTGTTCACCATGGTGTTTGTCATCGCCTCGATCATCATCACCGTCATCGTCATCAACACCCACCACCGCTCGCCCAGCACGCACACCATGCCCCCCTGGGTCAGGAAGGTGAGCTCTGTGCCTTGGCACACCGGCTGCTTTCCACCAAATGCTCCATGTTTTATTGGCAGGTCTTCTAATAAAAGTCAAAAAGAATTGGGGTGGTAAATGCATCATGTTAAAGAGCACAAGAGCCAGTGTTTACTACTTAGCTGTGCATAAAGTCAGCAAGATTGTCAAAGTGCTCCTTGAGGTAACAGAATTGTCCACTGGGGTAGAGCCTTGCAGGGAACAAATGAGACAAAACATGGGCAGCTAAAGGTAGGGAATGGGAAAAGAAAATATCCATCTGGACTCGAATTATGTATCCTGGCCTAATTCTCCACTGACTGCAAGGCGCTGCTGCTTGCCAGTGACCAGCCACCAGCCTGCATGAGTGCAGAGCACAAAGGCCACTGGGGATACCTGAGTTCAGCATCCTATTTTGCAAAGAATGGTTTAGCAAAAGCTAAAAAATCTTCTCTGTACTTTTCCAGTATACAGTTGCTCTGCAGCCCTTGGGAGATCCTTGCACAGGAGTCTAAATGGTAATCATAAGACATAGAAAAAATTGGCTGTCTGTCATTACAAGTTCTTTGCCAGGGAGATAGTATCAAAGATCATCTGATTTATTCAGTAATCCTTGCTGTTTTGAAGCCTGCCTGGGTTCATTCTAAACCATGACACGAAAGGAGGTTTTTCTGTGTATTTCTAATTATGTTTTTAAGGTTACAGCTTATGTTAGATTCCCTCTGCGGCATAAACAACCCCTGCAGAAGGGAAATTTCAACAGGAAATGCTGCATGCGCTTAACATTGCTCTGGCAGCAAGTCTCTTACTGTAAATCTTATATGTCTGTATAGCAAACGTTCATAATAGCAAAATCAAACCTAAGTAGCCCAAAGAGTTTCTTTGCAGTCCATTCTTCAAGTCAGATTTGTAGGCAATGTGTTTCAAGTTAGATGGGATGGCTCGAGCTCTGTCAGCCCGTGCCAGCTGAGGATGTGCTTCACCCTCTGCCTCATGTGTGGATGTTTGCTGTAGGGCAGGGGGATGGCTGGCAGCAAACCCGCTGCAGGCCTGCGGGGGACTCCCTCTGCCCCGGGACACGAGCTGACAAAAGCCCCGGTGTAACTAAGGCGTGGGCTGTGGCACAGTCCGAGAGGGAATCTGCAGCAGCCCCAGCACGGGAAGCGTCTGGGAGGGGAGAGGCTTGTCTTTGTTCAGCACAGCTGCAGCTGTGACACAGCCCCACAGAGCAGCAACTGTCATCTTCTCCCTTTCTTTTCAGATCTTTATTGACACAATCCCAAACGTCATGTTTTTCTCTACAATGAAACGACCATCAAGAGACAAACAAGACAAAAATATTTTTGCAGAAGATATTGATATTTCTGACATTTCTGGGAAGTCAGGTTCTGTGCCTGTCAACTTCTACTCCCCGCTTACCAAAAACCCAGATGTGAAAAATGCTATAGAGGGAATCAAATACATTGCAGAAACGATGAAATCGGACCAAGAAGCCAGTAATGTAAGGCCTTTTTTTTGTGCATGATTCATTTCTAGCTTTCAGGTTGCTACATCTTACTTTTTTGGCAAAATATCCCTGCCTTACAAAAACACTCCAAGCCCCAGTTTGGCTCTAGCAGCGAACAGTCTTCTCCCCTTGAGGGAGTCAACAAGGAGCAACAAATAATTGTCACAGATGTTAATTGAATATTGGCTTCCCAAAATAATAGAAAAGGAAAAAGTGTCAGTGCTAAGGTTTTCTTATGTGATATGTGAAGCCATAGAGATGGAGTGTCTGTGAGTAGGAAACCAGTTTCAAGAACTGTAAGCAAGTTCCAAAACACATTTCTTCTGTCTCTCACTCAGGCATCTTGCCCCTGTAGTAAGATCAATCCTACTGCTTTTGAAAAGCCAGGAAGCAAGGCAAACTCCAAAAGCCTAGTAGTGTCATCTGAGAAGTGTTAAATGTAACTTACAAATTATCTTTCCACTTTTGATAAGGTTTTGTTTTATTCCTGAATACAAGTAGTCCCTCCAAATTAAGTATGTTATGAGCTACTCTGATTACTGACTTTTTCCACATTGCAAGCCAAAGGAAGGATAAAAGCATATAGTCACACGTGGCAGTGTTCCCTAGGAAAACCTAGCTCTGCCTCCTTCTAGCACATTCAGTACAATTAACCCCTCTTTTATTTCAGCTTTCACAGCTCACACAGCTTTTGCAGGGGTAATTGAGTCCTGGTATTTCACCTTCCTAGGTGGTTATAGACCTCTCCTGTTGAGCAGCAGGCTAGTCTGAAAACAGGGAGCTCTCGGACAAAATAATTTGACCCACTCTCTTGAAAAGGAGGTGCTTCCTTCCCATGGACAGGATTTACACCACGGTGTTTGTTCCTGTGATCAAATTCCTGGAGCATGTGAAATGGCTCTGGCTGTAGTCTCATGTTCCCCGTGACTCCTTCGCCTCTCTGCAGACAAATTGTTGTCTTCAGCAGGGCTGGCGTGGCTTCAACATCTCTGGGCTCCACTTCCTCCCTGGCTTACAAGGAGGGTCTTCAGGTTACCAGCAAGTGCCCCCTTCGGAAGTGGGGCCCAGCTGTTTGTGTCATCTGGACACTAGTGATTTATCACTTCCAGGGGGTTTCAAAAGTCAAGTTCCCTAAATAAACCTAAGGTTCTGAAGGCTATCACTTCATTGCATTTGCTTCTGAGCCACCTCAAAACAGTAGTGATTGTCAGTGTCCTCTAGATAAATTACAACAGCCTCTTCTACCTGTGGGAGAACCAAGGCACAAGCAGAAGGTGCTTTAGGCCAGCACAAGTCACTCCTTCAGGTGGAGTTCCAGGGTGGAAATCAGGAGCCCTGCTGTACTCAGTGCCTTGCACTCTGCATGCTCTTACTGTGCCGGGTTCCCACCAAAAGCATCCAGTGAAAAGGTACAGAGTAAGTGGTTCATGGTGTCCCACAACTAGAAAAAAGACTAATGGAGCTACCAAGAAGGTTTTACAAGGCATTAGAGTGTATGGAAAGCAGGGGTTAGGGTTAAATTATTAGGAATTGCCTAGCTATCCCATGAGAACAAAAAAGCAATGGAAAAACAAAAGTAATTTGGGTCAAACTAAGCATTTTGCTTTCAAGATTTTAAACTTTCTTTCAGAAGCAACAATTGGTCTAATAATTAAGCTTTTCAACATTTTTTAAATGAAATTGTTCAGCAAATGGCCAGGGTTTCTGGTGAGTTTAGTGTTGAAACTTGTATTTCTAGGTTGCTTAGGCTTTCTTAACCACTGACCTGCTTCTGAGAAGAAAATGAGCATTTTTTTGCATAGCAATAATAAAGACACTTAAGGAAGAGCCTTCCCCTTGTTCAAGACAGTAAATTACAGGAATGCTGTAACAAACAGTGCTCTGCAGAGATTTTACCATCTCCTTTGTTTCTTTCCCAGGCTGCAGAAGAATGGAAGTTTGTTGCAATGGTGCTTGATCATCTCCTCCTTGGCATATTTATGCTAGTTTGTTTTATAGGAACATTAGCTGTATTTGCTGGTCGCCTTATTGAATTAAATCAGCAAGGATGAACGTCAGCTGGAAACTATTTGCTGCCCCAGAACATCTGAAAGCATCACAACCATCAGAATCTGGCCAGCCTCTGAAAGGTTCACTGACAGAAATCAGTAACCACTGGGAAAGAGCAGGGATAATAAAATGTAAGGCCCCGTACTTAGCACTTCTGAGCTGCTGCTCAGTAGCATTTAATTGCCAAAAAGAAACACTTGCCTTAGTGGTAAAATTGAATGGCTGACAGCCAGGTTTTGATCCGTTTTACCCTTTATTAAAAATGTTAATGTATAATAAGATTGTCTGACTTTGTAAGCAACAGATACTATTCCAGTGAAGTCAATAGCAGTGTAATATGCTTTAGCTGAGCTGTAAATCTGTATCCAACTTTGGCATTCAAGCTGGCTTTAATATCTGTTCTGTGGCTTTTGTATTAGCAGAGTCTTGTATTAGCAGACTCCTCTGCTAACGCTTGATATAACCGCCAGAAAAATCTCAAACTCCACGCTTGATTTTCATGCACAAACCTGAACTGACTGACTGTCATGCAGGACTCTACCCATAGAATCTCTTGCTGCAGCAAAGGGGAGAGACTTTTCTTTACAGTGGGAAGGATCCAACCTGTTTCTAGAATAACCTCCACATTCAGCCTACTCTACTCTTGCAAGGTTGGTTTCCACGCTGCACCTCTGACCTCGAGGGTGTTTATTGAGCACAGCTCTCCCTGTTTCCGAAGCTGTCCCCTGCCCCGCCAGGCCGCCGGCGCTGCTCGGCTGCGGCTCCCAGCCGTGCCCGTGCGTGGCTGCCAACGGGAGCGCTCCTCCCGGAGCAGCGCGGGAGCGGGCCCGGCTTCGCTCAAAAGTTGAGCAGCAGCTCGCTCTGGTGGCTAAAGCAAAGCACTGCTGCCTCTGCCTGCCCGACACCGCCGCACTTTGTTTACTCCGCATTCGATGCAAGCAAAAAGCCTCTCTGCGTTCAAATAATGCCATGTGGCAATACCAGCAGCGCTGCCTCTTCTTCTCAAACATAAATAAGGATGGGTGGGGCAACTGCGACAAGTTACTCATCTTTTCCAGCTGGTTGTCCAAGCCAAGAGCACTACTTTGCTAACAGCTGTAAACAATTTAGTAAAATAATTCGTATTATGTTAAAACGCGTCATGCCTGCAGAGGACAGGCATTTGAAGCACTAGAGGGAAATGAGGCACTTGAGCAACACTCCCAGCATTGCGTAGTGTTTGCCGGACAATGTTTTGGTGAGCTGCAGTCCTGAGCAAACAGTTTGTCTGGGGCGATAGATCACTTGTAGCGCTCTGCTCTGCTTTTACGGTTTAAAGGATGGTAATCTTTGCCTCCCTGGATGATCATTGACCCTGTAAGCGAAGGCCAAAGATGTATTGCTGGGCGCCACCTCTGCTGACAGAGGGAATGTTCGCTGCAGCTGGCTTTGTCTCCGGTGGGAATTCCCAGCTCGAAGCCCCTGCGGGAGTCAGCGGCTCCCTGCTCAGACGAGCTAAGCTGCAGCCTAACGGTGCCTGGACCTTAATTTGAGAGCCTCTGATTGGCACTGAAATTGGCAGAACAATCCTCTTAGAGCAGCATGTGGTTGAATCTTAGCATTAAAAATAAACAGCAAGTAACGAGATTCATGGTGAGCACCTACAGTATCTTTGTTCAGCTTCCCCAAGGCAGATCTGAGACTTGGCCTCCAAATTCCCCCTCTTTGTGTGCCAGAGTGAATGTGTGCACGTGTGTACCTGCCTGCCAGCTTCTCCTGCTCTCCTTATACACAGCTAGGTACCAGTGCTTTCCTTCCACTTCCTCAGAAAAAGGTTTGAAACTATTTATTCAAAACTTGTCATTTGTGATGCTTTAACCTGTTTTTTAGGCACAGCAAATCTTCTGCCTTTCTGTCACTTTGACTCTTGATGAACTAGTTGTGTCTCAAAAGATGTGACAGCAGGCAAAAATAAATGCTAACAACTTCCCTTCTTAAGTTGCAGATTCCAGGCATTGTACTCTGACTCTCCAAACAGAGTTCTCCAAGCATCAAATAGGCACATGTTTTTCTTGCTTTTCTTTTTTCTTTTTTCTTTGTTTTTTGTTTTTTGCTTTGCTTTGCTTTGAATACTTGGACTGTACCAGCCTCTGTTTTCTCTTCCTAGATCACCTTTATGATACATCTTTCATGCATACCACTAAGATCCCCTGTTACCAGTATCCATCCACTGACAGAATATCCTTACCGACCTGCAGACTACCTCTTCTCAACTGCTACTGTGCTTTCAATGTCAGCCCCTGCTAAAATAGTAGCTTTGGAGCTTGTAAATGTTCTGTCACAGTCACAGAAAATCCACTGTACACATATAAGTATGTATAGTCTAATGATTTCTCGTTTACAGCTCTGTAGCCCCCCCTTGCAACCTTAACACAAACTCTCTCCTACATGGGTTGGATCAGCAGCCCCAGGGAGATGACCCTGGATAATTGCAACCCACGCATGCATCTCTGCTACCTCATTGTTTTAAACAGGCATATTTCAGCCTGGAGCTTCAACTTACAAATCTCATGATAAGCAAAGAAAGAAACAGGCATCACATATTGTTAAATTTCTCTAATAAGTGTAAAAAATAATGACATGTAAACATCGTGGTGCTGAAATAAGCAGACCTCATTTAAATCAAAGCAGACCAGGGGCATCTGGGTGGGAAGGTGTTGCTTTTGTAGTGATAGTACCTGGAGCAGTTAACTCCCATCTTCTTGCTACTAAAGCTGCTTTTGTTCACTTTGAGCTTGTTGATAACACCATATTTATATCCTTAGTAGAATAGCTTCCTGGAATGTCTCCATCTTTTTCAGCTTGATTCTCTTTCTAGTTTTCAAATCATTTGGCAGTTAACGTTCCCCTTCCCATCCATTTAGCTGACCTTAGCTACTCTCTACTGTGCCATGGATATGTTGCTCTCAGAGATGCAGTCACTGCCAAATCTCTTTCCTCTTTGGCACTTGTGCTTTTCGGGAGACCTGGCTTTTCTGAGAGGCTTATTTGAATTTTCACAGTTCCTTATCTTGTACCAGCTCCAAGGGAGCAGTTTCACCTCTGCATGAGTCTGTAATCAGAACAGGCTGCTGCTCTCCATCCTCACCAGACAGCTGAGCTGAACTCGATGTCCTTATTCTGTCTCTTCAGCCAGTTGGATCTCGGCTCTGTAAAATGTAGTTGAGCTGATCAAGAGAGAGAACAGGAAAATGACACTTGCTGAACCCCAAGCACTTGACAATGAGCTCGTGTGCCAGGTGTAATCATTCATCCACCACCAGCGCTTGGGTCCCACAGCCTCCTTCAGTTTGAGAGTGTTTTAAAAATCAGAACATTGTTTCAGGCAATTGCAAGACAGTTTAAGTACTCTTTTTTTTTCTCCCGAATGTAAGTTGCTGCCAACCTCCTTGCTGTGGCAGTCTCCCCAGAGAAGTGTGAAAGCAGCGTGAGTTTCATCAGCCTGCTGACTCAGCAGTTCCTGTTTCCACAGCTGAGGCAAGCCACAGCGGGTAGGGACAGCGGGGCAATAGGGAATGTGTAACACAGGACCCACATAAGTGCATAAACACTGTGCTGCTGCTGGAGACAAGGAGTACATTACCTCCCTGAAAGGTTTGTTTTCTGCTATGGGGACAGGCAAGATATCACCTTTAAAGTCGCTGATAGTTCAGCACATCAGAAATGTTTTTGACTTTGGACACTTCTAGAAGGTTGCTGTCCTTGGCTCCAGTCACAAGACCTCACAGTTTCATATGTTTACTAGTGCTAGATAAATTCTAGCACAGCCTTCAGGCCCCTAGGCATGCTGCTGTCTATAAATTACCCCTCTCTTTTCTTAAAAATTGTGAATCTGATAGAAAGTCTCCCAAGCTTCTGTCACCTGAAGGTTGCACAGATACTGACTTCTAACAGAGCTCTAGAGCACTCATCTCTTTCTGAAATTCAAAACCCAATACAGAAAAGGCAAAATAATCACACTTCAGTCACAATAAAGTCTAAGAGACTGACACAGCTATGGAAAAGAGCCAACCTGTAGACAAGCATTTCCATGCCCACTGTGAGAACATTGCTGAGTCCTGCTGGCTGCAGGTGGGTTATCTACAGCAAGGACAGGACAATTTCACTTGTTACCATGCAACAGGCCAGCCTGAGCAGCAGGCAGAAGTCCAAAGGAGTTGTAGTCTACTGCATCACAGCAATGA
Source organism: Molothrus ater (assembly GCF_012460135.2). NCBI lineage: Eukaryota > Metazoa > Chordata > Aves > Passeriformes > Icteridae > Molothrus > Molothrus ater. The sequence goes on from NC_050484.2 coordinate 17,012,898, forward strand.
CGGATCACTCAATGGATTCCCCAGAAAGGGACAATTTTTCCTAGCAAAGGTTGTCACCATTTCCTGTCATCCCAGCACAAATCTCCCATTGCAGCACATCTTCCCAGCTTCTAAAAGCTGAGCAGATCTGTATCAGTGTATCTATTTATCCCATATGGAGCCTGGATTAAACACATTACATGGTATTTCCCCAGCATGTAGACAAGAGGAAGCTGTTTGCCTCTACGTGACTTTTCAGCTAACCAATGACCCAAATGCAGTTTGCTGTGCTGAGGAACCTCATGTGGATCTGTGACCCTCTTAAGAGGGCTTTGGGACTGTAAAGACAGTAAACACAGACTACCTGCAGTTTTACTATTTGTGAGCACTGAAATTTTTGCTTGCAAGCTAATCTACATTGTGTGTATGGGTGAGAAAAGGGTGCACATAAAAAATTGTACCAGTTTTTGTGTTTTCTTGTAGTGCTCCAAGCATACAATGACACAGAAACAGAGACATGACCTACATAAAAGCCTGGCAAGGTTTCCAGCCTTCCACTGAAGACAGCACAGTAATGCCATTGCTCTTATGACAGCGTGTCTCACCATAATGCTGTGCCTTCAGGCAACAGCTCATCTCCCGAGGAAAACATGAAAGTTGCAGCAGGTTAACCTAGCACACAGGTTACTCAGTCTTTGACCTTGCTGGGACATGTTGCTACAAGTGAATCAAGAGCATATTTCAGTTCTCCAGGACACCTGTCCCTAACATTTTTATTTTAGATAACAGTGTTATATAGCTGCTGGGCTGGACCATGTCTACACATGGAGTAAACAGAAACCATCTAAACACCTCCAAAATGCGAAATCCTACAGAGACAAAAGCATGTGAGATCAACATCGGCTCAAATAGACACTGAGGACACAGTTCTTGCACTTCAAACCTTGCTCCTATCTGCACAAGCTACTCCATTACATACAGCTGGGCATTTTTCCATCCAAAACCTCAGTGTTGGACATAAAAACGTGAACAGAAATTTTGTTTCTAGAAAACTTTCAGTCAAGCTGAGGGGGGAAAGGGAACAGAATCTATTGCTTGCCTGGCAAAGCAATCTCTGCATGAGTTAATTGAGGTATGAAACGCAAATACCTTCTGGGGCATCCTGCAGAGATGGGTAATTGACCTTCCCACATTTCAGTATACTGCAAACCTTAACAGGGAAAAAGCAAGCATCTCTTTCCCACTGTTTAATTACGTTTCTGCTCTACCGTGTGTCTCTGCCTGGTGCCTTGCTATTCCCCAGGTGAACTACCCCTTTCCCGCTGGCTGCCATCGAGGCCATCGAGGCAGGTCGGGAGAACAAAGCGTGCTGCGAGCTCGGTGGGCAAGGGGAGCCCCGGGAGCAGGGCCGGGAGGAGCGGGGCTGTGCGAAGGGATGGCAGTGCGGGCGGCACAGCTGCCCCAGCCGTGAGGGCACGGCCGGGGAACCGCGGAGGCTTTGAACGGGATGTGTCCTCGGCAGAGCCACCGAAGTCACAGTCCAGGCCGTTGGCACCTGGGGACCCGAGGCCATCTCCCTGTAAGGGGCTCTCTGAAACTCTGCTGTGAACTCCCACTGGGCAGCGGGCACAGAAAGACGGGGCAGGGCCATCACCGGCACCCGCGCCACCTGGGAAGGGCCATCCCACGGGGAGCCCGCTCCGCCGGCCGGGCTCAGGGGCACAGCGCGGGGGACGGCCCGGCCCGGCCCGGCTCGGCTCGGCTCTGCGGGCCCGGGGCATGTGCGGCGGCGCGGGCGGCGGGGGAGCGGCGCCCCAGAGCCGCGCCGTAGAGCCGCTTCCTGCCGCTATAAATAGCGCCCGGCCCAACATGTCCCGGCCGCCGCAGCGGCTGCAGCGCCGGCGGGACCCGCCGTGCCCTCCCGCCGCCTCGCCGGCACGGAGCGCGGTAAGGGGGCTGCGGGAGCCGCGCGGGGCTCCCGGCGGGCGGGGCGGGGGGCTGCGGGGCGGGCAGGGCTCCAGCGGCCGCCGCGCTGGGGCGGCTCGGCACCCCCGGCCCCGCGGGACGAGCGCCCTGCGGGTACAAGGGTCGGGAGCCCAGTCTCGCCTCGCGCCTGTCTGCTCTTTCTCTCTTTTCTTCCAGACTGCTCTGTCTCGGGCTGGACGCGTTTCTCCTGCCTCCCGAAGCCGTGCTGGCAGGCTGGGATCCCTCCCTGCTTCCCCTCCATTCCCGCTTCCCCCGGGTTGGGCGCGTGCCCGCGGAGGCGGCTGGCGCTGCCTCGGGCGCAGCCCCCGGCCCCTCGGACCGTGCCTGTGCCCGGGCTGCCAGGGACGGGGCTGCTGGCGTCCTTGTCCATCTTTGCTGCTCTACAGCCACGGCTGTGAAATCCTGGCTGCCGTGTCAGGGTGGGGAGAGCCTCGCTGGGCTGCGGCTCACGCTGGAGCCGGGGCACACACCGCTGCCTGCACGTGTGGCACCCACGCTGGGCATCCTTGTTTGGTCACACACGCAGGTGTTCGTGTCGCAGCCTCCCTCAAGTGCTCATCTGCAGCGGATGTTGAGGTGGACCGTGTAGTTAGGCTGTATGGTGGAGTCAACAGAGCGGGTCTCTGCCCTCTGAGCTGGCTCTTGGGGACTTTTTGGGAGGAATCAAGTTAGGGAACCTCAAGTGACCAGTCTTCAAGTTTGAGCTTGTCTTGCACTTTGTTTGCCTCTGCTGCTCTAATGGCTGTGTTTCATCTTCTAATGAACACCTTCTGGAGTGCAGGGCTATGTGCCTGCTCAGAGAGTAGGTGCTCCTCAGCTACCACGTAGCGTGTGTGAGCAGCCTCTCTAAAGCAAACGTGATAACAGCACTTGTCTCTGGCACCAAGGTGTGCGTGTTCAGGAACCACCACGAGGTACTTCTGAATTATTCCTTTACTCCTGAAGTGTGTTCTCAAAGACAGGGCTGTAATAAGCAGCTGCTCTCAGTTTTGACCTTCAGGGGATGGGCAGTGTGTTTTGCTTCTCATTCACATCCTTTTTAACTCTGTCAACCTTCCCATCTGTTTCTTCTGTCCACTAGCTCTTCCAAGCCCAATTTGGGAGGATGGTGCAGAGACCCAGGAGGCCACATAAAAAAGAAAAGGTCCTCTCAGAGCCTCGGCTTGGGAGCCTTGCCTTCAGTGAAGGTGGGAGGCATGGCAGTGCACTTTTTCAAGTGCTGTAAAGCACGAGGCCAGCTGAGCTGGCACGTACTTTCCCCTCTGCTGTGAGGGGAAGGAGCAGATAAGGAGGAAATACAGCTGTTCCAGAGCACTTCTGCCCTCTGTCCAGCCGGAGCATGTGAGGGGGGAGGACCTACGCAGAAAGAGATTCAGGAAGAGAGTATGAGGGTGGGGAGGGGCCGGGGGAGGAGAGGAAAGCTACAAATGGGGAAGAAAAGCTCTTTATGTATGCACAAATGTTATTTAAAGATCTGTTTAGCTAGAGCGAGAGCGAATAGCCTGAGATTATGAGATTGTATCTCTTGAGCCCCTGTTATTGTTCCTCCAGAAAGTGCTGCTTTTCATTCCTCAAGTATTATGTATGTCTTTCTGCCTCACTCTTCTAGGCTCTTCAGCATCCTCTGACCTCAAGCTGAGCAGGACATTGCCCTTAGCTTCTGCCTGTCAAATGTGTAGTTCTCTGTGTTGTACATGAAATGATTATTCCCATGGTTGGTTAAGGCAAGTTTCTGAGGAATGTGAAGCAAGAGGCACGCCAGTCCTGTGGCTGGCCTTGACTGGAGTGCAGGCATTTTGGGACAGGGGCTGTGCCTGGAGGCTGTGGTTGCTCTATGTGTTATCCTTGGCAGCTTAGGGATTCCTGCCTCTGCTCCTGTCCCTCCCACCCTTCTCTTCTGTCTTATTGCTGCTCACCTGTTCCTCTGGCTGTGCTGCAGCTGCTTCAGCCTTTCCCAGTTATCTCTGGGGTTGTGCTGAGTAGCTCAGAAGTCTGAGTAAAAGAGAGCTGCTACTCCCTTGTCTGTAGAGAAGTTCCCTCTCAGCCCTGTGCTGACTCTCTCCTGCCTCCTCCTTTGACATCCCTCACCCCAACGCCTGGGAATTAAAGCAGTTGAAACTCTCTAGCTATGTCCTAATTACTGCTGCTGCCTTGCTATTTCTTCTGAAATTGCACTTCCAGCTTTCTCCAGGATTAGTTTACTCTCTGAATGGCATCAGGTAGTAAGGTACAGTCTTTTGGGGCTGCACGGCTACAAGACCACTAAACCTTTTTTTTTTTTTTTTTCTTAATGGAAAACCCAGTTACCTACTCCAGCAGGGTTTCACTGCTTTTACCTGTGTAGTACAGACAGAACTCAAAGTGTGCATCTAAGAAAAGGTATTGGCTGTGGAAAGAGCAATTTCCCACCTGTGAAAACAGTATGATCTTTACATCTGATGACATCCAGACACCAAAAAGGCCACTGAGAAGCACGAGCAATGCTAATCCCTTTGAGAAGGGAGCATGCTGCAGTATTTATCTCCATTGCCTACACTACATAAAGTTCTAACAGCTATTTAGTTTTCTGCCCTGCTTATATAAACACCCATCTGCTTTGTGGGGAGAAAAGAGTGCATGTTGGTGTTGTCTGACAATTGTGACATGACAGGAAGTTATAGGCTTCCTTTGGAGCACACGTGTTGTTGATGGCATACATGTACAATTTAGTAAAATGTCTTTATGCAGCAGCTTTGAGAAATTTTCAGTGCTTTTAACTACCTTGAGTATTCATCTGGTTAATGGACTTATGTATAGAAACCATATAAAATAATGATGCAGCAGAAGGGTGGGTTTCTTTAAAGTTTATGCTTTTGCCAAGGTAAACATATCTTAATTATGGTTTCTTCACAATAATGAAGTGTTATCAAAAATTTAAATCTCATTAAATACCTCTATGTTCTTTCTACTGATTTCTCTTATTCTTGACTCCAGCACTTTCTCATTTTCTTCATCTGGTGCACTCTTAACGTTTGGTCTGTGGGGTTATAAAAAGGACTGTTTACTGTCTTGGTTCAGAGTCTGTGGTGCTAGCTGTGTCTGAGTAGACGTGTGGAGACCCAGTATATGGGGAGATAATTAAATTCTGGGATGGTAGAACAGATTTTGGTAGTACTGAAGAAGTGGGTACTATAAGTAGCCACCACTCTTCAAGGCAGCTGTCTATCCTGTGTGCAGTTAAGACCTACTTGTTTAGCTCCTTACTTCAAAGAGGTATGTGAAAACCTGTTATTGAATAATAACTGCTGAACTGTTAGTTGGCAAACAGCCCAGAAAAGGCATTATTAAAAAGTAAATTTTAATAAAGATGTCTAAAATCATGCTTTAGTAGGCTGCTTTGTTTAAAGTAATTTGTGTGCTTGTGGTGACCAGTCTGATAATGCAGTGTTCACCAAGTACATGCATGAATTTGTCTGGGTATCTGAAGAGCAGGAAGGAGAAGTAACAAACTGTTTACTATGTTAGTACTCTGTTGTGATCCTCTTGGGGACTGTGTCACTGCTGCTGAGCTGAGAGTGAAATCTGAATAGTGAAAAAGTTATTTTTTTCAGTGCAATAACCCTGAACATCAAGGCCCTGAAAGGTGCTGGAGTTGCTCTTCATCCTTGCAGGCACACAAGTCTGCAAGTGCAGCTGTCCTTGGGCCTCGTCCAGCACAGTTCACACAGATCACTCAAGAGTGTCTCTGAGGCTGGAGACGCAAGTGGCGGGGGAGCAGTTTCGTCTCAATCAGGGACATCAAAGGAGCTCAGAATAGAAAGTTTTTCCTAATTCCTGGAAGGAGATAAACGGGAAGCACAAGGAGTAGTTTGAGAGTCTGTTTTGTAACACTTAACTCAGCCGTAACTTCATTAGTGTTCTTCATTTGGATCCAATTACACATAAGTATGCTTTGGAGTTAAAATGTATAGTTTTGTAATTCCTTAAACTACTAATGTTGTGGGAGCAGAAGTTTCTGAGTTTTAATGTGTTCACGTGCAGCCCTCATCTTTGATGTGCTCAGTGTGTGTATGTATGGAGCTCCCACCATTTCCTTCTGGGCTCAAGCCCACGAGAAGGACCCTCCTGTGTGCCTGTGCATGCTTTCATGAGAGCCCTCTTTCTGTTTGTGCTAAGCTTGAGCTCATAACTCCTGCTGAAGAAACTACAGGATATTCTTCAATGGGAAGTAGTACAGATGTTAAAAAGAAATGCAGCAGCTTTTCTTTTTAACAGCAGCTTCAGTGAGCAGCTTCAGTGAGCCCAAAATAGCTTCTGCATGTTTCTCTTATCATAAGTTCAGGAAAAGGGGTGATTCCCTCTTCTTCCCTCTCTCTAATATTTTGAGTCCTCTGAAATCCTCTTGCCATGAAGAGCAGGCAGTGTGGAGCAGGCTTCCTCTGTATTCTTCTGGACCCTGACTTAACAGGGCCAGAAGTGAGCCCTAAACAGAAATTGCATTCCTTGGCACAGAGTCGTGCTTCAAAGAAAAATTTCCACTGAGGTCCTTGGTGGTGAGGAGGGCTAACCACTGAAACTGGTTGTCCAGAGGAATTGTGGAGTCTGTTGTTGGAGATGATCTAAAAACTGGGTAAGGCCTGAGCAATCTGCTTGAAGCCAGGTTATCCCTGCTCTGAGCTAGATGAGATCCAGCAGTTCCTTCCAGCTGGCTGTTTGCCATGTTTGTGCATTACGGGGGAAGCATGGCTGCCTTTGTCCCCAAAACCAGTGAGAATAAATGTAGTCTTAAAATATCTGAAAATGGCCTTGACAATTCTGAATAAAGACTTCAAAAATTGAAGTATGTAGAGAAGCATAGTGTAAGAAGGTAATTTTGCCCAAAGTCTCATAACAGCAGGTCAGTAATAGTGCTGGGAGAGGATCATAAATCTCCCGGCTGGCAGACTAGTGCCTTGGTAGCTAAAAGATTTTGTCTTCACACATAAAACTACCTCCTTTCTACTCAACTATTTTCAGATCATTTGGTAACAGAGACTACACTTACCTGCTGAGAGATATCTTTCTTTTTTTTTTTCCCCTTATCAGTCGTGTTCATAGGGAGTTTTAGTAGTAAAGAAAAATGTAGTGCATTGACTTTTTCAGAAACCTAGAAAATTTGATCTGGAAAATAATTTGGTGAAATAAAGACAAGAGCTGCAAAGGAAATTTTTAGAAAGTGATGTTATTCCCAGTTAGTTGCACAACAATTAATCTCATATTTTTTAAGAGCAGAAAATAGCAGACGAAGCTGTACACTGAATCCAAATTTGAATCTCTCTTTGTTTAAAAAAGAAAAATCACTTGAAAACTTCTAAAAACCTGGAAGCTAAGAAGAACACAGATCAGCATTTTAGAGAGTATCATGGAAGGAGTTAAGCTGTGAGTTAACTGCATCTGTGTTTCAAATCCAAATGCTATGAACAAGGCACCATTCAGATCTTCAGTTGTAAGTTTTGCTGAATTCGTTATGCTGCGTTTTTTTTAATTCTGTTCAGCGGAGAAAAAAGAAAATCATGTCAGATGAAAAAAATCATTACTGTTGTTTTGGTAGCTTGTTTTTTAAGTGATGAAGTAGGATTTTTTTTTTTTTTTTTTTTTTTTTTTTTTTTTTTTTTTTTTTTGTCTAGCACTTACGCAGGTCATCTGCTAAGTATTAGCAGCTGTGGAACGGTGGAGTTGCATAAGCATAACTAAAAGTCAGTGGAGCCTTGCACCATTCTGCAGATCTATCCATTGCTTATTCTCCACAACAACAGATCAATTTTGTAGCTCAGTTGACACAAATCCCTAAATGTTAAGAGGGCATCAGCAGGCATGACAAGTTGGGAAATCCTTTAAGTCATGGAAATCAGATAGGATAATGCATTATTTTATTGTTGCCACAACCTGCTGTCCAGTTAGGCATGTGCCTTGGTGTTCTGTGAAGAGAGCTGTGTCAGAGTAATGCCCTGGAACAGCTGAGCCTGCCAGCTATACAAACCTGATTTGTCTGGGCAGCTTGGCTTGGAAGATGGGTATGGGTGCTATGCCTGGCTGCGGTGGGAGCAAGACAAGTGTGAGTGCTCACACATGTGTCCCAGATTAGCCATGCTTAGTGATATGGCTGAATACAACAGTCTCTTTTAAGCGTTAGAAGAGGCATCTTTGCATGTGTGGAGCTGAGGGCCTGGAATGTCTTGGCAGGGGAGATACCTGCAGCGCACATGTGAGCGTGTTGGCAGCAGCAGCAGCAGCCCGAGGCTGGCAGGTCCAGCCTCTGCCCCCAGGTTTTTGATACTGGCTCAGCACATTGCAGGATTTGGTTAGCAGGGTGTGTTTCTTCCCACTGAACCTGAGGTTACAGAGAGCCTAATCTCCTGAGGTTCTGACTTTTAAGTCATAGAATATGTAATGAATTTTCTGTTCTAGACTCTGGCTTTGTTTTCAGCTTTGTTTTCAGCTTTGTTTTTTTCATCTTTTCTTTTGCTGGTTTAAAGATCTCCACAGGCAGGAAAGACTCTGAAAGGGTGAGTACAGTGTTACTAAAATATGATCCTTACAATACTTTTTCTTGGAAATTAAGGAGATAAAATAAGTTTCAGCAAATAGTGTCCCTCTAGACCGGTCCATGTACCTGGTGGCTCAGAGCTAAGCCCTGTTCCCTCTTTCAAGACTTGAACAGGAGTTTGGCTGAGCTCCCATTTTTTCCCCAGTCCTTCTATATTTTTTCTCTTTTTTCCTTTTCCCCCCACCCCTTTTCCCTGCCATTTTTAAAGCAGTGATATGAAAAGTTCAGTGAGGATGCTTCCCCAGGTAAGTGGTGTCTGTGCTGTTTCTGCTGGGAACAACAGGCAGTGCTTCATTTGCTCACCTCACCAGCAGGCTCTGAAAATGGTGGGACTTTTAGCTGCCCTGCAATTGCCTTGGTCCCTGAGGAAGGCTGTAGGTGCTTGGAAGCAAATTGCAGCTCCAGTTGAAGTAGCACTCCAGAGTTGCAAGTGTGGCATGGATCAGGAGCCTTCCTTTTTGAGTAGTCTGAACAGGATGGTAGCTGTTTGTAGCTAGCACCAGCTAGATAGATGTGGAGAACGTCTAATAAAAAATACATGGTGGTGAGTAGAAGAGAGGATTGGGTCTTCCCCCCCCCCCTCACCTCCTACCTGAGGAAAGATTCCTCAGCTGGTAATTAAAGGGTACTATTGTTTGATGGTCTTTTGGTTCAATTTGATTTGCAGTTTGGCAAACATGGACAGCATCAGCCATGTAGTACTGAGCTCTACCGTCCTGTCTTTGGTTTACTCCAACTGATCAGTCCTCCCATGACCATCACATCAGTCATTGCTCTCTTCATGTCCTCATTACCCAGCACTGACTGACCTACTTTGCCTAACATATTCCCAAAACTGTTTTCTGGCATAGGAATGCAAAATAGAGATTTTTTCACTGCTACTTTCACATTTGAAGTTACCAAAGACAGTTTTCAAAGGAAGTATTAAATGTAAACCAAAAAGGCTGCTGTGTTGTGTGTGTTGTAAGTCAAGAAGCCACTTGCTCACAGTAAGTGAGCTTGCATGACTCACTGTAGTGGTCTCTTTCTATGGATGTCTATTTGGTCAGGTGCTCCTCGTGTATTTCATATGATCGAGTGCCTTGTCTTTAATTTTAAGACCCCTGAGATAGGGAATGTATTTGAGCAGGGCCCTGTAGAATACATTTTCTATTCCAGTAGTATGAAATGAAAAATCAAAGGATAGCAATGTGGTGGTATCCCTGTGTGACGATTTCAGTTTTAGAGAGAATGCCATTCAAATGAGGCACACACCTACCAGTATATCATTGTTTATGTCTGCAGGTTACATTTTAAACCATTCCAGACCATTACTACTTTGAAACAGAAAAAGATATTCCTTAAAAATTCAGCTTTTCCATTCAATAATCCTGATGGCATCTTGGAATACAAAACTCTCAAATGGTAGCAGGCAGCCCCAAACCTTTGTTTTAATACTAGGCAGAAACAAACCACAAATAATTATCACTTGGAACTTCCTACTGTATTTTCAAATAAAAGTTCCTCATTTGATCTTAATAGGTGACTTAGGGAGGGACAAAGTAATTGCCTCATGGCACAGTTTACCTGAAATAGATTATTCTTAATTGAATTGACCAGTGTCCCTTGGGTATAAATGAACAACTCATGTTCTTATCTCATTTGAAATTAAAACTAAACCAGATAATGCTTTTCAAAGTGAAACATCTTACTCTGAGGAGTTGCTGCATACTTACACTTACTTGTACCCTTAGGTGGAACTAGAGCAATATTTATTTTTTCATTTAGTAGTTATCCTTTTCCAGGCAGCTCTCTGCAGGATCGGTGTCTCCAAGTTTTATTATAGCTTTTCCTTTTTTTTTCATTTGTGCATCCTTAAAAAAAAGTGTGCATGCTGTTTGGTGTCAAGGGGAAGACAAATTAACTTGAGCTGCTATAGGGAACTAGAAAATGAAGTGTTCCATAACTGACAAACAGCTTGAGATGACTGGACAAGTTCCCTCTTCATTCATCTAAAATGTGCCAGTTGTTTAGCAGAACATCCCTGATAATGCGAGTGAATTGCAGGGTAAAACCCAGTTGGATGTCATCATGTGCAGTACTTAAATGAGAACACTGAGGGATTTTGTGCTTCCAAGGGAAAGAATTGTCATTGTTGTCTTCTGTTTTGTGTTACTTGAAGTTCCCCAAGAAAGTTTCCTCTTAGGAGGAATAATGGAGTTTATAGTAAGAATGGTTTATGACTGCTCTTTTTTATTTGAAAGCTTTTGTAGTTCTCAGAAAATGTTTCTTCACCATCCACTCACTAATTGGCCAGACCGGGGAGGCACTGAAGAAACCATAGAAATTATACCACATGATATCTAATACCAGAGCATTTAGAGCTTCCAAGGCCTTTGCTCCAGGCCATCCATTGTGAGATATAGGCAGAAGCAAATGAAAATATAATGGGAAAACATGCAAGAAGGGAAAGTAAAAAAACCCGAAACCACGCAAAAATGTATTTTCACTTTTTTCCCTTTAGATAGAAATAAAGAAATATCCCGCTGCCATTTCTTAATGAGGCAAGGTTTTATGCCCTAGGAAGTGAGAACAAAGATACACAAAAAAATCCACTCTGAACTAGCAGAGGGTTGATAGGTGTAACCTGGGCCCAGTGCTGTAGGTGCACAGTTTGTGGTGATTGGGAGTGGGGCTGTGGCTGAGCCTCATCCCCAGGGGGCTGCAGCTCTGTAGGACAGGTGAGCAGCATTGAAAGCAATGAGCCATGGAGTGCCCAGGGGCACTGACCAACCACCAAAGGGAACAGAGGGCACACAGGTGCGATGCATGAACCATGAGGGTATAAAAGGTTGTGCTGAAGAACAAGATGGGCAGATGCCTGGAGCCCTCTGAGGTGGTGTGGTGTTACTCTGTATGGGTTGAAGCCTTCTGCTATTGTCTGGTGATACCTGTGTATCATGGCCATCTCAACTGTGCCATGCTCTGTGGCACATGCCGTGGTTCTGTGGAACGCCATTGCCGAGATGACACCAGTGGAACAGGATTGTTCCAGACAAGGTCAGGATAGCATTTTTCAGGACTTTCCTTGGAGCTGTTTTCTGTTGGGCTTCTTTTAGAAGCTTTCTCGTCTTGTCTGGTAGACACTGCTGGTTATTTTTGGAAATCACCATTCTGAAGATGGAATGACTGTTCCTTCTGCTCTAAAGCCCCAGTGCCCATGGCATCTTTGCTTAAAGTTTTGCAGGGTCGCTGTTATGTGATTGTGCTCAGGAGGAAAAAACAGATTATCTGCAGGCTTGTTTGGTGCATAAACCTGGGTGACATTGTCAAAAATTGCAGTTTAAGCTCCTGTATGAAGTCTGGCTTGTGCAGGTTGTGTTTTTTTCATTTCTCAATGGAGCATGTGACCCGTGGTATCACTGTCATTTCTTCTAACATGCATTGAATCAGGATTTCTGACCCTGCCACTAGGGAATAATGTCTGGTATAGGACAAGTGTAAAAGAACTTTTAAGTAGCTCTTGAGGGTATAATTATGGAAATAGCCTTTGGGACAGCCAAGGGTCTTCAAAATCCAAATTTTCCAAAGTGATGTGAAGTGCTAGCTTTGGCATTTGAGGCTGAGAGAATAATCCTTGTCCCATTTACCAGCAAAAAGCCCAAAGTTAAATATGTCACAAAGTTCACTTAAATCTGAACTAGAAACATCAAGTAGGTATATAAAGCCTGTATCACAGCTTGTGCAGCCGAGCTCCTGCTGGCAGCGTGTAGTGACAGGGAACAGGTGAAGAAACACCTTTAGACTCCCACAGTGCTTGGGGATGCTTTGAGGCATTGCTGGGAGAGAGCCAGGAGTAGGAGCTGACAATTCATCCTCCATCAGGAACTGCTGGGCCTGCTGGGACTTGGCCCACAGACCAACTGGAACCATTGGGCTCTACCAAAATGCCCGTGACTAATCTTTGCTACCCAAAGGGACCCATGTTTTCAGGCCAAGCAGGAGGGGTTTTAGGAGGTCTTTGATGCTTTTCTCTGTGTTGTTCTCTTAGGTCACTGTTGTGGTACAGCCTCTCAGGAAAGACAGCCAGCTTTGCTGAATAGTCTAGAAATTGGACTGTAAGGCATTTCTGCTCTTTTAGCAGCACTATTTCAGAAAGCCATGCTTCAAATTACACAGTCTGGGGTTTCTGTTGAGCATAGGTAGTGCCCTTGGAGCCATAAGCCATAAACTTAGCTGTGAATTTAATTTTTCAGTTCTCTACTATATACTTGACCTTTTGCTAGTGGGAAAGGAAAGAAGAAACAAAACACATGTAGAGGAGGATGCAGACAGATGATTGCATGTTCAGTTATAGTTGTGTATTGAACTTCTGCTAATGAGGGAGACCAGGTGCCAAGCTGTTTTGAGCCAGAATATCATACTACTGCCTCTGCTTAGCTCAGCCCTCCCATTTGGGCTATCCTGACTGTCAGTTCCCAAGTGTGTTATGGGAATTTGTGTCACAGGTCCAGCTCCTTGTATTTGTCTGGCTGTGGGAACAATAGGATATTCCCATACCCTTTTGAGGTAGAGGTTTGTCTTGTAAGTGCAGTCTGCTGATAACTGACTCAGTTTCAGCAGTTGATGAAACCAGGTTTTAATGAATGGCAATATAAAGTGTTTTATTTTTAAACCAGCAGTTTACTCTCTAAGCCAGGTGAGTTGTGGCTAAACATTGCTTTCTGTCAGATTAAGCATAGTCTGCATGCAGTGAGTTGGTAACCCCAGGTCTGCAAGACAAAATTTCCTGCTCAAAGTGGCATTGCACGACTTCCATGCTGAAAGCCATCATGAAGAAGTCAGATTGTCAGCAGGATTGAGGCTATTCCCTGCTTGGCTAATGAGTGATCCTTTGGGACCAGGGCCATGGGTGGGCCCAGTGGTGTGAGCAGTCTCACTTGGTCGTGTCCCATGTGGCTCCCCCTCACGTGTGAGATGTGGGATTTCACAACAGGGCTGAGTTCTTTTCACTGTCTAAGGAAACAGAGAGTGCTAGTCTCCAAGGCTGTTATCTGGATGCTTTTCATGGACTCTGCAATGCTCTGTCACTTTTTTAACTACTGCTCTCTGAAATCACAGTGGCAGACTCTCCTAATTCATAGTAATTACACTGATAATTAAATAATAATGTGATATGCAGTGTATATACATATTCATGTACTGATCCTCCCTTTTTCCTGCTCTATTTTTCTTGGCAGAATATGATTGTCAATAAATATCAATGCAACACAAAGACATTGTCTGATCTTGTGCATGACCTGATCTTGCTCACCTTACTTGGATGTAGTTCAAATCAATATGGGATTGCTGGTACTTGTAGCTGAGCAAAGGATAAAATCTCATCTGTTACACAGCAGAGAAGCTGATTCTATTTTATAATTACCCAGCAACTATGCATAGACTCCCATCTGTGGCTATATTTGGCATCCAGTTATTCCTGATGTGAAATATACCACCCATGGGAAGAATGCAAGAAATAGACTAAAGTTCCCAAAGGCTGGGACTTGCTTTCTCTTAAAAAAAAAAAAAAAAGTTAAGAGGATGTGAGCTTTGGCTCGAAGATTCAGAATGTAAAGGGGAAATAAGCTAAGCATCAGTAACAGCTTGAAATTGTATGGTTTGTGAAAAGATGAAAAATTGCTCTTATCAATGAATATTCTTTGTGTGGTTTTAAAATGTGTGATGTTCTGGTAGATCATGATTTCCAAGGTGTAGATTTGTCTAGCTGTATTTGCATGTACATATATGTATCTGTATATAAATATGTATACTGATGCTCGTGGGAAGTTTGAATATAAAATATTACTCAGATTCAAATGTGATCTTAAAACCAGTTGAGGTTTTCTACTGAAATAACTAAATATATAAAAATGTCATCAAATATTCAGCTGAATATTTGAAAACTTTCTGACTCATGTGAATAGCTGAAGACAAGTTGCTCAATAATAAATATATTTTAAGTTTCCCATCATAGCAATGCTTATCTACTGAGAAAAGGTACTTGAAGCCTAGGCATGCCATTGGAAAATATAGCAAACACTGCTCTAGAAAAACAGCTAGACCGATTTTTACTGGATAAAGAGTGTTGAAAATATCCTTTGGAAACATAGCATGGATTGTTTCTCTCTTGGTTGACCTGCTTGAGTAAGTCCATATTCTTTGATAGGGTCAAAGAGCTTGTGTACCAAGCTTATTGTATAAAAAAGCTACAAACTAAGAAATCAGGTTGTATGTGGAAATAATTATTGGAAGCCACAACCAGCACTCTTATTAAAACTTCCTTTTTGGTTCCTGAGAACATTCTAAGGCTATTAGAAATAATCTACAATGATATGAAGGGGCTTCCACACAAATAGAGTTCTCATTTTAGAAATATACCCAATTACATATACATGTACATCTATAAATAATACGTATGCACTGCAGAACATTTCTTGAGGAGTCTGTTAATGTCTATGTCAAAGGAGCAGGGAGGACAAATAACTTTGAGAGCAAGGTTTGTCAGTTCAGCAGTTTTTGCTCAAGAAATACATCGGCATTTCTAGGCAAAAGTAAGTGTTCTTATGAATGGCTTTCATTTATGTGGCTGAAAGGATAACCTGTGGCTAAACCCAGGAGTGATAGCTGATAATGTAATCTCATGCACATAGCTGTGTAAAGGGCTTTGAGTTAAGTTTGGGAGGGGGGGTTCACTGTTTTCAGACAGGACTGGAACAGTGTTAAAAACTCTTCATTTTCCACATAGATGTGACTAGAGAGTGGCAATCTGCCAGAACACTTTTGATCATCAGATTTTGCTCACACTCCAGATGAGGGACAAAGTAGATTCCCTGTTTTATCTGGTATGATTCCCCCACCCCCACCCCCCCAAAGAAATGTGTTAATATTTCATCATTTTGAAGAAATGTAGTGGGCAGCATTAAATATTTACGTCTCTCTGAAGTCACACAGATGCCACCAGGATCCCTAGCTCTACATCACACATGCTCTAATTCACCCCAAACACCCACTGTTTACTAATCTTCAGCCCCCGTCTGTGCCGATAATGAGAAAGAGGAAATGGAAACAGCAGGGATTATATGCTACTGAGAAGTCCCAGTTTCTGGTTGTAATTCTTTCAACAAACTCTTGCAGACTGTGCTCCTGCTTTGAAGTTTGAACACCTCTGTATTAGTGCTTGGCTCTGGTGATTTGGCTGACTGAGCTGGGCTTGGTTGGTTTATTTGTGGTTGCACGTTCACGGTTCCACACGATGGTTTACTCTTGCACTCGCCTGTGTTGTGCCTCCTCAAAGCTGGGGCAGTGCAGATTGATTTGCCTGAGCACTGAGATGTTAATTGCTCAAATTTGCTGGTGACAGGTTCCAGATAGAAAACAGTCCTCACCATATCCACTGTTCTGTCTGTGTGTGTAGTCATAGCCATATTGGTGAATTGGGTGATTTTCTGTATAGTGAATAAATAGGGCCTGTTTTTATAAGGCAGAAAGTATATGTTGGTCTTGAATGCTGGGTTTCAGCATGCTCTGTTAGTCTGGATCATCATGTCCAGTATACTCAGATGTGTGAGTAGTCCAAGTTTCTAATCTAAGCCAAAAACTTCAGAGCCCACGATTGCCTTCTTATCTCCATAGCACAGGAGAAGCAAATCATTTGTGTAAATAGCTTTACATCAGTTTCTCTTAACATCTTTCTGTGGCTTATCTGTCAGGCCACTGTGCAACTTCTTATTGCTGCTGGGGTGGTCCTTTATTTGTTTGATCTCGTGGCAAGTGAGGGGAAGTCAATTTATGGCTTTAAAAACAACTTGTGCCATCTGCAGGGTTACTAATATGTGTCTCCAGGAAACACCCAGGTGTTCATAAAGGAGAGCTTCATGTATGCTTTCCACTCAGAAGCTACAGAGATAGCTTAGTCTTGTGTATGTGTATATATGTATTTGTAAGGTGAGACATAGCACTAGTTGCGAGTGGTTGGCTTACACATAATGACTGCCAAAAATCCCTGTTGGAGCTTTGCTCCTCTGAAAGGTGGCAGCCAACATTCCTCATCTGTGACAAGGATGGAGTAATAAATGTTTTGTTTACAAGGGATGGAATTTATCTTCAGATAAATTTAGCTTCAGATCTTTCCCTTCTTGTGTTAGTGGTCCACAGTCAGAGTTGACAGATGCTCTGGTGAGTCGCTGAGTCAGTGGTGACTCAGCAAACCCCACTGTTCCAGAGCTCTGTGGACACGGTGGGTCCCCGGTGTCACACAGCTGCCTTTGCTGTCCCTGCAGTGCCTCTCCATGGCCCCACTGAAGGGCATGCAGCACTCTGAGCTTGGCTGGAGCAGCTCCCTGGGAGGCTGTTTGCTTTGGGCATGGATTAAAAGTGGCTGCGAGGCTGCTGCGAGTTACCTGCTGGGTGAGCAAATTCCTCCCCTCTCGAACAATCCCAAGTGTCTGGGGGGATATAAAAGTGTATTGACCCCACCAGCAGCTCCAAGCACAGCTCTGGCACAGTCCATTGTGTGTGACTAGATCCTCACAGAGAGGCTGACACATTAAAAGTGACTTTGTAAACGTAGCCCCTGCTTAAAATGGAGAGAAATAACCCATCTCTTGTCAGGGATCCAGGCTGTCTGAAAGCTCCTGGGGGAGCAGCTGGGTGAGGACAAAGAGGCAGTGTGCTGAGAGCAAGCATGGCCACTTCCTGAACTCTTCAACTTCCCCTCAGTGCCTCTGGAGCTCGGGGTCTGGAGTGTCATGTCTCTGCACGCTTACCAAGGGGAAGATGCTTAAGCTGCATGAGGCTCACAGTGCTCTCAAGTGTCTTCCAGTGTAAATAATACCTTGGCCATTTGGCCCAAAACCTTCAGTGGGGGCAGAGCAGGTGCATCTGCAGACATGTGTTTGCACATGCTTTCCTACTACAGCTGCAGAAGCTCAGAGGTGCAGAAGGGTGTGTGTGAGAGAGTTGTCTCATGCAAAAGCATCCATTTTATGGGCTGGTTTGTTGGGGGTTTTTCAGTCATGTACATATTTCATTTTGCATGGGTGTCCGATGTGTGTTTACACATAAAATGCTTGTGTCTTTTATTAGCTGAGGGTAATTTGTTTAAGACTTAGCTGCTGCTCTGTAAATCCTGTTGTGCTGCCCCTTTGCTGGAGGTCACTACTCTCACATCTTTGTGGATTGTCAAAACCATTGTTACTCCATTGCCAATTATTTTAACCCACTGATATAAATTACTGGAGCTAGTTTGGCTCATTTGATAGTAATGAACTAGTGAGAGGTGGTAAGAAGCCCTGAGGCAGCAGATGGAAATGTAATCCCTGGCTGGTGGTCACCAGGAGGCTGCTCACAACATTGATGTCTTCATCTGGCACAGTTTAATTATAAAGATGACATTTTAGTGGAAATGAGTTAATTTATGTAGAAATTGCATAGAATTCATCTACCCATGGGCAAAGAAGCAGCTCCGATTGGTTTGCTCTGGGTCTCTCACTGTAGCCATGGTTTTGTGTGACAGCCTGGGTAGTGGCACAGCCAGCTTCCTACTAGCACTTGGCTGGTTTTGCCTGGAAGTGAGAAAAGGGGGGAAAGAAATCTTGTGAGCTCTTGACCAGCAGGTCAGCTCCTCAGTGTGGTCCAGGGCACAGGCTGTGGAACCACTGTGCCACCACACTTGAGGCAGCTGTGCGGTGCAGTGGGAGAACTGAATGGTGGATGCAGGACAGCCATGACTGCGTGTTGCTGCCAAAAGATTTGCATCCCAAATTTGCAGCATCACTGTCTCTTCACTTTCTTCCTACCTTCAAGGTTTTCACATTCACACTTAGGTACAGCTAAAGTAAATCTGTGTCCCAGCAAAGATCCTTGCAGTCAGTCTGTAAGGGAACCCCCTGTGGGTCTGTAACCCACTGCTTTCACACAGGCCTTGCCAGGCTGATCAGTCCCCCTGGCATTGTCTGTTATTTCAGCTTGCACTAAATAAAGGAATGCCACGTTTATCTTCACCCCTCCATTAGCTTCATTGACAAGTGTTTAGTGTTTTCCACAAGGAGCATCTTCCAGCAGAGCAGTATCTCCTTGCTGACTCTGATGTGACCATTCTGCCTCTACTGTGACCTGGTAATCTTCAAACTTTACCTCCAGACTGTAGGTGGTGCACCTGGTGGTGCACTTAGGGTTAGATTGCCTTTCCAAAATTTATGTGTCTTTAAAAATAAAATTCTGATAAAGCACCACCTATTGACTAGTCCTGTAAACATAGTACTCCAATACAGTACTTTACTGTCCTTCCTTTTGTGACATATGTTCAGACCTATTTGCCCAGTGCTAAGATAACAATATGTGGATGCACACTGATACAACTGAGAAAACCCCTACTCTTCTAAAGACATAAACTACTTTTCATAGGACTCAAACTTCTGTTTACTGTATTCAAATGAAAGTATTTCTGAAAATTGCTGATGACTGCATCTGTTTGAATTCATCAATTCACTACCACTCTGAACATTTGATAAACAAATGCCCTTGAACTGAAATTTCCCACGCCTGCAGTGTAATTACATTCTCCACTACTGCATTTGTTTCCCCTTTAAAAGCAGGGGGGGAGGCACACTAAGTATACTGTGGCAGAATCGCATTCAGCATTTGGTATTAATATACAGTACAAAAAGGTCCATTGAATCATGGAGTGACTCAGAAGGCAGTAGAGGAGGGCTTTTTGGCTATGCAGAAATGTCAGTGGTTCAGCATTAGATCAGAAATTTCTTTACATGTTGTGAGGGACAGTTAGTAGTTTCATCTGATGTTAAAATGTGAGCACAGCGGGTCTAGCAAGGTGCGGTGAGGAAGTGTGTGTCACATGCTGCTCACAGGAAACGAGCCTGGAGCTGCTGGGGAAGTTCAGAACTGGGTGACCTCCAACAGATTCAAATAGCACAGGTTAGTGCTCTTAAAACATCTCTTTAGCTGTCCTGCCGGGGCTCTGCGGATGTATTTTCTCTGATTTTTGGCAGCAGTGGGTGAGGAGTGCTCTGTACTGCAGTTGTGCTAGCAGGCAGTAAGCAGTGTGGGATTTCAGAGCAGAACTCTACAGCGCAGAAATAGGAAGCTCATCTGTGGGTTAGCTTGGTTTGTGCAAAGCTTGGAGCCTGCCTTGCAGTACAACAGCAGTGGGGCCTGAGTCATATTAGAAGTGTGGATGAAATCTTCTCCATCTTGTTAAGACTTTCATAAAATAAGTTAAAGGTCTGGATTTTTAATAGACGTGTTTAGTGTTAATAAATAGCAGAAAGCACTTTTCCAAGTAGAGGTTAAAATCATTGACTATAGTGAAAACTTCTTTTAGTTTGTTTAGGCTGTACCAAGTATGTAGCTCTTCTCTTTGATTTTACTGGCACAGTTTCTTGTTAAGGTGTTCTTTCATTCCTGGTGATTTCTGTTGAGAAATTGCATCATGACTTTTCTGTGCTGGAGAGTTTCAACTTGGGAACACATTGCATCAGGAATTAAATTAACCTGAGTTGGTGCTGGAGAATTTGGGAGCTCTCAGGGGGAGACTCTTTAATGGGATGTATGTTTTGTACTCTAGCACAAATACAGATTTGTTACTTTTAAATTACTGGGCAATTGTGATTAATTACAAATCTTAAATGCAAAGTTGGAGTGAAAGTCACAAAGAAAACAACCTTCAGGATGATAAAATGTATAATACAGTAGTAAGTGCACAGAATCTGAACTAAAAGGAAATCCCATGTGGTGCTGGGAGAGCATGGGGAAGAGGAGGTGACAGCTGCACACACAGCCAGCTCCAGCAATGTGGCTGGAGGCCAAGCTGCTCACTCTGCACCTTGGGTCACAGCTTGAGAGGCAGAGGGACTTGGACAGGGGTGGGGTCAGCAATCTCACACGAAGAGCAGCTGCTGGGGATGACAGTGCTGTTACAAGGCCATGCCAGGCATTAAAATCAGAGATCTGAGCGTTGGGCAGGAAGTCCTAAAGCTGCCCATGGTTCTTCCCAAATATTTAAAAAAATGTTTTTCTGGTCATGTAGAAAATCAGACTGAGTTTCACAGTTCTCTCACCCTGCTCATACCACCTGGAGCATTCATCCTGATGTCAGTGCAGAAACCCCTGTGTAAGATGAAGGCAGTAGCTCAGGCCAGGCCAGGCTGCTCCAGCACGTGGAGCTGGATGCTGCACCTGGCCCTGCTGCAGGGCATGGAGGGTCTTGGCAAGCTGGGAATAGCAGGGCCCTGTTCCTGGGCAGTTAAACAGCTCTGGGGCTCAGCCTTGCAGAGCTTTGCTCTCGTATTTCAGGCTTTGGGGCTTTATATGCAGAGAAGGCTTTGGCCTTAGCTGGGCTCCTCTGCTTCTGTAAAACCAGCAAGTTTTCAGGGAGCCAAAGTTCTGCCCCAAATCAGCCTTTCTGATGTATTAGGGTTTATAGTCTTCACTGGAGCACTGTTGAAGTAGGAATGCGATTTAAAAGCAATTTAGTAAAATCCCACTGCAGACATTTTCATTTCAGCCTAATCCTGTCTTACAGTGACTCATCTCAGATAGATTAGGAGTTGTTTTAAGCTAAATGTAATGGCTTGTAAATAAGATATTTGAGCTTCCATGCAGTGGCTTGTGCCAGGTATTTGAAATGGAATTAAAAAATAAACTGATGCACATTCCTAAATAAATAAACCCTAACACTTCTACTCTGCTACCAGGAGTGAACATAGTTGGATAACAGGATTGAAAGAGCAGGAGAGTTGTTCAAGAGGGGGGATTTCTGAATGGGCCTTTTCCAGCAGCTTGTATTATGAAATCCAGGGAAAGAATGTTTCTTCCTCTAACAAATTAAAAAGGAAATCTCCAAAAAGAGGAAAGGGAATAAAAAGTACAGACTAAACAAAATGAATTAAAATTGCATTGGAATGAGAGAGAAGGAAACCAAAAAGAACATGATAAAAAATGGAACCAGATGGGTACAAATTCTGTGCTTAGGAAGCAGAGGCTACTCTTCAGCTGCACTTCAGAAGTTCAGAGACTGTATACATGTGTCTGTGCATTTATTATGTATGGAAGAAAAATTCATTTTTCTGTGTATTTTTTTTTAGTTGTTTGTTTTTTTCTTCCCTTCAGCAATGCTAATATAGAAGTTTATTGATTTGAGGGAGCTTCAAATTTAGATTAAAGCCTCATTAAAGAATCGTTAATTCTGCAAATAAATAGAATAAACCACTCAATGTCACCTTAATCACTGGCTGGTTTTACTCCCCAAAAACTACGTGGCTGTGTTGCACTGTTGAACTTGTATCCACTGTGCACTTGGATCCATAGCACAGGGTTATTCTACTCTTGCAAGGGAAAAAGTAGGAGTTAAGATGTGCAACATCAGCTACTTCAGACAAGACCTGCATAGGCCAGCTTCAGAAAGTTTGCAGCAGAATCCCCTTGTGGGTTTCATTTTGCCACGTAGTGTATGCCAGGGTTGCATGGCTGTGAGGGACTGGGCTCTTGAGACTGATTTCTAAATAGAAGTAAATCTGTAAAATGCTGAAAGGCTACTGTTCTTACATTTTATTTTAAAATGACTGATTTTTGAAGATTTTACTGTGTTGTTTCTATTACTGAATACATAAAATGGTCAAGTGTATTTTTTATGGGGGTGTTATTTGCAGCACATCTGTCACATCTTCCAGGCTGTTGCCTCTCCTTTTCTTCCCCCCACACATTTGTTTCAGCTTTTGCACGTGTTTTTTTCTAGCCTAAACTACAGAAACCTCCTAATTACAAAGCTAGTTGTTGAACCATGTCTCTTACTAGGAGCAGCTGTTGTAGTGGATAACTCCATTAGTCTTACCATCCCATCCATGGCTTTTTATGCCTTTCTGTTTTCCTTCCATGGTTTGTAATGGCTTTTACTATGTATGCAATGCTGAAGTTAGAAGAATGATCTTAAATTTGTTTGAGAATAAACTGGGTCCTCTGGCCTCAGTGAGCAATAAGGAGAACCCAGCCAGTGTGTTTCCCTGTTCTGATTCCTCTTTAGAAGGAGGGGGCTCTTCTTCATAGTATGCTTCTACTTTCTCATGCAGAATTCCTACTTATTCAAGGAAATACATAATGGACACATGCTCAGGCTCTGTGATCCCCAACAGTTCACAATTAATAGTTCTTTTCCTTTCTTCCTTGCAGGATTGTGCAACTTGGGAAATGTTATTGCCATTTAACTAACTTCAGAAAGTGTATTCTGGACTGAATTGACCAGACCTCCCATTCTATGCAAGCATCTCCTGCTGGTGACCAGGTACAGAGCCTGTGGGGTTTGCACTGAGGGCTGGGAGTGGGTGGCAGTCATGGTGTGAGCAGCAGCACGGGAAGCTCCTCTGCTGGGTGTCATTCCTGGCCTGTAAGAGTTGGAAGCTACAGAGCTATCTCGTGTCTTAGGTTGCAGTGTGACAGTACGGGAGTCATTCTTCTCCAGGGCAGCATTAATGCTCTGATGTGCCACACCTTTCCTAATGTCAGATTTAGGTGCCTTAGGTCACATCAGATTTTATGCCAAATCCATACGCTTTTAACATGTGAAGTGAGTTATCTTCTGTTTGTTTTTGTGGGTTTTTTTCCATTCCAGTAGTACAAGGCAAACAGTGAAGGGGTTTAAGGCTTAGCAGCTAGGTCAGGAGAACTAAGGTATGAATTACCAGGCACAATGAATCTGTAGCTGTCATGAATTAGAGCAGATGGCATTACACTTGAAAACTGCACAGTGAAGCCTGCAACGTTTACAGTTTGGTGCTAATGAACAAGTACAGTATGAAAAGGTTCACTGAAACACATGGTTAGTAAGAAAGAACAGTGTGTTTACTTTTAAAAAAATCTTAGTTTAATTAATTTTTAATTTAATTTTTGGTTTAATTTTCTTCTCATTGCAGCAGAGGGTCCATCAGAAAGCATGGGCTGTAGATAGGCTGCAGTGTACTGATCTGGAGCTGGTGCAGTCCAACAGATCAAGTATTTCCCATCTCAAATGCTCTGTGTTGTAAACCCCAACTGTGGCTTCCTTATGGTTACTGGGCCATAAGGAAGCCACAGTTGGGGTTTACAACACAGAGCATTTGTGCGACCCTCCCAGCATCAGAAACTGATGCTGGGAGGGTCGCAGAGTGGTTTGGGATTTTGGTTCTCTGTAGACATGAGCACAAAACTATTCAGGGTTTCTTCTAGATAAGTCTGTAGCTGGTCCGAGTGGGTTGATGCTTTGGTGTAGTTTCAGCACTGCACTTGCTTTGGAAACCACAGTCTGGATAAATCTGTGTGCTAGGCTTGGGAGATGTGAGAGGGAAGAGCTAGCCCCAGGAACAGACAAATGTCTCACTTCATCTGGGGATCCACAGCTCTTACCAGGCATTGGACTGCTGCTGGATGAGGGTTGGTGCAAAGACTATTGTTTGGAGGATTATTCCACAGGACTGAAAAAGATGGTACCACTGTGTGGTCAGTGGTCAAACCTCCCTGTTTGGGTAGGAGGGGATGGGCTGTTCAAAGAAGGGAGACAAGCAGGGTAAGGAAGATAGGAGTATTTATAAACTGGCATTTAAAACCTCACAATGCAATACTGAGATAAAGATGATACATTGTCACTCTCAGCCATTTCACACATGATATGGGATTATGGAAGGTCCCAGAAACAGCAGAAATAATGACAGCACAAATACCACCTGTGAGGAAAGACTGAAGGAAATATGATTGCTTAGCCTAAAGAGGAGAAGTTCAAAGAGACATGTTTTCAAATAGACCAGTTTTCAAATAACCATGAAGAAGAAAGGAATGAACTCTTTCATGCATCTCTTGTAAATAGTGTGAAAAATAGTAAATTAAATCACAGCAAACAGAGGTCTAAATAAAGTACTGGGAAAAGCTTCATTGGCTGATAGGATAACAAGATAGATGACAGGGATATTGCAGACTTTCCATCAGTGGAGATTTTTAGAGAAAAAGAGTTGAATACTGCCAGGAATGATATAATCTATGGTGACTCAGGGGAAGGAAGGGTAGATGCCATCTTCCAGCCCTGCTGTCTGTTGTTCTGTATTTCAGTCTCCTTGTTGACAGTGACTATGAGATTTTCTGGTTATTGATGAAAGCTAAATAGTTATTTTAAAGGAATAAACATTTCCATATGGATGGTACAGTGTATTTCATATTCCACTTTTCAGGGAGGGAAAGGAAAATGCTGTTTCTGAGTTTCCTGATGATCTTTCTCTTGGAAGTAAACAGATACAATTTGAATGCATTATACTCTGCACTGTGGGAAGGTATTGAATTATTGTTAGTAGCTGGCAGGGTAATGACCAGGTCTGCTCCTGGCCTAAGAGGGGGACCTGGAAAGGCAGGCCCTGCTGCTTTCTCAGGTGAACAGAAAACTGCTCATTTACATCACAGATCTCAGAAGTCTGGTACTAATGGCAAACTTCAAATTCATGCTGGCTGCACTAGGCTGTGTTGAGCAGCACTCCCTAATAGCAAGTTTTGGTGGATCAGTGCTCACCTGAACAAGTGTTTGGCTGCAGAGTTGAGGCTTTGTTCACGCAGCAGCCCTGGTGCTGCTGTACCCTCTCTGTGCAGAAGCAGGGCTTTTTCTCTGGGTGGTGCTGCCTGGACTGGCTCTCCCTGTGACCCAGCCTCTTGTGAGCCTGCCTGCTCACAAGGGCCTTAGCACATGTGGAAGAAAACAATGATCCCTGCACCATCATTTTTTCAGGACTGCCAGTCATCAGGACTGCAATTTAAAAGAGAAAGTAGACTTCATGAGAATAATAATGTCTTAGGACCTCATAAAACCAATGCAAATCTTCCTTTCAACTGTGAGTTTAATCCAGATACTACAGCTCTCTGAGTTTAGAAAAAAAATTGCTTTTTATTTGGAAGCTTGTGGCCTCAGATTTGAAGTAGCTCTTAACTCTCCATCTAATTACAAATTCTGGTTTTTAAAGCAAAGATGTTAGTAGTTACAGGCCAGTCTGCCATGTGCTAAATTTAGCTTTCAAATTTACTTAAAATAAAGTTTGGTTTTACCCCTGCAAGCTAACCAAATCATTCAGCCAGTTTGATCAGGGTTTAGGCCATATTTACAGGATTCAGCAGATGTGATGATAACTTTAGCTGGGGCTCAGCAACTGTGACAGCCACTCTCATTACAGATAAGGGGAAATGGGTTGCCACCCTCCAGTACTTGCTGTTTCAGGGCACCTGCACTGAGCACTAAAGCCTGCAGGTACCAGGTTTTTTTCTCTTCTAAACTGCTGGTAGACTGGCACTAGCAAGGACAAATTACAGCTGTTCTTTGGAGTAAGAGCATTTGTTGAATGTTCTGAAGAGGAAATGCAAGTGCTGATTGATTGTATGTGGCTGCTTTTGGTTTTGTGGGTATGTTTTCATGGCACTGCTATGTCCTACATACCTTTTTTTTAGCTTGAACTACACTAAATTACTACTTTCATGCAATAAACCTGCATTTGGAATACCAGCAGGAGCTCAGCTAGACCTGCTATCTTGGGCAGAGGCCAATAACCTCCAAATCTGGCTGTTCCCTGGGTCCCAGTGAGTTCCTGTGCCACCTGTGAGGTGCCACCTGTGTGGCAGGCTGCCTCAGAGGTGCCAGCACCTCATGGTGCCATGCTGGCTGGGCACCACTCCAAAACACTGGCAAGAGCCAGGAGGCACTGCTGACCTGGAGCAGGGGATGAGGCACCCTGTCTCTCCTCAGGCAATGCTTGTGGCTCCTGCTGAGTTCAGGCAAGATGTGCATTTGTCCCTCTTGGCATATTCACCTTCCTGGCACCTCTGCCTGGGCCTGAGCTGTGCAGTCAGCAGCTGTGGCCTCACATGGGCTGTCACTACACTGGCCTGAGCCCCCTGGTAAACCCATGGCCTCCAGGGCAGGCCCCCACATGGCACACTGCCTTTGGCTACTCTTGCTTCATGGAAATGTTTTGTTGTTGAAGGTCATATAAAACAGAGATATAAGTATTTAAAATAAAATACAGATAACTGAGTGGAACCTCTTGGCTTTTACTCACCATGACTTGGGAAACACTCTCTTTTGACATGTGTTGACTGAACCAGCTTCCTAAGTATCAAGTGGAGGGGTGCTGTGTGTTTCCAGCCCAGGGAGCTGCAGCAGGCAAGGCAGCTGTGCTGTTTTCCCTCTCAGGAAGGCAGTTCAGGACATGCCTTTGTCTTTGTGTAGGGGGAGATTGGCTAGTTTGTGTCCTGAGCTGTGACTTTGCCCTGACTATTTTTTTGGCAGAATCCATTAATAATCATTCTTTCCAGCTTCTCCTCTTTGCTTACTAGCTAAGTACTTGCCATGTGCAGCTGTAAAAAGTTGTTTCCAAAGAGAAATAAACTGGAGCAAAAACTTCTGTAATTGGAGATGGGGGAGGAAAGCAGATGGGCGTTTTCAATTTGTTGTCCTTGGATGCTTTTTGTTTCACTTGTGCCACGCTTTAAACCAGAGCCCTTTACAGGACTGTGTGCCCTCCTGCTTCTGCAATCTGTGTCCTCCCAGTCCTAGCTGGAGCAGCACCAATTGCCTGTGTCCCTTGCAGGACCAGGGATAAGGGGGGCAGTCAGCATCAGTCAGAGAGCCCTGTGCTTCATCAGCAGTGCCATGATGTCAGTACATCAAGATAGAAGTCTCTTCAGGTCTCAGACTTTGACAAGACATAAAAATAGTTTCCCTCTCTCTGTTTTTTTGGTTTTTTTTTAACCCAAACCCCACATTATTAAACACATACAAATTGAAGTGCCTCTCCAGGTAGATCAGGGAATTTAAATTCCTGCGTTGTCTTTTATGTAACATTAGAATTGCTTTGAGATTGAAGGAACCACGGACTGATGAAAAACAGAACTGGTACCTTGCCATCTATTAGATAATTGCCAAAACAAGTAGAGAAGCCTATTTCATAAATGAATCTTCAGAAGCTATCTTTACTTACAGGGCTTCCAACTGAACAATGAAACCTTAGATTAGTCACAGACAACTGTGTGCCCTCACTGTAGGTGTTTAAATTGGCATCACCTGCTGCAGATGTGTGCTGTGTACTCAGATGCATACATGCAAATTTCATGGTCCCAGTATCATTCAGTATTCAGCTAAAGGCCCAGGTGTCTAATCTGAAACCTCCAATTCAATGTTATCTCACCTATATTTCATGAACATATATATTATATAAATATCAAGTCCTGCTACAAAAGCAGATGGAAGGATTTATGTAAAAATGGCTTTACAAAGCTATTGTGAGTAAAATTTTTATTGTAGCTCTGTTCTAGTAAATGAAACAAAGTGTAATTGTGGTTGGTCAATACTTTGATCTCAGCTTATAATGATATAAATATGAAGAATATTAGTATTGCCTGGATTTTGTTCTTTGCATTTTGGCAGCTTATTTATGAAATAATTGAAATGTCTCTTAGCTGTATCTCTCTTTTCCAAGTGACTTTTGACATTTTTTTCTTGCCAAAAGGCAGCATTGGAAATACTTAACAGAAAAATTCATCCTCATATTACTCAGGATGTTTTCCAGATTGGACCAAGTGGAAATTGCTGGTGATAGGAACAGCACATGAGTATTGCTGGTGATTGCACACATGCAACTTCTGATGCTGAAGGCTGAGGTCTCTCCTATAACCTGTGGAGAGATGTTCAGTGTGCTGTGGGTTAGATTTTGACTGCTCTGCAAATAGACAAACTAAATCCAAACAGAGGAGAGAGAATTTCAGATTTGTCCTTCCACTGCTTCAGCTGCAGATGGGAATCTGAGTGAGCAGGCACCAGGGATCAGACTCCTTGCCTGGGGATATCTCTGAACACCAGTCCACAGGTTCCAAAAGCCCCTGGGCTGGAGATGACCTTGTGCAGGGCACTCTGCAGGCCACCAATTCATTTTGGAGCTGCCCTTCCCTAGGAGTGAGTCTAGAGCAGGAGATCCTCCATGGGGTTTCTGTACATATTTGCATTAGGTAGCAGGTTTTTTTGTCCAGTAACTGGTGTTGGAGGCAGGAAGTGCTGATCAGCTCAGAATAAGGCATATGATGGATTCAGCAGATTCACTACTCAAGAGGAAAACATGAATCTTTATTGTCCCTGCTGCTGTTCTGGTTTAGTCCTAGAACTTCAACTGGCAGCCCTCATCATTTATCATACAGATTGTCACTATTGCTTTTGGATTATATCTTCCTTTTAAGTCTAAGACTTCTTAGGTCTGGAATGAAACCAGAGCAGTTCCTGCTAAGGATAGGTGGTACTTTTTTTTTTAATGAAAAAAATAGACTCTTAAAATTAAGATTTTTTTCTTGTAGTTCCAACTCAATATCAGATTAAAATTGATGTTTTTAAAAAGAGAGAAAATGATGGTCAGATTTAGTAGATTTTTATATATGATGCAAAGAACCAGACAGAGATAGTGACAACCTGCTTTATTTAATGATTCCTTAATGGTTATCTGATCTGTTACTTTTGTACAATCCATCTAAAGGTAGCATTAAGGTTGTCTTATTGAACATTTTTAATAGCAGTAATGTGTTGCTTCCTCTGTCTATATCTCTGAAGTTGCAGGAGAAGTTTACTGCTGGATTCTACCCAGGCAGATAATTAGGTGGTGCAGGAGCATAACATTTTGGCTTTGTTTTTAACATGGATTAGAATAAGGCATCATTTGCCAGTACTGCCAGGATATTAGGTGATCATGTCATTTCACATGTGCGATTAGGTGTTTTCAGTAATATTATTATTTTTCTTTTTTGTTTTTAAATTGATCCTTTTCAAACCCAAATGTGTATGGTAGGACATTTGAGATTAATTTTAATCTCTTATCCTTGATTTACCTTCTGGTTGGGTTTTTTATTGCTTTGGATGCAATTTCTAAAGTTTCATAGACCATTGAGAACAGGTAATGAACTTTTGGCCACAGTATCTCGAGTAGTTTGGGATGAACTAAGATTGGCTCCAATGTGAAGAAGGGCCAGTTGAAGTCCCAGAGTTTGGGGAGGGGTTGTTTGCTCAAAAAAGAAAGAGAAAAGAGAAAACCCTCTCATTGCTTCAAAATACTTTTTGTCCCCTCTTTTCCCTCCCCTTTATTATTTCCATCCTGATTTTAAAGTCTCTTCCACAGGTTTGTTTTTATATTTCCCAGATCCTTTAAAAATAATTACTGAAACCATAGCAGCCCATGTGAAAGCTTTCCGAGACGCAGCATGAACTAGAGAGCAGGCCAAGCCTCAGAGACAGAGCTCTTTTCCAAGCAAGGAAGAATGGATACTGAGAGTTCCTTTGGGTGTTTGTGCAAATGGGTGTTTTGTTGTCCAACTTCTGCGTGTGCAGATGCCCAGCATACACTGCCTAGCTTCCCCTATATCTGCATTTTGGGGGGTTGAAAGTGATAGTCACGTATTACTGTAAGCTATCTGTAAAATTTGTAAGAGAGTTTCATTTTGTAGCTATTCTCAGAGGAGGATCTAAGATAAAATACCTACCTTGGTAAATACTAAAACTATGCAAAGTAATGGTATATTTTGTATATGGTATATATTCATTTTTAAGTCAGTAAACTGAAAATTTTCAATTGCTTTGTTGCAAACTTGTGATAATTCCCTAGGCAATGTGAATTGTAAAAAAGTAACTGTTTTGTAGCAGCCCAGTGGTGTCTACAAAGAGCTTAATTTTTCCTGGCCATGTTACTGAAATAAGCTTTCAAATGGCAGATCAAATGCTGTTTTACCGCTTTTTGAAGTGGAGGTCAGAGAAAGTTTGTGAACACAGGGAATACAGGGGATATGCAGAATGAGTTCTCCTTTAGTACCTACTCAGTTAGTAAGAAGTGATGTGAGTTTGTGTTCAGTGGGTGTTTTGTGAGCAGGGCACAGAGGGTAAGTTATGGGAAGTTTGTTGATAGCTGTGGTCCTTGGAGACAGATGACAGCATATCTTGCTGGTTGCTCTCCCCAGGTTCATGGAGCAAGGTACCAGCAGTGCTGAGCACAAGGCATGGCATCTCTGTGCAAACTATGGCTGTGGGCCTTGCTCCACCAGCCTTCCTGATCCAAAGGATGGGGTTGTGGGAGTCAATGCCAGCCTCGCCTGCTGACTGTGACACTTTTCAAATTCATTACTTATGTGCAAATATGATTTGGGTGCCTCACAAATGATCTGGTCTAATGACTAACCCCGAGCTACAGCGCAAATCCCTCCATGGGAGAGAACATCAAGGGACTTCATGGGATGCACTCTTCTTAATCTCTAAATGTCCCCTCAGAAAGTTCAAATGCTTCAGCAAAGTCAGAAGGTACAATGAGTCTCATCCAGTTGCCTCTGAAAACTGGCCTGAGCCTTTCCATGAACTCTAATGAGAATAAATTCAGGCTCTCCATCTCTACCCTGTCCAGTGGAGATTTCTCACCACTTTGCAGCTTCAAATCATACAAAATTAACTTCAAGAATGGAAAATTAGATTTTTTTTTTAATTAAAATCTCTGCCAGGCCTGGTTGCCTGTTTCTCACAAAACTGATTTATGGGTCACGCTGCGTTGAACCGAGGCTTTTGTTGACAGTAACCTGGCTCTGAGGTGGTGGTTTTCTGCACTGTCTGTGGTGGAGCAGGCTCCCTTACATTATGCAGATCTGGGACCGGCTTTTGTTTTGTTTTTCCCACACTCCAAGCAGATCAGTCTTTGATTGCTCCTCTAATGGCAGGTATTCAAGTTACTCTAACTTACGTCAACACCTGGGCTGTAAAAACTCCAATGCACTCTTGCTTGTGCAGTTGGTCTTTCCCTGATGACTGCCCAGGCCACTTAGCTTTTTGTTTGGGCTTTTGATGTGAAATCTGAGCTGATCTCTGTGCACTGTAGTTTTTCAACATTCTCATAGGAATATTGTAATATTTATAAGAGGGATTGGAAAATGATGCTTTAAATTAATTCCACATGTCTTGCCTTTATATGCCTTAGATTTCCCCTTTAGTGGCACTTACTATTTTAATATCATTTTATAGATGCTACCTTTAGTAGAACAGCCACAATTCACTGCATGTTTAGTAAGACTTAGTTGATTGTGATGATGAAAATGCTTTATATTAAAAAAGCGTATTTGAACACTGAATTGAATTCTAAACCTATACCTGCTGAGAAATGAAACAATCTTATAGTGTGGGAGGTCCTTGATCCTTTTCTGCAAGTATCCATTGTTGTTAAATGTTTTTGACTGCTGCTTCATGTCATCCTGATGATTAGAGAAAGATGAATGAAGGCACCATCAGCAATGGTGTTGTACAGGTCACATCATTATTCATTTAGTGCCCTGGGCATGGAGAGGATGTGGTGTGGGGTATCCCATAGCTCCCACAATGTAATCTGCAGCTCCAGATGGGCTCTTTTCATCCCAGCCTCAGGACTTGCAGAGGTTTGCCCCTCTCATTATTACTACTGCTCTGAAGGGGACTGCAGCACACCTGTGAGTAGTTGTGGGCAGCAGAAGTTCACCAGCAAAATCCCAGAGCTTGCTCTCCATATTTGATTACATTCTTGACTTTTTTCTATGTGTACTAAAAGTTGCAACAGCTCAAATGTCCAAAAAACCCTCCATTTATGGTGGACTAATTTATGGTACTTTTGGCCTGTTATGCTATAAAAAGTGGATAGAAGGGAAAAAATGCTCCAGGTTTCTGGTTTCCAATTTGATTCAAAGAGCAGGATTGCTGTTGTGTTACACAAAGCAAACAAGTGGTCAGAGCTGTAACAGCCTAGAAATAAAAGTGGAGCAATAGGTGGAAAGGCAAAAGGTGGATATGCTCATGTAAACAAAAGCTGTTTTCCCATGGTAACAAGCTGGGGATTACAAAGGTCAGGCTATCCCTTTCTGCTTCTGGGTCACCAGGTGTGCCTTGTGGGAAACATCCCTCCCTGCCCCTCACTGTTTGCTGCCTGCCACTGCCAGGCCATGATTGACCCTGCCTGGTCAGAGATGAGTGGTGCCATGTTGTGAGGATAAGATGGTGCAAAAAGTCTTGGTCTTAAGTGCAATTATTTTTGTTCTTGTTTAGGACAAAATAATCTGGAGGCAATACTCAAAAATTCCTAATTTCTGAACTAGCCTGTTCACCCTACCAACAGCTCCTTTGAGTTTAAGACAATTCTGGGGAGAAAGCTGTGCAGTGCTGAGCAGCCACATGACATTGAGTGATCACTACTACAGTGATGAGACACTGGAAAAAGTAGCCCCATTGCAGAGAAGCTCTTGGGCTATATGTTAGGAGCACTATTTTGTAGGACACAAAATGTTCACAAGAAGGAACTGATGAGGAAATAAGCTGGAGAGAGACATCAGGTCCTTTCTTGCCCCAAGTGCGTTGTCCCTGTGTGGAAAGGTTGCCCCTATGGCCTCTCCAGAGCACTGGGAGTCAGTCAAGTGTCCCTTTCAAGGTCACCTCCAGCCTGTGAGAATCCTCCTTGGCTGTGCTGGGGCAGTGCCTGGATAACAGCCTCGTGTGTTGGTTCCAGCACTCACCTTGATAAGAGGTGGCTGGTAGATGGTGAAGTGGTGCAGGCAGCTCTGCTCTGTACAGCTGAAGGAGGGCTCACAAACAGCTCATCCTTAGCCATCACTTCTGTCTGGGAGAGAGGGTGAAGCCTTTTGCCCTAGGGCTTTCTGCAGAGTGGTTGGGGAAAGGGCCCTTCATTTTTTGGTGTGGGGGCACCGATGGGATGGAGCTGGCAGAGGTTGCAGTGTCTGAGCATGTGTCCTCCTGTCCTGAGGACTGGAGTACAGCCCAGTAATTAGATTCTTCTGCTGGATTTGGCCCTGGCCTCCTGCTGAGGAAGGACACACACGTGCCTGTTTCAAGAAGAGTAAACTCCCTCCTGAGGTGCCTGGTGCAGCAGGGGCTTTGCTCCAGGTGTCCTTTGCAGCGCTGAGGTCCTGTTCCCCAGGACCAGGTTGCTATGGTGGGCAATGTGACCTGACCCTTGTTGCCTGAATAGACAGGAATGTTTTTGTACAACTCCTCTGGGCACACTGGCTGAAAGAAATGACAGGAGTATGGATTAGATGTTAGCAATTTCTGTTTTCAGTGAGTCAGATACTTTCTGCTATAGTGTGTTTGCTCTAACATTATCAGCTTTTCTCAGGTCTACATCCAAACACGTAGACTGACCAAAAGCTTAGCTGTTTTTTCCAAACAGGACTATATTGGTTACCAGAGGCAGTCCTCTAAAGTTAGCCATTGCCTGTGATCTCTGCATATCTTGAAAAGTATTTCACTGAAAAAATAATATTTTTTAAATACTTGGATTAAAACAACTTTCTGTCAGCATAGCAGCTTATTTCTTAGCTGTAATTTTCTATGGATGCAGCACCACTGGATTTTCTCCATAAAAGTCTCAATTGTGTTTGACAGATGAGGTTTGCTGGATGCAACTTGCTGTGGACCATAGGTGCATCTGGCTGTTACTGCTCTCACACCTGGGGTCATGTGCTGGCTCAGGGCTCCCTTGACTCACTTGTCACTGACACACACAGTAACCTGCTCTGTTACTGTATTCCTGGGGTGGTAGGAAGTAGATGCAAAGCACTTAGGGCGTTTTAGGTCTCTGGGAAATTACCCAGTGTGAGCTGCAGATCATGCTGACTGGAGGATCAGTGCACTTGGCTGGATGCTCTGGGATGAGGGAGTGAGCATGAGTGAGGAAGATGGAGATGCTGTAGGGTTGACAGAGCACAGGGGCCTGGGATAACATGCATAGAGACATGAAAGCACCTGACAGCATCCTCACTTTTTTTCCCTAACAAGTCATGTCTTTTGATTGTTCTTGTTATTATTTATCTTTACTGGTCCTCACTAGCTCCCCAACACCTGCACCTTTCATATACCTCTTACAATGGCATAACTGAGTTAAACTAACTCTGCAATTTCTTGAAAAGGTATGTCCAAAACAAAACAAAAAATATATCCTCTCTCTGCAGCCTAAGTATGGCAGGAAAAATGCTCACTTTGATACTGCCTTGACATGTTTTATTTCCCAAGATCTACCCCATACACTTCTGCCAGAGACCCTTCAGGCTCTTGCCTCCCACTTCTCCCCTTTTGGTCCCTACCTGCAGCAGCATGGTGTTGCATCCCCCACATCTATCACTGCTGAATTGGAAAAGGTGCACTTCCCTATGGGAGACCCTCCTGTGTGTTGTTCAGCTTGGGCCAAATCCTTTTTCAGGGCCACATAGATCTCATCCACTTCCACCTGTGCCTGTGAATAAAGCTTGTCACCCATCACCCCTCCTGGGCCTAGGCAGGAGCTCTCCATCACTGACTGGTATACCTCCTCTGCCCTGGCATTTTGTGTAAGGGGTGGCATTTTTCAGTGTGGTGGAAAGTCATACTCAAACCACTCATTTTGGGTACCTCAGAGAGTTTCCTTGA
Source organism: Molothrus ater (assembly GCF_012460135.2). NCBI lineage: Eukaryota > Metazoa > Chordata > Aves > Passeriformes > Icteridae > Molothrus > Molothrus ater. The sequence continues at coordinate 17,047,913 of NC_050484.2, forward strand.
AATGCCAAAAGTCCCCAGTAAAGTAGGCTTCCTCTCTCTGACAGCAGCAGCTCCCCAGAATTTCCCTGGGGAGGGAAATTCTCAAACACCCAGAGTAACTTCTCTTCTGTTGGTCTCTCTTTTGGCTGTCCAGATCTCTGCAATTGGTTTTAAGGGTGAAAAGTTAGTGCCTGCTTTTTGTACCACAGCTTCCTTCAGACAGGATAGGACAATCTACATTCTCACACCCTTGTAATGTCCTGTCTCAGGCCACAAAGATTACAAAAATTACAAGATTACATTTTGTAATCCCTGCACCAAAAGGATTGTCTTCTCAGCCAAAAACTATTTTCAAAGACCATCGCTGGTGTTAAAGGACTCAAAAATACTGACAGTAACATTTTAGATGTCACTTTGTTCCCCTGGAGTTGGTGAGCGTCAGAAGTTTTATCCCAGTTAGGAGAACGAAAATCCAGGCTCTCCTGCTGAGTAGAAGGCTGTTACACAGCAGTCCCCAGTGTCTCAATTAAAATTTGTATCAGGTTACTTGAGTGCCAGATAGGCTTTTCACTCCTCCATGTGCAAGTTATTGAGGCCAGAGAGTCTCCTAAATATTCTTTCTTTACTCTGTAGGGGAATTCTTCAGTGTCTTCCAGTAGCTTCAGGCCCAACTGAATTTGGTTTGGTACCCTTGTTGAACTCTTTAGGGACTAAAACTCATCTGTCTGTATATTTATTTATAGATGTCTATATATTTAGGAACTTTAATAAAAGGAGAAGAAGAAAAACACCTGATATTTTTCGGGGAGGATTTACTGGCGTGGTGTTGCATGGGAGGAGCACCTTCAGCATGCTCTGAAGTTCTCATTCACACTGTGCCTCACTCCTGGGCTGACACTTGGGGCAGGCAGCCCCTCTGGCCTTGGGAGATTGTGGTGGTGGAATGTGGGACATGTAGGCTTACTTATGACTCAGGTCTGCCAAGGAAAGTGGGAGCAGGGGGTTCAAATTTCATTACATCACTGTAACTATTTTTGGCAAAAAAGCTTAATTGCTCAGTACTCTGTTAAAAAATGATTAATGAAAAATATTGTGGTCTATATAAAACTGATTGTAAGTGATTTTCCAACTACTTTGTAATGTGTTTAGAGTTAGCTGTTCTTTTTGTTTTGAGAGCCACCTTACTAAAGTATTTGGTAGTGTAGCTCAATTTCCTCAAATTCAGATATTAAAAGAAAAAGAATTCCTTTCTTTCATTAGGAGAAAGTAATGGATTTTGAAAGAATCAAATCAACACTGATTTGGAAGTTGGGTCCTTTTGCATAGGGGAGCAATCAGCATTTTAATTGGCAACTTCAGAGATTTTTTTCCCCTTAAATTTATACATTCTGTTTTATTTCTACAGTTGTTTGTTCCTTCCTCTTTTTTTGCTTGGAAATTAATCATGCAGGAAATGATTAACCACAGTGAGCTTGTCTGTCTGCCTCTGACTCAATGTTTAAGAGGGAGGGCCTTCAAGCAGCTCAAAATGTCTGACCTGATACAAACCAAGCACTTGCAGTGTGGTTGTTCACACTGTCTATCCCACAATAAAGGTTCATGTTTCTTTTTGTTTCTTTTTAGCATTTGTAATGCTCCTGAAATGATTTCTGAAATACCAAATTAAGTCTGAAGCCCCCAAAATGTGTGTTTCACTGCATTCAGTGTCGTGCCATCTTTGCCTATTGCTCTTTGTGGCTCACTCTGCAGAGCAAGGGGCTCTCTGCAGAATGCCATGTGCACTTCCTCTCTCCTCTATTTTGATTTTTAAATGAAAGGAGTCTTTATCGTGATGCATTGCGTAATATTGCATTTTAATATCTTTCCTGGTGGCGGCTGCTGCATGTGCCTGGTAGTTTGCAGAAATCAGAGCTTTCTTATGCAAGTATTCTTTACTTGGGCACTGTTGGAGCATCTCCTTTGCGGGGGCTTTCTCCAGGGGCAGCAGAGGCGGGCTCTGTGCGCTGCCGGGAGGGCTGCAGGGAGGCTGTGGCCAAGCAGGCAGTGTGAGGATTGCCTGGTGGGTGCCTGCTCTGCCGGGCACGGCGCTGCTGGGGGGTGGCACTGGCGGCCAGCGGTGGGAGCCCTTCTCTCCTGCTGCCAGTCCCGACCTCTGGGCTCGCTGCCTGATGCTGCGGTCACTGCAATCCTTTCTGCCAACCCACCAACACTCACCTAGACACAACGTTTCTACATAGCTTCTTAAAAGATGTGATCATTTACACTAAAAATGCCTGACATATTTTGTAGGTGCCTAGAAAATATGTTAGGATATGTGTCCTGGGTTTTCAAGTACCAATACGCCTTCAGCCTTGGTCTTTTGGAACCAGGTCCTTTTCAACAACCCTGCAGCACCAAGCATTATAAGAAACTTGCTTGTTAACAGATTTGGTGGGTAAAATTTATTACTAGATGGATTGGTTACTATTTAAGGTATTTTATAGGGTCAGTTGTTAGCAATTTAACATAACAGCCTTTTCTTAAATTCAATTCTTTCCCACTGACCAAAAGCAAATAATGGTGTGAGTCCATTGCAGAAGTGTAGGACAGTAACCAAAGCTTTCCTCCAATGGCAGAGTTACACTTAACATCTCAGCACATCTCTATGCTCTGTGAGAAACAGTCATCCTGTGAACTGGTGATGAACAAAGCAGCTGCAGAGCTGGAGTTCAGCATTGTGCTGACTCAGCTGTTCTGGTTCTGCAGCCCAGGAGGTACTCTCCTCCCAAGGGCTACTCCCAGCACTGCCCTGGGCTGTGAGAGCAAGCCACCAGGTCACTGCATCTCTTCAGACCATTGTTATTTTTTGTATAGGCTTATAGTAAGTCAGACAGAGAAATAGACTGTACAGAATTTAACAGCCAAACATCAAGGATGAGTTGGAGATTCAAAGACATAGGTGCTGTTTCTTCCTGCAAAGTTTCAGCTTGAGTTTCTAAAAATCTCTTTTTCATCAGCAGAAGCAGAGTCAGTGACAAAAGTAAGAGTGAAGCAGTATTGCAACTTTGGTTTTAAACTTAAATTTGACAATCTAGGTTGTTTATGGGCTCTGTAAGTGTATGCATGATAGGTTTTTGTGTGGGCACACAGGTTTTTCAGTCACGCCATGTGATCTCTTTTCTGATGGCTCCTAAAGGAAGTGTGTGCTCTAGAGCCCCATGAGTAAACAACCCTGCAGGATGCTCATGTTAAACTTCAGGCCAGTTTTGCCATAGTTTGGTTTATTACAGGAGCTTGTCCTGTGCTTCCAAAATGCTATTTTCCAGCCTGTCTCTGAGGGCTACAGGGCTTGTTCAACAGCAGCAAAATGCAAGCTCACCAGTGTGTACCTAATTTCGATGGCAGTTCAGTTGAGAGAGCCCTTCAGTACCAGAAATACCAGTGGCTGAGTACAGGAACACATAAGATGGGATAGAGAAGGAGGGAACACCTGGTGCATTTCTCCCCACTGCCTCCTTGCAAATCATATGTGCAGAAAGGGTTTTGGAGAAGCTGCATGGGTCTGTGGGTAGTGGCTTCCCCTTAGAGAACTCGGGCTTCAAGCATCACTTTACTTCCTCTTTATGCCACCAATTCCTTAAGAAGCTGATCTAAAACAATCCAGTTAAAAGGGAAAAAAGTAGAACAGAGCAGCCCAAGAGGGAAACAATCTCTAACTGACAGGGAGGTAGACAAGTTATGGTATTTTACAGGAAGTGCTTCACAGACCACCTGGCTCACTTGCTGCGTTCAGGTCTTAGCTGCCTTAAAGGATTCATTTAAAAGTCTGATATCAAACCAAACTGTATTCTGCCTGCTCCAGAAACTTTCCTGTGACACATGGAGTGCCAAAGAGACTGATGGTACATTATCTAGACTGCTTTGACTTCCTAGCAAAGCAGTGCAGAGAGAAGAATTTCTCTTTTTAATCCAATGAAGCAGTTAAAGGCTTGGTGAAATACCCTTCATGGGTAAGCTAGAGACAACTGCAGCTGTGAAAAGACTGTGTTAAGAAACAGGATGGTTGTGGTCTATGGTAAGAAATAATTTTCCTGTTGACTATTTTTTTAAACAGGAAGCTGAAGAACAAAGCAGCATTAGTCTTGGTGCTTTTAATAGGTTTCAGATTTCAAATATTGCATTTAGAATATGCTGATTGGGAAAGGATAGGGCTTTGTGCAGCTTTTATGTAACAGTTGAAAGCTACAAATTTGGGAGATGGGAGTACAACTAAATTCAAGTGGATCCTCTGAATATGAAGCTGTTGTTTCTCTGAGGGAGGTTAAGGTGCTCAGTAATGCAGCAGAGGACTGATGATAGCAGGCTGCTCTGTTTGCAGGACTCTGAAGGCGTGCATTTGAACAGCACCGTGTAGGCTCAGCTTCAGTTTCCTCTTTGCCACTCACCCTGTGTATCTGCCAGCTTCCCCTCTGCTTTGCTCACTCTTTTGCAATAACTGGAAACAGTTTCTGCAGTATGGGAGAAGAAAACCTGCAGGCACTAGTGCCTCATACCACTTTGATATCCATGACTTTTCTAGATGGTCAGCCAGAGCTATGGGTGATGCGTCTGACTCTTTCCTCCACAAGGATTTTACACAAAATCCATTAAAGTCTTATTTCAGAAAATATTTCTACTGAGGAAGGTTACTCAGCAATGTGGGGGGAGAGGGGGTAGGGAAGGGGGGTTACAGCTGTATTCTAATTCTTTTGAAGCATGAGCATCTGATGAGATTGATCTGTACTTCTAAACAGTTTTTTCTGACACGCATATCATGGATCATGTCAGATGCCATTACAGACTTCGTAGGTGGTGACTCACTGCAAATGCCATTTTCTTTCATTCAGCACATTTTCATAATGTTCATTTTAACTACAGAGGGTACTGTACCTGGCATGATAGTGATTTGACAGATACTGTGCTATTACACTTCCCCTTGGTCTCATCTAAAACATTTAAGTTGCTTTAAAAGTAAGAGCTGTGTATGCATGTAAATAACTGCCCTAGGGACCTCAGCCATCAGCCTGGGGTTTTCTGGAGAATTACCCTTGTTCCTGTTCCCACTGTGTTTACCTGTTTTATGCAAACATTATATAAATCATTATTACTAAAGGTGGCTCAGGTGAATGGCCAGCATGGGTGAAAGCTCAGATAAAAGAGTAAAGCACATGCTGAAATGCCATAGCACTATTAGAAATGCTCCAAAGCCCCTGATAGGCACAGTTCCAGCAAGCTGAGTGCCAAAATGCCACAAAAAGCCCTTGTGACTTGAAAATATAGTCCTCGACACTTTGGGCTTTTTTTGGTTGTTGTTCCATGATTTGGTGGCAGTAAATCTCTAGATCTCAGGTGTGACCCTCCAAGGATTGCTTGAGGCTGAAAGTTCAGCTTGAGGTGGGGAAAAGTGGGAGTGTGGTCCCTGGCAGGGAAGCTTGTGGAAGGCTGAGCTTTAGCAGCCAGGCTTTTCTGTCTGCAGCAGCCTGCAGCTGAGAGGCCAGGCTGCCTGCTTGCCCTTCCTCCTCAGGGGGAGTTCTGGAACATGTCTGTGTGTGCTGCTGCTGAGGAGGAGGAAGGTGCATTCAGACATCATGATGGAGCTTGGATCTTCAGAGCAAGCAGGGGAGAGAGGAGGAAGCATGAGTCCATTCCAGAGCTCTGCTGTTCCACTCTACCCATAACAGTGGAGGTGCAGGAATCTTTTAGCAACTAAAGGGATTTAACAAGTTGGCATCTCTGTCTGAGTATGATCCTAAAGTATGATGCCTTCTTCAAGTAAGGGCTGATGGTATAGCTTTGGGGCTATCCTGAAGCACTTCCATGGGAACAAGATTGTTGGTTACTGCATTTTGTGCACTGCCATAGCAATGCATGGATTGTGTAAGTGTTCAAAACTGGATGTATATCTATGGGTGTCTATGGCAGTGGGGATCATGTAGGGAGCCCCTGTTTAAAGATGTGTCTGGTTTCCATGCAATTAAATATAAAGTGCTTTTTGCTGATTATTTAGATTTCAAAAATGTAGGATATAAACCTGTTAGCTGCAAGGATGTTTTCTAGCTGAGTAGAAATTTATTTATTAAGATGTATTAATCTCTGGACTTTTTGTGTTTGTGTTTTGCTGTGCAGGTTTCTTAGCAAGAGCAGACAGAGCTCAGCCTTCCACCATGCCTGTGCCTCCCCCTCCAGCTCCCCCTCCACCCCCAACACTGGCCTTGGTAAGTTTTACAGGAGGTAAACATATGCACTGTTCTCCTCTGCTGCTGCTTGTCACTTGGAATAGGATGTCCAGAGATACTGAGATGTGGATGAGGGTATCCATGATATTTGGGGAAAGCTGTCCAACATATTGTTTATGGCTGATCGTTGGTCCTGCAAGAACAACCATCACTTCGACTGCCTTCCAGTTCTCATGTGGATGTCACAATCCACTCCAACTCTCCATCCTTTTATTCTTCCCACACTAGTGGCTGATCTGGTGGAGAGACGACAGCTTGTCTAAATGGGACTTGCAGTCTTGCCTTTCTCCAAACCTGTACTCCCACCTTCTCCCTTGTTCTACTCCAGTATTTCTGTGACTTGAGCCTGAAAGAAATAAATCCTATTGTTTAAATTTGGTAAGGATAGCTCTTAGCCAGCAGAGCTCCCTCAGCCAGCCTGTGCTATCAGAGCACAGGATCTGGCACAACGTGGTGAGTGAAACTACATCAGGCCTGGCTTAAACTGGGATAGAGCTTGTGCTGTGCTTGCCCTCCCAACAGTCAGTCACCTACTGATAAGAAAGAAGGCTTCTTGAAATGCCATTTTCAAGTACCTAGACATTTTCAGAGCAAAACTCTAGCTGATTACAGAGAATGGGCTGTCAATCAAAAGTCTTTCTTTCATTTTCCACCTCAAGCAAGACACAGACTCTACTTGGTCCCTCCATGACAACTCTTCCCCGCCTTTCAGGAAATCTCCATAACACTGATCTGATAAATTAGAAAATGTTTCAGGAACTGTTTCCTAGAAGAAAGAGCCATATATATGTGCATATAAGTGTATTGTTTGGAGTTTTTTTGTTCTTTCTTGAAAAACTGTGTCACCAGAACATAAAGTGAAAAGAGAGGACTGTTGAGACAAATCTCATATGTCCAAAGGCTTTATTTGGTCTATATGAAGAGGTCAGTATTATTGACATGGTAATTGCCATTTTTAGGTGTTTCTATCTAAGCTAAAATAGTAGACAAAGGTCCATCTTTGCTCTGATTTATCCAGCAATTGTATTTCACAACAACTTTGAAGAATGTCCACCTTCTTGTATAATCAAGTTATGTGTGTAGTCTATTCTTGTTCCATCTCCAACATGGCACAGATAAGCCTTGGCTTGAAAAAATGAGAGATTCTAAATAATGAGTTCAGAAAAGGTAAATTCACACAGAAGTGTTCTGTTTCTAATGAATAATGTGCATTAGATTAGCAGTAGTGTTGGGGACTTGGAGTCAGTAACAAGGCCAGCTACCTTTGATATCATTGACAAAAGTAGACATGGCATGCTATCTACCCATTCCAATGCTGTTAAAACAGCCACTGGAGTCTCAAGTAACTACCATATTTAATCAGAAATTTGTATCTAGAAGTTGTGGTGCATTTTGCCTCCTCATTTTTAATTTTTATTTTGCAGGCAAATACTGAAAAGCCATCCCTAAGCAAGTCAGAACAGGCAGGGCGAAATGCTCTATTATCTGATATTACCAAAGGAAAAAAGCTCAAGAAGACTGTTACTAATGACAGAAGTGCTCCAATTCTAGACAGTAAGTATGACTCTACATGTTGGAATTTCTGTGGGCATGAATGGTTCTACAGATCTGAAAGCAGAAAATTATTTTATATATCATCAGATGAATAGCCATGAGAGTAGATAAAAGAAACTGCCAGAAATTGGCATGCATAAAAATAAATTCTATTCATCATGAATGAACAGTCAGCTGAGAAATCAAGTACTGCTTATGAAATGTGAATGCTAATTTGTTTGCTGATTCTCAAAAAGTGATTTATTTTCCTGTTTGCTTATATCAGAAAAATATGCAAGTCCTACCAGGAGTTCTTCTGAGGACGTGCAGCAGATCAGGCAAACAAAACCCCATAAGGACTGAGGAGAGGACAGAGGATGAAGTGGAATTTCAGACTCTACTTTTGCATAAACAATATAAGAATAAATGCATGCCTGGCATGACACCATTGGCTCCAGTACCACTTAGAACAAAACCCGAGCCAGAAGCCACAGCTCTACCTGTGTGTCACTGCTGCACGCAGTTTTGCCACTCCTGGAGTGACTCAGGGCTGTTATCTTTTTAGATAGCCCAGCAGTACTGCACAAGGCAGTGACTCCACTTACCTGAATGGAAATAAGCTCTCTATCCAGCTGTGCTGCTGCTGTGTCTCACAGCACATCTTGGCAGGTGCCAAGAGGAGGCCGGAGAAGCCTGTGTAGCAAAAGGATTGGGAAGGCAGAACAGAAACAAGAGAAGAGTGAGGAACACAGGCCTGTGCTGACAGAGGAACAGCATTCTTTTCCAAAGGAGAAAAGACACTTCTACAGACTGATTAGCAAATGTGATACACCTCAGTCTAGGTTTGGCCATGCAATTAAAGGCTGGACTGTGATAGGAACATGATGACAAAAGAAGGAAATGCCCAGAGGAGTGTGACCAAATAAAAATAATTTTTAAAAACTTAGATACAGTTCTGCAATCAGCCAGCTACAATTTTTAAAGATTATCTCTGAATGTGAAGTTACATGTTCTAGCTATTATGAGCTGGAGGGGATTAAAGGAGGGGGTAAACAGTAAGAGAAAAATGATGCAGCCTATTATCTTATTTACATGAATTAACAAATCATGATGAAAGACTAAACCATGGTAGCAGCATTTCTCCAGAGGTTCACACCCCATCTGAGTCAGAGCCGAACTGAGCTGACATGCTTAAGAATGAGAAGGACAGTGTGAAACATTCCCCCATGGATACACTCTTCCTTTTTTCTTGGGAAAATTTTTACAAGTGCTTTTCATCCACAGGTTTTAATTACTTCAAAGTCAGTGAAAATTTTACCCACCCCAACTTGTGGAAATCGGGATTCAAAGAAATTTAAGCAAGTGATCTTAGCCTTTTTGGCCCAGCATCTGAGAGCTGATTTCCACAGATATTCCAACCTGTGCACCTGCTGATTCTGCAGTGATGCTCTGAATAAGGTTCTTCCATGTATTGTAGTTGTGGAAACACTTTCATTTCACTTTTGGCAACTCAGTTGTCACAGCAGAAATATTGACATTAGAGAGCAATGGGAGAGAAAAGGGAGAGGGCTGATAAAATAATACCTGCCTATTGGAAACATTTACAGCTAATGATCCTGTCACTGCACTTCTGAACCTACAGAAATGGCATCACCTTTGCTACTACGCTTTGTTTAAATAAGTAGATATGTTGCAATATCATCAATAATGAGAGAATTCTGTGCATTCCCAGCAGTGATTCCCAGAGACACCTTCAGGAGGAGGGATCTTCTGCCTTCTTCCTTCCTTCCCTTTTTCCCATGAGATTGCTCTGTCTGCTTATGGAGAAGTGGAGGGAAAGGATAAGAGAGCAAAAGTACAAAGAAACAGGAAGAAGCAACTAAGGTGCTAACAAAGACTATATTATGTTCTCAGAGGTCCCCTCCATGCTCAGTTCCAAATTCTCTGAGCAATTTGCTGTGCTCTCTAGTCTAGAGCAGACTAAAGTAGTGATGGCATGATAAAACACAGAGGCTATGGTTATTATGGTTATTGCACCAGCTCCTCCACGGTGCAGTGGTGGTGATGATGATGGTAGCTGTGATGATCCAAACCTTGTGGATTTGAAAGTTCGTCCATTTTTTCCCCAGCTACAAGCATTACTCTAATGGAAGAGGTGACTTGGCAGGATCAGTCCTGCTTCACTAATATGGGGGATCTCTTTTCCCAACAGAACCCAAAGGATCTGGTGGAGGTGGCGGCGGTGGCTTTGGAGGAGGTGGCAGCAGCGGGGGTTTTGGTGGTGGCAGTGGTGGTGGCTTCGGTGGTGGTGGACCACCTGGCCTTGGAGGCCTTTTTCAAGCAGGAATGCCAAAGCTCAGATGTACTGCAAATCGAGATGCTGGTAAGAAAGACCTTGAACTTCCAGTGTGAAAAAAATGGCATTGCTTAAAACCTTCATAGCACTGCAATAAATTACCTGCTGAGATTGAGGAAGCCATCAAATATCGTAGGCTCTTAGGAAATGTAATTTTCAGCTTGAATCTTGTTTTATTCTTACTATTAGGTTTTATGAGGGAGAAGCGAGACTCCCTTTCCACCCATCCTCCTCATTATTGGTGAAAGCTGAAGATCTTGGTAGTATTAAATGGCTACCTGCAAAGTACAGTCAGGCAAATTACATCCTGCCTTAGCTGTTGGGTGTGCAGGACAAGAGGGGAACAGGGAGGATCCAGGCTAATTCTTTCTTGTGCACCAGGAAAAAGGATCTACTTTCCGAATGGAAAGTACTTGTGTCAGCTCCACAACAGCGTGATTTGCTGCTTACGGAGTGCATGAGGCATCCCAGCTGGCTGGTACACACACTGCAGATGGAGGCTTGTCTGGAGTGTGCTTCTGGCTGACAAAACAGTTGCCCCAAGCCTCATGCCTCTTTAAACGAGGACATCTGGGGTCACTGAGTTTTTTAAGTTCAAGGACATAGGACTTCATACTTGTTGAAGAAGGACTATGCTATGGGGATTGTAGAGTGTTACAAATATTACGTATTTTATAGCCTAACATAATTTTCCAGCACATGTGTACAAAACAGTCTCTCAGAGCTGGTATTTTCTATTGTGTCACAGTTTATTTTTGGGAACTTGTATTAATACAAAAGTTCCTGGCATCGCAGAACAGTACTTGTGAACTGCAGGGCCGGCTGCCTTCTTCCTGACGTGCACAACTCTACCTCCTTAGATCACAGCTACTAGAAAGGGCTGAAAAGAGCTTTTTGATGACCTTTTGTTGTTAAATGTAATTTAAAAGCTAAGATTTCTTTGCTCTCAAGTTGATGCTGTTCGGTACTTTTTCCTCACCATTTCTTCCCTCCCTGTTTTACTGGTTGGTGTATGATGGCTGCATCACTTGTGTTACTTTGTGGCCACTTTAATCGTGCCTCATAAGCAATATCAGGATGTCAACTGGTACCCTGGAGTGGTTTCCCAATGGTAGCGGCGTTGGGGCTGAGCCTCAGGGCAGGGGTGCCCCGTGCCAGGCTGCGCCCTGGCCGCTTGCAGACCCACGGGAACCGCGGCCCCGGTGCGACGGCGCTGATGCTCCCTGTCCTGTGTCCGCAGACGCCGGGGGAGGCCGGCCGCCCGTCCTGCCGCCCGGAGGCCGCTCCGCCGCCGCCAAGCCCTTCTCCCCGCCGAGCGGCCCGCCGCGCTTCCCGGGGCCGCCCTCGGGGCCGCGCACCGCCGCCCCGGACCCGCAGAGGAGCCGCGTGCCGCCGCCGAGGCCCGACGCCGGCTCGAAGCCCGAGGCGGCGCCGCCGCCGGTGCCCAGCACGCCCCGGCCCATCGCCTCCAGCCTGCACAACCGGGGCTCGCCGCCGGTGCCGGGGCTGAGCCGGCAGCCCAGCCTGGGGCCCTCGCCCCCGCCCTTCCCGGGCAGCCGGGCCACGGGGGCGGCCGCGCCCCTCCGGCAGCCGGGCCCCGGCGCCGCGTCCCCCTTCTCGGGCCGGCCGCCGCTGCCGCCCACCCCGGGCCGGCCGGCCGAGGACAAACCGCCGCCCCCGCCGCCGCCCCCCGCCGGGCACCGGCCGCCCGCCGCCCGGGAGGCGTCTCTGCCGCCGCCGCCGCCGCAGAACAGCAAACCGCCCGTGCCCGCCGCCCCCCGGCCCGCCCTCGGCGCCCCGGCGCCCCCGCTGCCCCCCAGCAGGCCGGGGCCGCCCCCCGTGCCGCCCGCCCCCGCCGGCGGCGACGAGATGCCGCGGCTGCCGCAGAGGAACATCTCGCTGGGGTCGTGCCCGGCGCCCGGCGGGGGCCGCTCCGGACCGCTGCCCCCGCCGCCCGGAGAGAGACCGCCGCCGCCCGTCAGAGACCCGCCCGGCCGCTCAGGTAGGGAGCGGGCACGGGGAGAGGGCGCTCGTTGGCCATGCCCGGGCCAGTTCCACATGCAGAACAAACACATCCCAGGATGACATCCCTGTTAGGCACTAGGAATTCTGTGATTGGAAGCGAGGGTTTGTGGGCGTCAAGGTGGCTTATGGAAAGTCAAAGTACATCACCAGTGTTCTCACGTGTACTTTTATAGATCTTTGTAACTCTCATTATAGTCACTGTAATTGACGAGGGTTGCAAAGGGATTTCCCCATTACCTTCTTTGATGCAAAGCACCTTCTGGTAAAGTGACAGCATCTGACTTCCTGAGTCAACCAGTGTGAGTTAATGGTCGCATTCTCACGAGTGGAGGTTTGTGGAACCTGACCTCTACGTGTTCAGAGACACAAGCACAGTCAAATACAATAGCTTTAATAAAAGACCTAGCCAAGAGTTGTTAAATGTAAGAGCACTTGTTACAGCGTGACTAAGTGTTATTACTTACCGTATGTAGATATCAAATTAGACTAAGACTAGAATCGTCTCCTTTGACCAATTTCATAATGTACATTGTCCTCTGTGACAACTGTTGTTCATAACTTTTAAGAATTCCACATCATAACTCAGCTCTCTGCTACCTGATAGTTGTCCCTTGAGATGAGAGAATTTAGGCACAATCAAGCCCTATAACAGGTGGAGAAAAGCATTACACAGAAGATACTGCTGGGAAACTCCATAGAGTTGCCTTTCATTTCATCCTTTGGAATAAACTCGGAAATCATCTCTAGCCTGCCCAGTCCTAGACAATAGAAATGAATGTCAGGTCTGTGGGGACCTCCCACAGACAGCTGTGTTGCTTTCCAGCTCCTTGAACCAGTCTGGAGCTCCAACACCGACAGCAGCTGTACAGAAAATAGTGGCCCTGTAACTGTGCTTTGTGGAGCTGGTTGCCAGCCTAGAGGATGGCACAATGCTAGTGCAGCCTGCAGTAGACAAATCAAAGAAATCCTATTACAATTGACCAAATTGATGGATCAAAGTTGCAAAGAGTGTCTGCAATTATTCAGTCACTTCCAGGAGTTTGTTTTGTGGTGGCCTTGGCTGCCACCAGTGCTTTCCTATTTGACCCTTTTCTTTGGCAGATGGTTTTAGCAAACCTGCACTAACTTTCTTCTGGCTTGATTCCAGCTCAGTAAGTAGAAGGAAGTTGTAGCAGTACATTCTAAACATGAATGCACTATTCTGCAGTAGTTCAGTATAGACAGTGGAGTTTAGCTAGGTTTAGAGAGAGCAAGCAAAACTATTCTGAAAGTTGTTGAATGCTTCTCATTCTTTGAAACCATTCCCTGAAGGCAAACTTCAGTAATTTGTAAAATAAGGGGAGAAAAAATACACAAAGTACAGCACGTTTCTTGAAATTTTTCAACACTTTTTGCTGGAGACACAATATGCTCTCTTTTTCAAAGTGCATGTCTGTAGATAGATTTCATCAAGACAGGGAAGCATTTATTGAAAATTAACGTAATTGTCAATTGCCCAACTGCACCAAACAGAGCTAGTGAGACTTTTGAACATGCGTAACACTCCACACCCTCTGCTTCACCTTCTTGTGTCCTAACCACGGGCACTTGTCTCCCTGGCAGAAGCAGCTTTCCTGTCTTTATTTACTCATCTTGTAGAAGCATCCTTCCCCTGCCCTCAGGGCAGCCCTGGGTCTGTGTTGCTTAGACTGTGCCTTCGTATTTGACCTGTCACGTCTGTGTCAGTTACAGATACACAAACCCTGGAAATGCCAGTCTATGTGTGAGGTCTGTTTCCAGCTTACAGGGAGATAGATATGCTCCAACTACTGAAAAACCTGTCATGCAGCTCATTTGTTTGTAAATGAGTGAGCTGATGAGCTGCTGCTTCACGCGGCCACTCCCGGGCAGAGCTGCCCTGTGGGCGCCACACACCCAGAGGGAACCACCCCTATGGACAGAGAGCCTCGGACAGTAGCAGGTGTCTTCTGCTGCATGTCCTCTTGCCTTGCAGTGGTCCATAAAAAGGAAATGTGTTATAGTTTGGACCTCCACAGCACCCCGAATTCCAGCTGTGACTTCTGCTTATCGTGGCCACTGCTAATTTAGAGTGGTTTAAAAGAAGCGACCAGAACCTTTACAGAGGCTTCTGTAGCTGAGGAGAATAGGAGCGTGGACACTGCAGTGTGTTTATGTTTAGATACACCTGCTCCTCTGAGCTGTACTCTGCAAATCAACACTAAATCCCTCGAGAGCCCTGGAGAGCAGGGAAGTGGGTGCTGAGAGCCATTACCCCTTGGGGCCAAGGGTCCTGAAGCAGCCCTTTTTGTTAGCGGGAGGCCTTGGGATGCCAGCAGGGGCTTTTCACTGGCAGAGTACCCCCTGGTATTAACAGCATCTGTGTGCTTGCTTCTTGCCTTGCTCTAGGCCCGCTCCCACCGCCTCCTCCCATCAGCAGGAACGGAAGCACCTCGAGGGCTCTGCCCAGCACTCCGCAGCTGCCGTCCCGAGCAGGGCTGGACAGCGCGAGGGCCGGGCCGCGGCCTCCGCTGCCCCCCGACCGGCCCGGCTCGGCAGCGCCGCCGCCGCCACCGCCGCCTTCGGCAGCTGTCAGAAACGGCTTCCAGGATCCAGGTGACGGTGAGCCATCCTCCCAGCTCTTTGCCCTCCACAGAGAAGGTGTAGGGGCTTTTGGCCCTAATACCTCAAAAGAGGTTTGAGATACAGACTTTGTTTCTAGTGGCAGCCTTTGATTTCTGACTAACAGAAGTGTCACTTGGGTCTCAGTTAACCCTGGCAAGTAAGAACAGAATAAATATGCCATACATAGAGCAGAATTGCAAAGTCATCAATACAGTTTCCAAAATAACCCTTTGAAAAATTTTTTCAAACCCTTTTCCCTGAAAAAAGGAAGGGAATTGTTTCAGCTCTAATATGCATTCAAACCACAGATACACTGACACTTCGGAAGTCGGAACGAGTTAGATGACTCAAAAGCTGAAAAACAGATGAGGGAAGAGATTGTCAGAACATTGCTGAAAATGTCAAGTATCTATTTCTGCTAGTGTTTATTAAAAAGATGAGGTCCAAGATTGCTGTGTTTTAAAGATTCGTCATGCTTTTCTTTTTAATTGTTTTCTATTTGCATAGAACAGATAAATCCTTCAGTTAATTATGTGAGGCCAAAATTGGTATTCCTGACATTTATAAGGTTAGAAAAAAGCAAACAGAAAATGAAACTACAACTCATGCTTTTAAAACATCTTCACGCATCAGGTAAGGCAGAAGGATCACAGGCATATTTCTTCCTACACAAGTCATTTGCAGGGTTCAGAACATGGAGCTTCTTTACACACTGGTTTCTGATTGCAGCCATTGGAAGTAAACATAGAAAAACTGGATCCAGCAAATAACCGCATGTGCAAATGCCCGGTGGAACTTACTTAGCTGTTCATTACATTATGCAGTAAAATACAGCAATATCTCAATAAAGTTATGGTTGCAAAGTCCTGAAGCAAGCAAGTAAAGAAATTACAAAGTTTAAATTAGCCCACACTTTCTTCTTTAGGCTTTCAAAATCAGGTACAGAACAGAGCTCTTGGAACATTTCCTATAATTTCAATGAGGAAACTAGTATGCTTGCTTTACTTAAAATTCTATAGACTCAGTAAGTACAGCAAAAGGGCCCCTGTAGTCTAAAGAGATACAGCTTCAAGTGATATATTTTTCCATTTCTGACACTAGTTATATACAGGATTCTCTGTCATAAATTTTACCATAATGGGTATTTTTCTTCTTCCAGTATAAGTATTAAGAGAGAAGAAACAGTGCTTATAGGAGTGTGCTTTTAATTATGCTTTTGAGCTTGGTATATCAATGATACTTGAATATTGGTAAATTCTATACCAGGAGCAAAATACTGTTTTAAAGTAGGTGAAACGAGGCAGTTCTGGTAGCACATATATGTGTGTGTGTGTTAAAAAAGCAGATCTGTTATACATGGAAGGGAGAGTAAGACTTATTTTAGTGGAATTATGGCTGCTTTCCTGATCTATAATTTTGCATTAAACTGGCAAAATGATCAGTTTGATAGAAATTTTCATTCCCAAATTAACCTAAAGCATCATCTTCCCTGACTTCCTAAGGGAATGCTGGTTCAGTATGCAGCTGTGTAAGCATTTTGCAATTTAAAACATGCATTAAACATGATGTCAGTGTCAATTGACTTTCCTAAGCTATGTCAGAAAACTAATGAGTAAATTGCATGGGATTTTTTTCAGATGAATGGGAAAGCAGATTTTCTTTTCATCCGATATCTGATTTGCCACCTCCAGAGCCATATGTACCCATGAACAGAAGTTATCCCAGTAAACTAGCAAGAAATGACAGTAGAGGTAAGTTGGAATTTCAGTATTGTCCTAAAACCAAGTGCATGGGGAAAAGACTGGATGCTGGGGTTTCCAGAGTTCTCAGGCTAACAGTTTGGTCATCCTTCCTCACCACACAGGAAAAGCTAACTGCAAGTTCATAGGTACAAGCCCTCTAAAACTTTTTGAGTGGGGAATTGTTTGTTTTTTAAGTTGAAACATGTACTGTAAGTGACCAATCTCTGCCATTATAGTCAGCCCTTCTGCTCTAGGCAGCCAGAACCACAAAATCCCTCAGAACTTTCACTTCGTTTCTCATCTAAATTCATGCACAACTCATTTATTTTTGTGCCAGCATCATCCTTGAGTTTAGATTTCCTCTCTTCTTGTGTGTTAAACTCTTCATGTTTTTTAAGACAACAGTCATATTCTCCTCTCAGTTTTTGTTTTGCTGGGCTGAATAAATGTGGATGTACTACACTCTGCTTCCAAGCCATGTTCTCTGCTGCTTAGGTATACACTTCTGTTTGTTTTTGTCTTTTCCAATCTGTGTTACATGCTGTTCCAGCTCAGGTTTCAAACATGCTTTCTACAGCAGCATGAATGTTTCCTATCTTTTTTTGTGGTATTTTGCCTGATACACCCAAGGATCAATTACTTCTTTTACAACCAGTGACGTTGGTGGCTCGCAGTTATCCTGTAATCATCTGTATATGCAGATGCTTCTCTCCTGTTTCCAGATGATGAAGTTTTGGTTTGAAGCAGAAATTCCTGTTAGTCTCTGACTGTTCACTTTGTCCTGTTAGCTTTCATCCCATTTATTAGTCCACAAAGGAAGGCAAAGTAACATGTGCATTTTTTTGTGTTTTCTTTTGTGAGTTTGATGTGAAGATTTTTGTATAGGGAAAAACATTAAGAGCTTTGAAATTTTATTGTGTTTAGAGCTTGCCAGTTTGTTGAGATTTGCACGTATGGCAAGTAGCACTGAGAAGTTGTATGTTCACATAAATTAGTAAGGCTAACAGGAACCAGCAGTCTGTTTTAGGAAGGGGAAAATGGACCAAAATACATATGCTTTCCAGGCATTAGGGATAGAATTAGTTTAAAATGTTATTTTACAGTGTTCAAAGTTCTGATGTTGTTTAATAAACTAACCAGGAACTCTACAAAGATTTGTTGGTTTTGGTTTTTTTTAACAGCCAGGCATGAAAATTAGTAGATCTTCACTAGTTACAGTTAATTATTTGCTTGGATGTAAACTCCCCCTTCAAAAGAAGGAGTATTTCAGGAGGAGTAACACAAAAAACCCTTCTTTCTCTTTTAGGTGGTTCTGTTCGAAAAGAAAGAGGTGCCCCCCCGCTCCCGCCTATCCCAAGGTGAAATGGGTTCTTGCCCATCTTTGGATGACATCTGCTCTCAAGTTTCCTTCGAGTCAGCTCTCCTGTCCACATGGCTGGAAAGTTGTCTGTCCTGATTGATTTCCACTTTTGGCTTGTCAGCTGGAACAAACTTCAGTCTATTACAGAAGTAATAGATGTGGCTTATGGACTATAGTTGCTCAAAGCTCTGAATTTTATTCGCTTAAACTGCAGGCATTTTGTGGACCCTACAGAACATACGTGCATCATGCTTACCATGTCCAACCCCATCCCCTGGAGAGCTCCGTGGGAGGTCTGGCTTTGAATTTGATAGAGTTTGAACAAAGCTGTTTCAATCACTTTGGGTACAGTAGCTGTATTATTTTAATGATAAAGTATTTGATGTTTAAAAAAACAGTTGCTGGGTAAAAAGTGTAGCCAAGAGTGCCCTGGATCCTTCTTTGCATGCCTAACTCAGCCTATCTGCTTCTGCAAGCCATAGACCTACTACATGGTGACAAAGAGTTCATCTTTAACTTTTTTACTTCAGCTTAGTCAAGCAAATCTTTAACAATGCACAACACATCCTGCCTCAAGGATGGAGTGTCCCTGGCCTTGTTTTTATCTGCAGAGAATCTTCCAAAGAAAAGCACAAGTGAAGAATTCATCAGCATAAAAATATATTTTTTTAACCCTCTTTCCTATTTTTTAGTAGTGTTATGTGTTCTGTGACCTAATTCTGTCCTACTCTTATGTGGACCAACTCACATCATGTCATCCATGCCTTGGATTGCTGTAACACCCTCTGCCTGATAGTGCATGTGAGGAGTCCTCAGACGGTAGTCTGAGTGCAAACACAGCAATTATTGTAGTTGCAGGCTCCTCCTGTAAAGCATCACCAGTGCCAGTGCTCCACAGACTGCTTCCCAGTTGTTTCTTTGGTACAACTAAATGATGGGGTTTGACTTTAAAAGCTTCTTGGCACTTAGCTCACGAGTCTCAGAGAGCTTGTGTTTGACTTCCGTTATTGTAGAGCAGCCGAGGTCAAAAATGTTCCTCAGTGAAAGCCCTTTGATGTTGTGAGAGAGGTCTGGGGTTTGTACATTCAAGTGGGAGCATCCAAAATTTGCTATCTGCACTGGTTCAAGAGAAATGGAAAGATGTGGCTCTGAAGCTTGTTTCAAACTTGGCTGAAAGGAGTCTCTACAGAGAGCTGTAAGGCTTATGATAGAAGAAGGAGTAAAGTATTCTAACATTGTGGCAAGTGGTTAACATGTTTAATGGCTTTTGAATTTTGTGTATGAGAAAAGAGCTCATTGTATGAGTGAATTTTACAAGTGCGTCTAAGTGTGTATAAAATGCCTTTAAAAATTAGAGGAAGATTATAATTCTGGATTTGAAATATTGGTGAATGATAGCTCTTTGTTAATTGGACCTCTGAAAAATATCCTCTCAGTCTCATCAGCAGTATGTTTCTTCAGTGTTTTCCTTGGGATCCCTACCAAGCCTGTGTCAGCAGCTGTGCTTCACAGGGTGTTGCTCAAAAAAACCCAAAATAAAACATAGAAACTAGTCATGTAGGTTAAGAAAATGTTTCTCTAGCATGGGAGATATCCTAAGTACACTCTGTGGGTAGAATGAGGTAAGTCCTTGAAAATCTGGGGAATTTAGCCAAAGAGAGTCTGGACCCTGCTGAAATGTCTGTGAATAGGGCTTTTTGCTCTGTTTGTGAGCAGGGAGGGGCAGATGCGCTTTCTGCCTTGGCAGCCTGGGCATCACATTGAAGGGAATGAGACTAGAGTTGGATTTGGCCAGATCAAATTTAATTTGGTCTTTTCAGTGTTTGTTTACAAAATCTTGTTAGCTGTGACAGCATTGATTATGTACTTGTTTTTTACATTTTTGTATCTAGTGACCTATTTTTAGTTACTGTTCATGGTCTTGAACCTGCAATGAAATGCGCAGGCGCAGGGATGTAGCTACATCCAGTTGCAGGATCGTGGCTGTAAGAGTTCCTTAAACAGATACTGGTGGGACAGGTGCACCTTGGGATCAAACCTGGCACAATGCTGAATTTGTATATGTATTTTATGGATGTCATTTAAAGTGCCTGTCTCTTTGGGATATTATTTTGTGAATAAAAGTCCAAATAAGATTTTTAGGCTAATAACTTAAAGGATAAATTATTGTATTCATATTTTAAAACAGAAGCACTTAATACCTTTCTGAGGAACAATAGTTTGAATTTAAGAATACAATATTTTCAGTACCTTGACTTGCCAAATCTTTGTTAATATCCAAATAGCTATGTAGCCAAAAAAAACCCCAACCCTCCAGAAATGATATTTTTTTATAACTTACCTGCTTCCAACATAACTGTTTTACTTTGGTAAGTCAATGAAAATGCTTCCCAGTGTTCTTCCAATACTCTGTATAATTCAAAATATCCTGTATTTGATCATTTCAGCAAGGTTTTTTGACCAGAAATCTGGACCACTACCAAAGACTTGGAAAACCAGCTTCAGTTTCACTTTAAATTGTGCTATGTAAAAGGCCCCCAGTTAACAAGCCAAGAATCCTGAGCTGCTTAGGTTTTAGAAATTATTTTGTACTCTAGAAAACTCTTCAGAATAGATGTTTGGCATACATGTAAAATAGCTTAATACTGCAGAAAGGGGCATTTTTTTTCAGATAACAACAGCATTTCCACTTATATGTTTTGCTGTCAAAGTCCCTAGATATATTCCAGAACAATGCAGCATTTTATCATTCAATATATTGCTTCATGTAGCAGTAGCTATTTACAATATGATCAGTATTAAAGTATTTATTTCACTATGAAGTGTTAAAAAAGAATAATACAAAACAGGTTGAATCAATGGTGCCTTATGAATTTTTTAGTCAATTTTTCTGTGTCTCAGTAGAAGAATTAATAGACATTGCTCTTTCAGGTCCTAAATACATAGTGCCGACAGTAGCATTTTACGGTGTTTGAGCCAAGCCCTGCTGTGGTGTTGTGCTCAATCTGCTAACTCCAGGTGGAGCTCAGTGTGTGGAGAGGCCACTGGATCAGTGTGCAGGTGAGGTGTATGTGGGCACTGGTTGGCTTCACAATCAGTTGTTGGTATTGCTCTCAAAATTCAGACCTGTCCCAAAACCAGTGTGTGATGCTGCTGTCCACACAGCCCAGCTGACTTCAGTCAGTGTGGTTGCAGAGGTTACAGAAGTAAATTGGATTCACTGCTTGCATATAAGATTTGCTGGGTTTGTTTCAATGGCATTGTATTATAAACCCTCACACCTCAACCTGTCTTCTTACGTTACCACTGAGGCTTGCACTGTGTGACAACAGCCACGGATGTTTGTTTTTGTTTCATTCAACTCCATAAATAAAATGAGAATAACTTTTGTACCATGTAAAAATAATTTCTGCTCTATATTTTTGGAAGACAAGCATGTGTTATGTTTGTTATGACTTTCTGCACCAGCCACTGGGAGAAGAGGTCACAGTGATGAATGTTCAGAGTTGTTAAAGGAAACTCAGCTTGTGATTCAGGAAGTGTCTATTTCTATAAATGAAATAAATAACATGGCAAAGTTCTTGTTTAAAATCCAGCATTTCCCAACACTAAAAGAATCATAAGGTTTGTTTTTTCTTTTCTGCAAGACAGCACTGTGAAAGAAGTTCCTTATATTGTCAGTTAAAAAACTGGGCAGTAGTTTCTCCTTGCAGCATCAGCTGTTTGCATGACACTTGTAGATCTGTCTTGGAGCAGGGGATAAAGGAGCTAAACTGCTATCATGCATCATATGTATTGTAACACAACAATCTTCTGTACAGAAGTATGGGAATAGGAAGGGTACTTTTTGCCTTGGAGACAAAGAATGGAGTTGAGTGATCAAACTGATTATTTTAAGCAGAATGTCAAATGTTGAGAGACCTAGAGAGGGCCCCTTGGCCACAGGACACTGGAAAAGAGAAGATTGCTTAAGGAAATAAAAGCCAACTGAATGTTGTTACCAGTACTAGAGTAAAAAATAGGGTATAAAATGTGCACTTTTCCACATGGCAATGGTGTGAACACCTTCGTCTCACAGCTGGGTGCGAGGACCTGACACAGCGGTACATTGAGTCCACGTGACACAGATTGTGTGAGCCTTCATCTTTCAAACGGTATTCAGCAGAAAATAAGGAGAATCTCTCACCTAAGATATCCAGGAGCACTTTAAGGGCAAATTCATGGAATGGTTCTTCATGTACACTGGAAGAAAACCGGGAGTCTTGTAGCCTGTAAGATGGATGTGTTTGGACCATTCAGACAAAATCTAAACTGGAGCATTGGCAAAGAGGGGAGTATTGGAATAACTCAGGCAGAAGCAGGGCATGTGTGTATGGTCTCAGTGAGGATGCAGCAGGTAGGTGTGCAGATGTAAAAAGCAAAAATGGAAACAGCATGTCTTAAGGGAGTAACCTTTTATGTATGTTGCCAGTTTGAAATACAGTTTGTCTGTGGTAATATTCCTTAGTGTAAACTAATGCATGCAGAGGAAGACATCTAAATTTGGACTTTTAAAGCCACACAGGAGGGTTATCTAAAACATAAAACAGGCTGAGCAAAAAGTAACATTTCTATCAGATGCTTAAAGTTTGAGCTTTTTATAAAATATTAATCTAGTTCTGTGAATTTTTTGCTTAACCTTTATTTTGTAAGCGATTTTGTTATTTTTCTGTCCTATACCAAATAAATTTTACTTTTATTTAATTGTTGGTGCAGACTGTTACATTGAGGACAAACACAGTTACTTCTTTGACAAAAGCACTTGTTGGCTTTAGCAGGAGCATAGCAGTGAGCCTGGCAGGAGCTGGGGTGAGCTGTTCCCCTCTCCTGTCTGCCATGGGACAGCAGCACAGCAGTAATTCTCAGAGGACTTGGCTCCTACATACAGTGAAGGACACCTGCAGATAAAGAGAAGTAATGAGTTTGCTTTAGGATAAAGAATGATTGAAAACCAGTGTTTTGTGATGCTGTACTTGTAGGTTGCTGTTGGGTGAGCTGTGGCCATTGGCTCTTGGCAGGGCAAGCTAGGCACTTGCTGGGGAAGATGACATGGAAAATCACTGTTGGTAAGTGTAGATTTTTATTTGTTGTGTCTCCACTCACAAGGCAGAAAGCTGCCAGAGAATAAGAAACAAATTAAACCTTCCTTTTGACTTTGGAGCCCTATTCTTTATCATAGGTGTAGCTTTCCAGATAATTTGGACTAGGTTCATCAAAGAGCCTTTGATAAAAGTCCACAGGAGGTTCAAATTCAGGCTGCACTTCTAGCTTCTCCTCAGGAGTTAAAAGGGTCATTTAGAAAGCTAAAAAGCTCTGTACTATAATTCATCTATCTTGCAAAGAGTTAAGCATCAGGTTTACTCCCATGGAGATTGCAGATCCTTTGACATCTCTGGGGACTGCTTTTTGATACCTTCATTTTACAGACTGACTGAGACAAAGACCACTTTCTTAGAAGACCACCAACCCTTGTGTAGCCTGCAGACCCAGCAATCCTGATGCCTGAGCTATAGAAACAAAGACACCATGGTGGAGGGTGGGGGGAGCTGGTGAGCTGTAAAGGAGCTGGCTCAGCAGGCTGTGAGACCTTTGCACATCTCAGTGGCAGAAGCCTTGACTGAGAACACAAGAGGTATGAATCTGATCATAGTATGACTGTCTGTGGCATGTTTTACCAAAGAAATTGTGTTTTTTTCTAGTTTTCAAGAAATCAAATTGCTTGCTTGCTTCAGAAAGAGGGAACTGAGCTGAGCACTCTGTGACCTTGTCATAACCACAACATAGTCCTTCCTTCATTTAACTCAAAAAATTCTGTTGATTTAAAAGAAACCCATGGTCTACCCTGTAAAACAGTTCTAACTGCTCCCTGCAGTTGCAGGAAGGCTCCTGTGTTGCACACAGCACACACATAAATACGCAACTCCTTTGATCATGGTTCAGCAGTTTGCAATGACCTTCCTGCCTCCTGTGCACAGGCTGCTGCCCTCTCACCCAGTCTGACTCCATTTTACACTGAACATAGTAACTTAGTCCCAGCAAATTACTGATTTCAGAACTAAATATTAGCTCGTACATCTCTGTAAATATAGTATGTAGGTCTACTAATGAAATAGATCATTGGCAATCAAGCTCTTAACCTATCTAAGGATTTCAACAGCAGTCCAGGTACAGAAACAATCCCAAGGAAAGGATGACTGGCACAAAAATATTTTGATTAAACATAGAGAATAAATTGGGTGGTTGCTGCTAACATTACCTTGTGTCCAATATCTATCTGTCTACTGAACAACAACATCAGATAATCTCTTCTTTAATCCTAAAACATATTTGTGGCTTATGATATATGACTTCAGCAGAAGCTACATTCAAAATGTAAAATAGCAATCTATCATGAAAGCTGTCTATATGATACTGCAATAAGGCTCTTATCATTCCCATCACATTTCTTCTTTGTTATTACCACTCTTCTTTTTCCTGCAGATAAAAAAAGCTTTTTCTTCAAGAATGCTGAGATTTAGCCTACATAGATACATTTCTCATTTTCAAAGTGGGATTCTTCTTGTTATTTATTTTCTTTTTTTTTTTTTTTGCTGGAATACAGGAGATGCCTCTGCCTAAGCACCTTTAAATTAAAGGTGGACTGAGAGGGCTGTTGGTTGCTGTCCATCCTTTCTTTCTGCAAAACAGGAACTGGTGATCTCTCCCTGTAGCTGGGGCAGGGCTCTATCACTGTGCAATGCCCTTCTCAAAGGGGGCCATTTTGGCTACCTTTTGCATGTGCCCTCCGCACAAGAAAGTTTTGGCTCCAACCTCGTGTGAACACTGTACATGATAAGGCCTGTAACCAGTTCCCTTCTGAAAATGTTTTTGTATTGATGCAAAGATGGCTGTTTAAGCAGTGGGTGTTGGGTGTAACCCAAGTTGAAGGAAGCATTCATGTATACAGCGATGTGAAAATGAGTCATTCCTGTCCTTCTCCTTTCTAGCAGAAATTTTAGTGAATTCAGAGTTAGTGGTGAGCCCTCGTGTGCCCTGTGGAGCAGCAGAGCCCCTGCATCTGAAGGCTGAGCACTACCAAGCCATGAGAGCCAAAGGCAGCTGAAGCAATCAGAGCACTTTGAAGAGAGCAAGATAAAGGTTGTGGGTGAAAGTCCAGGCTGAAACCCCAGCCTGTCGAGGTATTTTGATACTGGAACTAGTGTACCTGTAGATAACATCATTGTGCTGTCAGGGACTGCAGAGCCCATCAGTACTTTCTGTGCTGTCTCAAAAACCAGCCCTCACTGCAAACTGCTGAAATCCTTCTGTTGAAGTTTTTTCCCCTCCTTACTTAAAACAGAAACTTTCACTTCTGCTATTTGACCAGGAGCTTGGGTGCCTTATGAAACCTGAGAGCTTTTGTTTGAAATCAGACAGATACATGATCCTTTCTTCTAAATAGATACTTTCATCTCCTGAGCTGTGCCTGCAGGACTGCTGCTGTGCTTTCATCCAAGTGCCAGTCAACTGGGGGGCTGGTGTGTTTGCTCCAGTTTATTGCTGGTTTAGAAACAATACCCTGCTGTGTGCTTTAAGAGAATCACCGTGTGTGCCAGAACCTTCATTCCTCCCTCTCTCTTACATATGGCTACTTGTGAGCAAGGGGAGGAATTGAAAATATATTTTTTAACTGAGAACGTGTCTAGTCCGCATCCAAGCATGCATCAGAAAACGAGACGCCTTGTGTGTGTGTTTGTTTTCCTAGGGGCAGGCGGGCACAGGTGTGATGCAGCCGCCGCCCGGCCGTTCTCTCTGTGCCGCGCTCGCGGTGTCGCCGTGGCCGCGCGGTGCCTCCCGCCCGTCCCGGCGGGACCGGGCCCGGGCAGCGGGAGCGTTCGGCGCCGCTCCACGGCGTGCGCCATCCGCCACTCGCCTGCCCTGCCCTGCTCCCCGAGCCTGGCCACCCACAGCTGCCCCTGCTGCCCACGGCGGGGACCTGGAGCTGCGCGATCTTTCGGGTCCCTTCGACCCAAGGCGTTCCGCGAGGCCACACGCGTTTCAGCGCTTTAGGAACACTACGCGCTGTTTCACCACCGCGATTTCGCTCCAGGTGCATCCGGCCTGACTCTTCACGCAGTCACACAGTTCTTAGGCAAGTCAAATTCCAGTACTGGCCTTAAAATGATGCAACAGACTACTACACCTGGCTACTCCACTGCAGTTCAACAAAAAGCAGCACGGTATTAGACCTAAAAAAATCAAGTCTTTAGCTTTTTTTTAAATTTTTTTAAACTTTGTTTGTTTGTTTGTTTAACTGCAGCTGGAGAAGGAGCTAAGAATTAAAACAAAATATCTTTTTAAATTGAAATTCCGAGTGGAAGTAACAGAGAGCTGTAAGGAAGCTACTCTGTCAATATTGCAGTCTTAAAATCAGTTCTTATTCAAATAAGTTAAGAAAGGAAGTTCTTTGTATTGTTGTTGGCCATTAATTTAAATGTAGTGACAAACTGCTGAACATAATGAGGAGAAGGTATACTAGCTTTCTGCTGGAGAATTCAGGAAGAAGAGGGCTTGTTAATACAGTTCTGTGACACAAGTAGCAGGAAGATTTAGTGGTGAAATTAATATGAAATAAATAAACAAAAAACTATTGGATTTCTATCACAAGAGGCAATGCATTTCAATCTATACATTTGATGGACAACATTTAAGCTGTATTTGTGTAAGTAATAAATAGGGGCTTGCAAAATAGTGGTACGACCACAAATGGAAACTTAGTATATGGAGGGACTTTATGGAGATGTGGGTCACATTCTGAAAATATTTCCAAAGCTTTTACTTTGTGATACCAAAATAGGTTTTGTGGGTTGTTTGGGTTGGTTTGCTGGGGTTTTTTAGGGGGGTGGGATATTTAGTGGGATTTCTTTACTAATCAGTTTCTTGCTGAATAAGCAACAGCTGCAGCAGGTCACACACCAGAAGCAGCTTATTTAAGCACTGCAGCTTGCTTTTAAATGGTTTTCCTGAGCAAAATGGTTTAATGGTTTTCCTTAGCAGCATCTGCTAACTTGTGTGCAGCACTAATAGCTCTCCTGGTTTTGTTTGGTTTTTTGGTGGTGGTTTTGAGGATTCAGGCCAAATTTGAGTGGTCTTCCAGTGACTGAGCACGCAGAGTACTGAGAACATGTAAGTAATAAGCTGCCTATGACAAAATGGGTGAAAAGGTTTTCTTAGGTTGAGGAAGAGCTGTAACTCTTATGCCCTATTCTTAATAATTTCACTCCATACTGTTAGTCTGTTAGTATTTGAAAATACTATAATATAAATATTATAAAATGACTTAATATTTTAAGTGTCTGCATACATTAGATACAGCTCTAACCATAATATGAGGCAAATGGAAAAAACTTGATAATGATTTTCCAGCTAAAGCATTTGTAATCTGTAAGTCAAAATAGTGATTTTTTTTTTCTTTGACTTTTGCATATTTTTCCCTAGTTGGTCTGGTTAAGTACGTAACTAATTTTTGAGTACTTGCATTTGAGTTTAACACACTTACCTTCTTGCTGAGCCAAGTAAAATGTTGATGCCCTAGCAATTAAGGATGGAATTTGTATGTTTAGGAGGTCTCTTCTACTTCGTTTTGTCTCCCCTGAAAACAGTTTCAGAAAAAAAACTTCTAGTGTTAAAATCACATGGGGTTTTCTGAACTTTATTTAATTCCATATAATTTAATTTGAACTTTTCTTTATTTTTTGCTTTAGAGAGGTGAATTTCACCATGCACAATATTTACCAGGCTTAATTTCTAGAGCAGTCTATTTCAACACACCTGAACATACATAATTATTGCTAAAGTCTTAGTTTGACTTTCTGCAATTTGTCTGTACTAGCTTCATGTATTTTCTTTTGGCAGATACAGTATTTTGAAGGCTATAATTGTACCTTCAGTTCTGTGGAATTGTCTCAGCCAGAGAACAAAGTGGAAGTGAATGAGTGGAGTACAGTAAACATGGTTTCAAAACCAGCTTGGGCATACACACTGTCTTACAAAAGATGCTATGTGAAAAATACCAATTAAGTTCCCGTAACCAACGCAGATCATGAGGTAGAACAACTGCGAAATTATAGATGAGCTGATAAATTGCTTTCTTAAGAAGGAAGATCTTTTACAAAAGTATTCCAAGGTAACTGAACTGAATGTAAATCCAATGCATCCCTCATAATTTCTGTGTTAACAAACTTAAGCTTATGAGTAACATGTGGCATTCTCCTGATCTCTGTGTTATATTGCTTTAAGGACAGTCAGAATTTCTCTCAGGTGTTGGATTTTTCTATCTAAGCCTCAGAAGTTTTAGAAATTCTTTCATGGGACAAGTGCTTTTTGTGTGACACCACCCTCCAGAGACACAATCCAGGGGCCTATTTCCTGTTTACAGATTAATTTTCCTCAGGTTTCCCTTGTTGCTTAATCAACCATCTGTGTATTGTGCACTATAGTTTATTTGCCAGTAACCATGTGAGTCAGTGTAAGTGACCAGACACATCTAGGTATCGATAAGCATTTCATGTCCTTCCTGCACGTCCTACGCACAACTGTAGGAGAGCAGACATCACGAACCAACAAACTTTCTGAACCCTAAACTACAGTTTTAGATAACCATAGACATGCATTTTTGGATGGAGTCAAAACAGAGGTCAAGCACGGGTCCTGCCTTGTGCATTATATAATCCATTTACTTGTTAAGCAATGAGCTGTATGAAAAGGGTGTTTTTTCCAGTACTGGAGTTACAAAGCCACATTGTCTGTAGGTGTAAATCCAATATTCATATAATGCGTGGCTCATTGTCAGTGGCCAAGGAGCATTGAGGAAGTATTTTTCCTGGGATTGATAAGGAGATTACCTAAGAAGGGCTAATGCCTCTATCCATTGCTGCAATTACTGTGTTGGTACTTGGATTTTTCCATGCTGTTGAAAACAAGGTGCACAGCTGTCTGTAAATTTCCAGACAGATTTCATCCTTATGCATTTGCTGACATTCTTCTTGTCTTCTCATATTCTGTATTCTTTCTTTTTGTCTATTCTTGGAAAAGGTATGTTTTTCTAATACCCTATTGAGAGGTTATTTAGAGAATAGAAAATTTCTCTAAATTTTCTAAAGAAAATTTTCTTTAGAAAATTTAGAGAAATTTTCACATTTTTAATCAATAATGCTGTTTTGAAGCTCACCTGACACTTGCTACTGTAAGGCAAGGTTGTTGTTCAGTTATCACCACACCCTAGCAATTTGACTACAACTTCCATGCTAGTTCTCTAGAAAAAAAAAAAATTACAAATCAAATGTTAGTGTTTTCAGAAACAAACTGGAGAAATGTATTTGCTTCCAGTAAATTCTTGACTGCTTTTCTCCAGAATACCCCAAAATTTCAGGTTATGCAACAAGTGCTTGAGTTTACCAGTGAAGTAGCCTTCACACCTTGCTATGTTTACCAGTGAAGTAGCCTTCACACCGAGTACAAAGATGCATTTGTGACTTTCCAGGAAACCTTTCCAAGGTGGCTCAGTTGTAGGCCTTTGTAAAACGTTTCTGTGTGGTCACTGCCAGTCCTTGAAAGGGACACTGTCTGAAACCTGCTCTCACTGAGAGTGAACCTCTCGCAGTTACTGTGTGGGCCCAGCCTGTGTGTGTGTAATTTTTGCAGGGAAATGAGTGTGATGAAAGCCACAGGATGACTCATGTAATGGTTGCTCCAGATGCTTTTCATTGGTTAAACTGCTGCCCAGATCAAAAAGCAGAAATTGTCTCCCATATCATCTATTGGCTCCTTTGGTGGCACATAAGCGGATGGAAACATCCAAATCGAGTGAAAAACAACAAAAATCAAGGGAGAGAGTAGTTCATGATTAAGCAATGTTATGTCATGTTAAAGGAATGCTCGGGAGGATTGAATTAAAATTTTGGGGACAATTTTCAGTTTTGTGTTTGTTTAGTGGCTTTTGGAAGGCTTGGCTTTGCAGTGGCAGTAACTGTGTTTTCTGTGATCCACAGTTCAACTGCCAGAGCTGAGCTGCCAGTGGTAGAGGGTAGCTGTGATAAAGAGCTGATGGTCTCTATAAACCTGTCCTCCCAGGAGGTTGTACACAAAAATCTTGCCTTTCCCATGCATTATTTGCACTGTTATAGCTGTGGGTGTAGTTATGTTTGGGTGTTAAATTAATACATGGGGGCTTTTTGATATTTCTATGGGTTGGGTGAAACTCCGTGAGAATTGATGTCCATGGCTGTCACCCTTAGTTTACAGAGATCTTCCAAGGAAAAAGAAATTAAACTTTACTATAAAGGCAGGATGTTGGAACAGAAAGATGCTCAATGGAACACAAGGGGATGTTCAAGGCCAGAGAAAACGTGGCTCAAAGAAAGCACCTATGGAGCTTTGGTTAAGTGTTCAGGGAGAAGAGAGGAGGTGTCAAGCAGTAAGAAAATACTGTCCTTTGCTGTTCTAGGAAGCAGGACTTTGTATGGTCTTTGGATATGGTCAGGAGTATCCTGTATATTGAATACTGCATTAGAAAGATTTCTTGACTTCAACATTAAGTTATCATTGCTAATTATCTAGACTGAAAAAAGCCAGAAAACTGGGATCCTAACATTTCCCAGCCAAGTGGAGAACTGGTCCTGTAATCTGGTGCTTGAGTTATTCTGAGTGCTGTTCTGATGGTACAGTCTGGTTAATAATGATTTCATGTTTCTTAACAGGGCAAGGGATAAGACCCTAGTGTTCTTCTCTGATCATCTCAGAAGATGCTGCATGTCAATGAGAGTTGCTAGGCTGTTTATAGTATGGTTTAAAAGATTAAAATCTGCAAGAGGAAATATGCCCTATTAAGTCCTATTTATATACTTTTGCTTCATTTATTTAGACAGCAGATATAATAATTTTATTGTATTTTTTCACATGCCTTTGATACTACCTTTTCATACTTTCAAGTATTTTACTTTTTCTGGGTTTTGAGGTTGTTTACTATTTACTTTTTTTAAGTATTACACTTTTAATTTGTTTGTGTTCCCCCAAAGATGACACAAGACTCGGGTCAAATGTGCTTACCTGATTTAGCACACTATGTATGCCAGAGCTGAGGTGGAAACAGAGCTCTGTCCTGTTACTGCTGATCCCTTGGCAAATCAGGCTGGTGGTTGGTGCACATCAATAGCAGTCAATGAGCAGCCTATCCAGCCAAATCTATGCTCTTTTCAAACAGCTGAAAGATTCTTGTATTTTAAATACTTTATTAAATGCTAAAGCACTAATGATCTTTTCAAAGGGGAAAAAACGCATTCAAGAGAAGGGAAGGCATACATTTTTACCAAGAGTTCTTAGTATGGTCTGGTATTCCTCCCTTGCTACTCCCCAAAGCATGTCCCTCTAAGGTGTCATTTCTATAGAAAAGAATGAATGACAGAAAGCCAAAAAATCAGAAAGGCCTTATTATACTGTATTTCCAAAACCAAATCCAAATCAGTCTGAAAGTGCTCTTTGTCAGGTGCCAAGCAGAGAAACTTCAACAGTGAAAAAATTAACAAAAGAATCTTCTTTATTAGTGTTTGTATCAAAACAAAGTCTCACCCTAATGTTACCAGTGGGTGAGTGTTACCCAACAAGCTGCACCACTTTCCAGCTGTAAACATACATCATAAACTTTGGCACAGCTTTGGAATAAGCCCTTGCTGATCTTTTGCTTGGGCTGTGTGGGCCCAGATTTGGGACAGGATGTAGACAGGAATGAGAGGCAGCGAGGAGTCAAGCACTGACAGTGCTGCTTCATGTCAGCTGAGGTTCTAGTAAGTGTATACACGACTAGTACAGAAAGATAAAATTTAAGCATCAGTATCTTTAAATTAAAGTTAAAGCAGACATATGATAGTATTAAATTAAATTTAAAGCAGACAATGTACTGCCTTCTAAAAGTTTCTAGCAGCCATGTTTATCCCAACAAGTTTCTGTCCCTGTCTGCATTCTTTACAGGTTTTTCTTAACTCGACTTCCAATTAATCCCCTTAAGAGTTATTTCTGTTATATGGCTGCTCTTGCTATATAATATAAATTTCTGGTACGCATTTCAACAGTAGACCTTGTGAACAGAACTGACAATGGAAAAAATTCATATCTGACTCAATGCTCCATAAAATGTCAGTCACATCTTTTTTGGTTGAGATAATTCTCCATTCTGTTTTGGTCTTTTTTGGGTTTAACTGAAAGGGAAAGAGATTTTGGGGCTTGTTTGGTTGGTTTTTTTCCTGGAAGTTCCTTGCAAGCTTTTTGAGTACTTTTTTTTTTTTTTTTTTGCTAGAAGTTTGGAATGGGAAGCTACTGAGCACACAGACTGGTCGACATTCCACCAGTCAGGAAAAACTGCCTTGCTCCCAGTGGATCACCTATTGCCACTACTTAACAAGTAAGGGAAGCGGTTAGAGTCTGGTCAGGAGGGGAGAATGAGGTACACTGAATTCACTCTTGCTGTCTCTGCAGCAGCAGAATCTGTCTTGGCTCTCAGGAAAAGGGCAGCTGGAACTGCTCTGCCCTCAATTGCAGTACAAAGGGAAAGCCTTGAGAAAGCTGTGTCCTTGTTTTCTGCAAGAGAATCTTGGTCATTACCAGTCTTTAGTTTTTACTGGGGAAATGACTGACTGGTCAGATCTGTGGAACCGACGGCACGTGGAAAACACGGGGTTTTGTTTCTAAGCGCTCTGACTGCCGGGGAAAGTTGGAACGGGAGTAGGAGGTTGAGGGCCAGGCTGCCGCCGGGAGCCGGCGCCGCTATCGGGCCCGCCGAGCTGCAGGTGACGCTGCCTCGGGCCGATAACGGGGGGTGACCCTGCCCGGCCTCCCGCCCGCGGGGCTGCGGGAAGCTGGCGGCAGCCACGAGGGCCGTCCCGGGAGCGGCCGGGGCTCGTTCCGCTCTCGTACTCCGGGGGAGGCGGCTCCCGAGCGCGGGGGAAGCCCCCGGGGCCGAGGCGGCGGCGGAGACCCGGGCAGCCCCCGCGCGGCAGCGGCCGAGCCGCCATCTTGCGGCTGCTCCTTCCCCCGGCCGCGCCGCCGCGCAGCCCCGGCCTGCCCGGGGTCCGCCCGGAGCCCGCCCGCCCGCGGCGCTCCGCCGGCGCTCCGCCGGCTGCGGCTGCGGGGCTGTCGCTGGCGGGGCGGGCCGGGGCGGGCCAGACCTCCCCTCCCTGGCCTCGGTACCGGCGGCCTCGGCCTTAGAGGGGTTCTGAGTTTGGCAGAGCACAAACCGTCCCCACGCACCCCGGTGCGGAGGCGCCTACCGAAAGCTGAGTAGGTAAGCTGCCCGCTCCTTTCCCCGGCTTCTGGCGCTGTTTTCTGCTGAGGCAGCTGTCACGCAGGGTAGTGCTGCTGGTTTTTAATCTTTGACTGGAATGCCCTGTGCTCCTAGCTGGGATGATCATGGGAAGAGAGCAGCGATGGGCCGGGAAGGGGCAGGCGAGAGGCGTTGGTTTTGTGTTAGCTCTCTGGCTGCAAGTCAAAGGATTTTACATCCTACTTTGGCAAGTGGTGCAAGTGAGCTGCTTTTTAAGGGGTGCTGGCAAGAAAATGTTATCTACCTTTTGAAAAATGTTTTGCTCTTTACTTCAGAAGTATATATCTATTTGTTGACAAGCCCAAATGTCAGCTTAAGTGAAAATTACGTGGAGGTATGTTTTTCATTCATTTTCTGAGTTGACATTTGGTGCCGCTGGCAGCTCTTGCTTCATTTGGTCTTGTCTGAGCTCCTGCACTGCCAAAGTTTTGCAGAGCTTGAAGTGTTGCTGTGAGCTGTGCCAGCCGTGTGCTCCGGGCAGGCCTCAGCATCCCCAGGTGCCCAGGGCACGCGGCTGCTGCACAGCCAGGGGCTTTCCTGGAATGGCATCGTGGGAGAAGGATGGAAAAGGAAATGAGATCGTGAAAAACAACTGGCATTGTCCAGGTTTTCACATATAGGTGGCACATTTCTTGTGCTAATTGCTGTTGCTATATTTTTCTCTCTGTTTTCTTAGCCGAATAAAGAGAAAAGTAAAAATTGTGGTTAACTTGCAGAAATTAGGAACTGCAGTAATCACTTCTTCCCACTTATTTTATCATTTTATCTCCCTGAAATTGCTTCCTCTTTGACTTCACAAATTTTTACATGAAAATGCACGTAGTACATGCTTATCTTAGTTGAGAACGGGGTAGTAGAGCTGCTATGAGTGGTAACTCTTCCTACCCCAATTCCATTTTAATTTTCCTGAGTAAAATAATGTGTCATCCTTACGTTAAAGTAGGAGAGTTTCTGCATTGCATTAAAGTAGGTCATGTTGTGGGATATAATTTATGAACAATGTGCACGGTCTTGCCAGTGTCACCATATTATCCTGAGAGTGATTACCAGTTGGAAACTTAAGAGTGAGAGACCAGAGGGGAGATATACATTGAAGTTATCTCTTTTATTGACTCGTGCTGTCTTTGACTTTCATTAGAAAAAGAAGATGAAAGGGGTTTTCCCCTTCCTTTGGTGAAGGAGGCAGTTTCTCTATTTCTGTACTCGGAGAGGAACCTGATGTTGCTTAACTCACAGCTGCTGGAGAATTGAGTTTCTGGTCTGGTGAATTTTAAGAATTTACAAATATTGACAACCTACAAGAGAAATGTTTTGTGGCAAGTTTAAACTGCACTTGTTATTTGCTCTGTGTCTATTGTTGGTCTTCATACAAGGTTTCCTCTCGTGCAAGCTGACAGTCTGTCTGCAAGCAGCTATGCTTGGCACAGTCGACAGCAGATAAGGCAGCATTATTCCTAAAAGCTGTGTCTGTATTGTCCTCCAGTTCCCAAAAATACAGCTGTGGCTGAGTTCTCAAGGATTCAAATCTCAATCCTCAATCCCTGAAGGGGTAACTACAAATCGTATCTTCTATGGAGTCAAAGCTAAATGCTTTCCCTTGCAACTGTATTATATTTCCTTATTTTAGTGTCATTTGTCTGGTTAGTTTGCTACATCTACTATAAGAACAAACTAATTTCTGTGTAGAATATATCAGTTTTTGGGTTTACATGAGATCATTACCTCTGATTTCATTAAGAACAGTGAATTGAAAATGATTTCACTCTTGTGAGACGCTAGTTTGGGATAAGCCTGAAGTGTAACAAGGCTGTATATTAAATCTGTGATTAGTCATTACATAATCTCACAAAAGTTATATAAATGTCTGTATCCTATAGAGCAATAAGTGCTGAGTGTTAAGCAGAATGCAAAAGCTTGCATTTCTGGAAAACACTGCTTGGCAATAGATGCTCTGTGTTAAATATGAAGGGTTTGGGATGTGCATGTCTCTCGAGCTGAAGAGATGATTCACTCTCAAAGCCCTCTGAGGAGTGCCAGGAGCAGCTTTTACTGTAATGGAGTTCTTCTCTTTGAAACTCTTGTGGTTTACCAAAAATTTGTCCTGTATGACTTGACAGGGTCCCTTGTAATGAAGTTGAAGGTAGGCTGAAGGAGGACTGCAGGAATCTGTCTGTCTGTCTGTCTATCTATCTCTCTTACAAATGATGGTTAGGGTTGTGTGGGTGTGTATCCATGTCAGTTTTGATCTAGTGAGGAAGATACAGGATTTAGTAGGTGCTATTGACTGATACAACGTAAGAGTCAGTCACGTTTAAGTTCTGAATTATGAAATGGGGACAGAGCACTTGTACCAATTTTGTGAAGAGAAATAATGATTTTTATATAGGAGGAAGAGAGGCTTGTCATTAGCCTTGAATAGGAAGGCACAGGAGAAGGAATGCTAGAATTTAGGGATAGATATGGCTGGAGTACACTCCCACTACAGATCAAATGTTGCATTTAGTTAAAAAAGTTTCAGCTGTATCTTATTGCTGAAGAAAAGTACCTTGAGAGAGCAGTGGGTAGGTTGAACACATTGCACTGCTGGGAGCCTTACCTCTGTGCAGTGCTGTAAGCTTGGAGAATTTGACATGGAGCTGTGCTGAAAACCTGCTTTTTACCTTGCAGCTAGTATAGAATGTGGCTGATTTCTTTCAAGAATTCAGTGTTGGAAGTCTGTCTCTGGTCCTCTTTTGAACATTTTGCAAATTCAAGCAATGTCCTTAAGTTTTTTAGTAGAAGAAATGGTTTGTTGTTTGCTTCATTTCTTGCAAGTTTTTCGATTGTTCTGTAGCAAATAATACATTGAGCTCCTGGTCCAAATAAATCTAAGCTAATTTATCATCTATAATATAAGAAAATAAAGCCTTTAAAATAAGCCCTACTTGGAGTGAGACTCATTTTCCTTGGGAGAAGGGATAGCCAAGGCTACTAGACAGATCTGGATGATGCAGCAGCTCAGTCCGGATGAATTACCAAAGCATCATAGAAGTGCTTACCAAAAGCCTCAGGCATAAATAAGTCATGAGTCAAAGAGTTGAAGCTTGTGAATATGTATATGCTGGATGCCAGGGTGTTAAACAGACCTTACAAGACCTCACCTTTGCACTGACTTGATTTACTTGCTTATTTACGTGGCTGGTGTGTTCTGTGTTCCTTGTGGATAGGATACAAAGAGGCTGGGAAGACTCTTAAACCAGTCGCTAATTTGCACAAATTGTGCCGTACAAAGCATTGCTTGGGACTTGGCAATTTTGACTCTACCACTGATACCTTAAATAGCTTAGGGGAAATCTGTTCACCTTTGCCTTAGTTTCTATCCCTACAAAGTGAGGTAAGTCATCTTGACTTCCTAAACAAAGTACTCCAGGATTTAGTCACATCAGAACTTTATGTGCAGTTACCTGATGGACTGCACAGGTTTCAGAGCTATATTGCCAAAGCCAGATCTGTTTCTGGCAGGACCTTGCTATTCACCAATGAATATTTGTGTTTGATATACGCTCTCTTCATCTGATTTGCAGACTTTACATGTCTGCTTCCATATAGAACCTCTGGTGTTGTAATCAGCCCTTCCAAAGGCAATTGCTGCTAACAAGTGAGGAATGGGGGTCAGCAGATACTTCTGTTATACATAAATGCTTCATGCATGCTTAAATTTCCCTGGTCCTGACCTAAGGAATTGCGTGTAGAAATATGGGCCAGCTCTAGTGCAATGAATTAGATCACTGGCTGCTGTGTCACCTGTGGATTCTTTGCTAACTCAAGAGTGTATCATTAGCACATGATATTGAAACATTGGGAGAGGTCAAAGTTGCTCGAAGCAAAATACAAACTTCAAGGGTGATATGATAATTTAAACTCAAAATTTTTCTGGAAGGTAAAGAGGACCTTGCCAAATGTTTTTGTACGAGAGTGGAGAAGCTTCGATTCTTCATCACATTTATCTTTCTTTCCTGATGCTCAGTTCTTGTAGGGGCTATTCCTGTTGTCCATTCTGTAATAATTTAAGAGGGCATAAGCTTGTACTTAAAGGAATAAAGTTAATAAGTGTACTTTTGTTCCTTTTACAGATGAGATCATTTCACACTCTTCTTTTGGAAGAGGTGATCAGAGGAAATGGATAGCTATTCAGACTTGACTGCAAAGAGCCTCTCATCTTCAGCTAACATGTCTCTTTCTTTGCCTGGACAAGCTGGACTCAACACCACCGGCGATCCCCCTTCTATGTCAATAAGCAGGCTTTTCCCAGCCCTGTTGGAATGCTTTGGAATAATTCTTTGTGGCTACATAGCTGGAAGAGCCAACATTATCACATCAACTCAGGCCAAAGGACTGGGAAATTTTGTGTCCCGTTTTGCACTCCCGGCTTTACTGTTCAAAAACATGGTGGTACTTAATTTTTCTAATGTGAATTGGTCCTTCCTGTACAGTGTTTTAGTTGCCAAAGCTGCTGTGTTTTTTTTAGTCTGTGTTTTAACATTGTTGGTAGCCAGTCCTGAGAACCGATTTAGCAAAGCAGGTTTGTACCCTATTTTTGCTACACAAAGCAATGACTTTGCACTGGGATATCCAATAGGTGAGTACGTTTTCTTCTTTAAAATTAATTGTCACTGTTCTAGATGTGTTTGCTTTTATATAACCATAATTTGAAATTGACTTCTGAATTGAAGTTCCATGCAATTGAAATAATTTTGAAGTGCCTCTCAAATTCTCTTTGAGACTGCTCATCATCTAGGAAAGATTAAACCAAAACAGGAGAGCGAGTTGGTTCTAGCAAAACAAAAAACAAGATGTTTGATTACAGAATTGAAAATACAACTACAAAGGCAATGTCAAATATGCAATTCCAGATTATATGTAACAGGTAGATCCATATTTTAGATTACTTTAGGAGTTAACAGTATCCTTCTCATTATTCCAAGGCAGCATGTTCAGGAGAATCCTCAATATTTCTTATTCTCTTCAAATTTGCTTGATATGTATCAAGCAAATATAAAATCTAGACAAATGCAATTGCATACTTTTTTTAAATGAAAATACTGTGTTTCCCTCAGTTGCATTTCCTGAGATTTATTCCTCTTGAATGAAATCAGAAGTATGCCACAAATGGGGTTGTGAGAATTATACCTTTGTATATGCATTTTTTGGTATGCATTTTAGATGCTAATTAGAGCTTCTCTTTTTTTTTTTTTTAATATATGTATTTTGGGGGTCTCTGAATGTTTTTCCATTGTATCCTGGTTAAAACATTCTTTCAACTTTTACTTTCTTGTAAGACTGCATATTTCTTCAGGTACTTCATGATTTATAAGATATGATTTATATTTTTTCTATGTATGATAGTGACAAAATCTATGACATTTAGAGCTTTACTGGAATAGTTACTGCAACAGAAACATTGTAGGCTTTTGAGGTTTATTTCCTCTCGTCCTTTCCCTTCTCCCATCCCCAAACTTTCACTGGTGTTGGCTTCATGCTGTCACCTGTGCAAACTTTTTGCTATTAGTAAAATATTACCCAAGCTTCTCTGAAGTGTTTGAGGAACTGGTCAACAAAGAATGCCTTGCTGTTTTTATGTGGTAGAGATAGTGTTTTGAGCAAAGCCTGATCTTTTAATGAAAAAAACTGTTTTAAATGCTGTGGCGGTGGAAATTCGTAAAAGAAAAAAATCAATATTGACAAATTGTGCACTAAACCAACACTATTTAAAAAGGCATTTTGAACTCTTAATCATTCCTGAGTCTTCATCCCATGTAATTTCTTTAATACATGACTCTTATTATTTATTATTTCTTTACTATGCACTTTCTTGAAAAGATTTGCACATAGCGAAATCAAAATGCGAGTCAAATTTTTGAAGCTTATCACTGTTTTTCTATTATCATGGCTATGATCGTTCTAGATTAAAAAGTGATGTTGGGGTAAAAAAGAACCAACTGGCAGAGAGGTTTGTTAGCACACCCCTGATATAGTCAGAATTACTATGATAAAAAGCTTTGGGGTTTTTAATTACGGGGTAATAATGATACAAGTCTGACAATCAGATTCAGGTGTTCTCTAGAGCTGTGTGTT
Source organism: Molothrus ater (assembly GCF_012460135.2). NCBI lineage: Eukaryota > Metazoa > Chordata > Aves > Passeriformes > Icteridae > Molothrus > Molothrus ater. Next base: position 17,087,289 of record NC_050484.2, read on the forward strand.
AAAGCAAAGGTGTAGCGGAGGTGCTGTGTGGGTGACAGTCACTGTGACTTTAATCATACTCATTATATTAAGCATGGACAACTGGTGTGTGATTTATATGTACTTTTGAGCAGCTGGACATGGAGAATTGATTTTTTTAAAAAATTAAAGTATATTTGATTTCAGTTTTTTCTTATGATCAGCAAGCAGGCACCGTGATTTAAATAAAAAGAAAAACTTTTCATCAGTGGTAGGAGTTGTGGATTATTTTTACTGCCTTAAGGATTCTGTAAGACTGATTTCTTATTTTTTTTCCACCCACTGACTCAGTAATCTTACTTCAGTTTTTGTACCCAGTAAAATGCATTCTGACCTGATTTAAAGTTATAGACCTTAATTTTATAATTATAGACCTAATTTATTGTCCTAAATATACAGGTTCACTTTACCAGAATGTAAAGGTTTTTTTAAATTTTTCACTCAGACATTAATTACACGTGACTTGGATGGAGTTGTGTTCTAGTGACGTGGGCATTCTGTATAAAGCAATATAAGACATCAGTCTCAGGTTTGAGGTTTTAGGAAAAAGCCTATTTGCATAATAAGTCCAGCATGTTTAAAGTGGTTTTGATTACCACGTTGTGTTTAGTGCTTAAAACTGGCTTGTTCAATGCAGTAACTAACCCCAAACCTGGTACTTCTGTTCAGCAGTCTATTTTGGATTTTATACAGCTAGTTCTTCTACATGTATTTTAATAATGGCCTGTAAAAGTAAAAACTCCCTTAGTGCTTTTTTTTATATATGTAAGAAATCAGCTAGTTGAGAATGTCAATTTATTTGCTCTAAAGAGGAGACTGTTCAAAGTGAGTGCTGATTTAGCATTTGGAAGTTCCTGTCATTCCAGAGGCTTAAATAATACAAAGGTAAAACTCTTTGGATTTTGAAAAATGTAGTCACGAGGAAAAACTTTTTCAGAAAAGGTTAATAATGTTATTAATAATTATGAATTGCATAGTATATATCTAATGCATATTACATGTAATAATTATGATAGAATTAGCAATATATACATATATTATAATTGACATACTATTAATAACTATAGCATATTATTGATAATGACTAATAACAAAAAGTTATTAAATATAACAATTTTAAGTCAGGTAAAAGAGAACATTCTACTTTTAAAGCATTGAGGTTTTTTTTTAATTCCCATTAGAATTGAATCTTTTATATGTTTCCAAAACATTTTCATTATCTTTGAAGCACCTTTAGTACAAACTTGAAATAAGAAGCAATTATTCTTTGACTCAGAAGTATGTAGTAGTAATGAAGGCAAAAGCTTATGATTTGGAGTTCCTTGAGGGACCATAACTACAGCAGTAACTCTTGTCCTAAATAGTCTCAGAGAATGAACCAATAATTATGTAATAAAATTTTTTTCCCAGTAGTTGCTTTGTTGTGTTGTATTGAGTCAATGTAGAAAGATCACACCTGACTTACCCATTGAAAACTAATTAAGTTCCAAAGAAGTGAGACTCCCTTAAGATGGGAAGCAACTTGTATCCTGAAAAGGTGCATTTAATTCTCCACAACTGTCATGTTTCTGGGGAGGAAAATCTAGTCAGAAATAAAGCCAAAATTTTTCCAGTGTTTGGGATGACTCAAAGGAAATACAGAATTGTTACATTCTTTTCTTTCTTTTTTTTCTGTTTCTGGTGGCTAATTGCAGGATGATTAAATAGCATTGAATAGTTAATCTTTGGTCTTTAATGTGTTCTTAAGATAACTGTTGCCTAATATGATAGGACATACTTCTCTTCCTGCATTATCTTATATTGATTGTTAATGAAATGGATTCCTTCAGTTCCTTCTGGAGGAAACTTAAATAATTTTCTTTAGTTTTCAGAGAGCAAAATTTAATTTCGGTATTTCAATGTATTTTTCTGCTGAAGTGTTATCACTCATAACTCTTCATTTCCTGTCTTCTAGTTGAAGCTTTATATCAAACCACTTACCCAGAGTATCTCCAGTACATTTACCTAGTGGCTCCAATATCTCTTATGATGCTAAACCCCCTGGGGTTTATCTTCTGTGAAATCCAGAAGTGGAGGAATAATCGCACTGTGTCACAGAGCAAAATCAAAATAGTGGGCCTAGCACTCCTTCGAGTTTTGCAGAACCCAATTGTATTCATGGTCTTCATAGGAATTGCTTCAAATTTTATTCTTGGCCAGAAAATTCCTGAATACCTTGAAAACTTCCTTGATGGACTGGGCAGTTCATTTTCTGGCTCTGCACTTTTTTACCTTGGACTGACTATGGTGGGACAAACGAAAAAACTGACAAAGGGTATGTTTGTTGCACTGATCCTTCTCATCACAGCCAAACTGTAAGTTCAATTTATGTATTCTTATACTTTTGTTCTCTAGATGTTTTAAGCTCTGAATACCCTGGTCAGATGGCTTTTCTCTCAAAAACATTATGATAATAGTACATTTCACTCCCAGAATTTGAGTGAGTGCTTCCCAAACTCTTTGATAAAATACAGCTGTTCATTTTTAAAGGAAATTTAATAGACTAAAAACCTGTTGTCAGGCTCTGCAGAGAAAGAAATTCAGAGGTGCTGTGCCTTCATGGACTGCTTACAGGCCATCTGTCGTGAATTGGGTATTTGGGGAATTAGTAGCTTAAATCAAAATTTACTAAATAAATAGATAGTAGTGAGTTCAAATATATTAGATTAGTATTTGTATTTTATTTGGCTTAAACAAATTATTTGGCATCTCCAAATTAGTTGTTTCTCCTTACTTTATCTATAAGTCTTTGAAACTATACTGGAAGAGCATAAAAATGGTCACTTCATGCTCTAAAACTGCTTGACTTTTAAGCATGAATAAATGCCAAGCTCTGTTTAGAACTTCTACTATCATAATCTTCCCTTGAATATATTTCAGGGAATATTCATTTATTTATTTAATATAAAATATTTTATTTCCTACAGAACTACAATTAACTTAATAGAATGTTTGGGTTTTAAGTTTATACTGTAAAATTTGAAGGTGCATTTCAGTATCAAGTACAACTAACTCTTAAAGCTAAAGACCTAGTCTGTAAACCAGCTTAATGACAAATTTTGTAATGAAAAAAACTGTGAAAAACACTGGGATTTAATGTTACCACTTTGTTTACTGTAGGCCTATGTAAGATTTACTTTGAGTCTGTGTGAGATCTGGGCTATTGCTGAAATAGCCTTTATGTCACTGGTTTGCTGGCTAGAACTTTTGGCATGGGATACTTAAGCTTGAGCCCTTATTATATTTCAGTCAGCTTGCAGAAAGGTGGACTGAATTTCAGAGCTGCTGACTGCTTATAGCTACTTTTACTTGTAACAGCTGTAAAATGAGAGAGTTTATAATGTCTTGGCAGTCTAAATTTGAAGTTTGTACAAAGAATGTGTCTACATGGTCAGGGAAGCTGCTTCTATACCCAAGTTTGTGGATATGTTTGTCCTTTTTTATTTTAATGTAATTTGTGATGGAAGATTTTTAATCAGCTGGGAAATATTTTGATAACAATAAAAGCAATCATTCCAAGTGATGTCTTTTCATAAGTAGTATTCAAAGCCTTAAATTTTCTTTTTATTCGTTTTCTGGTTAAAGAAGAGTCTATTGTAGGTTGAGTAATATTTTTTCAATTACTTTTTCCCCTTTTCTTTCAGGCTCATGTTGCCATTTCTCTGCAGAGAGATGGTGGAGCTCTTGGACAAGACTGACAACGTGGTCAATCACACCAGTTTATCAAACTATGCATTTCTTTATGGAGTTTTTCCAGCAGCACCTGGTGTCGCAATATTTGCAAGTCAATTTAACATGGAAGTAGGAATTGTATGTAGTTAAACTTTTCCAAATATGTCCTAACTTTGAGCTTACTTTCTTTGATTAAATAAATAAATAAGTAGGCTTGAAGAATTTGCTTTTCTGAAGTATACATATCTTAGAATTGTACTCCCAGGATCTTTCCTGATGTCTTAAGTGTCTTGATAGCCCTCATCCTCTTTTTTTTTTTAATTTGTGACTCTAATAGAAAGAGATAGGATAACTTCAGATATAAAGAACTTGTATCTTTGTTGGTTTTTGGGGTTTTGCTTTTGTCTGTTTTTTTTCAACAAACTTATCTTTGAGATGTTTTTGTAGGGGAAAAAAGAAATTACATTACTGACTTCAGTAAGAATAGTGTCATAGCTGAAAATCTGTGGAAGATCTTAAGCTTTAACTGATTCAATGTGCTGCCCTTCAGTTAAATCTTGTGATAGAAAGCATTTTACTTTTTTTATATGTACATAGTAGAGGGTACCTTTTTGACTTTAAATAGAAATTTTAGAATTGTTTCTTCCACTTAAAGTGACATTAACACACTTTTGTTGATTTTTCATTGTTTTTAATGGTTTTTATTTTGGAGTTGTTTAGTTGTATTTGTATTTTTAAGGAAAAGGGACAATAAAAGTAAATCTTGCAAGATAGAATTTTATACTCTACAAACTTAGGAAATTTCTTTAAAGCAGAGCCTCTAGTATGAGTAACAACTCACACTTCCATCACTGTACAAATTTGAGAAAGTAGACAATGAGAAGCCAAACTAGAAATCACTTGTAAATATATATGGTTTCTTCTCATGCATTGGTGCGTATTAATATTTGTATAGCTACATGGTTTTTCTAGTTATTTATTGTGTGAATGTTTATATCCAAAAGCAAATTGTGACAGTGTAAATTTACCCCCGGACAGCAGTTATTAGTTTATTTGATGCCCATGAAAAAGCTCTGTAGAAATCTGCAGTAGGAAACTCTACTCCTGCTATTTAACAAACTTTCAGAAGTTTGTTAAAATTTTCAGTTTAGCTCTGTGTATAAACCAGATACTTTCTGGCTCAACTTCTAAATAATTTGTTATAGAATTAACTCATTATTTGTGAAAGTTCTAGGTATGTTTAATTCAAAGATCCAATTTTGCCGGTTGTTGTATTCCTGAAAGCAGATTCTTTACCTTGAGATGCGATTGACTGGGTTGTTGTTTCTGTTTGACTCTTGGCAGATTACCTCAGGCATGGTGATCAGCACGTTTGTGTCTGCCCCCATCATGTATGTCTCTGCATGGCTGCTGACCATCCCTTCCATGGACCCCAACCCCCTGGCAGCTGCCCTGCAGAACGTCAGCTTTGACATCAGCATCGTCAGCCTCATCTCTCTGGTAGGCGCTGCCGGGGCAGGCGCAGAGAGCTCCAGTCAGGGCAGCCCGGCTGCGTCAGCAGCATCTGAGTCACGGCAGGAGCTGTGCTTCCTCATCACATCCTCAGCACAGGGGGAGGAAGGAGTTAAACATCCTGATTAAGCAGTGGGTCTGCTGCAAAGCTGCACTCTACAGAAAGATGAGTGACTGAATTAGAGCGTTTAGTGCAGAGCTTGAGAGGGTTTTTGTTAGGTTTGTGTTCTTGTTTTAGTAACAGGGTGTGGGGGAATTAAAGTACTAGTTTACACCACAGAGACTAGTTACATCAAGCCAAGTGAGGTGCTTGGATATCACAGTAATGAAGGCTGTGTACAAACTTCAGCTTCAGAAATGTCAGTGCATATTTGTTTAATGAAGTCTTAATGAGCATTAATGAAATAGTTTAACCTGAAAAATTTTTGTTTATCAAATTTCTGTACTAGAAATTATTTTCTTAAAAACTGAGTTGGTAATCCAGAAGTCCAATGTCAATTTTGCTTTGGTTTTATAGAAAGTATAGATAGTATGATTATTTTATTTGCTTTTTAAAAATAAAAACATCCTTCCATCCATGGAAGGAGTTGGAATTTTCTGAAGTTGTTGTCTCACTGAAGTCCTCTTGCCTTGAAACTCTGCCTGAAGGGAAGCCAGAAGTGAATGCTACCTCGTGCTGGTCAGATAATTTTGGGAGATTCAGGGAATGTGGGTGTGGATTTTAAATTCTAAATTGCCAGGCTACACTCTGGTCATTTGTATCCTGAGGAACTAAAAGGTTTCTGCATGCTCCAGACAAGTGCTTGGTCTTTACTGGAAATACTTCACCAGCATGAGTGCATCAAGATGCTTTTTCTGACCACAGCTGCTGAGGCAAAGGGGCTGGCAGCATATTGTAGCAGTCATGTTGCTAAGATCTGTTGTGTATTTCATTTCATCATCATCTGCCAGAATACTTATCTTGTTCTTCTGGGTTTTGTTTTATTCTTTAATTAATTTTTCTTCTTGTATGTTACAGACCTGGTCTCTTACTGTTGTTGTTCTGAGTAAGAAATACAAACAGATTCCTCATATGATTACAACACATCTACTTGTTGCTCAGGTCAGTAATAAGGAGAATGCTGTTGTGTGAGGTTTAAGGTTTAAGTTTTTAACAATTTTGGAAGTTTGATTTTTACAGCGAGATCTTTATAGCAAACTGTGGAGGGCAGGTGAATCTAATGTGTGACTTGTCTAAACAATTTCAGTGCTGTGAAATACACCCTTGAAGAAAATGATAGTTAATGTGGGCACTGTGATTGCTAAACAGAGCTATAAACAATCAGAACAGAGAGTGGCTTCTGAGATGTTTTCTTAGTTATTGCCCAATACTGTTGAGAGCACTTCTGTTTCAATTATGCCCATCTGAAGCAATACCAGGAGCAGCAGCTTGTGTTTGACTCTATAGTAACCCTATTCAAGGAGCTAAATAGAAAAATAATCCTTGTACTGGTTTATATCCCTGAAGCTCTTGCAGAGAGATCAGCAGGTGCAAGTGCTGGTGCAAGGATGTGTGGGAATGAATGGCTGGTGGCTAGGGAAGGCCAATGCCAAGTGGCTCTGGATTAATTTTAATTGTTATTTAATCTGAGAGAACACTAAAGACTTCCTTATTCTCTTGAAGTCAACTGCACTACTGGAGCAGCGTGTGCTTCTATAACATCTGTATGGTAGTGCTTTCTGAAGTGTTCTGTAGTTGGTTTGGTTTTTAATCTGATCATGGAGTCACATTTAAAAATGTCATGTATGAGAACTGCAGTTGCTTTTGTTCTGTACCAACAAAGCTAGCTTTCATCTTAAAAAAATAGAACTATTTTGTTACTGTTTCCACAATACTTCAGCCTATCTTTTTAGATTCCTTCAGTGTTAAAATTATCATATATGCAATATCAGTGTGTGACAACTGGTGCAATTCTTGGCTGAACAAACACCAATTAACCTCACTTTCATGTGCAAATAATTTTAGTTAAGTGGTTTGTACTTGCCAAAAACATCACCATTTTCTTACTATAAGGTATACAACGTTGGGGCTTTACCTGATTTGCCTTACTCCTAGTTTATAAGAGCTATATACTTGCTGTCAAAAAACCCCTCCTGAAAATAAGGTAGCAAAGTCAGGTGACACAATTGTGGCAGTACTTTACTGCTAAATGAAGTATCCATTTCATAAAATCACCCTCCAGTTCATCTGGGGGTGGAGTTTAAAGCTCACTGCAGGTATATAGCTCTCTGATAATTTTTTTTTTGTCATTCTGCTTTCCCAGTTTAAATGATGGTATCTTTTCTTTCCAGTTTATTGCTTGCATTGGAATGGTGGCATGGAATTTCACTGTTAAAGAGAAAGACATCACCATCCAGATCCTTGTATTTATATTCCTCTACAGCTCACTTTACAGCACCTACCTATGGACGGGTATGATTTTCCTGAGCAGAGCCCAAGTACTGTAATGAAAGATTAATGTCCTGAAATAATGTTAATTATATTCTTCAGAGTACTTGTTCCTTTCACTAGTTTGTAGTTCTACAAATGTGAATACCTTGAAATTGTGCTGAGGTTTAGTGTTAGGCTCTGCTGCTGCTGGTGGAAGCTTCTGCTGAGCAGCTGTGGCTTGCCTTTGCTGGATACAATAGACTGGCTGGTGTGTGACAAGAGACAAGAGCCCACTCTCAAGGCAGAAGCAACTACAAGTAGAGTGAATATGGGGGTTGCCTTTCAGCTAGTCAAAGTCTTAATAATGCTTTTTAATTAATGCAGAGTTTAAGATTTTAATTATTCAGCATTAAGTAGATTTAAAAACTGGTGCAACAAAAAAAAATAGAAAATACAGAGTGAAGGGAAATACCCAGGTAACTTTAACGCCTCTTTCCCCTGGAAATTGTAGTTTCTAAAAGCAATATGTGCACGTAAGATTAATGCAGGAATTGAAATAGAAAGAATTGAAAGATGCTTCAAGAAGCTTGGAGTACCTTACATATACGATTAAAAGAAAAGAGACTTTAGATATTCAAGATATTTTTGTCCAGAATCTACAGGTTTAATTCCTGTGGTGTTTTTCTGGAGTGAGTTGCATTTATTTAGCTGAAGTACATAGCTCATGATTGGTGGGGCCTAATATAAATACCAGCTTTGCTTCCACATGAGAATGTTGCTGAGCTGCTGAGGAGTGAGTAGGCTAGGCAGTTCCAGAAGATACTCCCAAAAGAGTTAGGTAAAAACATGCAAAACTTTTTAGTTAAATTTATCATAGACTTTACAAAGGACTGGTCAGTTTTTACAGAAATGTTATAACTGAATGCAACACTATTTGTTGGTTGCTAAAGAGTGTTAGGATAGAAAACTGCTGTTTATACCTCAGGAAATGAGTTAGTTGTATCTGAAATGTTCTTATGACATCTTTTTTACTCTTGTGAACCTTTCTTAGCTTTTAGAAGTGAATACTTAATATAAAATGTCCTGGCAGTTTTTCAGTGTTTCACTATTAACATGACTTTTTAGGCAATGGGTATTTCTAATTTACTTTCTCAGAATACAGTCAAACAAATGATTTTGGAATACTTAAAGGTCTGAGAAGAATATCTTAAGCTATTGAGCAGGTCACATCATAGAGTTTCTAGGCTCTGTACTTAGCAGTTCCCTTTTTAATAATACACAAGGCATTTATTTTGGTTTTCTTTTGGTTTTGTTTGGATTTTTTTTTAGGTTTTCTATCTTTTTCTTTGTTTCTGTTGAAGAAGAGAGAAACAGTAAAGATTCCCATTGGGTTTATCATCGTAGCTGGATGGGGGTAAGTTAATTCAAATGCTTCCCTGCTGAATTAGTAGGAGCATGATAAATATGTTATGTACTTCCTATTCTGTTCTTTCAGAGTCCCAACAGTTCTGGTAGGAATCTTACTAATTGTTGGTGAACGTAACAACACCAGTATTGACTCTGCCTTTTTCTATGGAAAGCATCAGGTAGGAACATGTTCTGTCCTCATCACTTCAGACTTCTGCCATGATACCTGTGCAAGTAGCTTTCAGTCAAAGTGCAGGCTACTGTCATAAAAGTATCCTTGTAGAATGCTTATAGATTGATACAAAAAGGTATTTCTGTCATGAGCCACCAGGAACATTTGTTTGGAGAAGGACCTTCACGTTTAGGCAGCTATGACTAAGGAAAAAAGGTAGTAGGCTTCTTAAAGAAAAAACTTAGGAGTGGTAATGAATTACAGAGCTCTTTTCCTGATGACTAATTTGTATTCTAGCGTGATAGTTATCTAAAATTGTTGTTATCCAGTATCTAATGAATGGCTTTTGGTCTGTAATAGATAGGATATGCATCACCTGTGTAGCAGTAACTGCTTGCACTGTGGCAGGCTTCTCAGCACAATCATAGGTTGAAAGACCCTGAACTACCATTTTTGCCAGCAAATAGTTCCTCTTATCAGAGGATATAGAGTGTACTAGCATAGGTATTTGTCATGTTTTCTCCCTCTCTTTCTTATGGGCAGAGTCCATGAGTCACTCAGGATTGTTCATGTGACACTTTCACAAATACTAAATAGCCTCAGAATGGATTCTGGGTATCAGTGCAGGTGATTAGAAGGAAAGGCTAATTAATAGGATGCTCCCCATTGGCTAAAGAATGTAAATTAGAGCACATTCCTCTTTGGAGTGAAAAGGTACCTGAGCAGAACTTAACCCAGAACACTGGTGATCCTCAGAGGAAGGGGGAAGACAATGAGGGGATGTTTTTGGATTTCATGGGAAATGGGTCCACACAGGGGTCCACACTTTAAAAAACAAACAAAAAAAGCTCAGTTACTCAGGCAAGGAAAATTAGTCTCTTTCAGTGCCATGAGGTGCAAGAGCAGTAAATATAGGAAACATAGTCTTGTTCAGACTCATTTGTAAGTGTATTTAGAAAAGTACAGAAGTTAGAAAGACAGACATAATGCAACTATTTTCCTATATTTAAGTGCATTTTCTTTGCTTTCTTAACAGATAATTACCACAGCAGTGGTACTGTTCATCAGTATATTGATGTCAGGTATCTCACTGATGTGCATGAACAGAAGTAGGCAAGGGTCCAGCTATGGGGTGTTGAACCCATACTCACCACGTAGCTCAGTGGAGGAGGTTGAAGTGGAAGGGAGTGGGCAGAATCATACTTCAGCCCCTATGACTCAGTCTTCTTCAGAATCTTCTGCACAGTCTTCTCCAGAGTCTTCTGCACAGTCTTCTCCAAGATCTTCTGCACAGACATCTGCAGAAAAAGGTAGACAAAGTATATTGGTATAAAGAATAATTGGCTTAGGGTGCTATGAACTAATATTTCAAATGTTATTCTGAGAAGGACAGTTTACAGCTTCAGGTGTTAGATTAGGACAGAAGAAAATCTAGAAATAACTGCCCAAGTATTTAGGTTTGTGTTCCTAAAGTTTGATTGTTACCATTGTAAGAGTTGTGTAAGTGAACAAGTGGATGATTTTTATGTAAGTAGTGATGCCTTGATAAGAACGTGATAAATGCAGCCCACTAGACATCTTAGATTGTTTACCTACTAAATTGTCTCACTGAGATTAAATGCCAACAGAAACACTCAATGTGTTTCTAATCCTTTTTGTATGTAGCCTTTTTGATCACCTCCTAGTTTTTTGCCTGTAACTAAAAGTGCTTCTGTTGCTTCAATGGTGGTAGTGTTATGTTGAACTATTAGTATTAGTGACCCATTTACCCTTTCAACAAACTGGAAAAATTAAGTCTGTCTTCTTTTGGGTTATTTTTGAGCATAGTAGTTAAAGCTGCATAGAATGTATTGTTACACTTGGAAAATAAATTATGGTAGTGAAGGAAGCTAACTATCCTATTTCTGTATATATTTAATAGGTTGCTGTCCTTGTCAAACAACTAATGGTGAACTATCCTGTGCTAAAGACAACATAGCAGTGTCAGATGCTGTTGAAAGCAAGATTCCTCCAATTGAGACAGGTAAAGCAGTAGTATCTCCTTGTTTTAATACTGCAGACTCTTCCCCAACATCTGTGTGTTATTCTCACAAAGAAACTGTTGGAGCTATTGTTTCTTGACTCCACCTGGATAACTGATATTTTGTATTAAAATCAATTATTAGGCAATATTATAGCTGTTTGTTCTCTTCTGCTGATAGTTGTTTGTAGTCTTTCAGTGTGCAAGATGGACAGTTGTTTTGGATGCCACTTTTTACCACAAAGATACTTTGGTGTGTTCTGAGCATTCAGACTTTACCTCTCCATTGTTTTCTTGTTTGGATGCTGGGAAATTGGATGCATAACCTTACTTCGCGTCAAGTTTTTAACATAAACCACTTTTTTACATCCTCATGTTCACATCTTGCATCTTTTAAAAAGCCTTTGTTATAATCAGGCACAGGTTTTGAACACTAAATAAGATCTAGAGGAGCAAGTGCTTACTGCAAATTCGATTAAATGTCCATGCTGCTGTGTTCTATTTATGTCTAGAGAAGAGAGATGGAGAAAATCAACTAAGAGGGCCTTAGGAGTCACTAAAATAGAAAAGAACTGGATTGAACTGACTGTTCAACACCTGTCTGAAAACTGCATGCCCAGTGCATTCTCACTGCACATCAGTGTCAGTAATCAAAGCTGGCTGCCAGTACAACTCGGCTCTTTTTCCTATTTTTTTTCTTGTTTTCATGCATTCTTAACAAGGAGATCATATCCTGATGCTTTGTTTGCATGCAGCATAAACTTCAATTAATCTAAATATTTCACATTGAAGCATACTTCAGTTATGTCACATCCAACAAAATGCTCCCTTTCTGCCTATTGCCAACTATTTTATCTATTAAGTAATTCAGACAAGCACCATAAGAATGTCTTCAAGAATAAAGGAAGGCCAATATAATTTTCTTATCCTAAAAGATAAGGTAGAAAATACTTTTTGGTTGAGTGGAAATTATTTCAACCTCCTGAGTGAACACTTCAAAACTATAAATCAGTAAAAGCAAATTGTAATGCATACACTTGTGTAACCTTGGCTGCAATAATTACTAATTCTTCTATTATCTCACTGAACTGCTTCGAGTCATCTGGTACCAATTCCTTCATATGGCCTTGCCAGGAAGTTTTTCACTGCCATCTAGAGGAAGATACTCAGAATTTCTTAGAACTCTGTAGCTGGAAGACAAGCATCCATTCTCATTGTGTTTGACTCCGTTCATTGGTAGAATTATGATCATGTTCTGATATACTGTGTTAAAAATACAGTCACAGACCTGAAATAAATATGCTTTTCTGTCTGATGTAGAGGTAAACAACACAGATGCAGAGTAAAAACATTAGAGCTGACAGTATATTTGATTTTTTTCAGAAATAAATTTAAAATTTAAAAACTGTTCAGAGAAATATTTTTTCATTATTTTCATTACTTCTAATAGTGTTTTCTCAATGTTAACCGCACATTCAGTTTGAATTAAATCTTTGAGAGAAAAGTTATGTTGGAAAAGCTTTTATCAATTTAGGAGCACACATAAACTTCAACTGTTTCATTTGAGAGTAAGGTGTCTGAACAGGTTATTGTCAAAGCCAATATTAAATTTTGTGTGTCACTTCAGTAGGGTTACTTAACAAGGTAATTTGACTCAGCAAGTTACATGAACAAGTTTGTTCATGGAGTTCTGAAGATAGAAGCCTAATGAAGAATTTCTGGTTTGTTTTTCAGCGGATCAGTGTGTGAGTCACTGCAGTGCTCAAACGTGTGTGTTGGCTCAGGAAGAACAGCTTCTACAGACTGGAGACAAACAGCTGGCCAGACATGTGCTGCTGTGCTTACTTCTTATTGTTGGCCTATTTGCTGTAAATATTCTTTATCCCCTTGTTAACTCTTTGAGGTAGAATGATTTTTAGGAAAGCTATGTAGACAATCCAGTAAAAATCTTCCATTGCTTAAGTAACAATTCATTAAATAAAACAGAGGCTATATTTGGTTCCTTACTGGAAGAGGGATGTCATACAGTTAATTTTTCTGTGCCACGTCATAAATTAAATGCAAGTTAAGATTGATGATGCTGAGCAAGATACTGGAGAACACTAAAAGGGAAAAAAAGTGAAGTTATATCATTATATCATTCGTCACTATTGCCCTTCTTCCCAGTTTTCTCAAGAGTTGGTCTTCTTCCCTAGAGAATTATCAATTAAAAATATAAACTGAATTCTGCTTCTGGAGGAGACTACAAAAATTGTTCTATCTGATCAGGCTTATACTGGAACTTGAATTTCTCTGAGGTGTTAAAAAATAATCTTAAGATTATTTTAAATGGGAAAATGCAATTTTGTTGGTTTTAGTGGTGTTTGGAGCAACATTGCTAAGTTAGTGTTGCCACTCATCATTACTGACTCCAAGATGTGTTGGTGGTTGCTCCTTTGTACAAGTGTGAAATACCAGAATGTAATGTGTTGGGGATATAATTTTAATTTTTAACTGTGACAAAGGCAAGAAACTTTTCTCTGAATGTAATGCTCAGTTGAGTTTCTTGTGGATGTCAGTTGGGAGAAGCATTTTTATTTGAAATGGAAAATACTGTGGCAGAAATATATAATACTACAAAACAGGACAGTCCAGCACAACAGTGTGGGTTAGTAGCTACTGCTATTGCTTTTCAAGTTCTGTTAAATTGCAAAATGAAATGTTTCCCTCTCAAATTTCCTGTACCAAGTAGTCCATGCTAGTATTTTTTTGGCATCTTTTATATTTAAAGGATACCCCAACTGTCAGCCTATATTTTAGCTGTGTCTGAATGATTACATACTATGAAATAAGATGAGTTACTTTAAAGAATTAGCGTTTACACTCAAATGGGTTAACTTTGGAGGTTTTCTCCTTCTCTCAGGCATCTCAAATAGCTGAAGTGGTATGTGCCTCACCTTAACATAATCCTAACTCTGCAAGAAATATGTAGAAAGCACTGGCCTCAGCTAAGCAGCCTTAAGACAAACACTGCAAATCTCTCTGGGCTCCTATTGTCTGTGTTATGTTGAAAACCTAAGAATGCATGAGGCAAGTTCCTTACAAAAGCATGTAAAGAACTCTTACCCTGCTATGTTTTGCATTGTTATGTTTAAAACAACCAAGGTTCCCCCTCCCACCAAGCTATTAAGACTCACTGAGATGATGTTTTAAGGTGTTTATTCCCTCTTACTTGTCTCTATCTGAATAAGGAGACCATGAACACTGTGCAAGAATTATTAGCATGCGAGAAGAAAACTTTTGATTTTTGAAAGTTAGGTTATGTTTGTGGGTTTTGTTGTTTTTCTTTTTTCTTTACAGAATCTCTCCAGTTGCTTGTGGTGGCTGTTCAACCAAGAGCCTGGAAGGCTGTATGTGGAACTGCAGTTCTTCTGTGCTGTATTTAATTTTGGTCAGGTACTTACCTATGTTTGTTCTGAAAATGACCATGTTGGTGGGTGTTGCAGCAGATAATGCACATCTTCTATGACCATGAACACTTTCAAAAGTGCAAGTGACAACTGAATGCCAAATGCTCATGGAAACTGATTAGCAATTTAGCCTTATTTGTACCAAAGCTTCACTGGTGTCTCTTCTGTGGAGTTACATCAGTTGCAAAGCAGCTCCATGGGTGCTGTCTCTGTAAGGTTTAAATGACTATCTCTGGTTTCAGTGACAGCACCATAGCAAAGATCTGAAGATGGATGCTGGTTCTGGCTGCACCTGGCCTGGTTCAGTGCTCCTGACTATACAAGGCAGCTTTGTCACCTGTGAAGGTGAAAGCCAAGCAGTGTTAATGCACACACTGGAGGAACATTTTACACAGCCATGGCATGTGTGCCTACAGGATGCTCTGCAGTATCAAGTAATGACAGCTCTATATAAAAGCTGCACAGAGAAAGGAATTAGGTAGAGAGCATTCTAGCACTTACAGCAAGTCTGTTCTTTCCAGATTCAATACCTGGCTACGTAAGGTTGCCAGTTATCCCAAAGTGTCAAGTGGCATGTCACAGCATTAGTTTTAGTGAACTATTTCTTGAAGGTTTTATATGATGGACTATTAGGTATTGATATGTCTTTCTAAGGTCCAAATGGAAAAATCAAAGCAGAAACAAAATGCATTTTGAATGATATTTAGAAAAGAGGGATACTTTGCATGTATACATGAAATGTATTTGGCACTGAGTTTATAACTTCTGTCCTATGGAAACCAAAGTGTTTGCTTCATGTTGCATTTTCTTGTATTTTTTTTTTCTGCAGGGCTTCATTTGCTTTGGTATTTTTGGCTTAGATAAGCATTTAATCATTCTGCCATTCAAGCGAAGGTAAATAGAATTTTTGCACTTACACCTATAAACCTAATTATTTCTAATAATCATTTTTGAAGGGTGTTGAGTTTTCAGTAGTAGTTTTCAGCTATAGTATTTGGTTTCCTATTTCGTTAGTCTTCCAAATTTCTTTTCTCTCCCACTTGTAGTGAGGTTGTTCTGCCATCCTAAGGACACTTTCAGAAACATAAGTCCTACAGGCTCCCTAGAGGTGAAATTTTTGCCAAATAAAGGATCTTCAGAAATAATTTCAGCTGATAAACTAAAACTTAGATCTAGATGCTGAATCAGAATGTGTCGTCACTGTTTTAAAGCTCTGTGTTCATAACCCCATGCCAGTAGTTTGTGTGGACAGACCCTTCCACAGTGGAGGAGTGAGTTGTACAAAGCTGCCTTTACCCTAGAGCTGACTGGCTGCCCTGTGAATCCAGCAGCTGGAGCTGGCTCCCAGCTACTCTCTGACTTTCCTTCTGCCCAAGCCTAGAATAACACCTCTGGGTTCAAAAGCCATACAAATATATTAGGAAGATTATATACAAAGTATTGGGCACAAAAAGAGGTGGTGATAAGCTTCCTGGGTGGTCCAATTTATTATTTGCAGTTTCCCAAAAAAATGCCCCTGCTTGATTTGCTGTCTTGAATTTTTCTTTTTTTGTGTGTGTGTTTTGTAGACTTGAGTTTTTCTGGGGTGGAAGAGAAGCAGCAGGGCATACAGATGCCTCAGTGCCTGAGGAGATCAGGATGACTTGTCAGCAGTTTGTTCGTTATCATAGAGATCACTGTGTCAAAAGTATTGTCAAAGGCAGAAGGTAAGGTCCTTCCCTGCACATATAACCTGTTACAAAGCACATAGCTCATCTTCTGAAAACAATGAAATGCAGTTCTTTCTGTAGGTGATTCCTGTTGTGTATATTTATTCAAACCTCAAGATAAGGATTAGAAATTTAACTGTAACAGAAATGTTTCTAGCCTCACGCTGAAACATTGGGGTGCAAGTTATGATATTATCCCACCTAGGTTTTAAATAAATTATAAAAAGTTTTATATCACTAAGGGATTTCTCCAGGTTTTGCATTTAACTGGAGTTCAGAGGATAAAATCTTTCTAAAAAAATGTACACCATAACACCTGTGGAAATGCATTAAGACCCTTTCTTTGTTTTGTTTTGTTTGTTTTGTTTGTTTTGTAGAGTAAGACACTGTCCATATTTGTAACTAAATGTTTACTAATATGTAGCTTTTATAGGAGGCAAAACTGTTGCAACTGATTATAGTGTGTACTGAAAAGCCACTCAACATGTGAGATTATAGTGGGCTCAGGACTTTGACGCTTCTGAGTTTATATAATTTCTTTTACTCCTACCTCTAATGAAGCCTAAACTTCAATTTATGAGACCAGTAAAGATTTCAGAGGCAAATTATGTTACCTAAATCAGGATTATGCCTTCAAATATGTGTAGATAGATGAGAAGAAAAAAGCAGACAGAAGCAGCAGGAACAAGGAAAAGATTCTGCCTTTATTTAAATGTATGAAATGGAGACATGAAGTGCTTTAATAGGACACTCTGACTGTTCTTGTAATGTGAGCTTTTAAGTAGGACTACGTAGGCAGGGTAGGGTGGTCTTTTAATGGTCAGGTAGTCCAAAACCATATTGCAGAACTGTTCTAGACAGCATCATGATTTTGTTCAGTCTCTTCAGAAGTCAGTAATGTCCCACAAGAAAGATGTATCAGAAAATGTCTTGTGAAATAGAACAGGTTTTACAGCTGTTTTTCCCATGCCTCTGCTGCTATTGTGGTTTCTTTGGCTTAGGGCTGTTCATTTAGTTGTATTTTGTGGTTTTTATTATTCATATCCACCTGAGAATACATGAAATTATGACATTTGTTGCCTTATTGTTGTAATACTATGTTTGTGCAGAACTTGGTTCATGTTTATTTCCCCTTATGAATTAAAACAATGCATTTATCTTGTCATTTTAAATATTCATCTAACTTGATCCTATCCTTTTTGATTTAAATGTGCTGTAACTGAGACGTTGTAACCATGGATTTTAATTTATTTTCATTTTTGCATCTGCTAATAGATGTTAACACTTGCTCTGTGTTACTGCTGCTTTTAACTTTAAAAAAATAGGGAAAAAATGCTGTCTTTTAGCTCTTAATCAGTTCTAGAAACCCTGTGCTTGGGTACCACATAACAGATTTTAGATAACCAGAAACATTCATTGCTGCAGGTTAATTTTTGCATGATATGTCTGCTGCAACTAGGCAGATGATAGCATCATTGCCTCATAAATTAGTTTAAAAAATAGTCTTGTTGTAAAGGTTTTGTTTATTCTTAGTAATAATAATGTGTGGTCAATATTTAACAGGATATGCAAGTTATAAATGGGCTTTGTTTACAATATGTGTAAGCAGTTAGTGTCTGTTTAAAAGTGTTCAGAAATTATGAAAATAATTAAAATTCAAACAGAATCCCTGTTGCTGGGGTTAGGTTACTTTCAGGTCAGATATTTGGTTGCAGAAAGGGTCATGGTAAGAAGTACATGGGAAGTAAGTATCCAAGAAATAGAATTACATTGTGTTAGTTTTCAGGAAGAATGCTACTGATGTCCACTGAATTTTATTTGCAATTTGAATTTCATTTAGAAGCCTAAAACAACTTTGTATGTCCATATTAATTTTCATTGAAATGTCTGTAGGAAAAGGTAGTGAATACTGGCATGTCCCAAATATACAAAACTTGCAAATTCTTTTCTAACATGCTCTTAACTATCACGATGTCTCTCCTTGTTTCCTGCTGTTTTTCCTTGCCTTTCCCCATCGTGCAGTGGTGATACCAGATTTACAGAACATGTGGGTGAATCATTCCTTTGACATACAGGTGTGGTGCCAAGATCTCCACTGGTATCTTCTTTGGCTGTGACCTGGTGAGCTGGCTGATGCAGGTTGGCCTTGCCTCTGACCGTGGGGAGGCGGTGGTGTACGGGGACAGGCTGCTGAGAGGAGGCGTGCTGCAGCACATAACCAACGAGCTGGAGTTCCGCGATGAGTACCTCTACTACCGCTTCATTCCCAAAAAATCACCTGCAGAGAGCCACTGACCTGGGCGGGCAGGCAAAGCACAGGTAGTTGGGGTGAGTGTCACCACCTCTTCTGCCTTTACTACTGAAATTGGAAATATTTCTCAGAGAACTTTGTTATTCTCCCTTGTAAAATTAAGAGATGTGGTTCTACTCGTGTCTATTCTGAAGAAAATGGTAGAAAGTTATATTTAGTCAGCATTCCAACCAGAATGCTACTAAACAAAACCAGATGCTCTGGATTTAGAACGTTTTTTCCATTTTGAGCAAAACAAATTTTACTAAATGGTATGTGTCACTGATGTATTTTAGAGGCATTATAACTGCAGCTTTAATACTGAGGCCACAGCGAGGAAAAAAAAACCCCATGAAAGGTATTTTTCATGTTGCTGGATGTTCTCCATATTTTAGTGTGATGAAATAGTGATGCCTGTTTACAGTCTGGCTTCCCCCTGACTTCACAGAAGTAGGATTTCTTCTGTCATACCTCAGTTTTTACTACTCTGCTCTTGTCTAACACCAGGAACATTTTTGAGCTGCTTACACCTGAGATCAGGTGGGTTTTTTCCTCCCTTAAAGTTAACATACTCCAATTAAAAAGACAGAATTGCTGTGACAATGTTTCCAATATCAGGGGATTAAAGCTGGGCAAATACCAAGTGGAATAAGTAATAAGTAATGGTTTTGTACAAATCTACCCAATCTTAAAACCATAGAAATATTCAGCACTCTCCCAAAATAGGAACTTAGATAATGGAATAAACAATTTATTCTGAAGTTTTGCCTTATGGTGGTAGTGACAGCTTTATCAAGAGCAGATTTTTACATTCTGAAATTAGCCTTTGCAGTTTAAATCAGAAGTGCCACCCTCAAGTAAAGATTTTATGGAAGCCTTGGTTACATGTGCAATTCAAGACAAAACTTTTTCAAATCATAAAACTTTTAAAGTTAAATTAATGACTTTTAAATCTAATATATAAAGAATCCTAAATGAACATCTGGATTAGGGTTTAGAGTAGCTAAACATCCTAGATTTTAGCTGATTGGCTAACACAGGTTTCTAATAAACCTCAGGTATCCTCCAAATTACTTTAGTGTCACTCAGATTCCTGTGCACTAAAGGCAGAATCTTAGGACCTGCATGTTTTCTGCAATATTTTGAAAAGGCTGAAGACAAAGTATTGTATCTGATAGCCATTATGCTGCCCTTTTAAAACTGCAAGAACAGCATTTATATGTCCATATAAAAATTTTATGTAATGAGGGAAAGAAATCCAGGTATTAAAAATTATTTGCTCAAGCATATGAATAAGTCTTCTCACCCTTTTTAAAAAAAAGTCTTTCCCTTTTTTTTAAGTACACAAATTTTTATTACAGCTACTTTTCCATCTATTTTGTATTAAGAATTAAAAGTGATTTTAGCAGCATAAGCTACTATTCAACAAGCAGTTGTTTTATAGTTGCTATAGTTTCCTGCAAGACTTAAATTGAAAAAGTAATTCCTTTTACTGTCAGTCTGGTTGCAGTGTGCACAGAAACATAACATCCTGCTGCTTATGTATGCTGTACAACCTGGTATATTTTAATGTTTTCCATCAACAAGATAATTGATGTTTGTATCAGGCTGTGGCCACAAAGGAAAGCGTTCATGTATTTCCATTATGAATGTTGAAGACAGCTGCATCAAATATTTTGGAATAATTAGATATATGTGACTTAAGAGCAGAAATTGCAAGTATGTCTGCCTGCTAAATACTGCAACTTGTCAATAAATCTGTTACTTGATTTCAGAGTTCTGAGCTGTGGTGTGTGCGTGTCAAGGTTTACAGCAAATGTGTTTTTCTGAGAGATTTGTCAATGTGGCTCTTGGGTTTCAGTCCTGGTATTTCTTAAATCCATCCTTGATCCTTTACAAGTAGGCAGAGCACTTCTTAATGGGTGTCCACAATTAAGATACCTCTATACTAGAAGTGTGCCACATTCTCATCAACTTACCAAATCCATTTTTTTATTAATTCTTCAGATATTCAAGGATTTGATCTTAGGGCATTTTTACAGTTCTATTTATAGTCATTGTTCTTGCACTCTTGTCTTTTTCATTTTCATCATAGAAGTTCTGCTTTCCCCTAGATTTGAACACAAGATATCTGTTTTAAATAAGAAATTGCTCAAAATTTCTGCATAGAAAAGACTCTCTGTTACAAATCTAATACAGAGAACACCTTTGATTACCAACCAACACCACATTCTCTTAGATTTACTGCTACAATATTGAGACTGCTGATATCATACCCATTAGTCTGATGAGTCTGTGATGGTTAATAAAGAAGCTAGGAATGAAATACAAATATTTTGTTTCTAAATCACTGGGTACTCCTGGAAGTCAATAATAGACTTTGAATTGTTTTAGAAAGTTAAGTAACCCTTTATCTGGTAAATATTTGCTTCCACCAAGGAGCACTGGCAAGTTTTGAATGGTTGACAAGCTGATGTTCTGTCAATAGTTGATATACTGTTATGTGGATTTCTGGTAGTTAGAAACAGCTTTGCTTTAAAGAAGTGGTCACTGGTGCAATGAGTTCCTTTATTTTGAAGGTGGGTTAATCTCTTGGAAGCTAAGTTCATGAAAACATCTATTGAACAAGTCTAGAGGAATGTCAGTGAAAAATTGGATCTTTTTTCCAGGACTAATCTCAAAATAATTCTCAGAATGAACAGGATGTAACACTTAGGTTTCTAGTACGAAATTTGAGTACATTTTTATTTCAATAATGATCCTTCATAAAGCTCTAGATCTTTTAAAGATATGTTCCTAGGTGAAAACCCATGAGAAGATCGCCCTCTAGGGGACATTCTGATTCTTAATTTTTTTTTTTAATATAAGGTTGTGGGAGGGAGGATTATTTGTTTCTCCTGATCCCATCTTTTTTTTTCTGTTTTTACACTGCATGTCTTCAAGGAGAATGAAATCCCAAGGAAAAAGGTACTGAAATATCCTGTACTCTGTTGGCCATCGCTTTAACTGTCTCCACACATTACACTGTTTTTACTTTGTATCCTGTAGACCAGTAAGGAAAAAGCAACATAAATAAGAGGCACAGTTGGACTGTATCTGCCTGTTAGGACTGGACCAATGTGCTTAACATCGTTCATTGCCACCCCACGATTAGGTCCCAAGAAGTTTGCTTAAAGGCCTGCTCCAACTTCACTGCTGTTCTTCCTGTATAACTTCAGTCTTTGCACTGTAGCATGAAACTGTTTCACTTGGTTTGCTATGCTGCCTGAAACTTGATTCATACCTTGGTTTCCAGCAGTTTCAACTGGAATTTATGATGCTTTGAAGCTATCAGTGTAGAACAGCTCATGATCAAAAACGGGAAAAGATACATAATTGTAAGATGTGGACATCCCATAAGGAAAACAGATAAATACAGCAAATTTTTATTAAATCTATCTTCCAGTTATCAAACTGGACTATTGAACTTCTGTATTGAACCACTGTGCTACTGAACTTCTAAGAAATTACTGCCACGTGCTACACATTCGGTCACTAGAAATAGAAAGTTCATAAGCCTTTCCTAACTCAGTACTTTCTTGCTGTGAATCTGAACACAGCATCCCAAATTAATTTCTACTTTTATTGTAGGATCAGAAAGAATAAATTTTACCAGACTCTTAATTTTCATATTAATTCTGCAAACTTCATTGTCTATCTATTCTTTAACTTTTTTTAGTAGTGATGTATTGAACAATTTACAGAATGAGAAAACTGCATGTGAAAAATTGTCAAAGAATGATCTTTCTGTGGTTTGCTGTGTCTGTCCCACATTGATGCTGCAGCTCTAGTGCACCATTTCATATTCTCCTCTGAAGGTTTGCAGGAGTACTTCCTTTTGAGTGCTTTTTCTTGTTGTTTTTCCTTACAGTCATGCTTGTTATCCTGACTTATTGATCATAAGGTAAAATCAGAGTCTTCCTTGTTTGTTTAGTGTGGCCCCTGCCATAGACAATAAAAGTGGTGTCATGTATTGATCATTACTTTTAAACAAGAACAGGAAGAAAGAGTTTCTGGTGGTGGGGAAAAAGCTTATTAAATTAAGTCCACAGTCTATTAACTCTGGCAAAAAAGTCATGGGTTAAAAGGCTTTATATAAAATGAAAAAAATTAAAAGTACTTTTAAGTGTCCTGCTGAGTACATGTATATACTTGTGTAGCCCAACTTCTTCCTTTCTAGTTGCCCAGTTTTAAAAAATAACAATTCAAGAAACATTTTAGAACTCCCCCATGATGTTATAAAGTGCACTGTAAAATTAATTTGACAATAATAATCTTGTATATAAATAAGTTTATTTTTCACTATCAGGGTGGGAAAAATAGACAGGAAAGTGAAATCTGTGGGGAACTTACAGGATGCTTGCACTGCTGAATTCCAGGTAATAAGATTTCACAATCACTCACAGCAAAATATTATTATTGTAACTGTGATTTGTTTTTAATATACCTTGAACTCTTAGCCTCATTTTACATTGGAAGAGTAGAAGGTTTGTATATGAAATGTATGTTAGAATGGTTTTACCAAACAACTGAGTATCAATCTTACTTGGTTTGTGTGTCACTTTCTTTTTTCTTCAGGGTTCATCATAGCTTCTACATTTTAGAAAGTCTTCAGCATGGCCATTTTAATTCAGGTAGTCTGAAATTCTGCTACAATTCTCCTGACTATAAAAGCTACATGTTGTACACTAGAACTGGGTTCTTCAGGCTCAGTTAGTGTTCTTCATTCAGAGATGAGGCTGTTCACTAATTTAGTCAAGCTATTGCTTTCTAATTGCATCTGTTGGTTGGCAAAATCAGTCTCTACTGACAGCTTTGTGCCATGTACAATGCCACTGCCTGGCTCTTAGGAGCCTTTCCAGCATTCTTCTTCTAATCAAAAGCCATTTGTCCTGAAGATGAATCTGCATCTTTAAAACTGTCCATGCTATGTGATATACATCCTGAAAACAGGATGTTAATCTATATAGCCTCTTCATTAGAAAACCCAATTATAATCCAAATTTTACCACATTCAAATAATATTCTTAGCCATATATTTTGAGTTCTTCTTCTACACACTGTGAAAAAAGATTAACTACTTGTTTAGTATCAAGGAATCCATTTTGCAGGATTGATTCCATTTGACTTATCTTCTGTTTCTCCAACTCCTGTATCTCTTTGAGCATTTCTTTACCTTTGTCCTGCAAAAAGAAACATTGATTTCACTAAAAACTATACAGAGCATGTAGTAATCACCCTAACAAAATTCTGTTCTACTGCCCTTATCTTAATCTTTTAAGAGTTTCTAGCGTCCACATTTATATTGGTAGAAATCAGTATCATGACAGGTTTTCTTAGATATCTTTCCTAATATCTAGCACTCATTTCATCTCCCTTGTCTGACAGATTGAGGAGTATTAAAGCTCCTTTAGGTATTAGCTATCAAAACTTAAGTGGCATATGACTTACTTTTAAGAAGATGTATCTGTAAATAGAGAGATTTTACTGCTAAAAGTAAGCAGCTACCTTCCTGCTTCCCTAAAGTTCAGTGAAGTTCTGGGTTCAGCTATCTTTGTCATCTTGTTTCCTTTCCTGTCCATACCAAGCAATGATCAAAGGCAAGCTCTCCTGTCCACCTGACACCAGGGGCCTGAACAGCTCTAAGAACTCTTGGCAGAGTCGTGTATTCGCCTGTGGCTGCTGGGGCATTTCCCCATTATGTGGCTGGTGAGGGAGTCTGTGGGGGGCTGCTCCTCTCCTGGGGCTCAGCCTGCCAGTACAGCACAGTGCTGGTTGCAGTTTCCAGTGTCAGGAACACATGCCTGCCAGCTGCCAACACCCTGGCTTCTGGGGCACTGCACTGTTCTGTGCAATCCATCAAAGGGCATTAACTGCTATCACATTAACAAAATAGGAGCAAGGACCTTATATAAACCACCTGCTTGCATTGAAATCTAATTGAATCAACGTACCTTAATAGTTTCCATAACTACAGCAGCACTTTCATGTTTTTTATAGAGCTCATGTCTTCGATCTGGCTTACTCTGAAAACGTGGTTGCTTCTTAACTGGATCATCAGGACCAAATGTAGGGGACGTAGTTTTTAATAACTGAGTAATACCGGGCACAAAAATGAAAGGCTTGAATACAGATCTAGAAAGAAAAAATAGAACAGAGATCCTTTACTGACACTGTTTTGTTAAAATTTTTGAGTCAGTAAATTGCTGTGTTTTTTCCCATTCTTCTACTTGCTTCTTTTAAGAAGAAAGTACTAAAAAACCATCTAATGGTGTTAAAGTCATTGTCACAGCAGTGTTCCATTAAGTAGGTTGGTAGATACCATTAATATACATAATGTACATTAATGTTCCTCCTACATTTTGATTGTGCTTTTTCAGGCAGAAAAAGAAAACCAACCCAAAGCAAAAAGGAATATAACTAGGCAAACTGCAACACTTTTTCATTTAGATATTTACAATTTTTTGTCCAATTTACTTGCTGCTACATCACCTGGCAGGATCTGGAGTTCCAGTAAAGAAGTGAATACAGGGCAGATTAGGCTGCTGAGGCAGTACAGACACCATGCTGCCAGTTGTCATAAATCCACCTTCCATGTTAATGCCACTCTCTTTGTCACGAAGAATTTCCATCATTATTTCAGAAGTGATAGATCCTATTCAAGATACAATACAATTATTTAGCCACAGAGCTAATACAATAACTGAATGACATGTTCCCTACAACTGGCTGCTTTTGGCAATGCCAGTTTTAGTTTGTCTGTGTTGGCAGGGGGAAAAAATCATCCTAATGGCAAACCTTAATATGAATACACTTGTATTGCTTTCCCCAAAGTATTTATTTCAAAGAGAGGTGATAAGAACATGCCTTAAAAATGGGGAGTAGAAAGATAAATGGTATTTCCCCGAAAGGTAAATTTCATAGGGCTACCAAATAGTCATTCACAAAGTAACTTTTCAGATGAAAATTAGTAGCTTGGATTAAATGCTGAACTTGGAGCACTCTGTGGAAGTAAGATAGATCATTATAATACTGGTTGATATTTGAACAGAGTTAATACCACTATGATGCTTTGAAGTTATAAAAATAGTAACAGCCATGTATGGACTTTGTGTGAAGCTTTGAAAATGAAACACCAAGACTGTCACTTGTTTTGGAGGGATTTTTTGGTGAGTGGGTTTTTTTAATTTTCATCCTTTTCAAGGAGACACTGGAGTGGCATTACATTCTACGCTCAGAAGCCACAGTAGTACATCTATTTGTAGAAAAGTCTTTATCAGCAAGCTGTGTGAGGTTTACTGCCAAGGATCTATGAAAATAATTCCTGCTCAGGAGGAGCAAAACTCTTTCCACATCTGCCTGTTCAGTGATATCAGTGTTGCAGTATAGTGTATGCTGAAGCTCAGATACTGACATGGTATCACCAAACCATCCAATATTCTAACAGGCAGCTCTTGCAGGATGGTTTTCTTTTCACATTTGGTGTACCAGTAGAGGGTATGCTTATGGCAGAAAAACATTAGTTCACTCACTCTTTATTTTTATTGGAAGGTATCGTCTGCCACTCCACTATTTTAGTGTTTCCCTTACTGAGTTCTAACTGCATAATATCTTTTTTATTAACTACCTTGCCCTTTCCTCTTAAAATAGTTACTCTGCTGCTAAGTTACATGTCTCCAATATTATTTTATCATACATGATCCAGGTTGCCTGTAGACAGGCATCCAGCACTACATTTCAACAAGAAGACACACTTAAGTACTCCTGTAGTTGCCTGGGAAGGTCAGAGAATTAAAGAAATCAGCAAGCTAGATGAATCAAAGAAATTAAAAGAAGCAATGGTCATTTTGTCAGCTACAACTTACAATACATTCCCTATTTTTTGAAATATGAATAATATTTTTCTAAAAATGGCCCTCACAGAGTAGGCAGCCTGGAAAACCCCCAGAACTGTAATGCCATTGACTGAAAAAGCAGGGAAGGGTAGATGAAGAAACCAGTGATTTTACTGATGCTGTAAACCAAATAGCTTTTAGTTAAGGCACCTATTTAAAATAAATCTAAACAAAGTGAACCATATGAGACTGATAACCTGAACACCTAGTGGGATTTTTAAAATGGCTCAGGTAAATGCCTGAAAATGGGGATTTAGAATGGAAACACAGATACAATCTCAGCATTGTTATAATACAAGTAAATACAGGTATTATGAAAATGCTTTCAGTATTCAGAACCTGCAATTCCCAAAATGAATGCAGGATTTACATGATCACCAGAGCAAGACAGCAAAAGTAATTCACTTTGATGCATTAACTAAATGCTAAACCTGGTCTGGCAGAGTTCAGCCAAATAAATAAAAGAAACATAGGGGTGCAATGTAATCTTGATTCAGATTAATTACTTCAAATGAGCATGTGAATACAGCTACAGCAAAAACCTGCTAGATGGATGCAGTTAGAAGTGAAGTAATAGGTTCATTCTTTAGGAGTCTGAAAAGTAAGTGTTTGAATTAGTGACTGCTTAGAGAACAGAAAATTATTTTGTTCTGCTCTTGGTGTGTTTTAGTAGACTACACAAGTTTAGAGTAGGCATTACAGTGAAACAACAAAGATTTAAAAATTATTGTCAAAAATGAATGTAAGGTGTGTATCTGAATGCTTGCTGTTGCCTTATATAAATGGTACCTGATTGAAGCTGTTCATAAGGTTCTTTGTGGCTGCAAACTGCTGGGAATCTGTTTTAGCCTCTAGTATTTTTCCTTAGCAGTACAGTAATATTATGTAGCCTATCAAAATGTTTCAGAACAGGTCTTACAGGGCATTTAGTGGTATGGTCATAATGTGACCTCTCAGGGTTGTTACTGTAGCTCTGTATGTTTGATATTTGACCCTTGTTTTAATTTTTCCTCCTCAATAAATTAGAAAAAAATGTATAGAAACTTCCAAGTTCAGTGCTTCTCTTAGGCAAAAAGTTATTCTAGTAAGTTGTGGTTCACCAAGTCATGTGAATGATTGCCTGGATCAGATGTATAATAATTTATGATTTTAATTAATATAGCTCACTAAATATTTTGCATATCTTGAAAAAAAAATCAAAAGGATACCTTTGTGTTTGTTCAGAAGTTTATAGCCTTCACAATATCGGCCTCCAGATGTGGTCATTCTGGCAGTATTGACATAAGAATATGTGGCAGCAAAATCAAATTCCTTTTCCCCATCCCACCAGCCATTGCTTTTGGCATATTCTTTCAATTCTGGGTGTTCTCTGTCAATCTTGGTTGTGATAGAGAGCTGGTTGGAAATATTGCGTACGCCTCCTGTTTGTAAGTTGCAGAAAGAATTGTTTTAATACATTGAATGATTTTTCTTGGTATTTTGTTTACAATTACCTTAGTAAACCAAATTAGCCCTGAAGAGTTTCCTACAAGATCAGTGAGTCTGGTGGTTTATTTCTGGCCCTCTCTCCCCAGCTAGATGTATTTTCCTGATTGAATTTTCACCACCACTCATTTCTGACTCATTTGCTTCTATTGCCAGCATTGTATTTCAGGTTCTGTCCTGATTATTCCCACCTTCACTTTCTTCTTCTGAGACATCCAAAGATCGAGTTTGTCCTCCTTAAGTTCACTGGAAGAATCAGCCACTTCATGGCCCAGTACATCAATCCTGTCCCCAAATGAAATTGTCATGGATTGCTACCATCCTTAAGACCACACATACTGCTGTCATTCTCATGCTGACTTTCTTGCTGTCCTCTGTTTTCCAAGTGCAGGAGTGGTTACCTCTGGCTCTCAAAAGGCCCCTGTCACTCAGCTTCTCTGACAAACTGCCAGCTACTCCACGGTCGTGCCCCAGGAAGCAATGCCTGTTGTTTACAGGCACATGTATGCAGCTCGAGCTTAGTTTGATGCCTTAATGAAATGGTAAATCAAAACTGGAGAACTCCAAGAGGTCATAGCACTTGAAATGTTTAGAACAAAGAGCATCATCCATACCTTCTACTTTTTCTGCTGCCCAGTATTTTCCTGATGTCTCCAGCACCCACGCTTCCTTTCTGTCAGCTATCAGAAAACTGTTGTGGTATGTAAATGCCATGTTGCTCTCCATACAGTTTCCTCCCTGGCCATATTTTTCCAGCAAATCAACTATGACACTAAGAGCCTTTTCAGCTGTGTCTGCTCTCTCAAGTCCAAGCCTAAAAGAAAAGGAAAATGTTATTTTTGGAACTATGAACTCTACATAGGACTATTCAGTCTGAGTATTCCAATTGACCTGGAATGATATTGCTATATGCAGCTACCAGTTGTATAATCTGGTAAGGAAAAAACACAAGTCAGGTAAAAGGCTTCTTTGATGTGGGTCCTCTATGAACTTGACATGGGGAAAAACACCAAATGGAAATACCGAAAGGCAGGGAGAGGGATCCTACAAAATGCTTACAAGTCCTGTGCAACTATTGGACTGGGGGGAAACTACCAAAAGAATTGACTGACTGCTGTAGGTTAATGGAATTTATGCTGGCACCTGTAGTGTAGGAACATGAACTTGTTATTTACATGGAAATACGCAGCTGAGACCAAAACTTAAAAATAATATGAGTGAAAGATGGGGGAATAGGAAAGGAGTACAGACCCTAAGAAAAGGCTCAAACAGTAGTGCCTGAAGTCCATCCGCCTGTGCTCTTGAAAAGTCTTGTTTCCATTTAGTATAAATTTTATAGAAAGAAAAACGTTTGCTAATGTTTTGACGAATTCTGGTCTAGTGTCTGGATACTTCTTAT
Source organism: Molothrus ater (assembly GCF_012460135.2). Lineage (NCBI taxonomy): Eukaryota > Metazoa > Chordata > Aves > Passeriformes > Icteridae > Molothrus > Molothrus ater. Next base: position 17,116,805 of record NC_050484.2, read on the forward strand.
GGGCTTCTGGCAGAAATCTAGTGCTTGTGCCAAGAATACTTACTTTTAACCGTGGCTAGAACACTGGAAGGAGTGCCTTCTGAAAGTGGAAGTACTATTTCCCCATATAGTTCAAACAACATTTTTCCACGTAAATTCCGAATCCGGTACCATGTACCAAAAAGGAAAAAAAAAAAAAAACCCAAGCCAGCTTGTGCACACCTTACAAGGTCCATGCCGAGGAGAGCTTCCCCATCGCAGACCTCTTCCCTGCCCCACACGGCCTCGTTGCCGATGCACACGCCGTGCTCGTTGGCGCCCATCTCGGCCCCCCAGAGCCAGGAGGGGCGGCTCAGGACCACGGCGTGGGTCCTCTCCACCTGCTCGATGCTGATGTAGGTGCACTGCAAGAGGGCAGAGCACACACGGAGTCACCGTCCCCGCTCCGCCGGCCGAACCGCGGGCTGAGCACGCAGACAGGGGCTGACAGCGGCGTTCTCGCTGCCCCCCCCCCCAGGAGCGCTCTCCGCCCCGCTCCCTCACCTCCAGCGCGGCGCCGGGCGGGTGCGCGGCGGCCGGGAAGTGCACGACCTCCTGCACCTCATCTGCCGGCCGGTCCGAGTTCTTGCCGAACACCACGCGGCCCCCCGGGGCGGCGGGCGGCAGCGCCACGAAGGTGTCGCAGGAGAGGGGCGGCGGCCGGGGGACCATGCTGAGGGCCGAGGGCCCCTGCGCGGCGCGGGCCCGTGGCTCACAGCGGCAGCTCGGGCGCGGGGCGGTGCCCGCGGAAGGCCCGCCCGCCGACCCGGAAGGCCCGGCCGAGGCCGGCCCGGAGCGCCGCTGTCCCTGTGCCTGTCCCTGTGCCTGTCCGTGTGGGGGCCGGCGGCTCCCGCTCCGCCGCCGCCGCCATGGGGAAGTCGTTCGCCAACTTCATGTGCAAGAAGGATTTTCACCCCGCCTCCAAGTCCAACATCAAGAAGGTGAGAGGGGCCGGGGGTGTCACGGCGGAGACGGGTTGCCGGTACTGCAGCGGCCTGAGCAGTGCTCCTCACCTCCCTGGGGTGGCACCGAGCACCGAGCAGGGCTCCTCAGCTCCCTGGGGTGGCACCGAGCACCGAGCAGGGCTCCTCACCTCCCTGGGGTGGCACCGAGCACCGAGCAGGGCTCCTCACCTCCCTGGGGTGGCACCGAGCAGGGCTCCTCACCTCCCTGGGGTGGCACCGGGGCTGGGGCACAGAGGAAGGAGGAGGCAGCGAAATAGTTAAGAAATACTTGAAGCTTCGGGTTTTCTTGTTCCCGGGTGTGTATGACTGTCGCATTTTTCTGGCTTGGGCTTTTCAACACCTGATTCTCAGAACAAATAGGCGCTGTAGCCCGTCCAGGAAAAGCCCACCTGTCCCGATGTGCCCATGTTTTCCCAGTATTTCATACCTGCCTGAGCTGGGTGCAGCTGCCCTCTCCAGACCGTGGCCCATGCCAGGAGCCCCAGAGGGGCCCTGGGGCTTGCGGTCTGCCGAGACTTCACCAAGCAAGGGTCGCTGCAGGGAAGACAGTGGCACCCACAGGGTGTCTTCTGAGCCTACTTTTCCCTTTGAGCTTGCAAATTTTCTCCTGTCTTTTCTGCGTGTAAGTGTTGTTGGAACTTGGAGTTTCTCAAAATTAGTGCTGTGGGAAGTTCATTTATTAAAATACTGGATGAAAATAATGTATTTTATGCGATTAGAATGGTGATCATCCCTTGTTAAGCATTTTCAATTGGGTAAGCTAGTTATTTATATACTAATATATTTTGTAATAGTTTTTGTATTTAAGTGGAAGCTTAATTATTTTAACTAGGTATGGATGGCAGAACAGAAAATCTCATATGATAAGAAGAAACAAGAAGAATTAATGCAACAGTATCTGAAAGAACAGGAATCCTATGATAATAGGTGAGAATTGGTAGATTGCTCCCTTCTTCCTCCTGTCTTGTTTTCATGGTAGTGCAGGTGATATTGCTGTGACCAATTTGAAGTACTGTCTCCATTGACCGTAGTAGTAGAGGGCAGTGATTCATTAAGTGATGTCTGATTAAGCAGAAGTCACAAAAACTTCTTTAGTGGTTTGTGCCTGTCTTCTGATTAATTACAAATATGTTACATTTCACAGAACAGCCAGTAACCTCAAATAATAATACATTTGTATCACACAGAAATCTGTTTTTTATAACTCTACTTTTCATACTACTTTTCAGCTGAGATTGAAATGTGTGATTTTTGTACACAGTGGATCATGCAAAGTCATTGACTCGTCTCTCAGGTTTTTTGATATTCAGATTTTGTTACTCACGTTATCAAATGAAAAAAAGCTAGTTATCCCAACACTTTCATACTGGGTTTTTTTTGTGAGCGTTACCAATGTGACTGTTTTGTGTGTAACACTCCAACTGCCCTTTTTATTTAGGTTGCTTATGGGTGATGAGCGTGTGAAGAATGGTCTTAATTTCATGTATGAGGCCCCACCTGGAGCAAAGAAAGGTATTGCAATTTCCTGATTGTGGGCAGATAGTACTGCAAATTAAAAACCTTCTGAAGAAACAAACACAATGTATTTTATTTTAAAATAACATGTTCATGGTGAGATAATGATAGGATGTGTGATTTTTTTAATTCTTTCTGTGAGATTTTGCAGACACAGATAGATAAATAGATATGTATACGTGTGTGTATGTATATATATATATATATAGAGTGTAGAGTGTGTAATAATTTTGATCTCACAAAGCTTTAATTTCTTTCAAAAAGAACGGTTGGGAGTTTTTTAAGCAACAGTTCAATGTGAAGAGAAGACCAGATAAATATCTTTCCAGGCAACACCATAAATTCTGTCCTCAACCAAGGATGCTTCTTTAGCCAATTACAAAGCCATCGGATGAGGAGGACTGGACCTTACCAGGGCAATGACTCAGACAGCACAAACCTGTATTTTGGCCTGCTTTCCTTTACAGAAGTAGCAGGTTGCTTTTGTTTAAAAGTTATGCCCATAATTCAGCTTGATGCTTGTCAAACATAGGAAATACCAGAGCAAGAAATTAATTATCAGAAGTTACAAAAATAATGAATGCTGAAATTCAGTAGTCAAAAGTGCTGCCTGACCTGTGTCTGGTGAATCTGTGACTGCTTAGTAGTGTCATAAATGGAAGTTTCTAAATACCTGGTGGACACTCATATCAGTCCCTTAATTTTAACAAGATCTGAATGTAAGTGAAAAACTAAGAAAATCTATTTCCTCTAAGAGAAAATGTGTTTGTTCCCTTTAAAATGCATCTTTCCCATTTGCATGAAATCACTTGGAAATGCTTGGATAGACTCGTTCTTGTAGACCAGGTTTTGCAATTATTTAACTTTAGAGGCTCTAATAGTAATCTCTTAAGCTTAGAGGAAATGGAATTTCAAAGTAGCAATTATTGCTAAATTTTCTTTTTAATATCTTAAAAATAAGTATTGTTGCTACTCTTGCAAAAAGTGAAGTTTTTATTTGTGTAACAAGCCAGCATAGTTTTAGAAGGTGATTCTGGATCTACAGGATTTAAAGCTATATACTAGAGGTTGGTTATTTGTAAGTGCACTCTATTTATATAAAGCTACTTCCTGAGTATTTGCACTATTGATTAGTATAAACCATAAAATGTTTTTTCTTTAGCTTGGGGGGGAACGCCATCTGGATTTTACATATATAATTAATGCATCATTTATTTTCTTTGCATGCTTCCTGAAAATTCAAAGAGGAAACAAAAGAGGTATTTCATTACATTATTTCTTTAGGTGTTCTTCTTGCTTGCTTAAAATGTATTCTTCAAACTTACCATGTTCTCTGTTTTATAGCAAGAAGGAGAGACAGAATACAAATTTGAATGGCAAAAAGTTGCTCCTCGAGAAAAGTAAGATATCTGGATTTTTTCATATACTTTTCTTTTTGTCCCTTTTTTCCCCTGTTCTATTTTTGGGCAGGTCACTTGTGTGATCTTGTCATGTCCTAACACTTCATTAGGAAAACCTGTTAATCTGGAACTATTTCCAGCTTAGCTTTATTTTCATTTGATTTTTACATCCATATTTGAAAACGCATTAAAAACAACATTTACAGGAATTATACCTCTGAAATGGGTGCACACTTATCAACAAAAGGTAGTTTTGTGTATGATGTCTTTTAAAAAATAGTGGTGAATGGAGTATTTGTTTTCTCTTGTGTTTGTATACAGATATGCTAAGGATGATATGAATATCAGAGATCAGCCCTTTGGTATCCAGGCAAGTTACACACATTTCGTTCTGTGGGTGCCTGGGGCGTATTTCAAATGTTGTATGACTGCAGAACTTTCACATGGACTCTCTTAATTTTATCACCTCTTTTTCAGTGGGTTTGAAGGCTTCTCTTATGCCTAATGACACAGAGATTTCTGTAAACGTTCAGCTGCATTGGTGACTAAATGATGTCAATTGGCTTTGTTGCCTTTAGGTGCGGAATGTGAGATGCATTAAATGCCACAAGTGGGGTCATATAAACACTGATCGAGAATGTCCCTTGTTTGGCCTCTCTGGAATCAATGCAAGTTCAGTCTCCAGTGATGGTTCAGGTAGGTATTGAATGGCTTTTAAAGTTCTGATTAGACATATATGGAGGGAGCTTATCATGCTTAGTTTTAGAAGGCTTAAGTTTATCATATTTCAGAGAGTTGATGAAATCTGGAAAACAGTGAATTCCAAATGTAGGCTCCACAAGTTTGAGTTAGTTATTTCATATTGCAGGGACCTAATCTTCTAATTAGTAACACATTTTAAAAAGATTCTGTATTGCTTTGATCCTATCCATGCCTAAAACTGAGAAGCTACAATGAGACTTTAGGTCAGAATGACAAAATTTATGTCACCAAAAAAATGAATGGCTTGACACAGACTGTGTCAGTTCAGATTTAAGCAAACTGCTTAGATAAGATGGAATATATCATTATATCTTTGTTAATCTCTTGGTAAAAAGGAGACGTTTGTGGGCTTTTTTTTAATATGCAATTGTATAAGTGGATAAGCAATTGAAACCTAGATTTCCAAATGTCTGGTTTCCCTTCATCTGACTTCTTTTTGCTTCTCGAGCTACAATTTTCTTTCTTCTATTAGCTCTCCTGTTACTTGAAGTCACACAGCAGTTAGTGCTAGATTATGCTTGAAGAAGTGGGTATAAACATTCAAATTGAATATTTTTTTTTACCTACAGTACATTTTTTTCTGTGAGTTAACCCAAGTTGTAATGCTTTGAATTTTCTTAAAACTGGGGCATGTTAAAAAAACATCAGGTAGCATGGATGAGTTTTCAGCCTTGCTGTGCTGTGCTCTAAAGTCACCTGTTGTGTATTGGGTTTTGCAGGGATACCATTACATTGATTTGCACACTCTCCGTGGTTTCTGCTTTTCTTCTGTCTTCATTCAGATTATCTGTTTTATGAAGCAGCTCTTAGTTTTGTTAAGTATTTAGGCTACCAACAAGCTTGTTTTTCAGATTCGGGTCACATAGATGCATAGTTTCTTTGGGATGAGGCCTAGAAGAGTTGAGTTAAAGGAAATGGTGGCCCTTACTCTCCTGTCTTTTTAGGCATTGTCTGATGATTATCCCATTGTATTACTCATCCTGTAGTTGACTTGCTCAGCCTTTCTGTTCATTTGATTATAAAGTTAAATCACTTTCTTGCATGAGTCTTATCTTAGAAAAAAACTGTGCTTAGAGCATTTGTTGGTGGTAGAATTATATTGTGCAGCTCTTGCATGTCAGAGATGCTTTTGTGCTACAGAACTCAGTATCCACACCTCAGTTCAAATGATGTGGGTCAGTTTTAGGGGTGTGTGGTTGAAAAAGCAGAAATTACTTGTTTGTGCTTGCACAAACCTGATATGCATTCCTTATTATTCGTTCCAGTGTAATACAGACACTGCAGTGTCAGTAGAAGAATGACTGCTTGTTTCAAACCTTACTGAACTATCTGTATAGGTGTAGGCAACGTTTGACTGCTGTGGGTGTATCCCACTTGAAGAGATGTCCCCCAGATGGCTTTTCAAACCATCGTTCTAAGCCTGAAGAAAGCATGTAGCATATATAATGAATTTTGCAGGAAGGAAAATGGTATAAAAGTACTTAGATGTTCTCAGACTGTGCCAGTGCCCTCTCATTTTCAACTCTGGAACTTAGAAGACAGTTTGCTATGCTGAGCTTAGACTCTTGTAGGCTGAGGAAGGATTTTTAGGGAGTAGGGGTGGGCGACAGATCAGGATTTGTGTATATAATTTGTAAGAAGCTGTTCTTGAATTTGAATAGTCAGCTGTAATGATACTGCTACTTTCTCTTTCTTTCAGGGAAACTATGTAAGAACACTGTAGGTAAAGCTTAAAGTTCTTGATTTAATAGCAAATACAAGGCTTAGAGAAAGTGGTAATATTAATTACAATATCAAATAAAAGGTGTTCTGCTTTTTCTAGCCTCAGGAATACAAACCTTTCATCAACTTTTCTAAAACTTCATCTGATTTAATAATAAGTTAAGTTACACTCCTTAGATGACTTCTGGAAATATGTGTAAATGAAGCACTGCAGTTAAGTGACAACACAAATTCTTGAATTCACTGCTTCTGTTAAGACTCATAATTCATCCACATGGTATGCTAAAGTGTATGCCACATATTTTTTAAAAAAGTATGAGGTTTTTTGTTGTTGTTGAAACCCTGACAGTAGTCCTGTGTTGGCTGGGATGGGAGCAATTTCTTTGCATTGCTGAGAGTTCAGCCCAGTTGTTACAGTGCTGCAGATCCACAGCTGGCTCTGCTGCATCTCTTTCCACCTCCAAAAACCTTCTGTTGTTCTGTGCAATACACCTCCTCAAGCTCTCTTTCTTCCTGCTTCTCTATCAGTAATTGCATGCACTCCTAAGCTGCTTTCTAGACTAAATTCTTGATTAATTTTTATTGCTTTGTAGTACTGCAAAAATGTCCAGCCAATGGCTAGAACTCCAGAAAAAAATACTTTGGAAGGGACAGAGACTTTTAATGAGATCATCCTTTTATGAAACTGTTCTGTGTTTTGTGAACTGATGATTTAAAAAAGTCCTTTGCACTTGAAACAAGTTGAATTGCACATTAATTGCTTCCCAAGCACCCCCTCCTCCACATGTCTCTTCATGCTTAGAAAGCTGGTAAAAACCATGGAAATAGTCCACAGTTTTCATTTCTTGTGGTTGTCAGCAACAGGAAAAAAAAAAGTGCAAAACTACTTGGCTTCTAAGGTAAGGTAGAGTTCGTTCAATTTTTCTGAAGCTGTTTGTTCATTTCTAAAATGTAGAGGTTAAAACACGTCTCTGAACAGAGCAGTGAATAGGGATTTCAAGGATAGGCAGGGATTACTGGTAGTATACAGCAGGTCTGGGATGTGTGCTAAATTTATTTGACCGGACTTTTTAATAACTTAATGTGTAAAAACACATTTGCAATGAACTCTCAAAAAGTTGAAAAACGTTTGGCTAAATTATTAGAGCATATAGTACTTTCAAAGGTTAGGAAGTATTGGCACGTTTAGAAAGTAGCGGTAAACTTCTTTCTAGCTGGTGTTTCAGGAAATTGAAATATAAATATCGCCTCATCAATGAAAGGGGGTACAGCTAAGAAATACAGATATAACGAGGAAGATTTTAGTACAGTAGTCAATGTACAAGAATTCCAATTAGTTTATGAAATTAATTGTATTACAAGAACCAAATTTAAGTTCTAAATAACTAAACATTTTTTTAAGAGCAAATCTTTGGATTTTTTTAATACTCTTTCTTAGTAAAGAGCTGTATTGCTTTAAAGTTAACTTACTTGGTAGTGCTTTATTTCTTCTGATTTATAATCATTTCATCCTAATAGAAGTCAATCTTACATCCTTTTCATGCAAATTGAGTGGAATAATTTTTTTTGGCAGTGCGTGGTAGTTACCCTAGCTAAATTTAGGTTAGAATTCTTCCAACTTTGCAAATACTCTCCCTTGCTAGGGCACACCATGCATCAGTACAGTGCTGGAAGGCTCTGGTCCATGTGCTGCTGAGCATCCTGGCTGGTGATGATCTCTGCCCAGTCAGGCTGTGGGAGCATTGGGCTTCATGGTTCTGAATCTGGTGTGCTAAGGACACTGGCATCACTGATTTCTGCAGAAGTAGGTTTTAACAAATGGTCTGGCTTCCCTGTCAAAGATTTGTAGCAGGCCTCGATACAAATTCAGTTTTTATTTTGTTATAATTTATTCCTGCTTCAGAAAGAGTTAAACAAATGTCTTGCTTGGACTCATTATTTTTTTCAGCATCAAAGGAAACATTTGACTGCAAATAAATGAAAGTGAAACTCATGTCTGATTTAGTTGACTTAGCTAAAGTTCCTGCTCTGTTTCTCCATAGGGAAAAAGAAGAATTATTAACCAAGATTTTTTTCCCCACCCCCATCATGTCCAATATAGGCTTTTTCTTTGCCATAAATCCTATAAGCTGTGATTCTGTAATTTCAGCAGAAGAATAGCTGTCTTCTAATGTGATGTGAAGACTACATTGTAATGTTCCTCTTGACACACAAAACTGGTTGGCAATTGCTGTGTCAGATTTGGTGTTGAATATTTTGTGTGCAAAGACCAGTCACAGCCTTCATTTTCCTCTAGCGAGACCGCTGCAGAGCAGAGGGTGTCTGTGGCACAGAACTGTCTTCTGCTGTCTTTCAAGATCTGACATACATTGCATTGCTTCAGCAAACAAAAATAGGTACAATCAGTTCCTTAACTTGGGCATGGTGGCTTGTTTTTTTTGCTTCTGGGACCATTTTACTAATCTAGCTGGTAATTCATACAAAAAAAAATAATCTTACCATTAAAAAGCACCTATTGAATAATATCTCACCAGTGACTGGAGATTATTTTTTCAATAAGGCAATTTCAGTGGATGTGGTTATCATGGGATAATCACACCCCTGGGGTACAGCCTTGTCTGTAATCTCCCAGGAGTGTAATTATTGCATGATAACTGCACCCCCTGGTGTTGCATTATTTCTATTATGAAATTCTTAGTTTTAGATATAAAGTAACTTTGATCACTGAAAACTGCAAAGTAGTGTTCCAATGTTCCAGCTGTGAGGCTTACAGAGACCAACTTAGAAGATTTGCTTCTCCTTTACAAAGGTAAATTAGGCAATCAAAATGCTTCTTTAGGCTAAACTGATTTACAGAGTGTTTTACTGATAAAATCCTAACTTTCAAAGTTCATTCCAGATGAAAATACCAGTTGTGCTTCTGACTTTACGTGCCACTGTGTATATATGCATGTAGAAAATACAGAATGTATACCAGCAAAAAAAACAGCTCACTAGCATCTCAAAGTTTGCCTGTTTTTACAATCCTTTCTCATCATTAACCAGGAGCATCTGTTGGGGTTTGTGAGGTTTTTTTTGTGAATCCTGAAAAGCCATTAACTTGATTGGAACAGAGATCATTAGGTGTCCTGTGCAAAGTGTTTTGAAGTAATACTGTTATTTCACTTCAAAATTGCCTGTGACTTTCTTGGTCAGGTGAAGTTAAGACAAACTGAATTTTTTTTTTCATTTCCCTTCTTTCCTGCAAACAATCTATCCTGTTCAATGATGGTTTGGGCAGATGGGGGGAGGGATTACTGAGAAGCTATGAAATCTTGAATGCTTACAACTTTTATGATATGGTTTTTAGAACAAGGAACCCAGTATCTGTTCCTTTTTTATGAAGAAAGGTATCCTATCTTAGGAAGTGAGGCTAGTGTCTCCAATTTTATGAACAGCATAGTTAGAAGTGGGATGGTAAGGCTATAAGATGTTCTTGCACTCTTGGCCTATGAGAGCTAAGCCTGGAGAGTGCTGGGCATCCTCTGCTGTGGACTACTTTGCATTTTTTACAGCTGACTGGCTCTATATGTGAGCCATGCTGTGGAATTAATAAGGAAAAAGTACTGTAAAGTGCTTACCTTCCAGAAAATTCAGGCAAATTAAGGTAAAATTCTAATGGAGCTCTGTGTATGTGTATCTAGTTTCTTATGGTCTAACAAGAGAAAGCCACTCCAGGTATAGCTGTGCAGGTGCAGCCTTCTAAAGACTCACTACCCAGTTCTGGGTTTGCACCCTCTCTTTTCATCTCCTGAGTGCCCCTAAACTAAGTGTGGGCATTGTTTCCATCTGTCTGTGACTTAGTGTGCTCCACTGATCTTAAGCCTTTAGGTGAAATACCTTTCCAGAGTAATCATTGAAATTACCAGCCAGGTGGAGACAGCAAAAAATGAAATCTATATTTATGTTGCATTATGTCTGCATCTCACTGCAGTTTCCTGGTGACAAATACGGTACCTTTTTCCCAACAGAGAAAAGTCTGCATTGTATTGGGAATGCAGGAATTTTTTTTAAATGTCCTTTTGAATTTGTCATAACCAAGAAAAGGTATTTGAATATATTAACTGTGAATATTTGTATAAATGGTCATCTGTAGAAATGTACAGTGTGTGAAACCTTCCTTTATGATCTGCAGCTGAGACCTTTGATTGTGAACAGTAGGAACCTTAACTAAATCTTCACATAGTTTAAGAACTGTCACATTTTAGAATAATCCTCCATTTATGTTTCAAAAGCCTTGGTATTTGTTGTGAATGCATAAAATACAGATTCTATTAGAAATCTTGTGCTTAGCATTTAAGCGATAAATATGGATTCCAATAGCAGTTTGATAATATTAAATGGCTTTTACTACTCCAAAAAAGTAAAAAGGAAACTCAGGTTTCTCTGAAATACCATATCACAAAAGCATGGCAAATTACACCGAAAATCTGTGCTAAAGTGTTAAATACAGTTAAACTGCAGGCCCTCTGAAGAAGAGCTAATTAAAAGCCAGAGGTTTTAGTCATTGATTTCTCTCAATGCCAACTGCAGCAGTTGCTTTGAAGTGTAAATATGGTCTGAATGCACTCATCTCTGAAATAGATGAAAAAATTATCAGTAAAAGATGATTGATTCTGAATTAGTGGAGGCAGCATGAACTTACTGTGTGTCATGATCACATAGTTTTGATTATAGTTCTTTGTCCTGTAGATAAAATAAGTGCCTACTCTCCTCTCTATCACAACCTCAGTAAAAGTTCAGAGACTATGGAGTGTGATTAAGCTCAATCTGTAATTTTTTTCCATTTTTGCTCAATTTCCATATTAACAAAAGCCATAGAAAACTCGATGGACAGAACAAGAAAGTATATGGATGTATTGACACAACTGTCTATTCTAATTTTAAAGTTAATTTCTCTTTTAAAGCAAGACCTACAAAGCATTGTATCATAGGTTATGTCTTTGCTACTACCCAAAAAAGGTAGCATTCTGCATTCAGAGTATATTTATCCTTCATGTGGTTGTGTGCTAGACTGAAACCCACCATCAGAATATTTTCCAAAACCTAGTTAATTCAAAAGAGGTGTTTTTGTACTCTGCAGGTATTTATTTATCTACTTTTCCACAGCAAAGCATGGCTTTAGTACCACTGATGTGTAGAAAACCATAAATAAATTGCAGTTTAGAGGAGTTATGGCCTCACATGGTCCAGGCTGCCTAGGAGAAAGGTTGGTGACAGCATGCTTTAGGCCTACTTTGCTAACAAAAAATGTGTAGCAATAAAAGGGAAGCCTTGAGAGTATCTTGTCCTTGATTCATAAATTAAGTTTTAAGCATGGTAGCATGGAGTTTACTGACCATGGCATATACTGGCAAATTGACAGCAGATACACAAGTGTGCTATGTTTACGTTTTCATGTAAATTACCTCTCTTACAAGTCAGAAGTGTGATGGTGTGATGATGGTGATGTTTTTAGATAAAAATGATCACATTTGTAAACTAAAAGACATCCCATGCCAGAACACATTTTCAGAAAGAGAGAAAAGCTTGTTCTAAAAGCCATATTCTAAATACTGTTTTGATGATATGCAAAATCAGCAGTAGTTAAAATAAAGGTAAATAGTTGCAATTAAAATGACACCATGAAGAACCTACTTTTTCCAGAATTTTCTACCATTTTCCAGTTACTTTTATATAGTGTACTCTATTTAATAGTGTACTCTATTAATTTTGTAACAATACATAGAATACAAAACAAAACATACAATGTTAAATATCATATAGTTCTGTAACTGCAGCCACAATGTAAGTAAACTGCTTACTGTCATCTCCCCTGCCAAAGATTACAGTGTTATTGTTTCTTATGTCTTTGCTTTCCATTTATATTCCACTATAAAAATCCATTTAAAACTTGATTGATTGTAAAGAATAATTCAGTTTGCTTATCTGCACTGGTGACAGTAGTGAAAGCTTTTATCAGTAAATTGGGCAAATATTGTCAAGACTCTGCATCATGGGTAGGTGGAAGTAAAACTGCTATTTTTTGTGATACTGGCAAATGTAACTTGATGGTCTGTCCTCACTGCCACTGAAGCTATTGCAGAAAATGTGGTATTTAATCACAATAGTCATGACAAAAGTGTTTTAGCATACTGGTTCCTCATATTGAATAATTAGAAAAAATGTGCTTTGTGGGTTGTAATGGAGGCCTGCTAGATGGTGTGTTACAGCTGGCATTGCTCTCCTAAGGGTGCCCATGCTTCCTAGAGAAAACATTCTGGAAACAAGAGTCTTGCATGCCCTCTGCATTTGTAGCATCAAGAGAAGTACAGACAGAACAGAAATTTATTGCAGCTATAGGTTTCTCTGGTTTCTGGGACAGGTGTGGGGCAGGAAGAGCTTGCTGTAAGGCAGGCACTTAAGGAATTGAAATCCAGAACTGTATTCCCTTCCTGATGGCTTAATAGAAGCAGAACTGATTCTGTTAATTCATGTCAGTTATGTGATGAGAAATTGGGAGTGCTCCTTGTTCTAAAAAAGCAAATTTACAATATGTTATGGAAATCCTAATATGATATTCTTCTGCAATCCAGTGTAATTGATATATATTGAAATAGTTACATCTCTTTTATTTATGTAATTTTACAGGTATTATAGAGATGCCTCAAAAGCTGTCAAGCTAAGGTTGTACTCGGGTCGTGCTTTGTGAAGACTCAGATCTTCACACTTCATTGTATGTTTTGAATTTCTAGATTTTGTGCCCCAACTCTTTGAGTCAGCTGAGCTATCTAAATTGTATCCTTAAATAGTATCTTGAACAGAAGATAACAGAATTAGAATTAGTACAGTAAGAATTTCTGTGGAAAGTAAGAAGCAGGAAGAAACTGTAACCTCTTTGCGTGACAACTTTTATTTCTTGAGAATTGCAGTAGCCAAAAAAAAACTCTTTAAAAATCTATAACTATTTAAGGATGGAGACTTTTTTGTGCAAGCCCTTGTATAATGTTAAGTACTTGTAACTACAGAAAATATAAGAAGTTGTCAGTTGTCTTAATGCATAAAAATAAATGTCACATTCACAAGCAGTTAATCATGCTATATGACAAAAAGTTTTTCCAAGACTATGAATTAGTTCTAAAGCAGGTAAATGGTTTAGTTTTAGCTGAGTAGCATCAGGGAAAGTTTTAAAGATCTTTTTTTCCCTTTTCTTTTTTTTTCCTATCAAAATGCAAATTTCAGAAAATAACCTTAACAGTCATATTCAAAAATAGCAAGGTACTTTATTTGACTTGTTTCAGGAAGAATAAGAAACAGATGATGGAACATTGTAACTTTGAACTTATTTTTAGTTTGCTGATGAAAGAATGCTGAGGGACTAGTTGTCAGAAGTTGTAGCAATCAGCTATTTTTATCAGATGCCTGTATCTAAAGTTCTGCCAGCTCATGGTATAATATCTCAGGATGTTTTCACCTGCATGAGGTCACAGAGGTGGCTTCTTCTCAGGCTGTCTCACAAGTCTGTAAGGAATGCCTGTATGAGGAGTTTGATTTTCATAACATGTAAAGGATTTTTGTGCCTGATGAGTGAGTCTGCAAGTGATGGGTGCTGTTCAAGAATAATAAGCTATCATCATAGCCAAAGATTTTAGCCAACTGAGAGCCTCTCAGCTCAGTCCTACCATCTGTTTTACTGTTAATGACTCAGCAGGAGCATAGGGCTGCCAGGTATACCCAGTACTGCTTTCTCTGACGGTCGTGGAGGGTGAAGACACAACTGTGGTCATAAGCCAAAGGCAGGCTGAAAAGATTGACCACTTTGGGTTACCAGGCAACCTGCTGGCATCAAGGTTTAAGCTTTAACTGCTTAATAGGGAAGCCAAGGACACTCTGGAGAAGTTGCTGTTTTCAAATCTCTGTTAAGTGAGGTTCAGTTTTTAGGGTTTCTTTTACAGGCTTTGTCTCTCCCATTTACATTAGCCAGGAGAAATCCCCTATTATATTTTATAATGTGGAAATGAGAATGTGATTGTTTACTCACGGATTTAGGCATCTTTTAGAACTCTGTGAAAAAGCATCTCAAAAGGAAGCATGTTACACACCTCAGTGCTGTCACATAAAATAGCTGTGCCCAGGAATCCTGAGAGACCTCAACCTGTCACTGATATTTCAAAGAAAATCACATCTGCTTATCAACATCATTAAAATGTAGATCAAAAGCAGTCTGTTGAGGTATGGATGGGAAAAGACAGTCACCAAGCATTTAATTCCTTTGATTCCAAGCAAAGGAGTTTATATGAGAATTAACATTTTCTTGATTCTTGTTCCGTTGCAGCAAGTAGGCAGTAATAGAGGTTTGCAGTTAAGCTGTGCAGTCATTGTCAAACGTGATGTCCTGATTGAACTTATCAGCCTGGACTTGTAACCAGGTAGAAAACAGTCTCTTTGCACTTCCAGATCAGAGATTGTTTTTCCCCTACTGTGTCTCTACAGATGTCTTGCTGTCATTGGGCAGCAGAACTTCTGAGGAGGTCAGTGGCATCATTGTTAAAAAAAAGTGTAAGCAGGTTAATCTGTTTCATCCTCTCAGAAACGTTAATGGTTTTTAAACTGTAAAGATGCCATACTGCAAGGAAGTGTCTTCTATAATCAACCACTCTGGACAGCTGCCCATGGCATGCCTGGCTGGGGTCTCCACACACAAGAGTTGTGAAATAGGATTGTGTTTTGACCCTACTTCCATTTATGGGGTTGGTTTATTTTCTGAATCTCATTTCCTAGTGTTTTCTAAAACCTTTAGTTATAGTAAAAATAGCATACTTAATAAAGCTTCTTGGAGATTCTTGCATCTCCTCACAAGCTTGGCTGAACCTAAATGACTGTTTCCCTCACAATTGTAGGGGGACCAAAACAGAAATAATTTATTTATTAAAAAACTTTAGTCTCAAGTTTTTGTGGGTGCATTTGATGCAGCTTGTATACGTCCACAAAACAGGAATAACAGTAGTTTGGTAACTGTCCTTATCAGGGTAATAATGGATAGCAGCTGAAATACGGTAGGTGGAGCTATGAATTTCTCACTGACATCATTAATATACAAGGAAACAGATGCACAAAAATCAGTGTTGAGCATTCATTACATGCTTTTTCTTAAAAAATAAAAGATTATTTTGCTTGCCTCTTGCCGTGCTATGCACAAAGAATGCCATTATTTCTGGAAAATAATTTTGAATTGTGGTTTTGAAGGCTAATGTGCCTTCATGTCCCTCTGGTCTCAATTCTGACCATAGTCCTCATAGGGACCCACAAAGTTAGGGCTTCTGTCTTGCTTCTTTAGCAAGTTTGCTGTGTAGATTTGGACAAGTTGCATTTCTCTATTGATATAATCACACTAATGAGAACAATTAGGTACTGGATACACACCAAAATGTGTACAATGCTGAAGCACTGAAGAGGAATAATTAAGAAGTTAGTTTAGTTACTTCTGTAGGCAGTGGCTCTTTGAATAATAGGGAGGAACTGCCTTTGAATAGTAGAGGTATTCTAGGCTTGAATTGGTCAAGTGTTTTCGTTTTTTGGTGTGGAGAAATCTCTCATGACTCTATGCTTTGTCTCCCCTTGGCTTCCTCATACAGGGTTTTTGACTGAATTGTATGGCTGTTTTATATGGACTTTCAAATCAAGGCCTCTTCTGGTGCCAAATTCTGTCAGTAGGTGTTCCAGCCAGAGTAGATTTCGACAAGCACACCAAGGTGTGAAAATTGAAATATGCCAAAATGTAGACACTGAGGCCTATACACCTTCATTAATTGTGAGCTTACACTGTAACACATAAAATTAAAAAGCACTTTGTGTAGTGTACAGAGGCGATGGGAAATAACCCCCTACTTAAGAAAAATGTAAACTCCAGGGAAGACTAAAAGGTATCTCATTTGAAAATTCTTTTGCCTGGAAAAATAAGGAACTTGTGAAAAGAATGTCATTAATGCAGGGGCTCCTTAAACCATTTCCAGAGTTTTGTTTTATTTCTTCCTGCTTTACATGTAGACCTGTTTGTTTCTGTAATGTAATATATTATACAGGAAAACTAAGAAAAAGGTTCCTTCTTTTGAGAAAGTGCTATATTACTTTCCGTATATTTTCTATAGCAAAAATCTCACTTTATTTTTCCTTACATGTCTGTACTAAAAATCTGAGTTTTATCAGTCTTGCAACTAAGAAAGTCTTTAACCACAGAGCAGAATCAGTACATTTCATAAGGCTAATTAATCTTACCATTTACAGTAGTTTACTGAAGTACTAGTGAATGTGTGCTCCATGCCCTGTTTTACATTCCTTTTAATTTAGATTTACCTTACACAGTTCATTGACAGTAAGGTTAGTGAAGGAACTGGGAAGAAAATTTACTGAAAGTGACCTCACAAGAGAGTGAATATTTAGGGTGAAGAAAAGTACCTAATCAGACAAGTACACAACATTATGATGATCACAGGGATTCAACTAAAGCATAAGAGTGAGTTACAAGGTTTGTAAATTATGCAGTCAAGTCTGAATGATCCATAATACATTCATAATACATATTTTTCTCCTTGTTAGATTCTTGCAAAGAAAAAATCATGTGCCTAATGCCAACACCTACTGTAATGAAAAATATAGCATGTTTTTTAAGCTAATAAAACCAGAAATCTCTGAGAGGATAATAGTCTAGAGCTACATATATTTGGCAATCCCTAGAATAAGTAAGGACACTGATACTTTTCATGTGGTTTTATATTCCATATGTATTCTTCTAATGTTACTTTTTACACTGAAGTTCAAAAGATTTGTGTCATATGAAAAATGAGTTAGTAGTGACATATTAGAGGAGCATTATCTCATTGTTCTAAAGGAGAGGAGGTACTTGAATCTTATTTAATATGCTTTATTTAGATCTCCTCTGCTTTTTGACTATAATAAAAATATATTACTAGACTTTTCTAATATATTGTTTTCAACATGACAAAGTTACATAAGAGAATCCCCTTGTACTTAAAGAAAAATGCAATTATTTTCCATTCTGAATCTTCAGACTGCTGTTTTAGAAAATCATATCTGATTATTTGCTCAGCAGAAGATTATTGAGTTGATTTAGCTGTGATTTTACTTAACAAAGCTTCAACTGAATTCCTACTGTGGAGTCCAAAAAAGGTAGAGAGATATAAATGATACATTCAAACTGTGATTTTTGTGAACAGGGCCATCAATGCACCCCTCGGAGCTAATAGCGGAGATGAGAAACAGTGGGTTTGCACTGAAACAAAATGTACTGGGGAGAAACTTGACCGCAAATGATCCATCACAGGTAATATCTTTTTAACAGTAAGCTGAAAATGTCTGTAAATCTAAATGTGATTGCTTGTGAATTGTTACTTAATGTTTTCAAATATGCATATCCATAGGAAAGCTGAAGAGCTATACCAGTAGAAAAATGTCAGAAAACTTAGTTTTCCAGCTTTGTTTTGTACAGAATGGTGAATCACAAATTACTCTTTTTAAACCACATATAATAAATTAAATCCCTCTTCTGGGTGACTAGAAATTGAATTTTTCATAATGGGGTCGTTAGGGCTTTTGCTGCATACTTGTAATACAGTGCTGCCCTTTGGATGAAGTTTGAGGCAGTATGCACAAATAATTACTGCCAGGAATGCTATATCTGAAGGGTTTTTTTTTTTACTTGATTCACTATTGTTCCAGTTTTTTTTCTGGGAGTGAAAATGGTTCAATTGCCTTTACTTAGACTGCTCAAAGTATATTACTAATTGAGGTGCTTGAATAAAAGTGTAAAATGAAAGATTAATATACACTCCTTGAAGTAACCTTTGTTCATATGGCAGGATAGTCAAACCACTAGTAAAGAGGGGATGACCACAAGCTGGTCTTGAAATCTTCAGTAAATCAGCAGTTCATTGTGTCGCCACAGACACATGTGCCTTTGCCTTTAAAAAAGCTATGTACCCCCAAAAATGTAGCCTGTGGACACTGTTAAATGAATAATATTGATATCAGTATGTTTGCTTTATGTTAGGCGTGCTGGGGTTTCTTTGTAAGAGCTTTTTAATCTTTATTTCTTTCGTCTTCTGAGTATGGCTAAAATTAAAAACATCGCTGTGGAGAACTGTGGTGTACCAGATGCACTTAATTTGAGGAATTCAGGGTCTTCAAAGCAGTTTTGCTTTGCTGATTGTGTTACTGTATGTAGATTATATGATTACAGTATTTTGCATTGCTAGAAGACTTTGTGCACATTTAAAGACTAATAACACAACAGTGAAGTAGATGTGTTACCCATTTTCCTAATGACTAAACCGAGACAGAAAAGTAATTTGCTTAAATTACTCTGAGTTTGAGCAGGACTAGTGTCTTACCTATTCATCCAAGCATGATAACAATGGAGTGACTTATCCTGGGGAATCGTGGGCTTCAAAATCAGCTCGTTTTTATTAACTATTTGAGAAATGTTTCTTTCCCTAGCAGTGATTTTTTCATGTGTTCGTAATAACTCCTGTTGTATAGCCCCCACATTATAACACCTACTCAGCTCTGAGAGACAATGTCAGGGTTTTTCACTTGCTAGTGGGTATTCTGTTCTAACCAGCGTCTGAGGCTGACTTAGTAATACAAATATATTTGTGTCTATGCAAAAATAAGGTATATAGGGGCACCACTTTTAAAACAGAAATCTGAATGAATATATTGTTTTTATCTATAAGAAGCTAAGGTCTTACTGCATTTTTCTAGGAGTTTGTTACAAGTGAAGGAGATGATGATCCAGAAGTTGAATTTTTAAAATCACTATCAACCAAACAAAAACAGAAACTTCTAAGGTAGGTCTGGTACTTAGTGGAGGGGATATGTATCACCAGTAGTTCTGACTACATCCATGATTGCCACTGTAACTTTTTGGTGCCATTTAGCACCATCAGTGCAGAAGAAAATCAGCTTAGTTTAACATACACTTGACCACAAATGGCATTATGTTGCATGATTTTTAACCTACTTGTTTTATTTTAATCTAATTTTGATGCCTTTGACTGGGGCTCATTTCTAGTTTAACTGGGTTACTGAAATACTAATTGGCTCACTAGAGATGCTGTGCTGCTATTTTAAAATACTATTCTGCACTCTGTTGTTGACAGTATCTTCTCTTGTGATAAAAAATTCTGTGCTCTTGTTCACTGGTTTACAACTTGACAAAGTTTATCTTTGCCCTGTGGCTGAATTGAACCTGACTCTGTACCCCAATGCCAAGGCTGGCCCAGCTGCACCCTGTGCTTGTGTCAGGGCTTGCAGCTTACTGCTCCCTGTGGGTCTGAGTTAATGACATTCCCATGCTTTGCTTTTATCCAAGTGATGCTGTGTGCCAAGTGACTAATACGTTTTTTCTCTCTTCATTTGCAATGTTATCCTGAAATAATCTTAAAATGTTTAAAATGAAAAATACTAACTGCCTGGCAGGTAGATCCCATAGAGGCATGCAGATGAAACAAGCTTTTAGGATAAAAGATGTCACGTATGTGGGGAGTGGAAGGGGAGGGGGGAAAAGGTGAATGGCTAAGCAGGTAGTAGGTAGGTACATATGGTATTCACATATGTAATAATTCTCTGAAAACAGTCAACGTGTTTTATGTTCCTTTTAAGTAAGGAATGTGTATGTAGATAGAGTAATCTAAAATGTTATTTTTGTTTGAACTTCTGCTGGCCCAACACATTGAAATTTTTATAATCTTTTACATTTTAGAAGTTGAAGTTTAGTAAATATTTGGGTCCTTTAGGCTTTATTAGTCTGAAGGGATTTTTTTAATACACTGGAAGCAGTTTCACTATTCACTCACTGATTTCCTGAGCATAAATACAGAAAGCAAAATAAAAACTACATGAAAGTAGTCGAATAGTATGCATGAGCATGATGGAATATTGTATATTTACAGATAGAAAATGTCAGTTTCTAGTTGTGAAAAAAGAGGTTACTGGAAATATCTATTATTTGCCTAAAGAACTCAAAGATGTATGTTTTAGTCTCAGTTTTCATCATTAATAGAAAGTGAATACTAATTGCATTTTTTCATTTTCAAAATGCTTTTTTAAAATACACAAACAAAAGCAGCAATGATTTTCTGAAGTCTCCAGAGCAGCCTGACAAGGAGGAAGAAAGCACTACTGAATGTTTTTATTCCTAGTTACAAGGCCCAAACTGACATCTCTTACTTATGTTTTTGAAAATTAAAGAATTAAAAAATCATATTATTCCTGTTTTGAGGGAGCAGTTGTGGATTACATACTATGGGTAATGCAGGTTAGAAGTTTTAAAATTACACTTTGCTGAAAAAGGAAAAGAATTCAATGTTTTTTTATAAAAATGAATGTATTTACTGTGTAGGTCATCAGAAGTAGTGAACTTTGAAAGACAATGACTTTGTAATCTAGTGTATCTTAACATATCTGATTGTGCCACTCTTTTATTTTGAAAACAAAAGGAAGTTGGATCGTCTAGAGAAGAAAAAGAAAAAGAAAGATAGAAAGAAGAAAAAGCAGCAAAAGAAAAAAAGCAAAAGTAAACACAAGAAACATAAGATGAGATCCTCTTCCTCATCCTCCAGTGAGACTTCAGTAAGCAGCAGTGACAGTGAGACTGACAGCAGAGATAAAGCAGCACAAAAGAAGATGGATTCTAAGAAAAGAAAAAAAGACAAGTTTTCAGAGGCTAGCAGCAGCAGCGATTCAGAAGGAAAGGCAAAAACGAGGAAGGAAAAACTTTATGAAGATCTCTCCAGTAGTCACGGTAACAAGGACAAAGACAGGGAGAAGTACAAGCTTTTAAAGCGAGATAGTTCTGCAGAGAACAACAAATGGAACTCCTGTGAGGGGGAAAGAAAGTCCACAAGCAGATACCATAGCACGAACACGAGAGACACTGAAAGAAAGGAGAAGGATAGTAGAAGCCAAAACATGAATGAGGGGAGCAGGAGAAGCCCGTGCTCAAATCACAGCAGTTGCAGGCAAAGGCACATAAGAAGAAGTCCAAGTCAAAGCCCTGGTGAAGAGCGGCACAGCAAAAAGGACACCAGAAGCCCCAGCACAGATGTGCACAGAGAGAGGGGAAAATGTAGAGAAGGCCATGGGGACAAGTGCAGTAAAGTGGAACACAGAGAAAGGAGCAGACGCAGTAGAAGCAGAAGCAGAGAGAGGAAAAAAAATAGATAGTATAGGGGACAGGTGCAAACCAGAACTTCTCTGGGTTTTGATGAATAGCTTTCAACAAGGGCTCAGTTGCATACTGCTGTTCATTTTCCAACCTCTAGAACTAGCATTTCCTACACAGAGCCAACAGCTTTGTGTATGGCTCAATTCTATTGTGTTGGAATACTTGTAAATTAGGTATAAACGTTAAGGTATTTTTTTACTGTCGAAATATGCTTATTGGCAAATACCTCTTGTATACATGCAGTAATTCACAAACTTGATTTTAGGATTTTAAAATATTTGAAAGCAGTATGTGATATTCTTGGTTTCATCTATGATTTCTCTTTAGATGCAACTGCAGGGGAGCAGAGAAAGCAATTGAGATAGTTCTGGATAAGATCACTGCTTTAGATATCAAAGCATTGTCTTGTAGAGGGTTTTGGTTTTTTCATACTGAAACATTTTTCCTAAAGTTCCCTGTAAGAGATCAATTTTATGAGTTAAAACAACAGAGAGACATAGTTCACATAAGTGTATAGCCAACATTTTCTGGCCTCCTGCAGTGTACAGCTTGGTCAGGGCTATCTAAACATCTTGAACCCCTGTTGGTATGTGTCAGTACAATGTCAAGTTATTGTTCAATAATCTCTCAAGACATGAAAGGAATATTTACTGCCTCAACTGCTTCAGGTATTTCATTGTTTGGGGTAGTAAGTTAGTGTAAATAGTCATCCTTTTGTTTTCATGAACCTTTTTGTGTTTTTAGTGACTGTCAGTCTATTTCTGCATATGTTGTTATGAAGATGAACTTCCATAATAAAATACCTTATTCTTTAAAACCAGTAATAATTGCCATCTTCTTCAGAGTTCTGAGTCAGTACAAATGCACAAGGCAACACTTCACAAGGTTTTTATTGCAAAGGAAAGGCTTCTCTGCTCTTTCAGGATGGCAGATGGAAGCACATTCATTAGTGGACACGTGAAACAGTCACTGTGCTCAGTATTCCAGCAACTTTCTTACCCTCCTCACTCACAGGACAAATGGGACTATCTTTTATTACCAGTCCACTTCCACTTCACTCAGAAGATTTTCAGCACTGCACAGAGTATAATAATACATGGTGAAAGTGACCTGGCTTATCGTTTAAGTGCATGTGAAGAGTTTGAAAGGGTGAACCATTAAGAGATGTCACCTTTTCAATGTGTCTGCATTAGGTTGCTCTGGGCATTCTTGCTGAAGTAGCTGGGAGTTAAAGAGCCCCTGCAGTAGAGTCAGCCCCCCATATTGATGTGTGGAAGCTCTGATTTAGAAAGAACAGGAGGAGACTGCAAAAATGCCTGTTTTAGCAATCTAAACAAAAGCTCTGTGTAAGAGAAAACAGAGTAATGTGATAAGGGAAAAGGTATGAACATTTTTGTGTTAAGTGCAGCAGGAAAGAGGAATAACTGGAAGGTGCCTCCGTTTCAAAGAAGGGCCTCCCCAGTTGTTTTGTGTTTGGCTCAGGAATCCTGCCAGCTACAATGCAATTGACTCCCACCTGAAGAAGACTTGGACAGCTCGATAGCCACAGCTGTTTGCTATTTTGTGGGCTCTTCACTTTACTCCTTTCCATGTAGTTAAACAGTGTATCCTGCCTTTTCGCATAGGAAGAGACGGGCAGAAAAGTCATGATATTTTGGATGTATCTGTCTTAGACTACCAGGGGAAGGTTGGTGTGGCTGTGCAGGCACTGTCTCACTCCCGGTACCTTCCCTAGGCCAGCTGGTAAGGAAGCGACCCTCGGGGGCCCAGAGGCCGGCTGCGGGAGGGTGGGGCCGCCCTCGCCACAGGGGGCCCGGCCGGAGCGCTCGGGGCAGCGGGGGGATGGGCCGGGCCGGGCCGGGCCAGGCCCGGGGCGCTGTTTGCCCGCTGCCCTCACGGGCACGGCCCGCGGCGCGGGGCGGCTGCGCGCGCCCGGCCCCGCCCCGGCCCGCGGGGCCATGGGGCGCCACCGCCCCGGGCCGAGCGCGGCGTTCGGCAGAGCCGGCGGGGCCCGGCAGGAGGTGCTGTCGCTCCGTGGATGGAGGTAAGAGCAGCTCCAGCGATATCGCTATTCACTTATTCATTTATTTATTTATTTATTTTCGTAAGAGCCGCGGAATATGGTTAACCTTCTGCGGGGCCGGGCGGTGGGGGCCGCGGCGCCGTGAGGTGGTTCCCTCAGCCTGGCGGGGAGGGCAGGGCCCGTGGCAGGGACTCGCCGGCCTCGGAGCGGGGCCCGGCGGCTCTCCTGGGGCGGGCGGGCGGGCGGCTCTGCCGGGATCTCTTCTCCGGCTTGGCCCGAGGGCTTGAGGCTGCGTCGGGCTGGGGTCCCGTCCCCGCCGGGGCCGTCGGGCGGCTCTCGGCGCGGGCCTGGCGGCGGGGAGCTTCGGGCGAGGGGTCCCGGGCCGCTTTTCGGGTGCGCCGCCCCGCCGGACCCATGGTTTAGAATTAACGCCGTGCATTAAATTATTGCTAGTCCGAAAGTAAATAGACGGGTTACTCCCAGATGGGGCTCCTGCTCGGATCGGTACAATAAATATCCCTGAAGGAAGCTCTCTATTTATGTTGTCATTGATTAATTCTCGCTACCTCATTTGATTTCGATTTAGAACGATTTGATTCTAATTTAATTAGCATGTAATTTGGATGTACATAATTACTGTAATTATGACATTCAGGTGAGGCAGCTTTAGGCTGAAAGGCAATTTCAAATTTTCTAGCAGCCTACTTTGTGCCGGGGAGCGGACAGGGACCCCGCGCCCTGCCAGCCAGGTACCAATTAGCCCATCTCGGGAGCAGCGCTGCCGCTCGTTTGTGGAACAACAGCGGCGCCGAGGCGGCGGCGGCGGCACAGCCGCGCCCGGGGCCCGCCGGCGGGTGCCCGCCGGGAGCCGCGCCCGGCCGCAGGTGCGGGGCCGCGCGGAGATCGCGGAGCGGTGACCGTCGAGGGCCCGGCCGCCCCTCCGGTTGGCGGCCCGGGGAGCGGCGAGGCCGGGCCGGCTGCCCCGGGCTGGGTGTGCGCTCTGTCGCTGCGGGCCAGTCCCGCCCCGCCGTCTGCCATAGAAGTTCACGCTAGCCCGCCCGCTCCCCGGGGCCCTCCCCAGCCGCCGCTGCCCCCGCGCTCCTGCCGCCGGCTCCTCGACGCTGCCCGGCCCGCGCAGCGCCGCCGCCCCCGCGGCCGCCCCGGCCGCGCCCCCGGCCCGCGGGAGCGCCTCTAGGTGGCGCCCGGCAGCCGCCGTGCGGCCCGCGCGGGGCAGCGCCGCGAGCGTCCCGGTGTGCGCGCTCGGTCTTGTTCTGCTCTCCTTTTTGTAATGTGCGTGTGAAGGATGTTATTCCTTGAGGAAATTTGTAGCTAAATTATTCTCACTTAAAATAAACACTTAGCACAGCAATTACTCAAAGGGGCGGGCTGTCTGTTAGCTTCCCTTCATCTGCGTTTTGGAAGGGTGGGAGAGGATCCTGGCGAACAGATAATGGCTGCAAATAAATTACAGCTCCCGCAGATAAAGTTTCCATTTGAATTAAAAGACGCAATTAAGAGGCTGTCCAGGCACGAGATCGGGTGTTTATATATTATCTCATTAGAACAAAAACATTAATGTTACCTTTTAAGTGTAAAACGAGCCGTTGGGTCTGTAACTCGCCGCGGGGGGCAAGGGACACGCTTCCTGCGAACGGGGGACCTAGCGATCGAATGTCATTTAGTAGATAATTTTTCCTGACATTTTGCCGTCTCCCGTCTGTGGTGGTTGCCGTCGTTGGCTGGTTGTTTGTCGTGTTTTAACGGGCTCTCGGAGCAGGGTTGAAGTTGCTGTCCGCGAGGTATGGAAATGGACAGCAATAGCTGGACCGAGATTGTAAATGGGAGCTAGGCTCAGCTGACGGGCAAGCCCGGGGCGAGCGGGGCCAAGGCGGCGGGGAGCCCGGCTTCCCCTGTGCCACCCTTCCCGCCGGGGCCCCAGCGGGCACCCGTCTTGTTCCCCGTGCTCTCCTGCTCTCGGGTTCGCGTCCTCTTACTAAAGAGGTGAACTACGGATTGAAAGACCGAAATCAGATTTATTTTTCGGGTTCTGACACCGTTTGTTCTTTAGGGTTTGTTTTTGGATAATTTTTTTGTGTAGAAGTTCCCCAGACCATATAATTATCTCCAACGTTTACGAATGAATGGTGTCATTTATTTTTTTAAAAGGTGACACGCTTTCTATTTTCTTGGTTAAACGAACCGGCTCTGCGGCCCAGAGCTGCTCCCTTCCTCGTTTCTGGGGAGTCTGTAAGTGATGGACGTTTTCTGACCCGAAGGGGCAAAGGCAATGCAAAAAGGTCCTTGATCACTGAGCTGAGAATTGTAACCCCGGCCTGGCAGAAACTGGACCTGCATGGTGTCCTTTGATGTGTTTTATTATAAATCGAAAACAAAGCTGACTTCTGCCCAGCACCCCGCGCGGGTGCATTCCTGCGCAGCCCCCGGGCCGCCCGGCAGGGAGGAGAGCCGGCTCCCGCCGCCCGGCCCGCTCTGTGCCACCGCCGCCCGAGCGCGTCCCCGCTGCCCTCCCCTGCCCGCCGGGAAACCTGCCGCCTCCGGCCGGGGCGGCAGCAAAGACACCTTGCCGGGGTGCTTTCGGCCAGGAAAATTCCGGAGCGGCTCTCGGGGAAGGTGCTGTGGGCAGCCGTGAGGCGAGGTGCCTCTCCCGGGAGCTCCTTTCCCCCGGCCGCGGACGGCCGCCGGGCTCCCGTCGCCGCCCCGGGGCACAGGCGGTGCCGGCGCTGCCCGGCCGCTTTTGTGCAACAGTGGCGCGGAGGAGGTGGGACGCGGTTATTAGTATTCACGGCAGATGTATTTTCTTTAACGCAACGTCTTTATTCCAGTTGGTGGCCGACAGCAGAATCCGTTTCTCGATGCTATTTGCATTCCCTGTTTTATGGAGGATTAAAATATTTGTATTCATCCAATCTGTACCGGCCAGAGTAAATTAACTTTTTTTTCCTCACCCTCTTCTTCTTTTTTTTTTTTTTTTTTTTTTTAATAACACAATTATCTCATTTAACAATTTGCCTTTAAAAAAATACTGTGGCTGTTAGGTTGGTGGTCAGGAGACAAAGGGAGTGAAAATAATTTTCATTTCAATAATTGCCTTCTGGTCAATTTAACTGTGCCTTATTTTGAAAGAGCCTGTCTAAATGAGATTCCTGTCCCAAATGTGTTCCCAGGCCTTAGCCCAGCCTTTAATTATTCCTGAGTTTTTTTTCTTCAGAATAAGACGCTGCACTGAGTAATCACAAAGAAGTCAGAGAGCATCCTTGAACCTTTTCAATAGCAAAGCCACTGATATTCAAATAACATGCAAGGACCATTTGACTGCATGGGGACATAAGCATTTCCAATTCACTATTTGCATAGATCAACTGTCTTTGAAAAGGAAAGGAGCAGTTGTCTTCCATAACATTAAAAAGCCTAGTTATCAAATCAAGTGCTTAGTTTGGGGCTTTTAAAACGTTTACATTTTATCTTAGGTTGCCCTTTACCGTTTGACATGCAAATTTGGTGCAGTTAATTTGGACAATTAAAAGGATCTTCAAGGGAGCTTTGTCACCGAGAATATTCGGAGTTTTCCCCGCGGACCAGCTGAGATAAAGTTGGCCAGAACAAATGATGTCTAGGAGATTAATTAGATATTTGATAAGACATGAATCCCTAATAAGGGAATACAAGGCACAGGGGGCTGCTGTGTGCTCTAAGTCAAAATTAATAACATTTAACAAGATTTTCATTTAGGCATGAAATGTCTTTTCCGGAGTATTGACTCTAGCGATTTATTCCCCCGAGATCACCTCCCAGCCTAGGCAGCCTTGTGGCGCTGAAGGCTTTTAAAATTAAATAAATAGTTCCTCAGCGCAGTTTGCCTTCACTCGATTTTGGGGACGGTTTCACCAAAGCCACTTAGGTCTCAGCATGGTTTCCGGCTGTAGTAGGGCTCGGACTCGGTTAAAATTTGTTGGTTTTTTGTTTTGTTTTTTAAAGTAAATCAAAGCAAAGGCGGCTTGAAAAGAGCGAGCAGAGTGGTTCAGTGAGCCCGGCTCAGGGGCCGGTCCCATCCCCTCCCAGCTATATCATTGCTGACTATTTTTAATCACAGTGACTGTAAGGACGATGGAAAGGGGTGCGAGGGCTCCTACTCAAAAAGTGACCCCTGCGAGGACTGGGCGGGGGGGGAAGGAGGGGACACGAAGAAGAACAAACCCGTGAGTATATTGTTCAGAGTCCTTTAATAATACCAAAATGAAAATATGTCAAGATTTTTTTCCATACAGATAAACGCATTTAATTTCTTTAAGAGACCTTAACTTACGTGTATTTGAGTGAAGTGTTAACTCAACATTTTAAATATCTTTTACATATATACTGACTTCCACAAAGTGCATCAGAAATTTATAATTAAAAAAAAAATCAAAACCCCAAAACCTCCCTGAATTTCAGGAATTCACCAATTTAAAAAAAAAATCCCCAACCCCCCTATCAGATCAACATTTACAAGAAAAATAAGGGAACACGATCTGTTTTTTTTTTTTTTTTTTTTTCCTGTTTTTCTTCTTTTTTGAACCCTATTTATACAGATGTTTATGGGATACAGAGGGACCGTCTCAGAGTTGCAGCTGTATTTCTCACCTTAAGCCTTTCTTAGGATGCTTGCCTTCCAAGAGAAAGAGAAAAGGGAAACGGAAGAAAGTGTCACTCGGTACCTACTGGCCGGGCGGGACGGGGGCCGCGCCTCTCCGGCCCCGCCGTCCACCGGCCCGCCCCCGCCGCGGCCCGGGGCGGCTCGCGTCCCTCCGGCCGGCGCGGGGCACAGTCCGAGCGGCTCCGGCGGCGCTGCCCCTAGGAGTCGCCGGGGCCCGCGGTAGGTTCCTTGCCCGGTCCGCGGGCGGCGCCCACCCCCTCGTGCAGGATGAGGTCGGGGGACTCGGAGCGCGGCGTTTCCAGGTTGCTGGCGTCCGTGTCGCTGTCGCTGCCCTTTTTGCCCCCGCCGCCCCCGTTGTGCGTTTTGATGTGTTTGCTCAGGTGGTCGCTGCGCATGAAGCGCTTGTTGCAGACGGGACAGGCGAAGCGCTTCTCGCCCGTGTGAGTCCGCAGGTGCCGCTGCAGCTCGTCGGAGCGGGTGAAGCGCTTCCCGCAGAAGAGCCAGTTGCAGACGAAGGGCCGCTCGCCCGTGTGCCAGCGCAGGTGCGCCTTCAGGTGCGAAGTCTTGCCGTACACCTTGCCGCAGCCGGGGATGTGGCAGCTGTGCAGCCCCTTGCGCCGCAGGCTGGCCCCCGCCGGCCCCAGCCGCTCGGCCTCCTGGCAGTTGGGGCAGTCGCAGGTGGCGCGCCCCGAGTAGCGGCGGGCGGAGCGGGCCGAGCCGCCCCCGGCGGCGGCGGCGGCGGCGCCCGAGATCATGGCGCTGGCCGCCGCCACCGCCGCGCTAGAGTCCGTGTAGGAGGGCAGCACGGGCTTGAAGCCCTCCTGGGTGAGCAGGTGCTGGCTGGTGGAGAGCAGGTGCGAAGCGGCCGTGGAGCCCAGGCCGGTGGAGCTGAAGGCGGAGTGGGTGAGGGAGCTGAAGTCGGGGTTGTAGGTGCCCAGTTGGGAGTGCAACGAGGCCTGGGGGGCGCCCGAGTGCAGCGAGCTCTGCAGCCCCCCCGCCGGGTTCTGCACCTCAAGCCAGGAGCCGGGGTTGGTGTGCACGTCCCACCAGGAGGAGGCCGCTCCGTTGGCCACCTCGCCCGCCGAGAGCGTGGAGTGGAAGCCCGACTTGTACCAGGACTCGTAGGGGTGCGCCATGCCCACCCGCGGGTAGAGGCTCTCGGCCGCCGAGCTGTGCACTTTGGAGATGAAGGCCGACTGCCCGCCGGGCTCCTGCGGGGACACGCCCGCCGCCGCCGCCGCCGAGTTGGAGAAGAGGCCGCCGTAGTCGCTGCTGAAGGCCGAGGAAGTGGGCGAGGTGGAAGCCAGGCAAAAGGCGCTGTTGGCGGTGCCCGTGCCACTGGCCAGTCCGTTGGAACCCCTGCTCGTGGCCACCGTGAAGCCCGAGAGGCTGGAGCCCAGGTTGCAGCTAGAGGTGGAGCGTTTCCAGGGGTGGAAGCCCCCTTTGGCGAAGGCGCTAGACTCGGGCAGGGTGGTCAGGGGACTAGTGTTGCCGATCTTGTTGCAGGTGGCGGCCAGCATGGCCAGGGGAGTCGTTCCAAATCTCGGCTCTTCCTGCGGGAAGAGACAAAGCCGGCCCGTCAGCCTAACCCTTGCCACCTCGCCAGGCTCCCGCGGGGACGCGGCAGCGCGGGTAGAACCGCGGCGCAACGAGCGGTACCGCGGAAAAGTTTTCTCTTATTTTAGAGGAAGGCTCCAGCCCTGCCACGCTGGGCACAACTCGTTTTCCGCCGGAGACCGGTCTCATCGCCCGAGAGATTTACCTCGCAAGCCGGTCCCGACGGGGACAAGCGACACGCGTGTTCCGAGAGGGCTGCTCGAGCGTACCGCCGTTAAACCAAAAATCCCGTGGGAACGAAATGCGGCGTCTCCTCGAGCAACCGTACAGGAGCGACGGAAAAAAAAGAGATGGCAGCAAGGCGAGCAGTGTGCGGAGCCTTCCGACTGTCGCCTCGTGCAACGCCGGGCCGGCGAAAATCTTTGGAAATCGAGCGTAGTTAGAGTTAAAAAACAAACAAAAAAAAAAATCCCAAACCAAATCAAGAACTAGACAAAAGAAAGCAGAAGCAGCACAGCTTCTCTCCGGCCCAGCGAGTTTTCAGGCCAAACTCTTTGGGAACGACCCGATGGGCAGCCCGCAATGAAATCCCCCGAGGCGGGCCGGGATCACCTCCCATCCGCGGGTCCACGCGATTTCGGCAAGGGGCAGCCGCAACGCGGCGGCAACGACAGTTTTTCCAGGGGGAAGCCGCGAGGAAGCGCGCGGTGCGACTTACCCCGAGGATAGACGTAGCCATAGCACGTCCGTGGGCTGGGCGGTGGGGCGGAGGGGACGGCGCTCGGTGAGCGCCCCGCGCTGCCCGGCGGCACTAAGGACACTCCGGCGCGGCGGGGCCAAACTCTGCCTAAGTGCGGGCAGCGCCCGCTTTGAAGTACCGCTGGCGGCGGCGCTCGCCCAATGAGGGCGCGGGCGGAGCGGCCCGGAGCGGCCCGGCAGCCAATCAGGCTGCGCGAAGGTGCCGGCGCCGGGGCGCGGGGCGCGTGCCAGTCAGCGCGCGGGGAGAAAACTCCCGGCTCCGGCCCGCGGCGGCGGCCGCGCCGCAATTACCGCCGGCCCCGGCCCCCGGGCCGCGCCTCCCGCCGGGCCGCGACTCCCGCCGCCCCCGCACCGCCTGCCCGCCGGGGGAGCGGGGCGAGCCGCAGAGGGCAGGAGTCGAGAGCGAGGTCAGCGCCGGCGGAGGGCTGGTGTCACGGCTGACGCCGCTCCGCTGTCTCCTGTAAACTGTGCAGGAGGTGTCCGATGCGCTGCTGCTGGTGTAGTCACCTGCGATCCTCGCGGCCCGTAAACCATACCTGCGTCGCTTTTATTCAACAGGCCCTTTACCTCCTTTTCAAATCATTTGGGAGCCGTCCATGTTGGATACAAATAACCTAACAGCGCCTAATGACATTCTGTGAAAACACGTTAATTTTTTTGTTTGTTTATTTTCTTTACTAAATGCCAGAAGTGATTTCGAGCACAACGTATTTCTTACTTTCATTGTAAAAAGAACTGAGGAGGCTCTGTGGTTATATAAAGTGCCAAAAAATTCCAAAGGCAGGGAACTGCCAGGCATCTCTTTGCTCTTGTACTGGGGCGGGAGAGGGGACGAGGGGCATTTGACATCCTGTCGCTTAAGATAGAGGACGTTATTTTACAGAGTAATCGGCAGCAAAACACTTTGAAAGTCAAATTCGCAGCCTGCAGCACGTTTTTCAAGCCTCATATACTCCCGTGGAAGCAGTGCTGCTAATGGCAGAAAGCTTGCTCCCTCCTAGCAGTGCAAGGGCGCTGCTGGAATAAGCCGCCCTAGCACTTGCCTGTGGCCTCTGCACTGTGCACACTCCACGCACCCAGTGAGCGACAGGGACTATACCTGCTCTCTGCATGTGCAAAATGTAAGTCCAGACCTCGGCTCCTCAATGTCTTGCAAGCTAGTCCCTTTGATTTGTAATTATTGGAGGCTTCTTAAATAATTGGCTAGAACTTGCCCGTACTGTGCCCGCGGAAGATCAATAGGCGTGCAACTTTTCATCATCGCGGTCGGCTCTGTGAGAATGGGAATAGGAGCTTTTCCCCTTCCTTTTTGCCATTCCCAGGGCAGCTGGGTACAATTCTGAACCAGAAATACGATGAGTGCGTTTAGCAATGCCGGGCCATTGCTCTGCATTTCAGTCAATATTTCCTTCTCGGTGCCGCCTCAGCCATCCAGTGTAAAACCTTCTAGCAGATGCAAAATAGGCATCGCTTAGGAGCAAGATGGAGAAATCGGGAATTTAAGATTATGATTTCGCTTTTCTTCACATGTTTACATCTATATGTGTGTGTTTGTATGTGTGCTTAAATAAGGTGGGCATTGCGGTTTTTTCTACATTGTGTTATGCAATCTATAGGACGACTGCCATGGACGCCCCTGGAGATTATCTTTTATTTAAACGTCTAAGGCTATTTTCAAAGGGCGCTCGCCTTTTTGTCGCCGGGTATTAAACAGAGTCGGGGCAGTAGGTGAAAAAAATTCTGCTCTGCGCTTAATTCTTTCCACATTGACTCGCAGCCGGCGCAGGGGTCCGGGTGGTGCATGGCAAACCCTTCCCTCGGAAGGTCTGCCCGGAGCAGATCCTGAGCGGCGGCTGTACCCAGGGGGGCTGTATCGCTCGGCGGGTGGAGGCGGCAGAAAGGCGGTGGCGGGGGGAGCGACATAACCCCCACGGGTGAGGCGAGGAGTCCGACAGGGGCACCCGGGAGCCATCGCCCAACAGGTGACTCCTTCCTTCCCTCCTTCCTTCTTTCCTTCTTCCTTTTCTCCGGGGAAACCCGCTCCTTCCCTTCCCAGGAGCCTGCCATGGTGGTCGTCAAGTGGCAGCGCGGCGCTTCTGGCCAACCCCAGGGCGGCGGGGGGAGAGGGTCTTTCCTCTCATCCTGGGGAAAGTCATCAATAAAATACGGCTGGAAGGCAGATCGAGAGCGTGACGTTTAAAAATGTTGCCTCTACATCAGCGAGTAAAGGCATCCGCTGCCCGCTTGCGCTCCCACAGCAAAGTAGGGATTCTGCTGTGCCTGAAGACTGGCGGGCGGCTCTGCCTGCCGCACATCCATCTCCTCGCCCCTTTGTAGTCGGAAAAGTAACTAAAACCCGCAGAAACGAGGCAGGCGGTGGAAAGGCTGAGCGAACGGCGGCGGAAGGGGGAACGCTGCTAAAATCTTTAGGGGGTCAAGTATTTTCTGACAGATTTTTTTCATACTCCAAAAATCGAGTTTTTAAACAAAGATCAATGTGTTATGCTAAAGTGTTGAGCTGACTGTTAAAACATTTGGGGGGATAATGACAGTGTAACAAAGGCCTGGTTTGGAGTGAATCATCACCCTTTTAAAAGTTAAAGCAATTTTCAGGAGAATAGCTTTCAGCAAATGCTTTACATTATTCAAAACGGCCAAATAATGCTCTATTATAGAGCCTGAATGCTGCCAGTCAGCCCATAAGTGCAATTTGTGCAAAGGCTCGGTGCCTTATCTCCACTTCTTTATAAAGAGGTGAATATAAAACAATTTCTCCCAAACCCAGACAGAGAGCACGAAAATTGCTTCCCTTTCTGCAATCAGGGCAATTTAACTGGAGTGCAATTAGCACTATTAAATGTCGATTCTGCATAAACAAATCTGACTAAGAAGCGAAAGTGGGGTGAGAACCTCATATAAACTGAAACTGATTTTTAAAAATTATGTATCCGGGTCCTTTACAATTGATCCGTGACGTTTTCATCGCAGAATATATTTACATCATAAATACATTACAGTTAAATCAATGTAAATCTAAAAAAAAAATCTCAATATGAATGCTAATAAAGAATAGCCTAATTAAATGCAATAGTTCACTTTCTTGGAACAATATTGTTTCCCATCTTCTCTCTACGAGTGTCTTTTGATGTGTGCAACTACTAAAGTTGCTGTCTTTAGGAGGTAGAGCTGGGAAACAATTCTTTCATTACAGATGGTTGGGAAGCTCCTGGGTTTATATTCAAGAGCATCAGATGAAATGGCTCGTCTGTTCAAAAAGAGCTCTGGGAAAGAGCTGCCAAATATTTTCCAAATAAATCGATTTAGCAGCAGTTAAATGTAAGGTTGCTGTACAATTTCCCCGGCATTCTAGGAGGGGCACGAAGTTTTACCCATGGCAGTTATGGGTAGGAAGGGGGCAAACCCTTCCAAGTTTAAGAGAAGCAGCCTAATTTTCTGCCAAACAGAAGGGATATAGGCAGGAAACAGGCAAACTGCACATTGCCGAGATAAATAATTGCGTCCTGCCAGATTTTTTTTTTTTTAGCAACAGTTCTTCCGTGCGGAACCCCTCCCCCCTCAATTACACTCTTCATTTACGTGATCTAGAAGCCAGCATTGATTATCAGAGCAACTCAGAGGGGTACCTGGTGATAAATTAATAACTTCAGTTAGGAAAAGGCTCCCCTGCTATTCTGCCCAAGACTAGATACTACAAGGGGGAAGTATAAATAAAGATAGTGTTAAAATACAGACCTTGGTGCCTGTTGAGTCCACTGAATTCTTTCCACTATAGAGTTTTTAATTTGTGGGTAAAGATGAAGTGCAGCCTTTGATTAGAAGGAAATCTTTTATAGTTAATAAAAAGGCAATGAGCACTGGGATCAAATAGATAATGGAAATGAAATGAAAATTACGGCACTCTCCCACAATTTCTGCTTGATCTTTCATATGATGTTTGTTACACGGTGCACTCCCCTCTCCTCCTGCCCCCTGCACACTGAGCCCCGAGGTGGAGCATCAGGCTGGGCTTTCATATTTTCTCGATCTTTAAGGTGACGCTGTTTAGGAGTAGCAGGGAGACCCATATTACCCTGTGTTTAAAAAATCTGCACAGTCGTTTCAGAAATCCTGTCGTTTACTGAACGCACTCAAAAGCATGTCTTTGGAATTAATTCTCTTCCGCTAAATTTATTTGGACTGTGAATTTTAAAGCTCCCTTGTTCTGTTTATCTCAGCCGGAGACACGTTAACAATTCCAGGGAAGACTAGTGTCAAAGGAAGGAAGGTGACTGCAGACTGGATGATGATTTTAATTACTACAATTATTTGGAGATTATTCAACAGCATCATAGATTTGTTTTCTGCCTTGGTATGAAAGTCTGAGGAACACTGTGCGAGAGCATTGTACGAGGATTTTACCTCTTGGTTCACATGCTTTCCAGTGCTCTTACGATGTATAGGTTAGGCATGGCAAGCTCAGGCTGCAGCAGGTTGGAAATTCAGCCAGTGCTAGCGTTCAGAAAGCTTTCTTAAAACGCAGGTGTTTCTAAATAGAAAGAGTTTAATTAGTAAACGCTTGGACCCAACGTTTATAGAGCGTAAAACCGCCTTTCCACACAAGTCCATTAAAGCAGCTCTGCTGACTCGGTAATGAGGTGCGTGCGGTGAGCAGGGCAGCGGCGGCCGGGACGGCGAGCTCGGCGGTCCCGGGCAGCGCCCGGCCCGCCCCGGCCCGCCCGGCTCCTCCGCCCCGCCGCTCTCCCGGTCGGGGCGCGGGGAAGCGGCAGCACCGGGCGGCTGCCTCACCGGAGCAGCCTCCCCGCGGAGGAGTCCTGTCCCCACATTGCTCCCAGCATCCCGCTTCCGGTGCCCTCCTAGCTTTTTACACCACGTTTTTAGCCAGGCGTGACTCAGAATGTTGACTGTGATTAAGCAAGCTGTCTATCTAGAGATAGAGATATGTGGCAGCGTAATTGGTGGCATGATTGACATTACAAAGTTCTCTTCGGTCCACAATGACCAATAAATCCTCCTGCAGGTTTTGCCATTTAATGAATTGCTATTTTGGTAGGGGAAAATATGCCAGACCCCCATTCCTATGTTCTCTTCTTCCCCCTCACCCTGTCCTGGGATTAGGGCAAGGAAAGAAGGGGAGCCATTCATTATGCTCTTTCTGTGTTCTGTAATTACTGGAACTCAGGCTTAAGGTGAATTTCAGCTCAGATCATGAACCATTTCACGTTCAGATGCAAGCTTGCAATACTTTCCTAGTGGCAATTAGGAGCCTATTACAAGCCATTAGATTGATCAATGTACCTTAAACAATGTGAATGATTTATATGGCAAAGAAAAAAACCTTCTTACATCCATTGTACTGTTCCAGCGACCAACCTGGCCCTCTGTCTCCATTCATCACAGCTTTAAACAACAAAAGCAATTTATTTAGTAAAACTTAAATGCAGAGAAGCGGGCTCAGTTCTTCGTCATGTAGGGCATCTGAGCTTTATCTCTTTATTGTCAAGAGATGTAGGCTGCAAGAATTTGAGTTTGTGGGGGGGAAAGGGAGGGGTAGATTTGCTGGTTTCCAAATGGATTAATTCACCTTGTACCTGAAAGAAGGAAACAAAGAGATCCCTGACTGCTTCCTAAAGAGGACACTAATCTGCTGTGCAGATGCAACACAAGGAGGAAAGCAGGGGCTTACACAAGTGCTCAGCGAAGTGTTTGGTTAGATGATTGTAGCCTTTTAATGACAGTCTGGACGCAGAAGCACGATCCCTGGAAGCTCCAAGACAGCTAAGGAGTGGAAAGCAGGCTGGGATGTGCCAGCTGATGCAGGGACAAGGGTAGGGGCAGTCTTCACCACCATGGGTGGTTATTCTAACTATTCTACAACTAAAAAACTACAAAATATCAGTTACTATGAAAGCCGGAGCTGCTACCCTGTAGGACTTGGGTCTGTCTTTATTTGCCTCCTTTCACAAGACCCAGGGAACCTCTCACACCTGGAAAATTCCTCCTAGCTCCTGCCAGCCCCAAAATGAAGGGTTGGGAGAGACTGGTGACTTTGCACTTGCTACCAATTTATTAGGTAAACAGAGATTCAGTTCAGAAGGAACAGGACCATGATTTACCATTCATTGAACTGATGGCCCCTGTTTCTTGCATTTTTCTTACCTTTTTGCTAACCTTATTTACCTTGATACTTAGCACTCCAAAATCAGTCTTCTCTATACATACCAAGTGACGGAATGAATCTTTGGCTTGCTGTTAAACAGTTCTGACATGCTTCAAATTAAAACCGCTGAGAAACAAAACCCCACACATGTGAACTAACTAAACCATTCTTTAAAATGTGACTTCAATGGGACCAGTGTAACTGGTGACAGTGTTTGTTAGAAAAAAAGCCGAAACATCTGTAAGTCTTGGTTCAGCTGGAAATTTATTTTGGAATATCATACGAGAGAGAATGTTATTAACTTAAGATTCCAATTATTATTTGTGTTTCAGCAACAATCTGCTCTCTGGAAATTGCTGCAATGCTTGTCAAAAGTCACTGTTTTATCCCATAATTTTCTGCAAGGAGGTAAGCACAGAGCTCCTCAGTATCGGTACAAAGAAAAGAAACTAGGAATGAGTGTCGAGCTCTATCAAGAGATACCACCCTTTTGCTACAAAATGTGGACACAGACATTCCTGATTTTCCAGTTGTCCATATGGGATTGATACTACTCATTTATTTAGTTATCAGCTGGTTTCTTTCTTGCTAGCAAGGGATTACTAAAACACAATGTCCACTATGTAAAACCAAATGAGAGTTTCAATAGGAATAAGGGCAATCCTCCCCCTTCCTCAAAGAAGATCCCACATTGAGAAGAGCGTTTATGTTGTGAGAAGAGCATTTCTGGTGAGTCTGTCATACACTAAACCCACTTGTTCCATTTCTTGTAGACACTACACTATCGAGAGCTTTACCCATAGAATCAGCAGTGTGTCCTGCTTACCTTAAACTTTCTCTTTATCATGGAGGAGACATCAAAGAATAAAAGATCTGGAGGCCTCTTTCAAAGATTTTGTAGAGGTTGTCCATTTAGTCACATTGTGCTTTAATGTCTTTTTCCTTTTCCAAAGCTTTGTATTTGTCACTTTGCCCAGGAGAGTTGCTGGGCCAATCTCCTCAGGACATGTTCTGGCCTTCCGCTACTTTAAGTATTGCTACAAAAGCAGCCTACTTGAAGGGATTTCTGCAGTACTTAACTACACTTATACAAAAGCAGCCTATGCTTCCTAATATGCTGTTTCAGGCCCTTACATTCCAATCTGGCTTGCATTGCCCTTTAATTATCTGTCTTCTTATTGTGATCAAGTGAATTTTTACTAATCTCCACATTTATTGTTAAGGTAAATAGATGCTGCTTTTAATCAGTATGGAGGGCCAGACCAATGCAGTTTGAAGTAACTTAAGTCAACTATAAAGGGTTCAATGTGTGTATAATTACAGAAGACATCAGCTATTCACTCCAGTCTAATTCAGTGTCTGTTTAGAGACAGAGCTCTTCCTTTCCTCTGCTCCCTCTCTTACCTGATTTGCTCCCCACTGTTCTACAAAGCCAGCAAGAAGAGCACAGTGGAGGCCAAGCCATCAGCAGCCCTCCTGAACCTCGGGCTGGATTAATTTAGTGGATTGGAACTCCTCGGTGAGTATAAGCATACGGGTACAATATAACACCTTCTTCCAACAAAAAAGATTAATTGCATCTTAGCCTCGGTATTAAATGTGCTATTATCAGAAGAAGCTGGAATAATGCATGCAGTCACTTTAAAAGAAAGCAGGTTTCCTTTGCGAGCATACTTATTATTTCAATAGTATTTGAGAACTAGTTTAATAGTGGCCACGTTGTTGCTTACTAAAATATATTTGAATTGAACACATATATATCAAGGTATTTTTTCTTAATTTTAGTTTGAATTATTCCCGAAGTTCTCATTAAATTTACCATTTGTAAAGGACAGATTAAATGAAAATGGCTTTTAGAAAATAGAGCTGGAAATTATTTTGACCTTTGTGACCTGGTAGAGGTGATAATTTGCTGCAGCACTGGATGTTGGACGTATCTGACATTTTAGGTATTCCCTCATAGTTTCAGACCTTTGTACTGATGAACTCCACCTGGGACAACTCAGCAGTCAACTTTTTGTTACCTTCATGTAAATGAGAAGACTACAGCTGTCTTAAGCAATCTAGGTGGACACCACCAATGAAAATTAAACTTGGGCGAGGGCAATGCTAAGAAAAGAATGTCTATTATCCACAATAATGCTCCTAACATTTTCTAAACAGCTATTACCTGTGTCTGTCCATAATTGTCCTTTTTACATTAACGTTGCAATCTTTCTTTCTGAACAGTTACAGAAATCTCTCCCCACTGACTTTTCCATATGTAAACAACCTATACAGCATTTTGTAATGTAAAACAAATGTGGTAAGTAGGTCCCACATTAAAAAATCATTTTGAGTGGAATGTCTGAAATGCTCAGGGGATTTTGAGGGGGAGGTTGGAAAATACCACCACTTGCACTCAGTTTCCAAATGCATTCCCATATATGCAGATGAGTGTCCATAGGACCTGTGGAGTACATTGTTTGGATTGGATTGTCCATTGCTGAATTTGGATTGTCACTGAGAAGAAATAACTCACTTTCTCTTTTGCAAAATGATGCAAAATAAGCTGTAGTGGATTTTTGTTATCTAATATTTCTCATGGTTTTTAACTGCACATGAACATAATTCAATTTTTATATTGACAATAAAAATATTTATCTGTTTAGAAAACAACTTGACTGCAAAATTCCCAGTTACAGCAAAATAAATAAAAGTCAAAATCTCTATTATCACATCCCATCACATTAGAGTAACATGCTAGTTATTCTAATTGAAATGTGATTCTCTCTAGGGGCAGACCATTATACACCTCGGAGGGATTGAAAGCAGGGAAACAAAATGCAAGTTTCACATTTCTAAAATCTCATCTCCACATTTAAGAAATAGGATGGTCACAATTCCCATGCAGTACTTAAGACAGTGTAACTTGATTCTCCATGATGCATTTTGGAGGACATTTAGCAAAGCTCCAAGGTTTGTTCACCCGAGACATGTAGAAAAATGTGTCAATGTGTCCTGTTTGTCTGGTTTTTGGTAAACATCCTGGCTGAAAGCACAGCTCTCGGAGTAAGAGCAGGCAGTGTCCTCCAGCTCTTTCCTATTATCACTGCACATACATCAGGATGTGAAATGAAGTAGTCAGACCTTTCAGCCAGTACCCAAGTTGTTATGCACTAACTTCAGAAAAAACTGAGTGAGAATTACATGCTCCTATTCAAAGATGTTGAAGTTAGTGCACATAGAAACTTGTGCTTGTTCAGAGGAAAGGTGTGAAGTGTAAAATAAAATTGCAGGCTTTGGAAAGATAAGTTGTGTAATGCCACAGACTGTTCTGAAACCCTCTTTTCCCAGCAGTGGGGGGAGTGCTGATGTCCAGAACACAGAGATGCAACACTGTGTTTTTCCAGGGAGTAGCTGTGGTACCCACAGGTTGACTAGCCACATTCCATGAAGCAGCAGGAGCACAGGAACACCTCTTTGTGCCAAAGTACATGCTAGAGATGCTACAAAATGAGGTTTATTGCCATGTGAGGGATAGACTGAGCCCATATAACACCAGCTGTTCTAATGGTGTGCAAAAACCCACAGTATCTGGAATTTTGCAGCTTCAAGACCAAAATTTTACAAACGCTAATTATTTGCAGATGGTGCCTTACCTTACTTGCAAGCGTGAGTGTCTGCACACTCACACTTGCAACTGCATAAGGGAGAGGGAGGGGATCTCTGTAAATAAACTGCTTAAAAAGAAAACCAAATAGTCAAACTAACAGCTTGGTAGTTTGATATTAAATTGCCTATTGTTACAGTATTTTTCAAATAGCTGTTACCATAACAACATATTTTTTCTTTAAATTTTTTTAGCTGTTTGGAAAAAAAAATTCTTGCCAGAATTCTTCCATAATAGCTTCCATTAATAGCACTGTCTTCTGTTGGGGAGGCCAGTGCTGATGTCTCCTGCTGTCACAAGTCACTCAGACATCTAGCAGATGTTTTGTTTGATAAGGCCAATTTGAGCTTTATAGAACACGTTGTGGTTTTTCATCCATTCCCAAAGAGCAAATATCAGTCAGGATGAGACTGATCATTTGCAGGGAGACAAGGAGTGTGATACCTGTCAGCAGAATGTGACCCACCCTGAGAAACTATCTCAGACAGAACTGTAAAAGATTCTCCTTTAACACAGCAACAGTGTACCAAGCACCAAGAGACAGACCTTGGAGCCATACCTATAACAAAAACAAAAAATATGAGAAGGGAAAGGAGGGAGAAAGGAGGTAAAAATCCTTTAGGAGGCCAGTATTTCTCTCCAATTCTGTAGCACATATTTTACTAAATACTTAATGTAAATGCTGTAGATGAAAGCGGTTTATCTCTATCAGACAATTTATTTCAATCAGAATTGGAAAAAGTGAAAGAAAAGGAATCCACTTTAAACATTGATGCTGCCCCAGCAACGCTGGCAATTTTATTTTGGATTCAGGTAATTTGCATGACTAAGAAATAATTGCTTTTCCAGCCCCTACACACACTTGAATGTGGATAACATGTCCAGATTATTATATTTAATAATTCATCTGCTAATACCATCTTGTTTCTGGAAACAGAGACACAACTATTTATTTTTGCAAGGCTTATTTTATAATCAGGTTTTTCATTTTATAATTACCTAGGACCATATTTTAGTGTAAGTTGTTTGAATTTTTTTAAGCACTTACTGCAGAATTAGAGAAGGTTCCATGAAATATTTGAATGCTATATAAAACTTCTCAGAGGAGAAGAAAATATTGCTATATGTTATTTCTGTGTTAATTACCTGGATCAGAATGAGTGGCAGCTAGCCAGCCCATAGGCCATGCTACTTTTCTAGAGAAGGTGTGTAACTGTGTGCATCCAGATATGTGCATATGTGTATGCCCATATTTTCTTTGTACTAGCTAAAAATAATATTGAAAAATCTTAAAACAATGTTGCTAAACAGTGTAATTTAATTTCCATACCCTTTTATGTAAATCTGCATTCACAAGAGTAGTTTAAATTAATTCCAGAGAGGACATTCCACATTTGTGCAAGTGTAAATGACACTGCAAAACAAAGTGGTTATCTGGTCATAAGGCTGCAATGAGACTACTGCCACAACATCAAATCTTCTGTTTATTTGTGAAGGTATAAAACATTTGGGTGAACCTGAAGACAACAGTGTTTAAAACAGCATCACAAATCCTGTTGCTCTTATTAAAATTCTGAATAGATAGGGTGAAGTTCAGATTTTTTTTTCCCAATATGTAGCTGAAAATATTTCTGTAAGTAAATTATTTCCCCCCATATTTCAGTGTATTTAAAAATATACACACTTGTATGTATTTCCACTTTTAAAAATGCTAGTTCCAGTTTTAAGAATGCAACAAGTCCTTTTGCTGGAGTTTCTGGTTTAGCAACACAGCTGTGTCAGGTTTAGCTGACACACGTGATTTGACATAAAAAGGTGGAAGTGGTACTGCAGATGCCTGCAATTTGACTGATAATGTTAAGAATGTTCATCCACACACTGTCCATTAGATTTGCTTTGCTGAAGTGAGGTTACTCAACCAGAGATCATTTCATACAGGCAACAAATCTGAAGTTTTGAAATCAAGAGTACTGCATGCTCCTCTTTTATGCTCCATATTGGTTGTAAATGCATGTAACAAGTGTTAATGAGATGCAGTAAATTTATTAACAACAAAAATCTCTTGCATTCATCCCACTCTGCTGTAACTAGAATTGAGAAGACAAGCTTTAAACAGAAAGAGCTTTCATATCCTGCTTCAGAAGTGTGACCAGCCGTGGTAGGTTGCTCTTGGCCTCATAACTACTGAAAGGACTTTTGAAATGGGCACTGTTTGAACTTCTGAGCATGGTCTATAATCTTGTTTAATAATTACATCAACTGTGACAGTTTAATTCAGCGTAGGTACCTAAACTATTCCTGAAATTAATAATAGGCATGCTTTTTAGCTTATGCATGTCAAAAGTTGTAAGACAAATCTCATCATGGAATGTAACTATTTTAACATGACTTTTTAAATAGTCCAACCATTTAAAACAATTGCATAACTTTTTTTCTCCAACTTTTAAAACAAAAAATCTTTCTTTGTATTTATAGGGTTGAATATAGTTAAGTGACCTCTACAAAAACTTCCTCTTTGAAGTGTTCTCTGAAGAGATCTTCAAGGCAACTGAGTGCCTCAGATTGTGATTTTGTAAGGTTTTGATGCTAGAAAATTGTTTAACAAACAGCTCCAAAATACTGAGATTTTGATTAGTAACATACAGTGACATGGCATTTAAAAAATATAAAGTTTGAAATCTATCATGTGGCAGAAGAGTATGTGTTCCACATGGTTAGGAGAATGGGAATGGGGGCATCCCAATATCTGAGCAGGAGGAAAATAGTTATATAAAGCCAATTAAACTATTGTTTAGGAATATATTATACTGCTGTCTCTACTTGTGCCAGAACTATTCCTCTAAATTCGTGGTTGAAGAGTATGATCCTTCAGCAGAATAGAGAGTTTGGGTTACTGTTGCTTTGTTTTTTTAATGTATGTACCGTATGACTCTGCAGAGTCCTGGATTTGGTTAACACTGACTTCTCAGCAGAGAACAGTTTGGGAATATTAGCCTTATTTCTTAAAATAGTAATATGTGAATAATATAAGTCAGGAAATCTAGTTGAGTATAACAGTCTTGAAGAGCAATGCTCACACTGAAATCAGTCTTAGGGCCTCAGAACCTTTCACTGTAGTTAATTTCCTGTAGAGTTTCATACTCTTCACAATGTCGAAGCTTTTCTCATAAAAGAGTACTCTGCCAAAAGAAGTTTTGCTCTGTCTAAGGAAGCGAAATACTGCTGTACTTGGAGTCTTTCCAATGACAGGATTTGAACTAATGTTAAGAGATGCTGTACTGGCCTACACTGAGGGGTTAATTTAAAAATCCCACCTCATTTATACCCTCATTACCACTAGATTAGGATTGCATC
Source organism: Molothrus ater (assembly GCF_012460135.2). Lineage (NCBI taxonomy): Eukaryota > Metazoa > Chordata > Aves > Passeriformes > Icteridae > Molothrus > Molothrus ater. Next base: position 17,160,626 of record NC_050484.2, read on the forward strand.
TAATCCCAAGTAATTACATATTAGTTGTATATATTAGCTCTAGGGTGGGATCTGATGTTTGCATACAAGTATGTATTTTACTAAATGAAAAGGAGTAAAGACCTACCCAACTCAGGCATCATACATCTATACCCCATTTGCATGTATACCTTTTAAATTCTAAACCAGAAAAAAATTTGTAACTTTAATTTCTGTTTTGGGGTAAGCCAAAAGGGATTAAAAAAAATCAACAGTGTTGACTAAAAAAAAAATTACAGGAGCAAAATGCAAAGTAGTTAACTATTCAGTGTGAATACATTAACATTAAAATATGCCAGCTGCCGTTTACCATGCCATTGCAATGCTGCAACTGTCCAGACATAGCACTGTTGGAAGATGAAGTGTACCTGTAATTCTTACCAATGCCAACATTTCTTTGTTGTTTTTAATGGTTGGAAGTAATGGGTAGCCATAGAGATGTACAGTGGAAAAGATTCATAACCTATATCTCTGAGCAGTTTTGCATTTGATCCATCAGTTTAAGGAAAATACTTCCAAATGCAGTTCTCTATTAGTGATGGAAAGTCATTGCAATATGAATATGCTTTCAGCAGTGCACTATGGAAAATGGACAATAAAACTGAAGTTCTTCTGTCTTCAGATCAATGTAAGCATGAATCTTAAAAATGTGAATAAAAGAGCTCATTCAGCAAGCCTTACTAATTATGTCTAGCCCACATTTGCAAATTGTTTAATTGTGGATTGGTATTACTAAATCTCAAGGATTATTTTGCAGTTTTTGGAATCAACATTAAAAATAGTCTCCATTTAATCTCTTTCAGAAGAGTTGAAGCTAAATGTTACAAAACTAAAATGTAAGTAATGAATAAGAGTCTCGTAGCCAAATGATTATCTAATGACTGGAATCCAACTTCAGAATCATTACAGAACTTCTGTTTTAGTGTTCATTCACCCCACCATAGATATTTTATAAATTTCATATTTAAAGAACATTTTAATAATCAGGAATATGACAAATCTTTGTGAGTTAGGATTTTGAGACTGTAGATTACCATCTTTAATCTCACCTAAACAGAAGATAGTTTCTCAAAATTCTTAAGCACAAATAAATTTTACTTAGGGTTTTTTTTCCTAAACAGTTTCTGTGGGTGAATTTCCAACCTGTTGATGCAAATACCTACCACAGCTCACAGTCTATTGCAATTTCAAATTTCAAAACTAAGTAGGCTGGTATTTCTTCAGTCAATAATGCTGAACGGTACACACTGAAAAAGGAGGAAAACCCTAAAAACGTTAAAATATGAAGTATTTTCCAAGTGCTTAACTCGTGCAGTCTTTGGGAATTACAGAAATTTAAAACTGCACTACTGAAGTTGCTGACAGCATGCTGCTTTTCAGTAGTGAACTCTTTGTCATGGATGGGAAGGCTACTCAAAGTGTTAGGCAGCCTTGCTGTTCCAGTTTCATCTTTCCAGAAAGACTGGTCTCTGAGATACTGAGGCATCAGTTTCTCACCTGATGGATTGTTGATGAGGCTTCACAACCAAATCCTCACGGTGTGTGAGTTACAGAGCTGGCTCTAGGCAAGTTCAAGTTAAGCCATTTGTATCCATGTCACTTTGGATGTGTCTTGTTTGGTGAGCAATTAAAAAAAATAGGTCATGTGTTGTACTCTGGAGATAGTGCTGTTTGGGATTCTCTCAAAATTTAAACATTTTGCATGCCTCAGACCACTTGCAGGGTAAATGCAGTCCCCTGCTGAGTAGCTAATAGGGGAACTCACACTTTCAAGGAAAGTGTGTCTAATAGCAGGGGATTACTATAAATCTCCTGGTTTGATGTACACCCTCACTTAAATGTAATGGGAGTGGCTTCAGTACCCTGCAGCTTCTATATCCCACTTGTAGCTGCAGCCAGCCATATTTAGAAATTTATTGAAGGCAGAAATTTTTAAAAAGGAGTTATCAGCTCTCCTTAGAGATATCAAAAATCAAAAATTAAGTAATTGGTTTATCTTTCTTCCCTCCTTCAAAATGCTACACGTGCTTATTATTTTTAAGTTGAAGTCACAACTCTGGGGGATTTTTGAGTTCTGTGATAGTTGAATATGGACTGCATCTATATTTATTCAATTTTAAGTAGAGAAAGTAAAAGAAGTAAAACTACTTTTGAAATGGATTTATAAACTGAGTTCATTGCATATAATAGTATGTTGTGTACTAGATAGTATTGATATGAAACTGACCTCTGAAGTAAGAAAAAAGTCCAACCAGAAAATATTTGTTTGGTAAACATAATGATTGCATTTGTTCATGTTATACTCTTTGACATAGCATCTCCCAGGCACTGTGATTCACAGACTGGTGATTATTTCTAAAAGAATCTCTGGAAATTTTCTGAAAAACTAGGTTCATCCACAGAACATCACTTGAGCAATTAATGGTTTTCAGTAATTTTGTAGTTCCCTGAAACACTAGAGAAGCTTCCTAGATTTTCTTTTCTAGGCCAAAGATCTCTTGAGCTTTGTCTGTTTCCTGAAAGCCCTTGCTTGGGTGTTTCTAAGACAGCTTGATGTTCCTCAGCTGGGCAGAAGGCATTCAAGCAGGTGCTAAGTGTAATAAGGCTAGATAAGAGACCAATCATGTTTTTAATTGCCTACTCCTCTCCTGGCTTTGGGGAGTGGATAGTGCCTTATGATTACTCTGCTGGTCATACTTTCAGGTACAGATTGGGGAGGTGGCTGGGATTTCTGTATGTTACAAAGAGCATGTTCTTTTTAGTAAATCTGGCTATTAAAGGTAGTTTTGTGGCTAGTACAGCTGTTAATCTGATCGCAGACATAGCTTCAGTTCTGTGGAGGTCATTTACCCCCTGTGTTATCACAGCAGTGAGGTGAATACTCACACTGGTGGCTGACATCTCTTTCTAGACTGATGCTGTTCTTAGGCATTTTGTGCTTCACAGTACACCTCTCCAGAGAAGTGGGAATCTTAAGCTTGAAAGACTCCTGAGGCAAATGCTATTTTAGTCTCATTGAAATCCAGCAAGGCACCAAGCACTGAACAAAAACTCCACAGAAATTACAGAAGAAATAACAGGAGAGACTTGAAATCACCTGAATCAATAGGAGTTCTTACCCTGCCCTGCAGATAGGTGAGTTCTCAAGTGTTACTGCTGCTATTGCCAATTCCCTCGAATACCTGACCCATGAGACTGCAACTGAACTGATAGGATGTTTCCTGTGTTGCCACACATGAATAATTCAAAAATATGCAGAAGATACAGGCAAAGTATGATTACTCTTTTCCCATGAGGAAATCTGAGTTGGTAAGTGTATTGAGGTCTGTGTTGGGTGGACCTTCAGTCACTCAGAATCTTCCTTGATTGTTGAATGCCTTTAAAATTAGCCCATGTTTCTGCTGGGATCATGCAGAAAACATTAGTTAAGGTGAGAACTGTCACAGATAGCTGCAGTGAAAGTGGTTAACTTTATCTCAGATTCATCTGTGAAATCATCTGGAGTTTTATTCAGTGAAACATGCAATGAATGTGTGAGCCCCTATTTTTCTTCTGAAGTATATTTTCTTCCTTTTTAGCTTATTTTTTACAGTGTGACTATTCCTATTTTTGTGTATTTTAATTATTCTTTTGCTTTGAAAACAAGACATGGTTTGTCTCTTTCCATAGTAAAATTAAGAATGTCATCTTGAGTCTGCTGAATTAGGGAAAACAACTTGGATACACTGAAACATTTTGTAATTTTTGTTTTCTGTAATAGGAGGGAGTTAAAGCTGATTGGGACAGTAGTCACATACTATTTGTGCTAGTACTACTCTGAAACAAAGAATTATGAGGACTGGAACTTGCAGATTCAGAAAGGGCAAGTATGCTTCCAGTGTAAGAGTTAAGAAAAGAGAAACAATCATTCAAGTTATTATTTAATGATGGACTGAAACTTGTGTTTGAGAAATGACTTCAAAACTTATCCCAGATAAAATGAAAAGAGAATTACTTTTTACCTGGAAGATAAAAAAATAGTAATATTTTTCTCAACCATCTACTTACGAAAATTGGGTATAAATTGACATAAATTGGTTATTGAAGCAGAGGTACCACTAAAACTGTGACTGATTCTATTAAGTCTTCTCCCACTTTGTGCTGCAAAACAATCTCATCTTCTCATTAGAATGGCTGGAGACAGCTCTGTGAGTGACTGTAGATTCCTTTCCCAGAGTCTGTAAACGTTTCAGATGCATCTGTCAGGCCATACACCAGTTACTAACATTCTCCAAAAATAATGATACTTCATTCTTACTGAACTAACATAACACAGCTATTCAAACTTGGCCACCTACCTACGCATTCCAATCTACAAAACACTGTGAGGGAAGAAAATTGAAGTGGGATCATCATTTGGCAGATACATATCATAAATTAGTGATCTTCCCAAGGCTTTTCACTGAACCAGCAGTGCAGCTAAATGGCTGTCACTGAGGCACTATGCTCATATTGTAAGGGAATGGAGTAAGAAGAAATCATTAATACAAACATTATTAAACAGTCATTGATTCTTTGGAAGATAAACTGAGAGGGACATAAAAGCATTCTCAGCTGTATAAAGGCACCAAGGTAAGGAGTGTCAGTTATTGAAAGCTGCTTGAGTCAGGACCCTGAGTGAAGCATAAGGGTCACTTATGTCATGACAGCCTTTTTCCACCTGTTGAGGATCTGTTTGCCTGTGTTGGGGCAGGACTGGCACCTGGGATCAGGTGCTGTGGATAGACCTGTGGGAGAGAGTCTCACTGGGAACTTTTTGTCTCTTGAGAGGTATGTTTGCACTCAGGTGTGAGGTTGTAGGTGTGCCAGCTCCTAGTTCTAAGAGATCATGTGATCTAATCTCCAGTCTGGTTACCCAGCTTGACCGCTCACTTGTTTTGTCACTACTGATTTTTCTGGCAGTGAATGATTTTTGCCTTATCTGTTCCCACTGGTCTTGCTGTCACCCTTTGTGCCTGGTTGGAGTTCTGTGGGTGGCTCACCTGCTCCAGGCCACCAGCTGTCCTGATGAGAAGGGGACAGTGTTCCCAGCCCCTGGGCAGTTAGCTGGAGCCACCAGCAGGGGTATTTCACACTTGGCTTCCTTAGAGAATTTCAAGGAATTTCGATACTTGTATTTCAAATGGAAGGAAACAAGACACATAGGACCAGGTTTTCTCTAATTAATACTGCAAGACCCAGTCATTTTGGTGTGAGACACTGTAGCCAGTTGTAAATACCATAATAAATGTTTTTGGAAATGATAGTCTAACTTTGGCAAGCCTCTCCAGATCTTTAAGACCTTCAAGCTTTCCATCTGTTATCCAGAATGACATACTAATGGATATAATTTTACAGACTATGCTAAAAAAAAGTAATGCTGACATACTTGGTAAGTGTTTTGTAATTAACATTTTCCCCCCTTTTAAACCACTAAAGCACTTTGTGGACTAGGTTACTGTGCCACTACTGTCAAATAAGGTAGGAAATATTTTATAATATTTTGGTTCCTATTTTTACCCCAATTTACATTATGACATATTAAAGATTTCCATAGTTCAGATTGGTGAACTGATGTTTAACTTTAAATGTCTTTACAGTTTTGGTTTTCATCGTGGATTTGACATAACACTAATGGAACTAATTAGTACCGAAGTACAACTTTTATCACATTTTTGCAGATATATTTTTAAAACACTTATTCTGATTATTTGTTTAATATGATATGCTGATTCAAATTAAAATGTTGACTTGTTTTAATAAGAACTCTGACATCTGCTCATACATCCTTGATGTAAAACACCTAACAAGAATTCTGTTAGTCCTGTAACATAGTGGTATTGCTATAAATGTTACCAAGGTAACATTTATGTTTGGTAAAAACATTTTTTTTATAGTATGTTTTTTACCATTTTAAACAAAGATGTTCAATGCTAATACTTATTCCCCAACTATCTTTTGGAAACCATTATCCTGAGAAGTAAATAATATTTGAAAGAAGGTAGATTTTTAATGCAGAGCGGCATAGTCATCAATAGCCTACAAAATACACTTTAAAAAATCATGCTTTTAGAAACATGACACAGACTCTGCTGTAGCACTGTATGCTCTAAAAGCTGCCGATATATTTTGGAAAACACTGATGAAGCCATTACTGCTTCATGCATTTGTTCATAGTATATATCATTATTCAAGAAATTTAAGAACCATAATGATGGAAAATCACACAGAAAGAAAAGGAACATGGACTTTGTCAGAAACAAGGGCTACATTTTTATTCAAGAGGCCCATAATGATGGAAAATCACAGTGAAAGGCAGAGACGAAACAGGGATCCCATAAAGGACTGACATACCACAGTGGCACAAGTAGTAGAACCATCATAGCAAGTGGATAAAAATAAAATTAACTAGAGAAGAGCTGGATTCAGGGATGAAGCAGAAAACAGAAACAAATCACAATAAATGCTGAAGATTAATTTCACAGAATCTGCTGAGAATGAGTGCAGAGACAAGTTCAATCAATATTAATGAAACTAAAATAGAACTCCAAATGACCATGAGTACAAAATGGCACACAAAGCATTTTCTTTTAAATAGGTTGGAGATTAGATCATAAGACTTTCCCAAAAATGAACAGAATACACACAAGATGTTATTATGGGAAAAACTATAAACAATCACAACGTAATTAATATTTCTGTAGTTCTTTTTTAAGATTTATCAGCACGTGCATTTATTATAAGAGGATGGTTCAAAGGAGAGATATTTAGGAAAATAAGCAGAGAAGAGTATTTTCTCATGTCCAGTGTTCTACAAATATCTTAAAGGGATCTTGTATAACTTCGAGTAGCAGTCTTTGAATCTTTTTTTAAAGCAGTCTGAAAGAGCTAGATACCTCAAATCCTTAATAATATGTTCCACTTCAGGTTTATGTAATGCACAAGAAAATATTATTGCCCATCTTGAAGTGAAAAAAGAATAACCATTATATGTAACTAGACAGTAAAAGCTCTGTGCAGTCAGGAAATAAACTTTCCTAAGTTACTTAAGCTGCCCACTCGTATTAGACAGCCATGAGTACAGGCCATGGATCTTTCAGAGATTCTCATATTCTTGACATTAAAAAGTTTTGTGCCACCAGCTGACAACTGTATTCACTTCTCATCAGATAGCCTATGGTTAGAAACAAGGGGGCACACTTTAAAAACCTAATTTTTAACAAAGACCAACACAAATGTGTAGTTTCTTGGATGATGTCAGGAGCCCTGTAAATTGTGACTGGCATGTCGAATATAATATTTCAGTAGAATATTGTAGAATCCTTAGCACAAGAACAGGGCAAGTGAGTACCTTTCTGATAGATTGCTCTTCCCTATGAACATTCATTGTGACAGGCAAAATTTCAGTGTCATAAAGAGAGATTCAATCTGTTTCACTCACATAAAAAATTAAACTATTAAAGGGTTTTTCATCTGTCACAAGAGTGGCCATGTCTTTCTTCTCATAGCAAGTCACTGATGTTATTTCAGTGCCTTCCCACAGGTGATCAGCAGTAGTTCTTCTCCACTTTAGGGTTCTCAATGCGCCTGCTGCCAATGCACAAACCTTTCTTTTACATTGTAGTAAAGATGTGATGGTCTAAATAAAGCTATTGAGAGGAATAAAAATACTTTGTAAGGCAAAGTCTTGGTTTAAAAGGGAGACTGGGATATAAATATATACATATATATATATGCGCCTTACAAAGTACATAATTCCAATATAAAAAATACTGGAATAAGTGCAAAAATAATGTAGATTAGGTTTGGCAGAAAAACAGTTATTTGTGGTAGGCTGTATTCCTGTGTTTCTTCATTGGGGCAGAAATTACGTAGTGGCAGCCAGTAGCTAAACTGTGGCAGAAAATCCCTTTCCAGAATTTATTTGGGTTCTGGAATCCCTAATGAAATCTGTGTCCAAGCAGTCATGCTGTTAAGTCAAACTTTGGTTGCACCCACAAAAATATTACAATCATGAGGCAATGGAATTTCAATGATCACATGTTACTTCTTAACATGGTTATAGTAAGCTTTACCACTTGATAAGTAATTTCTTAGTGTTTGGTAATAGGGTTTTATTGTCTTTCCAAGCTTTGGCTGCTCAGCAAGCACTTCTGGCATGCTCAGTCTGTCCTGCTGTGTGCATCCTCCACAGCAGCAGCTAGCAGGGCAGGACAGTGATCTCTTCTGATATGGATGTGAATGTAACTCTCCTTTAGGACACCAGGGCATGGGATACAGTGGGAAGCTGACTGCAGAGAAGGTTTGTATCAGGTGCACTGGCACCTGAGCAGTTGTTGCCAGATGATGGTGGGTGCAAGGCAGCTGTGATAAGGCACCTTTAGAGATAAGGACTGCCAGGGTCTCTGCAGTTGCTGTGGGCTCTTGCTTTATGCTGGCACCACCAATAGTGTGCATATACAGGTTGTTTCCTAAGTTAAAATGTGGCAAATCCCACACACACAGATGAGAGTACTGCACAGTTGAGAATAGAAAGTTAGGAATGACTTTGTAAGTAAATTATGGGGAAAACATTGGTGTTGAGTGAAGCTTTGCTGAGCTTCTAAGCTTTTCCAAATAGAGAGTTATGAAATGACAAAGTATCTAAGAGGTCCTCTCCTGAACGCACAAGTGAGGCATAATTGCATTGTGACTTTTTCCTATAAATAAAAACATTACCATGAAATTGAAGAAAATTATATATATATATATGTGATCCGAGTTTTAAATTGATTTTATCGGATTTTTGTAATATAGTAGCTGAGCTATGAGGAAGAAATGATTGGATTCTTATTATAACCACAAGAATGCAGCATCAACAGTATGCTATTAGTATTTACATGTAAACTGAAGCATTGTATAGAGTAAATCTCCATTGTATTTACAGAGGTCACTGTAATGCTAATGTAGAACAGAAACTGTCACCCCACCTTCTCAAAGGGTGCAGTGCTAGATTTGACAACGTTTCTGAATTGGACCGAGGCATACACTCCTTTGTTCATGCTAAACAATATAGCTTCATGAGGCAGAACTAGCTGACTGCAGTTGTAAACTCTTGACATTTTCCTCTGCAATCCCATCTTGAAAGTGTAGTCTGTATCCCTGTTACCATCTTTCTAGGGCTGATGTGCTTTTGGGCTTTAATGAATAAGCCCAGAGAAACATGTCCCACCCCCTCTTTGTGCACCAAGCTCCACATCCAGCCCTATGTGCAGTTTTTGTGAGCACTCTGGATGACCTGGTAAAGGCTGCAGATTTTCCAGAGCATAAAGAATTCTTTGCTATTTTGCAAATACTGTCCTAACTACTTCCCACAAGTAACTCTTTTTCTAGGCCTCTAGAAATGTAGATGACTATGATTAATCCCTTTTATCTGAACGCAGGTTATAAAATACTTTACAATCAGAAGTAGAGGTAGATTAAATATAATACGGAAAAAATTTTAAAGATTTCCAGAATTGCTGCATGATGTCTTTCAATATTTTGTTTGGTTTTCATTTTACAGTCATTTTGCAAATATGTAGTGTATAAAATGTATCATTATCACCTAACTAGCATACTTTATTAGGTATCTCATTTTGTTCTTCCATCAAAATAGAATGTATCTTATGAGGCTAGAATATAACTGCTCAATCTGCATTAGATCCAGAATGAGGTTTGTGGCTTTTTTTTTTCTGAGATCATGTTTTGAAGTTCAACTATCCAGATCTCTCTATACATTTTTCTGCTGTGTTCAATAAATGAAGTCATTCTATCTATCCTAAGAAGTTACATAACAAACATTTTTGTGCCCTAGAAGAGAAAGAAGAAATGTCTTTTAAAGCTAGCAAGAGTCTACTATTCTTGCATAGACATTTAATTGCACACAGTTAAAAATCTACATTAAATGCCAAAACTTACATTATTTTAGCTTTTGATGTTGTAACTTCAAACTTGTACCCCACACAAAATGTAGAGTTTAGAGACCTTTATAGAAAAGTAATTTTATTTTCCATAAGGTTTCTTTCTTGCTGGTGTCTCTCAGACTGCTGAACATTGCTCAAAGATTGCAAAAAAGTGATTCAAGAATAAGTCCACCTGTGGGTTTATTCCTAGTCAGCATTCTTGCTGGGTGGGCTGGTTTTGAATTTTTGTTTGCTTTCTTTTTTTGAAGTACACAGGTATAGTCCAAATTCAGAGACAGAAGTCTCCCTACTTATAAATTAGAGGATCTTCTTTCATGTTCAATAATAACCTTCAAGGCATGAGAAGTATTTAATACTTATGTTCCTTTTTCATAGTTTTTTAACTGTTAAGTAACTTGATTAGTACACAATTCAGTGCTACCATCTACAATGCTAAATAAAGTGAAATCTACATCTGTTTATTAGACCACTACCATTCCTTTTGTTTTAACGTTTTTTTCTTGTCAGATGGTTTAATTGTTGAAAAAAAGGTCATGCTAGAATGCCTCTTGGAGACGTAGAAAAACCCTAGTATTGCTCACCTCATGATCAGTCCCAATTTAATTTTTCTCTGTTTTTATTAGTATTAATCATAAAAATATTTTTCTTTTATAGTAGTACTTTTATTTTGCAAAGGTACTGGAATGTTTAAAGTAGACCTGTCATTCTTGAACTGAAATTTTATTAATTCACTGGTAATTTGTCCTACTATAGAACCTCTCTCTTCTTGCCTTTCTCTCTTGTGAGCAAATCTCTTTCACTATTCTCACTATGAACATCTCAGTATGCATTATGCTTGTTAGAGACATTGTCCATGTTTAAGTTATGAAATTCAGCTGATATTTCCAGAGGTATGATCTAGAAATATTAATAATATGTGGCAGATCAGGCTGTTCTGCACTAGCACTCGATGCTTCTAGACTGAGAGAGTCTGGGATGCCACAGAAAGGAGTGAGAGAGATGTTTTATGCCACCACAGCAGTCCTGCCCATCTTTGGAGCTGCACTAACCCCATTAACCACTAATCTGTTACCATTAAAACAAGGACAGTTATCAATACAAAAGAATAGAAATGCATAAATATAAAATGCAAAGGGCAGTATGAAGTGTATAAAGAATGGACTAAGTTCAGATTCTCTATGAAATCAGCCAAATCCACAGCTAGAAGAACACTGTTAAACTCTACCAAATGTAACATTTAAAAATACTGTATTCAGGAACAGTTCAGCTGTGTGATGACTACCTTTAAACTTCACGGAACTCAATGAACACCATTTAGTTTAGATCATGCCCTTGAGTAGTGTTTCTTTTTAGTACTGAGTGTATTTATTACTGGGAGTCATCTGGCTCCCTTCAAGTGGCAGGGACCTGGGTAATTCCAAGCTGGAGTGTACAAAAGCAGCTGTGTTCTTCTCACCCCCTGGGCTGCACTGAATATTACCTGGTCACAGCAAGGATCAGGGGCTCTGTCTTTATTCTCTCAGTTCTACAAAATCACTTATTTTTGCAGTTAATGGTGACTTTGCTGTAAATATATGTTCTGGGCAGCAGAAAGCAAAGACTGTTGGTGGCAGAAACAATAAACTGTTTGTTTTATTACTGTCTCTTAAACATTGCTTTTAATCAGGTAGAGTTGCTCCAGGGCTGTTTGGCTTCTGCACATGATCCAGCTGTACAATAAGCTGTATTTGTGCAGTACTTCAGTGTTGGAGAGTTGACATTGAGATGATTGCTTTCTAGATGTTAGTGGTTTTTTCCATTAAACTTATAAAACACATTTTTTATGTAATATGGTCAAGATTATTATGGTTTAAACTATGTATGCCGGTTTAAAATGAGGTTTTCAGCATTATGACAGATTTGGATAGAAAATTCAGCCAAATAAGGCAAACCTTGTCTTTAAAAGCAACTTGAAATCAAAAGCATGTAAGATGAAGTGTTACATGGTCATGAGTCAATTTCTAGCTGAAAGAATCATATGCTTTGAAGTCCTGTATCTGCATTTAGTGAAGTGGCCATGCTAACAGTAAGTTAGATATAGGAGCTATAGAGGGGGAGAGGGAAGGGGAGAAGTGGGCTATTTTTACAGTACCTTAAATGAAGAGCATAAATTAAAAACTTACATTCGAACTTGCACATTTTTGTACACACATCGCTGACTTTGGTACCATATGTAGTCACATTGAAGTACTGCAACAAAAGCAGGCAGGATTTTAATTTCTTTTTCTCTTCCAGTTCAGCTGTTTTCCCCAGCTAAAATCAAAATTATACCTATGGTAGGCTTTTTTTTTTGTGTATACACAAACACACACTCCTTTACTTCGTGTATCAGACTGCTTATGCTTTACACCTGTGTTGGGCTTACAAATTGGTAAGTTAAATATTTTTATTTTAAGAAGACAAGATCCTCATCTGCTGAGAGCTATTGTGCCTAGATTGGACAACAAAATAGTCTGACAAGAGGTTTAGATTGTGGGAAAATCTAATAAGCAGAAAAGCTCTCTAAAAGTAGCCTTTCAGAAAGTTTGTGGCCTTATTAATAGAGGTAGGCAAATCCATCCTGTACTATTTCTGTGAAGAAGTCCTGCAAAACACTGCTTTCAGGACAAGTAAAGAGTCTTGAACTTTAGAAGGGTGGAAAACAATGATGTTTTCATTTTGTTCCTGAAAAGGAAACTAAATTTGATTACTGAAGATTGTAATTTATGGATGTGAAGGGTGCTGGTGCTACACTGAATTTATAATAATTTCTGTTAATTTCAATTTTACTGAATGTTTGGTGTAGTAATACATTAGCTTTATTCAACAACTAACTGTATCTGAATCTGAACTAGATGATATACTTTTTTCCCCCTCTTATGTGTATAATGATAGATTTTAAGACAGTAGAAAGACCACATAAATATATTACCAGCAAAAAACTGTTATTATCTCTATACTAATAGAAAAACTCTGAACAGGTACAGCATTCTCTTCCTCAATATTATTGTTGCAAAAATCTCATGTCACTGAAATATAAAAGTTGTAACAGACATTTTTTTATGTATAATTTCAGATTAGGCTTAGTAAAAGTGTCCTTTCTTTAAAAAAATTCAGAAATATGTTCAATAGTATATTCCTTTTACTGTGGCTGATATGATATATATCTGATGATACTCTCACCTTGACTCCTTCACTCTGGTGTTTTTCAAGTTTTGAGAATTTTGTCTTACTGCCTTAAAATAGGGCATGCTATAAGAATAGTTTTTACTGCCTTCTCTCCTTCAATTTTCTTAGCAGGCAACACTTGATGGTGCCTGTCTTTAATGATTCAGAGAAGCAGAGCCTGAGTTCAAGAAAATGTGTAATTTTTTTAAGAGTCCTGATCTGAGTCCTTCTGTAACATTTTCTACAATTAATTTTTCATAGATTCTAAATGTTTCATCTGTTCTTCAAAACCTCTCTGTTTTATTCCTAGATTATTTTATTAATTTGCCATGTAAATGTTATAAATCAATCACAATGTATTTACAAGGCTCTCCTGACCATATGCCTTTTTATCTAGATAAGCATGCACAAAAATCTAGTGGTGTGCCTAAGCTCCAGCACTCCTTTGAATCAAAAAGCGTTCTCTGGCTATGGCACTTCTCTGGGCATGGGCTATTTTACCTTTCCAGTGCTTCCTGCTCTGGTGTAGATGGGTTGGCAAACAGAAGACCAGGATCTTAGCCTGGAGGAGGCTCAGGGGTGACCTCATCACTCTCTACCTCTCCCTGGAAGGAGGCTGTAGCCAGGTAGGGGTCAGCCTTTTCTCCCAGGCACCCAGTGACAGGATTAGAGGACATGGTCTTCTTCAGATGTTCCTGGGAAGGTTTAGGCTGGACATGAGGAGAAATCTCTTCCCAAAAGGCTGATTAAACATTGGAATGGGCTGCCCAGGGAGGTGGAGGAGTGTCTGTTACTGGAGGTGTTTAAGGAAAGACTGGATGTGGCACTCAGCGCCATGGTGTATGAGCGCCATGGTCTAGTTGACAAGGTGGTGTTTCGGCATAGGTTGCACTCCGTGATCTCAGGTCTTTTCCAGCCTCGTCGATTCTGTGATTTGCGCGCGCATTTGTGACTCCGGGCGCTCCGCCGTTCCGCGGCAGCCGCTGCTGTTAGCTGCGGCCGGGCCGGGCCGGGGCTGTGCCGCGCTGTCACTGCTCGGGCCGTGCCGCCGCTGCCGGGGCGGGACCGGGGGTTCGCCCCTCCCGCCCGGCGCGACCTTTCCCCCGCGGCTGCACCGCCCCTTCCGCCGGCGCGTCCGCGTGCGAGGGGCCCCTGGCGCTGTTGCTCCGAGGCGGCTCCGCGCCGAGGTGAGCCGGGACCGCGACCACCGCCGGGACCGCCCGCCTGCCCGGCCGCAGGAGCCCCGCACGGCCCCCGGCCGTCGCCGCCGCGCGGGTGCCTCTCCTCGGCTTCCTGGAGGCGGAGGCCCCGGCTGGGCCGCTGCACCGCGCCGGGAGGGGACGGGGCGTGGAGGGTGCGCGGGGGTGTTCCGGGGAGCTCAGTGTGCCCTCCTCTGCTTGCAGATGCCCCCGAAAAAGGGAGGCGACGGGGTTAAGTCGCACCCGATTATCGGAAGGTTCGGGACGTCCCTGAAGATCGGCATCGTCGGGCTGCCGAACGTGGGGTAGGTGCTGGGGGACTGGTGGGGAGGCTGCTCGGTGTTCCCGCGGGTGCCCCTGCGCAGGGCAGGAGCTGGGGCGCTGCGTGGGTGCGGACAGGAGCTGGGGGACACGAGTCTCACTGCTCAGTGACGCGCTTCCATCTTTAGCTGGAAGTACTTGCAGCTGGAGCGACGCAAAACTGGCAGCGATAGGCAGGTGTGTACGAGTCTGGACAAGATAATAGGGAAGGGTTCAAAGAAAGGAAAAGTCTTAGTAATTGCTGAGTTTCATAAAACTCTGTGTCCTTTGTCTCTTCTATTTTCTTACTTCCACTGTTGTGTATACGTAATGCATGTTTTCGTGCAAATACTTAGGCAAACGTGCACAACAAATTCCTTTTATGTTTTGGGATGATGTGCACAGGAAGGGGTTAATTATTCCATGTCATTAGCAGTGAAGAAGACTTTCTTGAAACTTCTTCAGAGAAGAAGTCTTCTCAGTGAGACAAGCCTAAGTGACACTTTGGAAGAGATGCTGGAATGTTAATAATGGATTTCTGTCATGCTTCTTATCTGTAGTTGTTGTGGCTCCTCATAGGAGTTCTATTTGGAAAGCAGGATGAATTGTTTACCTGGAGGATATACATGTGAAGCTTTTTGGTATTAATTTGTCTATCCTGTTTACTAAGAGAAGATCTCACCATTCTCAATCTTTAAATCTTCAAGAAATTAGATTGTGTGCGTGTCTTAAAGCCGGAAGCACTGCTTTCTTATGTTTTCATTATAATTTATTTTATTTTTCAGGGTGTAGCTAAGATGTACTCCATAAAGGAAATAATTAGCTGTAGCATTGTACTGCCTGTCAATGAGGATAAATACCATTTTCAATTATGTTATGACGTAACTTCCAGAGAAAATTGTTAGTAACTTTTGAGCACGTTGGCTGTATGCAGAGCAGCTCTGAAAATCACAACACCCTGAATATTTACTGTAGAAAATTTGGGAGTTAATAAATCAAGAATTGCTCTTTTGGCTTAATAGATGCCAGCTAACAAAATAAGGGTTTAAGGGAAAGTGTTCTCTTTTTTTCCCCTGGTAGAGTAGGCTTGTTGCCACTGATACTTAACAAGGATGAAAATAGTTTGATAAGGTATAACTGTATCTTCATGTGCACCAAAGATTATTGGTAACTGATTAACTGATGTGGTTTGCTTTTTGTGCCACTTTTTTTCTCTTTTCATTGTTGACTTTTATTGCTAAGATACTGAAATTGTGTCACAATGTAAATAAATCTTAAGGAGCAATATGCACCCGTGGAAAGGGTGAGTCATGGCAAAACTAGTTAAAAGAAAAGTTTCAAGCATCCTTACTGGTGTCTCACTGTACTTGAAGAAAATGAGAAATAGCCAGTAGGGCTGTGCCTTGCTTTTGACTTAACTCTTTTTTGCTAACATGTGTGTACAATATACATGCTTAGGGGAATTTTAAAAGGTAGGGAGGAGAGTTAAGCATCACTGGGTTTCAGTGGGGCATTCCAGAGGTGTGTGCTTTCTGCTAGAATCAGGGGAAAGTCACTGCTGTTGAAGTAAATGGAAAGCTCGCTATTCCTTTGGGTTAAAATGGGGTTTAATCCAGTACTTTTCTAAATTGAGCTACTTTAAGAATGTTTGTATGTCATTTATAGGAAATCAACGTTTTTCAATGTGTTAACAAAGAGTCAAGCGGCAGCTGAAAATTTTCCTTTCTGTACTATTGATCCGAATGAGAGTCGAGTGCCTGTGCCAGATGACAGATTTGACTTCCTATGCCAGTATCACAAACCTCCAAGGTAATTCTTAATATTTTTCTGCAGTTAGGCAGCTGAAGTAGTATTACTGAACCAAAAATTTTCATGAAAGTTTAATGCAACTATAATGTCTGGAAGTTTGTTACTGACATCGTTATAGAATGTGAAATTATATGTCTACCTGCATTTTACCTTTCTCATGCCCCTGATATGACCTTTATTTTATAAGAATGGTAAATGTAGGAGCTCTCAATCATTGCTCAGCACCATTTGGTGCTAGTTGTTCCTGTCTTTGAAGGTGGTTGCTCCCAGGTGCCATGGAGGATCTTCTGAAGAGATTTGGAAAATAAACAGTAGTGGACATACCTAACTTGTCATAAGGTTGCTCATTTGAAAGATTTCCACCCTATACTTCGAAACATTCAGAGTATTGTATGTGCTCTATGAAGCATTCAGAGTGTTGTATGTACTCTATAAACAAATATCTGTCATTATCCCTGCATCCTCAGTTATTTGGCAATAAGTTTTGTGGGCAGTAGTTTTTTGTCCCCGATTTTCTCTCCTTCTCTCCTTTCAGTAGGCTCTGCTACTTGTACCTTTGTCCCAATTCTTTCATTATTCCAGGAGTGTGTTAATTTTGTCACATCATTTTTTTTTTTGCTATTGACTGTAATCTGCTGTGTATGTTCAGTGTTCAATGTGGGAACTTCTTTTTTTTTTTTTTTTTTTTTTTTTTTTTTTTTTTTTTGCTTGAACTGCAAAATTTAAGGTGCTTTCAGGAAACAGAAACTTAAATAGGGACTTGTGACTCATTAATTTTAGTTTGCAGTTACTTGCAGAGGTATCTTGAATCAAGTGAGTGTACATAAATCATAGGGCAAACTAGCATGCACACATGTGCTTTTTTCCAACTCTTGGGCCTCAGGTTTAGAGCCAGATCTCACCCACATTTAAAAAAGATTGATTAGTTGCTAACCAAAAATCCATTTTCTGACTTAATTTTCAGGTCTAAGCAAGCTGTTTCCATTTGTAACTATTGTGCAGTTTTTAAATACTGCATTAATATGAAGCTGTTTGTTTAGGTGGATTGTTATAACATGTTATCTTGTTTTTCCTGCTCAAGTCAGTATTAAGCATGATGGTTACTGCATGGATCTTAAAACTGCTGAATTAGAGACAGCTTTCAGGCTGTTGACTGCAGAGGTAATGACATAGCTTTTAAGTTTTGTTGACAGTTTTCTTCTAACTTGTACTATTAGTGCTGCTTTGGCCATGTCAATAATCCGTTTTTATTCTCTCTTAGCTATGAAGGGCTACTCCCATATTAATAGCTGAAGTGACAAGGAGATTATTACCTCTTCCCTCACCCTGCCTTTGGCCATCTATCTTCTCAAGGAGTGCTAAGATTGTAAATACTTGTATGTATGTTCTCTGACTCACAAATTCTCCTTCCCTCCCTCCTAACTCATCGCTCTAAAGTATTAATGAAAATAGTATATTTTCTGTCTTTACTCTGTAAATATACTGAGTTTGGTAACAAGCTGGATAATCAGCTTTTATTTGAATGGTCTTTTGACTTTCTACAGACATTTGTTACTTAATGGATGTGGGCATTAGTGGATAGTTATATCTCCTGAGTTCACTTCTGCTGCTTATATGATTTTTGTATTTCACTGTAACAGTAATAAAGCAGAGATAATTAGTGGTAGTCCAGTAGAACACTAGACTGAGGTAACTTACTGGGCTGTTTGTGCTTATCTGCCTCAGACTAACTCAGTAAAACAAGGCTGTAGTCACAAAGATAGGCTACTGAATTGTAATTTAAATGTCTTAATTTATCTGTATAGTCTTGATTTTGTTCTTCATCTTTATGTAATACGTTCTGTGGTAATTTTCTACTTGTTTGGATTAGTAGATGTAATCCATCTGTGCACACAGAATGTTTATAAACAGTGAATTCTCTTTAAATTGGACTCTTGTCTAGCCTCAAGATTTTGTCTTTCAAAATCTAAAGCATTCGAGTTTTTATTTCCCATATGTTACACTTAGTCTTCACAGAACTGCAGTCATTGTTGGGAGATGGGGAAAAGAAAAAAGGGGTGACTTTGTCTTAACTGAAATAATGTGTGACAGGACAGAGTGATCTTGCCTTGGTGCCTGCAGGGAGCCAGGAGAGGGACAGGGCTGGGCTGGCAGTTGCTGTCTGTGCCACTGAGCTGGGACTGCTCTGCTGCAGCCAGACTGACTCTATTGCCAGGGGCATTGCTGGTGGGAGTTAGTTCTGCTGATCTGCTATTGGAGAAACAGTTGGGATCTTGAGGTACTGTTTGTTGCTTGGAGATCCATTCCTCTCTCCAAAAGAGAAGAGAGACATGCATCAGCTTCATTGGGACTGCTGTGCTGTCACTTGTTAGCCCAGGCTAACGGCTGACTGGTATTAATTGGAAGCGTAAATGTTTGTAAATGAAATCACATAGGCAAAATTCAGAGATGATTATCTACAGGTAAATCTGTATTTAATAGATTAAGGTACACTGGCAGAACTTGTAACCTATGCTTTTTTTCTTTCTGCAGCAGTGGGATGTATGTGACTGTTGACAATAAATAAGTTGAATGATAGAGACTGTACACAGAAGGTGGGCTCTAAGAACTTACAGTAAAAGCTGCTATGTTGCTGCCAAATGATATAGATGATTTCTTTGAGCTTTCATGTTACTACTGTGTGCTTTTTTGGTGTGAATGAAACTGTGGGTGCTAAAAAAAAGAAACCTTAATATATTAAACACAACTCTGAATGCTTGCGATTTTAAAGTATTTGTTTATATTATGCTACTAACTTAATGTATGTATTTAAGCTACTTATTTGTTTGTTATAAATTTCATACAACATTCAGTGAAAATTCATTTGTTACATTGTGCCCATGTGTAGCTTTCTCAGAAAGGAGATGGTTGATTTTTAATTTTGTTGTCCTCCTTCCTCTGTTACTGCAGTACAGATACCTTCAAGCAAGGTTTTACAGACTAATGATTGGATTAGTTCCAGTTTTGTAACTGGAAAGAGATTATTTTCTGTAGACTGATTGAGTTCAGCTGGAACTAAAGCAGAAAGGTGTATTTCCCCCCCCACCTATCTATGAATACTAAGTAGGTAGCAGAGGATGAGGTCTGCTAATTCTGTAATGGAAAAGAGATGTTTTTCATCTCAACAAGTAGCTCCTGACATGAAAATTATGACATGGAAGCCAGAAAGAGTTGCTCTGTTAACTGCAATTAATATTTTATGGGACACTGTGTGTTTAGGAGTGATGAGTATCTCACACAAAAGAAGAACTGTGCACATAGTGCATCTGAAGAAATTTTAGTAACTTAATAAAAGCTTTAATGAAGCTATTTTCTTGTGTATTTTTTGTTCTAAATTTAATTGAAGTGCTGCTTAATCACCTTAAACATAGAACTACTTTTTTTTAATGTAAGCATGTCAAACTCATGTAATTTGAGCAGTGATTTGTGTCCTAGCTCACAAATAGCTTGAAAGCCTCTGGGTGTATGTACCCACCACTCTTAGGCCATAGGTCCCCCTGCCTGTTGCCACAGTTGTGGTGTGCTGTGCCTGACGAGGAGATGTGCCTCAAGTGACACTGGAGTCCAGCCTCAAAATGATTTTCACCAAGGTGATAGAGGAAACTGCAGTTTCCTCCTTATTTCATTTGTTTTGTGCCCCAGTAATCTCCTCACTGCGATTATTTGCATTTTTTCTACTTTAAGTTACATGACTAACTAAAAGAAGTACTCAGGAAGAATCACTGTGAGCCTAAGGTAATTAACTGCAGCCTAACTGTAAGTAATTACACCCAACTACTGCTTTTTCTGATAGGAATCAGCCTGTCTGAAAATCTTAATGAAAAGGTCATTTTGAAGTCTTATGTTTCTGCTTCCTCTCTTGCTTTAAATCAAATGAGATTATAAGCAGGAGTGAGTCGAGAGAAGGGATGAATCAAACTGCTTAAAAAGTTGTCAGTATTTGTCTCATTCTTGGTTTGCACCTGTGAGTTGCCTTGCACACGTGTTCATAAACACAAAGTTTATTGCAACCACAAATGTTTCTCTTCCACCTAGACTATTTGTAATCTGTCTTGGATGTCCTTTTCAAACTTAAATTTTAAAGTTCATTTTGGTTATCTCAAAGGAGGATAATATCTAAGTTTTAACTAGATATTCAGACCCCTCTTAAATTCCACCACTGTCCATTATACTTCAGGATCTCTTTTTGTCAGCAGATTGATTTGATTTGTTCTGTTGCATTGCAGATTGATAAAATGCATTCATTTAGCTCTTTACTGCCCAAGTGATGGTTACTGAAGTAAATCTGAGTAAATCCCTTCGCTGTCTAGATCAGAAAAGTCTTCTGCAATATTAAATGAAAGTTCCCTTGGACTCATTGTAGGATAGCATACTCAGATACATGATAAAGTTTTAAAGTCAAAATTATGTAAACAGTTGCTGGAAAGCATTTTGTAGAAACCAGATCAGCAGTGGGACTTTGAGGGACGTCATGTGGGACTTGGGCTATGTTTAAGAAGAGCATTTATGTAAACAGAAACCACCTGTAGTTTCCAAGTGAGAGATCAATAACTTAGCAGGCTGGGACTCTAAACTATCAGCATCTGTAAAAGAATTCCATTTTTTAATGAAAATTGTTGGCAATTGGTAACTATATCCTGTTGTTAATGTTCTTTTTCCTTAGGTGTTACTGACTTTGCCTGCTCTTCAGTTTGTTCTGAGCTGTGTAAATCAGCTGGGCTGTGATGTGTGTTCTGGCATTGCTTGTTTGTCAGCACTGAATGAAAAGTCTTAAGTAATGGTGACTTGAGCCATCTTTTCTGCCTGATGAGAGAAGGCAAAATGAAATTAGTTGTATTTTGTTGGTATAATAACTTACTGAATAGTTTGAGAATGCAGGTGTTGGGCATGTACAGGACACGGAGCATGTGTTGTAGTCCACATTGAGTCTCTCTTACCTTCTTATAATTCATATAAGCACAATTTAATTAGCAGATTTTTCACTTCTGGTTCATGTGCCATTAGGTTCAAGTCTTGTTTGTCAGTACTATGGGTAAAATGCTATTAATGAAATCATTCTTGCGTGGAAATGACCGGGGTTCATCTGCAGTACCTCGTTCTTTGGAAACAGATTCCTTTAACTGCCCAGTGAGGGATTTTGCTTACATTGGTCAAAACTGCTTGCATGATTGATTGTGGGAGCTGTAACAGTCTCTTGGAAGAGGGAGTTCCAAACTGTTCTGTTTGGAAATGAGCCAAAAATAGCAGTGAGGACAGACTGAGAGCTGAATGGCTCTCAAAGAGATTGCCACCATATACATGTTCTCTCTCTGTCTTGCTGCTTTTACTTCAGGTCATTTGTGAATGCTAACAGATGACTCTTACTTAGGTTGTATGAATTTTCAGGAAGAAAGAATTTCTCTTTTCTGCAAAATATGTAACCCTATGGATGCATAAGCCTTTTATTCCTGAAAATGCCCTAACCACCAGGCTGCAAAACTGTACTTTATTTGGCCCAGTGGGTCTTGTGCTCTTTACTGTATGGTTGCTCATACAGTGAAGCTAGTACACTAACACAAACTCAATGCTGAGTTTTTCAAAGTGAGGTAAAAAATCCCTGCTCAAGAATTAAACCTGTGGTTAAAATATAGAGACGCTTCTGGATTTGGTGTTCTGTTTCATATTATAAATCCTTGTGATATGCTTTATGGTAGATTGGTGTAGCACTGATTTGTACAAATGATCAGTTGATGCCACCTGTTCCTGATGATCATTTGAGGCTCAGTGACATTATGCTAATGCTGACTAACGAATCTTAAGAAATTGAAATTAATATGTTTAGAGGAGGAGGAAAAAACCAGCAGAATGCAGTTAAGTCTTCAATAAACCATATTCAATATATATCGTACTTTCCCCTCATTTTGTGCAGTGTTCTTTGTTTATTTAGTTTCATAATATTGGCTCCTTGTCCTTCAGACTAAAGGCAAGTGTGACCACCTTGTGCCTTTTTCTGTTTTTCTGTGTGTCCATCTTTTTACGATGAAACAGAGATTTAGACCCGGAAGGTGTCTAACAGCGGGAATAGTTTTAATTTGCCTGGAATGTGAGCTTTGTGGTACCCAAAGTGAAGGTGAGAAAGCGCCCTGGAAACCCACACACTTCAAAGGTCTCTTGCTTGTGTTACTCAGCTGTGAAAGAAATGTGCTGGGGTTTTCTTTCCATTGTGTAGCAAATGAGGTTGATTCTGGTGATAGTGGCCATCTGCATATGAAGGTATCTGTCTTGCCCTAATGTGGCATCTTTGTAGTGAAAGTGTGAATTGTTCTGATGGCTGGCCGGGAGGTTAATCCTACCAGAAAGGTGAGAGGGGAGTATAGAACATTTCTTACACCACCTTTGTTTTCCTTAAAACACAGTTTAAAATGACAATGGAGAAGTGCTTTAAAGAGTGGCTTTTTCTGTCTTGCTGCTGAGTAGTTAAGTCTCAAAAAGCAAGGACTGGGAAGTTGCCCGCAGTTTCTTCTGAAGTATGTTAGTTCTTGTGTCAGGCAAAAGGAGTTACTGGGTTAATGCATTCATATTTACTGGCTTCTGTCTTCAGAATGTGAGTTATTCTTCCTAGTGTCTTAAATCAGGATTTCTTCTGAGTTTGTGTACTGGTAGTTAAAAAAATATAGTGGGACAAACATGTGAAATTTGTAAAATTGGTTTACTTCATAGTGTACTTATATTCATGTACTTTTGACTGCATTCCACAGCATTAACTTGCAGCACACAATATCTGTCTTCCCAAGGATGGGCCCTTCTTTTCATGGGCCTAGTGAAGTTTAAAGTCACTATTGTGTTACCTGAATGTAAGTAGCATACTGTATTGTGTTACATAATTGTTTCTTTTTAAGTACATCACAAAGGTATTAATTACATGGAGCATGTCACTAAGTTCCTAAGGTATTATACCTGACAGGTTTAGTGACACTTTGAGCTTCACCTTAGTAAACAAAAAGATTTTGTCCAGATCTCGTATTGTGAAATTATTTTACTTGAAATAAATAATTTTTCTTTGGAAGTGTTAGAGCAAGGCTGAAAACAAAACCTTTAGGTCACCCTTCCTCCAGAAATAATTGATGGTCCATGCTCAAACAGATTCTAGTGTATCATATCTCCCCAAAGAGAGTTAATTTGAAGTAAGGAAGCACATCTGCTGATTTTTTTTGCAGTCAAATGAAAGTGGGGTAGCACCAAAGGAAAAAAAGTTGGAATTGTGTTTTGTTCTACCTAAGTCAGTTGCTCAGAGCAGAGACAATGATCCATGTATCTACATTTTTTTCTGTCTCGACTATAGCTGCCATACCAGGCACTGTGATGATACAGGTGGTTTTCCTGCTGGTGGAGTTTCCTGCTGTTACAGATTTGACAGCAGTCATGTTGTCAAATATTCAGTATTTGAAAACACATATTTATCAGCAAGTTGTCACACTAATAAAAATAAAGCTTCGTTTGGGCTGTGGACAATAAAGATTTCAGAAGTGTAATACTGCCTAGAAGATTACTGGCTAGGTTATCCCTAGCCCTCATTCCCACCTTTGTGGTAGTTTCTGGCTGTGGGCAGCACTGCCAAGGTAGGTCTTCGGAAAAGGCATCTTAAGGTGGACCACAGAACTTATATCTTTGGATTTGAATCTCCTGTTGAGATCACTCACCACAGAACAGGGGGAGTGCTTTCCAGATCAGCTTTTTTCACCCATGCTGCCTTGGGTGGTCACACCCCTGTCCTTGGGGCTGTGTGGAAACTGTGGGTTTGGGAGTTTGCTGCTGTACTTAGTGCCAGTAAAATGGTGAGCTGCTGTATTAGTTCTAGCATAGTGCTCATGAAATATGATGGTGATGAAGTGTTTGATGGGAATGAACTACTCTTCCACCTATTTATTTTGGAGCCATCAAGCTGGAGGTTTTGAGACTGGTGTGTGCAGTTCTGGTCTTTTGCAAGTGAGGGATTTGCAGCATATCACTGTGTCTGTCTCTGCCACTGTTCATGATGATGGTGTTAGTTGCATAGAGCATATGAAGGTTCTTTTAGTCAACACCTAATCACAAAGTTTTAGTGGTTTCTTGGGGTTTTTTCCTGATTCAGCTTGATTTTGAGAAGTAATTTGGTTTAGTGTACATGAAAAGTGTAATGCCCATTATGTTATTTGTTCATTTTTTAACAAGTTGAGAATTTGTGGAGGATAGAAGGTTTGCAATTTGTAAGTTTCCCATTACTTTAGAAGCTTCTTTCTGTTTTTTGTCAGCTAATTTGATCTTAATGACTATTCTGTTGTTGCTGTATGATGTGAACATGTCTGCTTAACCCTTTGCTGTTCACTATGGTGGAAAACATCACAGCTGTTTATATTATAATACCATCTTAACTTATCTTTATCTGTCTTTTTTCCAAATTGTTTGCATTACCCTGGTCACTGCTAATTATAACCAGCACTGTATTTAAAAAAAAAAAAAGTGCTCTTCTGAGAAAGTTGCATAACCTGCTGAACTAAATGGTAACCTTGGAGGTGTGTAATAGCAGAATGCAATGGCCTTTTGTGTCTTATCCTTTTGGTCCTGTGAAAACTATGCATTACCCATGATGTATTTATGCCTCAGCCTCCCAGGCCTGCTTGATTATTGTGTAGTTGTCTATTTGATTCCACACTTCAGAACTAGTTTACTTCATTTTACATAAATATTTACAGAGAACTTAGAGAATGGATGTTTTACATGGGATGGGGGGAATTTTGTCTTGTGCATTCCACACTGTGATGTTTAACTTGTTTCAGCAAAGAAGTGTTGGATTTTCATGTTCTGTATTTATTTCTGTGCCAAAAATGTTGGCTAATATGCTTTAGTAATGAAACGTCTAACTTTTATATTTCAGCAAAATTCCAGCATTTCTGAATGTGGTGGATATTGCTGGCCTTGTGAAGGGAGCCCACACTGGACAAGGCTTAGGAAATTCCTTCTTGTCTCACATTAACGCCTGTGATGGGATCTTTCATCTGATGCGTACGTAAACTTACTTACCTGTTTTCTCTAGCTTAAGGACAGCATTGTTGTACTGTAATTAATAACTGTGGAGCAAATATCCATTACAATTCAACTTCTGCCATTCAATTCAAAGCCATCGGGTTTTTCCAGCCAAGACAATCCTCATCCTCTGCTATGTAACAGGTACGCCTTTCTTCATTAGCCTTGTACTGAAGACTTAAAAAGAAACTGGGTTTTTGGAAATCTGCAGTAATGATGTTTCATTTTCTTTTGCTGGCAGTGTATGGCAGCTTGTCTAATTTCATGAAGAAGGAAAAATGGAATGTGTTAATAAAAGACAGAAATGGAAGTAGAAATCTGCTGCTTTTGTAAATCCTTAGACTTTGCAGATCCTGAGAGGATGAAGTTTCTTTGTTGCCTTTTACCAGGGTTTGGTCCAAGTTCCTGATGAACTGTGTATCTTTGGGAGCCAGTGCCCTGAAACCAACTGTCAGTTTTCAGCCTGATGGGTGGACACTGAACACTGAATCTCTGCAGTCACAGTAGAAAGTGACTTAAGAAGAACCCTGGTAGGCTGCTCCTGTTCAAGGGTAGTAGGCAGGAGACTGGAGGGTGAGACTTGTATGCCAGCAAGCTGGAAAGGAGGTGGTGTTGAAGGTGAAGAGAAAATAAGAATTATAAATGTTGGTAGGAAGAGCTGTAATAGGAAGTGATCTGGGGATTGTGTATTTTCAAGGCATGAAAAATTTAGTGTTTGTTTTCATTTTGATTTGATCTGGATCACATTTTCACCTTTGAGCACTGAAAGTGTTGCTCCCTGTCTTTGTGCTGTTGTGATACACACTACTACTGCCTGTGGTAATGGCCAGCATGGGAAGCAGAGTCCCTCAGAGAATTGATCTTTTTCTTTTGATGGATGCCAGGCAGGAAGTCAGATGCAGGTCATTGTGGATTTGTGCTGTAGACTTAAAGCTCTGCATGCCTGAGTATACTGAAGAAAGGCTTGTTAGGCTCTGACTTAGCTTGGTTCAGTTGCTAATTTTGCAGAAAGCAGTTTGAGAATTAACCAAGTTGTATTAATTAAGGTAACAATAGGTAAGAAAGTGGCTTGATAGGAATGGAGTTGAGTATGGTGACACAAAGTTTGGGTAGCTCAGTAAAGGTATTTTATAGTTCTAGGCTGAAGAGTTTGATCCTGTTTTCTTTATTTATTGAGGATGTGTTAAAATGTGTTTTCTTTAGAACAGAAGGTCTATTTGTTGTTTTTTTAGCTGCCATAACAATACACTGTTGTTACCTCTTTGTATTTTGAGATGTTTTTTGCCTGTGAGTTGATCCACTACAAAGTACACAGGTGAGCTCTTACATGGCATAAATATGAGGAGAAATTCTGTTTCCATCTAGCTAATTCTCTACTTACTTTACTTCATTTAAAAAGAGACAATACCCCCATCTTGAAGTGGCTGTGAATTTTCAGCCTTCAAATTTCCATATCCTTGTTAGACTGTTAGTTTTCTTGAGATATATGGTTTTCATTAAATCAATAAAAACATTGTTTAGGTGTCTAAGGTATATTAAATATTTGCAAAGAAACAGGCAACACAAGGCAACCACACATGGTAGGGTAACACGACAAGTGAAAGGAGAGGTAAATTTGTGTTGAGCACCACTGTACTTTTATACATGATTAGTGACAGTACAAAGTAGATTCTCTTAGCTCAGCAAACAAGAGAATTAAGTTTTCCCCTGCAGAATAGAACAATCCATTCTCGGGTTTTGATACTTTCTGTAGATTTTTTTTTTCTGTAAAAGTGCACAAACTGAAAATGCTTTACTGATACTTATACTAAACCAGTTGGTCTCCATACACTTAAAAAGAAAAATTTCAGATGTTATCCCAGTTTTTTAGGGGAAGGAGTATAATTTACTTTTGGTCACACCCAGTTCTGAAAACCTCAGATATACTACTTACTTACTGGCTGAGTGAATGGGGGATTTAATTTTGAAATGGTTGTCTGTCCTGGATAGTGGTGTTTGCAGTCCCACAGTAACCTGACATGGGCTTTCAGGTACAGCTTTGTACATCTTCCAAGTTTCATGGTTTAATTTGGAACATTTCTGACAGCTCTGTTCTCCATGTTTCAGGTGTACTGCAGGTTTTGACTGAGGCAGCAGTGTTTTGTGTGGTGACAGAAGGCAGGCTGTTTGAAGGTTATCATAGCCCCTCTTCCCCAGTTTAATGGCTTTAACCATCTTTCAACTTTTATGGCAGATCGGTCACAAGTACTTGTAGAAAATTTCTTTCTTTGTACGGTGAACTATAAATGGCAATTTTGTTACAAGTGTAAATTTACAAATTATACTTAAACAATCCTCAGTGAGGAAAATGGTAGATATCAGTATTTAGTCACTGCTATATCTCTGTCAAGTTTTTGAACATACTGGGTGTTAAATAGCCACAGCTCTTCATGTTTTTGAATTTCTCTTCCCGCTGATATTCTGCAGTCCTAGTTTTCTAGAAAATATGTTCCACGTTTTTCTGTTATTTTTAGTTTCTTTAATGAAATCCAGTCTTTCTCTTCAAAGGTAGAGAAATTGGGAGGAAGCTTGTCTGTAAAAGTACTTTGCTATCAAATGCTCCTTTTCAATTAATAAAAAGACATTAGAGTTGGATGCCTAATGTTTCAAGTAGGGCAGGCAACACTGGGTTTTGTGGAAGAACCTGAGAGCTCGAGAGCTCACCTGTGGCATCCCCTGGTGTGCCAGTCCTGCAGAGGATCCTGTCAGCTCCCTGCTGCTCACAGTGACTCGGTGCTGGGGCAGTGCTGGCACGTAGGGCTGGGAAGCTCCTGTTTAGCTCCTCTGAAGTGCTCTGACTTTACAGCAGAGGAGCTCCAGCTGCCCTTTAGCATCAGGATGGGGAGATTGGTAACCGATAATCCGTGAAATCTTGTTCTTTGTGGTAGGAGTGAAAGAGCTGTGAAGCTGGGTAAACATCCCCTGCGGTCTTACGGAAGTGACTGGTGTGACCAATGCCCGTGGGTTCCTAGAAAGCTTTAATTGCTTTTACTACAGTTGTATGTTTGTTAAAACTGGAAATGTTTAGTCCACCCCCTGGTTCTGCCTCCTTCAGGGTTTTAGATAACTTCTAAAGCTATTTGTCATCACTTAAAGCTTTGATAGCTATGAATCATGTCAGTTGAGCGTAGTTTATTCTTACTTGAAAAAAGCTCTAATCAAAACTGGGTTTGACAATATTTTTGCTGATTTTTGCTCAGCATTTAAAATCAAGTTGACTTAACTGTATTTTTTTACCATCATGCAGCTTAATGGTAACCTTTAGTAATACTGTTAGTGTCTTGATTTGCCCACAAAAATCAAAGTGTTGATAAAGTAATTTAACTGAATAAGATACATCCTCTTTTTTTGCTGATTTTTTTGACTTCCATAAAAATGTGTGTATTTTCTATATGAAGATGCTAATCTTATATGCTAATTTTATATGCTTGAGGCATGATGAGAACATGATTTCCCCCATGTTCTCTAACAAGAAGCCATACTTGCTGATTGCTGCTCCTGGAATCCAACTGCTACTGAGAGGAGGCTTGTGAGGATATCACTTGGCCACACTCCACTGCACTAACATTTCAGTGAACAAAGTATGACTTACATCTCATCCTTTCAGCATGTGTGTTCTGTGCTTTGGGAATCACAGTGGCTCAGTTTATGCAGCTGTAGCTTGACTCTGTCACTTCTGATATCTGAAGCTGTTTTTTCATCTTTATAATGTGAATGAGGTGTCAAAATTCACCTTGAAATGATGTTAACATATCTGTCTTAAAAAAAGTGGTATTGTCTTTCACATATTTTGGTTCAAATTTTTGAAGATGCTTTGGTTTTGTTTTATATTACTAAGTGCAATTGACACCTGTTAAAAAAGCGTTGCCTGTTTACAAATACAAATCGTTCACTGCTAAGCTACCAAAGTTTAAAAATAGTCTGCACATATCCAATTTGTTAGTGTTACACTATCCAGATGTATTGATGTATGCTATTGAGTAGATGATAGTACCTATTGAAATTTTCTCTTCTTATTTATTTTTAGAGCAACTGAATTAAGGTTTAATAAAATATTTGCAAAAGGTCATAGTTCAGCTAAACTTTCAGTTGGCTTTCAGTAACTTCTCCATATTAAACCCAGAAATTGAGAAAGCTTTCAAATTAAACTGGCAGTTGTGTCTGTGTATAATCTAGTGCTTGTGGGTTTTTTTCTTTGTAGATTTTTTTGTTTGGGATTTTTTCGGTTAAATACCGTACAGTGTTTTGACTTTAAAAAAAGATTTCACATAGGAAGTTTTTCTAATCACAGAGTTATGAAAATGTCATTCCTCTACTCCTTTTAGCAAAATCATCCCTAAAATTGAAATAATTTATATTTGCAAGACTGGTTTTGCATTGTGTGTTGCAATTTCAAAATTTCAGTACAAGTACGTGGAAGAAGACCTGGGATGAAGGCTGGTGCTTAAAAGCAGTTGTTTGTAGAAGGATATGAAGAGCAGAAAAGAGCCTTATGTGTGCTTTCAATACTAGTACATTATTGTCCAAAAGGTTGATAGTGGAATTAAAGGACCAGGATGGGATTCTTGTCAATCTTCTCTCATGCAGTTTCAATTACTACTACTTTGAAACCTACACCTGCAAGAGAGAGGGAGACATTTTGTACACCAGCATCCTGTTTGATTGATCAGTGCCAGTGCAGGATCAACTAGCTTAATTTGGCCAGCTGTGGAAAACTTTTAACTAATCAGATTTTTCACTTAGGCAAAAAGATAATTAGGAAGGGCAGTAACCTCTTGTGCTGAAAAATTGCAGAAGAATGTTGCAAGTTCTGTCATCGTCCTTGAACATAATGTTAGTGTGTTTGAGATGCAGGAAATCACATTATAAAATCACCCTAATCTCCTGTTACATTGCTGTTGTTCTTTTCTTTTGGTGTGTGTATATGAACAAAATTTGTTGATTTGCACCTCAGAGCTGTTCACAGTATTCTGTTTGCAGCTTTGTCTCCAGCAGAGGAGTGAATTTGTTTTCCTGGGCATGTGGGTGCAGATTGTGGAACAGGTGCTGGAAAATTGTCATCACTGTAGTGAGTTAGCCTTTGTCTTTATTGAGCAGTAAATTACATTGCCAGACTAAATGAAACTGATACCTGAGCTTTAATCTGTGTTCCTCTAAGGCCAGGTGGTTACACTTGAAAGCACAAATAAACTCAGGTAAGTGTTAAAATAGGTTTCATTTAAAAATTTCTCACAAATAGTTGTTCTGAGAGCTGAACAAGCCTCCCCAAATATATGGATATTAGGAGCAAGAATTTATATGTATCATATTAATCCATGATAATTAAATATCTCTCAAGGAGGTACTTTACTTCTTCAGATAGAGAGAGCTATGAATGTTCAAACTTTGTTATTAATCAAGCAGTCCAAAATTTGTTTTATGTTGAGGTTGCCTCTTGATGTCACAAATCGAATTTTGATTGTATTGTACCTACGAGGTTTCAGTCTCAAATATTGTAAAGTCTGTAATTTTATTTAATTACTTACTCTCATTGAGAAGGAAAATTACTGTTCTTGCCTTCTTGTCTAGCCTTTATCATAGCTTGATAATGCTAGATTTGTTAGTATCATGCTGATTGAAGTGACAGTGGATTTTGGAACCCACTTTGTCATTCATCTTTAGCATAATATCCTATGCCTCTTTATGTCCAGTTTCTTTTTTGTATCAGAACAGATGAAAACATAAAATTTCCTGTCTAAAGGCCACCACCCTTGCTAGAGTAGCAGCATCTAATGCCATTCTATTTATAGATGGAACTTGTTAAGTTTCCTCAGCAGGGACTTAAAGCTATGACCTCGCAGGCCAGAAACAGGAGAGCTACCTACTGAGCTACAAGGGCAATCTCTCAATTCTAAAGAATACATAGAAAATTTCTAATATACTGTACTGTGAGTCATAAAGTACTTGACCAGTAAACCCTCCCTCCCCTGAGAATAAAGACCAGGCAGGCTATCTTTACTGAGTCATTGCTGTTATTTGACCTACGACTACTTTTATTACAGTTCTGTGTGTGTGATTTGGCAGTGTGTAATTGCTATTTAGGCAATGCAGATGAGTTTTTCCTCTGTAATACTTCAGAGAAATCGTCAATGTGTGATAGAGTTGGGGTGTTCAGGTGCCTGTTTGTGAAATACATGTTTACCTGTTTGAGTGGGTGTCTTTGCTGATGGTGTAGAGTATCCGGACTTCTTAAAAACAGTGATAGTTTAATAATTTATTAATTTTTTTTTTTTGCTGTTTCATGGACTTTCTTGAAAGCTTGAAGGGAAAAGTACTGCAGATGGATTGGGGTTTTTTTTCCCTAATGTTTTTGTTTCTAATATGAAATATTTGCCTGTTTTCCTTTGGTCAGAAGAAGGCTACCTCAGAAAAGGTAAAGTAACAGTTCTTTGCAAAAATGTAAGTGGTTGAGTATTTTCACTTTAATTAGCTGCATGATTGTATCAGAAAGGTGAGTAGTCTGTAAAGTGAGAATATTGTATCATCCCTGTCAGAAAGCTGCTTTTGTGAAAGTGTTGGTTTTTTTTTTAATGCTTTTTGAGAAAGTGTTGTTGTTTGTTGTTTTGGTTTTCATTTTAATGCAGAGTTTTAAGGAAGACTTTAAATTGAGAGATTCCTTGAAGCACTTCTGTTTCTCAATTGAATCGTAGATGATGGCTATGCTTCCTAGCACAGCTGAGGGCATGGGCTACCCTGGTTTGTGAATGGCAGGAGTTTGCTCAGGGGCTCTCTATCACTGTCCCTTGTTGCTTTGGAGTTAGAATATGCAAGTGAGTCAATACTAAATGAGCTGAGGTGATCATTTCCAAGGCTTATGTGCCTTCAGTATTAAAATAGACAAAGAGCAGTTTACATATCTGATTGCTGTGTACTGAACAGTGGACTAACTACCGCAAATGAAGACCAGGAGGAGCCTGGCTTTGGGTTTCTTATTCTGGCTGTAAGTTACTTATCCTAAACAAACTAAACAAAGCTTCTAGGTTAGTTAAGATATGCTGTTGTAAGATTTAATTAATATATACCTCCTTTTTGTTCTGTGTCAAGCAAATTTGTCTGAGATATTTGGGTTGTTGGTTTAGAGTTCCTTTGTCTTTGCCTGTGAGAGTTTATGAGACCGTTTAATAAACTGACAGAAAAAGCTCTGGTTCAGTTTCCTTTCAGAATTGCTATTTATGGGAGCTGCCTGGTTTCTACAACAGCCAAAATGCCACTTTCAGAAAAATAGGTGTTTGTCCCTTTCCAAGTCATACATTGTGCCAGACTTGTACACTGGATGGGAAGGTTCTTCTGAAGTGGCTCTTCTTCTGAAGTGGCTCCATACTCCAACACCTTTTTTCATGGATATGCTGCCACTATCTTCTGTGCTGTTGGAACTGATTTTGAAACCATGTAGTAAAAGGGGCTTTGGGTCTTAAAAATAACCATATTCTTCTTGCTGGGTTATTTTAAAAATAGGTAATTTCTCTAATCAGATTGAATATGTAATACAGCAAACAGTCATGCTGTTCTAGCTGAGGGAGCATTAAGCTGAGATTGTTAAGATGAAAAATGTTTGTAAAAAGGCAGCCATAGGAAATATGCCAGTTGCATCCTTTTTTTTTCTTTTTCGTTTTCTTTTCTTCTAAGTTTACAAGATGTAGGGATGTTTTCTTTCAAACCTTGCATGTTGTCCACTAGAGTCTGAAGAAATCTGACTTTCTTATGACTGTTATTTATGGCGAGATGTTATTGAGATGCAGGGTTTGGTTGCAGATGTGCCTTTGTGCTGTTGTAATGCTGAAGTATTGATGTGGAAATCTGCTGACTTCTTCTGAAGGGGAGCCTTCAACAAAGATAATTGGTATGATTTCAATATGCTTTCCAGACTTTTCTCTTCTGTTCTGATGAAGTCCAGCTTCACTCTGGGTGAAGATGAAGTTTTGCTTTTCTACTTGGGTTTACAACGAGTTATGTATTAGTCAGTTATTAACAGCATCTCAGCAGAAATTCTTATGGCCTGTTTTTTAGTCTGTTTGGAACTTGTCACTCTTGTGTTTCCTTCACACAGTTTCTCCCAGCTCTTTTTTAGTGTATTTCAAGATGACTTTTTATCCTGGTATCTTCTGCAGAAAACAGAATTAGCAATGGGCTGGATTTAAATGCTAGATGATTATCAGCAGTAGTTGCAAGAGCTGCTTTGGAAACTGTTGCTTTAGTTTTGATGCCAGGGGGTTTCTAGCCTCAAACAACACCCTGGAGCCTCTGTGCCTGGAGACAATTAACAAAATACCAAGCCAAACATTTATTCATTTTTGTGAAATACCTCAGAAATGCTACTTTCAGTACTTATTTTAGGTTTTGCAATTAAAGTGAAGCTTCATCTGTTGTTGATAAAATAGCAAGAAGATTCTTCAGAACCTCAGTGTTTCTCATTTGGTATGTAATTAAGTTTCTGTGTATTCAAGTAATACATGATTAATTTGTTTTCTTTAAAGTTAGTTTAAAAGACTTCCTTTACAAAATCAAACAACATCCCTTCTTCCTTCTCTCTGCCTTCTTCATTCCCCCCACCATCATATACATTTTTCTCCTTATATGGATAATGGCAGAAGCTTCCGTACCTCAAACTCGCTTTACTAGTTAAACTGTTATAATATGTTTGAGCATAGGTTTGCATTTCAGTACTAGCCTTGATGGCTGTTACTGAGGTAACAGTTCCTTGACACTTACTGCATATTTTTATGCACCCAGCCTTGGTAATTTGATGTGAAAATTACTATCTCAAAGCTAAATAGCAGTAGGAATGGGAAGTCGAGTGTGTGAAAGAGTTGCAAACGGGGGGAAATGTAGAAGTACAGGAAATGTATGCTACCTGAGAGGGACTGCTTGCTTTCAGACAAAGTATGTAAAGAAACAGAGGGAATCCAAAAGTTGGGCAGTTTAAGACTCTGGGTTGGTTCTCTGAAGTGTCAAAAAGCAGAAAAATTAATCCAATGAACATCACCATAGAAATTGTGTGTGTGTGTGTGGTGTACAAGATAAGAAATATTGATGTCGTATTTTTCAATTGTTAGGGATAGCATGATGAAACTACCATGCAGAGGAAAGAGTCTAATATGTTGTATGTGAGTTTAATCTATCCAAACCAGTAAACACTAAAATGTTTTAATCATAAGCAGATGATTATTTCATAGCTTAATTACAAGGCAGAATATAAAGATTGTTTTGGTATTCTTACTGCATTTTTGTCTTCTCAACTTACCTTCCGATTTTTAAAAAATGTAACAAAATCAGCAAATACCCCTCTAGGTTATTTTATTCTAGTTCTGTTTTTTTAATCTGAATTATCTCTGTGTTCATGATGTCTTTTATTTTGCTTTGAAGTTCTTTGCACATAAATGCAAATGTAGATGAACTATGTTCCTTCATTCTGTGCAGCATAGCTGCTTTAATTATTTTTTTTAATAACTCTGTGTGCTTAAAGAAAACAAAACTCTTCACTGGACTGTGCAGTATTTAGGAAAAAACCACTTTTTTTATAATGCCACTCTTGGCCCAAAACTACATTAAGCAACAAGTGAAATGTATCACTTTCAGTTGGTTTTGAGACTTGAAAATACACTTCCAGAATTTCCTTCCAAGGATACCAGAATATTCAGCTATTGTTTGAGATGGATATAGAAAAGACAGCAAGAAAAAAACAATTTTTATCTTAAAGTGATTTTAATTTATATATCTTAAGCGAATGTTTAAATATTGAGTGCTTTGTGCAATTTCAAAATGTTGTGAGTGTAGGCAGAGCTCAAGTCAGTGGGATCCAGAACCCTACCTCAGTTTCTGCTTTTAGCAAAATAATAGATCATTTTCGCTGAACCATGGTTCATCTTTGTAGTTAGTATGTTGAGCTTCAATTTGTAGAGATTGTTTAGTCATTATGATAAAACTTATTATAAAAATTTTGATAATGAAGAGTTAAAAAGCTCTTAGTGTTTTTCTTTTTACAAGCCACCTGTTGCCTTAGATGCGTAAGTATATGAATTCGAACAAAGTGCTCATCACTTGTCAGCCATCAGTGGCAGCATAAAAATTACTTGTGGTGCTTGCTTTGCAAGAAGTTCTTTTGTGTTTGTGACATCAGCTTTGTTTTATACAATTAAAGTATTACACGCTAGAATAATCTAAATTGCAACCACTAAATGGTGATGTAGTTCTTTTTTCATAGAGCTGAATTTGTTTACTGGTTGTATACAGCTATTGACTACTGTTTAACATGACACGTCCCTTTTGCCTAGAACAGTCTTTGGAAAAGGTGGTTTTTTGTGTCCTGTTCTTGTCTCCCACCCCCTCCATTCCTCCTCCCTTCACCATTATGGAGAGCTTTTCTTGTACTTTTTTTAACAAGTAGATAAAAATACATGTTAGGCTTCAGGGTTTCTTTTTTTTCAACTAGCAAATTAATGGCACATGATGATATTGGAACAGAGAAAAAAGCCTTGCAGTGAAGTGATCTGAACTACAGGAGATGTTTTGTTCCATATGAACACGTTTTGACATGAACAGAATCGTTTTTGTTTGCACGGTTTAAAATAAAACCCACAAGCAAACCAGGTTTTTCTGATTCTGACCCTACTGTACTAATGACTGTACGGATTCCTACTTTCTCTGTTGGAAATCCCTCATCTGTGATGTTCTGTTCCTCTGTTATTGCTCTATTTTTCTTTTATTTACGTATCTTCCCATTTCACTGTGAATGGAAGAATTTGCATGTGACTTGGCCATGATTTCTGAAAGTTGTTCTCCTTGTATTAAAACAGATATTCAGTGCTATAGAAATTTGTGAAAAATCTGCTGTCCCCTTCTCAAATTACATCGTATTGAATAAAATGTGGGTTTTGTGGACAATTCAACCTAGTGGGTGAAGTTAGTAATTTTTTTTTATGTTAGCTGAATACGCTGTAGGCCCCATAACCTTAGGAAATGCATAACATCTCTTCAGAATTTCAGTATACTGAACTCAGGTGAGGCATAGTGTCCATATGAAGAAATGAAGCTCCAACTAAGCTACTTTACTGCTGATCTTTGTATTCAGTTGCTTTGTTTTTGGAAGGAATATGACTACTGTGTAATTCAATATTTGTGTGCCGGACTTACTGGGTCTACTGAATCTGTGGTAAAATCTCTGTGGCTGCATACTAGTCCTGGAGCATTAAAGGCTCCCTTCAGCAGTCACCTCTCCTCCTTGGGCCTGAAACCCTGAGACAGGAGCATATAAATTCAACTTTGCTATTCTTGCACACTGGTCTACTAACTTGCCCATCTGAGGAATAATCCAAGTTAGAGATTTAGATAGAAATAAAGTTAAAAGTAGCTTACTCATTACAGATAATGAGTATAGTGCTGTTCCAACAATAATCCTGTGGGGATGGGAAATGAAAAGAATATAAGTGCTCGCTAAAGACCATGCAAAACAGAATTGAAAAATACAGCTCTCATTTAGTCTCTTCCCATACAGTGGCTTTAATAAGAATATGATTATTTTTAAACTGATAAGCCATTAACAACATTCACTTTATTAAGATATTTCCATTTTATTATTCCAGCCATAATTCCAAGCTGCTAATTGACTAATTATTAATTCATGCTGTCATCCTTTCACATGTTTTCCTGTTGTCATTTTTCCTAAAATGTGTATGTAAGCAAGTAGGGAGAGAGAACAAAAGTGACCTTTTAAATTACTTCTATATTTTCTCCAAGGGTGTGATTCAAGTTCCATGAATTGCAGTCAAGTTCTCCTCAGTGTGAATAAAGATGTCTTGGTCTGAACCTTAACAACTCAGTATATATTTATAGAAAACAAAAATAAACATCTTCCTCTCTTCTGTATCGATTACTTTTGCAGACTCACGTTAAGGTGACTGTGCCATTTAGAGTGAATAATTTAGTGTATGAGTTAATTGATCATTTACAAATTCACAATCTTCTTATGAGGCTATAGATTGTTTCCTTCTAGTTGATTTGTCCCACACCTAAATAAAATAATAACACTCATATGCTTGTTTAAATTTAATTTTCCCCCTCTCTTTATGGATTCACCATGAGTGGTTTTAAGTATTAGTGGATGCAGTTGCACTCTGAAGTAAATAACTGGGGAGGGGTGTCATTGCATATATATTTTTTCCTTATGGGGAAGTATTGCAGTGTCACTGTTGACTTGCTTTAGCCATTGTTGGAGCTGGGAGGTGCAGTGTGAATAGGCCCAGCAGAGCAAAGGTACTGCCAGCTTAATTGGCTACTCAGCTCTTCAGATGTCTTGCTCACCTAACCTCAGCAGGGTTTCAGTTACTAGGAGAAGAAACCGTTCTGAATTATTTAATAATTTGCTTTTAATGGAGCCCCCTATTTTTAGAAGAAGTGTTAGGTGTTATTAAATTTTTATTTTCCTCCTATATGGTTAGTGTAATGTTGCCATGCTAAGGTATTTTGACTACCTCATTTGAGCATTGTTGTTGAATAATGTGATGGACTAGACACTTCTAAAGGTAATTTACATCATAATCCTGATTCTCCTAACCAGCCAGCATTTTGTGTAAGTATTTGCAGTTTTTCCTAGTCTTGCTGTGGGTGGAAAGGTGCAGCTTGCTGGTCAGTGAATGAAGGGAGCCAGTGGAGTCCAGGAGAGCGCTGTATCTGAGTGGTGTGTGGGTGTGTGCACTGTGCTTCCCACACTGGTGTCCTGTGGATGGGTGTGGGTTCCCTGAGCAGGGGGATGAGCTGGTGGCCACAGGCTCTTCCTTCCTATGTGCCCTGCTCCTGGCCCTCGCTGGGCAGGCTGGGCAACTTTCTTATTATGGGCTGTCCTCGTGTTGTGATCATGTGTGGACTGGGAGAGGAGACATGGGATTCTCAGGAAGTGATGCTGGGAAGCAGGGCTGGCACTGCCTGCCTGGAAGGTGCCCTCAGCTGCCCCTGGTCGGACAGTTTGGTGCAGAACACCAGCGTTCCCAGCTTGTGTGCTGCAGTCACAGGAGGAGTCCCTTCATCTGGTTCCCATAAGCAACATCCAAATTCCCTCCCTGCTCTAGAGAAATGCTGCTTTTGTCAGCTAAAAACATCAAGTTAAGCTTTTCTCTCATCTCTTTCTGTTTGTGGATTTTTTTTTTTCCCGGAATGCCTCTGCATGTTTGCTGATTTGAGGGTTTTTTTTCCCCCTTCCCACTTTTGTTTTCTTACTGTGTAACAGCAGGGTGATGTTGGTTAACAGGATTTTGTACACCAGTGGTGCTATTTACTAGAATGTTGTTAATTTATTGTAGTAGAGCAGTGAAAATATGAGAAACAATAATTTGTTCACAGTCTCAGAGAACTGAAAGCTTTTTGACTGGAAAGATCAAGTCAAATATCTCTAAAACCACTGCAGCTATCGGAGAATTATTTTAAGTTGAAACCTTAAATTTGGTGAAATTTAATAAGTTAGTACAAAGCAATTTCAAATCTCAGGCATAAAATCACTGTGAAGTTACTTTTTTTTCTGTTTTAAACTTTGCCTTGGTGAACAAGTAACGTTCTTTGTTTCAGAACATATATAATTTTATGGAAGTGCATTAATTCTGAATTATATGAGCACTGCATAGAAATATTTCCACAAAACTAGGCTGAAATATTCAGTGTTTTTGAGAAGAAAGAACTTTTGGAAATCTTTGGTAAGGGAAAATATTACTTGTATTTAACTGCAGTTTGAATTTTTGATGCAGTTTGAATTCATAAATCAGTATCATATGCCACCAGTTTTCATGTCTTGATGCAGTGAGGAGATGGGTAAAGCTGGGCTGGCCGTGGGGGGGAGAAGGGCAGATGGAGCTGCACCAGAGCAAGGCTGTGTTCCTGTGGAATGCAGACAGGGTCTGACTGCCTCTCCTAGGAGGAAGGGATATTGTAATATTATCAGCAATGTTGTATTAAAAACTGAAAACAAGTAACTGAAAGCACATTGTGAAGAAACAGATGATTTAAATGATTCGGAGAACATTTCTAATGTTAGTAATCAGCAAACCACAGAGAAATTTGCTTGTGATCAGAGTTCTGATTTTTCATCAAAATGGAAAGTCTAGTCAAGGGTAATCCATCTTTTGTTCACTTAACATGTTTTTCCTTAGCTATACTGCCTACCAATTTATTAAAAAAAAAGATTTTATATGCATATGTACTATTAAATAAATGTCAGAATGGAAACTTAACAGCTTTATAGCTTTTTGGAAGTTTCTTCTGCAGTAGCATGTCATAAAATTCAGAAAAATTTTATAGACATAAATTGTTTGAAAAATAAGCGTTCAGTTAGCATTGGCTAGCTGAAAAACTGAATGTGTCCT
This sequence comes from Molothrus ater, assembly GCF_012460135.2. NCBI lineage: Eukaryota > Metazoa > Chordata > Aves > Passeriformes > Icteridae > Molothrus > Molothrus ater. The sequence continues at coordinate 17,200,604 of NC_050484.2, forward strand.
GTTTTCATAGCATTGCAACAAACAGCTCTGCTTTCTCAGAACTTTTTTTGAGAAAAGTCTCTTGTTGATTTGTTGTTTGTTTCTTCTAAACTTTTTGAAATTTAAGCATATTTTCAAAAGATCTGAAATAAGGTTTTCCTGCCATATCAAAAGGAAATAGTAACACTTTCATTCTGTGTTATGTGATATAGTTGAATTTTTATTCTAATCCCTGATCTAATTTAGGTTAGAACATTACATTATGTAAAAAGTACATACAGTATTCTGTATCAAGGTTGTTAGAAAAAGAGAGAAATTAAACAGTGAACTGTCTTTTTATAACAAACTCATTTGGAATCATAAGGTTACTCTAAAAGAGGATGTAAATCTTGAGGAATCTTCTTTTCTGTCAGATTCTCCTCCTCGATCTAGCAGGGGTCTGAGGTCTGCTAGAACAGTTCTGGCCTCTGGCTTGCTCCTCCTGTCAGCTCTGTCCTGTGGGCAGAGGGTGAGCAGCCTGTAAATTGAGTGAAACTGCAGGAAGGGATGGAGGGGCTTGACTTGCTACTCTGGGGGGCATCTACAGCAGTAGTGTTAGAGGCATGGATGTAAATGCTTGAATATTGCACGTGCCTTTTGCATATCCTTTGAAATGTGGGGATTTGTGTCATCTTTCATGTATTCTGTAGAAGTTTAAGTATTGTGGCTCAACATCTTCTGAGAGTCTACTAGTTTTAGGGACCCTAAAATAATTCTGTCTTTTTTTTATAATAATGATAGCCTCTTCAGGATAGATGTGGTCCAAGACAAATGCTGCATGATAGCTTTTGGGGAAAAATTGCAAGGAACCTTCCTACAGTAATTGGATGAAAGTTTTTTTTATATAGATTTAAGGGCATCTGATGGATGACAACTTGCTTCAGAGACTTCAAAAATTGCCAGAAGCATGATAGCCAGTATGATCCTTTTCTTTGAAGAGTTTCTTTGAGTGTTTTGAGATGGAGAGAATCTTCATTCTGTTTTAAGAATGATTTTTTTGGATTATTTTATCAGGAAAATAAGACTAAGGTCAAACCAAACCTTGAACAAATGATGTTTTGTTCTGGAATTAGCTGACAGCGTTGTCTATTTCAGGGTTTTCTGAAAGTGTCTTGCTGCCTGTGAGTTTGATACTTTGTATCACAGCATATTGAAGAAGTTGTGGTAGCAGTGATGTTTAAAAAGGCAGGGGTCAAGTGAAGGATAATAACATTAGTATTTATTTTTCTTTCTGGAATGTTTGAATTTAAAATACTTTTTTATCAGAGAGGAGATGTTTTAAGATACATGTTTTCTCATGCTAAAAGGCAGTTTGAAGTGGCCTGCTTGATACAGGCTTTCTTTGCTGTGTGGTACAAATGTCCATACTGATATTCATGTGTAGAGAATTTTGAGAATTTGGGTGTACCTTTGTATAAGCACATCTGTTGGATTTCAAATTTTAAAGAAACCCAGCAAGGGTGTGCATAGAATTGCCAGCTTACAGTGCCTAGGAAACAAAGGCAGTACTGCTGAGAAAGGCAGTCTGCCCTCCCTTTGGTGTTGGCCATGTTTTTGCCTGTGCACTGCCCTGTGCCTGGATGTGAGCACAAAATTAGCTGTGGTTGTGTGCCAGGCTTTATGGAAGGTCTGATGTCATTTACTACTAACCAGCTACTGCTTTGTAGCTGTAATCCTTGTGTTTGCCCATCTAGTCATCTTGAAACTGTGCAGAAAGGTAATACATCTGCATATGCACTGTGTTTGGAAAGCTTAGAAAACATGGCAGGTGACACAAAATAATTCCTGACATTGAAAAATTCTCTTAAGTGATAAAAATATGTCAGAACAGATAAGGATAAATGGAAACTGTTAAATAATGGGGAAAAAATATAAGAGTATATTTTCATACCAAAGTGTTGGTCTCCACAGAGACTGCTTGCTAGAGCTGATTGTACACTCAGGTTTACCTCGTAAGCATTTTCAGGTATTATTTTTAATACAGACAGATATAAAATATAAAATATGATGTAAGAAGTAGAAGTGGGTAAGAAGTGGGTTTAAAAATGGAGGTAATGTAGAGGTAAAATACTGTTACTGTTTTAAAGTGGTAATTTAATAGCAAAGCAGAAAATAACTATTTAGCAAAGTCTGCTGCTGTACTGGCACTGCAAACCAGTGTGTTCAGAAGGGCACAGAGGCTCCCTGGCAGCCATCCCCAAACTCCAGCCCAGGGTGCCTGTCATTGTCACAGCCTGAGAGAGCCTCTGCTGCTTGTCCCTGCTGCAGTTCAGGTGCTGTGGTGATGCCAAAATACTTCATTGGCCATGAAAATAGTGAGACTGTATCATTTCTTCTACTCTGTGGGAATGAGGATAATGTAGAGGTTGGGCATGTTTATGGATGGTGAGCTGTCCTTTGGGATGTAGTGGTTTATGTGAATGGTCCGTGCCCTGCAGGAACCATGTGGTGCAAGGGTAGTCCCTAAATGGCTTACCTAATCATGCAGAACCTGCACTGACATTTTTAATTCATGAATTAAAACTAGTTTAACTTCAAATTCTCAAGTTGAAGTTTTCAGTGTTTTAAACAAAAAGGTTCATAACAAACTCTTCGTCATGCTACAGTATTTTATATAATCTTTGTCTTTTTCTAGCATTAAGAAAAGTGTTTCTGTAATGTTAATTAGCTAGTAACTGCTGTTTTCAGTGTGCTTTAATTACTGTATGTTGCTTGATTATATGTTATGAAATAAACTTAAGGTTATTCTAGATTGTTAAACGGTGAGCTAATATATAACTACTGTGCTTAGGATGAGGTTTTTCAGATATGGTGGTGGGAATATTGGGAAGAAGAAAAGCTGGAAGTGCAGCTCTCATTCTTAGAGACATATGAAGACAGCTTTTAGAATTGCCTCCTAGATTTTGAAATTAATATTTATGAGAAATTTCTGGTAAAATACCATTAAAATACTTTAAAGCATGTGCATAATCATGGAATAGATTGTAAAGATGTAACTCTAGGTTGATTTGCCTGTGTCTTACTAATAGGTATCCTTTGCTGGCAGTCTAACTGTACAATGCAAGATACTTCTAATTTACTATTACTAAAGAATTTTTTAAATGCTCCTGTTCAAGTTACATTTAGCAATAGCTACACTGCAAAATTACATGTATGTATGTATGTAGTTCTGTCTACACATGTAGGTTTTGTTGCAGTGACAGTTGTACTTTTTAATTAGCAAGATGTTCAATTAACTTGGTGGTCATGGACAGTTTTATTTTCAATTTCAGCTGGACCAAATGCTGAATGAAGGGTTGTACACGGTGGGTTTATTATATTTGGTAAACAAACAAAAAGAAGTAAGCTAAACTTTATAGATGATTTAAAACATCTGATAACAAAGATATTTGATTGCCTTCCACAGTGAAATAAAAAAAGTTGAAAATTTTCTTGAGCAAAAATGATGAGTATTGTAAAACATATCCTGTAACTGCTCTGTCTCTTTAAAAAGATATTTGCAGTAGTAACCGATCTAGCATTGAAAACCACTAAGAATTTTAATATTGTTCATATGTAATTGCTGTAATCTCTGGTCTTTGCAGGAGATGGTACTTAACATACTCAAGGTTTTTTCCCATGGTGTTTCTTTCTCAGATTGCTAGAATAAGGTCTGTGTTTATTTCAGTCGATTGTACATAGAAATAAACAGTTTGCATTTTCAGTTGATGCATAACATTTTTATTTGCTTTACTCTATCTTAAATTCTAGCTTGATCCTTAGTTAAATTTTGTGGTTATGTTCAGATACTTCCCCTCAGATCTTCAAGTAGTACATGTAAGCAGCTGTGTAGCTCTGATCTCAGGCTGCTTTGCAAACAGTGAAAAATATATGAACATAAATCCTCTATTGTGCCAATTTATTCCCCCAAAGATTTTCATCATCACTTCTTTTACAGTAATTTTTCAAAATTACTTCACCAGTATTTTAACTCTCAGTAAGCTACCACTCAATAAATCATGTATTCAAGATCTTTTAGTTTTATGGGTTATTTTTATAAGTTCCTAATTTTTAAAGAGTTTTTCTTTGAAGTAGTTGTATGAGTGTGGCTCAGCAGTGCTGATACCTAGGAGAATAAGGTCAGTTAAGGGGGAGGGGGTTGTTCTTTTCTCTGTAGGCTAATAAAATGTGGCATTTTAAGTGCTGTGGAGAGGGTCTCAATTGTGGCCACTCTCTCAGTTAACTAACTACTTAGGGACTCTGAATATGCATTTTGTCATTCAAAGAAAGTAAAACAATTAAGTGTTCCTTCCTCTACAAATGTTACAAAATATAACATATATGTTAATTTCCCTTATTTCCCTCATTTCACTATTCTTCATGGATACTGGGGTCTGGGTGCAGGTGGGGGCCTTCTCTTGTTGCTTTCAAGTTTCATGCATTTTACTGCAGTTGTTAAATATCAGCATCTCACTGCCAAGTCACTAAATGGTGATTCTTTGAATTTTTTTTAAAGTAAACTTACTGCTCATTCTGTAAAAATCTATTAGTGGCATTTTGACATATGAAAAGTTTGAAGTCTTCTAGATTCTTTAGTCACTAGATAACGATATTAATAACATAGTAGTGTATAGCAGTCCAGAGGTGAGATTTTAAAACATTTGATTTTAGCTTATGTTTAAGGTTGATGAATATAAATGAATCAGCCTGGAGTTTTAGGTGAAAATATTTTCAAGTTTAAAGCTCTTGTGCCCGAATGGGATTATTTCAGTGGTTGACTGAAACATTCAGGAGAAGGGAAACGTTTCTTTAATGCCAAACAGAGGGAATTGAGCTAGGAATTGGGAACAGAAAAAGGAAAAAAAATCCCCAATTTTAAACATCCCTCTGAATATGATTATCATGAAACTGAGCTTTGCTTCAAGATTTTAGCCAATGCTGTGTTTTCATAATTTAATGGGTATTTATTTTCTGAGTAGTAAGTGATTTGTATTTCTTAGAAGATGCCTATAACGAACTGGGTCTATCAATAAGTAACTCATTTGCAACATTATTGTACTCAATCATGAGAAGTTTAATTGCAGTTTGCTTCTATCATTTTCCTTGACAGCTGTTGAAAAAAAATAATGTGGTAGATTTGGATTTATACTGACTTCCAAGGAGGAGATATTTGTTCAAAAGCAGTCAGGGAGTGCAAAGATCCATGCCAATATTCAGAATTCGTATTTCCCTTGAATGGAAGGTTGTGATAAAATGGTACATGGTGTGTTTTCATTGCCTGTTGAAAGACTTTCATGCAGTTAAAATAAGCATTTTGATGGTGGTTGAATTAAGAGTTTTTGTCAGTCTCTTCTCATCATGGATGATTAGACTAAAACGTCTGCTTGTCTTGACTTGAGATCACCACAGCTTCAGATAACATGCTTTGTGATTGAAGGTCGAAATATTTTGAATTCTAATAGGCTGCCAGATGAATTGCTTGAAATAGACTGTAAAATTTCAAGGCTTCCTTTTCCATCTGCTGTGAAAAGAACCATTGGGAATGGTTGAGCTTGATGATCATAGAATTACGGGATGGTGATTCTAAAACCCTCAAAGGGAAGTTGCTATGGAGATCTAGTTCCAAACTGTGAAATGATTCACCTCTGAAAGGCTTCAGGGTCTGAGAAGCTGAACACATCATTGTTCAGGTGGTCATTGGTTAGGAAATTGCTGGTGCCTGTGTAATCAGCACTCCTGTGGTAGTTAACGATCTAAAAAGGTTTGTTCTGAATGATGTGGGACAACAGCAATGTGCATAAGATGGCTTCTCTCAATCATAGTTTGCTCAGCCTGGTGCTTGTAAAAATATAGTGAGCTAAATGGCAGGGAGACGAACTGCTTCATTGAGGAGGTCTTTTATAAACAAAATTCTTTTCTGTGATGGATTTGACATCTAAAGTAAAAGAAGAACAACTGTTTCAGCTTAAAAAGCTGTGGTTAGATGTTGCAAAAATATCATATATTTATTTTGCAAGGAGCAGAACAGCAGGGCTGCATATTTGTACTTGCTTGCAGGCTAAAGAAGTAATACTGTTGGAAATAAAGATTTCTACCCAGTCACACCTCGGGAACATAATGAAGTAGCCTTGATATATTCATATTAGGGCCTACAAGGCACTCTGCTCTGGCAGTCATAGAAAAAACACCCTGTATATCCAGGATTCAGGTTAATCAAAGTCTGTGTTTTCTTTCTCGGTTTCTAATTTATTTGTGTGTTTTGAGGCTAGGAGAAGGGAATAACAGGCCAGTTTTTTGCATACATGTATAAAACAGTGCATTTTGTCAACTGCTGCTAAAATTTGCTAGCAGATTCTTAGATTGCTTGAAAACTCCTACATACACACAAGTACTTAATGTACTTTTTCAAGGAAGCCAGAAGTCATTTGCGCAGTACACAAGTAGTTAGTGACTATACCTGCCTACCTAATTCAACATAAAATGTTTTCTTGACCATATGATGTTCAAAAAGTCTGAGTTACTATTCCCTGCATATTCAGTATCAGCCTTTCACAATTTCTTAACACAATCTCTTAATGGTTTCTAGTAAAGAAGATGCCAGTGGCTACTAGGTGGTGCCAGATAGTTACAGAACACACTGATATGTTCCACAATATAGTTGCCATTTAAGTAAAAGGTTGCTAGGAAAAAAGTGAATGTCTGAGGGCTAGGGATTACTTTACTAAAATAATGTACAAAATGAGTTCTTTACTTCCCATGTGATGGGCCAGCCAGTCTATAGCAAGCAATTTATTATTTTTTTGTTGGGATGGTTTTTTGATGATTGTGAAGGAACAGACTTAACATCCAAAATAAAATATTAGTATCGAGTTTTGTGTGGTCAGCTTTTACATGAAGATTTGAACATTGAACAGGAAATGTTGCAAACCCTCTTTATCAAGTTTAGCATCGCAGATAAGATGCAAATTATATATTACCTTGTGTTTTTAGTATTTCAGATTCTGTTCTAAAAAGGTCATTTGATATTTCTTGTAATTGCAAGCCTGTAGTGTGATGTGAGGTCCTAAGAACTGTGACATCTCTTAATTTGTAGAGAAGTAAACATGTGAAAAATAGTGTGTGAAAAATAATAAGCTGTTAACCTAATGATGCAGCTAAAGCTAATGATATATTTAAAAATTATTGTTATTAATTTTTATTACTAGAAACCCATAGGCAGCACTTTTCTAAAATTGGAATTGATTTGCAAAGGATAAATCCTGATTAATAGTATTGTTTCTTTTGCATTAAATTTGTTTTACATTATGAATATGGGTCAGAATGTCCAGAGGGAAGGCTTTATGATGAGGCGTATTTTTGTAAGGTAAATTTACTGAGAGGCATATTGCTTTTGTTTTTAAAGCTATTTTATTCACTTAGCCACATTGCACTTCATTACAAATTCATATAGGGCATATGCATACCTATGGCACTGGTAAAACAATATTTGCTGATCTAAATCTTTACAAACTCTCATTTTTGTTATACATCAGCTGGTCTTCCCTTAAGTATGTTTACTCCTCCACACTTTCCTTGTGCAACAAAATAGCTCCTTAAAGGTGCAGCACTGAGATAATGGAAAGTAAGGTTCTTTGTTAACATGTGATGGACTGAGTTTACAACTCCTCGTAAGTACTCTTCTTCCAAATACTGTGTTGTTCTTCTGGTAAACAATGAGTGCTCTGTAAACATAGCTTTCTTTTCCCTCACCAGTCAAATTCTATAATCCATTTTTATAGCATTTTTGTAAGGCACTGCAAGGACTTTTGACAGCTTTGTAGGGCTGTTGTTTTATCATAGCAAAATTTTAACTTTTAGAATATTTGGAATCTTCTTGGATAACGCATTTCTCGTAGCTGAAAACTTCTTACTGAGTTTTTTTTCCCTTGGTGTTTATATATCTAAGTTATTGCTTTAAATGCTTTTGAAGAGAAGTTGCTGTATTGAAACAATTTTATACTCTTTGTTGTGGGTTTCTGGAGGGTTGTAATTTTGCATTCTGTGCTGAACTGAACTGCTCATTCTCTTCATTATTTTGCAAAGACCAACCTTCCAGGTTGTGAAGAATGTGGAACAGGGAGCTGAGCTATCTCTGCACAGGAGTCAGAGTGGGCTCAGCAGAGTTTAGTGGCTTGGACTTTGTTATAGCATTAGGAATTCAGAGTGTTTCAGTAGGAGTACAGTCATGGTAGCTGCTAAGTAGTGCTATTCCAAACCAAATAAAAACTACAGTGCTCAAGTGGGTTTTTTATATTACTGCACCTTTGACATAATCAATCTGTGACTCAGATAAATAGTCCATGAATAATTAAGATGTTTCCTATGTATCTGGTCATTCAAGGCTAGGTAGAACTGCCCTGTGTGTTTCTGCTAATGGCTGCCAGTTGCTATTCATGACCTCTGTAGATATATTGTCTTAAAAACATAGTCACTGCTAGCAGTTATATTTTGTAATGGCAACCCTCAGAGATTGCAGATATGACTGGCACCATGGAGCTTGACACTGAGTATTCCTGAAGAGAAGACCAGGATGACTGACCTTCAGGAAAAAGGGGCAACATGCAGCACAGACATAGGGTGTTTCTGGAGGCAGTAGGAATGCACAGTTATACATATGGGCATATTTCTACTTTCCAAATGGTTTCTGCTTAGGAAACTATGATTTTGTACAGTGTAGATTCCATCAGATTACAAATATATAAATTTCAGTCTACTTTTGAGTAGGAAAATCTGGATGTATGGTACACAGAGACATGTTATCCACTGATGTTTGTGGCCAGACTTTGCTGCGTGCTGTATGCTTTATGCAGGAAGTGCTGTTGCAGAACACTCACCAGGGAGGGGAGTTCTCTGGAGAATCCTCCTTGTTCTGTTTGCTTCTCTTTTCATGACTTAAACTCACAAAGCGAGGGTTTCAGTCATTAGAACAGAAAATAACATAAAACAGAATGGGACTGAGCTCAGGGTGACAAGAGCACTTGTCTCTGAAGCAAGCATATGCATTTTTCAGGTATTTAGGTTTTTGACCAGGCTAAGTTCCTAATTGACCCCTTCTTCCAGTTAACACAATTGTGGTTTGTAAAAATCTGAGCAAAGAGGCTAGTTTTTCCTAGGAAATTTATAACAATTTACGTGACATGCTAACCATCTCAAAAAGTTTTACATCGAGTGCTGCCCTTCCCAAGGTGTCTTTTGATAGTGAATCTGTGTCAATTACCCAGGTAATGTTTTGCAAGAAAAGAAATTTAGGAGTATGCCCCATTTGTGTCCCAACTGTTTGGTGGGAAGTTCAGTGATAGTATTTAGAATACATAATGAAGGGCAGTCAGAGCAAGCCCTTGGCAAACAGGGACAAAGGGCTCAAAGATTTATTACTTCCACTGTCAAATAATGTCCTTTACTCAGTATGACCAACTTGATGGCAAATCTCAGCAGGTGGAAGGTTTTGCCTGTGAAGGGATGACTACAGCCACGTAGTGGCTGTGGTGCCAGGATGAGAGCAGTGGCAAGTGAACACATTTTACACCTGAAATAAATCACTGATATTTGCCAGGCACACTCAAGAGTGTGGATTTTACACATTCTGGAGCAGGATTTTACAGAGAAGCTCATTGGAGTTACTATCCTGGGAACAACTTTTCTCTGATAAAACTGCCTCTGTCAGGAGCTGGATTGTGTTTTCTTCTGCCAACTCTCATGTCCTGAAGTGAATTGCTTTGCCTCAGTGTTTCCCGGGGAGATTTTAATTTTTATCTCTGACCTTGTGCAGTACTCGATTTACGAGTACTTTTATGCAAATGTAAATTCTTTGTATGCTTAAGAAGTTGATACTTCAGTCATTTAGAGTCCTGTATTGCTTCTCCATGCTCTCATTGTGTGTCTGCTGGTGCAGAAGTAGACGTGCCCTTTTTTGTCAAATGCTCCCAATAGCTTTGGTATTGAAAGGGCTGCCATTCAGCTGCTGGTTCAGACTTTTGGGGAGCGGCTTGCTCTCTCCTGACTGCTGTGGTATTAGGGCTCAGCAGGGTAAATGGAGCTGCTTGTCTTTTATATAGGTAAGTAATGAATTAAGTCCTAGTACTACACCAGTCAAGAAAGCCCAAAGCAGCTGCTTTTACCATCCTGTGTCTGTATAGCCATATGGTACACATAAACTGTAATGTTGTGTTCAAAGTCATTAATGCTTCTCCTAATATTCTGAACTGGTTTTTGTTGCTAAAAATCAGCTAAACTTGAGAATAAAAACAAGTGTTTTAAATGGAAATGAAAACCTTTTCTTATATTTTTACGATGCAGGTAAGACAAAATAATTATTGCTAGAGTGACTGCTTGCATTTGAAATAAATTTATACATATTATTTTAAAAAAATCTAGTTAACTTTAAAATATGTAAGTTTTCTTGTCATTTAGGGTTCTGTGAAGCTGATCATCAAGAGGGTTGCAAATCATTGGCGGTTTCTATTTTCAGAGTTCCACATCCCAGAGTAATTTGCTTTAATTTCACCCAATTTAACCTATACTTCACACCATCACCATTCAGCTTTAATAGCTATGTTCTATGCATAAGAAAAGCAGATAAATGTCCACAATTAGACTGCAAGTGATTACAACTAGTTAGGGCTTTATGAAGACAAAACTTAAGGGGCTGTAGCACAAAACAAAGCCACAAAAGATGTCTAAAAAATTCTTTCTTCAGAAGTCAAGGTTTACTACAACGTTTTATTTAATGTTTTTTGTTGATTTTGCTTATGATTTTGCTTATGTTGAAGAGGTAGGCAGGTGCATCTTCTTCAACTGAAAATTACTCTGCTTAAAGAATATTGGGTTTGTGTTACAGGTGATTAATTTCACTTGAAATTAGCTTGTAAGGGAAAACATGCTAAACCTACTTTATTTTTGGTTCTTTGTTAACATGTGCTTTGTTTAAGAAGCTGTAAAAATGTTGATTCTGATGGTAGTATTTTCTCCTTCTAATAATAAATATGCATAGTAAAATGTACTATCATCAAAGTTTAGTACATTCTGTATTGTTAAATATACCTGTACCTCAGTCAGAAATAGCAGTATCTTTTACAGTTTAAATCTTTGGAATACTGATGATAGCATGTCAAGCCAGTCTAAGTATAGATATTAATTATAATTTTTTTTTTACACTTCTAGTCTTGTTTTTTTGTAGCTCAAAGAAATACCCTACTTGCAGCTTCCCACTCAAGCTGCTGTATTTTAGTTTGTTTTGTTCTGTCCCCCATTCCCACAGTGAGTGGCCAGATAGATATTATTGCTCATTTGTGTCAGGGCTTGGACCGGGGGTGTGTGTGTACCGTGATGTGACGTGCCCGGCTGTGCCGAGCAGCTCCCTTTGATAGCACTCATTGAATGTATGTGCAGAGGAAGTGCAAGTACCAATTATTCTCCAGCTCTGGTTTGTGCTGGTGTTATTAAACATTCCCTTATAGTTTATTGACAAAAAATGCTGATCATTACCCTAAATACCAATGGGAGTTTCAGCTTGTGATGCAGTTCAGATTCTGATCAAATTGTAAATGTCCCCCTTAATTGCAGCATAACATGTACAAATACACTGCTTACCTTTAGTAAATGAATGCAAGATGCCAGAATGCCATTATGTGAAGCTTTAGTGTTAGCCAAATGTTTGGTTACATTTTAGTTTAAGGGTAAGGATAATTAGAGAAATGAAGCGACTGGTATATAAAAGAGAAATTAATCTTGAAGATAATAATTAATTTCCATAATTGCAATTAGGAGCAGAATAAGATAAGTTTAGGAGTAGTATTTTGATTTGGATTTTAGCATCTCAGTGGCAGCTTGGGGCAGCTAGAAACAGTAAGGTCTAGGCTATAGGCAGCTTCTTCGTTTTTATGTCGAACTAGTTTTATATGCTATATCATAAAACTTTCAGTCCAATCAGCAACTACATTTAAATACTGCAAATTGTGGCAGCAAAACAATAATTCTGCTGATTAGCCCCTTTCCATTTCTTGTAAGTGAACTGTTTATGCTGTTGAGTACCTTTTGAAAAAAGAAAAAGCCAAAACAGCCTTGATTAGTCAAGGAGTAATTGGATGACTTGATTTTAGCAAGAGAATGAATTGGTTGATGATAGCCTGTAACTAAGTGTAGTGGTTCTGTTCAGATGAATACATAACATACAGTCATCAGATCTTGACAGGTATAACATAAGCAATGCAAAAATTTCTGGAGGCTGAGAGGTAAATTTTGTCAAAGGAAGTTTGAAGCTGATTTTTGAAAGAAATGGGAAGAAATGTGCATGCCATTAGATGATACCATTTAAAAGTGACATTCGTTATGGCTGTCCTGTATACATATTTATGTGCTCTTAGTTTTGCTTGTCAAGAACAAATCTAGACTGTGTGTCCTGGCTGCCATCAAGACCTTACAAACTGACAGTTCCTGCACTTCCACAGGAAAAAAACATAATCAAGTTGCACATCTTCTCCATTCGTTTTGTTTTCTGCATTTTTAAGCCAATAATTTGAAAGAAATGTGCACAACCAGCTATTGCTGCATTATATCTTTAATGCCACTTAAAAACATATATTTGAAACACCCCAGATAAAGTGCTCAGCTAAAGATAAACCCTTCCCCAAAACTGAAGAATATTTCAAGTCTGAACCTAAGGACAAGAGAAGAGGGAGCTGGGTGTGGCAGTGGTAATTTCCAAGCTCCTTACTTCTAGTAATTTCAGCTTATATCATTATTTTGAGGCTGGTAGCTGGCAAAAATGAATCCTGCTCCAGTATTATGCTTTACCACTTTCCTGTCCAAATACTTGTCTTGTTTTAATAGCAGTATCTGGATACTGCTAAAACATTAAGGGAATTTACCACAGCAGATTTTCACTTGCAGTGAGCCTGATGTTTTTAACTCTGTAATCTTTGCTCTTGTACACTAAAGGAAGTGACAGGGTTTTTAAAGGTAGAGTGCAAATCCATCAGGATGTTATGGGAGATTATTTGAGAAAAAGCTTTTATATATAGGATACTTAAAATAAGAAACATGGTTTCTGTTCAACTTCCTTTTGACAAACTTCTGATAAAATTATAGTTTACCTCTGCTAGGATATGCAAGAGAGATACCTGAGAAGTTGTAATGATTTTTTAAAGTAATTAAATTACTAATTAGAGTTTCCCAGTTGACCTTCCTGTTACTGCTGTGTGATTAGCTTGGCTGTTGACAAACACATGGTTCCTTGGGGAGATTCTTGAGTAAGTCTATTTTATCTATGTATTTTTTTGCCCATATGGCAGATTGATTCCTTTTTCCTCTTACAGTAGTATGCCATAGTTTCCTGCAGTAGAAAGAAGGCAGTTTTGGAGCACAGGCACGATAACTCAAGGAAGAAGTCAAAAGGAAGGTGGTGTGCTTTGGGGTAATGTTTGAGAAATGCTGAGGCCCCTTATGTTTTAAAAGCAAATGCATTGGTGAAGATGTGGGAAGTACAATGGATTTTTATTTTATTCATTGGAGAAGGTCATTGTCCGTAGGTTATACTGTCTTGAGAACACAGTGGTGTGACTAGTTTTGGAGATGTTAATTGTAAATATGCTTTTTAAGTAGTGTTATTTTAAAATAAATAAAGTAGTTAGATCGATTTGTTGTTTGTTGAACTTCCAAAATATCATAACAGCTTTTTAAAGATGAATTTTTTAGCACAACTTTGAAAAAATTAATTTCTTAATGAAAACTTGAGATGCTAGACCACAGAGCTCAGCTGCCTGTATCCTGCAGGTGTGCATGTACTACAGAGGACATTGTGTGAACAAGTTGCTAACCTTGTAAACCTCCCTCCTATTTACAGACATTGAGGCCTCATTATGTCAGTAAGAAGACAGACATGGTTTGTTTGAGGTTCACAAAATTTAAACACACCTCTTCGTCAGTGTGGGCTTTACCTCTGACACGTGGCCATGTTTGCAGTCTGTGCTGTTTTACAGCCATCCCATTCTAGTCCTTTGCTTCCTCATCTGGATGCCCTGTTAGTATAATTTTGGGGAACCTTTGCTCCCTCATTTTTCTGCCAAGCTCTCCCAAGCTATATTCAGCTTGAGATCAAAATAAGACTACCAAATGTCTGTTTTCCTTTCCCCCAATATTTTTCTCATAGATTCTGTTGTAATGAGAGAGCAGCATCAGATAAACTAATATGAGGATTTTTTTGTCAATGTTTGTTTTTCATTTTTCTTCTTCAATGTCCATAAACAAACTGATTTTGGGGTTTTTTTGCCTGATACCCAAGGCAGTCTTACCTGGTCCTTCAGAAAAACAAAATTCTCATTTGTTTGCTGTCATCTTCTATCTCAAGACTCACCTCCCATTTTCCCTGCTTCCAGTTCAGCAGTTTTTTGTTCATCAGACTGTTTTTCTACATAGTGCACCATACCAGCTACTAGTCTGGTGCTACTCAGTGTTCCTAGCCTGTGTCCACCTTGTGCATCATGTTCATTGTACAGCTATTGCATTATCTTTACCTTTAACTGGACAGTGATGGGATTCTTAGTACTCCAGTTGTTGTACTTTAAAATAAAGCCTTGTTTCTGTTTTGCTGCTCTGTGTGCTGCAGGGAAGGTGGGTCTATCATATCATCTTCCCTAACAAAAGAGAGGTAAAGGCCTTGCTTGACAGAGGAATTTCACACAAAGGCAGAAAGACAAAGTAATAAATAGCAAAATGCTATTAACAATCTGTTACAGGTAGGGTTTGTAGATTGAGATTATGGTTCTTATTTTCATCATTGAAACTTGTAAATAATATGCACATTTTCTTGTTTAACTTATTTATAAACTCAGTTTTGCAACTCCATTTTTTCCTACTACTTTGCATTTTTATATAGGCAGTTTCTAAAATCAGGTACTGAGTAAAACATTTTTCTAGTAGTTTAACTGCTAGTTTCTCACATCTGTACTTTTTCCAAGAGATCTTATCTCTTGCCCAAAGCCTAATTCCTAACGTTCCCACCAGTTCTGGCTTGCTATGTCTGCATGCAGCTCTGCAGACTGGAATTGAATTCCCTACAGTGCTCAGTGGGATTTGTAGCAGACCATCACTACAGAGCAGGCTGGAGGCTGGCATAATAGATTGTTCAGGGTACATCCCACATGGATATTGAGACAAAGTTAAAAACTAAGGCTCTTCCATCCGAGTGGTGTCACTCTGCCTTTTCCTTCCCTTCTTCTTGAGTCTCCCTCATCCCTGAGGGAGTATCCCTGTCGTGTCTCTAGCTAGGCTGTTGGTCAGAGTGTGATCTGGTTTAGGTTGATGGCTGAAGCTGACATAGAAACTCTGATCAAGAGATTCACAAAAAGAGCTCAGTGTCTTGTTGCCTTGAAAAATCTCTCATTTGTACTAAGATGTGGACATTACTGCCAGTTTGGTCTTCTGTGTGTAAAAAAATATCTTAAAGCTATCACTTTCGTATGGACTGTGTCTGTCTAAATGGGAATTCCTCCAAATGTAAAATTGGAAATTTAAACTTAAAATCCATGCCTTTAATGGAATATACAACTACTGTTCATTCATTCCATGAGGAGAGTCAAGCAACCCAGTGAGGAGGAAAGAAGGGTAAATTGTTGCCTCTAGTGGGAAATCACCAGCTCAGTAAGAGGGGCTTTTTATGCAAGCAAGCAACCGCCTGTGCCAGACACAGATCTCTTGTCCTCCTGTTGCCTGAGTGAACTGCAGGATGGCTGCTGACACAGGCATGATGGAAGAAGGAGACTTGAAGAAAACTCTGGCAGAACATTGAAGGGACCATGGGTTAAAGGCTTTAGTGGGCTGAGAAGAGAATGAAGGTGAAGCTATAGAGTCACTTTTGTAGGGGTGGGAATACACTGAATTAATTGGGTTTGAATGAATAAAGAACATTTTTTTTTGTGAAAAGGAATGGGAAGATGTGAAGAAATGAAGCTGTTGTTGAAGAAAAAAGAAAAATATAACTAATATATAAGCTGTGTTTTATTGTTGCTAATTCACCTTACACTTGCTTTTTCAAATAAACTTCTTCCTTAAGACCAAAACAAACTGTTTATTTTACTTTTTATTTTTGTGTTCTAAATGTAAGATCTTCATGGTCATGCAGCTTTTCCCCTGACTTAACAGTGTGGGGATTTTTGTTGCTTTTTAAACCCATGGACACTAGATGCAGAAGGATGTGAGAAGATATTATTTACATGGTCATGGAGGCTTTTTTTCTTGATATAAGGAAGAAAGTTGAACTTTTAGTGAATGAATGCAACGTATCTGTTGAGAAGGCTGAGGCAAGTAGACTTTTTGTTGGTCTGTGTGGTGACATCTTCCTGCTTCTACCCTTTTTATTCAATATTTTCCTTGTAAATTAGAACAGAGTAGTTAAGCTGTTCTCTAATATTTGCTCATCTGAACAGCCTACATCCCATTCTGTCAGGTGTGCAAGTAAGGATTTATGGAAGACAAGGGCTATGGGATCTCTTCCTTGATTGCCTGGCACTGGTATAGATTAGTGTGGAGTGTTTCCATTTAACAGAGCAGCCTGAGCCTGTTCTCCCATCATGGCCAGCATCAGGATCTGTTGCTGAGGCAATTCTACTTGTACCCAGCGAGTTCACTGATCAGCTTTGGAGAGTAACAGTTAATGAGAGAGGAGGGAACTTCTGGTAACCACTATTTGAAAGGCTATTCATAAGTTTATGTAAAAATGGTTTTGATATTTGACTATGAACAACCTTTTAAACCTGTGTTCCATGTGCGTTGGTGTAGGAGCTTTGTTGCTAAAATCTTGGTTTACAGTAAGTTTAAACAAAAGATGAAGTTTAAGGTGTTCATGATGACAAAGAACCCCCACAACTTTCTGTATATCAATTAAGGAATTGTTTATTGTTTACCCTGTTTCTTATGTTTTTCAGTACAAGAAACATCTTGAATTTTTTTCCTATGTAAGAAATAAGTTTTAACTTTGGTGATGTTCAAGAAACATTCTTTTCATGGTTGATTTCTCATGCATATCTTTAATATTACAGGTTAGGCATGCAAATACTCTGAAAATTGATCCAGGAAGAATTAATAAACTCTTTTTATCTGTTAATATTTTTATTTTTAAAGCATGTATTGGTTTTTTGGGGGGAGTAGGATTTTTTTTAAGTGATGCTGCTTATCTGATAATTTCAATCCTAGTTGAATTATGTTGCCAGATTGTCATCAGAAGGGCATGAAGTCAGCACACATGCGTCAGTAATATCTGGTTGTTTTAACCTTATGTTTCCAGTTGGCAATTTGAAATTATGGCTTCAACTGCACTTTAAATATGTGATAATAGCATGTGTTTCTAATAAGGGCCAGCACCATTTTGTTCAGATACTGTGAATGGTTGTCACTCATATATGACAAATGCACCTTCATCTGCTTCTTTGATGGCCCCCTAAAAACCATACCCTCAAATCAGGCCGATGAAATTAGCTGCTGTGTAAATTGTGTGTCTGAGTGGTTCATTATCTAATCACCGTCAGAACCACAGTGATAAAGTAGATTGAAACAGGGACGAGGTCTGCCAGATGATTTCAGGCCTTTTTTTCTAAGCCCTGTTTCCCTTGGAAACACTAAGAGTCATTCAGAACTTCAGAATTCTTTGTCTAGAACTTCTTCATTTCTTAATGCATGAAATTGGGCAGCCAGTGAGGTCTGCCAAGGTGATTTGAAAGGTTTTCTCTCCATCATTCTTGTAATCATTACTGTGTATTAAAATGTTCCACGATGTTCAGTTTAGCTACTGTGTTTGCTACTTCTGGGTTAGATATTGTAAAACACACCAGCCATTTTCAGGAAACTGCTCCAGCCTATTTCTTTGTAGGAGAAACTCTTAAATGCTCTAAGTCCTGTCCTGAAATGGCTAAGTGCTGTGCTTTGAGTATACAGAGAGGGAGCTTTGGATCCTGGAGTTGATGTGTAAATTAACATACTAAACCAGTATGAGATAAAACATTGCACAGGACACTTGTACATGGGTGGCTTTTCAATTTCAAACTTTCTTGACTCATTATAGCATGTTCTAAATACATATTTCTTGTCTTTTTAGCTTAATAGGTAATTTAAATGTTGTTTTGTTTTAGGAGCATTTGAAGATGATGATATCACTCATGTTGAAGGAAGTGTAGATCCTGTTCGTGACATCGAAATTATACATGAAGAACTTAGACTGAAGGATGAGGAGTTGATCATGCAGAGCATAGATAAGCTTGAAAAAGTAGCTGTAAGAGGAGGAGACAAGAAATTAAAACCTGAATATGTAAGTACATGACCTATAAAAGTAAATCATTAAGTCTTGTCAGCATTGAATTGAAATATTTGTATTGTTGGGTTTTCTTATTGATCCCACATATGTAATACAAAACTCTACTACTATTTTTATATCTATTTTAAAGTAATTATTATGAGTTGAAAAAATACTAGAATGACTGGCTGTGCTGTCAGTTTAAGATTTCATAGATGTAGCTAATTGTAACTTTTGAAATTCAGCTGTTATTTTCTTGCTGATACAGCTTTGTATGTGAATTGCCAATCCTTTGTCAAATCTACATCAATGTCTAAGTTGTAATTCAGAGTTACTTCTGACTTATTCCTGCTGTTAAGTTCTAGTATTATGTTGATATTAGTATTCCTGTAGCCAGCAAGTGAATGTATTTTTTTTGTGATTGCACTTTGTGTCTTTTAGTGCATGTTAAATTAAGACTGCTAGTTGAAAATAATTTTAGAATGTTGTTGTGGAAATCTGCTTAAATGAGCTCAATTATCACAGGGTAGTAGTGATGTTTCTTTGTAAATTAGTAATGTATAATAATTATCAACTTCCAAGTATATTTTTTGCAAATGGTTGCTTTACTGCTACTTGTCTTTTGAGTCCCCTATACTTTGCCAATAGTCATTCATTTTTCTTTGTCATTAGTATTCTATAAATATTTCAGGTGGTATATAAAATGCATTTTCTAATTATTACAACAGTTTATCAGAGTGGAAATAGATTATTTATGTCTAGCAAGTAATATTAAGAAGATACTGTTTTCTCGGATGGATTTTTTGATAGCAAGTAGTAAGAAAAACATTGTTATATTGGTGCTGCCAGGTTAATTTATTAATATTGAAGTGCACTGAAATTTGTTGACCCTGCCTAGTGTCTGGAAACAGACAGGAGCTGAAAGTGAGCATCCCCCTCCAAAATATTCTGCTCCATGATCCAGTGTTAAAAAGCACTTCTGTGGTAGCTTCTGTTGGTGAAGAACTAGTCTTCATCTGGCATGAAAACTGTTTTATTTCTTGATTCGTCTAGGCCAGAAAAAATAGCTATTGTTGGAAGATTTAAAGGCTTTATGTAAGCCCAGAGAGAGAAAACCTTCATTTAAGAACCTTCATTTCAGGTCTTATCTGTCATGTGAACCCAGCCCTGAGTACATGTGGGCAGCGATTTTTATCTTTCACAAAAGGTTTCACATGCTTAGACGAACAGTGCAGTTTATGCCTGCAGTTTCAAATAGCATCCACACAGTATTTCACCTTTTAATTCATGTTAAAGAAAGGGGCAAGCAAAAATCCTGTCCGTAGCGAATTCAAAGTTCATCCTAAAGCTAAATTTCACATTGGTATGACAGGATGAAAATGAGGAGTGCTGTGATGCTGTTCTGCCCAGCCTCGTGCTCTTCTCACTCACTTTGTTGTGTGGCTGTCTTTGGAAACAGCTTTTCTCAGCTCCTTGTGATGGAACATTCCTATCTAGTTTTTGAGTGTACCTCTGTGGATGCTTTGAGTATTTTATATCACCATGTATGTTCTTCATGTGTGAAGGAAGAAGTTGGCACTTTTGTGATTACAAAGAATCATAACTGAAGTGTGTTTTAAGTAGAATTTGTAATAGTGATTGTGTAACTTAATGGGTGGTAGGTACAGTTATGATTGTATGGCAGGAGTTGTTCTTTGTAATTTTTTGACTACAGGAAGTTGGTATGTCTTTGAAAACAGAAAATATCAGATTATCCTCAAATTAAGGGAGACAGTAAATAAAAAACCTCAAATCTAGAAATGCAATTTAGATTAATTAAAGAAAAATTTCAAATCTTTAATAATAATCTTTTTTTACCCAGCTTCAGTTTCTCATCCATTTCATTGCCTCCTCCTTCAGTCTCCTTACCATTACTTCATCTGTAGTTCACCTGTCAAAATGACTTTGTCACCTTGTATTTGTAACATACACTTCCTGTCATTTGTTGTGTTTCCTTAATCCTGTTTTTATGAACACATGCACAGAAAAGATCAGGGTCTTGACGTCCTGTTGCTCTGCCCGTTCTGTTCCCAATAATAGCTGTTACACATGACCAGTCTCAGCTGAGTTTGTCAACAGCAATAGAGGTTTCAAAGGCTTGAAATTCCTTTGTTTCATGGGAAGGGGTGGCTGAACAGAGTGGGGAGGCACAAATTAATGCTTCCCTTGAGACAAAGGCTGCATGGAGGAACTATAGTCACTAGGGAATCTCTTCAAGGAAATGGGGGGCATAATGCCTCTGAATCTTGCTGATCTTGGACCTTCTTGCCTCTCTTCCCTGTGACTTGCATGCTTGAATTGTTATGTATATACACTAGACTTCATAAAATGGACTTTTTTGGTGAAGGCCTGTGAAAGCTCCTTTCTTCTCCTGGTAAATCAATCCTTAGGTCCAGTTATGCGGGTTCCAGAAGCAGGTTTGTGTAGCTGTAAGACTGTAACAGCAGCTCTTGGGCATTTCTGGCCACTACTGGGCTTCAGATGTACATCCACTGGGTTGGGAGGCACTCCTGTACAGTTTGCTTTGCCTCTTTTCCTTTCATGTTTTGGCTTGCACACAAGGCCTGTGGTTGCATTATATATAACATACCGTAGTACACTATAGCAGGATTGACTATGCAGTAAATGATTTACAGGTCTAGGAGGGAAACCATGTGGGATTAGTGAAAAAAGCAGTTAAAGATTATTCCATCTTCCTAAAGGGATAGCCAGATGTTAGGAGTATATTTTGGCAGTTTGGTCAGTCTGCACTTCCCCAGTCCATTGCACTCTGCATTTAGCTTGTCTGTCACAGGGAGAGTTCCCTGTCCAGCACAATTTGTAATGTTTCCATGCACTTGCAGCTACTGTTCAAGGCTTGCTTTTTCTAGTGCAAAAGAAAAAAAATTATGAAGAGACAGTATGGCCTGAAATGAATACTTTTTTCCAAACAGGTTGTCTTCAAAAAAATAGAGGATGGGACAGGACTGGGAGACAACTCCTCAAGATTTGCCTTTTAAAATTATTTGCCAGTATAATACACAGCCATTGCTAATATTCTATTCCTAGGAATATTCTTCTTCTGTAGCAGAGATGTGGAACAAACAGCTCTTGTCTTTGCACCAAGTGTTCCCAGTCATTTTTCCTTTCAGGAAAACCGGGAGGTTATGAAGGAAAAGACTTGATATTCATAGATTGTTTTGGTTTTGTTTTTAAGCACTATGTTAAAATTTTAGTATCTCTCTTTTTTATTGTTTTCTTTCCCCCATTCCTTTTGGAACAATTCAAGGTGAAGATGCTTGAGAATGTCTCAAGAATTTCAACTGGTTGAGAGTTATAGAAGTCATTTGTCTCGTTTTATAAATACGAATTGTCTGCTTTAGAAGATTTGCTTCATCAATAAGCCACCACGATTGTAACTTGGTAGTCTGAAATCTCCAAAAGGTTTAGGAGGAGAAAAAAAAATTGACACTATTTATCAGTCAGCAAGACTTAAATCTGAGATTTGTACTTGATTGCCTGCATTTTGCATGGTGTTATAACTTGTTAATTATCATTTTTCCTCTGTGAAAGCCTACATTGCCTACAGGTGGTAAATTTACCTTTGTGCAGTGACCTGGCTTGGCAGTTAAGTAGTGTTAACTGTTTGTCCTGTCTCTCAGAGAATTGATCCCCTGTCAGCAGAAATAAAATAGCTGACTGTTGTTAAGGAGCTATCAATAAAATCATTTTCAAGTTCTACTTAAAAATCAGTGGCACAATATGATCCAAGATCACCAACACGTAATGTTGACATAAGCTTGGAATAGCTTCCTTTGCACGTGTATTGTCTGTTTTGCAAGTATTCCCACTGCCTTCTCAGAAATGACTGTTTACTGTTATTAAGGGTACTAGTCTTTCAGACTTTATATACCTTTAAATATTATTTTGGCTATAACCTTCTAAAGAGATATTATAGAATAAAAATACTCCTGTTATTTGCATGTATTAAAACAGTGCAGGTATAATTTCAGAAAGCAGTCAGAGTACTTTTATATTTAAAATCTGTCTGATGATGGTATATGCAGAGACATTAGATAGATATTGAGTTAAACTTTATTATTAGCTTATTATTGATCTGTCATTTTGAATAGCAGAGGATTTCCAAGTAAAATTCAGATATGTATGACTTTATAAATCAGAATGTACAAATGATAAAATTAATCTTAAAAAATATTTTTTAATTGGTGGGATTTTTCAGTCCTGGAGACAAGTCTCTAAGTTAATACCATCTAATACAGTGAAGTGAACAATATTTCAGGATTCTCTTCCAATGTCCTTCCAGCCTGATTCAGTTCTAGTCCTTAGAAATTGACAGCTCTGCAGCAGATAGCTATTCCTTGAGCCCTTTGTCGATGCCCAAAATCTTGAATTCCAGCACAGAAGAATTCTTATGTTAACAGTATTGAGATCTACTTATCTGACTACAAGGCTGTTGTTTATAGTTGAAGTGATGCAGATTATTGATGTTAGTGACATGAAGACACAATCTTTAGGTCAGAATCAGTGTGCACAGTGTTTGACCTTCCAATTCTCTGTTGAAAGGCGGCTTCTGCAGTAGATCAGGATCAGCATTCACTGGATTTGAACTTCCAGTGTTGGGTTGAATGGGATGCTTTCACCAGTCTCCATTGTAAAGTCTGTCATTTTAAAAGTAAGATTAATTTATCAAATCAAGCACATTTTTTAACAGGAAAAGCAATTGCAGTTATGGAAAGAGCAGTTAGAGACTCCTTTTTTGTATAATGGTATGAGAACCACCATAGTGCCTATTCAGCTTAAAAGAAAGGCATCAAGCTTTGTTTTGTTACTGTGATGGACAATGATCTAATAATGAACACTTACACTCAGCCTATGGCCATTGTGTTTGTCAGCATATATGTACTATGAAGAGTAAAGCAAAATATTCCTAATGGTGGTTTAAGTAGCTTTAATCCCTTCCATTCTCCTCCCTTACATTTAATGTCTTGGTCCTGTCCTGAGAGTATAGTAACTGTTTGAAAGATGTTCTTTTGTTCATCATTTGTTGTTAAAATCACCAGTATGGTATGGGGGATACTTCACATACAGCAAAGAGCTGGTAGATTCAGTTTGTTCTCATTACCAATATATACTGGATGAAAACCTTTCCTTCCTGCAATATTCTGATGAATGGGATGTGCCAAGCAGAATTTGCTGACCTCTTGCTGCAAGCACTTGCCAGAGTTCTCACGGATGGATGAACTCTTATTTCCTCTAACTGATGATGTCAGTTGGGAATGTTCACCTTTCTTTCATTCCAAGTTGAAGATAAATACAGTCATGAATTGTATAAATTTTTTTTTGCCAGTTTCTTTGGTCTCCTTGTGTGAGGAGAGTTTGAGAGGCCAGTTTGTTCCACAGGAGAGGGAAAGAAAGGAGCAGTGTACACATGCACTGTTGACATACTCTCTGCTGATGGCTTTTACAATTGCTAACTTAAATCATAGGGAATCAAGAAAATATTTATATTCTTAATGCACATAATTATGCCTAAAATCTTGAGTGGACCATTTACTGTGCTTAATGTGGTATTTAGAGGAAATTAAAGTTCATTCTGGAGAACATTTTGAATGTAGCATGGCAGATGTTTGTGAATTGATTGGTAGTAAAGCCTGACTTAAAAATACATAATGTGTAAACACACATTTGGATTTTTTTGGTATTATCAGTAGACAGAGAGAAGTCAGTGCTTAAATACTTTCTGTCAAGGCTGATCTTTCCTGTGTAGATTTGACAAGTAGCTTAAAGTAATTAATTTTGTAAATCATACCTCCCTTGGTATGTCTAGATCTAAGTAATTTTAAACTGTATGTGCCAAAATAACACTATATAAAAATAACTGTATTCTGAAAAAGACACACCTTTTTCATTCAGCTTAATTCACACAAATCTACAACAAATGCATTCACACATGGATTTAGTTGAAAATTTTTGTGATTGGCTAATGGAATAAGGAAAGTTAAATGAAACTCTGTGAAAGATATTTCATTTTACTTTTCAGTGCAATTGCCCTGTTCTGAATTTCTGAACTGCTGGAAATAATCACTTGTAGATGGACTGCTTTCTTTATTCTTGCTTGCTTTTTTTCTTTGAGAAGCAACACGTGACTGAATTGTTTCATGTATAATGCTGTACACCCCACAAGGATGACCCACACAGGAGAATTTGGGGATTATTAACAGGAATTACATTGCTTGGAATGCCTGTAGGATGTTTTGGGTGAAAGTGCTTTTTGTGGTTCATAAACATTATTGGCATCTAGTTCTAAGTAAATCTTACATCGTGTACAGCTTGTACTGGCTCTGTGAGAAGGTATTAAATAGAAGGAAGGATAATACACTTGTCCTAAATCCATTACTTGGCCCATTGTATTTTTATTAAAGTCAGTGAGCAAGGGAATTGTAAGAGATTAGACATTGTTTTGTACCACAGAGGAGCTCATTGTCACTCCAGTTGGTGCAGTACCTGGCTTGTTCTCTTTCCTGCACCCAGCTGCTACAGCTTATTTAAGCACTGATGAAAAAACATGATCTAGCCTTTTCTTTAAATTGCCAAATTTGTCTTAATTGTCCTTTAAAATACCATTGTTTTTAAACAGTGTTTTTAGAATACATTCTTACCATGTCACTTCATCCTCAATCTTCTAAATTGCCACAAAAACTCCAGGAAGAGCAGACAGCTGAGGCTCTGCACAAGAGAAGTGAAAAGATTTCCAAGGAAAGCCGTGAATAGAAGGACTGTGGGCTCGGTGCACTCATCCACCTCATGTGTACTCAGTAAACTGCTCTTGGTGCAGCACAGTTAAAGTAGCTATGAGTACCTCAAATAGCATTGCTCTCCAGCTGTATCTGAAAAACCATTTTGAAATTTTGAAGGTCAGATGGAATAATGATTATCTGGTTTGATCCCTTGCATATCCCAACTTAATTCTTACAGCTGTGGTTAAAATGGAATGTATGTCTTAGAGGAAAAAAATCAACCTTTATTAAGGTATTTTCAGGCTAGAGTTAAATTATTTTAACTTGTATTAGATATGCCAGTAATTAATTATCTTTACTGTATAGAAATAAGAGACAATTTTAGTCAATGTTTGTCAGGCTTTAGCAGTCATTTGATTTCTCTATGCTAGTGTGAAAAACCCTGCATATGTGACATTTTTGTTTTATATATATATATGCGATAAGAATAAAAGCTTAGAATTTAAGAACACCAAATCTTCATGCATAAGCACATTCTCAAAACCTCTGGTTTTTTCTCCAGTTTTTCATCATTTCAGCAGAGATAAGTGTAAAATTATTCCTGTTGGACACTAGGCTATTTATATACTCCAGGATTGCATTATTCTTCTAGTTACAGTACAGTTCATTTGCTTGTGACCCTCCAGGCTTCTCAGCCACTCTTGCAAGAGGGAAGTGCTGTGTTGGTAAATACTGTATCCACCCTTCCTTTGCCCCTCCCCAACAGTGTATGAACTTCAGGGTTTTGTATTCAAAAGCATGGTTTGCTTTTTTAGAGCTGTGGGGCGGTTCTGGTTCCTACCTAGTTCCCAGTGTTTGTAAGTTACTGTTCCCAGAATGTGTGTATCATTAACATGGCCTTTTTTGCCTGTTGAAAGATGGCAACCAGGGAGAGGCAAAGAATTTGTTTGGAGTAGCATCAGAAACACACACATTGAGGTTTTTATTTAAGTTGTATTCTGAGACCTACTGGGTAGGTGGTGTTGACTTTATTTAGTATATGCAGTGATTTATTAAAGAAACACCTTCTGCCACTGAGCCAGATTCTTTAGGGAAGTCAGAATAGGTTATTTATGCACTACCATCTTCATTACTGATATGCAAAGGTGTTGGACTTTGGAATGAAGTGAGAGGAGCTAACTAAGAGCTACAGATAATGTTTTAGGTACTCCTTGTAGCTTTTCCTAGTGGCAGAGAAGTGTAAATAATAGAATTTTAGACAATGGAAACATTTTAATAAAAAGTGCTTTTGAAGCTTTTACAGGGAGATGGTAAGTTTTTACATCTTGGAAGTTTTGAAGGGAATGAATAAGATACTGAAAAACACTGCATATGTCCCTTGGTGGGGGAAAAAAACCTTACTGTACTCACAGTTACTCTGTACTAGTGGAGACTTTTGCACTGCCTGCAGGATCACAGGGAATTCACTTGCACTTTGAAGTGTGAAGTGATAATCCTCACAACTGCTTATTTCTTTATTAAACTTACGGAAGTTAATTACATGCCCTGGTAATTTACAACAAAAAAAATCACAATTCTCTGATGCCAAGTAGGCAAGTGGGTTTCCAAGCTTCAGTTTAGTCCCTCATGCTGTAAGAAGAATTTGGCATTGGCACACATTATTACTATCATTCATCCAGAAAGTCTATTAATGTATGCACATTTTTCTGCACAGTAGTGTTTCATGAGTAGGTCTTGGTAAATCTGCTATATGCAATTTACATGTATTTCATTATTTTATTCTGCTGGACTTACTGTTAATGTCCTGCTTAGCATTTGTGGGTTGAGTACTTGTGTCTTTGGAAAATGAGTGCAGGACATAATTAAAATCACTGTATTTCATATGGATAGATACACTGAGTATTTGTAAGTGCTAAACATATTGCCATGCATATAGTCAGAAATGAACTGATTTTACAAACAGTGATATTTGATATTCATTAAGTTTGCTGTATTTCATATGCCTTGTGTTAACTGTAAAGAAATTGGAATTTGGGGTGATTTTTGGTGGCTTTCTGAATGGCTCTTGTTATAATGTTGCTATCTGGAAAACAAGAGTACCACTCTGGTCAAAGAAGGCAAAGTGGATCATGACAGATTGACCTTAAAGTATCCAGCTGGGGATGCCAGTTCTAATAAAACAAAGTGGATCATTGCTCTGTATTCTGTTATTAAGCATCTCAAAGGTAACGTGAGTAGTGATTAAATGTGTTTAAATGACTAGTACAGTGATAGAGAAGATAAAAAGATCAGGTTGTACTCTTTTACCAGTCCTAAATAGAAGCAAATAACTAAAAATGGTGCTGCATGAGAAATAACCCAAAAATGTGCTATTTGTATGTTTGTTGAGAGTGTTGGGGCAGCTGAGTTAAAAAGAGATACATGGAAATATGTGCCTTTCTTCATGTTGTCATTTGTATGTAACAATTCCTTGTTAAGGGCTTAAGTCTCATTTCAGTGGAACACCACCACTGATGCAGGGGAATCCAAGTTCACCCATTTTTAAGTTTCTGGACTGCCTACTTACATTCTGCATGGTGTGACTGCTGCCCATATAGTCCATGAGAGAACTTCTTTGTGTCTCACTGCTTCATCAGCTTCATGCAAAAATGCTGCATTTGCTTACAAGTTTCTATCCTTTTACCTACAGAAAGTTTTTCAGTACTTTGCCAGCCTCGGTATAAAACCAAAATAACATTGGAAGTAGATGGCTGTTAGTTGTCCCCAGCATACTCAGCTGTAGATCTCCCTTACCTGTGGAAATTGTCCATGTAATCGCTCCTTTAAAACAACAGTTGCAAACAGTTTTAAATCAGGCGCATAAACGGGAAATTAATAAAATTAGGTCAGTGCCAAAATGGATTTAGATGTGTGTCACTGTAAGTAGCAAATGATTGTGGGAGAGGTTTTGATTGGCAGCTCTGTGCTTAGACTGGCTTTAGAAAGGCCAAACTTTATTTGCTGTGTTGATGCTTGAAATTATGTGGAGGTTCTGTGTTACGTAGCTCCCCTTACAGTGTGATTACAAAACATTTCATTTCTGCTTAAGCGGAAACGTAAAAGTTTGGCTCCAGTGACTTCTGTTATGGTGGGTTTTTTTCAGTTTTTTATTGACTCCAATTTATATGTAGCAATGCATTGCTATTGTGGGAGAAACTGTAATGCTGAAAGTCATGTGGTAGGTGCCTACAGAACTAGTTCAAAACCCAAAATAGTGTGTAACCAGAATTCCTTCACTGCTGAACAGGAATCTTGGTGGTTGTGTTGATTTTTGTATATATCTATTTAAAGAGAAGCTGAGGATAAATATCTTAAGTGAAAAGTACTTACTGGTAGAATTGCTTCCCTTATCTTGTTTATACAGATTAATTAAAAAAATGAAAAGCACATAGGGTTAAAGATAAGATGGTGCCAGTGTTTTCTTCTTTATGTGTAATCTTGTTGCATGTCTCTACATAAGCTGTTCTGGCCACTCATCATAGTAACCAGCTGGGCCATTTCACCTGCTGGAGCCATTAAAGAGGACTCTCTCCCCCTAGATTAATCCCCTCCGACATTAGTTTTTTGCTCTGACAACTGGAGCAGGCATTCAGAATTTGCAGGTGGCCAGTGTGACGCACATAATTGCCTACAATTTTAGGCAATGAATAAAAATGGTCTACATTACTTGTCAAAGGTTGTATATGCAGTGCCAAGTGAGATCTATGGGAAGCCTTTTAGGGTTTAAAGAACAGTTAATAGCAAAGCTGCACAGTGCTTTTTTAATCATAATGCATTTGTAATATAGCACTTTGATCTTCTCCTTGTAGGAAATGGTGTTATATTAGCCACTTTTAAACATTTATGAGTGAAATTCAGTTATAGGAGAGTAAAAGTGATTATTCTTAGGCAGAACATGTTAGATTTCATTAAAAGTTTTAGCTTGCCCCTTCCTTGTTAAAATCTGTGGGGAGTC
Source organism: Molothrus ater (assembly GCF_012460135.2). Classification (NCBI taxonomy): domain Eukaryota; kingdom Metazoa; phylum Chordata; class Aves; order Passeriformes; family Icteridae; genus Molothrus; species Molothrus ater. The sequence continues at coordinate 17,229,690 of NC_050484.2, forward strand.
CTGTTCCTGGAGGGTTTCAAATCAGGATCTGAAGATTTAGAAGAGCTTTTTTTTTTCCCCTCCACTAAAGCTACTGCAAGACTAGAAAAGACGGTAGTAAATACTGATGTTATTTGTGGTTGTTTATAAATGTACTTCAACTGCATAGCATTAAGTGCAAAAAATGTTGTGTGCTCAACAGTTCAGGGAATGTTTCCTTGTATTTTAAAGATCTTAATGCTCAGTTGCATCAATTTCAACTTAAAAAAATGCATTATTTAAAGCATGATCATAAATTATCTACAACAAAAAATAGGCGACTCTAAAATGTACTACTCCTAGAAGAGCAGAGTTTGACCTTTCAGACCCAAGAGCCTTTTATTAACACCTGCCTGTAAGGAAAACCGTGCCACACGCAGCTTTCGGATTCACGACCACAAAACTGATGAGGAAAGGCTTGAAGGGTTCAGTTTGTGTCACTTGCTGTTTGCCGTTTCCATTTCACAGATGATTAATCTTTCTGTGAAGAAAGGCCAGAGAAACAAAGCACATTGGGCTCTTCCTGCAGTTACTCCTTCTGAATGCACACTAGCTTGCTAACTAAAAGGCCTTTAGATTTCCTGCCGAGAGAGATGTTCTGAAAGTGAATGCAGCTGGTTGGAGGTCACCAGTGCAAGGCTCTTGCCATTGTGTAATGGAGGCTTTGGCAGGTTTCATTTTGGGGGGGGAGGGAGAAGGTGTTGGCGAAAAATTAATGCGGAATAAAAAAGGGCTTTGGCCGTTTGAATTAATTTCTTGAGGGTGGATCATCAATAATAGGCTCCATTTCTTTTGCTCACAATTTAAAAAAAATAATTTTTTTTTGCTGTGTTTTGTCCCACCCATTCCCTTTTCTTAATGGCATGTTTATATTGTACGTGGTCTCTCCCGCTGGATGCTGAAATGTTGCGTCTTACTGAGTTCGAAAAGCAATCTAAAATGTACCTATTTTTACATATATTTTATGAGCTCTGCTGATGTTCTTGGTGACAAGAGATGATACTCGAGTCTTGTGTATTTAACTTTCTAATTGTAGGATTTGGATGACTTTAATAATCCATATTGCTCTTTAGCGACTTTGAAAGCAGCAATTTCTGTTTTTCTGGAAGAGTAAAAATTTGTTTATAAAAGGTATTATCTAATTTTTCATTTGTGTGTATGTTTTGAATCTTAATGGATACACGCCTTGTTTATGGAAGAGAATAGTCTTGATATCCAGCTGAGTTTTTGACTTTGGGTTTTTTTTTGATCTTGCGTAGGACGTAATGTGCAAAATCAAGACATGGGTAATAGATGAAAAGAAAGCTGTCCGCTTCTATCATGATTGGAATGACAAAGAGGTAGGCTATAAATATTACTCCATGAATTGACTTCTAATTTTGCTACCTGTTACTGGTTCTTTTTAAAGTTGTTGGTTTTGGGTTTTTTTTAGATTTGATATTCATAATTTATTGGATGTTGAATTTATTAGCTGAATTTATACTTATCTGTGATTTATGTATTACACTTGAGTTCTGTAGCCTTCTCAGACATGCCATGAGGAAAGTGATCATAAAATTAATTCAAGTTGATTTAAACTGTTTTTAAAATTCTCTCCCTCTATTCTCACTTCCAGATCGATGTTTTGAACAAACATTTGTTTTTTACTTCAAAACCGATGATCTACTTGGTTAATCTGTCTGAAAAAGACTACATTAGAAAGAAAAACAAGTGGTGAGTATAGAGGATAAATGTCTAAACTTGTATTTCTGTTTCACATTTTTCAATGGTCAGTAATTCCTTGCACATTTAGATCACCAAGGATGTTAGTTAAAATAGCTATATGAACTAATCTTGCACTGCTGTTGCTTGTTATGCTCCCACTGACATGCTGCTGGAGTACAATGCATATGGTGAAACCTTGACTGAAACTGCAGAAAAGAATATGCTTTCCATCCTTACAATTTAACATGAAGCCATTAATGTTGAAGAAAATAGATTTGATTTAGAAGTACTAATTTAAATAAGCATGTGGCTTTATCATGTTCTGTAATGCTGGTTGTCTGAACAGCATCTTTTTCATTCCAAAGGAATGAATTCAGTGCCAGAAGACTAAAGCTATGTGAGTTGCACAGAAGTCTTTCAAGCAAAATTGCACATTTTAGTGTTACTCTTCTTTTTTTAGTTGGGTGCCTTGCTTTCTTGCCACTTCTTGTGCTTTACTTGTGGTTTACAGGCCTCTTTTGGTGGGCTTTAGTGCCATGAATAGCTCAGGTTTCAGTCAGGTATTTCTGGCATCAGTGTTGTGACTCAGGTACATAATGTTTACAAAATCAGTCTATCAGACGTTCAGTGAAGTGGATGAAGATCCAATCCTAACATGGTAGACGTAAGGTGGGAATCCACTGTTGGGAAGTACAGCATTTAGCATGTCATTGGAAGCTCTAGATGGCATAAATATTGCTCTGTGGAGGACGGAACAGATTGGGTAGTTAGCATATGATGGAGGAAAATCTATAGCAGTGTGTTTAGTTTAAAAAAACCCAACCAAACAACAAATACTTTCTTACAATTCAGAATTTTAAACACTGTACTTGTGAGATACTTTGAAGATCTAAAAATGTATGTTTGTGAACAGATATATGCATGTAACTCATCCAAACAAATCAAAAGTATCTAAAGCGGAATATCTGAATTCTCCTAAAGTACACCCTCTGTTTCTCCCTGTACTTCATTAAGTACTTAGATGCACATGGTTTCAATTTTCCATTAAAAATTCTCATTTCCATATGATATCAAAGAGTGAGAAGGCTTTAAACTGAAAAATAAACATTCATAGACTGGAAGCCAAAACAATAATTAATGTCAGATGGTTAACTCCAATAAATCATTAGAATAAATTCTGTGAAATTACTGCAACTAAAACTGTCCTTTTGATACTCCAAGACATTTTGTGTTGGTACTAAAGAACAAAATTTAATGTATTTTAGTAGCAAACCCTCTCAGTCCCGAACACAGACTTCAGAATAGACTTCACGAGCAGTATAATAATGTAAGCTCTTCATATTTGGCTGAATTTTATAATTTTAAATTAATTTTTCCCTCTAAATATTTTTTGGGTATGACAATTTAAATGTAAGAATAGTTCTACCCAAGGAAATATTTAAGATCAGGGTAGTTGTATTTGCTCTGTTGCTGTAAGGTGATACTTTTTTCAAAGTAAAAATGCTATGGTTTCTTCAGGCTTGCTGTAACAGTACAGATGTGGAAGCTTATGTGCAAATGGATGAGTCTGTTTCCATGTCCCAAAGAGGATCCTCACACCTGTATTTGGCTGATTACAGGTAGAGCTCAGTGGCTCTAATTGTACAGTAAATACCATTGCCCAGACCCTAATGGCAGCCAGACTACTTAGGCGACGCCAGTCTGTGATTTAGCTGTCGCCAGTCACCCCATGTTTTTTGTGAGACTGGTTGTGATGATGACATAGTTAAACCCAATTGAAAGCAAATCTTTGGATAAATTGCAATTCTTAATTTGTAAAAAATCAGATGTTTGAGTTGAGGAGTCATACAATGAAACAGTTTAACTGTTTCTATTACAATTAGTGATGTAGTTTTTAAAAAGTATACCCAGATCTCATGGATGTGAGTGTAATTGTAGCTGAAAGATCAAAGCCTGGGTATCTGAGTGATGTTCCAGAAGAGAATTTACCACATAGCCATTTTCAGTACAGTTTCTGCCTCCTGCTGTTCCTATTTTCCCTCAAGCTAGCCATTGACTACCCCCTGTGCATCCCTGCTCGTAAAAAATGATTGAGGAAGTATTTGTCATGTATTTATGAGTGGGAAACATTGTGTGATAGGGAAAGGCATCTACTAGAACCAGAAAGATTGCCATTTCCTTTCCTTCAGCTACTCTGCCACAGCCTTAAATCCTCTGTTTATGCAACATAGCTTTTATATTTAAGAGCAGAATAAATGTTTTCTATGAAGGATGCTAACGGTAGGCTTCTGTCATTTATGTGGTGCAAGCAGATGTAAATGATTAGAATATATTTTACTGTTAGATGCCACTTTCTGATTTTTGTTATTATTTTGAGGGGTAGGTATTCATATTTGAAATACAAGCCACATTTAGTTGTAGTCATTCTTCTAAAAAAGTTTATTTCTGAGCTTAATTCATAATATAACAGAGACTCTTTTCATCAGACTTTTGCAACTATAAAAGTGTTTAAAACAGCAAAGGAGAGAAGAGGCTTTTTGATTTTGTGTGGAGAGGAGAACTGAAATTTTCTTTGTTTTACTCGGTCACTCTTTCAGAATTAATGAACATTTTAATTGTTAGTTAAAGCACACTTATATTTAGGTGCCAGTGTGTCATTTTTCAATCCAAGCAAAGAATAAAACACTGTGAAAGATAGGACTATTGTGTGTTTGAGTAGGTGTATTGACCTTTTGAAACATGTAAAAACTGGAATGGCTCCAAGCTGGTTTTAACAATGTTGAATTAGTCATTCAGTTGATTTATGATTAAGACCTAGCCCCTGAAGAGAAGCTGACATGGCAGCTGTGTTAGTCGCACTTGTGTTATGATCAGATGACAGTAATCTTGATGTTTATGGGGGAATCCACTGAAACCATTCCTAATATGTACTGCTGTGCTCTAAATGAATATTTAAACTCTTCTTTTAATAATTCCTAATTTTTTTAAAAAATCTGGATCTAGTACCTTAACCATGGTATACTGTATTCGAGTTTAACCATGAAAATATTGAAAATAGTAATAATAATAATAATTATCAGTTAAAACTGCATTCTGAGTCCCCGGATGTCACATGAATCCAGGATATCTGATTTCTCAGCCCTTCATCTAATTTAAACTTTACATTTTAGTCTTGCCATAGAGCATACATCTAGTGGCTCAGAGAATGGATTCCAATTATGAAATATATTGAGCTAAATAACAAATATATTGAGTGGATATAGTGGACCATGCTTAGCGTCATGTTTGGTTTGGTATTTTGGACTTATTTGCAGCAAGCACCAGAAATACTGTATATGTTAAAGCTGCATATCTGATCTATTGACTCAATTTCTCTGGTCCAATAAAGTGAATTTCATCCTATGCCTAGACTGTAATTCAAAAAGCCACTTATGCTGCTAAAGATTTGTTAGTATCTCTAGCATTGTAACTAAACTGAGACTTAATTATGGATTTCTGAACATTGTTTTCTCTAATATAATTCAGACTTGTTGAATATCCAAATGTATGTTAACATAATTTTAAGGGGTTGTTTCTCAAAATGTTATGGTAGGCATTCTGTTAAAAATGTTGGTCAGTGTTGATAGGATAGAGGACTTAGTATTTTGCTCCTGTGGATTTAGAAAAGTGACATATATGTCATAATAAATAAAATTTTGCCCATTAATTTTCATAGCATTTTCAGTGTTCTTAAGCTAGAAGAGGTATAATTAGGTCAGATGAAAGGTCCATCTTTTTTGGTATCGTGTTTCTGCCAGGCCACTAACAGATGTCCAGGGAAGATTATAGGAACAGATTAAGCAAACAGGCTATATGCATCCAGCTTCTTGCAATCTGTTATTGTAGAACTGACTGAGCCAGATATGATATACTTGTGATTAATACTTTTTGACTGATTTTTATTCTATGAATTTACCCATTCACCTTTTGAACTCAAGTATACTTTTTGGTATCCCAATATCCTGAAGCAGGGACTTCCACAGCTTAACAATGTGCTATATGTAGAAGTACTTCCTTATGCTTGTTTTGGATCTGCCCCATCATAATTTCATTTGGTGCTCCTTAGATCTTGTATTATGAGAGTGAATAATCCTTTTCTATTCATCTTTTTCATATTGCTTCAGATGTTCCAAATATTTAAAAAAAAAATGGAGGGGGTAGGGAAATCTGACATGAAGAAAGAAATATCGAGGATCAAGTAAAAGGAACACTCCATAGGTTTGAGTATGAACTAATCTCTTTCACTAGGTCTTTCACTTTTAAACTAGTTAGAAACGAAGTTATAAATGGAATTATTTATTACCATTTATGGTAATAAATGGAGCCTTGGAGTTCTTAGTTGTATTTCTGCAGGTATGGATGTTTATGGATTTATCAGATATTTTATTCTGATAAATATATTTGAGAAATTAGTTGAAGGAATTTTAAAATCATAACTTGTAATGCCAAGGTGGCGTTGAAATGTTTTCTTGACATAGCTGCTTAATGATTTTAAGGTTGTCCTCTATGTTAACTAATTTGGAAAATAATACTTAAAAAATATATTACAGTTCTTGTTCCTGCCTTACAACTGAAATGTTTTAAAAGAATATTAGGAGTTGATTTATGTTATCTGGGTATAAGTAAAGTTTTGCACACACAAGTTGAGAAGTCAGACATTCAAAGCTAATCAGATCCAGAAGGTAGGCATCCTGTGCTACATCTTTACTGCCTGACTGAGAGCATCTTACAGCTCAGGCTTTCAAAACTAGGGAATTGCAAATGTTTTTCATGGAGCATCTACCTAGTATAGTAAGGGATAGTGCATGTTATTTGCTTCATAAAGAGTTATTGTTTCTTATACAAATGAATTAATGAATACAAATTAATTAGTCATCCATCAACCAAATGGCAGTCTGTTTTCTTTCTAGCACCATGTCCGGGCATTGCCAATTGACGACTTGGAGTCTTCTGTTTTACCAATTCCAGTGACTTTATTTAATTGTTCTGTTTATCCCATACTTTTTGCCCCACTGTTTTCCTAGCTGATATGTTCTCCATGGGTCTTTGCCAGATTCTCTCTGCTTTGATTTCATCCCATTCTTGCTGGCTTAATTCCAGTCCAGTCCTTTGGCCTGGATGATTTCTTTCACCAGACTTCCTGCTTTGGTTTGCTTTCATTTGCCTGCCCCTCTGGAGTCCCTTGTCTGTTTGAATGTGAATGCATAGTTTGGGTAATAGCAGGTGTTGGGGACATGTCTTTAAGCATGGAAAGATGGATCCCATTCTCAGCTTCAGTGTGTAACCTTGCTCCAGACATAAAAGCACCTTCCTGGAGTCTAACTTCGCTCCAGTGTTCACCTTCTGCCCAGATGTGATGGTTTATCTCTGATAGCAAGTTTGCTCTGTGCCAAATGTCTTGGTTCCTACGTATTAGGACAGTAATTTTTTTCAAATGAGTTGTTTCTGTATGTTTTAAAAATGGGCAGTGTTTTATGGTGATGCTTTTTTCAAAAATTCTGGTCCACCTGATTACAACATGGCACTACCAAATAGCTAAAGTGTTGCAAAGTCAGGAAATAAAACCTCAGTGGTTTACTTAGAATATGTTGACTCCTGAACTAGTAAAGAGAGGAGTGGTCATAGTAGAGGGAAACCTGGATTTTGGGAAGGCCTGTCCTGGGCAGACAAAGGTACCATCACACTATGCTTAGAACCCATCAAAGGCTACAGACTACAGAGAGAAGGGTGAGCAGGCAAATGAAGAAGAGCCTCTCCACAGTGTTCACAGTGACACGTGACAGCCCAGCATCCCAGAGCACCAGAACGAGCCCAGCACGGCAGCCGTGACCTGTAGGTGCACAGTTTGTGGTGATTGGGAGTGGGGCTGTGGCTGAGCCTCATCCCCAGCTCTGTAGGACAGGTGAGCAGCATTGAAGGTAATGAGCCATGGAGTGCCCAGGGGCACTGACCAACCACCAAAGGGACACACAGGTGTAATGTCGTGCAGATAGGGATATAAAAGGTTGTGCTGAAGGAGAAGAAGGGCAGGTGCTTGAAGCCTTCTGAAGTGATACGATGTAGGTCTGTCTGGGCATACACCTGATGCCTTCTGATGTGGTGTGGTGTTACTCTATGGGTAAATGCTTAAAGCCTTCTGAAATTGTGTGGTGATATCTGTGTATCATGGCCATCTCAACTGCAGCTGATACGTGACATTTGCTGTGACAATGACCCACCAGGCTTCACGTACTTGGAGAGCATCAGTGTCAGCTACAAGCAACTTCTGAACTTCATTGCTGTGTGTATGATCCCTGTCCTGTCAGCTGCATGTCATCCAAACCTGCCTTTGAACAGTTCAGCATTGCTTCCCATCTTCTCTTCCTTTTCTTCTTCCCTGTGCAGACGCCCTTCCCAGTGTTTTTAGTTTTTTGGTTTGGCCATCATCACTGTAGTTTCTGATCTGTTTATATCCAGTTCTGTGGGTTCAGTTCTAATAGTGAATGACTGCAGCTATGGGTGTTTGGATGCCCTACCAGTTTTATAGTTGGCTTGTGTAGTCTTATGAATTGCTGTCTGCTGACAATGCTGCTTCTAATCTGCCATGGCAGTTGAGGAATAGTTCAGTAGTGAATTTCACTCTTAATTATTTTAGAATAAAGTAGTTTGACTGTGCATGTAAGCCTGTAGATACTCATGTCAAAATCTCTTTCGCATTTGAAGCTGCTCATGAGAAACACCATTAGTAATGGAAAAGTAGAACAGACACAGAGACTGTGTTTCTTTTGGGTTGTTAAGTGTTAGAGGCTTCACTGCACTGTGCACAGGTCTTACCCTAGAAAGTAGTATTTGGGGTTTTTAATAGAGGGAGCTTTTGTCCTGTTTTGCTTTACAAATAAATTGAGATTTTTGCAAGAGATTGTTATTCTTGTTAACAGTTGCTCATCCTTAAGTTACTGAATGCTGTTACTTATTTCTTCTTCATAATAATTTATTAAGCCCTGTGCCTTTCAGAATGAATGAACATTGTTAGCCTGTCTTTGTCAACTAGACAACATAGAAGTTGTGCACTAGCCCTTAAAGCAAATAAATTTCTCTTTCAAATCAAGGGGAAAATAGATACTAGGAGGGGAGGTTAGATTGGGAGGTTGTGTCCCAATCTGTTGGGTCACTGTTCCTGTATCTGATATGGCATTTGAAAACCAGCAGTTGGTTTTTTTGACGGTCTATTGAGAATCATGAGATGATTCAAAGGAAGCTGTTGAATTACTTTGGAGGTGGGTGGCTGTGGTCTCACCTGGTGTGATGAGAGTAACTCCCTCTCTGTGTGAGGATCTGGTACCTCCTTGCTGCCTGTAACTGGGTTTTGAGAGGAAAACTCATGTTAGGCGCATCAACAGTTGTAATAACCTGACAGATGAGCTTTGATTTTAGAATTTTTTCAAGCAAAAAGTGCTTTGATAATATTGTCTTTTGTTAAGAAATAGACAATACACTTGTATTGCTTTGGTATTCTGGATTAGGAACTGCAATCAGCATTGCTGTAATACCATCTCTTGAACAATGTCCCATTTGATAAATATCTTTCTTTTCATGATGTGTTACTCAGTATTGCAGTGTTTGATTTGCAGACAAGTACCTGTATATTTGTTTAAAATTCTGCTTATTGAATTCATTTCTTGAAACATTTCATGCTTATCACTTCCTGCAGAATTGTGTTAATATATTTAAGTTCTCATAGTTGAAGCTAATTTTATTCTACCTACCATTATTTCTCTCATGCATGGTGTAGGGTCTGGGAAAAATGCTCATCTTGAAATTGTTCTTTGTGAGTGGTCTGCAACATCTCCTTCTCTGGGGGAAATACCTTCTGTAACATTGTTCTGTTTGCTATAAATAGGGACTACATGGAAACATCAGGTAGTCAAGCATTTATTATAAATGAGAAAAATAATATTTGAGGAGGATGATTCTTTTATACAATTGAAAATGTAGGTTCTGTGGCTTTGATGTCCTTTTTTTAAGCTTCCTTTTTCTAAGTGACTTCTTTGTTTCACAACTAGCACACATTTTTCATTGGTGATTACTTTGAAAATCTTATGCATTTTTTAAAAATAGTTTTCCTTTTAATTTTATGGTTATTTACAGCTCATTCTTTTGTATTAAGTATATGGAAATATGTTTTCATTTAACTGCTTGTTTTTCCCAAGAAACATATCTTACCTTCTAAGGTTTTGGCACAGTATTTTATTTTCACAGCTAGAGTTTCTTCTAATCACTAATATGGATGACTGATGTTCAGATGTTAGTAGTCACTAGTCTTACAGTGGATGGAACCATGTATCCTTGTCTGGAAACAAGGAATAGATGTGTGTTCATGTTTAAATTGGAGAGCAAAGTTGGTACATGATATATGTTTAATTGAAGAACTGTCAGATGAGGCATTGGGTATGAGTATCTTGTCATCCTTTCTTACCAATGCTTGAGCTTAATTATTGTTAATTTTAAGAGAAGTTGATTAGAATATAAATCTAAATAACATTTGGGACTTACTGTACTCTGGCATTAATTTCTAAAGCCTGATGAAATGTTTGGAAGATAAATATTTAAAAGAGACTTAAGTGTGTGTGCTAGTATTGTCCTTCATTGGGTTTAATCAGATTCATTGTATATTGAGTCTTCCTCTTGTTCTCCTGCATTGGCTCAGTAGTACATTCCTGAAGCAAAAATGTATTTCAATCCAAATGGCTTTTATTAAAGAAAAAAAAAGAAAATAAGATCTTACACCTAATACATTGAAAACCTGCACAATGTTGCCGATCTAAAACATGTGATGGTACTTCCAGCTCATGTTTTATTTCAGAGGCTCATTAAATGCATACCTGTTTTTTATTTAATAAAATCTTAATGTCCCAGGATATTCAGAATAATGAAGTGTGCATGCATGTGCATGTGTATTCAGTTTCCCATAGGATTTTTGAAAATTATTATTAGTAGTATTATTTTAAAATAACTTTATGGAGGGTAAATGTTTGTCTTTGGCTCCCTCTATCTGTCTGTCTCTACTTGTCTTTGTGAACTAACATTTTTTCATAAATTGATGCATTGTATAGATTAGAATCAGCAGATAAGATGTCTAAGTATTTAATATAGACATTTGGTAAAATAAATAAATAAAAGTATGGTAAAGAGACACAGAAGACTAGTAAGAAATTTAGTTTTCAAGCTTAACAGCAAGGTTAATGTCTTTGTGCTCAGACAGTATCTTGTTGAAGTACATTTCCATTCCATTCAGTGTCTAATTTTTGTGCTAGGCTTTTCATAAAGACATAGCTATATGGTCAGTACAGTAAATAGAAACGTGGGTTTAGCTGCCTGTCTTGCAGAAGTGTGTAGTGTCTGATAGCCTTTTGTTTCTGGTCTCTAGTTATGTTAGTACCCTATTGACATAGAAGGTAACTAGATTGTTCTATTACTGATTTCTGACAAACAGAAATTGTTTGATATGCTAAAGCTCTTTCTGACAGAAGATAGAAAGTTTTGACAAACATGCATGGCACAGCAAGTGTCCAATTCTAAAGAGCAGAATAAATGCAAACCACCATTATGGGGAACACAAACAGCCTGAAAGCAAGTTATCAGTAAGCAAATAATTGTTGAACTGTTATGAATGGAATAGGATGTTGAAATAGGGCATGATTGGCTGATGTTACATATGTCCTTGATTACCTTCCTCGTGCTTTTATCCTAATAAGTGACATTCTTTGTATTCCCTTGGATGGCTAGACAGTCTGACACTGAAGAAGAATAAATATTGCATGTGGTACACATTAAGCTGTCATCTAGGACAGCATTTATAAAAAGTAACTAGAAAAATTCATAAGAAATTCTGCAGTGCTACAGTTTCCTGGCTCCAGTCATAATTGTCAAAGTTCTTGACACATTCAGGTCTTCTGAAATGATTTGGGTTTACAGCTACTTGGTGTATGAATAATTATTAAGGATTCATTTTTTCTGATAATGCAGTCTGTTAATGTTCTTAAAATGATGCATTTTCATTGAAGACCATGGACTGAGAAAAAAGAAACCCAAACCAGTGTTGTGTATGTAGCCAGTTCTCTTGCAGCAGTTGGAACTAAAAGATGTATTTGTATAAAATAAAACCAAGTGATAAAATTAAGGAGCTCATTTTCAAATGCTGTCTTTGAATCTTGGTAGAAAATCCATTATGAGCTCATGTATTGTTACAATTATTGTAATTTGGAAATGGACCTTTTTAATGTAAAATATCAACCTTCTGTTTTTATTCACTGACTTAAAATTAAGACTCAAAAGCAACATAGCAGGATATCATCATCTCTGCAAGGGCAATGGAGAAAACCTTAGAACTATCTAAGCTGATGAGTTAGTGTTTGAATGGTAATTTTAATTTCAAGAAGAGGGAAGTGTAGGAATTCCATTCTTCATACTCTCAAATCCCTGAATTCCTTGTGATGGCTTGAAGATTGACCAAGAAATACAAATGGCCCATTTGTATTTCCATGTATTTATCTGTTGCCTAACACAATACCATGATACTTGCTGCAGTTTGACACAAAAATTCATGATAAATATTTTAAAGGCTTCTCACAGTTCTGTCACTGACCATGTCTTTGGAACTGTACACTGTATTCATGGTATAACCTGGTTTTGCTTCATATGAAAATGCAACCTTCTTTCATTATTGTTTTGTTCATGAGAATAGGGGTTTGTTTATTATTACTATTTTTTTACTGAGTTAAGTATGTCCCATAAGGAAGAAAGGAAAAAAGCCTGTTACCACCTCATCAAGTTACTTGAGTATTAACATAATTTTATAGGTGACATTGTGCTTATTCCTCTTCCAAGCAGCCTATAACTTAAAAGATCTCATTGTGAGTAGCTTGGAATGGGAAGATAGACCCATTGTCTCTTTCATAAAATTTGCTTTTAATGTTAAATGAAAGTCTTAAAAGAGTTCTTAGAAAAAGGCTGAAAAAAAAATCTGTATTCATGTGAAGGGATAAAGCTGAAACACCTGTTTAGGTTGAAAAAAGTTTTCTCCAAGTATAACACTACTCAAATGTTACAGGTAACTGTTAACTCTGTGGACCACTACAGAGCACAAAATATTTGCCCAACTGGTAAATTGAACTGTAAGCCCCACTGTGGGAAATTGCTTTGCTGTGCTCCAAACAGCAGTTATCTTAGTAATTGTACCTGAATTCTTTTGTGGCTAATAGACAGCTGATGTCCTTCTTACCATGACAGAAATAGTTTGTAGCAATATTTTAATTGTAAAAACTTCAGGTAAGATGTGTTCATGTAGTTTGAGATGGGCTGAGTGTGATTTTTAATTGGTGCTCTGAGAGCACAGGCGTTTGTGTTGAGAATGTGCATAACCCCCCATTTCACATTCTAAACCAGCACTCGCAACAAGGAGCTTATCAGAGCAAATTGTCTAGTCCATCCCCTTCCTCACTCAAAACCTAATGACCCTTTATCATCATGGTTTAGATTGCTGGACACAGATGTGAGAAAATACAAGTAATCTACAGGTAACTACAGTAGCTGCACTGATGTTCTCAGAGAACTGACTGCTGGGAAGATAAAAAGCTTCCCACAGAGCCTGTGACTTTCCAGCAGCAAAGCACATCATGAGCTCATACATGAAGTTTTATTTGCTGAAGATTCACAATAAGATGCATTAGGACATTCAGCAGGGTCCCTTCTTAGATGAGCACAAGAATTCAGTGGGGTTGTTAGTTGATGCACTAGTGCATGGCTTCACACTAAAAAACTAAAACTAGAAAATGCAATGATACTGGTAATGTTTCTTTTTGAGAACACCACAAACTACAGCTGTAATGTATTGATGTTAACGTAGTTTGTTCCTTGTAGTAAGTCATCTAATGCCATTGGACTTTTTGTCTTGCTATGGAAAGTATTCAGGTGTGAAGCAAATGTTTTGTTGGAAAAAAAGCTGCTGGCTGTTGAAATACAGCTAGCAGTACATGCGAGATACGAAGAAGTAAAGTCTTATAGGAAAAGACTTGTGTATAATTACCATCTTTTTTACTCAGCTTTTTTTTTTTTGTTGTAATCATAAAGTAGATCTTACAGTCTCTGTGTTCAGGTATTTTGCCAAGGAGTGGGAAGGAAATAAAATGTTCTTCAGATAAATTTCACATACCCTAAGGTTAATAAGGTAATGATCTTGTTTACTATTTTTAATTTTTAAAAAATTTCTTTTTGTAATTCAATAAGCGGTTTTTAGTGATTCAGTAAGGTTGAAATGTATCTATTGAACCATATGGGAACGATCAGTGTGAATCAGTCTGTCCGCACTTTCTTTCTCTTCTAAAGTAACTTAAGTATGAGCAAGTTACTTATGTAGAAAAAAATGAATATGAATGCTGAAATGCTTTTTTTTCCCCCCTCTTTTTTAATCATCTGTAAATTTAGAGGTTGTGAGGAAAGAGATAACATGGCATGAGAGGTACAGGTCATCCGGAAATAATGATTCACAGAGGGTGATATTAATTATTAAGCAGGCAGTAACTGTTACAGTGGTCATCTCTGCAGAGAATGGTAATCCCTCAAAAAGCCTAAAATGCAAGCCTAAGAAAACCTGTGAACAGCCTCCTCCCACCCAGAAATAAACATAATACAAATCCCACAGACACCATATCCCTTCTTCTGGCAGTATGAACAAGACAAACTTATGTCTGTTTTTTAGGTGAAGTCCTTCTGCCCTGTTCAATCATCCTCAAAGCTTCTGTGTTCTTAGGGAGCTGCTCCACTGACAGTTGCTGCTGTTGGTGCCAGACCTTTGAGCAAGAGGGCTGGCTCTAAGGCTGTGCCTCTCGAGCTGAGCCCGTGGCCAGAACAGCAGCCTCCTTAATTTTCTGTCCTGTTGTTTGATCCTCCATGCAAGTGAACTACAAGGCACTCTGAAAACTATATAATCTTTGCTACTCATTCTGTTCTACTTCTTTATGCCCAATTTCCAGATTATGCCAACCTAAGTGGTAATAAGCAGAGCTCCTTATTGCAGAGGCTAACAGACATGGTCTGAGAAATTATTTTCTGTGATTACACATATCTTTTGGTTCACAGTAAAGACATGCAGAAATGTTTTCTCTTGTTCACTAGCAAATATGACATATGGGGAAATAAGTATATATTCCCTTGTTCTATTTTGTCTTTTGATTGAGGAAGACAAAAGAAGTAAAAGGCTATACATTCTGAAAGAACAATTCCCCCCCTTTTTAAAGTTTTAAATTAATTATTATGAAATCCATGAACAAATTGCGGCAAACATTTGATATATCCTTTTATGAAATATGCTGTGTTTCATATTCAGTAGTGGCTTTAATTCTCAACTACAGTAGACATACAGAAAACCAGAAAAAACGTTGGCTGTTACAAAGTTTTGTTTGAGCTTTTTAAACTGAGTGATTAGCAGAAATAATGACCCTGTCAGCCTTAATCACATTAAAATGTGGTTAACATCATTTAATTTTTTCCACTTAATATGCGAAAATTTCCAGTAGATTTGCAGTGAAGGCCATTGAAATTCCATTAGAACAAGAATAAAAATTTCAGGCATCATTTATTCAGAGAGGGAATAAAGGTCTCGTCTGAAAACTGCTGAATCTTCCTATTAGAGAAACTATGAATCATTGTATTGAGCAGTACCTTTAGCTTCTATAGTACTGAATCTGGGTTGCTTCTGAATGAGTGGAATGCATTTTTAGCGTGGTGCTTTTCTGAAAATTGCAGCATGTAAGTGTTTTTTCAAATTCAGTAAGAGCTTTCTCTGTAAAGGATTGTTATATAATTTGTTTTAACTGCTGTAGGGCTGGGAAAATGCTTCTGGTTTAGGCATCTCATCACTGAAGTTCCATACTTTGTGTTATTTTTATTGCAGCATAAAAAAATATGTCCTTTTTCTGGTTGATTCATAATGTATAGTTGGGTTGTGGTGAAAAGCAAAATTGAGGACATACACAGCTTTGACTTGAATATTGTTACATGAAGTCTTTTGCACTCTTGGCATTTCTTACTGCAGGCTCCACAAGTTTGTACCAGAAGAACATGCACAATAATGTTGAATGTGCTAGAGAAACTATCAACTGCATCTTTTCTAAGAGAAATTTTTGTTTCAAGGAAAGATACAGTATTGGTTAATGTTACTGTGTTTCAGATTACTATATTTATATTCCTATTTTTTTGTCCTTTTTCTGTGTAAAGATAAGATTTCATCTGATAAGTGGAAGCACTAACAGTACAACTATATGGTCTGTGCTTTTCTAGACTCTACTGAAGGACTTGTCTCTAATATTTCTTTATAAAAGATATTACTGTATATATCTGGTATATATGTCTCTGGTACATAAACTGTACAGTGGATTGTTTGTTTATTTTTATTAGACTGGTATTCTATACCTGAGCTTTGTTTATTTCAGCCTATTACATAAGTACTTTGTCCACTATTTAGTGGGAAAAATCATCAATATGCAGTGGATTTGTGCAGAACAAATTTCAAAATGTCAGTATTTGTACAATTTATTAAAAAAAATACAAGAAAGTACAGTGGTAGATGGTTAATGTAATACTAAATACTGTGAGATACACAGTGGTAAAGGGATTTTTCTTTGAAATAGCTGTTGCTAAATTTAAGAATTGAGCAGACCTAACAGGGATTTGGAAGTGTCTCAGTTGTACCTCTGTATGTTCAAGCATGAATGAAGCTGAGCAGGAAGTGGGTCTGTGACCAGGAGCAGAACTGGCAACCCTGCAAATGAGATAAAAGGAAGTAGGGGTGTGGGAGTGACCACGACAAGGGTAGGAGGGAGTGTGAATTCAGTGAAGTGCCAGTTCTGTGAGTTGCCTTTGGAAGCATCTTGCTAAAGAGCTCTTGGACCAGGATGGAAGGCTTTGAAGACTGGAGAATAACACTGGGAGAAGAAAGCAGAGTGAGCAACAGAATGTGAAGAACTGTTGGGTGGGAAAGTGGCCATTATTTTAGGGAAAATGATCAGAAGAGACTGCACTCACTAGATTTTTTTCTCCTTGGAATGAAAATCAGAGGTACTTTGTCTTTCTGTTTCTGAGCTCTTAGCAAGTACCTGTGACACCTTGCAGCAGAACAGCTTCTAATCTGCTGAGGGACAAATGCTCACTGTAGTTCCATTAGCTCAAAGATAGGTTTGTGTAATGGATATTTAATGAGTACATTCAGTTTAGGATTCAGCATGTTTATTGGTGGCTTTTTTATAAATTGGAAATTATGTGCTGCTATATTAGAGTGTCTTAATGCTCTAATGGGACGCTTTTCAAAGTCAGAAAATGCCACAATGAAGGTTGTTAGTGGTGCTTAGGGGTGTACCTTTCCTTTATGGCCAACCTTGCTCCATGAAAAGGACAAGCTTGCTCTTGAGGATGCAGTAGGGTTGGGCAGGTAGGAGACCCCTGATGATGGGATTCCCTTTTTCTGGAGCAAAATTCAATACAAATGTGGGACTGTAGATGGAAGACCTTATGTTAAAGCCACATGCCTGAAGATTTGGTGATGAGGGACTGGATTTTTTGTCTCTTTTAAATCTCTGTTTCTGATACCAAGTAGGAAAATTTAAATTAAAATTTTTAGATACTTTAAAGTTAAAACACTTTTAATTTTCTTCATTTGACCAGCTAGTATGTTGAAGTCCAGTGCTATTATTAGTGCTATTTTAAAAATTGTACCTTGTTGAAATTTTGAGATGACTTGCTGCCAAGCTATGCTTCAGCGACCTCGTCTGCTTTACCTGTGCTGTCCTTGTGAGTGGTACTGGTAACTATGTATGGTATAGAGGGCTACTTCTGACTTTATGTACATTTTATTTTGGAAGAGCAGAACTCATGAAGTCTGGTTGTTCAAGAGCTTTGAGTCTTGTTTCCTTACAACAGTGATCCCAAATTCCTCCTTCGGGAAGCAGTGACATCAGGCAGTGAGCACAGGTAGCATCAGTCTGACAGTCCTACTGCTGCTGGTCAGCTGGCCAGCACTAGCCAATTCCAGTATGTGGGGGTTGAGTTCTTTCTGCCTTCCTCCCCGTGAAGGCATTGGTTCTTACAAAAGGTGTAGGAACTTGATTTGTGTGAAATTGAGACCTCTTTGTCCTCCTGTGCATTTCTGCATAGCATTTAAGTACTTCTGAATTCACAAAGTGTAGTGCTTCCTTGTAACTATATGGTAATCCCTAAATTACTGTAATCCCTCCTCTGCATTCAGTACAGAACCAGTTATTGTTGGTAGCTACACAGTATAATGACTTCCATAAATTAATTAAGGTGGTGATTTGTTGTGGATTTTTTTTAACAGTGGCTGATTGTTCTGCACTTAGTATTGGGAGGCAGTTCACAGAACCTTGCTGCTGCCTTGGGTTGAAAATGTTCTGCTAATTTCCAGCCTCTGTTTTTCCATGGCTGGCTTATTTCATTGGTGGTTCAGGCAGCTTTGTCCTGTAGACTAAATAGTATCTTATCTAATTGGTGTTTATCTCCTTATTTAAAGCAGGTATTATCAGTTTTCTCTTTCTGTGTCATTTACAAGAGGTTCGGATCTCTCTGATAATTTTAGACCTGTTCTGAACTTAGCTGACCACAGCTGCACGTGGTCCTCCATATGCTTTCAGGAATACCTTGTATGCAGATACAATGCATCCTGTTAAGCAAAGGGGAAGCATTTCCAGTAGGATCTGTAGATGATATTTTCCTTTTCCCTGTTGCATTGTCCTGGTGACTTAGATTTGCTTTGAAGAGCACTAACCTAGTGTGATCTCCCTTCTCTGTCCCTTTCAGTTGACAATGATGATGACTTTCCTTGAGGAAAATGTCTCCTGTCCCTGCTTTGAACATAAAATTTGCATGCAACTAATGTTTGTGTCAAGGTCATTAATGTATTTAACATGATCAGTCCTAAATTTGATCCTGGTGAATTTTGATTTAGTACCCTAAAAGATTAATTCGTTCTCCTGTTAATTTGTTATCATATCCAGTGCATTGCTCAGTCCTCAGTCTCTACAAATCCACTTCCCCTTCTTCTCCAGCTGAATGAGTAGTTTTACACACAGCACACTATCAGGTACTTTATAGATTTCTCCTGCACAGAAAATCATATGTCATATCAGTGAGAGAATAAATTTATCAGGACATGCTTTATTTTTTCCTTTAAACCGAATTACTTGTGTTTACCCAAGGTTATTTTCTGTCATCATTTCTTCTTTGATGGTGTCATTACTCAACCAAACTAAGACTAAAATTGCATTGTGTATGTTGATTAAGTGACTGGTGGAGAAATGCATAGACTATCATGGCCCAGAATAGCTGCCGAATATGATATTTTAGTGTTTTTCCTTTGACTAGGTCTACTTTTAACCATGTGTTACTTACTGGGGCTCTTCCCTCTTGAGCAGGTCTTTTCCAAACTTAAATACTAGGCTGCTTCTGAAACAGAAGAAAATGTGAGCATTAAAATAGGAGCAATGCTTTTAATTGAAAGTGTCATTGAGAAGTTCATTGTTACTGAAACATTTCTCAAACTCTATGTGCTAGAAGAGTGTAGGCGATTGCTTGAAGCAAATAAGCACCATTTCTCATCATAAGAAAGCATCTGGATGGAAGTTGAATAGTTCACAGTGTCAGTAGTGCTTTGGATGTCTGTATTATTTTTGTCGTCACTTGCATAACTGGCTGAAGTGTTTTCAACTGCTGTTTTGGACAGCAAGAATGAATATAAAGAAAGTAGAAATCATTTTATAGAGGCTGTTAGAAGTCAGTATTTTTTTTTACTTGGGAGATGATTAATGTTTTACATTCTAATGACTGCACATTTCTTGTCATAGTTTTTCTTTTCAGTGTAACTGTAGATCAGATCACATTCCTTATAGTATATCCCATGCATGTTTGAACTACTTTGAAAAAGTGAAATGATGTGATGTTTAGCTACAGAGAAACGTCAAAAACAATGCATTTATATGATATGAAAGATTTGCAAGTGCAAGCTAGCAATTGATAGTAATATTATAATTAGATCTTTATAACAGCCTGTTTTTTATTCATGAACATTTTCATTTATGTTGACAACTCTCATGTTTGCCACCACACATGGAGCCTTTTCTTTACTCAGGAGAGACTGAACATGGATTAGTATGATTTTGGGCTTACGTTCTGACTTTATTGAAAAACGGTTTCTGATTTCTACCAAGTCACAAAAATAAAAGTAGCTTGCTTTTTAGGTTTGGCTTTTTTGATCCTATTGTTAGTGCTAGTGTTTGTAAGGGTAAAGCCTACCACAGAGCACTGTAACTTCAAGGTGGAGCTCTTCTCAGTGAAATTGGTTTTTTTTATTGTTGAAATTGCTGAGGGTGTTGAATGCCTCCTAATCCCATAACTGATACAAAAATGAAGCTAGGTAAGCTAACAATTTTATAATAAATCAAATTTTAGTTTTGTACTTCCAAATAAAAATGTTTTGTGCATACCCACCCACAGAATAAGATTATTTACTTCTGACAGAAATATACTTTGTCATTCCATTTTCAGCCTTAAAAATCTCTGTCTAACAGATCCTTTAGTCGGTCAGATAAATGAAGCATGACACTGATCCAGATACTTATTCTGGCTTCTGAAAAAATTCAAAGTTCTGCTCCCCTAGGACAAGCATGTTTTAGTAGATGATTCAGACATGGTTAATTTTTTTTTTCATTTCACCATAGTTTGGACAGGTAAACAGACTGTGTCTGTGGAATTGAACATTTCTGTGACAGCTTTTCAAATTAGTGAAGTACATTTCATACAAGGCATCTCTGCATGCTGTGAAAATCCTGAACTCATTTAGTGCTTTACTCAGACATGGACATGTTCATATGACAGTACAGTGTATGCTCTTGGATTTATTAGACATTGTTTTGGGGAAGTTTATCAGCAGGAGGCAGGACTGAGGCCCATCACATAATTTTATGTGAATGTCTTAGGCATATAAGGTAAGGGTTAGTTTCTAAAGCAGCCTATGGAAAGAGGAGAGGGGAGGTGCTTTAAGAAGAAAATGAGAAAGGGAGCCCTAATTTAAGTACTCTGAATTGCCCTCAGAAGAGCCTCCTACTTCATTAACTATATAGGGAGCAGAGCTAGATTAGGTATCTAAATCAGGGGTCTGAAATAAAGCCTTGTATTCTTGGAATTGCTCTAGGTTGAGTATTAACCATTCAACATCTTTAGGGTTTTTTTGGTCAATACTCTTATTTATGAATGGCTCATAACTTTTTGAGTTTATGTATTTGAAACTTTACTATAATAGCATTGATATGAATTGCCTTGCTATGTACAGGACTCTCAAGAATAGTTTTCATGTGACATAAAGAAGTCCTGTCAAGAGACAAAACTTAAAATTACCATGCCATAGCATAAGCCTGACTATGGAATAGGAGCGCTTTCTACTAATCTGTAATGGTATCTCAGTTATCATCAATTTGCATGGAAGCCTTGTGACTGAGATTTGCTCCTTCTGCTATGATTTATGAATGAGTAATTGTTAAATTATTTTGTTATAGTTTTCAAGGTAACCATTGTAAATGATGCATTTTATAAATGATAGCAGAAAGAATGACAAGATGTGACTTTAAAAGCATCTTTCTGGTCCAAAGTATATGTTCTTAAGTAGGGCTTCTTGTGCCCATAACTAGGAAATGTAATATGCACAGTTTGATGCAGTCTCTGTTGTTATGTGGGTTCATCAGTAGTTGAGTCTTGGCTGTTCTTGATCCTTGCAACAGCAATCTCTTTTTGTCTTTTTAGTTCAGACAGAATTAGTGTTCACAACTGGCAGCCCAAGGAGAACTGTAAGCCTTTCACGTGCCAGCAGGTGTGCTACAGTGGCAGTGTAGTACCACTTGTTGTTTAAGTCATAATTTGGTTTGAGTTGGTTGTGATACCAATTTATAATTGGTTTCAATTGCCTTGGTGGGGACCATAATTTGGCTAGAGATATTACTACAGTCTTGGAAATCAGATCAGAAATGAAGGTTTTGAAATTGGATTTTAAGATCTTTATTCTTCATTAGTGATGCTTCTTACAAATGTCTTATCTTGACTGAGCTTTTGTTAGATTATATAAGCTGTATAATGTACTGATAAATCTTTTTTTACTGGGAGCTCTACATATATATATCTGCAGAAAAAGTCATCCTGGATTATTTTACTTCTTTGTCTTTCTACCATCTTGGTGTTTTTTAATTCAAAGTTACTGCAGTCCATGAACTTTATCTTTCTGCTATGCATGCTTCTCCTAGACACAGAAATTTTCTGTTCATTAACTACTGTCTGTTCTTGATTTACAGGTTCATGTTCTCTGGTATTATTTCCTTCACAGCTCCCACATTTTGCAAACCAAAAAATTTCATGTCAGTTAAGCCAAATCTTTATATGAAATACATTCAAAAAGTGGTTGGTCATACATACAAATTTGTAAGTGAAGCGTTGTGTCCTTATGTGTTTTTAGCATACCGTTAAACAGCCAATGTCTCTGGGTAGCTCTCTAGATCAGGCAAGCTGAGAACCCTCTACTACTACCATATTATGTTAGTTTGTTAACAGAGCTTTATCTTGAGGGCATAAAGTTCTTTGATAGGGATTTTCAGAATATTGCCTTGATTTTTTAAATTCTCTTGTCAACCAATGTTTTCTGCCTGGAAGAATCCATTTATAAGTGATCTCATATAGGATAATTTTTACTCAGGAGTCCTGCCATTTATAAGCATTCTTCAGTAATAAGTAATGAAATTCCTGATTGAACTTGGCTCCATGGCATTGGTGTTTTTTGGGTGGTTGGCTAACTTAAGACATCCTGTCCTTAGTAGCCTTCACTTGTTCCTGCACCACCCTTCAGTTATATTGGCTCAGCCAGTTCTAAGGATATGTGGGAAAGTGAACTGGTCATCTTTAAAGGCAATAGCTGGAGAGGGGAGCTATGAAAGAACTAAATTCTCCCTCCAAAAGCTCCTTTTTTACTGAATTATTTTTATTGGTGAACAGCTTGAGTATGCCTGCAGGGAGTGCTGTAGGGGTCCTGTTCCATGTGCTGCAGCTGGTAGCAGAAAAGCAAGTGTAACATCTGGACGGGTAAGGAATGAGATGAGAAGCTCATGTCCAGGTTCTAAAAATGTTTCTTTAAAATCTGGGATGCAACTTGAATAAAATAGTAGGTGCAATACTAGTCACCCCATCTAACAAATGATTTTGCAGAATTATTGGAGATTTAAGGTAATGGCCATGATAGAGATCAAGGCTTTGGAAGAACTTGCTTTGACACATGAGGCAGAGAACCTGGGATTACTTACATTTCAAAGGAGAATGTTAAGGAGTTATAAACCCATCTATAATAAATGTCAAATGACAGTGTTGGTCAGGAACCTTCATGATTTTGTTTTTGATACAGTGTAACTTGAAATTACAATGAAGTTTAAAAATATTAAATCTGGATCTGGTAGAATGAGATACTTGATGTACCCATTCTGCCATAAGATTCCTGTGATCATGGGATGTGTGGTAAGTCCCTAAAAGATAAAGCATTTTAAGGGCTGTTCCACTTCTTGTTTCTGGCTCTGTGTTAGGAGACAACAGTGATATCTAACATGTGAGATGGGTTCTCCACACTGGCCTCTTAGAAAGTTCAGGTAGGTGCAGTGACTAAACACTGGAGGTATTGGGCATTGGACCATGGGAAGGTGCTGAGGAGCTGAAAGCACTCAGGATATGCAGGATAAATGCAGAGCTGGGTTCCTCAAGCTCTTGTCCTGAGGGGCTGACAGGAGGCACTTGGCCAGGAAGCAGCCCAGTGCGTGGAGGCAGGGCTTTTGTTCTGAACTGTTTCTAGAAAGCATTTGCAGGTGAGGGCTGGGAAAGGGCTTTTTGAAATTGAAGGATTGCTGTGTTTCATCTGGCCAGCTGGGAACAGGGAATAAAAAAATAAACTTATAATCATCACTGGTGATTTAAGACATGGTTGCTGAGGTCTGTAACAGGTACTCCCAAACCTTCTGTAGATTTGTCATCTTCATAAAAACTCATCATGGTGAGGAAGAAGGTACCTTTTTACTCCTTAATGTTTCCCTGTTTAGTCATTCTTTCTTCTTATGTAATGCAAGAAGAAAGGGATACTCAGAGAAAGGCAGTTAGAGCACAGTGCTCCAGTATAGCAGAGTGACAACCACCTGTGCTTTCCTCTTCCCTTCTTCACGTCTGGCACCGACCATTTCTGTGATACAGAATCATACATTTGTTATACATTGTATTTGTATATACATTTGTTCTGTTGGTTTTACCATCCCATCCTTGGTTAACTGTAGAAATTTGGAATGAAAGCTTACTGAAGCTGTGAGTGTTTCTGATCTCCATAAGGATACATATACATATTATCCTCATGTGAGAACAGTGGGACCTGATCTCCGTGGATCTGTGCAGGCTACCAGAACAGAAGGGAAGGACATCACCTAGGCACTGTGTCATGCAGTACTGGTGCTTAGGTAGATAAGGTCTTCCTCTCCCATCCTACCAAATCAACTAAACTTAATTGTCCTCATGGTTTTGGGAAGTGGCAAAAGAAACAATTCTTGCCTAACTCATCATCATTTCAGATAATTTGTGGTTTCAATTGAAACCTTATAATAGATGAGATTTCAAAATATGAAAGAAATTCACAAAGAGGAGAGAAGAAACAGGATATGTTTAAGTCAATGATTTTTCTTTTAATTTCAAGAAAGATGTTGGAACAATTCAGTGTTTTAATCCCTTAAAAGCAACCCGGTTGTCTTCACAAATTCATGTTGGCAGTTCATTACTTGTCTAGATTGTCAGATGAGTCTAATATTTTGTTTGTGGTAAATGTAACAGTCTTGCATATAGCGAAAAAATATACTGCATATTGGGATTTTTATTAGGCCTGTAAAGGTTTCAGTGCCTCACAGCATTCTCATGAACAAGATAGGAAATGCTGGCTAGATGGAAACTACTGGAAATAGAATGTGCAAGACTGGTTGGAAGATAATACACATGGTTATCAGTGGTACACTTTCCCAACAAAGAATATCACATTATAAGATCTGCAGAAGCAGCTACTGGTTGAATGCTGTTTGTATTTCCATTAATGAGCTGGATGATGAGCACTCTTTTTAAATCTCTGCATGACCCTCAATCTAGGAGATGTCCACATATGTGTAGAACAAAATTAGAGCCTAGGAGCATCTCAAGAAACAGAAGAAATCATTAGGAAAAAATAGCCACAGTGCAGCTCCTGAGAAGGATTTTATACAGGAATAATTAACTATGCAAACATAGTATTAAGAATAGCTAGTCAAATGGGGTCACTCAGTAAGTTATAACCTGAGTATGAGATAATGTTGCAGTGCTGTCAGAAAAAAGCAAATGCTAGACTGGGTTTAATAAACAGGAAAATCACCTGAAAAATGAGTTAATCCTCTAGCTATTTGTAATATTTATAAGATACTATTATTGAAAGCTCTGAGAAGTGCATTGGGTACTGTGTGCTTTCAGAAACTTTTAGACCAATTGAAGAGAGTCTAAACAAAAAGGTTCAAAGTTAGAAGTAATATGTAGTTTGCCAGGAAAGCTCAAAATAAAACCTACCTACATTTTTTAAGATATAAATAAGGGAGTGTATATTCTCGGTCCACAGCTTATAGGCTCAGTTTAACTAAAATAAAGGTGGCTTAGGCTCCACCTATGGAAAACTTCAACAGTAGGGAGCAAGCACTAAACAGATTAAGTTTAGAAGCTTTTAAAAATCGGTATTGTGCAGAACTGCCAACAGGGAAGCCTGTTGGAATTTCTAAGTCCTCTTATTCTCATTCCTTCTGTGGATCTTTTTTCCAGTCTTTTGTAAATTTTTATCATTTAGTTTCATCTTACCTACATGTGTTTCTTTCTTCTTGTGCTGCCTGATATTTTCTTTTTCCCTGCCGTGCTCTTTTGTTTCTGCTGGTTTTCACTCATAGTTCAGGTGTAGAACAGAAAAACACTTGTTTCTCTTCCATTAGTTTTTTTGGTCCTGCTTGTGCAAAAGCATACTTTCACAAATCACCTTTCTTCTCAGGGGTCAGTTTTTCAGATCATCTTGTCTTGCAGGTGTCCACTGAGCTTAAGCTTTCTCTGCAGCTTCTCTCTTCCATCACTACTTCAGATTTCCATCTGAACTCTGTCTCTGTTCCCAGCTGGATCTCTCATGTGAAACTCTCTCAAATATTGATTTGTAGGTAATGTACCTTCTGCAACTTTTATACCTTTTTATTTTGGTTGGCTGCAGGTTTTGGTTTTTTCTGCCTCAGTAAGCTTCCCCATTTTAAAGTGAAGGCACCCCCTTCTAACAACTCCCATTTCTGGTGTTCTTTGTTTATTGGCCTTCTCAGTGAGTGCCATCATTTTTAAACCTTTCTCCAAGGTCTTTTGCATCCTGATTTAGTATCAGGAGTTAACTCTAGTAATTGTCCTGATCCATCTGCATTGAAGTCACTGGCCCCTGTGGTTTACTGGAAATGCTAATCATGCTGCTGATACTCCTTATGTCCTTATCAAACAACAGTCACAGTGTTAGGTGGAAATGAGCATCTGAATTCCTCTTTAGTGTTTTCCCTGATCAAAAATTTGAGTGCTGCCTTCACTTGCAAGTTGATGAGGTCTGGTTTTGCACTTGCCTTGTTTTTTTTCTTGTGTCAGGCTTTTACACAGTCATAATATGCTTTTCTGCTTGCCATCACAGAATGAATGGATGTCTTGCTGTCTCTTGAGTCTGTATTTTTTTTTCCAGAAAAGATGTTTTGTCTGTTTTCTGGCATCAGTCAGACTTCAGTTGTGGAACCCTCTCTAGCTGCTGTTGGCACACTCCTCTCCACAGGGAAGGGAGGAACCAAGCTACCCCAGTCGGGAAAGTCTGTTGGATGTCGCAGAAATCCCACTCTGTTACACTGTTTTCACTTAGTTTTTGGTTTACTTTGTTAAGAAGGGTTTTCATCTCAAGCAGTTCCTCATTTCTTAAAGTAGTTTCAGCTGTTAATCATGGTCATTGGTGCTGTCAGTTCTACTTTTTGGTTTTTACTTTTCATTTTGTTACATTTTAGCGTGCAGTGGCAGTTTTTAAGTATTAAAAGGCTTTAAGCATAAAATCCAACATTTTTCATTATTCATTTTCAAGTATAGCATGAAATAATGGAGAGATACTCCAGGATTTGCTTATCTTAAAGGCCCAAAATGAATGTACTATTGCTGTCCTTTTACAGACGTACATAATTTTCTTTGGAAAAATTATGTCCTCAAATAAAACAGACTATGACATTAATTGTTACCATTTGTTAAGACCATTTTGATCTGTTTGGCACACTTGGTTATCTGTAACAGGAAGGCAAACATGCACTATTATTTTACTGATTATTAGTTAAGCATTCTACATTGGGGAAAACGTGAATTAGAAATATATCAATATTTATATTTGAGTGTTTACTTTTTTGTGTATTTTCTTTATTTTGATCATATTTAGGGGAATTCCTTGGTACTTGTTTAGTAATTCCTGTGACACTGAAAGTCACAAAAGTAAAAGACTCGGGCAGAGAACCTGACTGTACAGAGTGGGATGCACTACCTTATTCTTTTAGAGAGGCTGTAGCAGGTCTGATGTCAGTCACTTCAGAGACCTTTAGACCTCAGTGCTCATTTATTGGTAAAATGTACCAGCTTTGCTCCTGCATTATGAAGATCGTCTGTCAACACTTTGAGATATTCTCCTTTGTTATTAAGCTTGTGATGCTCTACACTGTCAGGTTTTTTGCCAATTATAGTTAAGGTACAATGGTGTATTCACTGGATCAAAGTCTCACACTGGCGGTAGAGGAATGATTTGTAAGTCTTTATTCATCTGAATCGTACAATAGAATACCTGAGGAATGCAAATAATCCCTCTAAGGACTCAATAGAAAAGCTGTTAAAATGACAGTCTAAGACTATTATTATTCTGAATTGGTGTTTTAGCCAAAGTAATTATTTCTTATCTTGTTGTTCCACAATAGTTCTTAGTTTATTAGTTATGATGACCATATTTACTAAACAGAATTTGAGTCAAGTTTTTGACATTATTTTCATGCTCATTTCACTTTTTCAGGTTTACACATATCATTCTATCTTTCTTCACTTGGCACATTATTTAATTAGTCTGGAGACCATGTTAGGTAATTCCTTAAAAAAAACATCTGTGTACGCACATGTGTCGAAGTACACTCATGAATTGTAGATTCATTTTGAGACATATTTTCTGTAAAATGTTGGCATTTATAAGCTCTGAACTTTGATACCCAATTTGTTAGCCAAAATAAATTAGTTAACTGCAAATGTTAGTTTTAGAAATGCTGTTAAGTGTCAGATTTCCCATTGAGAAACACACCTTAATTGTGATTTTCAGTTCAGATGTTTCTGAAAGCAATAGTGTTTCAGTATCAGTCCTGGATACCAAACTCTGTTTTCACTGAGTAACTGGAGGCAGGAAAAGATTAGTATAATGAGGATTGAAAAACATTGATGGGGTATTTACATAAGTAAATGATAGAAGACCAGCCTTATATAACAAATGTGTGAAAACTGTTGAGTGAACTTTATATTCTTTGTACCATCTAAAACCCTACTCAGTCGGCCATGCACTTAATCTCATAATAGCTCTGATCCCCTGCTATTTTCTCTGACAAATGTGTGTTGATGAACTTGTGGTTGAGTTCATTTTTTTCTGAAGTGACATTTGCATTGATTATTTAAAGGTTTGCAGGCCACAGTTTCAAAGCACTTTAGTATAATAGCAGCTAAAACCTTAGTCTAAATCTTACAGATTAGCAGGACTAAGAAAAAGAACTCAGCAAGTATAAAGCCCTGTGCTGTATGGTGGGTGCTTCAGGTCTGAAACATTGCTGGCACCCAAAGTGCTGTGTTTTATGATTCGATTATTCGTGTACAGGAAGTATTCCCAGGGCTCCTGTGTTTGCTTGCTGAGCATAGAGCTGTCATTCTTACCATTCATATGTGTTTAGAAATAGTGTCCTATTAACAGTAGTGAACTCCTCCCAGGTAATTTATAAATGTCTCCCTTAAACTTACAATAAATACTTGCAGTCATGAATATGATGCTTGTGTTTAAAGATTTTTTTTTTAAATACCATCTACTGCTCTAAAGTTTTCACAGAATCACAGAATATTCTGATTTGGAAGGGACCTATGAGGATCATTGAGTCCAGCTCCTGACCCTGCACAAAACATCCCCAAGAGTCACACCGTGTGCCTGAGAGCATTGTCCATCTGGGTGAAGAAACTTTCTCGAATACCCAAACTAAACTCCCCCTGACACCACTTGGCCATTCCCTCATTCTTTGGTCACCAAAAGAAGAGATCAGTGCTGTCCCTCTGCTTCCCCTCACAGGAAACTGTAACTGCAGTGAGGTCTTCCCTCAGTCCCCTCCAGGCTGAACAGGCCAAGTGACCTCTGCTGCTGCTCACACGGCTCCTCCTCAAGGCCCTTCACCATCACTGTTTCCCTCCTTTGGATACCCTCTAAGACCTTTATAACCTTCTTATATTGTGGTGCCCAAAGCTTCCCCCAGAACTGGAGGTGAAGCTGCCCCAGAGCAGAGCAGGACAATCACACCCCGTGCCTGGCTGGCCATGCTGTGCCTGATGTATGCCAGGACACACCTGACCCTCCTGGCTGCCAGGAGGCTGCCAGTTTTGTTTACTTCAGTAGGGTAATTAACATTGAAAAACTAACACCCTGAGTTTTTAGCTCTAAATTTGTTGTTTCATTCAACTAAAAGAAATTATGCATAGCAAGCTATTGTAAATGCTGCCAGTTACTGAAGATGAATAGAATTTTTTTTTATTTTATTTAAAAATAATCGTAGTATAGTAGCCAGAAGCTTTGTCCTGGGACAACAGTAAAAAGGTGGGAAAAACCGGTAGAAACATGGAACTGTGTTGATCAGCCATGGCCTACTCCAAGATCAATATGCAGAAAAAGCACGTGCAGCTTGCTATATAGGAGTATAGTGTTCTTTCCTAACATCAGCAGTCTTAGCTACTGAGATGCCTTTTTTTTTAATTAAAAAAAAAAGTCAGGAAAAACTGAAGTCCCTCAGTTTTACCACATTTGATAAATATAATTCTTGGAAGTACATTTTTCTCCCAGAAAGTTTTATTCACTTTTTAGATTGCAAGTATTTAACCTCTACCAAACACCTAGTTATTGTCCCAAATTATGCCTATTTCTGTAGATTAAATGCCAAACAGAAACCAGGAAACAGTGAAATGTTAATGGAGTACACCTGAAGCAATTGCTGCCTGTTAATGCCTTGACCTTGGAAAGCAATACACAAAAAGATGGCATCATAAATCCGTGCAATTCTTATGAATATGTATGTGCTACTTGATAATAATGAATGTGGTACAGCCATGCATGCACTACAAGATAATGTTGTGCCCTTTGTTGTCTACAGGTTGATAAAAATTAAAGAGTGGGTGGACAAGCACGACCCGGGAGCTTTGGTCATTCCTTTTAGTGGGGCCTTGGAACTCAAGTTGCAAGATATGAGTGCTGAGGAGAAACAGAAGTATCTGGAAGAGAACATGACACAAAGGTTAATTAGCATTCATTTTCCCTACACTTTATTATCAACTATTTCCTTGCAGTAATTTAATTGCTTGCGCTGATAGAATAATAAATGACAGAGTAATTACCATTATAAAGAGAGAATCTTCTCCTTTCTTTACCATGAGACAGAGTGAAAAGATTTATTTTAAATTAAGTTTTTAACTGTCATCTGTCATCTCTGTACAGTGTTTTAATTATAACATAGGTATTAGTTATGTATATTTTTGAGAAGGAATGATCACCAAAACTGTTTCGTCATCTATGGGGAATAAGGACAGTGGAGAAAATTTTGCCATAATTTTCTGAGGAACTATAATAAATCGTTTCAATATTGAATTTCAGTCAAACAGATAAGCTTTCATGACCTGGAGTCCTGAAAATTGCATGAGACAAGAGTGCTGCCTGATAGGGTGATTTATATTTATCCCATGTTTCTGTAGGTTGCCAAATAAACAAATCAAAATGCTATCTTTATGATTTTGCAGTAAAAAAGTAGTTCTTTTGAGGAGAGTTCAAAGTAAAAGGCTACTGCAATTACTGCTCTGTTCAAAAGTAGACCTGATATCTTCAAAATATGAAATGTCTTTCCACGTAAATTGATTACTTGGCGCATTTAGCTGTTTTATGTGTATGTGCTGAATGAATTGGATTCCTTCCCCTTTTTTTTTCAGTGCTTTAGCAAAGATCATTAAGGCTGGATATGCAGCACTCCAACTAGAATACTTTTTCACTGCAGGCCCAGATGAAGTGCGTGCATGGACCATCAGGGTAAGATTCATACTTATTCATCAGCTATATCCAGTTCCACACTATTGAATTCAGATTGATATCACTGACTTTGAAGTTTGTCATGGTGGCGGTTAGCTAGTCATTACAGATGAGGTTTTTGTCCAGGATAACTTTAATTATTTGTGAGCTGCTGAACAGTGAAAGTGGAGCTGCATTGATTGAGGCAGGTAACAATTGATTCTGCCTATTACATAGTCTGAATTTCTTCATCCTGTAGAATCTGTCTACCCTCCTCCTGTGGTCAGAGATAAGACGTACCAGTATTGTGCTTGCTTAATCTGTGTGACTGGGTTTGTCTGCAGTGAAATTGATGTTGCTTTTCATTTTGTATTCACTAAGTTTGTTTGGGTTGCGGATGGTTCATTCCTCCTGTGCTTTGCTGGGATTACATTTTAGCAATAAAAGCAATATAACGTCATTATATTCCTCGTGGATACACAGTTGGGCTCCAAATCCTAAAATCAGTGTGCAGTAATTCAGGTCTTTTACTGACTTTAGTATTTAGACCTAGTTTATTTTGGTAGTTTATATGTTTCTCTGGGAACTTATGTAATGTCTAAAACAATATTATGTATTTTAAATATTGATGTAAAATGTTTATAGCCATAGACATCAACTGATTTATTCGATTTATTCCCAGAGGACAGTAAGAGCTGAGCTGTAATGGTTTGCCTTTGACTGTAAATATGTTGCAATATAAAGATCAATATAGAACAAATATTTTGGAATATGTACAGTTGCAAGCTCTTACCTTAAAAATTACAGCAATATCAACTTTTGGAGGTGCAGTTCAGTCTTTGAGCTTCTATTTTTTGCATCGGTGTATTTAGGGCTGTGCAATGAGTTGCAGTGCTGTATTTAATTTCATTCACTGGAATTAATTTGTTTTCATTAATCAACATAATTTCCTGTAAATTTATATTTTCAATAGTACTGCTACAGATGTTTGTGTATGTGTTTTAGCACATTAAACTTATTTTCTTAAAAGCGTGTGGGGTTTTTTTAGCTTTTTTTTCTCATCTCTGTTTACCTGATAACTGCTTGCTAAGGTTCCTGAAACAGCAGCCAAAATAATATAAAAGCAGGATTTTGTTGTTCTGATTCTTGCCATAGTTTTAAAAAAAGCGTATTGTGAAATTCCACTTTTTTCAGTAGAAGTGCTTGCTCTTTATTAGAGAATTTGAAAGCTGGTTTGTCTTAAGACTGATTGTGAGTATCTTTGATTTAATGTGCAAAGATACTTAGTCAGGTAAGCATCAGTGAGTAGCCATATTAACCCAATACATCTTTTATTGTAAAAACTGTGCTTTACAGTGTCAGACTCCTTAGCACTTTAACATGCTTTATTAAGCAGCCTTTAGGTCACCATTATTGCTCAAATTTCTCTCCATGGTTGTGTGTGCACAGAATGTATGTCCTTGTAATTTGAAGCATGCAGCTATAATGCATTCTCCTCTATTGCATAAACTTAAATTATCGTATAGTTGTCGGTGATTTTTTATTTTTTAGTGATTCAGTTGTTGATGTTTTGGTAAGAATACTCAGTTTGTTCTATATCAAACTTACTAAAATTATTCTGAAAGAAAAATAAGCTAATGTGTACGGCTTGACATCCATATGTCATTTCTCATTGCAAATGTTGTTCACCATGAATGTTATCTTTAATTGAAATTATTTGGATGTAAGTGAAAGTCTTGAGTAATTCAGATTTTAAAGTTATTTAAAAATCTATATCTTCCTCACTTTCTGTAGAAAGCTAGGGGTCGAAGCAAATCTCACAACAAAACACAGTCATAGCTTCTAAAATCAATACTGCTGTTGATAGCTATTAGGAAAAACAAAGCTGCTGTTCTTTAATGTCGGTTGGTTTATCTGTGGCAAAGGCACTGTCTGTGTCCCAGTATTGAGGATCGCCCAGCTGCACATGTGGCATTTTAGCTGATACGAAACAAAGTTTCAGCAGAACCTTAAAGCTTGTAAAAAAGGAGAAACCTCTTTCCTGCAATCAATCTTCTTAAATGCAATTAATTTTCTTCTTGTCTTTCGTTTGACAGAAAGGGACGAAGGCTCCTCAGGCAGCAGGGAAGATTCACACAGATTTTGAAAAGGGATTCATTATGGCTGAAGTAATGAAATATGAAGATTTTAAAGAAGGAGGTTCAGAGGCTGCTGTCAAGGTGAGCTCCCCACTTTTTCTTCTCCCTCCAAACGTGCCATTCTTCCATTTCAAATCTGAATTTCCACTGGAAAAAGTTCTTAATGCTAAGTGAATCTTCAGTCACTTCTAGCAATAGACCAAAATCCATTTTTTCATCTTTTATTTAAGAAAGAGTTCAAATGCACCAACTTACTGGACAGGAATGCAACTATTTCAGTACCCGAGATATAATAGTGCATGGACTACGTGTCAGCACTAAAACTAAATGCTGTGCTAATGTGTTGGGGTGTTTTTCTCTCTGTTTGCATATTTGTGTTCAGAATTTAATAAGCTTTAAAACGGACTTGTTTTTGAAAAATCAGGCTTTTAAGATGCAAGAGATTTTTTAATCACTTCTAAAGGGAAACATGAAACAGAAAAATCTGTTTCTTCTAAAAATGTGTCATCTTGTTTTGAAGAAAGGTATTAAAAATGTCAGATGCAAATAGTTAAGAAAATATTCTAATATAAAATTGTACCCTTTTTTCAGGATTAGTGGATTCTACTTCTAGGCTCTGATAAGCATAATTAGAATCTTAAAATTTACCATTTCAGTATTTTATTCAATTGCCCTTTGATGTCTTAATCAAAAATGCCATGCCTTACTTTGGTCGCTCAGGGTGGCTACTATGTGCTGAATAGATAGTAAAGATATTTAATGGAAAACTTTTCTCCTTGAGCCTGCTCTTCTTTGTGGTGACACTTGTGTTGAGAAGAGTTTCATCTGCTTTCTCAACACTAGAGGGCAGAGACTGCTTGGGTGCCCAAAGTTGTGCCCTTTTAGAGCTGACAAATTATATCTGATTTGATGTTATTAAGTATGAAATGAACTCGTACATGGCAAAAAATGTCATAACGAAAGCTGTTCTTCTCTGCGTTGCTAATGCATTATTTCCTTCTTCTTTCTAAGCAGAAAAACTTACCTTTATTTCATATACATTTGATTTCTCGTTTGGCACTTCTGACATTTTCTTAAGATTTGTATTTTATGAAATTGCAATTACAAAGCACGTTATTTGATTTACTCAATCTCAGTATTTGAAGGTTTCTACACACAATAACGTGTTAAAGAATTTAAAAGGTTCGGCTTTATTGTTTGCTATTTGATAGCTTGAAAGGTATGCAAAACTATGATTTCAAATTCAGCCTATTCTCAGTGGTATCACTAAGGAAGATCATACTGAGCAGCGGGACTTTAATAGGTTTGTTTGAACCCCAGGAAGTGAGGGGAAAAAAATCCCATATAATTGGTTCGTTGCAGCATGTGAACTGCTTTATGAAAAGGGA
This sequence comes from Molothrus ater, assembly GCF_012460135.2. Classification (NCBI taxonomy): domain Eukaryota; kingdom Metazoa; phylum Chordata; class Aves; order Passeriformes; family Icteridae; genus Molothrus; species Molothrus ater. The sequence continues at coordinate 17,264,453 of NC_050484.2, forward strand.
AGTAGAGTTGTAGTTGTAAAGGGAAGCCACAGCTATAAATAAATCTAATATTCTGCAGTCAGGAACCACTTTTCATAACAGATTCGAATTTTGCCACTATCAGTTTTTGATGCTCAAACATGAGTGTTTTCCCTGAGAGGCTACATCAGTTAACACCTATTAAATTAATCAGTATTTTGCTTGTATATTTTTATTTGCTTTTCACAATGTGAGATTCTAAAAATAAACTTCCATGCTCAAATCATATTTAATTATTAAATTTTTATTGTTATGATGTAGCTGTAAAACAAGCAGATTTGAATTTGTTACTCAGTTTTAAAGTCAAGGCTGGGAAAAAAACCTTGTTCTTAGTATGAAGTGTCATATTCCTCTGGTCTTTTCTAATTTGCATTTAATACAATGTTTCATGCCATAGACAATGCTAATTGCTTTTATATTGCTGGTAAATTTAAAAATTAAATTTAGGCGCTTGTAGGAGTCATCTTAAATAACAGTGGTAATGGGAGTTGCTTGCTTTGTATGTTATCAAGTTGATCGATTTTTAAGTTTGATTTTGTGTGTGTTTAACACCAGTACAGCATAACTAATTTAATGCCAGTGCTGTGAACTATACACTGAATAGCTCTGTGTGGGCTTTGTAGTCTACAGGGATATCACATTATTAGCAATCATATCTGCTTAGGCAAAGCTGGCTTCTACAGATGGCTGCTTTCAAGTGCAAATGAACTGGTTAGACGTGTCTTGTTTAATACATACTCAAGATTCACAAATGGGTATTGATTTTTTCAACCAGTGTTTCTGATAGCAATGGAAATGGATTAAATGGTCTCTAGAGAATTTAAAGGAACACTGTCACTTTTAATTAACTGTAAACTGGTAACAAAAATACATAAACTTACATTAGTGTATCAAAATGTATTTAATTAAAGAAGTCTATGTCACACTGACAGTGTGCACTACTGTACTAAAAAATTATGTTGTGTTACTTTGTGGAGGACAGTTTTTTCTACAAATATTTGTGAGTAATAAATGTATTCAACTGTAAAATGTTTCTGTACCTGGGCCTGCAGCTTATGTTTTCTGATGATTTTTGCAGCACTGTTTTATTAGTATTTATGCCATCAATTTGTCTAATTGCTCTTGACTTTAAGCACTATTAGGATCTTCAAAGGAAAGAACTTGAAACATTTTACAGTCTAAACAGATTTCCAGGGGAAAGAAATAGGGAAAACATTTTCAAAGTACTATTTCTTATGTATCAATAATGTCATGTGGGGAAGGTCAATTACTATTTCAGTGTATATTTATTGTCAGGGCTATCATAGCTGCTGTTTTCCATAGGCTAGCATCACTGGGAACCACATTTAAATAAGGAGTGGCAGCAACAAGGTTATCGAGCCTCTAAATTTCTAGGCAGCAATATGGGCAATGGGTTGCTTTACAGAGCAGGTTTTGTGAAAGAAAGGTGTCTGAGTTAACTGTGTACCATTAATCTGATCTGTTCTACAGCAACTAAGGTCATTAGTTAACAGCTTTCCTGTAATGGGATCTTAGCATGCCACCACTGTGATAGTGTCATTGAGAATAATGGCACAGTGAGGTCTTGCATGGAAGCACTTTCTCCTGCAAGAGAAAACTTCAAAACAGGAATGGTTATTGAACTAAAGCAGAAGCTCTCAACTTTTCCATATTGTAGACACTTTTCAAGATAAATGCTTCCACAGACCACCTCCCGCCCAGCCTGTCAGGCCTAATGCCACAGCCTCTGTAATACTGGGTTTAATTACAATGAGATAACAGTAGAAAAATAGAATAATAAATTGTAATGCAGAAAGTACTGATATTTAATAGATTCCTTGCCTATTTTCTGCTCTCCTCAAGTACAGCATTTTAATAACGTATTTTCTTTTCATGTCTTTGGTCCATATGCCTTTTCCTGTATCCTGGTTTCACAGCCTATCTGCTCTGCTGTCTGTCCTTCTGAAGCAAATGCCTTCTAAAGGAAATTTCTTACAGAAGAGCTGAGCCTGCATTTTGTGCTCCTCAGCCCTTCATTACGTGGGTGCAGGCAGACAAGAGAGCCCCACTGGCAGCCCGAGCCAGGCACAGCTGTGGCTTTTGCAGGGTGTCCCCATGGTCAGTGGGGACAGGACCCCGTGTCCGGCAGCTCGGGGGGCCGGGAGCCATTTCCAGCAATGCTGCTTTTCATTCCTGTGCCAGTGTTTGCCATCTGCACGGCTTTCAGATGAAGTAAAAGAAAGCCAAATAGAAAAAAAGAAAAAAAAAAGGAACTGTTTTAGTGTCCTTTATCTTGCCAGGCTCTACCACTTTATAATGCAGGTGCATTTTAAGCACTACAGATCCAGTGGAGGCTAAATTACTTTTATATATATTTTATATATATGTCAAACCAAGTGGTGTCAAACTGAGGAGTATTGTGACTGTCAAACTCTGAAGCTGAAGTATTACCGTCTCTTAGCCAAAATATATTTAAATAATTGCCATTTGAAAATACTATAAAATGTCTAATGAAGTAACCGATTTTCCTTTTGTCTGTTCCATTTACAGGCTGCTGGAAAATACAGACAACAAGGCAGAAATTACGTAGTGGAGGATGGAGATATTATCTTCTTTAAATTTAATACACCTCAACAACCCAAGAAGAAATGAATACCAGATTTGTTCGCTCAGAAATGAACTGTGCTGCTTCAAAAAGCATATGAATTTTTATTTGGAATTGGAATATGTGGAAACAAAAAGCATACAGTTTCTACCTAGGGAACCTCCCTTCCCCCCAGTGAAATTATTCTTGTTTGTTTTGAATTAAAATATGGCACCTCCAGCAAACATGCAAGTTCACTAAATGTGAACAGCTTTGCATTTCAAACGATTAAGACCCTACTCCAAATTGTAGAAGCTTTTCGGGAACCATATTACTCTCATGATACTTCATTAATCTCCATCATGTATGCCAAGCCTGACACGTTTGACAGTGAGGACAATGTGGCTTGCTCCTTTTTGAATCTACAGATAATGCATGTTTTACAGTACTCCAGATGTCTACACTCAATAAAACATTTGACAAAACCAGCCTTGGTGTGTTTGGGGATGTCTGTATTGACTGACTGTGGTGTGCTGAATGCGATACGGCACCTGGTGGATGCTGATTACAGAATTTTAAGACGTGTATGATACAGTAACTGGCAGTGTGGGGCAGCTGCAATTGTATCTTGAAAGTGAGTCTTTCATGGGAATCAGAAGATTAGGATGCCAATGATTTGTCTCAAAAAAGTTAATGAATTTGTAGATGGACTTTCACTGAAAGATGATACTAAGGATAATAATGATGGCAGCATAAATTATTTTTACTAGAGAGAGGAAATATATGTAGAAAAATCATGTTATCTATGAGACTGAAGCTTTTTTGTTCAAATAATTTTGAAGAAGTATTTCCCTCTTGCCTTGAAATTAATATTGCCTTGAAATTAATGAAATCAGGCTGGAGCTGTAGTACTGATGTTGTGCATTGTCCTCTCAGGTCTGGTTTTGAGGCCAGACCACACAGGGATAGTGCTGTGAAGGAAGAGGTCACGCCGTGCTGGATAGGTAAGTTGTTCTTCTGAAATTAGGTTGCAGCTGGGAGTGCCTTTTTACCTCTGCTTTTTAACCATGAAGCAGAGCTGGTCACTCTGGGTAGCAGGAAAATAAGTTTGTTCTTTCAATGTGAGGTGTAGAGCTGCCCTTTCTCACAGTATGTTTAGTGTGTTTAAAACAGCCTGGCCTTGTCTGGGTGCCCTGTGCTGGGGGTTTTGGCTACAGGTTCAGTGGGGTTGAGGCTAGGGGAGATGCTGTTGTTACCAGTGTCTTGTTGGTGTGCCAGGCCTCTTGTGTCCTCGCTGGGAACTTGGAAAAGGCAGCTCGTCACCAGCTCACCTCCTGCTGTGTGCAGGGCACTGGGAGTGCTGGCTGCATCCTGCTGGAGACATTCCCTGGAGATCCCACCTTTGAGCCTCCTTGCTCCTTTCTGAGAGAGTGAGACATGCTTCAGCCAGAGTCACAAGCCTCATTGTTGGCATCATGCCTTTAATTGCACCAAAGACAAGGAGGGAGGGCAGATGACTTCAACACATAGTTGTTGATTTTGTTTTAAAGAGCATCTCCTGTTTTCATGGTGGCAGGAGCAGGGACAGTATTGGGGCTTCAGATGTTTTGGAATCCTTGAAATTCTCTTTTGTATTGTCTCCCTGGCATGGCCAGTATTTGTTCCTGGTGTTATTTTGATGTTACATAATTGAGAAAAGATTAGGACCATCAAATCTTGTGTTAGAAGTCAAATCCAAAAGAAAACAGAGCCTACCTGTTTCTCTTGGAAGTCAGCAAGGTGCTAGTACCAGAGAGGGGCTCATGCTGGGTTTTAGACACATTGAAAGGTGAGTGAGAAGTGGAGTATGTGTGCTGCTGAAAGAGAAGTACCCTCTTTACTGCACTAATACCTACTGAAACGTGTTCTCTTGTCCTGGCTGAAATTTGTTCTGGTTTCCAAAACACTCCCACGGTCCTGAATTGTTTCTATTTATTTGTGTGTACTTCATGATACCTCCCTGTTCTAAAAATAAAAATAATTAAAAATCAAACTAAGTAGTTTCGTGGTAGACAGGGTTCTTTGAAATTACTACAAATATCCTGAATATAGAAAATTGTAATGTTTACCCCATCTTAAAAAAGATAGATTCTGTAATGTTTTATGTTTCAGTTTATTAATTTGCCTGAATAGTTAACTCTTGAGCTGTTCAGCTAGGTTCTTTTAACTACTGAAGCTAATAAATTATTCCAGAATAATCATGAATTCTATTAAAAGAAAGAGTAATGTGATAAGCTGTTATTTCTATCACCAGTGACTTGTGACAACTGCCACGTTAAATATGTGCAGCCCATGTTTCTCCTAAGTGGGTTTATGCATTCAAGATGTACAACTCCTTAAAACTTGTAGATATATATAGCAAATGTAAAGCACTCTGTTTTAAATAGAATTGTGATTTAACTTCAGTTAAGCACAAATTATTTTGCATTTCAGCCTGCACTGGCTACTCCAGGTGCAATGTATTCGCCCTACTCAGGTTTGCTGTTTAAGAAAAAACCCGTGGAATCTGTCTGCAGACTTTTCACTGCCACTAGCTTGGTGGCAGTGGGTAGGAGACTACGTTTCTCCAGCTGGAGGATGAAAAAACATTGTAGGCACTGGTCTTCGAAAATACAGGAAGTAGGGAGCTTTGCAAGGGAGGAGGAGTACTAACCCTTCCTCTTGACTTGGTGTTCCTCAGTGACATTGATGGAATGTTTCTGGGGTACGCAAACACTGGTGGAACAGGGAAAAGGCTGCTACCAGCCTCCAAGCTTCCAAAAAGAGAAGTGGAGCTTCCCCAAAGTGCTGTGGAGATGGCAGTGAAAGTGGCTGTGCCTGCACTGCCCCTCAGGTTTACTCTGTAGGAGCAGATCTGGAGAGTGCAGGAGTTGGCTGGGGGACCTGATGCTCCCCTGGTGTTTGAGGGGCTGCTCGGACTGGTGGCAGGCTGGTCCCGTGAGGAGTTACAAGGGCAGTTTTCCACTTCAGTCCAAGAGAAGCAGTTTGCTCTAGATAGCCAAGGAGTAGCCAGTTTGCCTGTTGTGAGAGTCCTGTGCTGTGCAGAGCAGGCAGGGAGTGTGTGTGTGTGTGTGTGTGTGAAGAGGTGTGCTAAGGAGGTTCACTTCTAAAGGTATGTTCCTGTCAAATAACAGCAATGCTATAGACAGGGGCTTAGGGTTGTTGGCTTTTGGCAGAATCAATAGCAATATCAAGGTGATGTGCTTGGGGACCCCAAGATACAATATTTCAAACTATTAAGAAGTATAAAAAGCAGAGACATTTAACTTTTGATGACTATTTGTACCCATAGATAGTTTAGGTATAAGATACAGTTTTCTGTCCTAATAGGCATTTCCTAACACACGGGAAGTGGGTTTGGCCTTTCTGTGTGGATTAACAGATAAAATATAGAAGTACTATCCTAACTTCATGTCTATTTATTCTTTCGTTGCCTATGTCCAGCCCTGTAGAGATTGGTAGAATTGCCACAGTTGTTTTAAAGGATTTCCTTTTCCTGAAGGATCCTTTCTTACCTGCTGCAGCTTTCCATCTGCCTTTTCCCACCTAAGGTCACCCTGATATCTTCCCAGTTCACAGGGTCTGTCAAGGCCTCTGTATGGCAGAATGCCTGCTTTGGAGACCCGTGCTGTTAGCTGTACTTTCCTTCCCTCCTTTCCCAGAGAGCAGGCTTGCAGCTGGAGTGGCAGCACTGCAGCTGGGCCGGCTTTGCTGAGCACCTCCTGGGCACTCCATTGGTGCTGCTGCCCCGTGGTGCCAGCTGAGGGCAGGGACAACCCTGCTCAGGCCATGTGTCCCCACAGCCCAGGGACTGTGCCCCCCTCCCTGCTCTGCTCCAGCAAGCTGGCAAATCACCCTTGCAGTTTCACAAACGTCAGAGAGGTGCGTTCCTGGGACAGTGTTTCATGTTCTGGTAGCTGCCAGGCTTGTTCAAACTGCCCTTGCACAGCTCTGTTAGTGCTTACTGAGGTAGGGATGCTGCATTCCCCATTCCAATGAGTGGCCTAAACACCATCTATTCTGCCAGCTGCAGGATAGGACCATAACGTTGCTTTTTGAAAAATCAGTGTGTCTGGTGAAATTTTCAGTTTGAACAATATTGGCTAAATTTTACCATTTCTGTCCACTCACAGACTCAACTCACAGAGGATGAAGCAGAGAAAGTCATAAAAAATTTGTAATTGTTTAAAACTAATAATCACTTCTTTTAGCTTTTACTCCCTCCATACTATTTCCAAATGTTTGATTACACTATTCCACAGTTTCACTTCAATTAAAACAGGAAAACCACTGGAGGCTTTAAAAAAATTGAAGTAATGGTATTCACCACAGTATCCCTGTGGATTGAAATAACGGTGTGCAGGTTGGGTTTAGAAAGGTTTTAAGTAAATTCTCCATTCAAGGCTGTCTTTGGAGCAGTTATTTCTTGGCTTCTCTTTGTCTTTGGAGCAGTTATTTCTTGGCTTCTCTGCATGGGTAGTGCCCATTCCAGGTCCATGGAACAGACACATGGCAGTGTTGCATGTTGAGGCATGCTCCATGTGTGTGCTTGCTGTCAGGAGCGGGGCTGCGTCCGTGCTGCCATCAGAGCTCTTTGTGGCTCTGTGCACTTAATGCCTGCAGAGTTTTATTTTCTACGTGCAAAATGTGTGTGCTCAGCAGAGAAACTGATAAACCCACAGCAAATCAAATCTGCAGCTGTTGGAAGAGGGTGTGGGGCATGTAAGTTAACAAAATAGATGCAGTGAGTTTTGGAAAGGCAGTGCCTGGCAGCCTGGGGCGGGCTGAGCAGGAGCATGGGGGTTTCCTGCCCTCGGCAGCTCTGCTGCTGCTGCTGCTGCTGCTGTGGGAGGGGAATGCTTTGGCTTTGGCACTGCTGGGCCCTGAGGGGCAGGAACACTGCACAACAGGGGAATTGGAAAGGCTTAAATTGGGTATGGGGATTTCTCCAAACACAGATAAATAACATACCAAGGGCTATTTTGGTAAGAGTGGGGATGGAGGAAGTACTGCTCCGTGCTGACCATGTTTTCATCCCCAGTGACCCAGGCCCAGCACTGGGCCCCACCACAGCCACAGCAGAGACCCTCCACCCCTCCCAGGCAGCAGCACCACACCTCAAGGCACCTGAGCCTGGAATCAAAAGAGCTGAGGTAAGTTATTTTTTAGAAGGGCATGTAGGGACAGAACAAGGGACATGGGCTTTAACTGGAGAGTTTGTGGTTAGATACTGGGAAAAAAATTTTCACTGTGAGGGTGGTGAGGCACCAGAAGCTGTGGATGTCTCATCCCTGGAAGCATTCAGGGCCAGGCTGGGTGGGGCTTTGAGCAGCCTGGTGTATTGGGAGGTGTCCCTGCCCAAGGCTGGGGGTCAGATTCGATCTTTGAGGTCTCTGCCAACCCAATCCAAGCCCTTCTGTGAGTCTGTGAAATCCCTGCACTGCTTGTACCTCTGATACCGAGTTCCCTTGCTGTATTTTGGTGTAATGATCACAGCAGCATGCAGGGGGGAGGGAGGAGTGTTTGTGAGGGTGATTTGGGAAACCCCTTGGTGAGGACCTTCAGCCCCCATGGCCTAGAGGAGCTGCCTGCCCCCCAGCACAGCACGAGGTGAGCACGCCCAGCCCAGGTTTGGTGCCTGCACCTGACAACAGAGGAGTTACACGGGGCTAAGGGGCTCACAGGGCTTCATTTATAGTAAACATGTCACAGTTTAAACGCTAATAAAGCTCGTGCTCAGTAATGAGGAAGGCTGTTGCCCACATAAAAGGGTTCCCAGGAGCAAGCCAGGCTCTGAGGGAAGACTCTGCAGACCAGCCTGTGAACACTGGGGGCTTTGAGCTCACCAGGGCCCTGCAGCTGGCCCCAGGCATGGGCATGGGCCATGGGCTGGGGCTGCTGCTCTGGGCCAGGCCCCGGCCTTACTCCCTTCCCTTGTCCTGTGCTAGGAACACTCAGCCATGCTGTGTAAGGACAGAACTAGCTCTAACCAGGGGCTCTCATGCTGCTGAAGGGACACCTTGCCAAATCTGTCAGCAAAAGATTCTTTCAAAAGTGCATGCAAAACCCTCTGGTTGCTGAAGAGTTAAACTTCCCTGTAATATGAATCATGTGCAAAGTATCCAAATTTGGTTATAAATCCTGTTTAAGTTTCAAAGCACAAGCGTTATTGGAGGTAGCAATACTAACATCAAACAGCCTTGATAAGATCAACAAATTACTAAGTATAATTGTTTGTGCTGGGGTGTGTGCAAGGAGATAAATAACTCATAAATTAAACACCAGTGCCTGAGGGTGAGTCATTCATGGATTCAGAGCTGTCCTGACACTCACAAGCAAAAAGTAATTTTCTCTTAGTTCAGTAATTATGCATTTCAAGATATAAGATCAGCAATCAATGCTAGGTGTGCTTGCCAAGGTGGAAGGATACTTCAGCTATTGGAGTTTCCCATACAGAGACTAACAATCAAAGTCTGTTGCTTTTCTCTGTAGTGGGGAGTATTCAGGCTGAGGTACACTTCTTCAAAAAGATAATGACAAATAAAGGGATTAAGAATAGATTACGGGTCAGATTTTTCTGTTATAAACTGACAGCATTCTCCCGGCTACTAGTTTACATTAGCAGAAAATGTGTCCCAAATTGTTAAAGAAAATCAACAACCCCCCTGTGATAAGTGCTGCTAGTCATCCAGGCTAGAGCCTGCTTCTGAGAGCACCTGGCACCTCGCTGGCTGCGCTGCAGCTCAGCGGGGTCATTAGAGCCCCTTCCTGACTTATTCATAAGACCCCATGAGGATCTTGGTCTAATCAGGGTTTTCCTGAGGACAGGGAATAGTAATGTAATCTGTTATTGTAACAACATCATCTTGATCTGCTTTTATTTACTAATGTTTTGCCAGCCATTAAATATTTTTCTGTCGAATTCAGACAGAGATCACACTGAGAAATCATATTTTTGGAAATGTGGTGTAAATCTCACAGCTGCTCAACAATAGTTGCTGCTGGGATAAACTCCCAGCCTGCAGGAGACAATTGTGTAACCTACACCCTCCTGACCAATCGGATCTCAAATAGCCCTGACCTCCTCAGGCTGGGGAGTTTTCTGATGGGGGAAGTGTGGTGGGAATCCTCCTGGAGGATGAGAGGTCTGTGACAGTCTTTGATGGGTTCTGTCTGTCCTCAAGAGTACTCATAGTGCATCAGTTTTCATCCACAGGTACACAGGAGGGATGGAACACACCTGGAATACAGTTACATGTGTGACACACGTCATCTCCATGGAGTGATGCCACCTTCCTGTGACACCTCCATCCCCTGCACACAGCCCGGCCTCTGCAGGCTGCCTGAGCTCTCTGTGATTCCTACCAGCCCAGCAGTGCAGTCTCATGGTGCTCAGGAACCTGTCACCAGGTAATAAGGGCACTTCTGCTGTTGCAAGCCACCTTTTACGTGCTGTGTTGTGGGAAACCCTTCACCTGAAGGAGGTTTGTGTCCAACACCAGGTGCTGGCTTGGGATGTGCTTCTGGACAGTGTTAGAGGTCATCACTGGCTTCACTGGCAGATGGCATTCTGGGAAAGAAAGAGAACTGTTTAATTTATATTTACTATTTGGGAAAAAAGCTGTAAGCACAGCCTTTTATCCCAAAATAAAAATGAGTTAATGACTGGAGTGTTTAGCCCATTGGGGATGTCATTGTTTTCAATTACGTGCCATTCTGATGGGAGAGCACAGATTCTTAGGCTGAATGGAAATTTGTGCTCCAGCTATTTGTGCCTTTTAAAACATTTTCTTTACTACTTTAAGAGAAAACTGTAAAATGACAATAATGACATATTATTACAAGTAAATTACACTGTAAAATAGCATTAATATTGCAGTTGAAACCTAGAATTTGAAATAAGATGGAAATATTCATTTGCACACAGCTTTTGTTCTTATCAAAAGCAATTTGGATTAGGAATGAGATTTACTTAGCGCCCGCACTCTCGGGCGAGCTAATGCTCAGTCACCTGGACTGGGCAGGCTGTCAAGCTCATCTGTCACCAGCCGCCAGAGGAGCCCGGGGCACAGCCCGGCACTCCCGGGCGGCACAAAGGCAGCGGAGGGGCTGGGACAGCCGGGAAGGGCCGGGCAGGGCAGCCAGGGATCCCGGGAGAGACGGTCAGCCTCTGGTTGGTCTCTGCCACAGAGGAGGCTCTGTACCACAGAACGTGAAACCCACTCTTCTCTCCTCTAATGGAGAAAGACCAATAGGAATTAGAAATTAATAAACCCAAAAGGGGTGCAGGGTAGTAATCGAGGACCTTGTGCTTACGGACAATGCTGAGCAATTTAACACTCCATTTCATGAAAATTGTCCCCTGTTCTTTAGAGGTCAAGGGAGTTTGGCCATATTTTTCCTCTCCTCCATTCACAAATAGGAAACCATCAGAGCCTGGAAGGGCCACTTCTGTACAGAGCAATTTTGCACTGGTGAGGATTGCAGGACTGCCCCTTTATAGGGGTGTGTAGAAGGGATGGGTATCAAACTGCATTTAATTGCTCTTTGTTGGGCTATGTTGGCCTTTCAAGTAGGACAATCTATTGTACATTTAATTAGGACCACCAGCAGGGCCCCATGAACACCCCATGCCAGTGGGTCTTAAATCTTCCCCTCTCTCCATGCTTCATCCCCAAAGAGAATGGACCTCCCCTTTGTCACACCTCAGGCAAGGGCAGCTGGCTCTCCAGGAGATCAGCCCACTGTTTGATGGCCACAGGATGAACAGGGGAACCCCAGGAATCCAATCGCTTTTTTTGGTCATAGCTTTCATTAATTTATATTTGCATTGTCAGCACAAAAAAGAGAGTAATAAATCTAGGACAGATCTTTGAGGCAGCTTCTGCTTGACGCTACCCTTTCAGCCCTTGCTCTCTCTGCCCATCTAAATAACACAAGGCAGGCACAAAACTTCCATAGGGTGAAATAGGTGGAGAGGCTCCTATATTTCCATAACCGTTTGCAGCAGTGATAAGTCCCTATTATGTGTCTTTGCAGTAATTTTGCCGTGGAACAGAGGAAATGAACTGGCAGGTGCTGAATCCTGTCAAGTGCTCCTCATGACCCCACACAGGTGATGTCTCTGGGAAACAGAAGATGGCAACGAAGGCCAGAAAGTGCTGCTGGGATACTGCTGCCATCCTGGCTGTGTGAGGTAAGCCCCAGGCAACCTTCCCTCTCCACTGTATAAATGGGGCTGCAGGGAGGTGCAGGCTGCTCCTGGTCCTGTAAACAGCTAATTTACTCCTGCACTGCTGACACACACAGGGCAAGCTGGGAATAAACCAGTGTATCTTCGTTGGAAACATTCTTATTCACTAATTCCAAGACTATATGAAAGTATATTTGGAAAGGATGGAGAAGTAACTTGACCAATAACCTCTTGTGGCTCTGTGCCAGTCCCCAGCCCGGTGCCTGGGAGTGGAGCAATGAGCACGGCACGGTTGTGCTCCATCCCACCACCCCCTTCCATTTCTCCAGTGAGAAGGGATGCTCCTGTGACAAATCAGGCATTGTTAACCTGTAAGATTAGTTTTAGGATACAGCAGCACTTTGTGTCTGAGCCATTAAAGACAAATTAAAAATATAAGGAGTGAGGACAGCGATGGGAGTCAGAGGGTGCGATCCCAAGGCTTCCTACAGTTCCCAAGGCAGCCCTGCCAGAGCTCAGGCAGCTTGTAGGGTGCTTCTGCTGTGGGGACCCTGCCTCCCTCCCCTACTTCAGCATCAGCTTTTACAAGTGTCCTGTGTGCTCCTGATGGCAGGGTCCCAGTGACAGCAAATTGGCAAAGCTAAGTGGTGCTCAGCATTGCAGGGACTCTGCTGCTGTGCCACTGTTCCTGCAGGACTGGGAGTGTTTCTGATGGGCAAAAACCTATTCTGGCAAACTGCAGGTTTGAAACATTTTTTGGTTCTTCCATGAGGAATAATGTGAGGTTTTGTAAAGGACAGGCTTGAAAAATGTGTTTTTATCTCCTAAGTAAGCTCCTGGAATGGTTTGGAAGGGCATTGGCATCGCAGCAGGTCTGGGATGAGTATGTTCACTCTGAAACCAGTGGTTCTATTTTCAAAGGCAGTGAAGGTCTATTTGCAGGACTTGTATTTTAATAACTGTGTCAGATTGTATCTTAGAAGTACTCATGGATTATTTCTAGCAATCAGTAAGAATACATGTGTTATTTGTTTTTCACTAGATGTTTTTACTTGGGACAAAATATCTTTAAATGCATTAGAAATCAAGTCAGATGCTACCCCTGACAGTCACCTTCAAAATAAGAGAGCTGTTTTCTTTTGGGGGCTCAGAGGCCAGCACAGGAGACCAAAGGCATTTTGGTGCTTGAGCCTTGCTGGGGGCCTGGCAAGCATGTTGGCTCCCTTAGGAGTCCCTACCCAAGTGGGGTGTAGGAATGAGTGTCCTTCATCTGATGATATTACAAAACCCAAACCCAAACCTCTACTAGTTAAATCCAATTTTTGGAAAGTATCTCTAATAAGACAGATATTCAAAAGCACTTTGCCAAAGCTGCTTCATTATAACAATGAGCAAATAAGAAAAAATAAGCAGGAGAGGTCATGAGATAGGAGAAATGCTTTCTAGGTGTCCCATGTTTACAGAGGAGTTTTTATGCTTCATATCTGAAATAACCTAAATGGAAGCCCATATCTAGAGCCAGTTCTGTTTTGGTTTTCAGGCAAATGCAATTTTAATCATAATGATCCCACTCTATCCAGTGAAACTGCTCTGAGCTTGGAGTTACTGATGTGCCTATCTTTGCCTAAAGACAAATACATTTTTATAAGCAAATTAAGGGTAATCATGCTTTAAATCTTTGTTATCCCAGTTAGTTAAATTGGGGTCCAAGGAAACCTTTCTGGCCAGAATCAGAATAGACTTCTGCATCTTAATTATCTAAATATTTTTATCAAATTTGTTATTTACCAGAGCTCCTGTGATGAGCGGGTATATGGGAAATGCAATGAAATATTAAAATGTTTGTGAAATATTCTTGCATTTTTAATGATTTGAGGATTTTGTTCAGCAGCTGAGTTTTTGAGCCTTCAATACCAACATTTATGCTTTCACTTCTTCATAAACCCATGGAAACTTTTCAGAAAAGTTTTAACTACAACATGTCAATGAACTATAAAGGAAAGATTTATTTTGTGTATACCCTCTTTACCTGAGGTCCATAGTTAGACTCTGCATTACAGCTTCTGGATCTCATGTGCTCAGTTTGTGCTTTTGATCATGCCACTCTTTGCACAAAGCTGAGAGAATTTCTGCTTCATAAAGAGGAAAATACAGACACGTTTTGATGTCTATAGAAATGCATGTTTGCTCTTGTTTTTGAGGCAGGGGAACTTAGGGTTTAACATCTCAACAGGTTTTCTTAGGTTTCTGTGCCATCAAAGTTTCCAAGAAGGACTTAATGGGGAACAGTAATCATTTGGTTGTGGTGGTGATGGGATCCTTGATACGTTTTTCTTTAAAGGTTGTATATGGATAAAAATAGTAAGTAACCCAGTCTACTCATAACCACTTCATCCTTAAGTTCATGCAAGTTTAGGGAGGTGTAAGTGACTAAAAGGATGAGTGGCTTAAGATTCACTGAGTGATACTGCAAATACAAGGACTGAAATACCAAAGGAGTAAAGGATATATAGACCTTTGCCCATTACATCAAGAAAATGAAAAAGTTAGGAAGGGGGAGGGGGGGGATTCCTGTGCTATATTTTTCAAGTCCTACTCCAAAAGGGGTAACCAGCCCATTAGTATAGGTGCCAGGAAGCTGCTTTTGTGACATCTCACCAAACACACCTACTTTCACTGGACCATAGAAAGATCAATCCTGTCTGAAAACCACCCATTACCTAAGACACCTAATTTATATTAGAAGCTCAGTAAAAGGCACTGTCTGGCCCCCAACCTTCACTGCCAGTGATAAAGAGGATGTTTTACACCATATGTGACACTTAATCAAAACCGATATTCTTTAACAAACCCTTAACCTCTAGCACACAGGAGTCATATGAGGCCAAGGGACAAGACAGAGATCCAGCTCAGGGTGGCATATCCTTTGATTAAGATGATACAGATTTCCCATTTTTTTCAGGGTTACAAATTCTGGATATATCCCTTTTTGATTTGTCAGCATTAAATTTCAGTAGAGGTTCAAGCCAAAGGGAGACCAAGACTAGTTCTGTCTTCAACTGTGTATTAGGAGATAATTTCTCTGAATCCTCTGCAGTAATGATCCTCTGATCTTCACATCTTTCTGTAAGCAAGTTTTCCTGGGAACCTGGATTTAAACTATGGCACAAACCTTGCTTGCGTCTGGGTCCTTTCTTAAGGAGGAGTATCTAAATACTCTTATTCTGTGAGCCCTGAAATGGACCTTTTTTCCTTTCCTTAGGTCTTTTTCAAAGAGGCAAACCTTCAAGTGAGTTCTTTCACCCTCCCTTGGATTTCTGGGGCAGGAGGTTTTACTTACAGAGTATACAGTACTTTAGATGAGGATTGCAAACTTCAGGGGGTTAGACAGTTTTCACTACCTGCAGTGCATTGGAATCTCAGTTATAGTTCACTTTACTCCTGGGTGACTTCCCTTTCCCCCCAGTTTTTTAGGTGAACCCTTATTCTAGCATTTGCATGTGGCTGGTTTGGGCATGAAGAAGTCTCTCAAACTCCTCATCACAATGGTAAGTTTGGCTGGTTTCCCCCTTTGTAGTCAATTTTTTTCAGCTGGAGGTTTAGATTTTCTTAGGAACATGGTTCTGCAGAAATTACTTCTAGTCACTATTCCTTGAAAATAACATGCTGCTTAATTATTAATGTGTGAAGGAGATCTTGGAAAGGGTTTTACTTTTCATCTGTAAGTTTTTAAACACTGGAGCAGCACATCTGTTCTGCAAGGCTCTGTGGCTGGCTGGAGGATATGGGCTCACTTCTGCCAAGTGCACAATATCCTTGCTCAGCACACAGAAATGTGTCTTCTTTGGACTGTTTTCATTGTTATGGTTGTTACTAGTACATCTATAAGCAAAGCTCTCTCTGTGAGGAACTGTCCTTCTCCTACATTTCCATAGAGCAAGGAAGCCCCTCTACCCTCACAGAGAGGACAAAATAATCTACAAATTTCTCTAGCAAAAAAGGACAAGATTTTGCATGAGTTTAAGATTCCAGGCAAAAGAGAGAAGTAGGAAGCAATGGCTCTCAAACCTTTCAGACCTTTTTTATTTACACTCCATGAAGGAAAAGGGGCAATATATGTAGGCTACTCTTTTAAGAGTGAACTTCAGTCATAGAAAGACCTGTAATCATGTTAAACTGTATTCAAAGGCATCTTTTGTTTCATAAATGCAAAGCTGACAAACAGAAATCTGGAGGACTGGTTCTAGTTTATGGCATATCACATACATCAAAGGTCAGCATTTTATTCTCCTGTACCTTGGTTTTAAAGCTTCTTTAATATACAGAAGCACAATCAAGGAAGAAAGACTTGCAACTCAGCTGCCACTCCCAATTCCTTACCCATCTTGATTTCTTGATCAGAAAATTAATTTGGCCTTGGAATCTTAATTTTTCTTAAATCTCTTCAGATTTAATCAGTGTGTTCTGCTGGAAGCAATCTTTCACTTAAGATTTCATAGCAATGTAGCTAGAGAAACCATGTCATTTCCTGCATCAAATACATCAAAGTTATTTTTGTCGGGGTTTTTTAACTTTGTCTCATGCTTCAGTTTTGGTCTCTTTGCTCTAAGGAAGGAGGGTGTTTTATTTCTTTTTCTACTGGGGGGAATCTGCTCTACTGCAATGCAGTCTAAAATTAATAAATTCCCAGGGAAAGAGGAGCAGATGCCTCCTCCTGTGCAGTGTGTTGGTACAGGAGCTGACAGCAGTGGCAGGGATGGTTTTCACAGCCAATGCCTTCTCTGTTGCACATGGTATGAAGCACAGCCTCTTGCTATCATTTAATTAAAAGGCAGAAGGCAGACTATGCTGTGACCAAGTGCTGCCACTATTATTTAATGACACTTCCCAAACATGAGTGCTCTCACAGCAGTGAGATGTAGCCTCCCTTATTCCTAACTTGGGCATTCAATTTACTGTTCGCGGTGTCCCAGTGAATACTTCCATTCTCTAATGAGATGGGAGGGCAGTTGGAGTTTCCAGATTTAAAGCTTGCTGTTGCAGAGATTTGGCTCTGGCATTCGCAGGAGGAAGTTGCCCTGGGGGCCAGAAGGCTGCATTACAGCATTTGACAGCCTGCTCAGGTTGCCATTACATATGGGGTCAGCTAAAAGCAGTGCAGTCCCATGGCAAGGTGCCTAGTTTGTGGTTTGTCTTAAACTGAACCTTTCTAAAGAGGCTTATGAATGTTTGGAGAGAGTTTGCCTTTTATGGCTTTGTTTAAAACCCAAGATTTGGCCCCAGCATTAAAGTCAGTGCCACGTGCAGAGAGGATTCTTTCTTGGCCTTCCTGTACAGGTGCAAACCCCACTTTTCACCCCTGTGCATGCTCCAACTTTGAGTTCCTCAGCCTGGGAGGCTTCTCAAGGGTGGGAGTCCCTCTGAGGCTTTGTTAAATATTAATTCAGCCCAGCTGAGGACACAAGGGTGTGCCAAGGGTCCTGGCTCACCCTCACCCAGGTGAGAGTCTTCTGCAATTCTCCTCTCATCCATTTACCCCCAGCTGACCTTCCCAAAGGCTGGTGAACCTGAGATGTGGGACACTGCTGTGCTGGAGGCAGCTGCTTCATCCCAACCGTGCCTGAGAGCACGTGCTGGGTATCGAGTGGCTGGGAGTCACCTCATGCTCTGTGAATGGGAGCTGCTGTAAGATGGGCTGCTGGACTCTAGTCCCCTTCTCTTCTCTAGTCCCAACAGGAGCCTGCAGCAACTCCCTCTCTCTTCCCTGCTTTCCTCTCCTTGTCAGCTCTGTGACCTGCCCAGAGATGGGTCTACACAAATGTCTGTACCTGTCCTGTGCTTTGCAGGATTAGGAGATAAGTAAAACACCAGCCATCTGTGTGTTCCAGCAATCACAACAGCATCGACAGAGCATGGACTGTGGTTCACAAATATTAATTAAAAAACCCTCTTTCATATTTGCCTGGAAAGAAAGCTGGAGCTCATTATAGCTGCATGCTTTATGGAAGCCTTGTAAGTGGTGAGTACAAGATACCTGGTAAAACTTTAACAACATGTAATGACATCTGAGTTGTCTATTTTCTGGAAAATATATTGCAATTGCCAGTTTTGGCCTGGGAGTAGGCTGTAATACAGGACACTTATAGTTTTGAGAAAATTCAGGAGTAAAAATACAAAACAGCTTGACACAGAGTAATAGGAGAAGGAAAAAAAAAAGACTATCTTAAATGCTGGTGGCAGGCCAACATGCGTATTTAGAAATTAAATCCTAAATCTGATTTGTGGGCTAGCAGCAGCCTGGGATGAGTGCTGCAGGGGCAGTTTTGAGGTCTGTGCATGTCCTGGCTCTCCAGAGGGCTGCAGGTGCCATCTCCAGGCTGGCTCTGCTGGCTCCATCCTGCCAGCTCCCTGCTGGCAGGGAGCTCCTGGGGCTGCTCTGCCCTCTGCACCCCAAACCTCCCGACAGACAGACTGGACGAGTGGCAGGAGAAATGAAAAAGCTGATGGCTGTGGAAGGGTTAGGATGCCTGTTGATGCCCAGTTTGGCCGTGCAGCTACAGCCCTGCTTTCCAAGAGGCTGAGAACAGAGCCCTGTACACTGGCTCTACCTCTCCCCGGGGCTTGCAGCCGCTCAGATCCCACAGACTCCCCTCTCTTTGAGGAGGACGAGGATTTTAAGTCTTTTGAAACCAGCCAGGAAAAGAATTTACAGCTCACCTAAAATGTATCATGAGCCCATCTACAGCAGGTTGTTGGATGCAAGTATGGGGAAGGAACCTAACTCTTTCCATGGGAGATGCATGCTGTAGCAGACAGAAGGCTACAAAGGCATGTCACCCCTGTCCTGAGGAGGGACGGTGCCCCTGAGGGTCTGGCACACCTGTGTGCTGTCAGGTCTTGGCTGCGAGGTTCCGTTGCTCCCCCTTACGTGCTTTCTTTCACTTTCACTGCTAATTGGCACTTTTTAGCCATTTTTGCATGTGGAGTGTGTTAACACAGGATAGGGTTATTATCAAATTAATTAGGAGCTCCCTCCAATTATTCCTGCTGTGCCTGCCGGGCTCTCCCCGCTCCCCCCGGCGGGCTGATTGGCTACCTGAGCCCCTCTGGCTCCGAGCGCCGGAGCGGAGCCGCGGGCTCGCTCCGCGCTGCTCCCGCCCCATCCCCGGCGCTGCCGGGCTGGCTCCCAGTGCCCGCCGAGCGCCGGGACACTGCCAGCTCTGGAGCCTGACTGCAGCCGAGACGCTGCTCCCGGAGGTGAGGGCAGCTGCCCCGGCTCGGCCCGGCGAGCTCAGGATGGCTCCAGCCCGAGGGCGGCACTTCTCCCGGCAGAGGTACGCCCGGGGGCTTCGGGCTGGGCACACGGCTTTGGGTGGGATGCGAGCGGGCACGGCTGCACCGGGAGCTTATCCAGCCTCGCTCAGCGAGGGTGAAGCTGCGGTACCTGGTGTCGGAAACAGCTGAGGCTCTCAGGCAGGGAACCGGGATTTATATACTGAAACTTGCAACATACAAAACCACAAAAGCAGCTGAAGCCAACCAGCATGTGGACATTTGCTTAATTGAGAAATAAGCACATAGTTGTGGGTCAGTGACTATACAGCTGATTGGCTGAGGCTATTTTATTTTGGAATAATTTACAGTTGTTAAATGGATTTGGAAAAGCCTTAATAGTGGTTATTAAACTATTGACTTAGCCTGACGTGTTCAGTGTAGTAATCCGTGTTTGTGTTTGTGCTGTGACGAGGCTGCTGGAGCTGGGAAAGGTGCTGGAGCGCTGTCAGCCCAGGCAGGGAGCCGCGGGGGCGGGCGGCCAGGGCTCCTCCTGCGCGGACATCAGCAGAGCTCTTCGCATTTTATCTGGGTCAGAAGCAACGCTCTCCTTCCCCATAGCTACAAATTCATTATGTGCATCTCCATCACCATCTATTGAAACTAATTTAATGTCAAAAAACTCTCCTCTACAAAGAGCGACTTTTTTGCACCTGTGCAGAATCAGACTCGTTTTCGACTGTTTGTGCAATGAATAACTTCAAGTGCAGCACTTGTCGAGTTTGCCCTTCTGGCCAGCAGTTCAAACTGTTCGCATTCATTTATACCACGGTGCAGGATACATTTGCTAAGGACTACAGAGCACGTATTTTATGATGTGTGGAAGAAATCCCTCCAAATGAACTAAATATCTTTACTCATCATGTCTCCTGTCCACAGGTGATTTACAGACCAATTCTTATTTTATTTTTATTGTTTTCTTTTGTATGATGGTTAAAAAGGCAGTGGACAGATACTTAAAAGATGAATCCCCTTTTTCTGCTCTGTTTAACTCCTTAAATGCTTACAGTGGTAAATGCTAGTTTTCCCTGAAACACCATTCTGTGGGCTGCCAGCTGTGTGTTAGTGTGGACATTCTGCTAGAAGGAATGGAGCTCTTGAATGTTTTACAAAAAAATTTTTTTTTCTCCAAATTGTCAGTTGATGGCCAAACTCCAATAGATGTCAGGAAGAAAGAATGTTAAACAGTCAGATTAAAAAAAAAAAAAAAAAAAGTTGCCTCTCCAGATTTTGGCTCCCCTGTCTCAGACAGTATTATTGTTTCATTAGTTGCCCTGTTAGCCAGAATCCCTTCTGGGAGAGACAGGCCCTACATGTCAAAAGGAAAACAAGCAAGTACACCATCCTATAAAACCTCTCATCCCTGTTAGTTTTCAAAGAAAAATATAACTCAAGACTCTTTTAAAACATGATACAAGGGCAGAGGAGGTCAGAGGCTCTGAGGGCACCTTTGGAGGTCGTGTCAGAGGGTTGCTGTCCGCAGCTGATGGCTGCAATGTTTTTATTTACTCCCCACCCTCTTTTTAAATCTCCACTTTGGAAACACACTATTCACAGTGTGATAACTGTCTAGTCTGAAGGGGGGATTTTGAGGCTGCAGAGGAGAAGAAAAGCCCCACCTACTGAGCAGCAGTCACAGAAATGGTGTGAGGCCTGTTGCAAGGAGTCTGCTGTGAAGTGTGACCATCTCTCCAGTCTGGGCAAACCCTGACCCATAATGGCATTTCCCTGCTGAGGCTCTTTGCCTGCTGGGACTCCAGGACACCAGCCCAGGTGCCTGGCATGCTTGTTGATGTGCCAGAGATCGTGGTATTGCTTTTCCAGCCATTTCACAGGCCTAAGGTTAGATGCAAAGGCTCCTCTTCTGGCAGCATTCCCAAGTTTTTTGTGTGCTTAGCAATGCACACCCAGGTAACAGCAGTGACAAAACTGCACGTCCCTGTCTGGCCATTGCACTCAAGCAGTTGCATCTCCATATGTTCTGGTGATGCAGGAGTTCACTTGCAATGTGCAGCCAGGTGAGAGCTGCTTTGTTTTACTACTTATTATAAATTTTTATTTACCAATTATTTTTTAAACATATATGGACATATTTTCTTCCTCTCACCTTTTTAAGAATGTTCTCTAGTATTTCTACCTTAGAAAGCCCATGTTCTCATTTCAATTATTCTACAATTGTTTTCTAGAGTTGAGAGGTATCCCTGTATTAAATATATAATGCATGAGTACACTCAATTGATATTCATGCAGTATTTCAAATGAGAGTTGCTACTTTTCCCACATACTTAGTTATCCAATAGGAAAGAACAACATGAGAATGTTCTATCATGGAATGAAAAGCACACAAAAATCTGGGGGCTCCAAGTATTTCAGACCTGTGTAATGTCACTGGATTTCCCTCCAAATGCTCTGTGAACTATCCTGTGTGAGGGCATTGGATTTACCTCCAAATGCTCTGTGAACTATCCTGTGTGAGGGCACAACTAACCTAGATAGTTTATGTAAGACTGCAGAAATTCAATTCCAGAAATGAACCTTCATATCTCTAGGAACAGCTGGAGAGGCTCAGGTCTACTCATCCTGCTCAGAATGGACACGAGGAATTTGGATTAGATGCAGATGGAGTGGGGATTTTGTTAATGATAGAAAGAGAGGCAAACATGTTGAGGCAGAACTGCCTGAACAGAATCACAAAATATCTGTGTACGTATTTCTGACTTTAAACGATGAACACCATAAACATGCTATCATACAGGAGGCAAAGCATATGTAAACGTAACAATATCCCATTTACTCTCCAGCAAAGGAGAATTTTCATCACTCATTCATATCCCATTGAATCAGCACAAAGATTCACTGCTGGCTGTTAATTATCCTCTACAAAGATCTGGTTATTTTGTTCAATTTTAGTAAAGCCACAGTTGTTATTGTAGCATACATAGAGAGAATGGTACCTCAGGGAGCAGGGAGGAAAGAAATATACTCGTGTAGAATTTTAACTAGGAGAGTTCTGTTGCACTGAAGGGATTCATAGGGTAGGATTTTGATATGTGCTTCAGGAAATTAAGCTTTTTCAAGACAAAAAATCTGCTGTGACTCTCTGAATATGTGATACCACTCAGTATTTGAATGACATCAGCCACTTAAAAATAGCTTGCTGTTACTTCAAAGAATTTCTAAGACTACTTTGACTGAGGGGTAGACAGGAGGAACTGGTCTACTTTTCTCTGAAGTCTGTGACCCTCCAATCACATCAAGGAAGGAGTATGCAAGAGTTCACAAGGCCCATTCATCTCCCTGGGGTTTCTGAGGGGCACTTGGAGGCCACTAGCCAAAGGCAGCAATCAACTTCCTCCACACCAGCATGCTGGAGGAACTGGGACCTTAGGCAGGAGCTTTCTTGGCAGGGCCCAGTGTCACAGCAGGAGAGTGGCAGCTGGAGCTGCCCTTGGGCTGGGTGCAATGCTGGAGTCACCAGGATTCACTGGTGTTCAGGAAAGGAGCTGGGAACAATGGTGAGCTATGCCAGGGAGCCATGTGCTTGTGCACTGAACTGCTGCAATCACTGCAGTCACTTGGCACTTCAGAGGGCTCAGGAAAGATCTGCTGAAGGTGTTATTTTAGAGGGTGAGTTCTTTCCCACGTGCCTTCCACTATCTGAATGTCAGGCAGGAGGAAGCAAAGCCATGAGGCACTTGGGTTGCTGAAGTCACTGCTGTTGGTATGAAGCAGGTAGGTGGCTCTAGGCTCATGTAGGAGGACTAGCCTTGCTCAGAGGCAGCACTGCAGCTGCAGTGAAGTCAGCCTCATTCCCTGTTTCTCATTTCTACTCGATGCCTCTCTTCTCCTTGGTTGTGCAGGGAGAAGTATAGAGTTCACAGAGTGGCTGTTTGTTCCAAGTGTGCAAGTGGAGAGGACAGGAGAAAACATGTAACTTTGGGTGGAAATACTGAGAAAAATAAGAAAAGAAAATAAACAAAGCTGAAGGAAGATAATTAAAACTTCTATGAATATCAAGAATGGCTAGGGATGAAGGGAACACAAAAAAGATACGGGGTCAGGAAAGTGAAGCAAGAGCTTTGTGGAGGGATATAAGAAACCACAAGACAGGACAGGATGATCACTGTTGGTCACAGACACTGGCCATGGCACAGCCCTGCTGAGGTGCCTGTCCCTGCCACACCACTGGGATGTGACTCTGCTGGTCCTGCTGCTACCTGCTTGACCAGACTCCAGCAGAATGGATGATTTCTTTTGCAGTCCCTTGTGGTTAATCCAGTAGAGCAGCTAAGGAATCAGCACCAAAAGGCACAGTTCACTTAGGAGATGCTTGGATCCTTGCCTTGCATTGCAAAGGAAAGACCTGTGTAGGCTACCCCCAGAATCCCACACTTGGGCTGATTCTAACAATGAAATAGATTGATTATACCTTCTGCCCATCTATCAGCACTGTGTTCAGCATTAAATCCTGTCCAGCTGGGAGCAGCTACTTTTCTTTGCTCCACTGTGATGGGAAGATTCATGATCCAAAACTTCCCACTCAGAGCAGCTAGAAACAGTTCATTGATGAAGTGTGGTACGTTGTTTCCTTTGCTTCTTTTAAGTTCTTTGAGAGGGAGGTGGGAGATGCCCACTGCCATATGGCCAGCAAGAGCTGTGGAGTGTCTCTTCTATAAGACCTGATAGTTAAACCTGATGTTTGTTGCTCAAGGGATGTCTGTGAGCAATCAGGATTCCAATGCATTTCTACTATTCTACAGCTATTCTGCATTTCTATTTCTACAGCTTAGAAAGTGTTGCAAGACCATTTTTGTCTGTATGTCTTCTTGTCACTAGAATTATTTTTTACATTTTGGCATGCCCTGGGTTAGAGGGGAAGACCCAGACCATACATGTTTTTGAGGTTTTAATAGTGTTACTACAAACTGTGTCTTATTCTAATAGCTGCTTGTAAAGTTCCTGTTTATTTAGGAGAGACTTGTATCACATCTGTATAATTTTTATTGTGTAATATTAAAACATCTTGAGAGGATTTTAAAGATTTTTTTCCTATTGCTTTTTAGTGATGAGTCAGAAAATAGTTTTGATGCCCTTTCTGCCTCTGATTTTCCTGGCCCCCAGCTGTTGTCCTGCAGCTGGAACAGTTGCACACTGTACCTCCCAATGTCTCACTGGCACTAGGGGAAAATAGCCCTCAGCAAAATTCTGTGGGAGACATGCTGGGCTCCATGTGTAAAGCTGGTGGATCAAAGATATAAACTAGGGGTATGTGGGGTTTTCTTTCAGTTCCTGCAGGGGGGTAAGACTTGCCTTAACTAGATTTGCCTTCTAGGAATGCAAAGTCAGTGTGGAAGAATGCTGGGTCTTCTGGTTTCCTCAGTGTTTGGACTGTTTTTATCAGCCTTAAAATAAAAGGATAGCAAAATTAATGTGCAAAATGTTGCAAGAGAAATGATCAGCTGGCCAGCATTTAAGGGATGTATTTGTACTCATGTCCCAGCAGTTCAAATGTGATCAAGTTCAGGTGCAGCAACAGAGTGGGCAGAATTTTTGTGCTCTGACCTGAGAATTTTGCTTTCCCTCCTCCCCTTTGTGTTTTTCCCTTCATTCAACCAAGCAGCCTGACTACCCAGTGCTGCAGCATTTCAGTGCTATTTTGCATCAGATGCACACAACCCAAAGCATGGGCTTTTCTCGTATATAAATTGCATCTTCTTATTGTGACTATCCTAATCTATTTCTAAGAGTCCTAATTCCAGGAAATGGCTGTCATTTTCTTATGGCTCAATTCATACCATGGTTAAACACTCCACAACAAAGGAAGGGGACATTTGCTTGTGTAGCCTTCAGTTTTGGCCTGAATACTGTCTTATACAGTGTTAGTCTTTATCCACAAGGTAAAGAAGCACAAGGACAAATATTGACTGAAAGTCTGAAAGATGTTGGACATGAGCTGGAATCTCTGAGTGTTTAAGAAAATGTGTATCAAAATCCAGAATACCTTATTAGAGTGGTATTTGTGATCTTGATTTTCACACTTTGTGTTGTAGCAGCAGAGGGAGTTCCCTCAAGTTCATTGTTTCCTGGTGGATGCTGTGCCTCAATGGCATTCAGGGCAGCATGGTTGGGAAGGAGCAATGAGCTCAGCTTGGACCACCAGCTTTGAGGGGTTTGGGCCCCCACAGCAAGGCCTGGATCAGCCCAAAACACCCATCAAGGACACACCTGAAGAGAGAGGAGCCTAAGCAGTGCTGGGCCACAAGGTAGGTGACTGCAGCTTTGGGTTGGTTTGTGCTACATAACAGAGCTCCTTTGGGACTACAGCATGGAAGCAAATGTGTCAGCTGCACAGGTGATGGGTGGAGTGAGTAGTCTCAGAAGATATGTGAGAAAAACACAGAGATAAGATCAGCCACAGAGGAAAAAGACCAGAGGCTGGATAACAATGAAAAAGAAACAAAGTGGGGGAGAGTTATTCCACCTTCTTTAGTATGATAGAATTATTTAGGTTGCAAAAGTTCTTTAAGATCAAGTCAAGCTATTGACCCAGCACTGCCAAGTACACCACTAAACCATGTCCCTAAGCATCACATCTCTCTGAGCAGCCTATTTCAATGCTTGATAACCCTTTCAGCAAAGAGATTTTTCCTAATATCCAATTTAAACCTCCCCTGGCACAACTTGAGGCTGTTTCCTCCTATTCTATTGCTTGTTACTTGGGAGAAGAGCTGAGTTCCAACTGGCTACACTCTCAGGTGATGGGGAGTCATGAGGTCCCCCTTGAGCCTCCTTTTTCCCATGCTAAACACCCCCAGCTGCCTCAGCTGCTCCTCATAGGGCTTACTCTCTAGACCCTTCAGCATCTTCATTGTGTTTTTCTGGACATACTCCAGCACCTCAGGGTCTTTCTTGTAGTGAGGGGACTGAACACAGATTTTGAGATGTGGCCTCACCAGTGGAAAAAACAGGGGGGTAATCACTACCCTGGTCTTCCTGGGCACAGTTTTTGGGACTAAAACAACTACCCAGCATAAGCACTGAATCAGAAACATTTTCTTTGTGTGAAGGAATCTAGAATGTTTTTTAGAGCAAAAACTGTCCCTAAAATGAGAGTCTGCCTCCCAGAATGGAAAAAGGAAGCATATTCAGCATGAAAGGGGTTAAAAAGTAGCAGGAGGGGCTTTATCCTTCTCCCACTCATCCTTTATCTTTTCCTAGGAACTAACTTCCTCATTAAAGGATATGTTAGGTAAACCATGCAAACTGTTGTTTTTTTTAATATCATGATTACACTTCAAATGTAAAACCACACGTGTTCCTCTGGGCTCTTCCTGGGCCTCTCCATGAGTGTGTGTGCACCTAAGGCAGGTTCTGCTGCCTTACCCACGGCTCTGCAGGGCTGGTATTGCAGGAGCAGCCAGAGAGCAGCAGGGCAGAACAGCCAGGGGCCAAGGGAGCGCTGGGTGCCTGGGACTGGAGCCCTGCTGGGAGAGGAGCTGGCAATTTTCTATTTGACAGGGACCAAACATTGAGACAAACCATTTTTGTAATGGCCAGATAAGATGGCAGCAGGAGCAGCAACCTGTGGAACAGCCTCTGGACAAGAGAGTGTTACATCTTTGTTTTGGTTACTTTGAATATCTTTGTGTTATTTAAACAGGACCCTGCTGAATGCCCCTTCCTAGATACAGGCAGGCAGCTGGAGTGGGCGTGATCCCTCCCACAGCCCATGGAGTGGGAATGCCTGGGCATCCCTGGGAGTCTGGCTCAATCTCAGATGCCAACCAGGGTGAGTGAAGGGAGGGTCTGCATGGCCACCAGGTCAGCCTGCAGGGGCATTTTGATTTAATCACATCTCATATATGGCCAGGGATATCATTGTATTTTTCAGCTGTGCTTTTTCCAACAGTTTTAGATACCTCATGTGAGGAAAGTAGTATCTTTTAAAGAATACATTCTATATTTGGTAGTGAGTGATTTGAGGCATGAATGTGTCTGAAGGAGAAAGGCTTTTCAAGCAGCATGCTGCTGGCTCAAAGGATCCCACAAATTCTGCTGGGGCCTGCCTCTGAGTCGTGCTGCCCTCTCAACAGCCTGAGCCTTGAGGAATCAATTCTGGAACTGCTTGAGACTCTGCGTGATATTCTTCAATGGGCTCTTTCTACTCTGAAAGAAAAATGTCAGAGAGAATTAACAACTTAGATGGGCAGGTGGCAAGGCTTGAAAACCAGAGATGATTGAGAGAGGAGCACTGTCCCACAAGGAAACAGCTACCAATATTGTACTGGTGGTAGGCTTGAAAAAATGAGTTTTGGGGTTTTATTACCTACAGCACAACCTTGAATGAAAAGGTGGAAAACCAGATCTAATTTGTCTTCAGCCAGTATATTGGCAGTAGAGTTAATGGACAAAATGTTGGGAATGGCCTCTATTAACATCTGTGCTGAAAATCTCAGGTTGGCTGTAATGCCATGGGGCTGTAAAGAGACACTTCTTACACACAAGCCTGTGCAAAATGGTCCAAAGCAGAGAGCATGGACTAGGCAACAGCAGGACTTGTGGGGGCTTTGTAGGATTTCAGGCTCAGGCTTTGAGGCACTGGAGAGGACTGAGATGCTGCTAAATTCAGAGCCTCTGTCACCATTAATGCCTCAAGTTGTTCTCCTTCTGCATAGCTACAGGTGCATGCTGGAGGCAGAACCTGGGCTGATTGAGCTTGGGAGCTGTGTCAGCAGCTGGTCTGCTGCTTCCAGGAACATCAACCAGTGCTGTGTAGTACCACTTTGCAAATTGTGAAGGTATGTGGAACATCTACAAGAGGAAGGAAAAATGTTTTCCAAAGAACAGAATGGAACACTAGTTAGATACTTAGTCAGAAGAGAGGAAAAGAAAAACTGTTGATCCATTCTTCAAGATAGAAAGATAGTGACATGGAGGATGGACTGGGATTAAAAAATGGAAATTTATTTTTGGTTCTGCTGTGAGACTTCACATATAACTTCTGACAAGGCTCTTGATGCTCTTGCACATCTCACTGGTGTCTCTGAAATGGAGATAATGTGTTCCACAATCTAAAAAGATTTTATGAGGGGAACATCCTCACTGGTTGGAGTCCTCAAGTAGGGAGGTAAAGTAGTATCAGAGGGAGTTCTCTGATTTCTTTCTATTATCGGCACTGCTGAGTTAGATAAGAAGCAAGCCAGGATTTCAAACAGTTTTGGAGTTGAACAGTGTTGGTATCCAACAAAGAGCAAATGTTTTTTATTGAGAGATAAGGATATTTTGTTTCTCACAGTGTAAACACAAAAATATTGGTCTTTGTAGATTAGCTGCAGCAATGAAAGTACTTTGCACGTTCACTAGTTGGGTGTTCTTGGACTTGGTTAATACATCCTAAATGGTCTGGAATTAAACACAAGATACTGGGCAGGGTGAGGCTTTGTCACTTAAGATAAAGCCACTTCTGCTCTCTGTGAAGCCTCTGCTTGCAGCCCTCAAACTGATGACCACATAGCAAATGTGAACAGACCAGTGAGGAAATGGGAGAAAGGACCATCAGCTCACTGCTATGTTGGTTGCCACTGAATTTTGATGAGTGTCTGCCTCTCTGTCTCCATGGGAAACCCTTAACGTACTTTAATTCCTATTGATTTCTATTTGACAAAAGTGATATCTAACTCACAGTTTACAGAAGTCAAAATCTGAGGTCCTTTATTCTGATTTTGATCCATAAATTTCTTTTCCTCATGGAAAGCCTGGGGGCAGATTACAAAGTTTCACAGATAATTAGTAAACCCCTGAAATTGTTGTGGATTTTTGGTTTTCTTTTGTTTTCCTGTGGCCTTTAGAAACCTGCTTCCCAGCCTGCCTCCTCCATTGCCTGAAAATCATGGGAATAAAGAAATGCTTGCTGATTTCCAAATGTGAATTACAACAGAACTGTGAGGGTCTGGGTCCCAGAACCACAGAAATCAAGTGTGAGTTATCTTTGAGTTTCTGCAGGGTCCTACTGCTCTGAGGCCTTGACTCTTTAAGGAGCAGTAAACAAGAAAAAGGTAGCTCTCTCCCTCTGGACTAAAACTAACTTGCAGATTTAATTGACTTGTTTTATTGTAGATGTTTATGCTGAATTGTCCTCCTACAGAAATTGTATAATTCATCCAGGAAATAAAATGTCTCCAACGACTAACTTGAGAGTCACATAAAAAAAAATCAGTGAGTACTGCCAGCTTTCTAAAGTTTTATAATACTGTTCCCTTAGACTGTTAAAATTGGAGTCAACTTGTTAAATATTTACTTATTTAACAAACATGCTGTTTTAACCTCTTCCCTATATCCTTAAGTAATGAATGACAAAGCACAAAAAGAAGGATACTCACCTAGTTTATTTTGGATTAGGAAAAACAGGGACTAGTAGGTATAACATACTGAATGGAATGGGTATTTATATTAAAAAAATAGCAAAATGTAGGTAGTTTAGATGACTAAGAGTAAACTCTAAGAGTTTATAGTAGTTAAGAGTTTAGAAGACTTTATTGCTCCAAGCCTTGGAGATTCCTTATGCCTTGCTAAATCATTATTATTCTCTTAGCAACAAAAGATTAAAAAAAGAAGTTCATAAAAAATCTCAGGATAAGATCACAAACATATAGCAGCAAGAATAACAATGCTACACAACATCCCTTTGTCACCCAGTGACAAGAATGGGCACATCTGTTTTACTGGAATTAATCTTTTTGGGAAGAAGAGGTGAATAGGATTTGGATGTTGAATCCTTTCATTATCTTTCCTTTGTGTGGGATATGAAGGACAGTGAACCAGAGCACAGCTAGATATGGCCAAAGGCATCCAAGGCAGCCTAGGTGCATTGATTGCTTCAGCACCTGCAAGCAAGATTGCTGAGCTTGAGAGGCAAGTTTCCACGTTACACAATATGAAGAATAATAAATTCCTGGATTGTATTTTGGAGATGTGTGCTTAGCAAAGGAGGGTCTGAGGTATACAGTGCAAGAAGAGAGGGATAGATGAAAGCTGAGTTACTGTGACTGGAACATAAAAAGTCAGGCAATCATCCAGAAGGGATTGTGCATGTTGGAGTGCCAGAGTTTGTCCCTGGAAGTGTTACTGGCAGATCATGAACACACAGCCCTGGGCTGAAGTAAACAAACCTTGTCCAACACTCCCAAGCTATGAAGCGGGAGAAATGTGACTGAGACGAGCACTACAGCAGGTAAGTGGTTTCTGGAAGATTGTGTCCATTGATCCATGGTGCAGCACTGGGCTTGGACTCCTCTTCCTGTCCATTTCCTTTAGCATCCAGGGAGGTGCCAGAGACGTGTGACACTGGCAGGAGTGTCTCTGGCAGACCAGAAGGGCTGGGGGCCCTGCACTGCACTGAGAAGGGTGAGCAGTGCCAAGAACTCCAACTTAACTTCCTTCAGCTGTGTCTCCTGCAAGGATACCACACCTGTATAGCAGAAAAACAGGAACATTTAGAGGCCCAAGATGTGTGTTCCTCACCAAACTCTAAGAATAGTTAGACCCATGGACATCACTGATGTGACAGATCAGAAACTGGGAGAGAGGCTTTTTAACAGCACTGATTCCTGCTACCTTAAGATCAAACTCCAGGCTGCCAGGGCATGAAGTTTATCTCCAGTTTGCTGTGAACTGGAAGATGCTGTTTTCTCTTTGTGCTGCACATGTAGATTATTGAAAGGGTATCCCACAGGATCTTCAAGAACAAAATCTAGTCCTTCCTTTCATGCTGGGTTTCAGCTCATCAGGTTTGGGAAATCTGCATTAAAAAAATATCATTTTTCCCCCAAAGTCAAAGGGCAAAAAATGGAGTATGTCATCATTGAAGCTGGATAGCAATGGATTAGAAATCCAGTGCTGACCAGTAGTCCTCTGAGCTGCAGATCTGATGGGGCTTGGTTCCCCTTGGGCAAATCTTGTTTGGATTCTCCTAGGTCTACATAGCTAGAAGCTCTGACTGCAGCTTTTCCTGTGGGGTAGGGATTCGTGACATCTTTCATCTTCACAGCTTTCTTGGTGTTCAATAAGGGCTTAATTCAAACGTCAGCGGGTCTCCTTTTACTCAGCAGCTTGTTCTTATGAAACATACAGGAATTTTCAGCCTTTTTTTTGCTCTATCAGATGTGGTTAAAATTGGCTACTGTTTGTTCTTGTTCCCTCTCTCTTGCACAACATGCAAGTATGTACATGCACATCTGTCTGCACACATGCGCACACATAGAAATTTATTTTACATCTGAAGAGATAATGATCTCAACCCCATTTTAATCTCTGTAGGAATCCAGGCTAGGAAAAAAAGTATTGCAATGTTACTTCTTTGGGAGAGGAAAAGGAGAATGAATTAATTTTTTTTCCTATGCACAGATTATTCAATTACCACTTTGCTTAAACATAGTATGTGTTGCTGAGAATCTGGCACTACTATTAAAAAGTAAAAGACGTAGTGGGCTCTGTGTCCTGGAACTGCAGAGTCGTGCTTCTGCACGGCATGCACGCTTTGCCTCCAGTGCCAGAGTGATCCTGCTGAGACTGGAGGAATGCATGGGGAACGGAGGCTTGCCACAACATCCTGTCTCCATTATGTCTTTTGGACCTCTGCCACAGAAAAGAAGGAATTTTATCCTTCATTTGTAAGTAATTAAGATGATAGCGGAGTTTGAATTTTCCAACTTTGTGAAAACAAACTAATAGCAATGATCCACTTCAATAACTCAGATACTAATTGACACAAGAGAGAGAAACAATACATTAAAAAATAA
The DNA here is from genome assembly GCF_012460135.2 of Molothrus ater. Lineage (NCBI taxonomy): Eukaryota > Metazoa > Chordata > Aves > Passeriformes > Icteridae > Molothrus > Molothrus ater. Next base: position 17,296,416 of record NC_050484.2, read on the forward strand.
TTAACTTTTGTTAATTAATTTTTAGGAATAGGAAGGACACCTGCAGCATGTGCAGATTTTTGCAAGTGTCATTAGACTGGGAAGGTTGTGCAGTAGTTTGGAAATAGAAACAGGTAAAAAGGACCAGGAATGATCTGCAGCATCATTTGAGAAGTAAAGTATGTGATTGCTAGAGAGCTGCAATAAAGGTGATGAAGATGTGCATTTTTTAAGGATGTTTATAGAAGCCAGAGGTTAATTAGCAGTTAAAAAGCATCCACTGGTGTTTTATGTGAGCACCATGAGTGTGTTAATTATCATTTTCAGCCTCAAATATGCCTCTTTCAGACTTAAGCTGAAACAGATTGATGATTCTTTTACTGAGGCGTTTCTTAGATAAATTTTAATTAGTACCTTTCCCCCCTCCCCCCAAACAGTTTTCTCCTATGACCAGAAGTGGAATTTCATCTCACTCAGCTTTCTCTTCCTTGGTGTTTGTGATGCAGTTCCAGTGGCAAAGCAGGAAGGTAAGAGATAAGGGGAATGCATCTGTTACCAAGTCTTGTCCAAATCATAGATTCAGACTTTGCAGAAATGTAGACATAGGAAAATATAAAATAAACCCTGGAACTTTCCACCTCCTTTTTCAAAGGTAGGCACAAACCTAACTTGTTCTGTTCATCCTAATGCTTATGTCTACTCTAATAAAATGATGCTTCTAGGAAAGACCACAGAAGTTTTATATGCCCCTGTGAACATGCCAGAACTCTCCAAAAACTGGGGTTCCTCATAGGGAGAGTGGACCAGACACCTTGGGGGCATTTAAGCCCCCAGACTGAGATGATATGGGCTGTGTGTAATCCCCTAGCACCAACTGAAAGAAAACGCTGAGAACCTTTCTGAGCTCTGGTTATTCTTTGCATCAGACACCTCCCAGGGAAGGCTCTCATGTCAAAGTTTCCTGTCTAGCCATTTTCTGTAGGTTGCTAACCACTACTCCTTTTTCAAAGATCCTGTCAGGGATTTTTTTTTCCCTAAGAAACAAAAAACCTCCTTCATCTGAAGATATGTAAGAATTCAGAACTTACATACAGGGACCTTACAGGGACATTAATTTCATTTCTCACTGTTCAGATCACACTGTGGCCTTCTGGCTGCTGGAACTGAGACTTGCCAGAGAAAGCATGGCACACGGTTTGGACTACAGACCCAGACTTCCTTCTCCTAGAGGGAGCCACGGAGTCTTACTTGCTTTTGTTTTGGGAATGGGAATTCAGACTGTGATTCATGCAGGTAAGTCACTTCATCCCTCCAGAAGTACCTCCTTTCAGAATTTGTAACTCCTGCCATTCTGTTTTCAAATTTTCAGCAAGCATATAATTTGCTAGTCTCTTTTATTTCACTGGCCTCCTTTTCTATTACTACTATTAAAAATAAACCAGCAAATTGTGAGAAAAAATTACACAAGAAATACACAAGATTTTTTCCCATTCAGGTGACTTTGTATTTTATCTATGTATCTACTTAATTACTTTCATTCTAGTTTTGTGATGGGTAGTGGAGGAAAATCTTTAGATGCTGTATTACTGATTCTGCGAGTCACAGTTATGTGGCCTCTTCATCTGAACAATTTTTCTAACCTTACCTAATGGATCTACAATTTTTCCCCCAATTATTTATATGATTAGATTTTATCTGTTGTGATGACCTTGACGGGCACCAATTAAGGATAAACAAACAGGATAATGATGGGGCCCAAAGACGGTAACTTCTAGGAAGCTTGAAAAAAGACATTTATTTCTCATTTAAGAGAGGTGAAATGAAGAATGATTAACTAGCCAATGGCAAGTTTTCAGCTATGTACTGATCTGCTTTTTCCTGTTGCCTCTTCCCAAATGGGAGGGAGATTAGATGTCTTTGTCTCATCTTCAGTAGAAAGAAATTTTGTTAATGAAAAATATTCTTACTTAGATTGACTGTGCTGCCAGTTGAATAAAAAACACACATATTTTAAAAGATTCAACTAATATACTCTTTATTTATTTCTTTACACACAACTAAAACCAAGATAATGAAATTAAGGGGAAAAAAACCCCTAAAACCTTGGGCAATTACACTGAACTTTGTTCCCTATTGTAATGACATACTTTAATACAATCATGTTTTCTCTAACATTATTAAGAACAGAAGCTGTTTGTGGGTCAAATACCAGATGTCTCGAATGAATTTGAAAATTTGCAAAATATACAAAAATGTACCACCTGGGGAAAGTTACAGCTGTAACAAACAAGGAAGAATTTCTGATTAAAAAGGAACATGACTTATTTTGTCCCAATTGCTCAGAAAAATTCATAAATACAGTGAGTAGGTTGAACGCAACGTTCCAGAGGTCTGCCGTCACATACTGGTGCATGTAAAGCTTGGACAGACTTTCTGTTGGCCTCATTCCTTGAAGATCAGTCATCTGTGTTGGTGAAGAGTCACAGCCTTTAGATTTGTGCCTAACTGGGTTGTTAGGCTACTTATTCACAGGTTCTTCCTCTTACCAGGCATTGTGTTTCAGACCTCCAGTGAAGGACACAAAGAGCCTGGAGCGGGCATGTTCCAGCTGTGGCTGCCCAGAAGTTTGCTAGGCCTACCTCTACCCCATCCATAGCTGCTACTGGATGCCAGCAGACCAGTGGGACCCAATGTCTCCCCTGCTAACAGCTGGATCCAGGTACCACACGTTTCCCTTTGACCTTTCCTTAATGGAGCTCTTTCAAGCAGAGACCAGTACTCTTAGAATTGCTTCCCTATTTAAAACAGAAAAGTGCTCTCCTAAAATCCAATTTCACTAAGTTTTATTTGTCCTTCATATGGTTACACTTGGATATCACACTTATGCAGCAGACTAAACCAATGCCTTGACATTTCACATGCTCTCAGGTAACATTTGTGCTCCTCTAAAGGCTTGAAATCCTGGGCCACTGACAAGACACTTTACACAAAACACAGCCAAAAGCAAGTTCCTGTGCTGTTCAGCAAGTCTGAAACCCTGAATTAGTCTACTTGCAGCTGCTGAAGAGAGTCTTACCTCTCTTTGTCTCTCCCACCCATGGAGCTCTGTTGCTCCCTATGTCTAGTTTGACTCAATTTAGCTTGCAGTATCAGAAGCATATTTTTGCAGGATTTTCTTATGGCAATGTCCATGAGCTGTTAGGTTGGCTCAGCTTCTGGGCAGACCATCCTACTGCTAAAGCCTACTTCCCCCCAGCAAAATTTTTGTTCTTGTAGCCAGAAGAACAGGGAGGTGCTTTCTGGAGGATGATGACACAATGCCAGCCAAGACTCTGCTCTAACCACTGCTGATTTTATACTTGCAAGGGCTCATTTCTCTATTTGATGAACTCGAGTCATGCAACTATCTCAACTACTCTGTGCTGACTCACAAAACCTCACAGGTCAACTTCCTGTCAGTCCTGCCTGTGGCCCTATGTAAAGATGAGCCAATATTCTTAAGTAAATGGACCCATATGGGATGTAGAAATTAAGAGTGCAGTATCTCCAGGACTGCTAGCTACACTCTTATTCATGTCTCCTGAGACTTAAATTGCAAAAGCAGGCTGAAATTCATAATGAAGTTGAATGCTAGGAAGTTTAAGAGGTCTGATTCAAAACCTTGTCATTATCTTGGGTTTTGTAGTACCATGCAAATGTTTAGCACTTAGGAAAACATATGGTTTTCCAGATTCTACTGAAATTTGAAACAGATTACTAAAACAGAAGAAGGTATCTCAAAGTCAATATATCTCTCCTGAATAGTTAGTTTTTTTGGTGTTCTAGTTATTTTCTGAGGTATGAGATTGACAGATAATCCTGCTTGTTGTCCCTCCAGTAAAGGACATGTTTTAAGGTAGATAGTTGAATGGAATCCCTGCTGATTCTTCATAGGCATTTCAGACCCAGCCTTTCAAACTAAAGTGAACTTAGCCTGAGTTTTCCTGGTGTTACATTCTGTCTCAGCAGAATGCATTCCTGTCCATCTTGTCCAGTTGCATTCTAGGCTTCAGCATGGCAAAACCACCACTTGACAGGAATGGAGTACCACAGCTGTGAAAACTGAACTGGACCACATACCAACAAACCTCCAATAACATAATCCTTTAAAGAAATGAAGGGCTACCCATAGCAGGGACCACTAGAGACAGAAATAACATGTGATAGTTCAGAAATTTCGAAGGACTATAGAAAAGCTATTTCCAAGTGTAGCAGACACTGTGCTGGATGGAAGTTGTGTTAAGACAGTGCACTTCCTTCTGAATTTGTACTGAACTGACACTGAGACTGAGCTCAACTCACTTAAACCAATGAGATATAAGTTACAGTGGACAAATACAGCATTGAGCTTACAACTGAAATACAGGGTAGGTATCAAGTTTTGGCGTTCTTTCCAAGTTGCATCTCGTTTCATCTGTCAAAACCTTTGCTCAAGTTTCATCAGAAACTGGAAGACATTGTTTCCTCTTTCATATTATTTTGCTACTTACCCCAAAGGCTGCATCTCAGTTCTGAAACTGCTGCATTTTGGTATCTGGTAGGAGTATTCTTATTATTTATAGAGCAGTATTACCTTCTTTATATCTACACAGGTTAAATTACAACACACCATTTTCTGCAAATTGATAGAGAATTCATCCCAGGACATTCCTGCAGTAAACCAGGAACTGCCTAGAAGCAGAAGGCAAGGCCTTACAGAGGCAAGGCTCTTTAAGAATAAACTGGTCATGGTTAATTTATTCAGATCACATATGGATATGGTACATCTTGTGGGCAAGCTCAAGGAAGAGAAAACAACAGCTCCTCTAGTTGGGCATGGAGCTCAGTCTCTGGGGCTCCTGCCCCAGTGCTAACTCTGCAGGAAAACCAGCACCTAGGGGAACTCAGATGTCCAGCTCTGAGACAGCATTCCCTCGTGTATCCAGGATTTTTCTAATGATTAATTTCTTAATGCTAGTATGTTGGTAAGGAAAAAAAATCCCACAAATAACAATAATAAAATAATCTTTTCCTTATTTTTGTATTTTTTTCTTCTAATGTGTTCTTAATAGCTGCTGGGAAGCAGAAAACAGCCACATGTGATTTCTATTACCAAGCAGTTTGTATTTAATAATTCTGAGTATCTTTATACCTCTTTTTCATATCAGCATATCTTTTTTTGCAACTTTCTTGTAATTTATCTCAATATTTTTGTCTACTTTCTAAACAGGTTATTCATATTCTGGTTTAGTTCTTTATCTGAATTTAATATAACACTGTCCCCCAATTTTAGATATATGACTAGAAAAAGATGGTTCTCTGCTAGTGTTAAGCCTGATTACATCTGAGTTTTATTGCACTGGAAAGCTCTTTCATATATAAACTCAATCCCACTATTGGTATTTCAAATCTTTCTGTCTTAAAGCACTGCAGTTATGTCCCAAGCCTGCAATCAGACCCATGTAGGTAAACTACTCTATTGACAACATCCCCTTCAAGTCAGACAGCTCTCAACATGCACCCACCCAGCTGTAGAAGAAAGAACACCTTTCATATTTAGATTAAGCCCCAGACAACACGATCTTCCTAAAGGAAAATGCCATTGATAGTCTTTGGCAATATCCTGCTAAATAGCAAGGGCCTGTTTTTCAATATAATTTTTCCCCATCACAGCATCTTAACAGAAATTATTTCTCTTATACATCAGTCTTTAAATGAGCAGCTTGGTTACTGAAAGTCTAAAGTCATCAGTAATAGTTCTGGTTCCAGGATGACAAACTCTCACACGTTTCACTAGCAACTTCTGATACTGCCAAACAAACTCCAAGTTGTAGACTAGCTGTACAAGTCTTTTTTAAAAAATACTGCACTAGTCAGGCAATTTTGCATTTTCATTTTCTTCCTGAAATGTCCTTATGTATGTATACTGATGGATTTTTAAAGGTTGTGTATATTAGCTTTCACTGGCTAAAAATTATTTCTGACACTTTGTAGAAAAATACTGACTTCTGTTCCCAGTTACAACTTTTTGCTTATTAAAATAAGAAATATAAATTGGAAAAAAATCTTCTTTATGGCTGTGTTATCTATCTTGCCAACAACTAAGTCTAAAGTAGAATTACACAAGGATATGTAAATAAATACAGACATTTAACAAACAGAAGGGTTTTTTTTAACTATCTTGGCAAAAATGAATTGTGACAAAAAGGCTGGGGATTAATTTACAACTTAATAGTAAGTCACCTGAAGGTACTCTCAACATACCAGCAAAAGTAAATGGGTTAGTAATAAGACTGTACATCTTACAGTAAGAACAATCTTTATCCATCGTAACTTCCTGATATTAAATTCACATTTTCTGAGTGCATTTTTTCCTGTTCTGTAATAATTTCTAAGTTAAGCTTGGGCAGCTACTGCAAGGTCATAGTGCTGGGACTGATTAAAAAGCACTGTTTATTCTCTGCTCAGAGAGGCTGTTGTAAATCCTGACCGACCGTACTTCTGGGTTTCCTAGTTACTAACTTGGCCATGAGTTTATCTCAGGAGCCTGGCACTCCACACACTCAGCCCAACTGTGGACATACGAGACTGTGCTCGCTGTATCTCCTAGTTCATCCTCAGTTCTACTTACAATAAAGATCGTAACAGGAAAGTAGGTTTGAGGTTTTCTGGCCTCATTCAGACTCCTTGCAACACCACACTAAGGGTAACCATGAAAAAGTCATTCCTCGGGAGAATTTGCAAGCTAAGGGTCAAAATCGGTGTCTCAAAGTACACTGTCCTATGACCCTGCACATGCACTCAGATGTGACGGAAGGCCAAGCCCAAATTGCTCCCCTTTACAGGAACCCTTCACAAGCTAAGTGGTGTTACAGAGAAACAGGCCCCACTAATAATCATTCCTGTATCATCATATACTTATGTAACGTTTAAAACATATTTCCTGTCTTAGTTTAACAATCCGAGAGCTCCCAGTTTCCTTTGTGTTGCGTAACACGAGACACAGACCAGCAAACTGACGTTGAGGGGAATCTTATTATTTTCTCCTTAACACGATGAAAATAAAGCCTGCTGGTACAATGTTCGATCCGTGCCAAGGCCCGGGTGCCCAGCTCACAGCAGGTTCTCCCGGCTGGGAGGACGTGGCGCGTTACAATCGAACTCGCGGCCTTATCCGGGACGGGTTTTGCTCTGCCTTAGAGACAGTGGAGGTTTTCGGTTCCCCCGCCCGGCTCGGGCAGGTGCGAGCCCGCCACAGCGCTTATGCAACGGCGGCACGGCGGGGTCGCCCCGCCGAGGCGGGCGCTGCTCCCGGCGCTGACCCGGGCGCCCGGTCCCGCGGGGGGGGCGGCCAGCGGCAGGTCCCGGGCAGCGCCCGCCCGGGCGGACCGGCTCCCCTGGGGACGCCGCGCCGACATCTTAGCGCCGGAGGGACAAAGCGCGGCGGCGCTGTCCGTCGGCCGGGCGCTGCTCGGCCGTCGCTCTGGAGCCGCGGCTGTCGCCGGCCGTGAGTGACAGCCCCGGCGGGGAGACTTCGAAAGATCGCAGCCCTGGCCCGGCGCCCCCCGGGCACAACAGCGGCGGGGGCGCGGAGGGAGGGGGGGCCGGAGGCATAGCGCCACCGCCGCGCAGCTATGCCTACGCGCTGACCCCTGCGGGCGGCCGGGCCCCGCGGTGTCAGGGGAGCGCGGTGGCAGTGCCGCCTCCCGGGACGGCGGGTGCCCGGCCGGCGCGGGCCGCGGCCTCCCGGCGGGTCCCGCTCATTGTTCCCCGCACTAGCCCTGGCAAACAGGAAGCCGCCCCGGCATGGGGCGCCCCCCCCGCCCCCGGCGGGTGACTGGCAGCCCGGGCGGCCCGTGCGAGCGGCGGCGGCGGCGCGGCGCAGCCAATGAAAGCGCGCGCGCGCGGGCGTGGGCGGGAGTTCCGGGCTGGCAGGCGGGCGGGCGGGCGGCGGTGTCGGCCGGGCCCCCTCTCCCGCGGCAAGCCCCACCTTTCGGCTTTCCCGCACCGTCAATCAAAATAGGAAAAAAAACCCGGAGTAGGCTCGGGCCGCCGCCGCCGCTTCAGCCCGCCGTGAGCACAATAAGCATGTCCCCGGCGGCAGCCGCCTAGCCCCAGCCAGCAGGGCCTGTGTGCGAGCCAGCCAGCCTGCCTGCCTGCCTCCCGCCCAGCCAGCCAGCCAGCCGGCCGCTCGCACTCACACCATGACCGGTACGTACGCACCGACCGAGCCGCCCCGGGGGCTCCCCGCTCCTGCTCCGGCCCTGCGCGTCCCCGCTCTGGCCCCGGAGCGTCCGTGTGCGAGCGAGGCGAGAGCGGCACTGAGAGCAGCAGCAGGAGGAGCAGGGGGAGGAGGGAGAAGAGGGGCAGGGGCAGCAGCACGGGGAGGAGGAGGAGGAGGAGGAGGAGGGCTCCGTGCGGGAGGGCGGGGGGAGCTCTGGGGTTAGGGGGGGGAGAGGGAGGGAGGGAGGAAGGGAGGGAGGGAGAGAGAGGGAGGGGGGTGATCGCTCCCGTCAGTGACTCTCCCCTCCCCCTCCCCGCTGTGCCCGCAGCTCCCGAGAAGCCCGTGAAACAAGAGGAAATGGCTGCCTTAGACGTGGACAGCAGCAGCCACAGCGAATATCTCCAGCACGGCAACGGCGCCGCCTCGGCCTCCGCCGGGGCGGCCGCCCCCCAGGTGAGCGCAGGCCCGGCTGGGCCCCTTCCCCCCCTCCCCCGGGTGACACGTTGTGAGCGGCTGCGGAGCCGGTGCCGCCGCCGCCGCTTCCTGTGTGCGCGTCTGCGAGGAGCCCGGTCGCTGTCCCGCACTAACCGCCACCCCCCTTCTCTCCCTGAACCCGCCCATTGTGGGTAGGACGCGCAGCCGTCACCGCTCGCTCTGCTGGCGGCCACCTGCAGCAAGATCGGCCCGCCGTCGCCGGAGGAGGATGAGGCCGCCGCCGCCGCTGCCTCTCACTCTGCCGGAGCGGTGAGTGCCCGCCCCGCCGCTCTCGCACGGCCTGCCGGGGGGAGAGACAGCACAGCCAGCCCGCCCGCCCGGGGGGAGGGACGGGACACACGGCACTGCCCGCCCGGGGGGAGGGACGATAGCAGGGCCGACCTGCCAGGAGAGGGGTCCCCGGGCTCCCCTGCCTCTCCAGGAGGAGCCGGGCTCCCGGGAGGAGGAGGGAGCCAAGCTCCCCCCTCCCCCGCCATTGGGAGCGGCGCCTTCATTTACTTTCAAAAACGGGGGGAGGCGGGAAGCCTCCCTCCCCCGACCCTGGCACCGGAACGGCTCGCTCGGAACCCGGAGAGGCTGGGAGGCATCTCACCTCCACCTGAGCGCGCCCCCGGTATCCTCGCTAGGCTGTCAGCCTGGAACCGCGCAGCCAGGCAGGAGCACAAAATGAAGGCTAGCAGTAGGGAAGGATGTAGTGAAGTAAAATGGCTGTTTAGAAGCGAACGCGGTGGTGGAAAGCTGCTTCCTGTATCGCGCTGTTTTTCTAAGGAGAGTTATCATGCGGTTCCTCGTAGCGTTTTCTGTCCTTATCTCTCATGCGCCGTTGCCTCTGAAAGGAGCCTTGATGACCTCGGGACCTGGTGTGATGAGATGGATCTTGCAGGCTAGAAACGTATTCTTGCTGAAGCTAGTTTAACAATCCCCATAACAAAAGCCTAATGAAAACTCATCTTCCTTAATTGGTCTAGCTAAATCTCGTGTTGACATATGCTCATAAAATTCAAAGCGATTATGCATTTCTAAATAACTGATACCTAAAAATATTCGTATATTTAAAGAGAGTTCCAAAATATCTTCTAAAATGGCGTGATGTCATTTTTTGGCCTTGGCCCTTGGAAAATTGCACATATTACCTCTGATTTTTTTTTTTTTTTTACAAAAACGTCTTTAAAATTAGAAAAAAATGTGCCTTTTTTTTCCTTCTTTTAAAGCAAGTCTTGTTTTTTAAACTTGCTGTGCAACAGCATTGTATGGTGTTAGGATTTTGCAAATAGGAAGAAAAACTGCAAAGCATTGTACTGGTGGATGAAGTGGCTTTGTCAAGCTTTTAACAAATGTCAAAGTGTTACTGATAGAAGTTTCGAAATACTTGCTAAAGTTTAAAATAATTTTCATCTGTACATTACAGCTTACTTTACGTAAAGGGAAGCTGAAGCGAAATAGCTGTCTGAGGTCATACAGCAGGTTGTAGACTAATGACAGAGCTCAAAAATGTATTAGGATTCCAACCCCTTTTAAGCATCCTTTCTGCCAAACCTATTTATTTGCTCAACCAGTGTGTTTAAAAAATCTTTCTAGGTGTTTTAAAGTGCCTGATAGCTCTAAGATTTGTTTCATAGTACTGGATGCATACAGTGCTGAAGAGCATAAACATACTGAAAAACAGATGATGATTAAATGATTGCTTACTTTCCTGTATTGATCTTTAAGATTGTTCTCGCTGTACAGCTGGAATTGTGCATCTTGGGGATGGATTGATTGATGAGGAGGAGCAGTAGGTCTGACAGGATACTGGAATGCTGGTGCAGGACACATGGTTCCTGGCAGTTCAAAATGGGCAAAACAGTTTTGATATGGTACTTCTTTACTCCTATTAAGTTTATATGTTGTTGTCTTAATGTTTAAGAGGCTTTTCAGGGGAAAGCAAATGCAATTCAACAGAAGCCAAAATCTTAGTTAAAAACCTAAGTGAATATAAGCTCACTCACTACTTTCCATACGTGCAGATAGGCCCTTCCTACATATCTTCTGTGAGTTAGGTTATAGCATTCTGGTAATTTTTACACTCCTACAACCTAACTCTTGAATGATTCAGAATATTTTGGGTGGAAACTAAATATAAATTGAAGGAGATACCTAACAGTAGCTGAACTAGACGCTGGAGTTAATTAATATGACCTTAATAAAGAGAGGGGAGGGACTAAGGGCCCTGAAATACATTCCTTGTGAAAAACAGAAGAACAAAAGAGTTTTGGTGCAATAAAGAGTCTTTTTTTTCCTGGTCCTCTGTGATTATCGTATTGGAGGGTGGAAGAAAGGAGGAAGCTAAAAAGTCTTACATTATAGATACCTCATCAGTGGTATGGAAAATGAAATCTATATGCACAGACAAACATAATTCTCTTCCTGCAGTTTGTGATGCTCATCCCTTTTCCAGGAGTATAGCTCAATCAGTTTGAGACCTCTGCATGGGTGATGGTGCCTAATGTAGCAGTGGGAGGGCAGCTCTTTCCTGTTATATTCTATCCTTGGACTGCAGTTCTGACTGCCGAACAGCTGGCAGAACTCCCAATCTACACTAATGGATAGTAGAAGTCAAACTAGGTATTTCCTCTTAGAAGTGCTTGAAGAGCCTGCATGTCAATGGATAGCGATGCTGTTGTTTCAGGGTTGTTTTGTTACTATTTTACTGACATTTGCTTGGTAGAAACTGGCAGGGCTGGAGCCAGCATGCTGGGCTAGCATACTGCTTTCCTGGCTGAAATGGTATGCTGCAGCTGCTCCCCAAGAGACCAGCAGTATGATTTAAAAGCAACAGCAAAACTCCCCTAGGAACACAGGGAATATTGCGTGTCTGGGATCTGGGGAAGAGCTGGAGCAAATGTGATTGTGTTTGTAATGATCTAGCTGGCCCTGCTTTGAGCCCAGGGGTTGGACCAGGTGACCTTCAGAGGTCCTTTCCAGCTGAAATTATCCTGTGATTCTGTATCGCTATCTGAGTCCAGGCCTACGGTTTGAATGCTCATTGCTGTGACACCACTGAAAGGATTAGTGAGGAAGTAAAAAGACTAATGAAAATGGCAGCTGCTTGTAATGAAAAGGAACTGAAGAAGGCAATTGACAGAACTATACTCAGCCCTCTTCTCCTTTCCATCCTGTCAATGACCTGGCAGGTTGTCTTTAGACAGCAAGGCTTTCGGCTTGGCTGATGATTCTGGTTGGAACTGTATTTCTTTTGGATGAGAGGCATTAGCAGGCATTACTGCTGATCTTGTCTTCGTGCATTGATGAAGATGCACAAAGTCTTTCAGCTTTGACACCGTGATTTACTCTGCCTAATGATCAACCAACCCCAGTATGTTATCTGATGGTGTTTGATCTTAATTTAGATGGCCTTGAGTTTTTGGCTTACTTACCTGAGCATCTTTTCCTTGGTTGCAATACTGCTGCATCCATGGTTGGTTCAAACACTTGCCGTGGGATCTTTGCCTTGAATATTGCTGCCTGCTGGTTTGTGTGAGAGCCTTGCTGGGATGCTGTGTGCTACTGCCTGACCTAGAATGACAACTCATGTTTTGGCCTCTAAGGATGTCTTTCTCTGTCTTGGGAGTTCAGAATCTGAGAAGTTTTAGTTTGGGTCTTACTTTTTCACTATTTATCTTTGACTAATAATTCCACTTCAAACTTTGATATTTAGGATTATTTTTCATTTAGTTATAAATACTCTAGTTTCATTCCAGTTTAAACATCTGCAAAGATTTAAGCATTAGGTGAAAATGAGAAGCAAAGCAGAAGATGGTAAAGCTTTACATAAGGGAGGGTACAAAAGAGCAGACATATTTAGGTCAAGCAGAGCCTTGATGGTCAGCTGTGTGGTTGTAGCATGATCAGATGATGGTTTAAGAAGCTGCAAAGCTGAGATGATAACCAGTTGTTATGTTCTCTTACCTCATTGTAATGCAAAGCTAAAGGCTGTCTTGGAGCTCTCATGCTCCCAAGGGCCATTCTTATGGTTGTGCTGGGTGGGACTGGCTCGGTGAGCATAGGGTGCAGGACTGCTGGGAGGCTGTATGGGAGGTCTGGAAGGCGAATTGGGAAGAGTGGCAGGCTCTGAGAAAACTGTTGGCTCTGACAGCTGCCAGAGAATGGGAGCTGTCAGAGATGGCTGTCCCAGCTGGGGTGTGTAGATGCACCTTGTGTGAAGTGGGCTGCACTGATTGGCTAGTCTTTAAAAAAAAAAAAAAAAAGGTTTGGGAGGAATTATTTATTTGATTTATTTGTGTTGTTGCTTACCAACAAGATGTGGAAAACATTTGGACAGGTTAATAATTTGCATATGTGGGGAAAGATGAGTATAATTCCTCTGCAGTAGACAAAGCATTTCTGCGTATCTTGGACAAGTAAAGGCTGGAGTGTTTTAAGACTGCTTTGGCATATCTTGAGCTTTAGAATTGACTATAGGTGCTTCACAGAATTTAATCAAAGTCTAGAATTATAGTTAGTTTATGTCTCAGAAGATTAACCATCTGAGGTGTACCTAGTTTAAGCTCAGTTTAGGAGGAAATAGGAATAGTGCTGACAGGATGGAGAAAGAGGAAGGCATTTTAAATTTCATGTTTTCCATCCACTAGGCAAAAATATGCCTGAATGCCACGTGTGTCAGAGTTAACCATACTACTTGGGTTTCTGACCTATATGGTCATTTTGAGGTAGTTCAGAATTATTCTGACATCCATTTTTGCTTTTGTGGGTGATAAGATAGCTTCCTGATACTAGGTTTCTGGATGTGAACAGATGCACCAGAGCCTGTTCAGCCACTATGGAAAAGTCTGCCTGGAATTGTCTTGCTTGTCTCTGATCTCCACTTTTGCAAAACAAAGAAGTTTCACTAGAATGTGATGGCTAACAGTGTATTTGTCCTGCTGCTGTCCAGAAGCTCACCTTTTAAAATGTTCTTTGGTTTTGTTTTCCAATTATGTCTTTCTAATACTAGATCAGAGCCAAGTGTTGCAGTTCTTTTAGAAGGTGCTTTAGGGATGTTCTTAAAAAAATTGTTTTATTTCTCCTAATAGTTTTGGAGAAAGCAAGAAAATATATGGTTTGCAACATTTCCATATTTAAAAACAGCATCGACAAAAAAGGTCTCTAATATTAAACATTAACAAGAAGCCTAAGATTTCATAGAAAGTTGAGGCTGGTAAGGATGTCTGGACAATGTCTGGTCTGTCCCTCCTTGCTCAAAGTAGAGTCAGTGAAAAGAAGTTGTTCAGAGCTGTGTCCAGTGGGTTTGAATACCTCCAACGTTAGACACTCCACTGTCTCTCTGGGCAGCATGTTCCAGTGTTTGATAACCCATATGATATAAACAAGAGGCTTTTTCTGACATTATGGGGGGCAGAGTCAAAAGCCTGACTAATGTAGTGACAAAGAATATGTCTTGCCTAAGCCCATCTACCAAGCTAGTCATAGGGCATTGTGAGGTATTTCAGCATTATTTCCCCTTCCTAAGTGTAGGCTGACTACTTCTGAACACTACTGTTTTGTTTTTTTTTACCCTCAAAATTATTTTCAATTAAGGTTAATATTTTCAAGGTTATTTTCAAGGTTATTTGCTCCAGTGCCTTCCCAAAGATCAAGCTGTAAGGCTGACTGATCCCAGGCCCTCTTTCTTGTTCTCTTGATGATTTGATAGACCCTTCAGCAGCTGAGTTAAAAGGAAGAAAAACCATTCCATAGAGTGCTAGTTTGGCATGTAGTTACATTGGGATTTGTATACATATATAGATTTAATAATTAATAAACAAAATATAATAGTAATAATAATAATTAACAAAAGATACTAACCTGTGATCTAGTTAAAAATGTTTTCTAGTTTCTTAGTACTTCAGCTTCCTTGTTTCTACTAAGGTCAGGGATATTGTATTGTCTTAATTTGGAAAAGTTCTGAACTTCTGCTTATTGATAACCAACTGTTGAAGTTTTAGCTGCAGTTGCCCATGTCGAGCAAAAAGATGTAGATATTCTTTAACTGAGATACAGTTAGATATATTTCACCAGATTGGAATTTCTTTTAAAATAAGATTTTAAGCAGCCCAGATAATATGTTTTTTCCCCAAAATGCTCTTTGTTTTTCCAAACATTTGATTTTGGACAGAAGTATTTCTCTAAATTGAGTGGTTTCATTGGCCGAGGGCTCAAACATGCAACAGAATTAATTTGTCTTAACAAACAGCTTTGTGTCAGCTGAACCACAGTGAGTGATGTTGAACATGTTTTTAACCTATGGCAAATACATGATAGAATGTATTAGCTCATACTTTAATGAAAGAGTTGAAGCAAGTGCATTTTATCTTGTATTTGTAATGACCTAAGAATGCACAGATAGTTTACTGTAGCTTGGTAAACACATGGTATTATTAAACCCATGCATTAGAACCCTAACTCTTTCATAAAACAACAATTTGGATGAGGCAGTGTCCAATCTTCTTCATCAGGTGTGTGATTTTTGAATGTTTAGGAGCTTGTGACTCATTATCTTTCCACCTCTGGTTGTTTGGCTGATGCTTTTGCTCCAGGGCTTAATGGGGCAAAAGTGACTTTCTGAAAAGTGCAGTAAAAAGCTGTCAACCAGCACAGATAAATGTTTGATGGACTTTTGTAATAAAATACTGATGGCTAATGACATGTGCCCATTTGACAAGTTGAGATGCAGGTGTCTCAACGACAAATACCAGTTCTTACAGGGGTCTTTTCTTTCCTCCTCTCCATTTTACTTTGGTGAAACATATTTTATTTTTTTTATTAAGTCCTATCATTCACTATGGTTTAGATCACATCTGAAAGCTATTTTATCTTTTGTCTTTCTCTTATCTCCTTCCACATTTGACTTAATGCTGCTGCAATTTTATCTAAATATATTGAACAAGACAATTACTAGATTTTTATTTATCACGGCTCATGATTCTTCAGGGATGAGACTTTTCTCTCAGAGACATCTCTTTATTTTAGCCACTGGAAATTATATAGGGCCTGTTAAAGAATCAAAAGACAGGCTGAACAGTGGTTGTAGCTTTCACTCTTTGTTGGTACTTGACCTTTCTTCAGGTGGACATATCATTTGATATTAATTCATCATCCTATGGCTTGTGTCAGCTACTCTCTTTGCTCTGTTCCTGTCTCTTTTTCTTGTTTCCTGATGCTGCTTCCAGTGAATTCCCTGTTGCTTCCTGTTCTCTTCTCCTTGGCTGAGTTGTGCTGAACTTTCCTCAGATCTTTGTCCCTTCCTCTTGAAACAGCCTTTGGATTGAAACAGTCCAGCCTTCTCTTAAAGGAACAGCTGCCAAATAACTGCTGCCTGAGTACCAGTTGATAAGGAAACTGTTACTTTATCTCTACCCTCTAAATAATTTCCACTGAGAAATGCTGGCGTATTTTGAATGTAAAGCTCAGTAAGTGACTGGGCTGCAGATGTTGCTGCTCATGTATCAGTGGCAGAACAACTGAGTTACAACAAAAGTGCTTAATTGCCCGAGGGCATAAAGAATGGTTACTCTTTAGTTAGTAGGAAAAGAAGTCCAAGAAATATCTTGTCTCAACAGACTTTGTGGAAGAACAAAGTCAATCTTGTTATGACGGGCTGATGATGACCATTTGAGGTTAGAGATCATCCTCAAATACTCCTTACCATACGGGTGCTTTTCATGCTTTAATGCTAGCAATTTTGATAGCTGCCAGATAGTTTCTTGAAAGCCTCACCCTCTTTTTGCGCCTCCCTCCACATGATTCAGCTGGTGGTGTCTGATACAGCCAGCTGTAAGAGCAATATGAATAACAGGCATTTTATGTTGTATGTGTAGCATAGCTTCATATCCTCATGCATGGCTGCCCTGAACTTCTCCATGGACTGACAAGTGCATCTACTAAAAGATTGGCTCTGTTGTGCTAAAATCGTTGCAGAGCAGGTTTTGAGGGAAGATTTCACTAGATCATGAAAACGTGAGATGTGTGCCCAACATGAAAATGCCAATATGGAAATCAACATATGTTTTGGGAGAAGAATAAAGTAGGTCATTTCCATATCACTAAGGAGACAGGTTCCCTTTGAAGTATTTCTGTGGAGGATATTACATATGAATAGACATTGACATGTTACTGCATATTAGATCAGTCCAGTTTAACCTAAGCTTTCAACATTTGCTTGTACATAGTTTTCAATCAGTGAGAAATTATATCAGATTTGTAATGGTTTATATTGCTTTTCCTTTCTCTTTTGTTCTAACAGCTTTCAGCCCATTGTATTATACATTTATTTATAATGACACACTTTAACTATATAACAGTCATATTTTTGCCTTTGGTATTTTATGACTGATGTTTACCCCTGATTTTATAGGTCTTTTGATGTTTTATGAAACCTTCACTTAATAGGTATTTATATGCTTGTGAATTGAGTGAACTTTCTTAGCAGCATTTCAGCAACTTTAAGCAATATTAAACACAAGTCTATAAAGGTAATGTGGTAGCAGAGGAAAATAGAACTTGTTGTGTTCTTCTAGGTAAGATATGTGATATGGAATATTACATGCTTTTTTCTTCTAGTATTGTAAGTTACAAGCTTGAAAGACCAAAAAATTTAAATAAGTTTTTTTAAATTAAAGGTTGATCAGTATAAGAGGGAAAGAAAATAATAAATGAGAATTATTATTCTCCTCATTATGTTTCTTTTCCTTGAAGCATTAAGGCCATAAAATTAGTTTTGTTCTGGTGATGCTGAATCTATTTACTAATATACTATCTGAAAAATTATGAATCACACTTATGAACCATGGAATATTTTGAGCTGGAAAGATCCCCATGGATCACTGAGACCAAGTCTTAATAAGAGTCAAGGGTCTGGTTTTTTGAGGGCTGAAGAAGGCTAGCATTCTTTTGGTTTTTGCACCATAATTATTTTTACAATTCTTGAGAAGAATTTAGAACCACAATATGTGCTTCCTTATTGAAAATGAAGCTTGGTAAGCACAGTAAAACTTCTAGTAAGTACTCAGACTTAAATACACCTATTTTTCCTGTACATGTAAACATTGTAGTGTTATGGGATGGAATAGGATAAGAATGTGAAACGAGCAAAGTCCCATCTAATGTTGTGGACTAAATTCACTCAGGTGCATACTGCAGCATTCTTTCAGACTGGCTGGGTCTCAATGCTATGTTAGGAAAGAATTAGATGTGTGCTGTATTTTGCATGTCCTGGTTTTGTTCTAAAGGGAGTCAGAATGCAGCATCACAAAAAAGTTGTGATTTGTTCTGGTAACTTCCCTACCAGGAGTGATCACAGGATGAGTGCAGAAGGACAAACCAGAGCTTTTCTTTCTATGTCCTCTGGACTCTGCCAGAGAGACTAGATTTGTTTCACAGAGCTGAATTGGTCGTAGGACAAGTTAGTTACATGTTGCTATTAATTATGTTATTCCATTGGTTTACTGTGGTATGGTTAAACAGATAAGGAGACACTTCACTTCGTATTTTTTAGATTGATGGTTACTTACAATACCAGTCTGGTTGACTATGCAAATCTGTGCTAGGCATTGCAGGATGTTAAATCTAATTCTTAATACTCTGTTCTGAAAAAGCTGGCTTTGGTAAAGAAAGGTAAGTGCAATTTACCTTTTCTTTACTGAATAAAAACCAAATGCATTATAGTTTCTTTAGGCATCTGGGGTCTACTCTGAAACACTGGCCTTTTCTATTGTTCCAACTTAATGAAGAAATATTTTTTTCCCCTCCTAACTGATGCATATGACTAATACAAATATGATTTCAGTGTAAAAGTTCTTAGTCTAGAAGTCTTCTTCCTTAGCAAAACTAACTCCTACAAGCTTATAAATACTAGAGCTTTGTGTTTAAGTGTAGCAAACTGAGGTTGTCCTGTCTTTCCAACTGTGTGCCTACATCACTTCTTAACATTCTGTGTACTGCTGGGAGTCACAACATGCACAAATAGCAAACAGAGTTGAAAGGCAGTGGAGCTCCAGGAAATAGAGGCAGTACTGGCTTCATGGCAGTTCCTCCACTTGTGTGCAGTAGGTGCCTAGCTGGGCAGAGAGTGTGTCTGAGTCTCAGGTGGTGAGAACTCCAGCAGCCCCTTCCAGCTCCCTCCTTCCCACAGCCAGGGGTTTGGATTACCCAGCAGCCCTGCCACCAGAATAACCCTGCTGCTGGTCACCTGACATAGCCATGACATAGGAGCTGCATTTGACATGTCTGCGAGCAACGTGCAGCTCATGACCTGCAGGCTGGCTACCCTGACTTAGGCAGCAGATCCTTGTAAAATCTGTATTTCATAGTTTTGATCTAATTGCTGGTGGTCATATGAGCTGTACTGCATGTTTTCCAGTAGTGTATCAATATCTAGTGCTGAATTGCATGACTGGTCTAACGCATGGTCTGTACAACATTTGTTTTAATTTTTTGTTTTCTTTTTTCTTTTTATTCAGACAGGGGATTTGGCTTCTGTGCAATTAGCTGGAGCTCCAAACAGATGGGAGGTCTTGTCTGCAGCTCCTACCACTATAAAGGACGAAGCTGGTAATATAGTACAGATTCCAGGTGCTGCCACAGTAACTTCAAGTGGGCAGTATGTCCTTCCTATTCAGAGTTTGCAAAATCAACAAATCTTTTCTGTTGCACCAGGATCAGATTCGTCGAATGGTACGGTGTCTAACGTACAATACCAAGTAATACCCCAGATCCAGACAGCGGATGGTCAGCAGGTTCAACTTGGCTTTGCAGCCTCTTCTGATAATAGCAGTATAAATCAAGAAACTGGTCAAATTCAGATCATTCCTGGCTCGAATCAAACCATCATTGCCTCTGGAACATCTTCAGCTAATATTCAGAATATCTTATCTGGTCAGTCTGGTCAAGTCCAGGTTCAGGGAGTTGCAATTGGTGGTTCGTCTTACCCTGGCCAAGCACAAGTGGTTGCTAACGTCCCTCTTGGACTGCCAGGGAATATCACTTTTGTACCCATTAATAGTGTTGATCTAGATTCTCTGGGACTTGGCAGTGGTTCTCAAACCATGACAGCAGGCATTAATGCAGATGGGCACTTGATAAATACCGGACAGGCCATGGAGAGTTCAGATACTTCTGAGAGGACTGGTGAGCAAGTTTCTCCTGAAATTACAGAAACTGCCACTGATAATGACTTATTTGTGCCAACGTCATCTTCATCACAATTGCCCGTTACCATAGACAGTTCAAGTATATTGGAACAAAATGCAAATGACTTGACCACGACTAGTGGTCAAGTTCATGGTTCTGATCTTCAGGGAAATTACATCCAGACATCAGTCTCTGATGACACACAAGCTCAGAATATTCAGGTCTCCACAGCACAGCCAATTGTACAACACATACAGCTACAAGAGTCGCAGCAGCCAACCAGTCAAGCCCAGATTGTACAAGGTATTGCGCAACAGACAATCCATGGTGTTCAAGCAAGTCAAAGTATATCTCAACAGGCTCTTCAAAATCTTCAACTGCAGCTGAATCCTGGAACTTTCTTAATTCAGGCACAAACAGTGACCCCTTCTGGGCAGATAACCTGGCAGACATTTCAAGTGCAAGGAGTTCAGAACTTGCAGAACTTGCAAATTCAGAATGCACCTGGTCAACAAATAACTCTGACTCCTGTGCAGACTCTCACTCTTGGTCAAGTTGCAGCAGGTGGTGCGTTGACATCAACTCCAGTTAGTCTAAGCACTGCTCAATTGCCAAATCTACAGACAGTTACAGTAAACTCTATAGATTCTGCTGGTATTCAGCTGCATCAAGGAGAAAATGCTGGCAGTCCTGCAGGTATTTATCTTACTCTTTTACAAAAGATTGGTTTTTATTACTGCATGTTGTTGGTTTAAATGGTGATAATCAGAACATCATTGTCTTGCTATTGAAGCCTACAAATACAGCGGGTACAAAATGGTGATGATAGACTTTATGTGAAAATGCTGTTCAATTAGAAACTGTGATTTTAAAACATAGTCTTACCTCACTCCTTTTAGTATGAGCTCATGTAATTCCCACTTAGTTACATTGGTTAACAGTGCTTCAGTGTTTGTATGTAAAGGTTTACCCTGGAGAAGATTTGTATACTAAATTGAAAAGGGGGAAATGTGGCTGTCAGCTGCCACTCTTCTAAGGCATCAGTATCATTAACATACCCATTCTTCCTAGCCCTGAGTAGATGATGTTTCTATGGAAAATACAAATATTTCTGTTGATGCAATTTTTTTTCCTCTTAAAATTTTCAGATCTTCTGATGTGCTGCTATTCATCTGCTCTTTCTTTAAAATAATTTCCTACTGATTTACTATCAGTGTTACTATGATGTAGGAAACTTGTGTAAGGGTCAGTGAAACAAGCATGCATATATCAAAATGGAGGCTATGCTTAAGAATATGTGTGAATTTTCAGTACTGCTTACTTGTATTACATTTTACAGTACAATCATTAATTATGAGTATCACATGTTGTATCTTGGTGGAGAAGAAATATTGTTTTCTTGAAATAGGTGTTTCTTCATGTGAGAAGAAATAAACATGGCTGTTTATTTTTGATAAATTTGATACAGTCCATTCTGAATTTCGGGGCATGACTAGCTAAACAAAAAGAGTAAGAAATGATTTTAGTTCAGGAGGTTTTGCTATACCAGAAGCCATTGAAACACATTATTGGGTTGTGCCCAGGCTAGTTACGAGGGGCAGTAGAGGTCATTTGGGGGAAACTGTTGCACAAAGTAGCTTGGGAATTGCTGTTTTACTGTAATCATGTGATCCAGCCCTCTGGTTCATCAAGATACTGAAGCATAAATATTTAAGTGAAGTATGCATGATTTGTATGTCTATTTTAGCTTGTGAGAAGAATGCAATGTTAAGTGAAACATGCCTAGAAGACCTGCTGAGTTTTGTTTCAAAAGGCTGCTGATTATAATACCTGTATAGTTACTGATACTGCTGTATTCTATGTCATGAAGCTTGCTTTCCCATTTGAAATCTAAAATTTGAATTGAAAATACTGTGCTGGGATGTTTTCCAGTTAATTTTGTTTTGGAATTTACTTCTGTATTATGAATTTACCATCAAGTAAAGTTATTCAGATCTAGATAAGCCTACTTTTCATTGGCTTGTAGACAATAGCACCAAAGGGATATGCTCTGCTCACAGCATTTGCTCTTCTGTCTGATCTTGATTCTTAAATTTTCTGTTTACAGTGACCACAGGAAGTCTTGGTTTGTCTCCATCACACATTGTTAGCTCCAAGGATATAGATGTCAGTACAAAAAAGATACATAATCCTGCATGTTAATACAACTAAACTCAGATGTCAGAATCTAAGTCTCAGAAAAAGAGCCCTTTACTAATTATTATCAGCTCTATGGTTAATACAAGGAGGATTATTTCTGAGATTTATATTTAGTATAGGATCATGTAGCTAGTGATATTGCTTGTGGACTACTGTAGCAGAAACTTGAGAAGAAGAATAGAAAGGAAAAGAAGAAAGCAAAAAAACCCCAAACCAGCTAGGCACATGAGAAAGAAGTTGAGTCTGATCTGTGGTGTGTATCATTTTGTCTGTTGATCATTCTCAAGAGTGTTTCATGATTTATAATAAAATGCAAGGGAGTTCCATTGAGTGTTCTTTAACTGTATTCTCCTATAAGGAATTTCACATGGGAAGGCAAGAGACTAAATGAGACTAAATATATGAGATGTGATTAAATAGACAGAAGTACTGGATGAATAGCAGAAACTCTTGCCTGAAGTGCATAGCTACAAACACCTGGTGATATTAAAGATAAGATGGAGATTTATAGTAACATTTTTTCTACTTGTCTAGGAATAATAAATGGATTGGAAGGTATTAAAACTGCCATTCCCTAAATTTTGGGAGAATGTAATTGTCCCTTCCTTTATGTTAGAAAAAGCTCACTTTCCCACAGTAATGATTAGTGTGACACTGCTTCTGACAGAATCAAACTGCATTATCTTGATTGACTTTCAGTGTCTTTTCCATATGCATCTGGTATTTTGTCTGAGAGAATCTTTTTCAGAGGTGTTCCTCTCCTTCTTATTTATAACCCCTCACAACCTTTCTTCAGTTTGGAGAATAAATACACAATTAGAAGCAGATTATGAAATCATAGGGGGCTTTTTTCAGTCAGAAGTCTATTGTTGTTTTGCAAATAAGGAAAAAGTTTAATTTTAAACCGAAAGAAGAAGGTAAGTGGAAGAGACAGCAGAACAAGAGAAGTTAAATGGTGTGAAGCTACTTGATTGCTTTTTTTTGTCCACTACCAATGAGCTTTGAAGCAAGATAAGAAGGGTTTCGCTGTTTTTCTCCCCCAAGCTGGATAATACACTCCTTTCATACCAAGTAGAGTCAGGCTGTATTTTCTGTTTTCATTTAAGAAAATTTGTCTACCTGGGGCAAAAATAAAAAGAACATATTCCTAGTTTTGTGTCAGAGATGGCTGGTAATTATCTGAAGTCCAAATAATGTTCTTTGTTCTGTTAGCACTGTGGCTGGGAAAGCAGTTAGGTTTTAGATTTTCATTGTTACAGCCCATTGTGTGAGAGGTGTTCTTCCAAGGCTCACTCCCCAGGTAGGCAGCAGAGGATGTCTTTACTGTTCTTGTGTGTGAGGGGAAGAAATGTTTTTACCTAGGTCCTACATTTTGTTTACGTAATGGAAAACCATTGAAACCCTAATACAAAACTAAGAGCTTTGTCCAGTAAATGTACAGTTTTCTCCAAAAGATGTCCAGTAATTAAGTTTGTACCAAAATGTCCATTCTATGAGGCACATGTATGCGCAGACCTACGTTGCAGTGAATTTGTTCTGGAAAGTTTTGGCCAAGCTTGTTTTTCTCAGGATGTTTATTAGAACTCACATTCCTCATTGTGCTCAGCATTGTGGTGACCAGGGGAAGGGTATTGGTTACTCACAGCCAGGACTCCTCAGCATTGCTTTTCTAGCAAAAAGCTGTATCAAATAGTATCTATATATTAAGCACTGAAGGGTGACACCTTTCTCACCTGTGTATTGGCTTCATTGTTCTGGTCTTGAGAGGAAATTAAACCTGAGAAAGCTCTCTAGAAGTGTACTTCTTTTGTTGGCAGTTTATAATAAAATACTGTATTTTGTATAACAAACAGAGCCATTACATGCACAGTTCATATTACTCTTTAGTGACTTGCCTGGTCAAGAAAGGTGGAGTTTTTTATTAGCATGTTTATATAGATTTCTTCTTCAAACATTTCATATAATGTAGTGTTTATTTTGGAAAACTTTCAGGAACTGAAATGTACCAACTTGGCCTTCATATTTCTGATCCTGTAAGTTTTGTCAGCTTGGAAGAATTTTTAAGTTACTGGATTTTCCCCCTGCCTCCAAGCCATTGTCCAGCTGAAGGAAACTTGATGCTAATAAAATTCTAATTGTAATAGTGTCTCAGCTAATTTATTAATGTAGTGAATCAGTTTGGGATTGGTTATTTCCCGGAAAAAATGGCTTGGGGTCAAGCCATACATATGCATATATATGCAACCTATATAATACCTTTACCAGGTCTTATATAGGTTGCAATAACTTGCAATAGGATGCTGGAAAATTTTTTTACATACTTCTTTTGACCATTGCAGTAGCACCTGAAGACACTAGCAAATGACATGAAAGAAGGTAGCATTGGCTTGAGAATGGACTTTACTGCTTATCAACTCAGACACACTCACCTGGAAGATTAATTTATTTTAATAGAAATAACCCCTAGCCTACAAACAGTTTTCCAGGTTGGTCTACAGCTGGAATCAAGTCAAAGGGATTCCTTTCAAGAGTTGACTGAAGTGTCACTCCAAAACTGAGGTCTTCACTCCTCCATCTCTCTTTCCAGCTGCTGTTCTGCAGGAGTGTACACAGCTCCTGCAGGACTCCTCTTCCTGCTGCATTGACCCTAGAGTCAGGCCTGTAGGTACCTTGCCCAGCTGATGGTGAGTGGGAGCGGCTGGCTGTGTGTGCTGGCAGTTCCGCTCACTCCTGCTGCAATCTGACGGCTTTGGCAGGCCGAAGGAATTCAGCTACTCTAAATTTGACCAAAACATTGGCTGACAGTTTTCAAGGGAAATAGTTGCCCAAGTGACAATTTATCTTTCATCTGCTGATACCTGGTGAGGCTTTGGTCTAATATCTGTTTCCTAAAACAGTCTAAATGCTGAAACAAACAAAATTAAAAATGAAGCATTCACAGTTTTACTTGCATTGAAACAACGTGTTTCAATGTTTTAGTGCTTCAGATGAAGTAGTGCAGAGTGCTACTTAAAGCATAGCTTTCTTCCAGCATCTAGAACTTTTAAAACAATTTTGGCTGGTTTTCAGTGTTTCACAGCTTAGTTTTTTTCTTTTTAAGTATCAGTTTTTAACCTTATTAATTTTAATTTCAATTATGCAGTTTTTCCTTCTAAGGCATTCTTTATAACAAGACTTTGAGACAAGGGCATGGTATCAATTTGAAATAGAATCTCATTTAAAAAAGAAAAAAGTCTTATGAAATGCATGAAGTAGATTGAAGTAGTGATGTTTAGTAAATATTTTTATCTGACAAAGTCTCTCTCTGGCTGTCCAATTTTCATTTGAGGCATTTAGCTTTTATGTTACAAAATCAAAACAGTTGAAACAATTCTCCCCACTATTTTCTTAATATGAAAATTAAATTTGAAATGGATGAATTTAAGTTAGTATGGGAATTGGAGCTATTTATGTACCAATCTTGTGTAAATAGTTTGCTGTCAGCATGCTTAAATTACATTTCTTATTTTAGCATCATTTTCAAAGGAAATTAATAAATTGTGGAAGAATTAGATGATCATGCTTGTATGTGTTTCACAGTTGTGCTTATAACAGCATATAGTAAATTATCTCACTTAAAGTTTGCAGAACTTCAGTTAGTCTGGTTAATTTTTTAGTGCAATATCTATTGTGGAATAGAATGATATTTTTTCTTCAAATTCTTGAAAATATTGAATTGTTGCATCCTTCCTCTGCATTAGTACTTCATGGGCTTTTCTCCTCTTTGTTCCAAAACTGCTTATTAATGAATTTTCTTCACAGCTGGTGGTGGTGAGGTGAAAGTTTTTTGCATGTATATTACTCCTAAGTAAATATATGTTGTGTATGCCGAGTGTCTGGGGATGCAGCATAGATTCTCAGAGCTAAGGGGGTTAGCTGGAGTTACCTTAGTCTCAGATATCCTCAGGATGTTCACAAAAGAGTATATTACCCAGTTTCAGGTACACATTCCTTTTGCAAGATACTCCTGACACAAAATGAAAACTCTCATATACCTATGGGGATCTATGGCAAGTATCCATGGAGTGAAAGAGGGAAAGGATTTTATTTCCAGTACTGCTACAACTTCTTAAGAAGAAGGCTGGAAACTTGTCTTCTGTCTTTTTTCAGTCTCAGCACTTTAGGGCCATTGTTTCAGGTCCTGTGCAGTTTTCTTGCCTTTCAAACCTCCTGGCAGGATCACATACTTTGGTTCTGATCTCTGAGATAGAACCAAACTTGTCAGTGCATCTGGCTCATAGAAAGTATCTGAAGTTTCTTGCAAGGACAATGACAGTCTTTTTATAATGCTAGGAATACTCACCAGGACCCTAGTTGTGATTGCCCTCTTGATTGCCCTATTGCACTCTTGAAGATCAGGCTGAGTTGTAGGTGGGTTGTCTTTTACTGCTTGTAGAAGACTCATATTTTTACAAAAGGCAGTAATTTCAAGAGTAAAAGGTGATAAAAATGCACATTGTCAATGGCATCGTCATAATTTATCATAGAGAAATGATAGTTCTCAGCCTGCATCTAAAATTCATGCCAGTATTTAATTCATGTATTCCAAGTATGTCTTGTACTTCATTTAATCAAAGTGTTTTCCTGTATCCTAGTAAGACACTTGCTGTGCAGAACTCTCAAGTATATTATATCAACAACGGTGTCATTGATTTAAATAAAAAAATTAGTTTTAAATCTAATTGTTCATATAATTGCATTTTGAGTGCACTAATTCTGTCCCTACTTCTTTGAGTATTTGTTTACTCTTTTTCAGTATTATCACAGTATTAGCTTTTTTCAAACCCACTGGAGCATTCACATGGCCAAAGGCTCGCAGCATTAAAACTGCAGAGAGCTCTTCAGCCTTCTCTTAAAAAGTGTCAAATGAAAATTATCATTCTGTTGATTTATTAAGTGTTTGCTTCCGTAGCTGTTTTTACATGCTCCTGACTTACTGTCAGTGGGAAGCTTTTCATTGTCATCTAGTAGTAGGACAATTATTTGGCTTTTACTTAAATACAGGACAGAAACACTTGCTGAACAATTTGTTCTTCCTGTATTACTGCTGACAATTCTGTTGTTTGACACTAGTAGCAGTCAGATACTCTTCTATGTAGAAACACTTAGTTCTGCTGGTCAGAGAATTCTCTGTCCTCTTGCTTTCCTTACATTTCTGGAGTTAGTGGCTTCTTGAGTATTAAGCATGATGAACTCTTCTTCCCCTATTTAGTTAGACCTTCTTAGATTTTCAGCTTTGAGAAGAATAGAAGAAGTAAGTGCATGCTGCAGCAGGCATTACTGTCTATAAGAATCCAGAATCTGTAGACACCTCAAGTGAGTACAGTTACTGTAGGGCAAGTAACTGTCCCTTGATGCACAGTGTGTTCCTTGAGGTAGCACTGCCTAAAGAACTTTAATCATTTAAATACTTAAATATTTGCTTTAGAGTAATGTATAGGATCAGTTGTACATACACTGTGTGGTGTTTCTTGCAAGGAAACAAATCTGTTGCTGCATTTGTAATCATTATGCTGGTACTGCTTGAGTACTGTAAGGTCCTGCTCTTAGGCTTGTACATAAGTTATTTTTCCTCACAAGCTTAAAATCTGATTTAGAGCTGTTGAATCTAGATGACAGTCTTTTTTCTGAGTTGAGGTTCACCAGTATTTCAAGATGATGCTTTGCAGTGTACCTCATGTTGCCTTGTAATTTATTATGTAATAAAGATGTCTAAATTCACACTTAAGATTTGGGGGCAAATCAGAGTAAAAATCATTATTTCTGTTGAGTTTCCAGTCTGAAAGGCTTGAACAGCTGATCAGCTAGTAGAGGAAGTTTAATTTAGATAGTTCAGTTTAGATGGCAAAGAACAAGAACAGTGTCTTAAGAAATTTAAATTCCAAGGGAATGGGGGTTGAACTGTAGAGAAAACAGAAAACAACAGAAGATGAAAAAGAAGTGGAAATGAGCATCTCTTTATATCTCTTTTCTTGGGAAAGGTAGGAAGGGAAGCCCCTATTTGGAAAAAATAAACAATCAGAAACAATTGAAATGGCAGTCAAATTGTGATTTTGTGAGGATATTGGTGGGAAGGTATGTGCAGTGCTCCTGCAAATCTGTTTTCAGTTCAAACCATATTTCTGCTTCTCAGATCAGGAACTTGTAAAGCTTGGCTGAGTGGAAGGGCAGGGTGGCTTTCAGCATCTAGGAAAAGCAGCTGAACTACAAGCTCACAATTTGCAGACTGTTATAATGTAATACTAAGTGTGCCTTTGTGACATTCTGCAAAGGCATGTATATTAAAAAATCTGCGTCCCCTTCCCTTCTCAGTTTACCCCTGTTTCTGTGGCTCTTGGGCAAACTAAAACTTTTTTCCATAGATGGAGAAAATAGCATGTTCTTAAGTCCTGGTTGAAACAGACCAAGACATAATGTGAAGATAATTGATGCATTCATCTGATACCTGGAGAAGTAGGTAAACGACCTGGGTATAGGAGTGGGCAACAGTATTTCTCTCCACACTAGATTATAGTTCACATGTACTCAAGTATAGTTTAAACTGCGTTTCCATCTGCATTGTTTCATCCTGTCAGTTTAGTTATTCTTCTCTGAAACACCTTAAACAAACAAATCTCTTGCTTATTGGTTTGATTTGTCAAATGCACTCAATCTGGTTCCATATTGTAGCCAGCTCTGAGCTTTCTATGACTATGAAATACTACCTTTGGAACAGAATTATTCACCAAGATCCCAATTTCCATCTTGGAAAAGCCAAACCTAAACCAAATCTAGCACACTTGACAGGAAGCAGAGTCTGAACACAATATATGTTTTTCAGAATCTGTTGGCAGTTTGAAACAATATCTTTGTCTAAAATTCCCCTTCATGCTTACCTAGAACTAAGTCTCGAATTTAAAAGTAAGGGCACATAGAAATTTGAAAGCATGGAAATAAAAGACTAATGAAGAAAACGTAACCTTTATTTAGCCTTGGTAGACGACAAAAGTAGCCTCAAAGTTGCTAGTGTTTGTGTCAGCTTGTCATGACTTTATGGATTATATAAATTATTTTAGGCCTCTTTTTTGCAGAGTTTATGTAAATTCTCTCAGTTGAGGCTGAATTAGAATAGAGCATATCTAGAAGAGCACTGGGGAGACACATAGTCTCTGGTATCTATGTGAATTTTCATCATCTCAGATACCATTGCATTGGAGAGCACTTAATCTCCAGCTCTTCTCCATGGTTTGCCCTTTCAACAGCTTCATGAGTGGCTCTCCTTTTCCTTCCAAAAAATACTGGTGGAATTTTAACCTTATCTCTTGAAATAATGTAAAAACCTACTTGGAGGGCAACAGACTCATTGGTTCTGAGGACCTCATTTAAGGCAATCACATTCATTGTGGGGTTGATGCAGTTCGCTCTCTGCTATACTACTCCTGGAGAGGTTATATAAACACTTTATCTATTGATATTTCTTCTAACTTGTGTTTTGTTTCAAGTATAGTCTACTCAGATAAGTATTAAAAAGTCCTGTCTGTAAATTGCCAGTTTATGTTGTACTTTTCTGTGTGCCAGGAGTAGAAGATATTCCTTCTGATGAATAACTGAAGCAATAGCTACACTTTCTGCCTTACCAAGATAACCAGAAAGCACAGCACAAAATTAAGAACACAGTACTACTTTGTCTTCATTTCAGTGTTGCATTTTTTAGAATAATGCTATAAACTATTGTATATCTATGTGAATTGTTGTCTTCTCCAGTATCCTCAACTGTTAGGTGTGTTTTTCTGTCTTTTTTTTTGTCCAAGTTTCCCAATTATGCATCTATCATTATAGAACTATTATAAGTCTCTGTGCTGCTGCAGGAATGGTGGTGATTGGGAGAAACTGGGAATAAACAGAGAGATACTAATGAAAAAGTGAAGGAACTCATGACAAAACTTTGTGAAGTGGAGCAGGCATTGCATAGAAGGTAGAAAGTCATGGATACTGGCATGCAGTAATAGACTTTTTGGACATGCTTCTACTCTTATGTGTATCTCTATTATTAGAGTGTGACTTTGGGAGGTCAGGGTAATAGGAGAAATCATGTGGAATATTTGACTTCAGTAGTGGAGTTGGGTCTTGGGAGCACAGATCCATACCCTAATTTGTACTATTCATCTTTGCATATCTCTTTGGAAGTATATCAATGCAGTCTTAACTGGATTCAGCTACTGACTTTGCAGGCACACTGTCTAGTGTTAGGGAGATCATAATGAAATTACCTTCTTAAAACTGTATGTTATTTTATTAACAGTACTTTAATTGTTATTTTAAATAAAACAAGAATTTATACAGTGTATACTTTGTGTTACATTGATTGGTAAAAGAATTTGGAGTATAATGTGTAACACACAGTCCTAAAGAACTGGTTGGAGACTTGCATTGGCCTGTGCTGGCAGCCTTGCTGTATTTAAATTCCTATTATGTGTCCTTTTGTGCAAGACTGAATCAGGCTTCTGCTTTTTTCTAAAGTTGCTCTAAAATGTATTAGTATACTTAGTAGTTATTTGAAAGATAATACTGTAAACTTTGTTTTATCGTGGTGTAATGTTTGCTTATATAAAAGCAATTTTATTTATAACATACAGATAATAAAGTTATATTTTAGCTGAGTCTCAGAAAGTAGCTTAATTTGGTGGCAAAGTAGTTTGGTGGCTCATGTAGAAGACCAGAAGTTGCCACAGGTTTTCTAGGTCTCCACATGAAAGATATTTATTATGGTGCTGTCTGAAATTGTGAACTTGTGATGGTAACAGTGAAGGTGTGCAGGTGACTTTGGGCATGCTTATCACAGTTGTACTACATGTGTAAAAAATCAGCAGATGTGACTGTGCTTGCTTCTGGATTCCCACAGCTCAGAGCCTATTCATGCAAACTTCATTTCTAACACTGACTTTTGCAGCCAAACCAGATAAATATTCTAGACTTCCCTGGTTTTGACCTGTAATTCTCTTCTGAATACAGTGATTTCGAAGAGAATTACTTTAACTGTAGTTACATCAGTGATGTAGGGTGCAGGGCAGTCCTGTATATGGCTGTATGTGTGCAAAAGAAAGACAAACTGTGCTGTTGGGGGGTGACTGGGCTGAGACTCTATTAGCATCAAGCAAATTTTTGTGTAGCAATATCCCTTATCTCTAAATAGATGAATACTGGGGATGACTTTGAAGGTAGACCAGGTAACTATTACTCTTTACGTATTTTGTTATTGGTGCTTTTCTGATCTCTACTGGGACAGGATGCTCTTCATCCTATGACCCAGCACAGTTTTTCTTATATTTTGTCAGGTAATCTGCAGCTTTGTCTTCGTTACAAAGATACGATGGCTGATGCACTGACTCCCAGAAAGAACTTAAGAGTGGCCACAAAGCTCAAATGCTTAAGCTTTCAGTGTTTAAGGATAAAAGTCTACGTGATAATTGGGTTTGTTTTGCTGGAAAAGCAGTCTCTTGAATGTGTCCAGAAAGATAGACAGATGTTAATTTGAAGCTAACAAACAAACAAACCAAACACTGCATTATGTTTGTTTGCTTATTAGTTTGTGCTAATAAGTGGCTAATCATTTTCACAGAAAAAATGCAAAGTAAACTACTCTGCTGAACCAAAGAAGGGGCTGGGGTTCAGCATTCTAGTATAATGCATACAAACTGTCTTTTTTGGAATTCAGACTTGGAGTCCCCTGGGAATGCAGAATAGTGTTTGAGGCGAAGATGTTCCTATTAAAATGTAAATTTGTTAAAACAGTTGTTGTTATGACGCTGTAATTAATTCTTGGATTAGATTGAATGAATGCTCTGTAGGGAGAGGGTACGCATACTTGCAAATGTCCGTCCTATAAGGAATAATTAGGAGGCCTTTTTGCATACAGAAAACTGCTAAGACCTATTTTGGCTACTGGTATATCAAAACATAGATGTGGCTCATCTGTTGCTTATCTCTGTCTAATGCTGCTGAATAACATTCTTCCCTAAATGTTTTCTATGTATTGTGCAGAAGACATAAATTTCAGGTGAAAAGGGGAAATGGAACAAAACCATTAATTTATTTGTTTTCCTTAGGTATCTCAGTATTTCTCAGGTGAAAACCTTTTATTAGATTGATTTCTCACATTACTTTATGTATCTCTGTGCATACTAAAACCTTCTGAAGACCATTGAGGAAGGCTGTTGCTACTTAATGTGACATTAATTCAAAAATGCTGTGGAAACAGAAATGGCTACTCAGGATCATTTGAAACATGAGTTTATTTTTTCTTCAGCCTCTGTCCAACCTCTTGTTCCTCAGTTTTTCCCAAGTTTCAAGCAAGTAATATTTTCCTGGTGACAGCATTCCTCACCAAGAACAGTTCAAACTTAAACTATAATGCTTTGTTATAGCTTATCTTCAACTTTGAAATGTATAGTAAGATAAACTTTTAACTACAGGTTGCAAGGGCACAGAAGCAATGTCAGAATGCACTTAAGGCTGTTGACTTTTGACAGGCATAGTGCTCTCTAGAATAAAAACATTTGATCTTCATGGTTTCCTTTCTGTCTGTTTAATGGGCTACTTACAGATCTGTGTTTGTTCTTTTTCCCAGATATTAGGATTAAAGAAGAGGATCCTGATCCAGAAGAGTGGCAGCTCAGTGGTGATTCTACACTGAATACTAATGATCTAACACATTTGAGAGTACAGGTCGTAGATGAGGAAGGGGACCAACCACATCAGGAGGGAAAAAGACTGCGACGAGTGGCATGTACATGTCCCAACTGCAAAGAAGGTGGTGGAAGGTATGTAAAGTTCAGTGTCATATCACACATATAATGATGAAAAATAAATAATGGGCAAGAAGAAATGAGCTTTTGTTAACAGTGTTTGTCTGCAGTGAGAGAAAACTACAGGTTTTACGCAAAGGAGTTTATGCAGTAAAGGACTACCACTTCCATTTTGGGGTTTGCAGATGAAAAAGCAGATTATTACATCCTTTCTGAGTTACTCCTTTGAGATTAGTTGAAAAAATGTGGAGTTAGATGTCACCTAGTACAAGTGAGGGGGATAGAACATTGCCCTAAAAATATGAAAATGAAATATTTTGGAATATGCGCATCTGTAATTGGCTTCCTATCATATGTCAAGAACTTGATTAAATCCTGTGTTCCTGCATATCCTCGGTGATTGAGCAGTTTTCCACAGTTTAATTGCTTTGGAGTGATACAAAAATACAGTTTTCCTAGTTTTCTTATTCACTGGGTTCCTAGGAAAAACAAGGTTTGTATAATATAACAAGGTTTGTATAATATTTCTAAATAACAAATTTTGAACTGTTTTCAGTCAAAATTAGTGAGACTTGACTAACAAAGAGGTACTAAGTTCCAATTCATTAAACTTCAGTGTTGCATTGGAACAATGCTTTATTATTGTGCATCTCATTAAAATATTACTATTTTTTTTTGTTCTGAAGACTTTATTCTACTTCCAAATACTTAATTTTGAATGCCTTGATTATGGATATGAAAGGGGTAGGTGTACTAAGCTGCCTTTTACAAGTGAAAAATATTTAGTTGTGTTTGTGCTTCAGAGAATTGTGCAGGAGCTGCTTTCCAATATGCTAAAATTTGTTCATTTTGATAACAGTTTCTTCACTAAAATGAAGATCTTTATTTATTTGGGAACTATAGTGTAAATCACTAAAATGTCTTTGAAGAACCTCTCAGTGTCCAGTGGCACTAAGAGTTCTAATAGCACTGGCTAAGTTATTTCTCTTGTCAAGTCTCTTGTCAGTTCTTGCTGCCCATTCAAGATACCTGCCTTGCAAGCACAGGGAGGTGATATCCCAGGTAGCCATGCTGAGTAAGCATTAAGTGTGTTGAAGAGAAAAAGACTCTGATACATTTACATCACCAGCAAAGGTGGTGATAATATCTGTGGGTTATGCAGCATCTTTGTCCATCAGATTCCTCTCGTTAAATTTCTATGTGTAGTTCACTGCAACATGGCACAGACATTTCTAAGTTGTTGGTGAACTCTGGCTCTGCTTTGAAAATCTGCCCAAAGTACACCCTGGGTTGAGATTTGTTTTGTTTCAGGAGAAACTCTGAAAATGTGATTTGCACTGCATGTGCTCTTAGGAAACAGAGATTCCAGGTGTTTATCTTCCTCATGCTCTATTCCAAACTACAGTGGTTTAATTTATAAATCTATACTGTAAAATCCTCTTCCTTCTGAGTGGAGTTGCTATAAAATGAAATTTGAAAGTTTCAGGCTGTGAGAGAACCTTTTTGAGAGATGGTTTGGGAAGTCTGGAGAAGGGTGTAGTCTGTCTAAAAACTCAGATATGCGATTTTTGGGAAAGAGTTGAGGTAAGAGCTACGACAGAGTTAAGATAGATGAGAATCTGAAATCCCCTGTAAAGGAAGGCCTGGACACATCAAACATACAAAGTAACTAGGAAAAGTAGGACAAGAAGTCAGGATGTGAGAAGAATTAGAACTGGAAGAGAAACAGGATAATGGAGACAATGGTGGGAAAACAGAAAAGAGTGAAAGTGCTTACAGTTGCTAGAGCAACTTTCCCACCAGAATGCAGAATTCCTTCAGAGTTTAGGAGAAAGGAATAATCCCACTTGAAAGAATATTTGAGTGTTAATATTCCATAGCTGCTAGAGTTACCTGTTTATCCCTAGTGCTGGAATTCTGAGTTTTGATCAGTCTTTCAACTCTGCTGGTGATTTGCAGAGTTTCAGATGGTAAAACATTTGCTTTTGTAAATTCTTTCAGATAACATTCATAATTCTTAAAGTGTTGTTGAAGTTGCAAAATTTAAAATTGGGCAAATGCTTAGTTAAGATATCCTGGGCAACTTTAACTTAATTCCTTGTGCATATACATTATCACTTGGTTTCAAATTACTTGATTGCATACTATTTTTTTCAAATGGCATCAGTGCCATTTGATGGATGGGATGGCTGATAGAGAATGAATCAGGGCTGTGTAATGATTGTCACCTGCTTCACTTATTGCGGCAAGTGGGAAGTGTTTAGGGAACAAGACACAGGACTGCAGCAACAGAGCCCTGAAATTTTGGAGTTGTAGATCTATATACCCCACTTTTTCCACTGCAGGAATGCTGAGTTCATTCCTGTGAAGAACTTGATTGAGCAGACTGTGAACATCTAGAGTACTCTGAGAAAATATGCTTCACCAAATTAACCTTGACACCTCAAGCTGGTGGATGGTTGACAATTTTGGCCTTTATCTCTTTCTGCCTCATAGCTGGAGGTACAAAGCGATTGCCCTAGTTGAGGTTCACCATACCGTACGTTATGATAAGATAAAGCCATTAATGTTTTCTTAGAGACTGTGAGTGAGTGTTGTCAGTACCTATGATGAGGAAAAAAAAAGCCCTGGAGAAATGAATGATTTTGTATTTAGCATAGTACAGAAATAACATGTAACTATTAAAACAAGAAAAGTACTTTAAATCAGTGTGAAAAAGCTGAATAATGTTTCACTCAATTAATACTATTGCTCCTATGCTCTGAATGGAGAAGGAAAAGGAAAATGGCTTCACATATGCAGACTTCATCATAATTTCATTTATCATATAGTGTTTGCTTTGGTGTTTCTTGCTGCATTTTCTGTTTTCTGGATTCAGAGGCGAGTTGAGAAGTTCTTTCTGGTTTTTGTTGTTGGCTTTTGGAATTGAACTACATTGCAGTCTTCAGATTTGTACCAGTTTTGTGAAGTGGGAAGCCACTATAATCTTTGCCTTACTTAGTGGGAGGGAAAATAGGAAGGGAAGAAGATGATGTATTAGATTTGTAAATTAATACCTTTTAGCCCCAAGCTTATATAATAAATGGGGAATAAGCAAGTGGACAGAGACACACTTGCCTCAAAGAATGACTCTGTTTCCAAATAGAATGTTTTAGGCTTCTAGTTAAGGTGTCTGAAGTAAGTAGAAAGTTTAGTCTTCTCTCAGTTGCACCTAGAGATTTCACCCTCCTAACAATTACATCTGGAATTGCATTGAGATATAGCTACTACTGTCTGATATATAGAGGAGCTGTGCTTCTGAGTACCACTGCAGGTACGTAACTCTAAAAACCATGTTCTTCAAATAATTAATGAGTGTGTGTTTTAACCTTGAAATACTTTAATGTTATTGCTGGAAGTACTCTGAATATAAAGTCCAGTTTCTCAGTGGATGAAGGTGTTTCCTGCTGAAACTCTAGCAGTCTGCCTGGTTATTGAGAAACGTCATATCCAATCTTCATAAAGCTAAAATGTACTGTGGAAATACTTTAATATTATTAGTTTTTAAACTCCACTCAAGGAGTAGGCTGGAGTCACATACATCTATTCAGTGATGGTGGCTATTGGCCAGCAAGAAAGGCCTCTCAGCATCATGTGTTAGGGCCTACTGCCAGACTGTCACAGCTGCAAAGTGTCCAGATAGAATTTGGCTTGTATCCTGTTAGTTTAGAGCACACATGAAGCAAACATGCAGGTGCCCATATGAAGTTGTATAGAATAAATACACTTAGTTGCTAATTCACAATAGTCTTGGGAGTTTCATTCTGTGGACCCTTAACTTCCCCCTCACTTGGAACTTTGGAGTGTGCTAAGGAATTCTGTCAGCAGTTAGGTGAGGTGCTTAGAATCGTGTCTTCTGTATCGGCTCTGCACAGTAATGACCATGAGTTGAACCTTGGTTTCCTTCAGTCTAGACTAGAGGTGCAATGAAGCCATTTCAAATGATTGACATAGGAATATTAACATTATTCTGAGGGAATTTTGATGTCAAAATTGAATTTTGATGAGAATTGATTTCATCCAATTTGTGTACTATATCATGCCAACTTACAAAATATTTGT
Organism: Molothrus ater; assembly: GCF_012460135.2. NCBI lineage: Eukaryota > Metazoa > Chordata > Aves > Passeriformes > Icteridae > Molothrus > Molothrus ater. The sequence continues at coordinate 17,333,421 of NC_050484.2, forward strand.
ACTAATTTCTGTGGAGGGGAAGACACTAGAGTTTGTTTGGAGAAGATGTGAGGATAAAGTCCTTAGATGATTCTCCTGCTGCAACAGGATCAAAAGCCTTCTGGACTCGCCTTCTGCTTCTATTGAATTTGTTCTGAAATCAAAACTTGTATTTGTCATGACAAATAATTAGTAGGTACAGGTGATGTTTTTATCTTCTGGGATAAAATGACTAATGAAACACTATGAAGATTGCTCTATATTGAGAATTCGTAGAAACATTTCCAAGGACTTAATGGGATTTTATCTCCTTCCTTTTCTGGACTGTCTGTAATGTTTTGGGTACATATGTGATTAGGTTGGGATCCCCTTTAGACACTGTTTAAAACACTGAGGTTTTAGAGTGAATTCATTTTGTGCATGTTCAGAAATGCTTGTGGCAATTGCTAGCTCCTTGAAGCGTGTACACACTTTACCTGAACTTTTGTTAGATGTAAACCAGAAGCTAAAGCACCCCGTTTAAAGAAAAAAATTGCCATGGGGAAGCAGCTGAAAATTGTATAATCAGTCATGGAGGATGGAGCACCCAAGACTGTAATTTCAGAATCCACTTACGGTGTTCCAAGTTAATGTTGCTGATGAATAAGGTGGCCTGATGCCTGGCTGCCTTTTTCAATCTCCTCCCTTGTACTAGCATTTACCATTCATATAGCTGTGTTGTCAGCCAGATCTATTCCCTCAAGTGCCCCTTTCAGCAGTAGCAAACTCTTAAATTGGCTAAAATCAATCATGATGCCCTGCACTGGCCAGACTGATCTTTTTCTCTGGGTCTATCACTTGTGATTTGATTAAAAAAAAAATAAATTAGGCCGTTGTATCAGGTGCTTCCCCTAGTCACCTGCCATTTCAGGGTGACAGCATCTTAAAATAAGCATCAAGCTTAGTCTGGATTATATGATCTGTGAATTCTGTGTTCATTGTGATGGATTTCTGTTTTTTAACTGGAAAACCAAGGAATTCATTTAAACGTCAGCAAGATCAGCTTCCACCTCTCTTACTGAAAGCATTAAGGTTATTCTGCTTGCCTTCAAATCCCAAACTGATTCTCAGGTTTCCCCAAGATGCCAGAAGTCCCATCTGTTCTCTACTCCGATGCCAGAATCTCCAGTGTCCGTTTTGGCAGTTGCAGTACTTTGTGTTTTTCTTTGCCAAAACTATCTTTGATATGGTAAAAGCCTGAAACTCTGGGAAATGTAAAATAGGGACACTTCAGCATCAAAGTGGTACAAACTGCTGTCATAACTGTATTTCCAATTTCATATACATGTATGCTTCTTAAAGATTATGCTTCTCTCACATACATTTCACACACAGCTGAATTTATCGTTTTCTGTGGAGCTGGGATAGCATTATAGAATTTATTTCCAGCTCCTTATGACGTGTTCTGGAATCCAGTTGTATTGGAAACAAGAACATGAAGTTTCTTGGGTTGGTTTGCAGATCTGTTGTGGTATATGTAGCCCCATGTATGTATATGACCAGTATTTTGGAGGAATGTATTAGAATGAATAACTTCTCTCTCTCTCTCTCTCTTTTTTTTTTTCTTTTTTAAACAGAGGCTCCAACTTGGGAAAAAAGAAGCAACACATTTGTCACATACCAGGATGTGGCAAAGTATATGGGAAGACCTCACATTTGAGAGCTCATCTCCGCTGGCATTCTGGAGAGCGTCCCTTTGTTTGTAATTGGATGTTCTGTGGCAAAAGGTTCACTCGCAGCGATGAGCTCCAGCGACACCGAAGAACGCACACAGGTTTCCAGTCCTTGATTCTGGTGTATTTAACTGAAGGAGTGCTATGGACTGAGCTTGGATAAATAACTTTTAAGAGGAGAACAGATCTTTGAATTGGATTGCTTTTAAGGCAGTGTGCTTTTTCCAAAATCAGCTAAATCTTATTTATACACTTGGGAATCTTTGGTAGGTCTGAGGAGATAAAACACACACCTCTTGATTCAGAACTGACATTTAAGCTGATGTTTAATGTAGCCTAATCAGAATACTTTGATTCAGGCTCAGCAATGTATTTCATTTGTTTGAACCAGATTATAACTCTTTTCCCATCTTAAAACTTCAATAAGAACAAAAGAGGACTAGGTGGCCTGGGAGTTAGATAATATTCCTATAATCAATGAAGAGCATGTGATGGTGCATCATTCTACACCTTTTAGTTTTGTGGTTAGACCACCGATTAGGAACTTCAGGTTCACATTTCTCCTTCTGTCTAGTACAAAGAAAAGAAATTAATGTAGATATTCCACCTTATCAAGGAGCAGTTAGTTTAAAATCTGTTGTCTGTTTTATCTGTTTTCTTACAAACTGAATTCACATTTGCATTCAACAGAATGTTTACCTTTTAAAATCATAGTATTGGAAAAAACCTGTAGATAAATAATTTTTGTGTTTATCAGCATTTACATTGCTTAGAAAAATGTCTTTGGGTGTCTGTGAAAAATATTAATGTTGTTCTTAATGGTGTGCTTTTGTGTAGACATTTTGGATGCTAAATCCAAGCTGGTTACAGTTTGTCTGGACGGAAAGGCTGATGGTTTTTAAAAATGGCGAGTTGAATGATCCAGTTCAGATGATGTGGTTAATAGATCCTAGTGTACCTGCCTACCAGTAAAATGTAGAGAACTGCAGGGATCCATCCTTTGACCTCTTAGAAGATTTTTATAATTGACCTGGAGGAATCAACAGAATTCTTCTGTTAACCTTCTTAGGTTTGTGGATGACCCTAAACTGGGGTGACCAGTCAATGCACTGAATAGCAGAGGGATGGAGGCTGAAGGAATGGGTTAACAGGAATCCTAGGAAATTCAGCAAGAACAGTCACAAAGTACTGCACCTGGGATGGAATTAACACTTAGGGTAACACAGGCTAGGCATGGAAAGGTTGGAAACAGCTCTTCTGAAAAGTACCCAGGAGTCTTGATAGACAAGTGGAACATGGTCAAAGATCAGCAGCAATGATACCCAGAGCTGTATCAACAGAAGCAAGAACCCTGATCCCAGGGATTATTCCCTTCTTCTGGTTAGACTGCATCTAGAACATGGCATCTAGTTTTCAGCACCCAGTATAAGAAAGACACTGATGACAGGATTGAATTCACTAATGAGTGACCAAGATGATCAGGAAGCTGGAACATTTGCCTTATTCAGATGCACAAAGAGAACAGTAGTGGCAGGGGGGGGGCTTAGTAGTGATTCTCTAGCTACCTGCAAAGGCCATCCTTAAGAAGGCAGTTACTTTCCTTGATGAAAGTGTATTGGTTGAAGGATAATAGACAGCAGATGTATGTTGAAATAAGAAGGGTTCAGAACAGCTATAAATAAAAGCTTTTTAATTGTGGGAATAGCCAGGCACTGGAAGAGGATGTCTTTAGAGTTCCTGCAGTCTCCATCCTTAAAGGTTCTCAAGAAAACTGGATAAATTCCTCAGCAACCAGATCTGATCTCATAGGTGACTCCTTAGAAAGAGATCAGAACACAGACATTCAGAGGTCCTTTCAAACCTGAATTACCCTATGATCTTGTGTGTCAGTCTCAAGTGTGACTCTGCTATAGGTCATACAGTCTTCTCTGTCCATCATTTGGTAGGTTTTGTTCTCCTCCTAGAAGTTATTTATTGGTAATAATTGCAGTGAGACTTAGCAGCCTGAGCATATGAGATGGCTATATTCTCTAGCATGCCTGAAAGATCTCCCCAAGCTCAGTGACACACAGAAAATTAAATCAGTTCTTATATAAATTGTATGGGATTTGTATGGGTGTCAAGAAATGTAACACACAAGTTTATCATGTTCAATCACTTTCTTCCTCAGTATAATTCTAGTTAGAATTCTGACTCTAAAAAGCATTAAGTTTAATTTTTAGTGTTCTTGATTATTTTTTTCTTTCTTTGATAGGTGAGAAGAAATTTGTCTGTCCAGAATGTTCAAAACGCTTTATGAGAAGTGACCATCTTGCCAAACACATTAAAACACATCAGAATAAAAAAGGTATTCACTCTAGCAGTACAGTGCTGGCATCAGTAGAAGCAACATCTGATGATACTTTGATTACTGCAGGAGGAACAACACTTATCCTTGCAAATATTCAACAAGGTTCTGTTTCAGGAATAGGAACTGTTAACACATCTGGCACCAGCAATCAGGATATTCTTACCAACACTGAAATACCTTTACAGCTTGTCACAGTTTCGGGAAACGAGACAATGGAGTAAATATTACACAAGATACCTATTAATTGTGGTTATTTTTATACAGTAGTGAGAAGAATATTGTTCCTAAGTTCTTAGATATCTTTTTATTGATGTGCAAAAATTTTTGGATTGACAGTAACTTGGTTATACATGACACTGAAATGCCTTACTTTGTATGATATTCCATAGTATATTAAAATGGTAAAATTGCATGGGTTTTGTAGGTACTTTTGGAATCTAGAAGAGAAGAAATTTTACCAAGTTATATTAAAAAAAAAAAAAAAGAATTTAACGATGGAAATGGTAGTCTAACCAAATGCATCAATCCTGTGTGGTTTAGTGTAAAAAAAATGAGAACATGTTGGTATTTATCTATTGTAAGATAAAAGAAGTTGATGGGTGAAAAGAAATCACATTATGATAAAAGAAATTTTGTAATTTTCTTGATGACTGGAATTTTTATTATGCATAACTGACAAATCAAGTTTCCAAGCAAATGTTACATAGTGTAGGCTTTACTTAGCTCATCAACTTGTCATTTTGAAGCTAATTATTTTAATTAGGTTAACTATGTACAATATTTTAAGCATTACTCTTGTAAGATTTTGCAAACTACATTTTAACATGGAACTCTAGGGATAGTCACCTTTTAAATCCTATTGAAAAGCCATGTTTAAGATTTAATTTGCCAAAATGATGTCTTGTTAATATTCTTTCAATAACCAAGGTGGGCAATATAACCAATGTTTAAAAAGCTTAAAATGTTAAGAAAAATAAATATGTATAGGTTGAAGCATTTGGGTGGTAAGGCAGATGTTATAGTGAAGTATATCCCTTCTTTTGAACATTGGAGGACCAAAAATAAGGTGTATTGCGTCTCAGCAGTGATTTTTATCAAATCTTTTTCCAAAAAAAACATCTGTATGCCAGGGCCTTAAAAGCCATCATGTAAATTACCAGTAAAATATAACATATGCAAATACAAAAGAAAAATCACTTTCACTTCCATATTGACAGTACTCCCAAACATATGGATATAGTCATAGTGAACTAGGGGGGTTATGAGGTTTTTGTTTGTTTGTTGTTTAGTTTTTGGTTAGTCAATCTGCATTTAAATATCAGCCATCTTTCCTTTTTTGCTTCTTCCCTTAAAAATTGTATGTATCCAGTACATTTAACTGATAAACATATATGTTTTTTATTATGCTGAATTTTCTTTTTATTTTTTAATTACTGTTTATATTTTCAATTATAGAAAATGTACAAAATGAAGTTATATAGCCAGTCTGTAAGTGCTATACCATTTTCAAAAAATGTACAACAATAATTACTGCAGTTCACCTATTTACAAACATTTGGAAATCTGTTCATTTGTTATTCTTAAAACCACCTCAAATTTAAAGGCTACCTTATTGTACGTTTAAAAGTGTATTATAACAGTGTGGTAGTTAATAAAACACTATTTTTTTTTTCTTTTGACTTGAGTTTACTGTGCTTCTTGTTAACTAACAAGGTGTAATTTCATAATATGTCTTGATAGCCTGAGATGTTTTATTATTTTGCAGTAGGTGGTGGGAAGCAGAAATGTGTTTTCTTTCCCTGTGGACACAGAGATGGTAATTTTCCACCTCCTCGCTCGCAAACCCCCATGTGTATGTGCGTGGACATGAATGTGCTGTGTTGGTGTAGTGGGGATGTTTTGCTCTCATGTTGAGCAGGGCATGAAGGATATGTAGGCCCCATCCTATAGGCTGTGTTTAAGTCCTCTGACACATGCACAGTACATGGAGTATTAATAAGGAGCTGTGACTAAGTGAGAACTATGAGATTAAAGAGAGTAATTGTTGTATATAATGCTCTAATGACAGTGAAAAGCTTTTATTTGTGAAGTCTAAAGTTTTGGAGTATCAAATGACAGAGGATAGACCAGGATAATTTAGATAAACCAGGTACAGTTCAGCCTAGAAAAATGAGAACTGGAAGTCATGTAGGAAAGATGTTCTGAATTTGCAATTAGGTGGAAAAAAATTAATGCAAGTCTTTTAGAGATTCAGAGCAACAGGAATTGACAGGTACAGAGAAAAGGGAGTTAATTCAGCATCAGTTTAATTGTCTGTTTAATAAAATGAAAGGATGAAATTGGTTGGGATGAGAGCAGCAGCTTGAGGGAAGACAGTTCTGCTTAGACTTGCAGTGTTCCGTGGATGTTGTCAATATATTAACATGCTCTGAATCCCTTCCTTTAGGCAGGTGGATGGGCTTGGTTTTCAAAAGCTGTTGTAGTGTACAGAGCATATTAGTGTGTTTCTAATACTTGGGTTCTGTTCCTCATCTCTTAGCCATAAGTAGCTGTATTAATGCATTATTTTATGTGGGAGGGAAGAGGGCTATTTCCTTATTCAAGCTGCTTTTCACAAGTTTTATGGAATGACACTTTTACTGATGTTCACGTGTGGATGAAGCTGTTTTGGTGTCAAGGGTTTTGATGTCTCATTGCTGAAGATGAGATCGGTTTATTTCTCAGAGCTTTTATTCTCACTACATCAAGTAGTTGCTTTCATTAGTGTTTAGGTAGCACATAGATATGTTGTTGTTAAGCTTCAGAAGGTAGATGTTTTGGAAGAACTAACTCTGGAAGTCTCATGGAAAGCCTGCAGCCAAAGGGCCCAATGGCTCATAGCTCCCTGCTCTCCTCTAGGACAAAGATTCACGAGCTCAAGATCTTTGGTGTATCTAGGATTGTTGCTACCTCATGGCCTCTTTTCTGGTCCTCCAGGCATTCATGTGATATCGAGACAAAAGTATGCATTTTGTAGAATGCTTTCCAGTTCTTCATGGGTTCCTGACAATGGTTGCTTGATGTGCTTCTTGCTTCTTACTGGTACAGTCTGACATTTTACATACTTATTTTCATGTCGGGCTTCTCGCTTTGTATGGTTTCTTGGTAAGGTAGCCTTTAGATCCTTGGTTGGTTTTATCTCTTACAGTCTTCTGCAATCACTAAATAAGAAGATCTTAAAACTGGGTCTGCAAGAGAGCATGAGTTTGAGAGCATCCTGTATTACCAATTTCAGTGATTCAACTTTCAGTAAGTACAAGGCCTGTACATACACTTGCTATAATCTCAGTATTGTGTTCATTCCTGAATGAACTAATGGTTTGATCTTTGCAAGTTGCAAACTAACACTAATTCTTGCAGAAAACAAGAGCTTTTAATCGTTGTTAATTACCAGGTCAAGGAGCAGTATGACTAAGGACTGTATCATCATCACTGAAAGGCTTGTAAGGAGCCAGATTTCTGGTCTGATTATGAAGATTTTCTTCTGGCAAGGGACTCTGCAGAGCACTTTTTTGGGCTTGTCTGAAAAAGAAATATCAGGCCTTAGTTTTAGGCATTTTGAACAGCTGGAATCAAGAAGATAAGCTTTGCCAATGGCTTCAGGAAAGTTCTGATATGTTCTCTCAAAGTTGTTCTGGGTCTTGGGGAATGAAGGAATGGACTTAATAGTCACCTGTCAAGAGTGGTTCTTGGCTTGTTTAAGTGAAGAACTAATGAGCAGCCGGCTGTCTTTCCTCCAGATTTTACCACTACCATTAACACCAGGTGTGTAGAGCATGTACTGTAAAAAAGGGCAGAAGATGACATGGCTGACTTAACTAGACAGGAATAGAGCCATTTTTCACAACAGGAGTACTAGTGGTTGGCATCAGGTTGTTCTGTGCTCTAGATTCTAAAAGATTGTATCAAAAGGAAGCATTTTTTACAAGCCATTTTACATATAATTCCTTCTTTCATCTTGGAACTAAGGAAAAAGAAAGCCATTTCTGACTCAAAACAGTGTGTCTGTAATTCCAGAGCTCATTTTGGCATCTTGACACTGTACAAGCCTTTATTTGGACCAGTTGGTACCCTTCTCAAGCCTTATTATTGTGGAGTTGGCAGAAAATGCTATGGAAATTACCTGCAAGCAAATAACCTTCCCTCCCCAGCTATGCCTTCTCTTCTGTCAGAAGACTCAGTTAGACAGATTTTGAGCTCAATGAGATGGACACCACCAGGAAAAGGTTCCAAAGGCAAGATTTAGAACTATTTGTTGCTTGAGCACCACTTTTCTTACAGCCTCCAAAAGTTCAAATCTTGACCATGCTCCTGGCCTGCCTACAGATATAACAAAATTTACTTCTGTATATACCTTGCAATATAGCTGCATTTTCCACAAAATTTGTTGAAGAGCAATACCTTTACAAGGATTATAGGATGACAGATTGCCATAGCAAATAATTTTCAAACAGCAAAAATGAGTTCATAAGTGGTATCACATAATCCAACACACCTTTCTTTGTAAAGGTCTTTCAGGTAAGAGTCTTGTGGGCCCCTGACAAGAAAAGAACCATCAGAGAGGTGGTTGAGTTGGGTACCAGACATGGACTAAATATCACTGAAATTTCGCGTTATCTAAAGGAGTCCCTGACTTTCACATATACTGGGTAACCCACCTACACACATTCTTAACTTCTATGTTTCTATGGAACCTACTCTTCTATGTAAAGTATTCACAGAATTTTATTTATCATTTATGCACAAACACCATAAATGGCTACTTCATCACAGTTGCTTCCTAACTGGATGTTTTTCTTCCATCAGGACTTGTTTTGATTAGACAGACAAACAGCAGAGAATGTAACAGAAGGAAAACATCAGATTTGCAGGGAAAATCAATGGGATTCTGTTCATGTGATTACCCTGTGGTGGAGGCATCATTATGATATTAGGTGGGACTGCTCTACATTTACTGCTTAAAATGATTCTTGATTTCTGTCCTCTGTCTAGGCCATTGCATGAATCATTATCAGTACCTCAAGAAAGTAGTAGAATACAAAAAGATCTTACTGCTTCTGCCATTGTGGTTTTGGAGAGTTTAATTCTGTCAGCCATTCTTCACTCTGGAAGGTACTGGACTCTGATTCTGGTACTACAAATGTAACTGCTGGAGGGTTTGGTGGTGAAAATGATGGCTCTGAAAGAGTGGTAGCAAGGTCTTACATTGTTAGCTTGGCTGCAACCTGCACTGGGACCTTCCACTTTTCTGAGCTTCTGCTATTTCTGTTGTACTCTTTGCCTACTTCTGAGGTGTTGAGCACAAGCTAATCTGGCACAGCTGTATCCCTTAGTATGTAAACATTGGCTCCCTGTTGGGACCTCAGCTATAGCCTTGCATAAAGAAACATGTAATATACAAGTGTGGTTGAAACAGATAGACACAGGGCTGTCACACTTTTCAAGAGCAGCATGGGGATGCAGCATAAGACGACCTGAGGTATGTGACTGGGTAAAAAGCAGCTTCTACCAGGCACCGAACAAGCAGGTTAGAAAAGAGTGCTCTTGTGGGCTGGTAGGAAGATTTGTGAACATGGGGACAAAGTGAGGATGGTGGGAAAGAGGTAGGAAGAGATGGATTGGATAAGTTACTTGGAGTAGGGTTGCAGAACACAGTGGAGACAAACAATCATAAGAGTTAAGATGGTTTATGGATCCTAATCCCTGGTATTTCAGTGAAACCTTCTGGAGTATGAGTTGCACACAAGTGTGACTGCAGCCATTTGGGGGGGGCTGTTGATGAGTCAGATAAGATGCAATAAAGCAAGGAAAGGGCACTCAAAAAATTGAGAGCTGCATAAAACTTTTTGACATTCATGATGCTTTCATAGCAGTCCTTACTGGCTTTTGGTTCTTTACTGACCTGTGCACTTGTCTGTCTTGTAATTTTCCTGCTAGGACATGGATACCATAATCCCAGCAGAAGCCCACATGCTAGACTGAGATTTACCATAATATGCCTTATTTCTTGCAGACTAAGGAAACTTGTACCTGGAAATGTGCACTACTCTAGGTGATTTATGATGGAGAAAACCAGATATGCATTGAAGCTTGAACTGTGCTGCTTCAGCCACGTTTTGGCTCAATCCTTTCATTTGGGGTACAAGGATATTGTGTCTATCTTAGGAACTAAGTACAGGAGAATGGATTGGGCCTGGGGCAGCATCAGGCTTGCTTGCGTCTTCACTTCTGTGGCTCTTTTGCACGTTGGTTTTATTTATTGTCTGAGGAAAAGGTCATTTCTCGGTTACCCAGGCCTTGTTCCCCCGCTGTGGCGAGGGCCCTGGCAGCCGCCCTGGCACGCTCCAGGCCCCACAGGACGCTGGTGGTGGGCGCAGGGCCAACAGGCCCCTCAGATGCCTTGGCCCCACAGACCCCACCCATGGCACCACAGCCCATCAGACCCCACGGCACACAGACCCCATGGCCCCACAGCCCCACAGACCCCACGGCACACAGACCCCATGGCCCCACAGCCCCACAGACCCCACGGCACACAGACCCCATGGCCCCACAGACCTCTCGGCCCCTCAGTTCTGCAGCTGCCACAGGCCTGTGCACACAAACAGCACATGGAGCACAGCTTGAGTAACATTATGGCTTTTGGGGAGCATCCCAAGGGCTGCCCAGGTCCTGCTGAGAAGGAAAGGGACAATCAGGAGCAGGCATGGGCAGAGGTGTAACCGTGTGGCATCAGCAGCCTTTGTTTTTAGTGGTGCTTGGCTGGCGTGCTGCCATGCCAGTGAGACGTGAGGCAGTGCCATAGGCAGCCATAGGTGTCACAGCCTCGTGTTCCTGATGTACATCCAGAGCTCTCTGTGGGGATATTTGTGCCAACGCTGCCATCTGAGGTAATGGGATCTAATAATAATTTTTCCATGTACATTTTTACTGTTTTAACTGCTGTTTTTACTACGTGTAATGTGTCCTAAACACATAATTATTTAATAGCTTCCAAAGGAGCTATTCGCTATTCAAGTTTTGTTTTTTTTTTTTCTGTAAAAAACACACCTTTTAAAACTATATGAATTCTTAATGTAATTTTGGGTCTTTCCATACATTTCTTAAAAAAAAAAACCTCCCCAGTCAGTATTTACCTGAAGAATTAAAATAGTTCAATTTTCAGTTGCGCTAATTAGCTTTTATGGGACAATTTTGTATTTGCTTGTCAGAAATTTGGAGTGAGGGGTGTTTCCCAGCTTCCCTGAAAGTCTTAACAATCTTCAGAGGTAGAAGTAGGTATAAAAATATTTCAAATGCAGGAGGATTGAAGGATGTGGCAAATTTTACAGTTTTCCTGTTCAGAACACATACAATACTGAACACTAGTGAGTGGGAAAATCGTGGTCAGCTCAAACTTCAGGAGCAGAGAAAGGGAGGTGAGCTGTCACCTTCCAGTGTTAATCTCTTCACTGCCTTCGTTTTCAGCCTCCTTTAACGCTTGTCTCTTCTGCAGCTCTACAAATTTCTTAGAAGCCTCTTTGTTCCTCTTGCCTCCTCATGCAAGAGCAACAGATGTTTCCTGTCTGTTTCTGGAAGGCAGAGAGCTTTGCGGTAGAAATGGTCAAAACTTTGTTCTGTCCTGCTTATGGGTGAGACTGTGGGTGAAAAAACAAACTGAGCACCCTGTTCTGGAATGCTGAATGTGTAAAAAGGGGGCAGAATTAACTGGCCTGTTGTCACTTCAAGGGATCTTTACATCTGGGAATGTTAAGGTAAAAAAAGCTGTTCGTTAATTTCTCTTGTCCAGTCATTGCATCGGTTTCAAAATTTATTCAAGACTGCATTATTCCATCTGTATAATCTCCTGCAATAAAGCCTATACAAGTAGAGAAAAGTCTCACTTCTATGAAAATATCTAATTAAGTTTAGAAATTTGTAGATAATTTATTGCTTAAACACAAGTTATATCTTTTCATTTTGGAATATTTTATAGCAAAAGTCATAAAGGGTTTGCCACATTAAAGCTTGGTTCAGCATTACACCACAAAAAGTAAGTCAGGTGAAACAGTCTTATTTTGAGTGAGAGCTCTAAATTTTCACTCAATGTTCATGACTTTTCTCATACTTTAGAAACACACTAGTTTTGAAATTGAGCTCAAACATTGTAAGAAGATTGTAGATTTCAGAACCAGAGCATGTAAGCAGTTATGAAGGATTACAACAATTTTTAAAAAATTAATAGTTATCTAAGTTATTAAAAAATTACCACCAACCCTCCCCCCGACTTGGCATGTCAAATATAAACAGTTTGCAATCTGAATGTTTAAAGACTGGTGTGTGCATGCAAAATGTGATTTGTTTTTCAAGTGCAGTGTTCAGTATGTATTAGTGATCCCTGCAATTTAAACTGACATTTCTCTTTGAGTATGTTTTAACCTGTGCTTAATCTGAGGAACACTTGAAGTAGCATAACTGGAAAATGCCACAGAGGCCAAAAGTTTTCTATTCTTTTCTCATTTAGTTTCTGTTTGACAGCACACTTTTTGAAATGTCCATTTAGTGTGTGCAGATTACTTGTGCATAGCAGGCAAATGAAATATGAATTTACAATCCCAAGACTTCAAAATGTATTTGAGGATTGTGAGGTAATGTGGGGCTTTGTTGTTTATCATTGCTTGTTAACTTAGATCCCTATTTATTGAAGCATGGAAGTTTTGTATGTGCTAAGGAAGAAAAATGGAAAGGTCCAAGACAAGCTACAAACCTGAGCTAGGAGTACAAACTTTCCTGATTCTCTTCAGCCAGGTAAGCATAAATACTTGCATGAAACTGTTAAACTTTTTAGTTCTATTCTCTCTCATTCTTTTCATTTCAAGAAGGACTACAGAAGGCATGCTAATGGCACTCTTAAACATCTATACAGTTACTACATTTAATCTCAGGATTGTGGTGGAATTTTATCCCCCTGGATGTTTAGAGGATGCAGAATTTCATTCAGGGTGTTTATTAATTTGAGGCAGCTGCTTTAATGGAAGCATCTGTCACATTTGGATCAGAAGTACACTGTTTCTCCCAGTCATCTCTCTGTCTTAATATTTTATTTCTCTATCTCTTCCCTATTATTTATTTTCCCTAACTTTTATCTCTCAAGAGTCCTGTCTTTTGTCTCTCCCTGTTGTAGAAAGTATAAAGAGTTGTTTTAGCCTTTCTGAGCAATTATTAGTTCTTACACATAAAAAACTTTGTACAGTGCATTACTGACTTTTGCTAGATTCCTTTTGATAGAATTTCTGCTGTTACCATCCAGAACTCCAAATTCTGGAGCAGTTGTCCTTCCATTTTAAAAGACTTTTGAACATCAGAATGTGACATGAGCATGTGACCATATTTGACAATATCGTGGTTCAGAATTTGGGGTTTGCTCTACTGAAAAACCAAGTGTCATTCTGAAAAATCAGACTCCATCTCAGGCCAAGCTTGGCTCTCTAAGTATTCAGCTGTATAAAATGGCCATTAATTTGAAAGTTGTGCCCACCTATGAAAAAAGAGATGGCTTTGACTGCTACAAAAGTTATGGCTTGAAATCTGTTAAATAAATAAAGCTGCATTGAGGAGCAGAGGAGTACTGGCTACAAAGGCAGACCAAAAACTGTGAGCTACCAGCTTAGAGATCTGCTAATTACTGTTGCAGAATGGGACTGTTTCTGAAACTATAAAAGCACAATTAAAGGAACAGCAAGCAAATAATAGCATCAGTACTCTTTATGGAAATAAAATATTGCTGAAATGGAGGCTGATAGAAAGAAGGAAAAATGTTTCCTTTCCGAAAGAATGTTGTAATTTAGAAAGAAAAATAAAGTAATTTTGTCTATAATTTTGAATTTCTTATATAATAGGGTTTTTGGTTTTCTATTTTTTTCATCCTGTCTCTTAGATTCAATTATCTTCCGACTTCCTCATACTCAATTTGGCCTTGCTGGAAAAAAGTTAAATGGCATGGTCAGCCCACACATCTATTAGAGATTCACTTAGACTGGAGTAGAGGCAAGTAGAAAAAAAATCTTCTGACTAAACCTTTTTGGGACATAACATAATGGACTTTGAAATAGAAGGTGGAGCTTCCAAAAAAAATGGTGCTTCTTCCAAGGCCACTGATGGAGGGGAATGCTTACCTTACAAGAGAAAAAATGTAGCAGCTTTGGCAGCAAAAATGGAGAAAAGAAGCTGATAGAAACAAATTGCTAGATGAAATAAAAAATATTTGGCAAAGAAGCAGAGGAACACAGATTCTGAAAGAGTCCTCAAACAGCTTACTATCCTTAGAGGCCAATTAAACCTGAATCAGTCAGAAAAGACAGAAAGAGCTCACTGCAAGCTTAATGAAAATTTATATCAGGCAAAATAAAGCCCTGAGATTATTGTCATATAAGGTGTAGAATGCGAAGAGAAACAAGCTAGCTTGGCTATTAATGATACCAGAGTGGTATCTACATTTAAAACACAATATATTTGTAAGGTCTTTGAAGGTTTTATGTGTCCATCTGCATGCTAACAAAAAATCAGCTCCAGCTGACAAAATATTTTATGTAATGAGGCAAATATGCCCCCAGGTTCCAGCTGCCCAAATCACCATTTGAAGCTATCTGAGTAAGAAAGAAATTAGAAAGTATCTTCAGAAAATTGCTAGCCAGCTTAGAGATTGTGTCTTTTAAATACTTCTAAACACCTTTCTTAGCAACTTGTAAAGACTGATTGGCTTTTGCTTTTGGTAGGTTGATGCATTGCTTAGCAAGAGCTGGCTGTAGCAAATCTGTTAAATGTCATTGTTGTACATTATAGTAGAAGGATATAATCACTGACAAAGACACAGGTTAGAGTAAGGTCACCAGTTACTCAAAAAAATAGATAGTTATGTCTCTTGCCCTGTGTCTCCATGCCTTGGATCTCTGGCAGTCATTTAGAGGTGTGGCAATTGAAGGCTATTTTACTGGCATACCACTTTATAGAAAAAGAAGCTTAAGTAGGAAACTTGTGTTTTCATTTTCCCTATAAGTCTCCCTAAAGCGTCAAATATAAAAATAAATTGGAGAGATGTGTAATTCAGAGTTAAAATCAATTCTTCTCAAATTTCCACTCTTCAGACATATAATTTTAGCATCTTCAAATGAAGCATAAACCAAACCTCTTGCGACTGCCATCTTAGCTGTCTTGAAAGTCAGTTGTGTTCTGGGTTGATAGACACCACTGCCTCTCTTCTTTCACAGGGTGCTCCTATCATAGTGAAAAATTTCACATGGACCCTGAATTTAGAAAACTTAAGAGGTAAGATCTAAACCTCGCAAATTACAAAAGGCAAAGGGAACAAAGGAGTAAATTATATTTGATCTAGAAATAAACATCCAAATTATATTCCATATCTCATTGTTTAGTTTTCTTAAGGGCAGAGAAAATCCAATGGATATAGGCTCAGTAGAGAAGATTAGTCCTCATCCACAGGATTTTTTTGTTGTTTGCATAGGATTTCCCATATTTGCCTTCAAAATTCAATTGCAGAATTTTGAAACATTTCTGAACCGATTTCTGCATGCTTTAGGGTAATACATTTTATTCTTCTTTCTCTCTATGTACCTGTTGAAGTACTTCCTATGGATATACAACGCTGTAATTGCTTTTCATGCTCTAGAGTTTCTGATTCCCTTACAAGTAATATATAATTAAAAATACTTTTAAAGATTGAGAATGTAGATATCTATCACTGTATACAATTTTTGAAAGTTAGAATTTAAATTAATTTTGTTGCTTTATTTCTCTGTAGTAAAAACTGTTATTCCAATAATTTTTACTTTATTGATTGATAAGGGCTCAACTACATGAAAGTTCAGATGTAGGCCCAAGTGCCCTTTAGCCTCCTGTTAGGATGTCTGCTGATCACCAAAATCTTGTTGTTCCTTGTAAATGAGGCTGTTTCTCAAAATGTCTTAAGTCCTTATAGAGAGCACTGAATCAGCTTTCTCCTTTTGACAGCTGGCTTGCCTCGTGTAAATACCTCCCTCCAGTAAGGTGCACATCAATGCAATCCCTCATGGATACGTTCACTGCAGCCCCAAGTGCTTCTTTCCATGTGTAAGCATTTGAGAGTACCTTGGTCCTGCAATGAGGTATATCAGCTAATGACTTTGTAATGTGTCCTGTCACCAAACAGACAATGAATTGAGCATGCAGACTATGAATTGACTCTTCATATGTGAACAGCTGGAGTGCAAGATGGGTTTAAATGCCTGCTACCATGTTATCCTCATATCTATGCAGTCATTGTAGACCTCCTGCTGCTGAAAGGTTTCTTTCAGAAATGTGAGTATTTTACCCCCATCATCTCCCTAAATTATGGCCCTGCATTTGACTTACGACACTTGAACTGAAACAGTTACAATGGCTGGCCACACACAGTACCTGAGGATGTGAAAATATATTTTGAAAAGCCACAAAGTAAAGCAACCTTCTTGAAGAATTAATGACAGCAAGAACTTATTTACCCTTATCCTAATAAGAGGGAGATATGGTGCTTTATACTGTGTCTGGTTATGAGTATGACAAGAAGACACATATGAAATCCTCATAATATTTTTTTGTTTAGTTTAGTGAAAACAAAATAAGGCTTTCTTTTGTTTTTAGAAGGAAACTGTAGGGTTTTTTTCCATGACTTTGTTCTCATGATGGCCAGTAACACATAGCAACAGTACTAAGGCTGTATCTGCTTTTTGTACATTTATCAAAGCAGCAGTTTCCCTACAGAGCTAGAATAAGGGTGTTTATATCCACATATATATGAAAAGTATGGAAAGAGTATATATATAAAACTTGGGTGGCAAGGAATGATTTTGTTCCTGAGATATAAATTTGAAAGGGAAATTCTTAAGGCCTGTTTATCATTTATTTTTATGTTCTCATTAGAATTAAAATACCGAGTGATTGCAAAACGTTCAGATCCAGAAGAGATCATTATTTTTATCTTATTCACCCCTACAGAATTCCCATGCTTGAATTCAAAGGAAGAAGATCCCAATTTGGGGCTTTTTAATTTTTTTTTACTCTGCAATCTAAACAGTTCACCTTTTCTTTTAGGCCTTATCACAGAGTTACATGAAGACCATGACACAAAATTCCTTTGGAAAAACAAAGATGCAGAGGAAGACAGTGAGTATTTAGTAAAGGGAAGCAAGGGTTAAGGCCTGGAACTGCAGAACAGCTGGAATATGTTAGTTTTACAGGAAGTCAGCCTGGAGAGGGAGTGTGAACTGCCAGCAGGTGGCTGGGAATGGCTGGATAAGGTAGTGGTGGGACTGGAAGAGAACTCTGCCTCTTACTGAGATGATTCAGCCCATTTCAGCCTGTTTTTCTTTGTAACAGGGGACTTTTGTCAAAGCCCATTACAGTAAATTTAGCATTTCCTTTAAATATAACAGGTTCTGGATCTAACCCTGCTCGTTTTGACAGTTTTTGTTTGCCCTGCCTCTTAAAGCTTTACCTTGTTCTTTCTCAGGTGAGGAAGAAAGAGCTGGTTGGTTGCTAGACAGGCTTCAAAGGGTGAGACACTCATGTGTCCCTTGGAGAAACTGCCTCCAAGTCAAGCAGACGCTGTTTTGTTAAGAGGAGCTGCAGCAGACAAGTGTGAGAAGAAGGGTCTGCTGGGGTTTCTCTCCCTTTTGCAGCAAGGAAAGTTATGCTGACAGAGACAGCTGCTCTTACCACAGTGATGCTTTGCTGTGGTTTGCAGGACTGGTCTGTGTCCTCCAGAAGTCCTAATCATGTTTTGCTGTGGGTGGCACTGTACAAACACAAGAAGCTGGTCCTGCTCCAAAGACCTTGCAGTGTAGGTGTAACCAGGAAGCAGAAGACCCGATGGAAGTGCAGATCTGGGAGCAAACACAGCAGTTTTCTCAGCATTTAACTGACACAGTGGTAAAATACACAAGCCAAACCAACCAACCAACCCAACAAAAAAAAAAAAAAAAACAAAAACAAAAAAAACCAAACAAAACAAAACAAAAAAACCCAAAAAAACCACAAAGAAAGTTTGAAGGAAGGATTTGAAGATAACATAATCCTGCACAATTATTTCTGAAAATCTACTCCTGAGCATGAAGAGCAGTGTAGCTAAGATATATGTGTTATTATTTGACCATCCAACAGGATGACATTTGGCAAAATTAGAAGAAACCAAGATGGTAAGAGCTTGGAGAAGACTTTTATCTATATGGATGGTTGGGAAAATCTTTACCTCCTTCACTAAGCATCGAGGCTCTGTAATTATTGTATATAGCTATTAGAGGACCTATAGAGAAGTCTAAGTTGAAGATATCTGAATTATTTGTTTGAGGAATCAGCAGGATGGCTGTATTATGACAGGAGACCTTGTGCAAGGTTAACTTGGAGAGAGAGAAGGGTGAGGATAGTAACAGCTCTGTTTCAGCCACAATGATATTCAGCTAGTGATCTAGAGACAGCTGTCAGAGAAAGGATGAGAATGTATGTACTGAAAGATGCAGGTGTTAGGGAACTGAAGTACTTTGTGTTGGCATGTGTACATTAGAGGGATTTATTTTTGAAGTCAAAAGAGGTAATATCTGGGGCTGAGGGAAACACTAACCAAAGACAGGGTCCCAAAGAAGTTGCAGTGTAGGTGTACGATTAGAGACTTCAGATGCAGACAGAGGAGCACAAGAAACAAAACACCTGACAGAAATCTGGAAACTGGAGCGCATAATCACAGGAATTTAGCCATAGAGTCCCTGCAAAGGCAGGCAGATATTAGAAATAAAAGAAAATGAGAGATCCCAGTCAAGAAAGACCAGTGCATCATGAAGAGTGTTGCTGACTTTCGAGGTCACCTCAGATGGTGTACCTCAGAAAAAAATTCAGACAGAAGAGATGGAAGCAAGTTTAGAAAGTACATACCAGCATCATACAAAGGCGAGCATATTGAGGGTTGGTGGCAGTTAGGAAAATGTTCTACAGAGAATATAAGAAGGCTTTTTACAGAGAGAATATCTTAACATTTGAAGGAGCAAACTGTAACCGGAAATCCAATTCTCTCATAAATTAAATACTCATCACTAAAGTGGTCTTCTGTATATTAGTACATGGCAATACCCTTGTTGGTAAATTTTGTTGTGCCTTTGTTACTTTTTCAGAGTAGTATGTAAAATGTTCAGATTTTTGCCAAGACTCAGCACTTATTAATCTTGATGTTTTGCTAATAATAAATCCACTTTTTCCCAGCTTATATTCCTATACGTGGACAAAAGCAATTGCTTCTGAGAATTTACAGCGGTGTTAAATAGAAAATATGGTTGAGAATTAATAGTTGTTTTCATTACTACTTGCCATAATTCTTATTCCAAGATGTTTAATTGAAACAATAGCACTGTACTCCAATGAACTGTACTAATCCAGTAGAGGCATTGGCTATCTAATACTTTAAGAAAACGTTCAATACAGAATGCTTTCTAAGAGAAAAACCCAGTGACCTGTTACAAAATAATTTTGGCAAATACAGAATGATAAACTGGTTGGCACTTCTTATCAGGCAAACTACTGCTTTAAACTCATGTATGGATAATGAAGTCACAGTCTGCACAGGAGCTTTTGTGACAGTAAGATAATAAATACTGACATGGATAAATTGTCATGAGTTGAATAAAAAAAATCCCTGTCAAATTATCATTTTGATGAGGATGGTGCATTTGATTATAATGAAAACAAACGTGCTGGTGGCTCCTTGCAGCAGTAATTTTGCTGTCCAAGATGACAGAGTTAGTTCTGAGAAACTTTTTAATTGTTTTATCCACATAATGGCATACTGATCACTTTCATGTCACTGGGCAAGGAAATAATCTTGACAACAAAAGCTAGATTTCATACCAGAGGTACCACTTTAATATTTAATTCTTTATTTGTGGCAGCACAAACTAAAATAGTTACATAGCATGATGACTGGCACAGTGGGATCCACATTGTCCACGTCTTTGAGCTGGATAGGAGCAGATACAGAGAGTATGTACAGATACACAACGTGTGTTTAACACAAAAATGTTTGCAGGACCCCTAATAGAGTGACTATCTAAAATATTTTCCTTGAACTGCCCAGAGGGTCTGCAAATGATACCTGGTTTCACTGTAGCTCACCAGGATTGCCCCCAAGGTCTCAGCGGGTGTTTGTTGCATTCTTCACTGCCACCTATCTCCAGGACCGCTATGGATGCAGTTGTAGTAGTTAGAGCTTCATTCCCAGATGATCAGTGTTCCAGAGTTATTCAAGTGGGGAGTAAAAGTGGCTGAATGATGGTGCCACATCAACATTTTGTGTGCTCTTTGAAACAGAAGCAGATTTGCTTGAATATTTGTTTAATAGCTTAATTAGATCTGATTAAATCTTTACTTTAGGGGTTGAACTGGGTGTCCCTAAGCTCAGTGCATGAAACATGAAAGCAGATCATGTCTGTCTTGGGTTTTTGTGAGCAGCACTACATCAAATAAAGAGCAGTGGCTTGAAGGGCGTAGCCTATTGATCATATACCTGAACTTGATTAAACTAAACAGACTGAACTAAATCTGTCATTTTTTAATCAAAGTTATTAATTTGAAATTTACTGGTGGTCATGCAGTTCATAAAAATGATAAGAATCAAATTACCCTAGTGCCAAAAACTAGTGTTAAAAATCAAGGTAGCCAAGTGGCATGGGTTTTTTAATACACTGCATACTATTTGGAAAACACAAGAATATATTTGGATTACATGTATAGAGAAAAATTTACTGTTCGGTACCTTATTTCACTGAATATTTCAGATAATGTTCTCAAAAGCACAGATGATTATATTTATTAGTTTGTATATTTACATTTATAATAATTTATATTAGTTTCTATCTAATTTATATTAATTTAATTTCAAAAATATAATATTCAAAAATATTTATGCTATACCTTTGTTTGGTTTTAGTAATATCAGAAGATGAAGAGACTGACCAGTTTCTTTATCATTTAGCATGTTACATTGCTACTGAAACTTTTCAACACTGAACATTTTACTGATTCCCTTTTCTCTACCATCTGTCTGATCTGGCCTTTTTCCAAATAATGCTGCTTTCCCAGTGGACGTGGTTGTCCTGGTACAAGAGTTTTCAGTCAGGGTAAGGAAAATTCACATTTTGTTCAGTTGCTTCTTTGATATTGCATATAAATATTGAATGGCCATATAAACTCCACAGTTTGTAGATTCTAAGATGCATGCTAAAAATACCTGTTTGTCACGAACTCTAACTTGTGCTGTATTTTATTGAAAACCTGACACTGTCTGTTAAAAATATTTGGTTTTCTGTCTTTATGTTCTGTGTAAGTTTGCTTATTTTGACATTTACTTTATTACAGTACCTGAAGAATGAATGTTTTGAAATTTGGTTGTCCGGTTAAAAAATGTAAAGTTCCAGATTGCACACAGCATTGTAGAAATATTAATTCAGCACTTTGGAAATAGTTGTCTTATCTTAGAAGTTCAACATGAAATGTCTTAGGAAAGATAGTAGATTTTAGAAGCTGAGCACTTAGGCATGTGCCATTTTATAGACTGTCAAGTTGGGCACAAAATCACAAATCTCTTCTTGACCAATATCTTAGGAAGTCTAGATTTATTTAAATTATATGTTGTGGTCATATATTGCTTTAGGTATTATACCCGAGGACATCAAGAGAGAAATTACATCCTACAGATCTAAGAAAATGCAATGCATCATTAAAAATGCATATGAGAAAGCATTGTATGTTTACATTAATGCACAAGTGCATTAACTGTTGAAAAGGCAGAGAGGTCTCATTTTACCTTCTTCTTTATGCTAGAATCACTTTCATGCTAGTAATTAAATAGTGTGTTTTATCATGAGCAATTTTAATAAAATCTACCAGATAGTGACAACTTCTTTTAGGAGGAGCATATTACATTCTATTTTGAATTATGTAGATCATCTCTGAACAGTGTTAGAATTTCTTGCTGGGCAGTTAATGCTAGGTATACCAGAATACATTTCACAAGCTTCACTTTTTCTTTAAGAGAGAGAAATGTCTTTGGTCACCTGTAGTTCTAGTTTCAAGAAGGATTTTCATCCATTCAACTGAAGGAATGAACCTTTGGCTTTCAGGATCTGTGGCTGTGTCAGAGTCACTCCCAGCTCTTGCCTGGGATCTTGAAACAGCTGTCTTCTCCTGCAGGAGCTGCAGGGCCAGCACCGAGCCCTGGGCTGCTGGGACAACACCTTGGGATTTGGTCCTTGGTTTGAGAATTCACGTGGAGGGCAGCTGAAACGTGTCAGCACTATTTAAGTCTCCCCTAGGCCATAACTTGAAACTTGCATTTCATTTATATAAAGGCCCTTTTCCAGCTCCCTGGCAGTACAAATGTTGCATTCCCTTACCCTGTTCTGACCTGCAAGTTGGGAGTAGTGAATGTAAGCATGTCTTCATCTTTTGTCCTGTGCTCATACACTGAAAGAATGACTGGTACCTGGCAAAAAGGAGAGTCAGGAGTGCCTGAAATCAAGGCAGCCAAGGACAGCAATTTCATTCCAAAGGCAGATAAAATTGATAAAACTGACATGTTAAAAAGCTTTCTACTGAGTTTCTACCTTGATAATTCAAAAAGTCTCCCAGGAGAAATAGAAAACATTAATTTTCTGGGTTTCATCTGGCATTTCAGAAAGTATATTTTCTACATCAGTGTAGATTTCTGTAACAAGAAAGCTCTTTCTCATCTTTTGGGGACAACCAAGTTCAGCACATAAAGCAATTTTTTTTTTGTTTATTTATAAGTTTATAATTTTTCTAGTGTTGCTGTGGGTTTTTATTACACTATTTGAAAGATCCCCAGTGATCAACATTCAATGTAATCATCTGGAATTGTGTCTGGATGCCATTTTGTGCAATTATGATATTGGCTTACCACATTTTCTTTACTAAGCAGACACTCAGCACTCATAGTGCAGGATGTAGCTTTACAGCCAGTTATTACTCTGGTAAGCTATTTGAAAAAAACCCACCAGACTTTAACTTGCATGAAAACAAACATATTCTCATGTAAATTCCTGAAGAGAAAATGGACAGATTAACAAGTATGACACAGGGAGTCTGCTCTCTTCACCAAAGTTTGCCCAAAGGCTGGGAAGCAGCTGAATTACTGGATAATATTAATACTTTGTTTTTACTGTGGAACAGATGTATGCTGCCAGATCTTTTTCCTGTGGAGAAAAAAAGAACACAAAACAACAACAAACACACTGACCCTCTCCACATCCCAAACTTAGCATGTTATATATGTTAGATATGAATAGAATATATTGCTTTCAAATGTCAGCCAGCAAATTTGCCATCAATTCTTGTGAGATGAGAATCAGCCCTCGTATTTAATGAAAGATTCACTGTTACTTAATTATATGAATGTTGTCAGAAAACAGTCTTTCTGATCAGAGCATAGAAATTGGGTTGTGATGTTAAGTATATTGTTTTGTTGCAAGTGTTTTTTGGATTAACACTGTTGACACTGAGCCCTGTTTTTGTAGACTTGGTTGCTAAAAATAGACTTATGCATGGAATTTATTTTAAAATATTGTGGGGATTTTTTTTAAAAGAGATAGAGATGTTTGGAGAGGGCAAAATCTGGATCATAGTTCTTGTAACAAATGAAAAATGTGTGCTATTGCTTGTTGCTTTTGTAGACTCTTAATTTCCACATTAATCTGAGAATTGATTAATCTGTAGCATGGGATATATCTTATTGTTCTATTGTTCCTGGCAGTGTTTAAACGATCATCACTCCAAATGTTGGCTGGAGAGGACAATTACTGCCATTGATTACTGCCATCTTACTGCCTCTGCAAACCTGGGCGAGGTTGCTCGCTCCATGAGGAATCTATGTATGAGGAACTACCCTTGCCATTAGGGTGTTCTAGTCGAGATGTGCTGCATGGCAGCTCCAATAATAGCCCCAAGACTGTTGCCTGAATGGTCTTGTCTCCCTGTTTCTCCTGCCGTGCCAGCATCACTGCTGTTGGAGCTCTCTGGAGCACAGCTGCAGCACAACCCGCGGTGTCTCTGCCTCCCGTGTTCATTGCTGCCCCTCCACGGCAGAGCTGTTAATCAGTTTGAGGTGTCTCAGCAAAGCTGGCATGTGTCCTAAAATCTGGCCATACAACTGAGCCCATGCTAAATAATGTAACTTTCCATATGAATGGCCCCTTCAAAGCCAGTAGGAGCACTCAGAAAGGCTAAAGCTCGGCATGTGGGTCAGCAATTTCAGCCCTTCCTCTTTTGGAAAGGGCTATGTGGATTTGTATTTTCAAATGCTGTGAAAGGGAAGCCCCTCCCACATCTAGAGCCATCCACAAAAATATTCTGGGTAGCAAAGACAGCAGAACATGTCAGTCATGCTATCCTTGCACTACTCAGACATCTGTGAAAATTTCATGCTTCTGTGAGCAGATTCTCCAAAGGGCTGAATTTGGCTGCGTGTCTTTGAGTGCATACTTGCATTTTCCCTGCTGTGCCTGTCTGTTGTATGTTTTTAGTTGTCCTTGGTATTTGGGGAAAAAAAAGAAAAAGCACATATTAAATAAAATGTATAAATAACAGGAGACAGCAGGCTTAAAATGGCAAAAAGCAAGAAAAACAGACTTGCTGTAAACCTGGAAATACTGTTTCCAACTCCTAGTGTGTGCAGGAAATGCAGCACATATGGCACATGGAATCACCTGGAGCTAGGCCTCTCTGTTGCACCTTGGCATAAGAGAGCAGGAACAAAGCAGAGATGCAGATTGTAACCCTTAGTGGCCTGCTGTCTGGTAAGGATCAGCTTAAGCCTGTTCTTTTACTTGGGTTCTAGTTCACAAATAGGAGATGTTAAAAATAGAATCATTACTGAATGATCCCTTTTGTTCTTAAATGCACTTGATATCAGTGCATTTTTGTTGATTAGAAATTTTAAAAATAATTCTTTCTAGTGTGTAGGAAATACATATGGATGTTATTGTACCCTTTCTCATAGAAAAGTTGGATTTTATTATAATGACACTTCATTTATGATGCTCCTTGAAAAAGCTGTTTCTGATATTATGCTTTTAAGTGAGCTTCTCAGTGTTCCTTACAATCATTAATGAATCAGACGTTAGATAAAGACAGTGTAGGTATGGCAGCATATCATTATACAGGGGAGTAGAGTGAAGCATAAGGATGTAAATATTTACTACATCTTGCACAATGTTGAGGAACAGATAGCTCTAAGGGTAGGATGATGTTTTTTACTGTTCATAGTGAACTCATCAAAAAAAGAACCCTTAAAAATTCAAACCTTTCCTAACTTTCGCTCAGCATTGGCAAAGGATTTTGTCTGGGAAGGAATAAAAGAAAATTAAAAGAAAAAAATCTCAGAACATCTGATATTGAGTACTTGAAATTTTTTTTGTTTGTTTTGGTTTTTTTTAATTTTATTTTCTTGAAAAGGCTTCCTTTTTTTTCTTTTTTTTTTTTTTTTTTTTTGTTGGTTTGAGTTTTGGGTTATTTCTTTGGTACTTTTTTTGCATTTTTCATTTATTTGGAAAAAGGAGGATAAAAATCTTCAGAATGATAGAAAATACTTGCAGATTGATGCCAATCCCTAGGATTTTAATCATACAAGAGAGGTTTGTTTAAACCCCCAAAACCTGCTACTTCTGTCTTTCTGCTCTAGAAAATTATTTCCTTTATTCAGCTTACTCTACCACAGATCATCTTGATACCACTAAGTATGTGCCCTGTTATACTAATGCATGTGCATCTCTGCTCACTTTGTCTGTCAAAACTTAAAGGTTTTTCTGTATTTCATGCATTTCTAGAACAAAATGGGTATTAATTGTCATGCATCAAGCAAACCATTTTTTACTCTTTTTTTTTTTTTTTACAGGGGCATCTTCACTATCACAGGCTGATATTAGACAGTTATATGATTAACTGGAATCTTATGCTTAGAAATAGAGAAGTGCCAAGACTTTAAACTTGTGAGTATAATTACATGTATTTTTAGAAATTGAAATGAGCTTATGCAGAGATTTTCAAAATAGACCTAGAAGGAGGAACAGAAAATGTCCAGCAAAGTGTATGCATTCAGAAGTTTTAAGAACATTTGTTATATTTAAAAGACAAAAATTACTTGGAACCCTAAAAAAGGCAGCAGCTGTTAGCCAGTGGAACTTTTCTTCTGCACTAGTATTTTCTGTTTAATAAAATTTCTGAAATGTTGCTGTGTAACTATCCTGAAATGTTGCTGGGTGTACTGGGATAATATATTTAAACGATATAAACAATAAAATACAATTTTATGTCTTTTATTTTTTAAAAAGTAGTGGACTTAGGAACATAGTGTAGTATATGATGCATGAATTGTTAGAAGAACAATGTGTATGTTCACTTGAGACAAGGAAAGCTAGAATGTTCTGACTGTAATTAGCAGTTATTGGGGAGAAGGACTCTGCTTTTCAAAATGGTTTGTTTGCAGTAGTTGAAATTTGATTAATGCAAATTATCCCTTTATCATATCGTGGCTGTTTGAAAAAAGTGGCTTTAGTACAGTGGAATTGGTTTCAAAGGCACTTGGAAAGAACATTTAACTATAAGCACGTGAATGAAGCTGTCTCTCCCTGTGCAGACTGATTTTAACAGCCACAGGTTCTGAGCTCTGCACAGAATGCTTCAGACCAAAAGTACTACAGCTGTTTTTGTCCTTTTTCTCCTCAGTTTATGTATGCTGTGACAAAATAAGGGTTTTGGATCAAAGCTGAATTGCATTTGACTGCCCTGGAGCAGAGAGCAGAAGAACTTCTATAAGAAGAACTTATATTTAATTTCAAAATGAAATGCAGTGGGATTTTCAGTGAAGGTGTTGCAGTGAAGACTTAAGAGTTTAAGTCTGACACTAACTGTTGCAGTCTCACTTTGGTGTCTGCACTGAGTTTGTGACCTGATGCCAAGTAATCCTCTCTTCAGGATAAAGTCACTACCCTGTCAGGTTTGCATTCTATTGTATTCACCTTTTTTTGCTTTTTGTATTTATTATCATTAGATTTACATGTTTTAAATATGTTGGGGGTTGCCTGAATTAGAAAAATGAGTTTTGATGACTTAATGGAAGAAAAGGAAGTGAAGAACAACAGATTTATTGAAATTTCCCACCTGAAATCCCAGGGATGGGGCAGGGCTAAAAATTCTCAGTGATGGCACTCTGAAGGGGGCAAAGAGGGGACAAATGTGCGATTTCAAATACTCAAATTCCTGACTGAGTTCTCTAGTTTTTATATGATAGAAGATACAAGAAGTTGCCAACACCAGTGCTCTTGTAGAAACAGGATTTATGGAAGTTTTAGGTAGCCTAAACTGTTTTCAAAGTGGGCAGTTACTTTTTGGTTGTCTCAATCTGCATTTTTTTGCACACCTATTTATTGGGTAAAAAACCCAGCAACGTCTTTCAGTGTTAGTGACACATGAATGAATGAAGCCACTGATAGTTACTGAAAGCACTTTTTCTGAAGTAGCCAAAATTAAACATTTTATTGGTAAAAGAGGATAGCAGCAGTTTTGATGTCTCAAACTCTTTTGGTGTTCCCTAAAGATTTTCACACCAGCTACTCATTTCAGGTGGAGAAAACAGCACTTGGGAGTCAGAGAGCAAAAGTGTTCAGTCAAGAAGTTTATTCATCAGGGAAGAGTTTCGTTGGAGTTGGAAGGCAAACACAGAAAAGTAAACACAGCCCACTGGATTACAACAGGTTAGTAAATACAAATGCTGTAGCATTCCCATAAAGCTCTTTCTGTAGAGGCAGCTGTTATGTGCAATGTATTGTGTTATTTTATTATGATCACATTTTTCTAAGTTATATGCCTTTTTTCATTTTTAGTGTGCTTTACTTACAAAAGTTGTTTGAAGTTAGTGAATAATAGCACTGAGAGACATCAAAGTTTCAGAAAAGTATGGAGAAAAGGTGTTACAATTTAGATGAATCAGTCATTATTGAGGTGTTTTGGGATCTGCTGGTTTGGCTTCTAATGTGCATTCAGAACACCATCTTGTGGCCTAAGTTTCCAGTAATGTGTTGCAGTTGTGAACTATTTTCGTACCTCACACAACAGTGCTGAGAATTGAGATACCTCTAACTCCCATGAACGTTGTGGCACAACTCCCACTGAGCTTTATAGAAGGGAGAGGAAGGATCATTAGTGGCTTTTGTGAAGTGCAGTGAGGTACTGATGAAATGATCTGCATCAACCCGAATTGCTTTTGTTCTTTACACATGGAGCAATCCCTGAACAGAGGAGAGAGAATATAAATGATTTCTTTAATATCAAGGTGCTAAATTTTAGGTGGCATATTGTAAGTGAAAAACTGGCCTTTTGCAAGGGCATTGACATACTACTTTTTGTTCCTTTCAGCTTGTCTTTTTAAACTTTCTGTTGTTTCTTTATATTCATGCAAAGTTGTCAAATTGTAAACACTTTCCTATTGACAAAATACACTTATGCCAGCAGTAAATGTGTTGGCATGAAAGGTTAATCTACTGTGGACAAGCATTTCTGAACTATTCTAAAATATCTCTTTTCTGACTATTCACAGCTATGGGCTAGCAGATAAATTCTAATCATTCATAGACAGCAACTGCTTAGTTCTTTTGCAGAGAAGTTGAGATGAGAGGGTTGTATTTTGCCATATGCTCTCACTGTCCTTCAAGCATTTTTTGTGTGTGTCTTGTTTGAGAGTTCCATAAGATGGAGAAAAGCAGAATTGTTCCTCAAAGAAAAGGAAAGTACAGTTTTCAAGCATTGCCCTACTTGTCAAATTTCTTGTGACTATCTCAATATAAGATGATATACAAGGACAAAAAAGCAGGTGAGGTAAAAGATTTATAACTGAAATAATGCCAGCACACTTACTTCTGCCTTTACCAGACTCTGTTATACATTAATAATTTGGCCTTAACTTGTAAGAGATAGATCCAGGTTTTTCTGTTCTTACACTTCAGTCACAGGACTGATAGGTTGACTGGGAGGCCAAGTCAAGCTAAGCTATAGATAGATAGATTAGATAGATAGACAGACAGACATAGATATATATATGTATAATGTTTTTATATGAGAAATACAGCGCTAAGTTTTGCTTTAACTGAAACATAAAAATAAATATTTTAAATTTATTTCTATTTTCTTTTAGCAACACAATATTTATTTGATTTTCTCATTATGGTTAGCTCTCATGTGGCTTTTCAGTCTCTCCAGTAATATCCCTGTCTTCTTATTCTAGTACGAAAAATACTTGTTTTAGCAAGGCTACTTTCAATGCTTGATCATATGTGAATTGACAGAACAACCTACATCCTATTTCTATTCCTTTTATTCTGTAGATTTTTACCTATGCAACTTGCAGTAATTCCTATGAAGCTGTCACAAACTCTTCTATCCAAATTACTTACAGATCCTGTTGTTCAGGGATTGTTGAGATGATAGATTGCGATGGTCTCTCTTGTTAATGTGTGCTTAGGGAGTCCTTCATTTACACAATAGACTTATTCAATTTTTTGTGAAATATGGTTATTACTCTTGCACAGAAGACACATGCTTGATCTAGATATGGCTTGCTTTTTTTTTTTTAATGTATAAAAATAGGGTGTCTCTCCACAAAACTCTGCTTTTAACCTTACAAAGTAATTGCCTTTACCTTGCTATCTGAAGGACTGACAATTTCATGTACTGGACTGTTAATAACATCTGACAAGAAGTCCAGCTGCAACAGAGGCAGATTGAAGCATGACTGATGGTTAAGGTGCTGGAAACAGTGAAAAATTCCCTGAGAAGTGTATTCCTATCTCCACTGGATCAGCGATGTGGCACAAGTATGGTTAGGATAGTCTGGTACTGGTTGTGGACTTGTGTATGAGAAACTTTTTAATATTTGAAGGCATCAGATAGCATTTTTATTCAGCCCTTTTAAATGAGGATGGTGTTGACTTTAAAAATGTTTTCTTACTCAAATGTTCCTTTGATGTTATTATTTTCGTTATAGTGCCATTTCTTGGTAAGACATCTGTGCTGTGACTGTGTAGTGATGGGCTGAGGATCTAAAACTGAGGCAGGAGAATACAGAAAATAATTCTAAATATAATCCTGTCAGTGTTTGTTTCTGTCTCACTTCCTCTAATGGTATTGTCATGGCAGTAGGCTGTGCCTGCTTACGTAGTAGCTCATAAGGCTGAGCCCTCTGCTTGAGTCAGGAGTCTCCTAGACTATGAGTGTGTGGAGAACATGAACTGAGGAATGCAGGGAGATCCTGGGAGCTGCTTTGTTCATAAGATCAACAGCTGTATCAGCTCTGCTGACTGCATCCTGTGCAGTATCTGATATTTAAGATTTTGTAGTCTCAGTTGTACTTTTAGCTTTGACTGGGCATGTGAAACCACATACCTTAGAGAAAGAAACTAAATAAATGGATTGTATCATTCAATTTCAGGGGATTTATCCACCCTATCTTGTAATTTTTACTTACATGAATAATTTTTGTTTACACATTCTTAATTTGAATGGGATTACTTGCATTAGTGATAATGTGCGTGGCAGGTACAGGATTAGCTCCTGTATTTGTCAGTGGTGTCAAAAGCAATAGAATATACAGTAATTTGGTTACATTTTCAATTATAATCTGAAATTAAAGAGCTTTATTTTGGAGCTGTTGTTCTGAATTGCAAGTATTGAGATTTGTAATTGAATTCTGAGATAGAACTTTCCATACATTTGTAATGCAGAAAGCTTCTCATCATGTGAGATTTGCTTGGCAGATGAATGGTCACCACTTAGTAACAATATTAAATCCTGCATTTCAAGAGTCAAAAGGACTGGAAGCTGCTTCTAGGGTAAAGTTTTAATCTATTTCATATATCAAAATTCTATAGTGTGAAATTACTAGGTTGAGAAACATTTTGATAAATATTTGAGTATGTGCTGTGATTAATTTGTATTAAAATTATACTTTGAACTAGAGTAATTCACGTTGGTAGGACACCTGATGAGGCAGACATGAAAAGGCTCCAGGCAAACCTCCAATGGAAATTTATCTGCCTTGAGAAATTTTCGGGACTCAGAGGTAAAATTTGATATAGTGTGAATGGGTGGCAGGATGAAAATAAATCCTGCTGCAGCTAGCCTGTTTTCCACAGCTACAGGTTTGGGGGTTTTGCTCTTTTTTTTTTTTTTCTTTCTTTCTTTTCCTTTTCCTCCCCTTTTTTAATTTTGTACTTGCACAGCCTGTTTTTTAAAGATTTATTTAAATCTGATTCATGTGCAGCTTTTAGCCTTCATGTAATTAAACAGCAAATCTTGGGAAATTAATAATTTTGGCAAAAGCTATTTTTTCAATGTTCAAGACTTTTATTGCTGGATAAATACTATATACATTTATATAAAACTTTCTTTCACATGGAATAATGTCTCCTCAGTAAAAACAAAGTGGGAAAAGAAAAAGCTTTCAATAGTTTGAATACCAGATAGATGCATATCATGCCAGCCATTGTGGCTGCAAGTCACTTTGTATGCAGAGATGTCCAGTGACTGGGACTCCAATCACAGCTTATTTGACAAAGAGGCAACAGTAGACAATGAATGCAGTCCTGGTGTTTGCTCACAGTAAGTGATACTGCAGGAACTACCTCTCTGAAACACAAGATGCAAAGTTTTTTGCTTTAAGGTACTCTGGCCATTTTGGAATCAAAAATATCTTCTTCATGGCCAGCTTTCATACTGGTCTGAGAAGGTGGCTCAGGACTTTGCCAGCTCCTTGATCACTAGAAGTGTTCCAGACCACAGCAGCAGTTGTTTCCCTATGTGTATATATATATATGATCTAAAATACTTCCATTAATTTTTCCCTTGAAATTAGATAAAGGATAATCACAGTTTGGTGTCTAATAAAGACTTCATGTTCTGATTTACAGTAAGTATTTCTAATGTTCAGGTTTATGTTTTGTAAACTGCTGGATTTACTTTAAAAGCAAATATAACAAACAGTGAAAACCTGCTGTCATCAATTGTACTAGAGATTGCAGCTATGTGAGAGTTGGCTTGATGTCAGGAATGAAAAATGGGTACAGAAATACCCAGGTCTGGAGAACCTGCCTTTAGAATTACATGATGAAGGAGGAAAAACGGGACGTATTTTTTTAGATGACCAAAAAGTAACAGCAGATTTTAGTCCTGTTGGAAAGAACACAAGATTAAGGTATAGATGAAGGGGTTGTGAATTTAAAAGCTGACCTGATTTTCTTAGTCATATCAGATGGTCTATAAGAATATTTAATTTTTCAGACAAAGCTTCCTTGTCTTGTAGCTGTAGACACCCGGGCTACTACTTAAGACACAGAAAGACTGTGAAAGAAAAAGGAAATCATATACGAAATATTACAGAAACAGTTTGACATTCTTGCAAAATAGGGGTTTCTGCTGAATGAACAATAGGCAGTCTGGTAGATTTAGATAATTGTCTTAGCATCATTAATAGCTTGAGTTAGTAGAGAGGATTTAGGAAATTGAAGTTGATATGTCCAAATACTGAAATGAAGAACAAGATTTGCATATTTTTGATCATAGACTCATTCATTATTCAAGTCGTGTTTTCATCTGCAATAGGTGAGAGAAGACCACCATAGACTATAATGATAAAAGCAAGGGCAAAATTTGACTGTGACTCAGGGGGAAATGACTAATCTTTCCTGATTTGTTCTGAATCTTGACATGTAGACCTCAAATACTCTAATTTATGTGAAAATGTATTCTTTGGTCCCTCAGCTATTAAAAGTTGTAATAATGCAAGAGCACAAGACCAGAAAAAGCTTTTAAAAGATTATTCTCCTAAATAAGTGATTCTAAACTCAGATTATATCCACTAGATGCTGTATTTTCTGATTTGCCAGGGAGTTAGCCACAAAATTCACATTAAAGTCAATGGGAGTTACTAAAATCAGCGGGAGTTGTGTGCCATGATGGAATGTAAACTCTGTAAATTTCTCAGATAATAGCAATCTAATTAGTGGTGGAAAATATAAAGTATCAGAGTAGATAATATATGAGTAAATGAGCCAAATATCTAACAAAATGAAAAACACGATGGAAAAGAGAAGATGGATGAAAAAGAGATGGTTGAATACATTGAGTTATGTAAGACTGTAAAGGAGAATTTGTAACGTTTCAGGAAATAGAATTTCTTGAGAAGCTGAGGGAAACCTTTTTAGATCTAAGAAAATCATCTTCTTTCAAAGAAATTGAGAAAAAATGAAGTCAATGTGGCTGTTGCAGAAGGAATTAAACTTAGATGCCCCATGAAAAGTTCCAATTTTTATGGGTGCTCTGTCAG
This sequence comes from Molothrus ater, assembly GCF_012460135.2. NCBI lineage: Eukaryota > Metazoa > Chordata > Aves > Passeriformes > Icteridae > Molothrus > Molothrus ater. The sequence goes on from NC_050484.2 coordinate 17,366,941, forward strand.
CAGAACAGATGAAGAGACATAAAAAAACCAACACATGGATTTTAACAAACAGTAAATGGGCAGTACGCAAAGCAGTTGAATTGTGAATTGCTCATAGGTAACGTACACATTTCTTATGACATTTAATTTAAAAATTTAACTGCTACATTAAGCTGGCTTTATGCCTTGAAGAGCATATTTACAAGCAGTGTTTTACAGGTGGTCACAATTGGTGATTTAATACACAGGCCATCTTTGCAGCTGTGTAGCAAATCAGATGAACAAATGGGATTTAGTGTCATTGAGAGATTGCATAAGCTCTCCAAACTAATGAACTTTGTAGTATGTGAAAGTAAGATAGTGCTCCGAGTACAAAGCAAAAGAAGTTACAAAACCCCCCAAGAACAGCAGGAGAGCACAGGTAAAGGTTTTGAATAGATGCCAAATACTAGAAGGTACAACAGAGATAAATAAAGTACATAGTAAAGATACAATATAATAAAATACTGTAATTTGGGCTGTCAGCATGAGTGTAGTGAGTTCAAAATAGAACAAATGAGTTAGCTTTTATGGGTGTTTAACCACAAACTGCCATAAACAGAGACTGCTGCTGGTAATACATATTCAAATGCAACAAACATATTATTGGGAAAAATTACATAAAATCACACTATAAATTTTTTGGTTATATTTATTGAATTTTTCCGCTAGGCATCTGCTATTTGCCTTTGCAGACTTGACATCTGCAGAAGTGGTAGCTTCAGTGCCATTTCCCACAGTATCATGGAAATAATTATGACCAATTTCCATAGGGTATCCCTGCCCATGGCAAGGGTTGGAACTAGATGATCAGTGAGGTCCCTTTCAACCCAGGCCATTTTATGGTTCTGTGATAACAAGACTTATTTTGGACATGGACAAACCAGATTCAACAGGCAGTTCACAATAGTTCCAGAAATGCCTCCTGTAGCACAGGGTTTTTTCCCCAAGTGATGTTAACTGAAAGTACAACCAGATCAGAGAAAAAAAAATAATTCTCATCTCAGGCCATTATTTGGGTATGTGGAGTAACTATGACAGATGTGTGTCCAGTGCTTCAGGACAGCTGTTTTCATGTATTCTGCCAGAATGGTTTCCTTAGAGCTTTGTACCACTGGCTTCTTGGCCTGTTGTTGTATCTTAAGAGCTGCAGAGGGTAGGTAATGTCTAAGAAGCATCAATTCCTGGCCAGTGCCACGTGCAAGGCTGCAGTGCTGTCTCACAATGCTACGTCAGAGTATTTCTTCACATTTAATGATTGCTATTCCAGTGTCCTGTGTTGCTTCGGAAATGGATAATGCAAATACTTCATGCCTTCCTAAGAGGTATTTTCTGGGCATGTCATCTGCTCTGATTTCCAGTAGCACAAAGTATGGGTCTTTCAGCAGCTGTTCCAATCATCATTCTTAACTGCCTCTCAGAACCACTCTTACAAACTGATCAAAGATAAAGTTTATTCTAATAATTAGTTACAGAAATAAGACAGATATTATTTTCTTATCTATCTATGTATTTATATAAAGTTATATTTCTTTTCTGATAATGTTTTCTATTCATTCTAAAGGTACCTAGATTTTTCCATTATTTTGTTTTCTATATTTAATTTTTGATAGCTTTATTAAATCATTCAGTTCTTAATATCTTCCTCAACACCGTTACTATTCACACAAAATGTTAATCTTGCATTTGAAGAGGCAATAAACCTAACTGTAAACCAGGATCCTATGTGTATTTCCTAATGCCATTCCTAATTTACTTCCAAGCAAACAGACCCCCAAACCAAACCACCACCACCAAAAACACCTCACAATAAAATAGACAAATAACCCCCAAACTAAAACAACAAAAAAACCAATCCCAAACCCCCCCCACCCCCAAAAAACCATAAACAAAAAACAACCCCCCAAAACACCCTATAATTAATTAGCAGATTATTCTGTTATTTTAACAGAAGAACATCTGAGGAAAATTCAGGTTTTAGAGTAAAATGTTTTAGAATAAAATTGCAGTTCTTTATTTATTGTTCAGTGAATTTTCTGCAAATTTGCTGGTATTTAGTAATCTACTGGGAAGGCCTGCCACCAGCTCTAGCTTTTATCCCAGTTTTTCAGTTGTTCTGTCAATGTTTGATGAGGAAATTACCTGCTACAAAAGAGACATTTGAGAATCAAAGATAGTAAGTAGGAAAAATCTCCAACTTCTTCTTAATTTAATTATTATTTTTAGAATTCTTAATTTGCTAATTTCATTAATTATTAAATTAATTAATCTAATATACCTTAATTAGTATAGTTCAATATATTTATTTCTCTAAAGACATATGTTATATTTCAACTGGGGTTTGAAATAAATTTTATGTAATTAGCTAGGAATTTTCAATTTTTTATATGCAGTCTAAGGAACACAGTAATTTTCTTTTCCTGTTTTCTGGATTATACTTACTAATTTCTCTCTTCCCATTGGACCCATGCTGTATTTTCATAGGAGCTTGGTTCCAAGGGCCTCTTTTTTCCTTCTGCTATGCAGCGTTTTTAGTTATCTTACTGTTTTACAAGTATATACTTACATACCTCTTATATGATAACAAGAAGAGCAAATTTTTTTTTTGTTCATTTTCACACTTTGGTGATAGAAATTAAAAATCTTTTCTCCTTCAAAGAAATATTAAGATGCTTGGAGTAGTGTCTTCATTTTTAACCCTGCTAGGATATAAGAGATTAAATTTTGTATGTTCTCTGTTTTTAAAGTAATAACTGTTTCTAAAGTAATCAGAAAGTAAGGAAACATATTTCCACACATACTGAAATTAGTCTAATGACTTAGGAGAAAGCTGAACTGAAATCAAAATAAACCTGCAGCTGGTTTTTGCTGATCTTCTCAAAATGCTGCCATGGCTTTTGGAACATTCCACACATTTTCAGGTTAGGCACTTCTGGCTTTCAAACAAGACCAAAATTAGAATTATTGAAGGAACCATGACACAAGCAGTTTTCCCACAATATTTTTAGCCTGATTACAAGCAGATTTCATGGGAATTTAGTGATTTAGTTCATTCTGAGATTTATTGTACCATTCAGAAAATTTGTTCTATTTTGCCAATCCTTCCAGCCAAAATGTAGGCCATGGAAATTTTTTAATTCTCCCTTTACTGATCAAGCTTGTAATGATATCTATTCCTTGTGTAGAAAATAGATACTCATGAGTATGGAAGATGACTTCTCCCTGAATTAGGATTTAAAAAAGGAGATACTATAAAAAGGAACTTGACAGTGCAGTAATAGTAGCAGGAAACTGGGAGGTTTTTAAAAAGCAGATGCTCTTGTGAACCAAAACACAAGTTCTGGAGGCTCTGAAACGTTCATGATAAATTTAAAAATACTTGAAATCTGAACACTTTCTCATCTTATTTCATTGAAATTCAAATTATATTAAACTTCCACTTTAAAATGAACATGCAGATGCTTAGATTTTTTTTTTCCTTTGCAACAAAATTACCTTCTGATGAAATTCAGTGAAAGCAAAACACTTAAACTTTAGACAAAAAGTTGACAGGCTTTATCCAGTTCTTTAGAATCCCAATAGAAAATAATTACAGCAGAGATTGCATAGATGTACAAGAAAGCTGACGTAGCCCATGACATTTTGGTTCTATTTCCTGTCTCTAAAAGCTCGGATCTGCACATCTTTATAAAGCAATTAAAGGTATATTTTGACGTGCGTGAAAAATATGGAAATGTACTCATAAAGTTCTCATAGGATGCTTTTTGATTCTTATAATCCGTTCAATGAGCATTGAATCATACTTGTAAGTATACTCCTCACTGAATTTTTTCCTCCTAATTTCTCTAATTCTCTGCAGGGGTCATGTGGAAGAGGAGGAAAATGTCTGCAATGAAATTTGAAGAAATTTTTTCACTTTAAGAAAAATATAAAGAAAGGTAATATGGCTATCTTTGTAGCTGCAGCAGAAATTAGATTTCACAATGCTCTTAAAGTAAGTGTCCAGATCTGCATGGTGACAAACCACACTGAGGTTTGTCACTGATCTCTCGTCTTCATGAACTTCATTATTATATAACAGTATCTTCATTTGTGTTTGAACTCCTGGTTATAGCAGTTGATAACTGTTTTAGTATCATCCATGTTTACTGCTGAAGTTTTGCCAAAGGAACCCCCATGTACTGTCAGAAAAGCCCCTGGGATCCGGAACAGTAACTAGACTTGCCTGCAACCAGCGTAAGCCCTGTTCTTCCTGGCTGTTTCACAAAAGTGGGAACGAAAGCATCTCTGTGCAGCACCTGAAACTCCTCTATCACCCAATGTAAAATGTTTCAGAAGCCCTTGGGTTTTTGCCCAGAGACAGATTTTGGATCTGAAACTGCTATTTCTTTAATCACTGAGTGTGGATTTGGCATTTCATGTGTAGTTTATACGATCACAAAATGGAAATCTCTTACCGTAAGTATTTTTGTTTGTTTAAGTTAAGGAATGGATGTAATACATCTTATGAAAACACACCAGTGACTGCAAGCAGTTTAAAATGATCTTATGAGTTACAAGAGGCTTCTCAGGCATGGAACACATTTTCAGCACATCAGTCAATCTCTAGGTATTGCTCAAAATTCCTGGCCAGAGCTCAATTGGAATTAAAGCTGGCCAGAACTGCGGGGGACAATAAAAAAGTTTTTTTGAATATATTAATGGCAAAATACAGTGTGGGAATAACATGAGCCCATTACAGGATGAGGATGGTCGCCTCACAAACAGGGACATGGACAAGGCTGAGCAGTTTAATGCATTCTTTGCCTCTGTCTTCAACACAGATGATGGGCCAAGGCAGGGGTCTCAGAGTCCTGAGCTGGAGGACCATGACTGTGAGAATAATCAACTAACTCTCAGTAAATCCTGAAATTGTGTGGGATATGATGCTCCAGCTGGATCCTTACAAATCTATGGGGCCTGATGTGATTCATCCAAGAATCCTCAAGGAGCTAGCTGATGTTATTGCAAAACCCATCTCAATGATTTTTGAGCAATCTTGGGAGTCTGGAGAGGTCCCAGCTGGTTGGCAAACATTGTCCCAGTTTTCAAGAAGGGCAAGAGATAGGACCCTGGAAACTACAGGCCTGTTGGTGTCACTTCAGTGCCTGGTAAAGTTAGGGAGAAGATTATTATGGGAGGTATTGAAAAACACCTAAAAGACAGTGCAGTCACTGGTCACAGCCAGCACAGCTTCGTGAGAGGAAAGCCTTGCTTATCAAACCTGATTTCCTTTTATCAGTAAAGTAAAAAGTAAAAGTAACCCACCTGGCTAACCTAAGGAAGAAGCCAGCTGATGTCATCCTCTTGGATTTCAGTAAGGCTGTTGATTCTGCCTCTCACAGGATCCTTCAGGACAAAATGTCCAGCACACAGCTGGATAAACCAGTCAGTGCAATGGGGGAGCAACTGGCTCACACTTTGGGCACAAAAGGGTTATAGTGAACAGGCTGATATCATCCAGTTTCAAAAGAGGGTCATGTCCACTTCCAGATTTCTACCAGTTTGGCTGCATTGTCTGTGAACTAAAATCTGAGTATTTCACACAGAAACTATGATAGAAAGAGGAGCTGCAGTAAGAGAAACTTGTCCTGTTTTTGTCCAGTCATCCATCCTAGGGAGAGGGAGAAATACTCAGTTTTATAGGCTATCCTGAAACTTTTTGTTTACATTAAAAGCCAGGTTGTTTACTAATGTGTAAATAGGATGCAGATTCAACTGATATGTCATAATAAGAATGTTGAATCCACTGAGAACCTGGAATTAGGTGTTTTTAGGACTAGAAGACTAAGCACATTTGATTGTCAGACTCTTCCCAAATGATAAGATTAATGGTTTATTGCAGCATATAATGGTTTATAACTGGTAAATTCAGATTTGGTACAGAACAGACTGAATAAAGAAGGAAGGAATCTGTTTAAAGATAGTTCTGATAACCTTAAGTAGAACAAGAGTTTTTCTTACTCTTCTTATACTGCAAATTTAACTATTTAAAATCTGTGCCAGAGGCTGTGGGAGACCATGTTGCAAAGCAAGTAGACTACATGATTTGAAAGTTTTGACAAACAACTGATGTCTGCCTCTGACTTGGCAGAATGCAGGTCTTTGTGACCATTATGAACGGGCAGAGAGAACTTGCTTAAACTGTGAATGACAGAATCAGAATATTCAAGCATAATGTGAAACTGGATGTTATATAGAGTGAGTCAAACATTTTTTTATCAAGAAAAAAAATGGCAGAAATCCTTTCTTCTATCAACTGATTTAAAAAAAAAAACCCTATGAAGTACAATTCAAGAAACAGTGGGAAAGATTTTCCAGATAGTCTACATGACAGTAGTATTTTGTGTGTATTTTGTTCTGGGAGTAGCTATTGTCACTAAATAGGTGTAAATACTTTTAGGAAAGCCAGGACTAAGTAAAAGCTAGAAATGTTTTCAAACATTTGCAATTTGCTGATGCAAATCTAACTCCAAAGGGAAATAGTTTTCTGTAACGAGTTCCAGATGTACTTGTAAAAGTTACAATGAAAAGGTAATTATGTTGTAAATAGTGGGAATGCTTTTCTTCATCAAAGTGAGAGTTTCTTTATTCCTGGACTCAGTTAGCTGGAATAAGAAATACACACTGGGAAGAGCAATTCTAAACCCCTGTTACTGATTCTCTAAATTACTCTTTCCAGGACAATCAGTATTTCCTTCAGACAGATCCTCTTTCTGATGAATGGAAACTCTACACTGAATACATAGAACACATGATTTTAGATGGGCTGTTCAAAGCTATCAAGTGTCTTCTTCCGTATCTGAATGAAAACACTGAGGCAACATTTAAATCCACTCCTTTATCTGAAGTGCAGCTTTTTCTTAATAGCATTGAAATAACTTTGAACTTTCTTTGGGCTAAATGTCAATGGCAATTTCTATGATTTTATGGGGGAACTAATCAAAACCAGCTATATACTGTATCACCTGTAGAGAGACTGTTAAATACTTTGGAAAAGACCCTTTTCAGTTATTCCTACTTTTGCTACTTTTCCGTTTTTGTTTGTTTGTTTGTTTGTTTTAAGTGTCACAGTTGACCTTTCCTCTAGGCTACATTAGAATGTAATTGTTTTGCCAGCTGACTCACCCCTATCCAATGGCTAATGCCAAGAAGGCTAATATCTCAAGAGAGGATGTGAGGACTTTTTCCCATCTGTTCCCAGTGAGACGTCATATTTGACTCTCCATAACCTCTGCTTCTCTTGTTTTATGAATGTATCTGGCCATTTCCATCAGCCACCGGCACATATTTTTAAAATTATATTGGCTAACTTATTTTTAATTTCTTCTGGTTCACTTGCCAAGTTGAGAGTGGCTTTCTAATACACACTGAAATCTGCAGCTGGATGGACTCTCTTCAAAGCTGGTTCGGGAATTTGCCATCTACTTTCACTTCTGCATTGTGTGCAGGCAATCTTTGGCTTTACAGTGCCTGTTTTACTGAGCATTTGATGTCAATGTTTTACTGAGAATTTGATGTCAACTTCCACATATTTCAGGCTGGGCACTTGTCAAGAACTGCTGGTTTCTTTGTGATTATAGGTTGAATGTTTGCTTTCTTGGTTACTACTTCTCATCAGGACACCTGATACTATTTCTGCTCCCAGATCTGCAACTATAGCTGAGCTATGTATCTGCAATAATTTCCTTCTCTATAAGCTGGGAGGTTATGTCCACAGATAGCTGATGAAAGTGTTTAGTGAATTACAGTGAAACAATTGATGGCCATAATGATCTGAATCGCAGTCCATCTCACTAGCAAGTGCTGTAAGTTAAATCAACATGTTGGAGGATGTGAGTAATAGCAAGTGCACTGTTTTGTCTCTACCTGATGACAGTGGTACTTTGAATTTTTGATGTTAGTGTGATGCATGAAACAGAAATTATGATACTTGAGAAACATGTATCCAAGCACTCATTTCTTATTAAGTTGTTTCAGAGAGCAGACAGGAAACCTGCTGCTGACTGACAAGTTATAATTGTCATTGCCATCAGTGCAATATTTTAGGTCTTGGCATGTGACTTAGCTTTAAGGATGTCTTTTCTTTCTTGAATTTAGTCTTTGTCTCTTCTGCTTTTCCACTTTTGGATGATTGTTTAGCATTATGTAGATCAGATGGATACCCTGGAAGAAATAAGTCAAGTAGCCATGAGGAAGAGGGACTTGGCCACTGTCTCTCTTCTGGAACAACACTTTAACAAAGACTGGTACTCAATGGGTTGATGATGAAATTGTATGTGTGGAGCACTTTCTGCTCAGTGGACAATTTCTCAGTAAAGGGAAGTTGGAATTTCATTAAAATTCTGAGGGTCCAACATGTTCATGAGACTTACTGCATTTTTCCAGATGATCTGAGCTAAAAATCTCACAGGAAGCAAATGATTTTGATTTGGCAAACAAATGCTGAAAATGTCTCAATTCACCCCTGCCTCAAAATTAAAAGGTTTTTCTGTACATAATCTGAGGCAGGTGAAATCCCTTTACTGTAAAAATCTACAGAGTAATCTTAACCTTGAAGGATTAGAGCACCCCTTTTGTGCAGGTAGGTCAAGTAATTAGCAGTTTAATCACTTTGCAGGTGTGCAAACTGTCAGTGTCCTGAGTGCACTAATAATGGCCCTAACCAGCTCCTCCTGGGGCTCCTCCCCACACCCAGGGGACTCCACAGAAGCTCATCCCTGTGGCCTCACTTCCTCTGAGGTATGGGGTGTTCCTGTCTTGCAGCCTCCCCTCAACCCTGCCCCTGGGGGTGCTCGGACCTGGCTGTGGACCTGTGCTCCAGGTGTGGCGGACCCCACTGGCACACAAGCTGTGTGCTCTTGCTTGCCCTTATCTCTGTCTCTCTTACCATCCTGGCTCTACTTGCTGGTGAAACCCAGGATCTGTTTTACTGCTGACTGTGTCTGGGGCTTTTGATGCACTCAGAATGAATGCCTGGCACTGCTGCCATGCTTAAGGCCCTCTGGGACTGGGCCTTTGGTTGATGAGGGTGTTTCTGCTTGTTTCTGCTTGGAGCAGCCCTTGCTGCTCCATGATGAGCATGTGCCTGTTTGCACACAGAGGTACAGGAGTGGTGCAGAGATGGTACATGAGAATTGGAGGCAATCCTCTTGAAAATTTGAACCATACTCTTTAATGTAACTTTAATTAGGGAAGTGTTGGCAGACCAAAAATTGAGGCAGTAAAAATAGCACCATTGTAATGTTTGATTTTTTTCAGTGTTTAAAACAGTGGTTCTTTATGAATCAGAGTTTTGCTATCAGCCTGATTTTCCAAGTGACTAAATGTGTTTCTGTAGTTATTTTTTCCCTACCATCATTTGCAGGAAATGTGAAGACGTACACTGCATATGAAAATGGGGACTCTTTCCCAATAATTTCTTTACTATTCATTTCTAATCTGTCATGCCTCTTAACGCAACTGAAAAAATCAACTTCATGTGCATGGAAATATGCATTTTAATGTACAATTTATAGACAGGTATTTCATTGTGTTCTTGTTTACACATTGTCAGAGGATTGCTAGTGTTTATTAAACTTCTAGCCACTTTCTTCAAATAGTGATAGGAAACTTTTCTCAGTAATATAACTTGCAAGGAGGTAATGAGGTTCAGCTGTGTCACAGGATTGTGGAATTAAGTTGAATGAGATTCAGAGTAAACACAGATGTTTGCAAAAGCCCCATGTAACTTTTTCAAAACAACATCAAGGGAAAAAAACATTTATCTTTATGTATATCTTTGCCTTTTAATTACTGTGTCTAATTACACTGTTGTGAGTGAGTCCATGTCCATATTCAACTAGACTTGTGGCTGACCTTTTTGTAAGCAACAGGTATGGCTGGTAGAGCAGATGAGCCTTTGGGATGTCTAACAGGAATGTAAGGAATATGGCTTTATTTTTTTTGGATCAGACTGGGTTCAAGCACACCCTTGTTAAGAGCTAAGCAGGTTAAGCAAAATGACTAGACATGTTTGAGGCTTACTAATACATTCAGTTGTCTCTATGTGTATTTTTGTGCCTTTCTTATGGATGGGTCAAAATAATATATTTATCAAACTATTTTATCATGAGTTGCATCACTGAGGTATTTTTTGTGTTGCTGAAGATTATTTCAAAATTTAATATATGTAAATATTTTCTAACTAGAAAATGTAGAATATTGTAAAGAATAATCTTTAATCTTTCCCATAAACTGCATTTAGCAAGTTCTTCTGTGTAGAGAGTCCATCTTTGTCACTGCATAAGAACAACAGGGAAGGAATTACACAAACTCAGCTAATATTTTTCAGAAAAAGAGAATAAGCAGGGAAAGTTGGGGAGAATGAAAATATGTGTTTGTGTGTGGGGGGGTGTTGGCTCTGCAAACTGACAAACAATATCTACTTGAAATGTGGTTAGGAATTACCTGAAACGCGGAAGAATCTTAAAAAGATTGACTTCACTGTAAAGCATGAAGCGGTACCTCTACAGTCCAAAGAAGTGTTGGTTATCAGAAGAAAATGTGCACTTTTGGAGGTGAGATCAGTTCTGTGCTCTGAACCAAATGATTTTTCATTTTTTGTTCTGATAACAAGCTTGGAGGCAAGCTTCACTGAACTGAGAAATTGTAAACTCTTAGAAAAGGCTGTCGAAAGATAACAATTCTATGTTTCTGCGTAATGTATTCTGAATGAATCTGATAATTTAAAGCCCACTCCACCAAAATGGGAGTGATGCTTGTGTCCTCTTTATCTTCAGTTATGTCTAATCTGTTTCTAATTTAAACGTGATAATGCTGTTGTCAGATCAAATCTAGATTTTAAACGTTTTATTCTTCTCCATTGGCAATGTTTTAAATGTGGGCTCTTAAATGTCTGTGGGCAGTACTGACTGAGTCTATAAAAGTTTTAGGTAAATTTAAAGGAAATAAGAATGCTTAAAAGTGAAATGGCTCATAGTTCATGAGATGGAACATATTTAATGAATGGCAGCTAAGGAAAACTCAGGCAACAATCTCCATGGATTACCTGCTTAACCTCTAAGGAACCCTAATTCAATAAGTAAGTTCTATCTTTCAGGTGAAACAGCATGGGTTTAGAAACAGATGTTTCAAAAACAAAAGTGTCTGTTACTCAAGTATTTTCCAGGATATAGATAAGTTAAGAATAACCATGATTTTATGAACTGTTATGATATATCTGTCACTGTCAGTAACTTGGAGTACCAATCAGAATTTCAGTCAAAATAAAAACTGCATCAACATGATTTATCAAGGTATAGTCTCAAGTACTCCACATTCCGACAACAAAAAATGTAATAAAAAGAGCTTTCCCAACTAGACATACATTTTTGAGAAAGTGAAACTAATCTGAGTACATTGAATTTTGAATGTCCATTCTCATGATCTCTGCATTAAAGAGTATTCACAAGTTTCAAATAAAACAGCTGATAAATTACTTAAAAGAGGATGATTTTCTCCGCCATGATCAAGAACTAAATGACGAATCCACCTGTATTTTTTTGAAAATTCAGTTAACGAAACCTTGAAATGATTCTAAAATATATTCTGATTGCAAGCTGATTATGAAGTTTGGTCTCAAGTTAAAAGTAATTTCTTTATTTGTGCTTTCTCCTCATCCTTAGATTTGTCAATAGAGTGTTGTTTGGGTATCTGGGGTTCAGTGACTGCCAAATTGATAAAAATAAGGGGAGAGATGGTGATGTTTGTCGTGTGGTCCCATTTTTTGTTTACTTGTTTTGGGGTTTTAGGGGGGTTGGGGTTGGTACAGAACAATCATTCAGTTTTGTGTAATCTGCTAACTTGCTGAGGCTGCACTCAATCTCACTGTCTGTGCCATTGGTAAAGATGTTAAAAACTACCAGCCCCAAGACAGAGCCCTGAGGAACACCACTCGTCACCAGCCTCCACATGAATGTAGAGCCACTCACCATAACCCTCTGTGCCCATCCAGCCCATTCCTTACCCACTGAGTAGCCCACCCTTTGCTTCCATGTCCATTTCCAATTTGGAGATAAGGGTGCTCTGTGATACTGTGTTGTGGGCTTTACAGAAGGTTAGGTAGATGGCATCATTTGGTCTTCCCTCACAGAAAGCCACTGCATTGGTCAGGCACAGTTTGTCATTAGTGAAGCTGTACTGGCTGTCTCAGATCATCAACTTGTCTTGTACATGTTGTTTTATTGTAATATTCACCTTGCCTAGGCTTGCAAGAGCTGTAATGGAAACATATATAGAAGGAAACTCTTTATAAAAACAATCTTGATTTACAGCATCATTCTTGTGATTTCTAAAAAATAATCCTAAATCCTGCTTGAAGAAGACTTTACTACCATTTGGCCTTGAAAAGCAATGCTATGAGAAAGTGTCAAATTATTCTGAATGACTTCCCATTTTCATATGGAAAACAGCAGTGCTGAAAAAGAAAAGTAAATGCCATTAGGATGCCAGTAGCTGGCAATCCAGGAGCCCGACTCCTTAGCTGTCAGATGTTTCCTCTGAATTCAGAGGGAATTGGTCATGGCCTGTCATTGCAGAACAGAGCCCAGGTGTTATATAGTGATATGTCTAGATAAAAAAGAACTATAATAGCTTAAATTGGGTCCAGAGTTCCCAAGAGCTGGGGTATGTCAAGCCTATGTGGCTATGCTGCTGCAACTTCTTCACAGAAAGAGTCCCCAGATTTCATAAAGTTTAGCTAGAAATTTTCTGCTGAACATTAACTTAAACATTCAATACAGATTTTGAAAGTAGTTATTGACATTCATATAATGGACTATATCTGCTGTAAACTTACTTTTATCCCTTTGCTTATGCAAAAGATTCATGCATTTGTGTGCCTAAGGAGCCATCATGAACAAAAATAACTGAGAAAGGGTGTTGCTTGTTCAAATTTGTGCATAGATAACTTTTGCAGCCTAATCTGGGTGCTTTTGAATGACAAATTCAGGATATAAAATTATATATCAACACTTAGAGAGCAAAGGTGGTGTTTAGCTTTTTACTTATAATAAAACAGCATAAAATTACATTAATTTGTATTATGGCTATAGTTCTCTTTTTGTGTTGCTGCATTATATCTGTCCTTCAGTGCTAAATATACAAACTGGTTTGTTCCTTTATTTAGCTGGAAAAAGCTCATTTGACTGGTTTGCTCAGCAGTGGTCTCATTCATTGCAATGTTAAGAGCAAAGTGGATATCTAAGTGTGACATACTGAGGATAGCAATTAGCTATGTGGAATGAAAAAAAAAATGATTCAAAAAGGAATAGTTTTCTCAAATTTTGCCCAATTATCTTGTGTAATTCAAGTAGGTCCTAGAAGTTCATTTCTACAGGGCTAAATGCAGTTATTAATCTCTAATTAAACAAATTAACAACTGAAAAGCTAACTTGGGACCCACAAAAGAAGAATTGTTTCAAACAAGTTTCTTAATGTTTATAATTCTCTCAACATGTCCTCCTCTTATCCCTTACTGTATTTGAAATATTCTCAATTGTCTGCCACTTCTGTTGTTAGACTGGAGAGCAAGCTGTCCAGATAAGAAATTACCTGCTTTGCCTTGCTTTTATATTATTTTGCAGGCTTCATGATTTTAGAAGTGTGTGTACAGGTATATGTCTAAATACATATATGCTTATACATTTGTTTATAGTGGCCTAATTGACGAGTCCAGCAATTTTCTGTGAAGTGTTGACAGCGAGCAGACCTTTGTTTGCAGAGAAAAAGATGTGATCATCAGTACATTGCCGAGGCCCGGCACTCACAGTCCCCTATTAGCTTTGTGCATTACTGACCTCCACAGGCATTTCAGGGGAAGACACAGCAGGAAGAGACGAAGGTCAGTGCAGAAAGTGTTACTGCTTTTGCAGGCAAGTATTGTGTATTTAATCATTGTCTTACACCTTTTTTGCATATAAGGCTGGGCTGTTCTTTCTGGTAAAATTATTGGTCTGTAAGAATTTTTTTCTTATTTCAATCTAAGGGTCAGTGATAAAGAGTGCTGTCATGTTTCACTGTCACACTCCATGTCACTGGCTCCATGTCACACTATCTATACTTCAAAACCCAAGTGAAGCTGTGATCACATCAAAGTTCTCTGGGTGCCACTGCATCCAGATCAAGACACAGTTGTGTGCATTATTCTTCCTTATTGGTTCACACCAAGTTTGTCTGTGTATATAAAACCTAGATTTGAAGAGGTGATGAAATGTGAGTAGAACCCCTTCCTGTCCCATTCCAACAGCTGGATTTAATGTTTATTTTCTGTTTGCATAGAATTAATTATTAGTTAAGCAAAGTGATGTGATAGTCATTAATGCATGTGTGTTTATATTTTGAATACAGAAAGGCTCTTCCTTATCTACTCACACTTCTAAAAGTAAAGTAAAGGGAGTCAATATTTCCTCAGCATCCAGATGTAGACTACATAAAATCCTTGAAGCAGAAGAGAATGTTTGAGTTTGAATAGGCATCCAGAAAATTTTTTAATGTGTACAATTCTTTGATTATCTGAAAATGTAAATTTATTGCCTAGGTAATTGAAAAAAAAAATAGAGCAGGTCTGGAATCTTGGTGAATTTCCTGATACATCTTAAACAGCAAATACACTGCTTTCTAAATTTTAATATTTTTTGAATGTTAAGGATGATTTCATGGTGACTGGGGACCACCAGGTGAAGAATCCAGCTTACCATGACAATGAGCACTGGGCAGCACTTCTGTTGGGTCACAGGCTGTAGCAGTGACCAGAGGCACCTTTTTATACAGTGGAACCCTGAAGACTTGGCCTGACTGTTGAAGGATTCCCATAAGTTTGTAAATGTATTATTGGAACTGTAGTTCATTTACACTAACACTGATTGAGAGCATAAAAATCTTGGTGGGGAAACACACAGACAAATCTTTAAAATTAAATTTTCAGGGCAGAATTGCTGTTTTTTATTGGACAAAATGAAGAAATCAACTTATTGATCTGACTCTATGCTCTTCATCTTTTATTCTAAAGAAATAAATACAATCCATGCCTGTATGGTTGCATGACCCTAGTTAAGCAAACTTTAGATGAGCTCATAGTTGTTTATGGTAGTAAAGCCACATAAGCATGCCTTATCAGCAGCAAAGTAATGCAGGCATAAGCTGTGATAGAAAAAAAAGTATAGATGGAGTATTTTGTAGTAGGCTTTAAGTGACTGCAGAGTATTCAATTTTTCAGGGGCATGCTACTGTCAGGTGTTGCTACAAATATCTGGCTTGATTCCCAGGCCTGTGGCTCAGTTCTTGAATGGTCAGGATGAGGAAGGACCACAGAGTTATGGGGAGTATATCTCTTAAACAAAACAGGCTCTGGGTATGCCTCATGCTTAGCACATATGCAGAATGAATATTTGAGGGAGGAACTTTGAAATAATGCCTGTTTGGGTTTTTGCTCAAGTTTTCTGTACCTATGAACTCTTCTCAAGTGGCCTAAGAAAATATATTAAATTATTTTGTCTGTGAACTGAACAATATTACAAACTGAAGTCTTGGACTTCTGACTTAGTTTAATTCGCTTGCATAAAAAAAGCACTAGTAGTTCATTACCATAACCCTCCTTTGGATGGAAATGCATTAGTGGTGTCTGCACGAATAAGCAATGAAGAGTAGTGAGAAGAAAAAGGCTCACACAGTACCATGTGAACCCACAGTGTCTGCCTCAATTTGCACCTTTTCAGTATATGACAGTGAATGATAACATTATTGCAATGGTATTTACTGGCACTGCTGGAGTATGGGGTCTGTCATTTTTTTCTATTCTGAATTGTTGTGCATGGTTTTAAAAAGTGCCCAAGGCTGAAATGTGTTTCAGAGGTCGTCAAGGAGAAAACAAAGTGATTTTTTCACTACTTTTTATGAAATTCGGCAAAACAATTTGAAGCTGGAGGAGTTCCAAACCTAAATGCACGTTATTATGGATTCAGGTGGATAAGATGGTTCCTGGTGGGGATAAGTTTGTCATAGTGTCTTTCAGGAAATTATACAACTGTCTTTCATTTTCTTCTATATTTCTTTAGCCTAAAGAGAGGAGGTTTCAAAATGGCCATTTAATAATCCCCAAGAAGAATAACCTTTGCAGCAGTCCTATTTTGTAACATAAGAACTATGAAAACCTGGCCTTGGATGGATTATAACAGAATCCTGTCTATTGACTTATATTTTATGATTAAGTCACTAATCTGGCATCCAGCTTTACTTGCATTTGTTCAGAATGACAGGAGTCCCTTTCAGTGGTCATCACAGATTTCTCTTTTCATCAGCTTTTCCTCAGAGGTAATTGCAGCTGTACACAAGCCATTCAGTCTCCAAAAGAGGACAAAATTTATTTTAATGTCCATGAGTGCACAGTTACCTCAGAGATGAAGTTATTGTTGTGGAAGAATAGGAAAAGCTCCTGCTCTGATGAAATAGAGTGCCTGACAAGATTATGAAGCAAAAGATCTTCCTTTTTTTTATTTATATAGTTTTACATGAACAAAACATTGTTCATTTTTTGAAAATATAAATTCATTTAACCTTGAACTTATTTTACAGAACCCAAATATTTTGTAAAGTTTATTTCTAAACATTCTATTGGTTTTAGTATCTTGTACCGTAAAGATTTTGCCGCTGCAATGGAATTGCTGTCACTGTAAAATGGGAGTGTTGCAGCTAACTGGTTTTTGTTAATGAGAATTTTTGATACTCATGAGGTATTTGAAGTTTTGAATTCAATGAATCATTAGTCCCAAAGCAAAAACATATATTTCTGCATGTTAGGTGGACTTTTTTTTGTTACATTCTAGTCTACTGATTTACATGTGGAAGATACTTATAATTGTGGTTATACATCATCTTCAAGTGTCTCCCAGAGCTGTTTGCATAGTGGAGTAATTTCTCAGGAATAAAGTCACTTCACACTGGTGTAGAGCACCCAGACAGTGAGTTACTTAGAGTAGCTGTAATGCAACCTTGTTTACTGAATACATATTCCAGGTGATTTTTTTCAAGAGAGAACTTCTGGGATTTTTTTTCCCCATTAATATTAATTCCATTAAAAGACAGTTTTATTTGGAGTCCTTGCTTATACTACAGCAGCTAAATAATGTATACTTTTCTTTCAGTTTCCCTGAGTATCAAACATCTACCTAAATTGAATTTTCTTTGAGAATCTTGAGACAAATTCAGCCAATGCATTTTTTATTGTAAGAGAGATATATCTGCTTATCTCTGGTTTGAAATTTAGTTTTTTCTATTTTGTTACCTCCACACCTCTCATCCATTAATGCTACTAAAAAGATATTGAATAAGACTGAACTGATTCCTATTTGTGGAATTTTAATACTTCAAAAATGTGTTTTTACTTTGAAAACAAGCAAAAAATCAAACCATAAAGTTAAGGATTCCTTCCTTATAACAAACAGAATTCTAGCACAAAAGATAAAAATCCTCTTAGATTACTTTTCAGCATCAGTAGGTTTTAAATGTTGAAACTCATATTGTTACATTTGTATACCATACATATTCATAAATATTCACCTGCTGATGAGTTGGAAACCATGGGCATTGCTGAGAATGTAGTAGAAGCTGTTTGTTTATTTTTTTAAATTTTATAGACAAGTATTAAAGATTGGATGAAAACCCCATGGAAACAAATAAATGATGAGCACATGGAGATGGAGCTCAGAAGATTTGCAAATGTGATCATTTCCCTAATGAACAGTGTTTCGCTACTTGAAATAATCTCTCGTGTTCTGAGTACTCTGCATTATGTAGGAGCCTGTAGCTTGTTAAATTCCCTTCATTAGAGAGTTTTTGAACTCAAAGGATTAAAAAAATTGGGGAAACGAGTATTACAGGATTGAACTCCCAAATCTCAAAGTACTTCTGAAAATATCTCTCCGAGTTTATTTTTTCTTCCATAACCAGCAAATTACCCAACTGCCTTTCACATAAGATTCAGAAGTCAAATTCCAAGATGCAGTCACTAACCTGCTTGCTTCTTTAGTGCTTCTGTCATTTTGTTCACACAGGTCTGCTGTGTAAGAAATGAAGACCTGTCAAAGCATTAGGACATGGGATATGCACTGTTCAATCAAGGATTATGCATCTGAAAAGGGCCAAAGTTTAACAAATTAAAACTTCTTGTAATTCAGAAACCAGCATTTATGTGCACAATAGCCTTTGTGTTCTACATTTGCAGAATTTTGGATAACTTTATTCCTACAATGTTTGTACCTTAATTCTAAAGCAAAGTTAGTCAGCCGTATAAGACATGGAGGACTTTCTCATTGTACAGCTGCACAGCTGCACAGAGGAGCTGTGAGCTGAACAGATATGTGTAGCTAAAGCAGTAGGGAAAACAGCAGTAAAAAAGAGATAGGTGCACACAATGGTGAATGTAAATTAACATCCTAGGGGTGGCTTATAGGAATTAAATATCATCTGGACATGTAGGTACACAGTTTGTGGTAATTGGGAGTGGGGCTGTGGCCGAGCCTCATCCCTAATGGGCTACAGCTATGAGAAGCAGGTGAACAGCATTGAAAGCAATGAGCCATGGAGCACTGACCAATCACCAAAGGGAACAGAGGGCACACAGGTGCAATGCATCAACATGAGGGGTATGAAAGGTTGAGCTAAAGAACAAGAAGGGCAGATGCCTGAAGCCTTCTGGAGTAGTATGGTGTTACTCTGTATAGGTAGGCACCTGAAGTCTTCTGATGAGGTATGGTGTTACAATTTTTTTTTTTGTGTTGTATTGTGATACTCCTCATATCATGGCCATTTCAACTGTGGCATATGCTGTAGTGTATGATGCAATGTCTCTATTCATACCCTACTTTAAAAACTGAATTTTTAAATGAACCTCCCCTCCCCCCCCACCCCAGTATTTTGGGGATGTGAATGATCAGGAGGTGAAAGAACTGCTATCTTAGATCAAACAAGTGTAGAAGATAATAATTCTCATTCTTTCCTATCTTAAAAATTTCTGTGTATATTGGGGACTTTTATGAACTTAAACATACCATAGATCGGTTTGACAAATGTTGCAAAGCAATCTATATAGATGAAAATTTTACTTTGGTTTGGGGCTGAAGGATGAGGTCACCAAGTATTTGTACAATATAGGGTAACATCAAAGTGGAATTGAAGAATGTCTCAGTGGCTGGGGCACTTTCTAAAGGCTGATGAGACAATGGCTGAGATCTCTTGGGGGAAAAAACTGAATGGGAGTCTCTCATATGCTTTTGTTTGAATGTAACTCTTTGAGTACCAACTGTTTGAACAAAAACTGTCTACTGAATTTTACACCAACTTTTTTAGGTTTTGGTTTCCATGGGAAATGCTTTCCTACTCTATATCTTGATATCTCCTAATCTTTCTAAATATAAGAAATGTATTCACTCCTGTGGATAAGAAAGTGCTACTAGCTCTACTTTACAGCTGGGAACTTGAAAGTTCTGTGATTCTTTAAATGACACCTTCAGAGCTTTTGTGAAAGCAAATCTCCTAAATCCTGGCTAGAGCTCTTAATGTTGGTATATCCCTTCTTGGAAACAAACACTCAATTTCTAATTACGCGTCTGCTGTCACCAGTGCAGTGAGTTAATTTCAAATCCTCTTTATAACCTTAATATCTTTTTAAGACAATGTAATGTTCAAGGAACTTCCTAGAAATTGGCAGACCAAAAATATTTTGCATAAGAGAGTTGGAAAATATTGTGATAAAAATAATATTAATCCATCTGGAGAAAAGATGTCCTCACTGGTGAATCATTTATCAACAAAGTCATTTTGTTATGTGCATGCTTCAGATGTGCACGTAACAGAAGCAACTGTTCCTTATTTTGAAGGGTGACCAGATGCGCCTATGTGCTCAAATGGTTTAACTTGTATTTCAGCAAAACAGGAATCGTTCTGCTACACAGAGCTGTTTTGCAGATTAGAATTTCAGGCTTATGATGCTTTAGAAATGCCAATGAAAATGTCCTTAAAACAATGGACATACTTTCATTTTTACAGCATCTTTTGTCTGATGTCAAACACCTGTTTAGAGAGTAAGGTTATATAGAAAGATTGCAGTATAGAAAATAGAAGAATGACTTGGCTTCCTTTTAGCTCCATTCATTTTGTTCTACTTTGGTTTAATTTCCTTCAATGACAACTAAAATTCTGACATGTCTACTATAGTAGTTCTAAAAAGAGCTATTTACCAGAAGGATTCTATGATCCCTGGGGATGGTGGGAGTTCCACTTCTCCATGATGTCACTTCCTCTGCAGTTGTTTTACTGAAAATCATTTCTGAGGGTAACCATTCGGAGTAGGGGAACTTTTCATCCTAGATAGTTGTGTTCTTTAGTCACTGTTTTTAGCCAAATGAAAATTATTCTTATTGTAGGTTTCTTCAACATCTATCAACAGATTGCAAAGTACTTAAGTTATTTGACAATGTTACCTAAAATTTGGTGACAATAAGAACCTGGTAGAATAAACAATGCTTATGTGTACTCTTCAGTGCCCTGTGTTTTGTGAAGGATGTGTCAGATTACTGACTAGTGTATTTCCTTGCCTGATGTTCTGCTGAATTCAAAGATAGGAAACAAATAATTCTACAGACCTTAGTCTCCCTGTTCAGACCATATTATCTATTACATCTAATGGAGAAGCTCAGTGGATCCTGAGGTCATAGCCAAATAGGCAGCATTGAGGAGAACTCACAGGAAAATGGGTATCTTTGTTGTCCATTCTGTTAGCCCAGAACCATTTGCTAATTGTACAAAGTATGGTTATTGTCTGTATTCTTTTTTGTCTCCCCTTGAGGCTCACTGAAGTGTAATTTTATGTAAAGATGATGGAAAGATTGTTGAAGCTGAATTAGAAATCTCAGAATGTAAAGATTTATGTTTCTAATTAAAAGTATCCTTACACACTGGAAATGAAATAATTTAGCCAGTTTGAGGAGCCAGCATAACCATAGCCACCTAGGCTTAGGAGCCAGAACAAGTATGTACTGAGGTTTAGACAGAATTGCCTGACATGTAGCCTAGGCTCCTAAGAGGAGCAGGAAGTTTGGATGATCAAAAATAATTAGTGAAATTTTTCCCCTCAAAAAACACCCAAACAAACAAGTGAAAGAAACCCAAAAGACATTAACATTTTCTGTGGGAAAATGATACTTTGGGTAAACTCCCTGTCAAGAAAAGCAAATGAAACCACGTATTTTCAACCAAAAATAGCAGTAATTAAGCACACTAAGTAATTACTGTAGTGTGGCATAAGGCAGAGGTCTCAGTAACCAAGTAGCTCCACAGTTCATGCTGTTGATTCCCTTGGGCCTACACTGGGAACTGCAGCTAGTTCTTTTTATTTCCCACTCCTCCCCAGTGGAACTTGAATTCTTCTGCTGGGCTGTGTATCCCGTGACAAACCATGCTGTCTCTCTTCCTGTAGTTCAGCCACTGCTGCCAATAATGGGATGTAATGCAGCCACACAGCAACGTGCACTCTGAAATATGGGCTGCCTGGAGAATGTGAGCCATGGAGGATCAGAACTTAACTTAGGACTGTGCAGATGAATGCAAAGATTAATATTGAGTCAAAAGCTGGAAATTAATATTAACAGAAAAGTTGAAAGATTGTCTTTTCAGACAACTATTTAAAAAAAGTTTTGTTCTGAAAAAAGTTTTTTAATATAGCTATTAATTTTCATTCTGAAAAAACAGTGTCAGACTATTCTATGACATGGAGATTTCATGTTTGATCTGCTCAATTTGGGGATAGAGAAGGAAAGAAAAATTAATAAAAAGACAACTATTTTTCCTTGAGAAAAAGAAAATTGTATTCTCCGAGAGACCCTAGTTTCCCTTTAGCACCTGCTAACCAACTTCTCTGTTCTCTTTGTCTTGCTAATGCACTCAAGTGCCTGATCTACAGGCTAGTTTAAGAGTTTTCAAGAGGAAACTAAGAAAAGCCTCACCTTGTTTTCCTCCTAAACTTTGATTCCTACCTCAGGAAATTCAGTCGCTTAAAGCACTCATACTTCTGTCTGAACCCAAGGAGCAAAGTGAGCAGGGGAAGGACAGGATGTATTTTACTTTATCCATGGAGATTTAAACTTTTTCTACAGTAAGTAACTAATGTTTTCAGTAATATTCAGGTTGTCTGAGAATAATAAAGTCTCACCCATATGCAACTGCAGGTCAGTCAGCTATAGTGCCATCTTGCCTTTGCTGCTCAACTAGTGATTTTGACCTTGGTATGAATGGATCATTCACTCAAGTGATGAGAGTTAATTTAGCCTTCATAATAGCCCAGAGCTCAACCTTTCAGAGCTGCGATTGTTTCAGCGATGCCAAATTATATGCAATCACTGAGTAATATGAACTGTGATCCACTGCTGTGTCTTTGGATGTAGGCCACCAAAATTGTTCTCTTCATACTGGTAGGAAGCAGGCTAAAAATTCATTCAGTGCTGCACGTTGTGGAGCATATAAACGGTGTTACTGCATAAACAGTATACTGGGAGAAAATGAAGTTTGGTGATTTTTACCCCATTTTTTGTTCTATAGCTCTTTTCTCCTTTGAGGGAACTCTATGGGTTCCATTTAATGGAAATTCTTTCTCTTGGATTCACAAGCTTTTGTATCCTATTGTTAGAGCTTGGGGAGAAAGGCACAATTGAAGACAAGCATAAAAAATGAGTTATTTTCATCTGTCTCTGTAAATTCACATAAGGTGTGAAGTAGGGCTTTTTATTCAAAGGAGACTGGGTGAAAAGAGCAGAACACCAAAGGTTTTATTCATAACAAACCTGTGTTCTGAGCAGGCAGATCACAGTGTGTTTTACAGGACTGAGGTCTTTCACAGTGTAACTCGTGTAGCTCAGAGCCTGGGGTTAGGATAGAGGTTGTTCTGTCCTCCAGGGTGCTGAGCTGTAGTCACCTGGCCTGCCCAGGTTCCAGGTCTGTGTGTTTTGCATTTTGCCAGGAAACAGGTTCAGCAAGAAGATCTTCAGAAGCATCATGACAAAATCTGTGATGTTATTCACACTTACTAATGATTTTTTTAAAATTGCTCCTTTAATATGTTAGAGGAAGTAGTATTTATATTAGGTAGAATAATGGTGAATTTAGAAGGAACTCTGCAACATTTTTTGCAGCAATTTATTTGATAGATATTGAGACTATGCTGAAGATGTTGAAATCTTCAAAGTTATAGAAGGATGGTTGGAAATCATCTGAAAGTCTGTAATCACAAGTAGGTATGCAAACCTGTTATGCACAAAATGTATAAAAATGATAATTTTAAACAAAGGCATAAGTCTTATGATGTAAACCACTAAAGTTTCACAGATTGGATTTATAAAATGTAAATGCCAAAATCTAGTGATCTCTAGAAAAAATAATGCTACTTGCTACTATATCAATCTACTAAGGATGTAAGTGTGTTTTCTTTCATCAGTGCAAACATTCCCCTGTTGCAAAGTTGGGATTCTGCATGAACCAGCTTTTCAAAACTGATGCCTAAATATCTTTGGCAGGCTCTGTCAGAAAGATTTGTCTTGCAACCATTTAAAAAGCATATATGTGCTTACTGTTATTTCATAGCAAGTGTTATTTAGAAGGA
This sequence comes from Molothrus ater, assembly GCF_012460135.2. NCBI lineage: Eukaryota > Metazoa > Chordata > Aves > Passeriformes > Icteridae > Molothrus > Molothrus ater. Next base: position 17,390,684 of record NC_050484.2, read on the forward strand.
CTGTTCTGGGGTCCCCATCCCCTTCCCTCCCCTCCACCCTCCCTCAAAAAAAAATTCAAAAAATCTATTGTTTTTGTTCAGAAGCATCACTTTTTAAATTAAGATGTCCAGATGCCTGGGAATTAAATCTAATTCATAATGACTGCCAGTGGCTTCTAGGGCCACCAAGACAGGCACTCTGGGCCACCTCCTCAGTGTCACCATTCCTATCAGGATGGGGAATTACATAGCAGTCTGATGAAGGAAGCTGTTCAGGGATCCTGCTTTTCATGTTCCTCTGACACAAAGAAGCCATCATGACCAAGGCAATCAGGCCCCAGAGAGTTGTTGTTTCCCCTCTCCTCCCCAGCCCCTGCATTTCCTGTAGTAAACATAAAGTGTATTGTGACTGGTTTGGAAGCAGAGTTGCGAAGTATATGTGTGATACTTTAAACATCTAGTAGCTTTCTCACATGTGCAGTTACAGAGTAGCATTCCAAGTGCAGTATCAGACTAGTATTTATCTGTTCTGAAATTAAGTTCTGGGAACCCGCAGAAAAGTGTATTTTTGTAATTCAGGAGTAAAATTAAAATTGTAAGAAAACAATACCATTATTAGTTTGCAGAAGTTATTTGCTTTGATTAAAAGCACCAATAAATGTGTCTTGGTTCTATAACTGCTCCATTTAGCACTTGACATATAATAGGTTTTTTTCCCCACAGTGTAATATCTCCATTGAAATATAATTATTTTGCAGATTGCTCAACTGAATGCCCTTATAAACATGCTGTTAGGGGAACTCACCCCTGGTGATCATCAGAACATCATGACAGTATGCACAATTGATGTACATGCGAGGGATGTTGTAGCCACGCTTATAGCACAGAAGGTAATTTGTTGCAGAGCAATTACACTAATGCATTTTTAAAAGCATAAAATAAAGAATAATTTCATTTGTTGAAAAGATATTCTGGTGGCTTATGTATGGCAATGACAGAATATTTTGATTAAATCAATTTTTGTCCCTTTATGTTTTTTGCTTTAGGTTTAGCTAATTACATTTACCAGTTAAATAATTCACATTTAAAAATATATAGATATTTTGTCCAAATATTTTAAAATGTCCATTAAAAACATATGCTGTAATGTGACAGCAGGTTTCTCATTAATTTGCCTCCCATTACTGATCTTTTCACACTTAATATAAATCTCACACTTATTAGAGATAGCTAGAAAGCTTAATATATACAAAATATAAGAGAGCAATTGTTTCCAGATAGCTTTTGGGTTTTTTCTATAAATAAATCTTATTTCCCTATCAGTTTCTGAGGTGGAGTCTGTACTACTAACCCTTTCCATGCCTGTCTTCTGCACGGCTGGTACCTATTTATAGTAATTTGCTAGTCCATCTCCAGACTGTGAGCACTCAGAGAGGAAGGAGGTGGTGAGAGGCACCATGCAATGTCTGCTCCCTTATGCATGGTTAGGCAGGTGAGAGAGAGCTGTTCTATCCTCCACTCCTCCTGCATGCAGCCAGCTGACCTCCAAAGGGGCACAGAGCCCCCAGTTTGAACAAGCAGCTTCATTCCAGAGGCAGACACCTAGCTTTTCTCTTTATTCATGAGGAGTAACAAAGGAGAAGAGAAAAACTGTGTAGGTATGAAGTGTGTGTGTGTAGTGCGCATGCATTCTCCCATCCTCTATAGCCTGTCATCTTTCTATGCATCTGTTGCATTTGAACATTTACTCATTGTAAAATTCACCTTTTCGCAACACATAGCTGCCAAGATCAAGGATTTTGCTGTTTCTCTGCGTTCCCAAACACCCTCCTATCCCCACAATTGTAAGTAGTTCGTTATTTGGCTTTATTATAAATCATCATTTTGCTGCAGACCAGACACAGTATTTAGGTTTCTTGGAAATTCAGTCTTTACATAAATGGCCTAAATAAATAGTTCACGATGAAGACCACAGTGAACTTGTGAAAGTAAAAATTGTTTTACTTGAAAGAATGAAATAGAAAAAAAACTCACAGTAAATTATTTTAGTGCGCCATGAAACCTTGTCCAGGACAAAATAGTCTTTTAGCCTTTTTAACTGGTATTCTGTAAAACTGAGGGGGAAAAAAGCAAAGCCAAAAGCAACACAAACAACAAAAATATCCCTCAACACCCTTACAGTTGCTGAACAAAATCCATTCTACTGAGCATAATCACTTTGTTGTGGTGTGATGCATAATAGCAGTTGCATCGAAAATTTGCAGCAATTTAAAATATTCTTTTCACTGAAATTGTTTATCCACATTGCCAAAGCCTTTAAGGAAGTACTGATGTTTTTCATATTGTCAGGAGCAGCTGTTTCTATCTGCTGTGGCTGTCTAACCGCTAACTAGGCAGATGGCACACAGTAGCTGAGGTGTGTCTGTTGTGTACAGGATCAACTTTTCTGGCTTATGGGAAGCACAGCTGCCATGCTATTATGATGATGATGATCCTTATGTATTTCAGACATTGGAGGCCTTATATAGAGCTGCATGCTTTGAAGGGGTGATTAGGGTCTTTAGTACACTGAATAAGTACTTAAATAATCAAACTGACAAGCTGTGTGGAAATATGGAATCCCTATTAATGAGAATTTTGGGTAGGGTTCGGGGACTCTGTAAAAACCAAGTAAAAGTATTTTCCACAGACAGAAACATCTCAATATGATATAGCGTGTTAATATCAGTATAAATTCAATATCAACTAGACACAAATACATTTATGAATGAATAAATATGTTTTACATCATTAAATCTGGTCAGTTATCCAAAGAACATGCTGTAGAAAATCCTGGATGGTGAAAACTAGAGAAGGCCTAAGATTTTTGTCTCAGTTGTCAGAAACTTCATCCATAGAATATTGGAAGCAGCAACACTTCTTTTCCTGTGTCTAGCTTGTAGTAATTAATATATTAATATCTACTCTTTTTTTTCTTCAGAAAAACTACTTCCTTAACATTCTTGTGCAATGGGGTAGCATAAGAGAGCTGGAGGTGATAGTAAGATGTGTCTGGGGCTTAAGGAAGCAATGAAGTGATGACCAGATGCTGCATTTCCTGTTGATTTAAGGCATTAGTTCATTAGGCCACTAATCAAAACCATGTGCTCTGCTAACAAACCATTTCATCACCTGAGTGCTGGAGCATGCACATACTGTTTCCAACTAACTGGGACCTGATCCAGGTCAATGCAAAGTCTATCACCAATTGATGCCAACAAGACAAGAGGTTGTCTGAAAATGGTTGTCCTTGTTATTTTTTGTGTCCTCACATAGCTCAGCTGAAAATATTTTAGCCAGAAATATTGAATAATTGTAAATTTTCTGGATCTTGTTAGGGGAGTTTATGTTCCATAAAGTATCCCTCCTTGTTACAAAATCTAAAAAATTAAAATAAATAGGAGCCCATCAGGTTGATGTGCATAAATGTTTGTTTTTTCAGAAATCCCATTGCTAACCTTTATTCTCTAAAGAAAGATGTCAAGGTATATTGAGAGACATTGATTCACCATTTTAGTCCTGAGTTAAGAGCTGAAACTACCTGAGATACAGACTGGGCAATGTCACCTCAATAGTGCTTATGCTGACCACTACTTTTCGTAAAGCAAAAATGTCCAACTTCAAAGCTTACAGCAAGGCTTGTTCTTGATGGCAGTATAAACAGCCTAAGAAAATCATATTCTGCAGTTTTTCTAAAGTGCTGCAACCCTAAAAGCATGAAGAAATATAACATAAAACTGTGAAATGTGTTTGTTTATTCAGCTTAATGCAATGCCATCACTCTCCAAGTATAATTTTGTAAGTTTGGAAACAGTTATAAGAGCAATAACTTCCTTGTATGTGACAACAACAGCTGATGAGAAAAGCAGGGAAGTTTGATCACTTAGATTTCCCCAAATGGGAAGAGGGAGATATCAATTATCTCTTAGTAAAGCTGTGGAATCAATCTGTTGGAGAGGTGTACAAGAACAAAAAAGGAGGATGACTCATGGAGTGGAAGATGGAAAGAGAGAGCATCTTGATCAGGAAAGGACAAAAGAAATAGTCTGATTCCTCAGAAGCCAATGGAGGCAGGCCTGCAAGCAAAGTACAAGGTGAGCAGTTTACAGCAATAACAAGAAATACTGCAGGGTTAGAGGATCATGCAGAGATGGTCACAGAAGAAAGCACAAGTACTGCAGTGCGAAGGGAAAAGGTTTTTACAAAGTCACAGATATCAGAAAGCACATGCAAGACAATCACAAAGGTGAAGAAGATGAAGATCAAGGGTGGAGAAGAGGACTAATGAGCCTGGGAGATTTAGGACAAGCAAGGAGAAGAACTGGTGCCTGCTGCACAGTAGATGAAAGAAGAGAGATTGATAAATTGAAGGGATTTCTTCAAGCAGGTGAAAAATATCACTGGGTAGGAAGTGAAGAAATCTGTCTTGATTGAGACCAGAAAAATTTGGTGAGGCAAAATGAAAGGACAGGAATAGGTGAATGTTCTTCAAGAGCATTTACATATGGTAAGAAAATAAATTCCTACTTTATGTTTTGATGTAGTGCTGGCATATATGGTTCTTTCAGGGTAGGATGATTTTGTGGTTGGAGAGTTGGGGAAGCAGCACTATGGATAGAATTATGGAAACATCAAATGAAAGAAGATATATGCATGGTAGAATTTACTCTTGGAGCATCACAATCAAAATTATACTCTTGTGATGGCCTATGTTCAGTTTTACAAACTGACTCTGGGAGATAGTTTAGGGTAAAAAAAACCTGAACAAGCAACCAAATCAACAAAGATCTTGCAAATTCAGCTGAGGTAATTTATTGGTTTTTTAAGGAAACCATGTATTTTGGAATGAAACCTGCTCTGTGAGTAGCTGTGGTGCTTTCTTTGGGTTCAAACTACCAGAGTGTCAGGCTTTCCTCAGGTAGCCTTCATGTTTCCTGCTGGGGCATATGAGCTGTAAGATCAAAGGTGTCAGCTCACCCTTCCCTAGTGCTGCTTAGTGTTTCAGTAGTAATTTCTGGTCTGGCTTTTTTTTCCCCCCATAGGTAGAACTTGCAGACATGGTAGGCATAGTAAGTCCTAGACACAAAGCATATGTATTATGCAGTTTTGGCTGACATAGTATTTTTCAGTTGATCAAAGTATTTTTCTGCAGAAATCTCAGAAATGTTGACTGTACTTGTGTGCAGTCAGTGTTACTAGAGTAATTCTGAAGAAAATTTGGCCCTGAACACTCAGATTAAAAATGTGGCACAAAGCTTGAACCAAGTCTAACCTGGTAGGATTGAACACTGCATTTCATTGAGACAGAAGAATTTTTATATAGAAAGAAGAAACTGAAAAGAATCTTCTCACTGTGTCTTATTTAACTGCTTACTACTTGTACAGTGTCAGTCATAATTGTTACTCCAAATTCATCATCTAAAATAATAAACCATAGGAAAGAATAGGCTTTGACAGAAAAAAAAAAATGTTTCGAGTCATGGGTTGATATATCTCAGTAGCCTTTCTCCTTTTTTGCTTTGTTTCTCAAGCTAAGCAACCAGAAAAGTGAGACAGAAGTCCATGTACTGTATAAGTATGAATGCTTAAAGTTTTGTTTTCTCTTGATTTTATTTATTCAGTGTAACAAGGAACACGAAGCCAATGGCAGCAGTGTTCAGGAAATATATGATTGGTATCCTTTGATAGTGAAGTAATAAAATTGGACTGTAGCAGTGTAATTTCCCTCATAAGCCTCTCTTTCGAGATGAAATATTGCTATTCCAGTCACGAAAGAGATGTTCTCTGCTTCCAAGTATAGCATGCTTTAAAATTTTGTCAAAGTAAAAGGTAAGATGACCATAACAGATATTTTCTTTCTTTACATGCATTGTTTTATGTAACAGATCTCCCTTGAGTTTACTTAGTCAGTTATAGTTTTTTACCTTCTGGAGTCGGTAGATTGGCCCTGCAAATACTTAAGTGTCTTGTTGATCAGATGTGGTCAGCAGGAGAAAGGAAGAAAATATTTGGGCAGATAACTCACAGATGTGAATTCTTCAAGAGCTGGGCACTAACTAGCATTTCTTGACTTCCATAAATTAATTGAAGAAAGAACTTTATTCTACAGTACACTTGGTGTGAGCTGGCCAGGTGTCATTAGTATCAGAAACAAGCAGATGAATAACAAATTGTGACTTCACTGAATTTTCTCCATCCAATAACTCCATCTCTTTTTTTTATACTGGGGAGCGAAGAAGAAGAACATGGTACTGCTATCTTCATCTCACTTCATTTAGTAGTGTCTTATGCCTCTGTATAGTTCTAGTGCTGTAAGATTTATTTACCCTATAAATATTCACTTTAATTTCTATCTATGACTACATGTTCTCTGCTTAAATTTGTACTGCATTTTTATTAAATGGATGTGAGACTTCATAATTTACAAATTATAACAGTTAATCCCTTCTGCTAAGAAAAGCATGTAATAGTCCGTCAAGGCAGTTGTTTAATTTTGTTCATAAATTTTTGAAATGAAAACAGTAAAAAAAGGTTAATCATCACCTTACAAAGAAGCCCTAATGTTGTCATGACTTACATCAAGACCAATAAAACAGGAAAGTCAATTATTGCATTGTATTAAATTCAGAAGAAATGCAACTCCCTTTTTATAGTAAGACAACAAAGAAAATCTCATCAGCAACAGTGCATATGTAAGTTAAGAGTATACATTCCCCAATTAATTACATAAAGAAAAATCTGCAGGCAAGGGCAGAATTGTGTATAGCACTATACTTCTCTTTTTGCTAGTGATGCACTTCACGTAATTAATTCTGATTTTAATTTTGATGATTTTTAAAACAAATTGTTCTCTCTAGGGAAGGGATAGTGATTTATTTTACCAGTATTTTTGGTGCTGGAATTATTTTTGTTTGTATAAGACATTGCTCTTGTGCCCTTTAGTCTCTGCTATTGTGTGCTCTCCTGTGATCAGGACTGCTTGTCTAGCATATTTCAATATACTATATGTAATAACCATTAAGGGTCTTTTCCAACTGAAATGTTTCTATGATTCTATGCTTGTGTGGATCTCTGGGGTTAGCCTCATAAAGGCAGGCTACTTTCCAATCTCTCTAGAAAAGCCTGTTCCTAAAGTAAATAAGTCCCTTGAAAGACACAGCGGAGCCCTCTTTAGAAAGGTGGACTTCTCACTTTCCACCTCAGTGAATGTAAAAGTATCCCTTTGTCTATCATTGATCAGAAAAGATGAGATGTGCCATTGGAGTTTTTCTGCTGACAGGGTTATCCTTCTAACATGTGTACCAACAAAAGTGCCTATAGTGCTTCCTGAAATCTTTGTGAATCAAATGGACTATGTTTAAAACACTCCACAGAAAAGTCTATCTTGTTGTTCTGAGCCCTCATCACTGCAGCTGGCTCTTTTTCTCTTTTATTATTGCTAGTTTGAAGTATCTATAAAGGTTTATGGCAAACTGGAGTACAGGAATGCTTTTATGAACTCAGTTGCATCTCTGTAGATTTGCTTTCTGTTGTGGTACTTTGAGTTAAGACGCTGCAGGATGGGGTTTGGCCAAAGAAAAAGTTAAATTAGCAATAAAGTGATTTTTCAAGCTTATTTTTCTGTTATCCTATGGCACAGTAACCTTTTTTTTATTTTTTTGCGGGAGACTGCTGAATTGGAAATAGCAGGTTTCCATAGTAGTAAATCCAGGGGAAAAAAGGGAAACAAATTAAAAAGAAAAAAAGAGTCTTCCAGAAAATAGCAAAACTCTTTTTTTGGTGGAAACAAAACCCCCTCTTCTCCTCTCCCCCCTGCTTTTTTTTTTAATGGATTATAGCACTGGGCCCTAAGGTATTCTCAATAAGAAACAGGCAAAGGCTAGAGCAGAAGGTCAAGAAACTGACATGAAGACAGTTTGGTAGATAGATCTGAGGTAATTGAAACTTTAAGATATAATGACATATTCCATTGCAAAACAGGCTACAGAAAACTGTAAGGGAGCTAAAACGATTAAGAATTTAAGCTATATGAGCCTGTGTGGCAGAGACAAATTTTTTTATCTTAAAAAAAAACCCTGATAATTTTCTTCCCCCAGAAGTACCTGAAATATATGGATGAAAGATGGTATAAAATAGTAAAGCATTGCTGGCTTATTAGAGATTGTTTTCTGACTATCCCAAGTGAGATTTACCACAAATTTTCCTGTGTGTATATGCTAAAGTCAGGTTTCAATACCTTTCTCATTTTATTGAATCATGATTCTAGGAAAGCATATAGGCCTCCTTTTTTGAAAATTGCTTGGTATAAAATCAGTCTTACATGCTTATCAAATTCTGAAACATTTATGGTTTTTTAATCTCGGGCAAGAAAATATTTATTGATCTGTGAACTACTAATGGGATTTTCTTAATCTTATCTTGTTTATTGCTAGCATTAACAACTTGTTTCCTGTGCATTTTTAAGTCTGAAAATGTCCAAGTCCAAAGAGTGCTATAAAACATTTCTATTGCTTATAGATATGTTAATAATTTGCCACTGACATTAAGCTACTCATGTGTTGATTGATCTATGGATTAGGCACAAATTCTCATCATCAACAACACAGTAAGAGGATGGTCCCTGTACAACTCTGTCTCGCACGTTCATATTTCTTTTTCTTCCTGCAGAGCTTATACAATAATGATTTCAGACCTTTGTTTGAAATGGTGTTGACTTCAGAAGAGCTACAAATTCAAGGAGACTCATGAGAAAGTTAATCTATCTCTGCACATTGTATTGTATCTATATGGGCGCTGGAGGAAAAAAATGAATTTTTTTGGTAATGCTGCTGCTAGGCAAGTATAATAAAGAATTTGGGGGGCAGGGCAGTATTCATTAGAAATGGACTATAGAGTATTCCCAGCATATTCAGAAGCAAGAATGTGAGAAATACTCTTAGCATTGTACTTGAATGCCAGCAGAGAAGAGAAAAAGCAGGCAAGTCATTAGTGTACACTCCTGTATAAGCTCAGGTCTTGATTATCTCTTTCCAGTACCTTCAGAGAGTAGAGGAGAGAAGGCTGCTAAAAGACCTGTCCTTTCTGAGAGAGCTTGGGTGCATAGTTATATAGATTTACCTGGCCTTTTCCAACAGGAGAACTGACACCTCTTCTCTTGTCCCTCTCCTTACTAGTCTTTCCATTCTTCCCTTTTTCTTAACTCTCTGTTTTGTAAGTGCAATACTTTAAGTCCTTCCTGGTGCAGGGAGTCAAGGATGTCTCTCAGGTGTGAGGGTACTGGGTCTTCTCCCTTGCTTCCTGGCACTGATAACATTCTGAAGTCGCTGTGGACAGTGAGAAGACTCTTCTCAGTTTCATCCTTGTGTACAAAAATTCTTCTGGTCTCAGTGAAATGCAGTGTTCAATCCTACCAGGCTATACTTGGTTCAAGCTTTGTGTCACATTTTTAATCTGAATGCTCAGGGCCAAATTCAGAACAAATCTAATCAGATGCATCTCCTTGCTAAATAAAGCTGTCTTGTTCTTTGTAGGTTTGATTTTGATACGAAGCCATTGGCTTTATGACTGCATGAGGGCAAGTTTCTTATGCATGTGGCATTGCCTGATGCTCAGATGAGAACATCATGTCAGACATGTTTAATCATAACAGTGTTTATTCCTTTTACTCAGAATGTACCCTCTTCATGACAAATGTATGTAAATGCTGAGATAAAAATAGCATTTGACAAGATAGTTGGGTATGTTTCATTTTATTAACACATTAGTCAACTTATTCTGCTGAAAGTATTATGTGAATAGTAGATATGTGTAAGATTAGCATAATTTTTCCAGTCAACATTTGTTCTGCGAGGTTTTTGATTACATTATTTTAATTAAGCAATAAGTCATGACAAGTACAGGATTTTGTGGTGAGTATGGTGCTCCTAACAAGGTATTATAAAGTATGTGGCTGAAAGCTGAATGATTTTAACCATTCAAAATGTGCATTAATAATTCCATGAGACTGAGTAGAGTGCCCTTTGGCTTCTTTAATTAATTGTATATCATTGAACAAGAAAAGCATTTACTGGTCATAGTTGCCAGGACCCAGACTCTGCTCTTGGACAGTGAAAAGCTCCATTTGTGTTTTAAAGCCTTCTGTGCTGCCTCTGGAATTAGTTTGCTTCTGAAACCACACTGTAACTTTTAAAAGATTGATCATTTGACTATGAAGGAAGCCAAATTATCTGTCTGGAATTGCACAATATATAGTAGATGCCCCATGTCAGAAATAATGAAGATAAATGAAATTACGGACTCAAAGAAAGTACATCTTTTCTAAACAAGGCCTGCCAGTCAGAGATTGGGAAATTGAAAATGTTTTATTTCTTTGTACCTGTCCAATGGAAACTGAACAAGAATCCTGAACCAGAATTGCTTTGTATGTAACTTACTTTGTATCTGATTGCATCAGACTTGAGATATAAAGTAATAAAATGCTGGGGTTAACAAGTGTCTGTTTATTTCAAACAGTCATTACATATTTTTTTTGTACTTCCACTCAAAGGTGCAAAGTAATTTTGATTTCTGTGGCCAGGGTCTCAAAGTAATGAAATGTCTTTGTTGTGAGTGTTATTTTTGAAACAAAAGGACTGAAGTAAACCTAGAGCTTATAGATCTATGTTGGATTTTGATATTAGTTTATGGATTCTTAAGTAGGAAAATGCAATCACAATTTCATAAAATGTTTCCTTTTTGTTGTTGTTCACTAGTCCCACCTGTTTTTAATAACCATTTATTGAGGTAAATGAAAGATGTCTTCTCCTCCTCCCAGAATCCATCCTCTTATAGGCATGTGATTCTATGATATAAGAATACTGTCCTTCCTCCTTCTAGCAGCCTGATCTGAATAACTGAATGGAATACATCTTGAGATAGTCCTGAGGTATCTATTATTCTTTTTCCATGTAAAAACTCCCTTTTTTAATGTGTGTCTGTCATTAATTAAAATGTTCATATTTTTTAAATTCAGGTCTGTTCAGAGAACAAGCAAAGTGATGAAGTATATTGTTATATTGCCTAACTGATTTCCTTATGCTGGATATAAACTGTTTCGGGAGAATTTTCCAGATATTGTAGAAGAGCAGGTTGGGCTCCAGAGCTTGTTATGAGAAAGGACCAAGCACTAGCTTGAAATTCCTTACAGAATCTACAAAGGACTAAAACATTAGAATTGACTTGTTCTGGTGTTTTGTTTGTTTGGTTTTGGCTTTTTTTGAGGAGTTGCAACTCTCCATATCTTTGAACTGTGTATCACCAGAGGTGACATGCTGTATATGACAACAGAGGAAAGTGAACCAGAATATCAATGTTTAGTCCTGTGAGAGACTGAAATCTCCTGCCTGAATATAAGTGGAATGATAAGGCAAAAGTGTTTGCTCTTGGAATCCAAATGTGTGTGCTTCAAGTGATAAAAACCTCCAGAACTACTGCTTGAATCAATCTTTTGCCATTTGTTAATGTCTAAATCCTCTGTACGGAAAACTAGACTTTGAACACAGTTGGTTTCCTGTATTAACCTTAGTAGTGAGTGTGAAGGTGATTCACTGTTCTTATCTTACATACCTAAAGGTAATATGAGTGTGATGAAATAGGGTTAAAAAGTGTCATGAGATTTGATAAGCATTCGTACATTTTATCTGATTTGGGGCATTGAATCCATGGAAACATTGGCTTTTACACATCAGTTTCTCATTCACAAAATTAAGTAATTACATCCTGGGAGAAATGCACTGGCATTGAATATACAGCATCCAGACTATGCCACTACAGGTAGCAGATTGAGTTTAACTAGCCATATGGACTGTAATTGTCTAAGTATGATTAATTCATAATGTTTCTTAATTTTATGCCTTATATTATGGTTTGTTACTATAATGTCAGTATTTTCTCTTTTTTTTTGGTATCTTTTTAGTCTAGGTTTTGATGAGAGGCCTCAAGGGAGTTTAATCTTATTATGACACTCACTAATGATGTCCTTATATTCTGGGGTCTCATCAATAGCTTGTTCCCCTTTCTGGAAGTTTCACGGAAAAGGGTTCTGAAGTTAGAACAGATGGTGCATCAGTTCATTGCAGAACTCTGTTTTCAGCCAGAGGAAAACTTTATACTGAAGGTGGAAATAATGGTTTTCTGCTTAGCTTATTGTAAATTCTAAATGGGGTGATTGAAGACTGTAATGATCACTGCTGTTTGATGCCTATGAGTTTCAACATCTGGCTAATGCCTTTACTAGCCATAACAGTAAGAAAAAGCACTGTAGACCTTTCTGCTTCCTTCTTTAAGACAGAATATAGCATGTGTGTGTATATATATATGTATATATATATATTTGTAAATACACACAACGCTTGCATATGACGGTGTATATTCATATATGTAAATCACTGTGTATATTACTATCTGATTTGCAGAATACTGAAATTAAATATTACATAATAACATTTCAATGCCAACACCAGGCTTTCTAGTTTTAATACCCGAATTTGATTTCTACTTTAATAAATTGGAATTATTTAAGTTGACCTCCTTATCTACTCTTGCCTACAGATCCAAGCCATTACCCCAAAGGAAATTAGCAAATATATCTTTGCTTCTCATGTAGGTTCCAAGAAGAAAGCATTTGTGGGACTGACAGAGATGGTCTTTGTAAAGGAGACTGAAGATCACTTTCTTCAAAGTGATGGATCTCATTGCCCCAGCATTTCTCTTGACTTTTCAGCAGGTCATTCCCTAAATCACCAAAGTCACTTGTCTGTTCTTTTGTTGCATTATAATTGACTTGATGGAATATTGTTAACTGGAATTGTGATTAAAAATTAATGTTTTCATGGGGAAATTTAAAAGTTATTTCTCTACTTATGTTTTGTTGGTTGTACTTCAGTCTAGATAATGAAAACAGTTTAGGAAATTTAATTTTAGAAATGCAGATGGTATTGTCTTAACTTATGCAGCAACTTAGCCTGGTATTCTTGAAACAAATTGCTAAAATCTCTAACAGCATTGTACTTCTGTTGTTTTGTTGTTTTGTTTTTTTTAAACAGTCTGGCTATATTTGAAAAAAAAAAGTGGAAAAACTTACTGAATTCTAGGCACATGCTGTGATTGCTTTGAATTCAATGGAACTTTAATCACCTTAATGGAGGCTTAAGATGTTATTCTGAATTTGGGCTGAAACACCTAACAAAACAAAATCCGTCTGGTCACTATTTAACATTGTTATTGGGTTTTGCCCCTGATGATGTGATGCTTTGTAGTTTTTTGCCACAGTTGTGTAGTCAATGAATTATTCAGGCCAGGCTTATAAATTACCTGTTGATAAAAAGAGTGGTCAAAACATTAAGCTTTTGAAATAACTATGTGAGAATTTAAAATTATTTTTCTGTATTTCTTCATTCTCCTCAAATTAGCAGTGTATTTGTAACTAATGCTGCCTAATGTCAGCCACAAGAGGGTATGAGGATATATGCAAGTGATTTATCTACATGATCAGATGGAATAGGAGGCGGCTGATAGTAGCTTGGTGATCAAAGGACAATGCTGTTGACAATAAAAAATCAATCATCACAGAACTGTGATTCCTCTTAGTTGCTAATATTTTTTTTGCTTTTTTTTCTTACAGGGTGAGTTGCAAGTTATGCATCAATTAATTGACTTAATTTCTGTATAATCAGCTTTTATATTGGACTGATACTTTTCCTTCTCTTATTTTTCTCACAGGTGTAGTGAAATTCATAACAACATCCACATACTAAGGTTTGACAAATCAATTTCCTTTGCAGAGAACCAGTAATAGTGGCATCAAATGCCCATTCTTCAGTAAAATAAAAACACTCTACCTCTTTCAACATGTTAAGCTCCCTAAATAGACTTTAATGTGATTTATATGTATTGCTGTAATGATCACCAAGAGACATGAAGCATAAATCAATACATAGTAAAGCATCTGTGATTTGGTGAGTGGTCTTTCTGTTCAGCATTCTACAGTGCTGGTTAGTTATGCCTTTGTGCCTTCCTCAACGTGACTGTTTTTGTCTCACATAGTGACTGCAATGGCAGAGGTAATTAGCAGAGTTGCAAATGTTCCTAATTACTTCATATCAATTTTAGAGAATCTTAAGTATTTGGTAAATTGGACTTGTCTCTCTGAGCTTCTCAATGGGATGGGAAGTAATCAAAGAAGAGTGTCAAAAGTACTGAGAGCTAGTGCTACAAATGTGAATAAAAAGCAGCCAGCACTGTTTTGAGTAGCTAGATCAGCTAATCATCCATTTGGTACACCATTCTCAGAAGTGTATTCTCAAAATACCAGGCCAAGCTGCAGAACAAGGCCATGCTAGACACCACCTAGTGACTGATGATCCACTAACAGAGCAGATGGGGAAAGAGAAGATAGCATTTTGCAGCATGGTAGGGCTTAGTAGGGGTTTTGTACTCCTTGACCGATTGACTGCTTCCCCTTCCATTTTTTTACTTTTTTTACCACTGCCTTATGGCTCCAACTTCTGAAAGGCATGAGGCCTGCTCCCCATCAGGCATACAGCTCACCCTTCTGTCTGCAAAACTGTCTTGCTTATTCATGCTTCCTGTTACAGAAACACTAAGGTATATTTTATTTTGCAGGTGTTTCCTGAGGAAAAAAATGGAGCTGTGTTTAATGATGACTTCTGTGGATTTTCATTTGGCCTAGGATGAAGGAGCTCTAAAGATCAACTGAGGTCTGAGCCAACCTTATCTCCATAGGGTATTCATCAGGTCTGCTATGCCAGATCTTGCAGTATGATTGCAAAGCCTCTCTGGTGTATAGGTTTACTATACTGAGTCCTATTAACATGCATGGCTGTGCTATATTTTAAGATCATAATATTTTATTGAAATTGCAGTAAGGATGTCTGTCTTATGTCAGGAAGTATTAGGGTAGTTAGGTTCTGTCTTTCTGTGTGCTTAAAACATCTAGATTCCTTTTTAGCTCATCTCTTGGATAAAAAAAGAGCACTGCTGCTAAGAGCAGGGCTGGGCAAAAAACTGCTTTGAGGGGACTGTGCACACTTCATGATAATGTAAGTTAGAAACATCTGAAAATGTCGTATAACACTAGCCCAACCTTGTCTAGAGAAATAAAGTGATCATTTGAGGATTTCCACTTCTATATTATCAGCTCTTTCTGAAGTAGCCTAATTGAAACTTTCCCAAGAAGATAATTCTTATTTTTCTTCTTATTCTTTCTCCTTCTCTGAAATATTCCAAAACAGCTGTTTGGGGTGGGAAATTATTTATATATATCTGGTGATTTCTTACAGGATTTTTACTGCTACAGGAATGTTTGTAAAATAAATTCCTGTGTCAGGTTATTGTTTATCTTTAGTTTTAAAATCTTGTGACTCTAATTTCTTACAACTAGAAGCATTCTCAACTGTGACACTATGTTTCACAGAATCACAGAATATATTGAGTTGGAAGAGGCCCACAAGGATCGTCGAGTCCAGCTCCTGACCCTGCACAGGACCATCCCCAAGAGTCACACCATACACCCAAAATGCTGAAAGGGGGAAAAGTCAGGTAAAAGAAATCATATTTTCAAGTACAATTGGTACATTTTGCAAATCCTTTTGGTTGTGTTTTTGGCTGTTGTTCTTGGGTTTGGGTTTTGGGAGTTTTTTTGTAGATTAGATAAGGTGTAATGTTACCTATATTTTAATGTCTTATCTTCTAATTTATTTTTAGAGGATATATTTTCCCTCTTTGTTTCTATGCATTTTTCTCTGTATTTCATATAGGCAGCAGTCCATGCTTTGTTTACTTTATCGTTCTACCTATTTTTTCTCCTTTGTTTGTTACACCAAACCCTTTTAAACCAATACCAGCAACAGAGAAATTCTATTAGACGATATTTCAGTTCAAGTTCAATGCAAATCTTTTAAATTTTTAATTGCTTCTTTTTCTACTTAGATTTTCTGCATATGAAACGATCAGAAGTCAGGAACTTATTTCCAACTCATAGCCAGGTAAAGAGAAAAATGTAGCTATGCTCTGGCACTGTCCTTGTCATTAGAGGCTAAAGCTGTAGCATAAGAACTACAATAACTTGAAGTTAATGTCATTTTGAAGTGGCATTAGCCTTAAGACTCTGAATACTGCGAACATTTGGTATTTCTTCATCCTTCAGTGGAGGAGTTGGAAGTCTCTAAGATATCTTCAAATAAAATAGGATAAATGAATGACTAACATATTACATAGCTATGGTGGAAGGAAATCAACTTTCAAAGTTCAGCTGAAAGTTTTCAACATAGTGCAAAAAAATTTGTTTTCAACAAATGTAAAAAAACCTAAGTCTGCCACAGTCCATGACAACCCAAAATAGATTGTGCTTAGTGGAGCTATTGACCATATTCAACTGAATCAGTGAACTGTCATGGACAATAATGAGGTCAGTGAATTGTTTCTATTACTTCTGTATTACTATTACTTCTGTGCTGCATACACTTTACATCCATTTCAGAAATGCCTTTAATAATATTGGTGTAATCGTTATAAGTGTAATCAAAGTAAGTGTAATCATGATCAGACTGTAATACATGAATAACCACACATACAAAAATGATACATGTCATGCTATATAAGCAATTGTCCAATACAGAGCAATCAAATTCATAGCTCAAAAACCATCACTTGTATGGTGGATCTCAAAATGGGAATTCTTCTCTCTCTACATGTATGTTTGGTGTTTTCTGTGAGGTGCCTGTCATTTTAACAAAAGTGACATGCAGAGTAAAGTGGAAAGGTCCTGTTTCAACCTGGGAAGAGGGTGGGGCAGACAGATGAATTGTTCCGTATTTTCTATGAAATCTTAATTGATTAGACGATCACCTTTATTCACCACAGAAAGACTTCTTTCTTTATGATGGATACAACAGCAGGAGAGCAAACTGTTGGAATTGATATACTTTGTTGCTTATCTGAAAGGAGATTTTTTGCCCTAATTTTGCACAATAGTAGAAACTTCCTTTAAATCCCATTTTCCTAACCAGCGCCTAGAATAGCTCTTGTTGTTAGATTCTAAGGACTCTATTGTGGCTTTTAAGCCAGAGCCCGCAGTAGGGGTTGTGGAGGGATGCACCGCCCCCAAGAAACTCCTAGAGGGTTTGTACTTGAGGACAAATCTGATGATAGGATTTAAAAATGGAACAGACCATTGTAGATCATCCAGTCCTCCTATCTGCCAGCACAGGATTTTCCCTCCCAGATATTCTTAATGCATTGTTCAATGTAAAAGTCTCAACTGGGGGAGTTTCCAAAGCTTTGCTTGGAAAATTTTTGCCTCCTTTTTTCCCTCAGAAGTAGGAGGACACAGCAGCAGCCATGACCATGTCTTTTAATATATATCAGTGTGTACTTTGGACTGGTTTCTGCCTGCTGACTGGTGTGAATAGGGGGCAGATGGATACGACATTTCTCTTTACTGTCTCCAGATGACTTAAAAATACCACGTGATCCCTATGCCCTAGGAGGAGATTTGGAACTGCCTTAAACCATCACCTGTCCTTTAATGAATGTCTCAGATTTTGTAAAGTGTGATCTAAAGTGTAATTGCTCAGTTCTGCAACGTGGTGCAGTTAATTTGAGTTTCAGTCAGAAAATGTTGTCCTAATTTTCTGGGTGGTGATTACTCTGCCAACCAGTGAAATTGGCTTGGATGTTCCACTGCATTTTGTTTACTGTTTAAAGGCTGAAAACTCCAGTGTATTATTTCTTTCTTGGAGAATAATAATAGTGCATTCTTCAATCTTCAGTGTTGATACACCCATCTTCCAGGAGGATTTTGAGATATTTCAATTATCAGATATTTCACAATGCTTGTTTTAAGGGCGGTTGGAAAGCAGACACTGAATTTTCAGAAGTTCTGCAAGTCTTTCATGTAGATGAACCCCCAATCCTGCAAAAAATATCTTCTGTTCAACACTGTTATATGTGAGCAATACTGTCAGACAAAAATAGCAACTCAGAGCTTGATGAATCCATGGGATAAACATGTAATGCTGAATTATCTAGGCATTTACATGTCAGGCGCAGTGTCTATGAAGTCTCCAGTGTCTTTGGATTAATGTAATAAGTAGTGTAAATAGGACTGTTTTGTAGGGCGGTATGTGGGATTCAGTGTTGTACAAAATCTGCCAGTAGTGACTATAATTGTCAGAAAAACCCTGAAGGTATCATGAAGATTAAATTTCCATTGCTGTATGTATACCATTGTTCTTTGAGAATCAGTAAATGAGGCAATATGTTATAACCCAAGTGATTGGAGGTTAATATTGACCAAACACAGTTCAAAAGGGTTTTCCACTTTCAAAAGAATGTTTTTAAACTCTACTGGTCTGCGCATTCTTAAGTGGGGAAAAAAATTTCTCTAACAAAAGACTAGTAAAGAAAATCTTTAGAGGCAGAGAGAAGTTTACAAGTAGAACGAGCAGAAGGGATAGAAGCAGCTATAAAGCCACTTAAAATGAGAAGTGGCCCATTTCCTTGATCTCATGATATATGATAGACCTGAGAAATTATCAAAATGCTTTCATTAATGCATATTTTTAAGCTATACAGAGCATAATTGTTCGGTTGATAACATTGTAGTGTTTTGTAGGGAAAAAAATTTGGTTTCAGTTGGACACTATGAATCCTGTTCAAATGAACATTGCAACTACTTAGTAACCTGCAGGTGGCCAGGACAATGAGTTCTTGCTTTTTTTGGTGAAGTTCTGTCTGCACCAAGTAAGGAAAGTACTTCAGTAAGACTTCCAGAGATTGAAATGAGTCATTTTTGAGCAGCATATTTATCTGCAGTATCCAGAGGTGACACTGCCTATGTGAATACATTTGACTCAGGCTGGAGTTCATAAGTAAAATTACCAGATTAATCAAAGCATCAGGCTAGATTGCCACAATAGAAATGTTTAATTTTATATGCTAAGGTGTTTTCTATTTTAAAGCTACAGACAGACTTACGGTAGGAAGCCAGATTTCAATATCTAAAGTTCTTTGTCAGTTTAATTAGCTGTTGTCTGGCTTTCTAGTAGTTTCAGAATCTGATTTTACATATTACAGTTTGATGGCTGTGGTGCCTAGGAGGAACTACAAAAGAGTACCTCTTCCAAAAATCAGATGAATTTTAGAGCTATTCCTAGAGGCATTTTCCATCTACATCATTGTCCTGCTTCATTTTGTGCCACTTTCAGTTTCCAGGTAGAAAAAATGCATGGAGTGTTGTAAAATTCCTGAACATAATTTCTCTCCAAAACCCCTTTCAGACTTTATGCCTTTCCACTTCTGAGTAAGTGGCAAAGACTTAATAGTTGTCCTGGTCAAGGTGTAAAGATAAGGATGCATTTCCATTTCTGTGAAAAGGCAGCACAGACAGCATGATTCTTTACCTGTGTATTACACAGTTTGCTTATAGTTTGTTTATTCTTTGCCAAATATTTTGAAGACTGCATGTACCTAGATTTCCCAGCAGTTCCTTCACTACATTTTGCACACTTCTGTTCACCCCTGCAGTGACCTCATGGGCTTTCTGCCATCTGCCATTATTCCTTTATTCTAATGTATGGTGCAGTCTCACGTAATTTATGACTTTGCCTGATATTTAGTAGATAGACAGGATTATTGCCCACAGATGGCTGTGGTTCACAGCCAGAGGCATCTTCACAGAACTAGTGGGAAGAGATTTATTCATGTTACCATGTGACTTCTACTGTTAGCTAATTTTAGCTCTGGGTTTCTCTTGATAAGTTAAAATGAAACAAGAACTCTGGGTCAAATTTATTATTGCCTCAAGTGATGCAGTTTCATTGATTTCTGTTGAGTCATACCTGTATGTCAGGTGGGAAATTAGCTGTTAATTTTTTTTCATTAGTAAAATAAAATATGTGAGAGTATATTTTAACTATAATGCCTGTGTGCAGTTACAAATACTTCTGGTCTTTAAGCTGCACCTTTGGAGCAGAAACAACAGAAAAGATTTATAAAGTCATACAGTTGTTGCCAGTAGATGACATTGTCTGCCAGCTTTACATTTTCTCTGCTTCTTTTTATGGGCCACTGGAGTCATATATTCTGTCATTCTCAGTGTGAGACTCGGAACATTTCTTTGGCAAAGTCAGGGAGACTGGTGTGTTGAAAGTGAGCCAACGCAGTCAGGAGGTTTCATTTGTACTTGATTTTGAGACTAGTTCTTGCAGCAGATAGCACATGAAAATTGTATCTTTTTGGTGTGTTTGTTTCATTGCTAGTGAAATAGTTGCTGCTGAGAATTTAAGAAATCTAATTAGTAATAAATATACTGAGTTGAATCAGTGGCTTTTCTAATATCTGCAAATTCTATTCAGTATAGTGCAGCCTTAAGTGGGTCTATGTTATAACATTGCAACTACCAGTACACAAATTAAAGTGCCTACATATTTTCTTGCTGTAGACTGCAGCAGAAATTCTAAGCCTCCAGGTTGTAATCTATAGGGCGTTTATAAGCAGTTGGGCTTGAGGGGAATGGTGCTTGAAAAAAAAGCCATCTGGAATACACATTTAAGATTCTGCTATGGGAGAGCTAGGAACAGAAGTAGACATAGGAAAATGCTGCATTCTCACCCTGCAAGGTGCTAAGCATCCTTTCCATTTCACTAGGAAGTCAGTGGGAATCAGTTGCACTCAGCGCTTTCAGCTTCATGTAATTCAGGAATGCCATATGTAGTTAAATATGTTAAACCAAAAGGTGAAGTAAGTAAATATGCTAGGTGAGGTTCTGCCAGCAGAGTTATTGATGACAGCATCAATATAAATTCCCACTATTTGTCATTACTTGCTTTGGTTATGACAAAGATGATGTTGGCAGTATTTTTAAAATTTTGCTTATCTGTGTTGAAGCTAATCTGGACTGACACTTGTGAAGAGCACATCTGATCATACTTTCTGACATCTATGTTCCCTCTGTTTTGATAGGGCAACTTTTAAGCCATTGCACTCATTTCTCAAAATGGGACAGTATGGGTAAGAGTAAGAACAGAATTTCCATTCTGCTCCTTACTGTGCAGCCTGGTTTTCAAACATGCTTGTTATGGATGAGAGAACAGAAAGGTAAAGAGTGAATGTTTGCATGTGGAGGATTTGCAGTTGTTTACTTTGATAGTATGAACTCAACACTGTTTTTGTCCTTCTGTGGTCCTTAAAGTCGAGCTGGTACAGAAAAGAATGCAGTACATGTCCCACTGGAGGCTATAAAGCCTGTGTAGGTGGGTCAGCACATCTGAGTTCGCTGTTTCAGGTGCAACACCTGCAGGATTTAACCCTATGGAAAACTATCTCCCCACCCTTTACCAAAGACATTTCTAGAAGGCACAGGCTAATTTCAGATTTAACATGTCAAGACACAGAGAAAAGTCACTGACACAGCAGGTGCATTTAAATATGACTGTCTAATTATACAGTGATGCAAGTTTGCTCCCAAGAAACTAAATGTAGAGTGTCATGGCAAACATGGTATCTGCCTGTCATGCTGTTAAATGGAAAAGCAGTATTTGGCAGTAAGGCATGTTTCATGTATGAAACCATAAAAATCATGGTGTGATAAACATCTGATCATACCCATTCTTAATCTGTGCTGGTTTCAGTTGGGGTGGAGTTAATTTTTGTCACAGTAGCTGGTATGTGGTTATGTGTTGGGGTTGTGCTAAACACAGAGTTGATAATATAGTGATGTTTTTGTTACTGCTGAGCAGGGTTTAGATAGGGCCAAGGCATTTTCTGCTTTTTGTACTGCCCCAGTGGTGAGGATGTTGGGGGTTTGTGGGAGGCTGGGAGGAGACACAGCCGGAGCAGGTGACCCCAACTGACCAACACCAAGGCATATTCCGGACCATACAGCATCATGCTCACTATATAAAGTGGGAGGAAGAAGGAACTGGGGACATTCAGAATGATGGCATTTGTCTTCCCAAGTCAGGGTTACATGTGGTGGGGCCCTGCTCTCCTGGAGATGGCTGAACTCCTGCCTGCCCATGGGAAACAGTGAATTAATCCCAAGTTTTGCTTTGCCTGTGTGCACGGCTTTCACTTTCCTTATTGAACTGTCTGTATCTCTACCCATGAGTTCTCTATCTTCTACCCTTCCAATTGTCTCCCCAATCCTGTTGTCATGTGAGTGGGGCTTGGCTGCTGGCTGAGGTTAAACCACAAGAAGTACATACACTTATTTCCCTTCTGCAGACTTGGGGGTTTGTAACATGTATGCAGGTTGTTACAGAGAAATGTAACTTCTGAAATTTGAATAGGTATTTTAAGGATTGATTTCAAGCATATTTAGTTAGTTTTGATTTGAAAATTGTGCAATGGAATTCTGAATCAGTTTTCAAGTGACCATAATAGTAGAGGATAACAGAGCAATGCTGTTCTGCAGCTACTGCTAGTCTAATTCTGGCACATGGAGAAGTTTACTGGTGGCTAAATCTAAATAGAGCCTGGAGCCTAATTGTGTGCTGGGAGTGTGAGGCAGGTCGTTTACATACATGATCCTGGCTTGAGGGCATCTTTCAGTGATAGAAGTGTTTTCTTGCCATTCTCATATGCCCTATATCAAAATTCTTTGTTTCAATTGGCAATTCTGCCTTAGACAAATGTTTCTTTATCTCTACTCAGTTGTTGAAGTTTAAGGAGGCAAGCAAATGTAGAGAAATAGAAAATGCAATAAAATACTATCTCAAATTATAATCAGACAGCAATTGTTGTTACCTATGGAGAAAATCTAAGTAGTAAGTGAGAGTTGTTGAATCTTAAATGGATTGTGTTATTTATTAATTTGCTTGCACAGTGAAGTACAGGAATTCACATCCCTTGCATGCAAAATGCTACATAGTAAGATAGGCAGGTTTGTTCTTTCCATCTTTTGCTCAGTATCCAGTTCAATACTCACATTTACAAATTTTTACAGTGAGCTTGCTGGGGTTTTTACACCTGCTTTTGCCATGCTTTCTCCTTTACACTGACTAGATCTGTATGTAGATAGTAGAGTTGATTCTGCAATGTTGACATCATTCAGAATTGCAATAATTTAACCCAATAATCAATGAATGTTTTGAGATAATATGTATTCCCCAAAAAGCCATTAGAGGATGCACTAAATTTTCTTAGCACTCTCTGAAATACCTCTGCTGAGAAGTAAAATGTTCCGGCAATGTACACATTCAGTCTAAGACTACCTAATTAATGACTCTAAATGCCATCTTCTCTTAATCATGATGGAGAAAGGCTATGTGTTTTGAGCCCAAAAACATTTACTGAATGACAAAGCAGATATTCAAAGCAATCCAGAACAAAGACAGTGAAAATTGTATAATAAAGAAAATGAACATTCGCGGTGAATCTTTTAATATCTGACTCTGAGATCCATCTTCAGTGAGATCCCTTGGTGTTCTTATATCAATCAACCAGACAAAAATTGCAAAGTGAAGGGTGTGACTCATGTGCTCACTGGTATATTCAGCCAAAATTACAGAGCTGAGCAGATCCCATAATTTCTGGCTTTCCAGCACCGTCTCTGGCTCCCAGCATCACTTCATCATCACCACCCTGCCAAGAATCTCTACATTCAGCAGTCACTAAAATGTCATATATGCAGAAACCATTCATCAACCTCAGACTTAGCTTATATAGGCTTTTATTTAGGGCAAACATCAATCCCATCTCATTTTTGTTGCCCCTATCCCTTTATACATTCACTCTCTAAGATTCTGCTGCCATCTGTAACCAGTACTTTAGCCACAAATTAATTTGAGCCAAGATACTTCCTCTGGGAGAGAAAAAATTTTTCCTCTGTTTTTTTCATGTTAGTCATAATCTGAAGAGTCTGTCCTGGAAGATGAGATGGAAATGGACTTGATATCCAAAGATGGAAATGGATGGTGAAAACTGACTCTCTGATGAACAAGAAATGCAACAGATGGTTATTACGTGACCTGGTATAAGTTATGTCTTTATTCTCATGCATTTTTCTGTTTTATATTCAGTGTTGTTTTCCCTCCTTGAAATATTACTATCTCTGTACTGGCATCAGTTCTTAAAAATTATGTTTTAATTTGTTAGGATTGTCTTGCAGACTGCTACAGATCCTCCCTAATTCTGACTAAAATATTGCTGTGCCAAGACATTCAGTTTCTCAAAAGAATTTTGCTAATTAATTTATTGCTTACTAAATGTTGATTTATAGTTCACATTAGAAACACCTTTTTTAAGCATCTTCTAACTAGTTAGAAAATAACTATATATAAAAAAATTATCTGCTTTTGTTGCTTATTACTATCTGATGGGACTGCATATGGCCACACTGCAGATATCTTTCTCCAAAGAGTTTTCTGCAAGGCTGAATCCTTCTGAGACCTAGGAAAACTTTGTGAAATGCTGTGTTTTCTGGAAGAGAGCAGTTCACTGCTCTTCACAGACTGCTGATTCTGGTCATAGCCATAAAAGGCCTAATTACAGCCTTTACTGGAAACCCTGTAGTATCCTTGGCACCTGCTGCTGCTGCACAGTGAGTACTTTTCTTGTTGCACAATGGATCTGTCCTTTTCATTGCTCAACGGTCTTCCTTATCACACCTTCAAACAAATACCATTGTTTCCTGGAGAAAGAATGTTTAAAGGGTGCTGTAGCATTCACCCTTCCAAATGGCAGAGCTGTCTCTGTGGACCTCTGTCATGCTAGAGGGCTCATTCCAGAGTACAAGTACTTCCTCCTAACATAATCAGGAAAGGACAGCTAATACATAATTTCATGTTTTAGGTTGTCAGGTGGTTCTTGGCTCCTTAGAAGCTCAGATCACTTCAAGGACAGCAGGCATTTGTTCCTGATGTTGAGCTCTACACAATCTTCCTATACCATCCCCTTCTATTTTAAAGGGAAGGAGAAAGGTGAATTCTCAAAGAGAATTACTGATTATTAAATTTTCACTGAACTAAAAATAAAACCTGCAGGAGTTTAAAGCAACTTGCTGGCACTGTTTAAAAGTGGGGAAGGTAGCAGTTCTGATCAGATCCTGCTTGATCAGAAAGTTAATGGAAAATGGTAGGAAATACAGCCTAGAAGGTTCTGGAACCTATTGATAATTAGACCAAATCTGCCATCATTTTTAAATCAGAAATTTTTGTGCCAAGTTCCTGGTATTATACTTTGTAGTGAGTTTCAGTGCAACTCACTGAGTTTTCTGAAAACTTTTTTGATCAAATGGTTCAGCTGTGAAAAAGAGAAGGCAGAAATAAAACCAAAGCTTTGTGAAGAGTGTACAATGGTCTTCAGTTTCAAATTCAGGTCTGGGTCCAACTTTTGAATTCCTGAAAGTCTCTTTGACTCCAGTCTGTTGGTTTAGGGCACAAGGTAGTTCTAGCAGTTTTTTGCAGGTCTAATTAGGAGCTTAATTTCTTTATGAAAGAAGAATATGAAGTTGATTTTTTTTCTCTATTTCTTTTATAAGAAAATCCTATGTCCTATTGGGCAAACCAAAGCTAAGTTTAGATGCTGTGTCTACACCAATGGATAGGTGCAATCAGACTGTTCAGACTAAACACTTCTCACAGCATAAAGGGAAAGAGAATGGACAGAGACATTATTCTGTTTTGGTGTCCAGACCTAGGAAGATTGGATATCTGGGGATCAGGGCTATGAACTTACATACATAATTAATGGGACACTTTCTTTTTGTCTACAGTGAGCTTGCATGTAGTCCCGTTAGGAAAAATTACTAATTCCAAGACTATATCTCATAGTCCTTGGGCACACACATGCCAACTCTGAGTTTGGGAACGTAACTTTTTTCCATTGATCCCAGAGTAAAATATCTTGCCTGACCTCAGAAAGTGTTGTAAAATTTATTACTTACAGAAGTTCATGGCGGTGCCAGTTACTCCTTTCTCAGTATGGGCCACATCAAGCCCAAGCACTGAGTACCCATATCGCTAGTAAAAAATGGCAGCCTGGGAATGCAATGCATTTATTTGGGATATAAGTGTAACACTGAGTCACCAACATAGCTTTCTGTAGTTTGTTGAAATTTACAACATTTTTGTTCTAAATTCAGGGTGGGAGAGGTGGGAGGAAGTGTTATACCTCTGTGAAGTATGGTGCCAGATGACCTTTCTGCCTGAAATAGTATGATCTGTTATAGCATGTTATTGTACAGAGAAAGTAATTTAATGCTACCAGTAAGTTGTATGAGAAATCATATCGTTAAAGGTTGAATTGGAGTTTTGCAATTTTTACTTTTCATCTCCTTAAAAGGATTATGTTCTCCACTCTTGTGTTGATGGGCTGAAGTAAAGTCATAAAACCAGTTACAAAATTTATATCTAGCAAGTTTTTTCCACGTGGAAAAAAAATGTGAGATAACTATACTCATGATCTGGAAAAGCTGATGGAGGAAAGAAAGGAAAGTTACTGCCAAGTAGGCAGTAACTGGTCAGACAAGAATGATCCCATGCCTCAGTTATAATGCCTGCTACTACAGCCTCTTCAGACCACCCTCTTAGCTGATTTGATTTATGTGATTGAATACCAATCCTACCAGGATTGGGCTTGAAAGACAACTGAGTATCTCTAGCAACTTCTGAGTATGACAATAGAGCCCGGGCTAGGAGGCCTAGTTTCCTCCTTCCCTGGAGGTCAGTTGTTTGCCAGAGACTTGTCTACCTGCTCCATCGCTCTTTCCACCCCAGCCTCCTACATACACCCCTGCAAGCAGAGTAGGCAGCCATCACTGGGAGCTCAAGGAGCTTGCTTCTTGCAGTGGTCTTGATGTGGAACTGCTCTTGGAGATGAAAGTCCCCATTGCACACCTGGAGAGGGGAGAGGCCTGCCTGCCTTGCCAGCTCTTGCCTTGCCTGTGTTCTCTGTTCTGTTCCCTTCACCAGCCAGTGCTTTGTCCTTTCTCCAGTATAGCTACGGTAGGTGGCCATGGGGCCTTCCTGCTGCTGGCTTCCTGGAAGGAAAAAAATTCCTTTGTTCTGTTTCTGCCATATGGAAACCAAGACTATGGCTGGTTATTGTGATGTGAGAGGCCTGGACAGATATGAAACCTTGCCTCTGTATGCTCTGCTTCTGTTCCTCCCAGTGGCAAATACATTTATGGCCTTTTTCTGAGGGGTGGGGATTTCCTTAAGCCATGTGCCAGAAGACCAATTTCAGCCTCTGAATCGTGTAAACTGTATAATAGATGGTATGTTTCTGAGCCTGTGGTGAGTACAACTTTGTGGTCCATGCAGGAGTGACTTGGAGGACTGTAAGAGGGGCACCCAGGAGCACGTTGACTGTCAGGCAGGGCCTCCTTTGCTGGGGATGGGAATTGTGGAAGAGAGTCTTGTCATGCTGGCATAAGGCCTTCGCCTTGAAGGCAGTGGGCTTGTTGGGGACCAACCCAGTTTCCCTGGAGCATGAGGGAGAAATACCTGAGAGTCTGGGAGAGGACTGTGGGCTCTGTCCAGGCATCCAGAAGACTGGGGCATGTAGAGCAACAGCAGTCAGCACCTGGCATTTGGTCTTGGCTAGACAGTGCTTTCACGGGAGCAACCCACAACAACTTTGCCTAACTCCCCCTTCCCCACCAGTACCCTGGAAATGCAGGTGACACCCCATGTTTTCTTCTGAAACATATTTTCCAGCTTTACTTTTATATCCATCCAGTCCCATGGGATCTGATCTTCTATTTCTATCTGCATGTATGGTTCCCACTAATTAATAAAGGCTTCCACTTTGGTGGGCCTTCTTTTTAGTTTCTAATGGATGCACCATTCTTGGAAGAACCCGCCTATGATGTTCTAGAGAGAATCTTGTGGGCATATTAAAGGATCTGATCTTTTCACTAGTAAAGTGAAGGAAAAAAAATGTGCTATCACCAGTATGCCAATTTTATTTGTATTATAGTACCTCAGGCTTGTAATTAGGTAGATTGTGCTGAATTCAGTGAAGTTATAAAAACCGAAACATTTATTCAGTAGCTTTGATTTACCCACTTAATCATTTACTTGTTTGCAAGAATTATCTGTTCTGCATCCACCTGGAGCTTTTATTTTATTACACTTTGTGATCTAAAATTTGGCTAAAAGAAAAACCCTCAAGGTTGACAAGGACTAGGATTGACAGAACTGTGGCTCTTTGAAATCCCTGTTGTCCATTTAAATTTTAATGTTTCTATCATTTGTTCCTCAGTGTAAATTAACAGCCATGGCAGTGTGTTGGGTTTCTTTTCTGAAGTCAAGACTTTAAATTTAATTCAATAGCCTAGATTTACAGCTATTCTATATTTCACAAGGCAGAATCAATAATGTGACTGAAGTGAAGAAGATAAAAATTTATGGTATCTTGCAATTTAATGGTTGAAAAGATGCAATTGGAGAGATCATAAATTGTGAAGGAGTTTATGCTTCATTGCTCCTGATTCAGTGCTTGCTGTTAGAACTTGATTTGTGACTATTCACAAGGTGTGATTAATGGTGTGATCGATGCTTGCTTCAGTGCAGTAAAGCAGTTGTAATGCTCTTCATTAGAATAAATAAAATAAATTGACTGAGGCTTTATAAAAACTGTGTAACATTTAAAATCTAAAATGTCAATTTTTTTTCCTGTTACAATTTAGGTTTCTTCAGGCAGTTTCCACCTACATCACATCAGTCATTGTCATTCTTTTTGGATATTATAGAAATCCATGTGGGTTTGGGTTAGCTTTATGCAAAGCTCAGTGAAGGGGAAAAAAAAAAGATTTGAATAGGGCTGACTAGAGACTAAAATTTCTCATGGCTGTGTTTTGCCATCCTAGAAAAGTACATGTATTCTCCTTTAGCACATGAAAGTTTAAAGGAATCAAGGCAGAAAATGAATCTTTCCATATACAGCTCTACTAAAACCAATAAAAATTAATAATGTTCATTGTTTTTAAATGGGATGGATGTATGATTGGCACCCTAGCAGAGACAATGAAGATAAAGAGTCGTTTGAATGGTGTTTTTTTCGTTTAAGGATGTTTGTTACATAATCCAAAGCTATCTCACAGTGCGCTCTAAAACAGTCAGGGGAATACGAGAAAAATGCAACAGCCATGAAAGGCAGTAGAATGTAATGATTTTAATGTTGTCATTTAAAGAATTTGGCTCCAGGAGAGACAAACAAGAAATAGGGTGGAGGATGCCTTGTGCTGTTTAAATCCCCTGCAATATATCGATCATTTTTAAGTTTTAAAAATATAAACATGCTGTGTAAAACCTTGGGGGGAAAAAATTGTACCATGGAACTTAGGGAAAAAAATTCTACTGTGGTTTGAATGTAGGGCTCTTTCATTTACTTTTGTTTGCCTTAGAGAGAGATAAGCCTGTAACTAGCTGGAAAAGTTTATCAGGTTTCCACTGTGCTCCCTTGCTCTGATTTTCTTTGGTGTCCTTTGTCATGGTGTGTGTAGAGATTTCAGGTTTGTGTTTGATTTTAAGAGGAACGATAGGTAAATCTAAAGTTACTAGACAACAAAGCACCATTTGAACAACAGCAGTGAACTAAATATTTCCTATAATTTTTGTATCTTAGAATATGCTGTAGCAACTCCAGGCATCAATGATAGTGCATTTTCTGATTGGAATTGCAAAGAGAATGAAAAACATAGGAAACTAAAAATGATTTTGAAACATATAGCAATCTCAAATTAATGCTTCTATTATTGCACACAGTATTTACAGACTAGCAGTTGTACTTCACAAAAAAAAATCTTAAAATAGATCATATCCTGTCTTTCAGTAGTCTGGCAGAAATTCAGATGTTAACTACAACACGTTCTGACAGTAAACACATGGTAAAATGTGTGAGACTATAATGTAAGTAGCTACACTTTTATTTTATAGATGATTTTTTGCTCCCTCACTGTCAATTGAAAAGCCAATAATTCACGTAGACATGCAAGTTTCTGTGAGTCATAAAAACTGGGCTGGGTAAGAGCAGACACAATGTAGCTGCAGCCATAGACCCCAGAGCATTGTAGCTGAAAGATCCCAAGAGCCATGGCGCTGTAGTGGGCCCAGAGGTGTAGTTACATGCTGCACTCATGGTTAGTTGACCACCTGAGTTTCCCTCTATCCAACAGCTATGCAAAAATGTAGGCCCACAAGGAAGTGTCAAGCTCTAGTTGTGCATAACAAAACAGAAGGTTGACTCAACCCAAAACCCAGTTGTGTGGCAGAAAGAATACCTGTGTCCCCACTTGTTTGGTTTGATTGTGGGTTTTTTTTTCTCCCAAAATTATTATCATAATTTAGGACGAAGCAATAGCATGGAACCCTTAGAACCTGCTGTTTTACTTTATCATTAACAAATGCATCATCAGTCTTGTTTTATAGAAAAGAAGACTGAGGCATTGACCAATTTCTCCAATATAATAGGCCAAATTTGCTGCAGTGTGCTTCTCACCATCTCTTTAGACCTGTACCATATTCACAGAATCGGAATATGCTGAGTTGGAGGGGACCCATCAGAATAATCCAGTCCAACCCCTGGCCCGGCACAGGATGTCCTAAGAATCATCATGTGCTTGAGAGGGCATTTGCATTCCTCTTTTCAATATAGAAAGCCACACCCATTTAGAGAGTGTCAGAAAGGATGCTATGATAGGATTTTGTTCAGGACTTTTTGCTTACTTTCAACTGTTAAAAAAAAAATCTGTTAAGTAAGGATGTTTCTAGCTATTCAGGCATTTTGCAGGTATATTCAGCCAGAAATACATGGGCAGTATATAAAGAGTAGATTTTGTTATCAGGCTGATGTACCATGGTTTCTCTGTATTTTTTCAAATGCAACATGCTGTAAGAGAATGGCTCAGATTAGGCCAGGTACTGAAAGCAATATGACAATACTGAGGAAGCAGAAAAATACAGTGCAAGGGTTTTGGGAGGGCTGAGGCACTACACCATAACTGCTTGTTGTATCTATTCTGACCTCCTCAGAAAGAGCTGCACTCTACACTGTGCTGTGTATAGGCATTCTCATCTGGCTCAACCAGCACTGGGGGTTTCACCTGGCAGAGGAAGTGTTTGTAAAAGAGGAGAGGGTTTAAACTGAAATAGCTCTTCCACATTGCCCTTCACAATGGGCTTTTCTTCTTTTATTTTCCCTCCCCACTAAATGTCTTGCTGCAGTCTAACTTAGTCCACTTCAAAGTGGGTTAGACAAAAGGGTTACCCCTCAGGAAGAAGGAGATTGTTCATACAGAAAACTACATGAACTGCTTGGAATACGAAAAGGATGGATTTACTAGTGCTGGTTCATCAACACACAAAGGTAGCAATGTAGTCCATTCTCAAGCTTTATGTGCCCATGACATACTGTGTGAACAACCAGACAATTTGTGGTTTCTATTAATTTTTCCTCCAGAGGGAAAGTTTTTGTTTGTTGTCCAAGCAAATATATTTCCTTCTTGTTTGGGTAACATCTGCAAATGTTGGCTTCTCCCTTGAATCAAATATTCTCTTCTCTGTTTTCTCTTTCTTTGTAACAGTGTCAGTGGTGAAGATTTAACAGTACCATAAAAGTCTAAGTGCTTTCAGTTCCAATTCTTGAATAATTTCAAGTTACAGTCAGAAAGACTGAGGCATGGCACAATTTACCTAAAGCTATACTCTTATTTCCTTGAGCTTAATCCTGCATCCTGTCAAGTGGACCATTCAAGCATGAGGGAAATCATGCCTCTATACCCAGTGGTATCTTCCCAGTTTTTGAAGGAGATGCTGGCTCTCCTTGTAGTAGCCAGCAGATGCTGCTGCAGAGCATCAATACTAAACATACTCTTGCTATTTTTATTATATTTTTATTTTTATTATTGTTAATGCTGAAAGGGATACCATCTATTCCTGTTTAACATTTGTGAATTTGAGGTGGGCTGATGGGGTCTATTTTTTTGTTTCATATGATAGAGTGCTCCATCTTGCCTTTTCTCTTGCTATTTCTTTCCTAGTTATGAGTGTCTCTGTCCAGTGTCTATCAGTTTCTTATAGATCCCTTGCAGTTCATTATGGTGTTGCTCAATTTATTAGGACCAATCATGCATTCATACTTTCTTTCATCTGAAGTGCACTTTTAAATGTTAGACTACACACTAATCAAGTTGAACATAATAATGAGAGCACGTTCACATTGTTAAGGTAAATGATCCAATGCATTCATAGTGAAGACATATTTGAACTACAGTTTGTGCTTTTTGTCGCAATATTGAACATTCTGGACAAGTATGAATTGTGTTGTTTTGTAGCAGCTTTGCAAATATGTGATTATTATTGCATTGCTGGCAGAACTCTGGATATTTCATTGCAGCTTTGTGATAAATTTCGAAGTGCAATTCACTGGGGAAGATTTTATTGTGTAAATTTTTTCCTATAAATTAGAATATTAATACATGAATGGCACATCCACCTGTACATACATGCATCTTTACACTTACCATAGTAACTGCTGCATGAGGCTGAACTTCATACTATGCACTTCTTCTCAGGGAAGGCAGTAGCTATTTATTAGCAATTTCAGTGTTGTTAATACGGCCTGTGAAGCTGGTGAGTGGAGCTAAAAAAAGTAAATTACTTTGGAGGTAGGAAGATGGGAGGTAGTAAAGGCATTAAAACTTTCTTTTCTTCATGCTTAATGGGGCACATTTTGGGATTTGGACATTTTGCATTTTTCCATTCCTCAGAAAGGGAAAGGAACTGTCTGATGCAGTTATTAAAATTCCATAGGAGCACCTAAAGGCTCTTTGTGCTGTGTGAGGAATTCTGGTCCAGGGCTTCTGCAAAGAATAAGAAACTTTTACATGAGTAAATTGGTCTGACTGCATTCCTACAGAGCAAGCAGAATTAGGCTTCAGCTTTGTAAAAGGATGTCCAGTCTTACAGCACTAAATACACAGATAATGATGGTGGAACATATGCAAGGTAATCTAGCTCACATGGGTAGTGGCAGCAGTGACCAGTAGCAGACATCAGTGACCACAATACAGTCCCAAGGCCCCAGCGTTGTTTGTCTGCTGGACCCAGGCTGCTCAGTAAAGGTGCAGCAGAGCTCACTGTTCTTGCCATGCCTTCCTTCTGGAGAGCAGCAGAGTTCCCAGGGCAATGAAGTTCTTTGTTCTGTTGCTGCTTCATAATGTGGGTTGGAACATTTTCTCCTGAGAACACTTCATTGCCTAATGTCAGTAGACTTATGTATACCTTTAGGAAATATCATGCCAGGATGCAAGTGAGGTGGCTCCCATCTGTCTCATCTGCTATACCTCTTAAGGAGGTATAGCAATCCCTTCTAAGTGGTGTGGACCAGATTTTTCCACATTCTGAAGCAAAACTTTCCACAACAGTTAATTTAATGTAAGTTCCACTCCCAGAAATATATCTGTACTGGAGATCTTTCATTGCTGTTATTATGACTTTCCATGCATCAGTTAAGTGTCTCAGCATGAGGTTCAGCTGTGCTTTTAAGTCATTGTTCCCATTTTCAAAGCTGTAGTTTCATTTCTGTATAAAATTCTAGACTAATCATATCTCCTCTAAAGTCACATGGGCAATTGCACATTAAAGACAAAATTTGGCCTAAGCTTTGCTAGCTTTTTACAGGCCAGGGAAAATGATGAAAGAAAAGGGCATGAATCATGGAACAATCCAAGCCGTGTACCAAAGTCTCTAAGCCAAGTTTCTCAGAGCAACAGTGTATCCTCTCCACATCTTTCACCTCAGAATGTCTGGAAAACAGGATTCTACAACTTAGGACATAGCAATATGAAAAGAAAATTTTCACTCTGAAATCATGTTTAGATATAAAGGCAGTTTAGAGTGCAGTGGCCAAAATATTTACAGTAGGTTATTTATCTTTTTCCACTCCTTATTTTGTTACATTTTCTTAATAATTTTATTTTTAAACTACTATAATTTACAAGGTAACATAATTGGTTTTCATTATTTTGGCTGTACCACTCCTGTTCATAAACTAAAGTAAGCAGTAAAAAATGGGCACTGTGCCCAAACTCTCGAAGTTATTTATATGTCTCTAAAATCTAAACTGGAGGAGGCAAAGGGAAAATTTGCATTTCTTGCAGTTAAACAAGTTTAACATCTTGCTGAAAGAGTCAGAAAGCCAAGCCCAAATTGCAGTGAGCACATGGAAACTCAGTTATAAATGCTGAACTTTAGTAAATATTATCTTACCCAGCTGATATGAAAACATTTGTGCAGCAAATAAAAATAATTTAATTTGTGATATTTTTTTCAAGAGAAAGGCATAATTCATCACCTGGCTGTACTTCATTTTCCTTCTACAGATAAATCAGTGTCATGCACTGTGAGCCCCTGCAGCGCTGTCAATGAGCCACAAATTCACATGGTTTCTGCAGACTGACTGAGACTGAAAGGTGCTTTCAAATATTAAGCTGCCCTGCTTTAATGCATCTGATCTCTTTGGTCAGAGAAAATCCTAATTAGAGAAAAGCTATTCCTGATGACCCTGTAACACTGTTTTTGTAGGATAAGTACATTTTCTACTGCTTCTAATTTCAAATAATAGAACCATAAGTTTCACTGTTTTACTTAAGATGATGCTGCATAGTCTGATGCATCTCTTTTCTCAGGTATTCCATCTGTATTCTCCTTTCTAAAATTCTGCTCAGTGCTATTGGCAGATTTTTTCACTGCTAGTAAAATTGTGGCTGTTGCTTTTTAAAAGAGAAAGCGTCTTGTCTCTCATTTTGATTCTACTCTAATTATTGTTTCTTAGGGTTTCCCTCTCTTGCTGTTTCTTTCATTCTTTCATTTTATTCTTTCCCAATAAATATTTTTCCCTGAAAAGGGGGAGATCAAATAGTTGTTTCTGAAAAAATTTGCAGTTTACAGTCTAAGCCCATGTTTACCAATGCTGAACTTGGTAATGACCTTGCGGGTCTCTCAGCAGCACATTCTTATTACGTTCTGTAGAGAAGGGGGAAAGTAAGTATTCATTCTTTTCAAACATAACATTCAAACGAGCTCCACCAGTTCCCCACCTTTTTTTTCCATTCCTTTGCACTTGAAGCAGCTCTCCTGCATGGCCTTGTTGCTGTACCTGACAGCTCTGTTGAAGGAGGGTGACAGTGCTGCCAGGCGTGATGAGTGCAAAGTTCTTTGGCATGGAAAATCAGCTGTAGCATTACTTCTGTCTCTTTACTTGATGAACAGGATACACTTGTTGCTGGATGAATGCTCTGTTCTGAAAGATCCAGCTGGCTCCTGACCTGCCTTTATATCACTCATGTGTTAAATAACTACGAATTTTTAATTCTTAATAAAAATATTATTATACTGCCTGTATAAGATTGATGAGATTCTTCTGATGCTACTGTACTACTTCAGTTTTGCACATGAGGTGTTGTCATATTTTAGCACCTTTCACTTGCTTTAGTTTAATAATCTGATAGTTTAAAGCATCTTTCAGATACTTTCTTATTGGTGATAGCAGATTCATCATCTGAGAGGAGAGATGATCGTCTCTGATTCATCATCTGAGAGGACAGTTTTCTTCTCTAAGGTATGCAAAGAGGATCATGGTAGAGGGTCTCTGGCAAATTGTCTTTTTTTATTTCTATGTTGTCTCATCTGGAAAGTGAATATCTATGTTTTGTAGCTTTTGGTAGAAAAATTTTCCAATCGATTTCTTTCACTTTCGGAAGTGGACTGGTTATTTAAAGGTTTGCTTCTAGTATTTTCCAGACTAATTTGCACTGGGCATGCCCTTGCCATGATAAGTAGTTTGATTCCTCAAGGTAGTACCAGCTGAGCTGGTATGAAACAGAGAATCCTTAGAGTATTCAGTGAGTCTTCAGAACAAAACTGTGAAGGCTGGATAACTATACTGGCTAGCTGGGTTGTCCTAGTTCTGTAATGAGCTTAGTTAATTCTGTAATCTCTGCATCCCTCTCAATTGTATGTTACAAGCATACTCTCTAGCACCTTAATTTTGTCCTCATTTTTCTTCCTTTGACAATTAGATTAATAAAAAAAGATGCGATTTTGCATGCATTCAGGAAAAAAAAAACCCAACACAATGTAGCCACTTTTAAGCCAGGCTATTTACCAATCCAGATCTATAAAGAAAAAAAATTTCTAAGTGGAAGTGAGTTGCAGCTTAAGCTCAAACTCAAGTGCTGCCATCTGTCAAAATGAAATAGTTGCATTTATACAGAACTCTACACCCAAGGACCTCAATGTTAAGACTATTAAACCGCATAACATCCCAGAAAGGGATCTAATAACACCATATCTGTTATAGAGGTCAAGGAGATAAAACCGAGTTAAATGACTTGCCCAAGAAATAACTATCTCCTGCTGGCAAGAACAAGAAAGGAACTAATTGACCCCATCCTTCAGAATCTGTTTTAATCTTGAAACAATTCTGCTTACTTATCCACAACTATTTCACTCACAGTTTACCTTAACACATTTTATATAAACAGCCAGGAAACTGTAACGTGTCTGAATTATGTAGCATGTTTTCCAATACAAAGAGCCCATTAAACATATTCATTTTTCTGTCTGGCTCCTCCAGTTCATAGTTTCATCTCCATGATAAGATATTATAAAGCCCTATATTGTATTTTTCATTTAGAGATTTATAGACTGCAATTTTTTTCTTTTCCCACCAGCTCATCCACTACACAAGCTAACTTCATACCTCATTTCTGCCATTGATATGGCTATTTTCTACAATGTGAATGAAATACCTGGTGTGATAAATATTGAAGTGCATCTGCAGTTTCATTTTCACATACAATTGACACTTCTCAAAGAATAAAACCATTGCTGCAGTATTTACTAAGTGTCCCTATTTTAATTCTGATCTTCTTGAAGAGTATTTCAATAGATAAGCAATTCAAGCAATTCAACATAGTTTCTCTTCATTTATGACCATGTTGTATTATTTCAACATAATCATGCAGTAATAAAATGAGTTACGTTTATGACACACCATTCATATTAGAAAATGTGCATATAGATACCACAATAATTCTAATATTGCATTTCACTACCTTTTCAGTGACAGAAGAATGCACTATTCCACAACACTGAGTTACAAATGCTGTACAATATAATCCTGCCGAAATACCTGTTCGCATTTTAGTTTTGCAGTGTTGATAATCCTGTATTACCAAGAAATTAAGATGTTTCAAGTCTGTGTATTTTTGACTGCTGTTTATTTCCACTTTTTACTTTGTCTGTTAGGTGACTCTTCATCAGATTAGCTTAGTATATTAAAAACACACAAGTACAGTGATGGATATTAGTGTGTGAACTCTCCTAACAGTTTAACGTAGCACTTCTTTTTCTGGTCGTGCAGAGGTATTTCGACAGCTTGTCTTTGCAAATAGGTTGTCTTCATTCTTATTGCTAAGATAGTTTTCTTGCTATATTTTGTAGCTGCCTTTCTGGAGAAAGGGAAACCACTTATGTTGGTTAGAAAGGCTGAGGGTAGGAAATAGGCTGTTCTGTCTGCCAGGGTTATCAAACTGTCAGGGAAATACGCAATGGTCCAAGACCCTTGCAGTCACTACTGTGCTTCACTGCCTGTAGCTGTAACAATCCTGGTGCTTCAATGGGACTGGTTCTTTCACATGGCTGTTTTTTGCACCACTGCTGTAGTAGAATCAGTGAAGTCTCTTTTGAGTAGAACAAAGTATTAGAATCCCTATAACTTATGCACAGCCTCTGAGTAACTCAATAAGCTCAATCAATGATGAATGGTAACTCTTCAATAGGAATCCTGTCAATTCTGGAAGAATTTTTGACACCCTTTTTATCTATTCTTGATCAAATCTAGACATGTTTTTTAGAAGAACAAAACACTTATTTAATGTAGTATAGCTATCACTCATTGTCATAAATGTGAAAAGTTAAATGACTATTTTTCTGGTATAAACTCTTAGTTTTATAACCTACATTTCAAGAGGAAGGGAGAGATAATTGTAGTTACAGGGATTTTGGCACACTGGTTATTCAGTTTTGAATTGTTGGACACGAACAGGAAATACTGTGATATACAGATTTATTTTTACTGCCTTTATGCTAAAGACAAACTCAAAATTCATAGCTATTATTTCTGTACATCCTTCAGTACTGCCTGGGTGAGCCAGGTAAAATTAATTGCAGAGATTCCTGGACAGGATTTGCTGGAGCAAGGAATTAACCAAAAATAAGTGAAAAGGTAGTGGGCAAAGAGAATAAGCATCAATGGCAAAGAAATGGGTAACTCCCAGAATCTTCAATTCATGGCAGGCCTCACTTAACTTTATGAGGTTTGGAGAACCTTCAGCACTTGCAGAGCAAATGTGGCAGAAAAGGCAAAAAGTTACAGGATGTTTTCTGGCTGGAGTTAGACTTTCAGCAACTTTTCTTGCACATCATAATGGTGAAACTTATTCTCCACTTCTTGTACTGCACAGTTCAGCACTGTAAAAAACAGAAAAGGATATTTCCTTTTTGGCATTGCAGCGGCATCTCTTCTTTAAATGCACTTCAAGGCAAAGCAATAAAGGGAGGTGCCAAACATACAAAATGAATGTTTTTTTCCAAGATTTGAAACAATGGAAATCATAAATATACTAAAATCTGTAGGTATTTTAAGTACGGTCTGTGATAATCTCTTCTGATTATTAATCATTACACTGATATTGCAGATGACTGAGTAACATCACATATGATTTCAGTCAATTGTATTGCTCGACTTGATCTGGAAGAGGAGAAGCAATTCAAGTTAATACTAAAAGAAAAAAAAAAAACAAAAACATTTAGGCCTGAAGCAGTTGGTATTAGAGAAGTTTGGGTCAGGTAGATTTCATGGGTTGTCTCCTGTGTGGGCTGGTGCTTAAAGTAAAATACCTGCTTGGATACTTCTAGGCCTGAGGCATGGCTTTAACATTTACTATAACAGCATCTATTTTCTTGGCAGTGTTCTCAAAAGCACTTGGAAGAGAAAACAGAGAAATAATTATGCTCCTTTGAGCTGTTAAATGCAATTAATTTCATTGATGATCTTATTATTCCTGATACTAACGCCTGTTTTTCCATTTACTTTCATTCTCTAATCCAGCAATGCCTTCACTGTTGAGATTAGTAAAAGTTTTAATAGTTTTCAGTTTTAACTATTTATTTAAGACGATTATATTGTAGTGTTTGCCTCCACTTTTGTTATTTGCTTTGGATGTTTAGTGCTGTAAGAACCCAACTTTGACTCAGTCTGCAGCATTCACTGAAGAACTAAATACTTCAGATATTTCAGAGAAAGGAAGTCATGGGATATGTGTCTTTGTCCTGGACTGCAGAGTGGGAGAAGAAATTTTAAAAAGACCACCATAAAAGCCATTGGAGGTAGTCTGTGGGAGCTTTAGCTTGTGCACCAACTCTGAGGTGTCCAGTTCCTCCCCTGCCAGTGGAGATTTTTTTACAAGGGGACTTCACTGGGAAATTTCAGCATAAAAGGACTGTGTGGAAAAACCAATACAACCTTAGAATCTTGTAAGGTTTCTATTGCTTCCCTGTTTCTACCTGTGGACATTTCCATTATGGTCTTTCTTCATGGTCCTTTGAGAGTTCTCACCTGATGTGGACAGAGTCACAAAGCTGTGAAGGTGACTCAAGGTCTTTTGAAACACTTATGTACTAAAGGAGAATCTCCACAAGGGTACAAAGGAGATGTTTCCACATTTGCCAAAGGAAGAAGTGAAATCTTCTAGAGAAATGTTCTCTGGTCATTTACAGAGGTGCTTATGCATTCTTGTATGTCCAAATAGTGACCAGCGTATCTGAGGAAAAAGCTATTACCAGAGTTTAAATGCACAGACCTAGACACATGGGCTCAGGGGGAAATGTGCGTTCCTGAGAGTTCCATCTTATTTTGCAGTTTTATTTGGCACTAAAAAATAGAGCTGTTAGAGACAAAAAAGGAAAACCCGAAGAAAATTTAACTTAGATATTGGGACATTAAAAGCACAAAAAAAAATTGGTTAATGTTGACTTCTTCCTGCAGTTCAGGAAAAATATTTTTTTAACATATAAGTTCCACTTAAAGCTTTGCTTTAGAATGCCTCCCTGATGTGCTGAAAGGTTCAAAGGAGTGCTAGGTAATAACTAGTGCAGCCAAGACACAAAATTACTGCATGGTGAGCAAAAGAAGCAAGCAGTGGATGCAGAGCCTCAAGATGGGAAATACATTTTCAGACATTACTCCTAATTTTCTATAACCATCTGTTGTCAAATCAAGCACTGTATTTCCAGTCTAGTTTAGAAGGAATAAATGCTTTATATGCTTACCTGCAGTATAGTATTTTGTTGTTATTGTTTTGCTATAGTTTTGGTTATGGCAAATATTTTGGAACTGGCTGAATGAAAGGGCAAAAAGAGATGTTGCCATTCTTTTTTCCTCAGAAGCCCAACAGTCTACTAAGGTGTGCTTCTGGACTTGCTGCCTTTTTGCTTGAAAGTGTTTGAAGCATATTATGTCCATGAACTCGAAATCACCATTGTGTGCTCTGTTAAATTTCCAAAAGGATGGGGGAGATAGGAGATGCATCAAGGAAGATGCCCTTTGTCCTTTGCAGTTAGTTCACTTTAAAATACACGTAAGTGTCTGCAGGAAAAGTGGCTAAGATGGGTTAGGAGTTTAGAGTAAAAGCTTTGGGATGCTTGGATCCAAATGTTAGTATTCTGCATACAGCTGTCTAATAAATCTAGATAACAAGAGATTACAGTCTAATGGCCTATGTTAGGTATATGCATTGAAATGAATCTTTTTTTTGTATTTCTACTGGATTGTTAATGTGAGGAGAAGACAAGTGTTCCAACTCTATGAATTTACATTCTCTTCTTTTTTTTCCTTCCTAAAATAGCTAAGTGATTTACAGATTTTTCTGACCTAAAATTATACTTTTTCTATTGTCAATTACAATCCAACAGCCAGATTTGCCATCCTATGCTATTGCAGTACAAATTTTAATATCTCAAAGTAATTGTTTTACCGACACAAATGTTGATTCCTGGAACCCTTTTGGCATCTCAGTGAAGCAAAATTCAACAGATATAATTTAATTATATATGTATCAAATATCTATCCTATATATTTCCTTTTCCTTCAGGATTCCTTCAGATAAAAAGAACCACCTGGCTTTCTCATATATTGATAAATTTTTATTGAGCTAATTTGCAGGCTAGAAAACAATGATCCAAGAAGTTAAGATCCTAGATCTTAAGATCCAAGATCCTAGCTGTCATTGTTAATCCCATGCAACATCATATGTAACAGAAGAGAGGCCAGAAGATTATTCTGAAAGTTGTAAGTAAAGCTCTGGTAGAGCACTTACGTGGTGGTAATAAAAATAAAGCTTTCAAGGGTGCTGTGGAAAGTTAGAGGTGACAGGCTGAGCTAATAAAACCAGCAATCCCATAGGTAAATGAGTAAGCAGAGTGATTTTTCAGCCCAGTATCAGCTTAATACATAGGCTAGAAGAGGAGGGATAGTGTAGAAGTATGTAGTGTCCCACATAAACCTGCATTTTGTGGGACAGGAGAGGAGATGGTTGCTGGTTTATTGGCTGACCTACAGTTAGAGGAGTTAGCCCTTGCCTTGGAGGTGACTGCTGGAATTTTTTCCTATATGGAAGATACTCCAAATCTATAAATATAATTTGGTGAGAGGAGGCCAAATTTGGACCTGTCAACCTTGACACATCCCTTAAAATATTCCAAATGATAGTAATAGTGTGTAAGAGAGTTGTAACAAAGAAGAGATTTTCAGCTCTTTTAACAGAGAGCTATATAATCACACTTTCTTGTAGAAGCATTCAGTGTGAAGATCTGTCAATAGAAATCTCAAACTGTGAATATACAATTGCACTTTATTATCCCTTTGTTATTTTGTAACTACATAGGTATGACAGACAGAAACTGATGTTAAAAGAAATCCACAATTGTCAGTGTGTCACATGCATGAATCCCACTGCTGGAAGTTATTCAGTAAATCAGCATCTTTGGGTAGGTACACCAAGTGCCATATTTTAACAAAATGTTTTTGCTCACAGTAACACTCAAGCTCATAATTTAAGGAGAATGAACATCCTAAGGTTTTGTTACTGTAGAGCAGA
Organism: Molothrus ater; assembly: GCF_012460135.2. Lineage (NCBI taxonomy): Eukaryota > Metazoa > Chordata > Aves > Passeriformes > Icteridae > Molothrus > Molothrus ater. The sequence continues at coordinate 17,432,928 of NC_050484.2, forward strand.
GCAGACAGATGGTGCTCTGCCTTGCACGGAGCAAACAAGGAATTAAACAGGAACTAAACAGTACCAGATAAAAGGTGCTGAGGGGACAGAGTATGTAGGGAAACCTTCAGTTAGATCCATTGCCAAGGCATGGCAAGGGGGGACCACATAAGCAAGTAAGTGCTGTATTGTAAAACAATAACCATGTGTAAGACACTCTAGGTTTCCTCAAAAGTCCTTTAACTCTCTAAGGAGTACAGTAAAAGAGTACACTGAGATCTCTAAACTTTCACACACCAGCACAATTATTTGTTTTCCTTTGTGTCTTAAGGATATATGGTGCTACTGTTCTTGGCAGGGCCCAGAAACCAGCCACACACAAAACAGATAGATGGAAGTATCTGTTGAACATGAAAGATGAAGAGACGGGAGCAAAACTCTGCCTGAAGGATCTTTTTATTTTTTTTAAGAATTAACTTCATTTCGTGTTAAAATTGATTAGTGAGTTCTTTATTTGGAGTTTTGGGGAGGATGTGTTGGCTGTGTTTTGTCTGCCAGCTCAAATGAGCTGTTTGTGGCAGTTGTATAGCATTCTTTTCTTGCCTTGTGCCAAACCTTGGTTGCCACTGCCTGTACCTGTGTTCAGGATCAGGAGTTTCCATTTTTAAGGTGGTTAGGGTTAGAATTCCGAAGATTGGAAAAATGCTTTTGTTAGGATGTGCATGTAACAATTACCTCAACAGTCACACTTTTCTGAAAGCTAGTGTCTGTGCTATATTTATTAAATGCATAGACTATTAAAGGGAACAACAATTCCGTTCCCTTAATCTCATTTCTGACAGACCCACGTGCAAATCCTCTGAGAGAGCCATGCACCTGTGACTGAGCTGATGGAGCAGCAAAGCAGAGAGGGGGCCTGAGATCAGCTCCCTAAACAACCAGACCTCAGTGAGTGACAGCTTGTTTGTGTCCTGAGTGATGTGCAGGATCTGGTTCGGAATCTCACAATGGAACCGCTGCTCTGTGACAGTGACCGTAATGTACTTCAATTCAGTCCCCCCACAGGAGCAACAAAGGGCAAAAAACCCACCACAAGTATGCTTAACTTCAAAAAGACAACTCTGTGAAAACAGAGAAGCCCACTAAAAAGAAGCTACAATGGGCCACTAAAAGAATTAAATTCTTCCAGGCAGTAAGAAGATCTCTGCACTAGGGACACAGCAACAGAGCATGCCCCATCCTTTGGGAGAGACTTCAGAAAGGGTGAAAAGAGCCTGGCATGGCTAATCAGCAATGGAAAAAAAGCTAATAGAAGTAAGAAAGATCATTTAGAAAACCAAAGCTGTGTCTAAACTAAGTAAGAAGGGCTGCATACTAAAGACTAAAAATAAAACTGTAATCAAAGTAGCAAAAGAATTCAAGGGCTAACCAGTGTCAGGAATCAGAATTTTCCCTAAACACTTTTGATCACTTTAGCACAAGCAGATGATGACCAGCACATAAAATGTCAAAATGGTTATGCATTTTTGTACTGATATTTGCTGTGAGTCAAAGTGGGGCTAATTCCACATAGAAAATTTTTAAAAATTATTTTAAGGAGAGAAGGAGACATCAGCATAGGTCTGAGGAAGGATTAACAGTACCAAAAGGGAGACCTCTGCTATTTAAAAATACATGAGAAGTTTGGTGACAGTGTGATGTTCTTCCAGATAGTAATAATGAGGATCAGTTGTGAAAAATTGCCAAAGTGATTGGGTAATAAAATTAGCCAGATGAAATTCAGAGTAGATAAATGTAAAGTACATGTACACTGGGGGAAAAAGCCTTTTTTATCCAGAAGATGATGGGCCTGAACTGATGATTACCACTGAAAAGTGAGATGTGGGAGCTATGATAAATAGTTCCATGAAAAGATCATCTCAAGTGCTTGGCAGTTGTTAAAGAAAAATAATTCAATAGTTAGAAGTTATTAGAGAACAAACAGAAAGCATAATTATCCCACTGTATAAAGCCGTGATGCACCAGGACATTGAAAATTAGGTGTAGTTCTAGACACGTCATTGCAAAAATGAGGTTTTAGAACTGGAAAAAGTTCAGAGAAGGGCAGCAAAGATGACTTAACCAACAACTTCTGTGCAGAAGCTGGGAGGCCTGATAGCGTTGAAAGGAGGCAACGGGAGTAGCTGTATCAGAGATGTACAAAACCACAACTGCTAGCAAGAAGGTATGTGCAGATTCACTGCTCTCTCTTAGAGTGCAAGAACATGTGAAAGGAATGGGAGAGAGAAGTTTAAAACAAGAGGAACTTCATGCAATGGATAAAGGACCTTTGCAACTCGTTTCCAAAGGCTTTAATAACACAAGTTTTCATGCAATCAAGGGGAGACCAGAGTTTATGACCGGAAGGATGCTACCTTATGTGTGTAGATAAAGCACAACCCACTCAGAAAATCTCCTGAGCTGAAAATATTCAGAAACTATGCAGGTATTAGGGGGGAAATATCACACGTTCTTTTGTTGGCTGCCGCTGACCACCTAGTCCGATTGAATCCTTTCTCTGGCCCAGTGTGGCTTCTCGTGTGTGTGATCACAGGTAATTACAGATGCATACTTTGCACATCCAGACAGTTGTAACATATCTTGCTAAATTAAATCGTGGTTTTTTGAGATCAAAATGAGATTATAGTCTTAATACTAAAATACCATGACGCTTTTTACTTAGTGACTCACACTACTTTCCTATAAGGTAGCTGCTAATAATGAAGTTGAGTGTTGGCTGTGAGAGCTGAGACAGTGGTGTCTTGGCTGTGGGGACAGTGTTAAGTGGGCAGGTTCAGTTGGTGTTTCACCCATTCATTCTTTGCCTGGAACAAGAAGCTCAGGTTCCCTTCTTTTCACCTGCTAATTTCAGGTGAAATTCAGGCAGCTGATTAACTAAAAAGGAAGGAGTCCTTTTATCTCCAATAGTAGACCTTGTGCCTGGCTACCATTTTGCACTGTTAGTCTCCTTTTATGCTTATATTTCACTGGTCAGGTCACTCAGAAATATGTTTAGCATGTTTTTTTGCCTTACATTGAGCTATTTCCTAAGCAGCAATTTTTATTTGTGTAGTTTTAATATCTTTTAATACCTGAAAATATATAGATTTTTTTAAAAGTATTTAAGTATTTATTCATTTATTGAAACCATCTTTCCAGTTTCTGAGGTGTTCTCTGTATTGTATTTGAACTTCTCATCAATATATTTTTTTTCCTAATAGATAGAATTGAGAAACACATCTCAATTAGCTTCTCATACTGCTTTTTCTAACTGTTAAGAATAACTGTTCTGATGCAGCCTATATATTTTGTAATTAGGTTAATTACAAATGTTCTATTATATGATTTTATTTGAAAATGTTGACTGATACAAAGTGTAATTTCTCAAAAATATATGAGTCTTAGAAATTTCTGTTTAGCTGTGGTTTTTTAAGCTTTACGATTTTCAGGTATTATTTTTTTCTTTCACACAGGAATGAACACTCTGAAAATGAGGGATTCTGTGTTTTGCCCAGTCCTACCTGAGCCACATGAAGGGAAAAAAAACATCCTTGGGTAATTTTTTTGAGTTCTTTTGTTTTTAGGTGTTAAAAATACCATAAAGATGTTAATAATAGAATTATAGTTTAATCGATCCAAGATAGGGGATCAATATGTCACTCTCCTTAAGAAATTTAACAACTCTATAATCCCTTTTTGCTTGATACTCCACTAAGGTGCTATCTAACATATTTTTATTTTTTTAGAAACAACATTCATACTCTGAACTGTCCCAATTTGATTAATCATACGCAGATAATTAGTCATTCTGAAAAGAAAATGGCTGCAAAGGAGCACGCTGCCCTGAAGTCAGGCACATTTGGCAGGCTTCATACTAACTTGATAGTAATTATGATCTCCATCGAGTGAGACAGGCAGTGAATAAGATATTTAACGCTGTGTGCTTTGGCTGTGAAAACCTTTTCAACTTGTGCTTTCAATTTCTGGGTTTAAGTGTTATTAAAATATCTATGTGGGTATATTTTAAAAGAAATAATTATCCTTTCCTATACACACACTATTTTTTAATCTCAGGGAATTTTCTCTGTTTACTGACTGCTCCCCAGAGATGGATGCTCTAACCACCATAGAGAGCAGGACCATAAATATCCTTTTGCAACACAGGAGCTGCAGTTACAGTGTAGTGAAATCTATCATCTCACTCATATGAGATGCAATGTGTCTGCATCAGAAAATTACCCAGAACTTTCTACCCACAGTGACTAGATTTTGGTTTTAATTTTAGAGATTTGATGTGGTTTTAATTTTAGAGATTTGATGTATACATTCCAGGTAATATCTAGGTCTTTCTAGGTAGTTTTGTATTTGTAAATTGATCTTCCTCTTCACTAAATATTATAGATTCTTGTATGATTTATGTAACACTTCTTTTTTTAACACTGTTAGTCTAACTCAGCGGACAGTTCCCCAAATATACATGTACAGGCTATGTCAATACTCAGAGTAACTGCTATGCCTGAACATCTAAATTCTGTAATAGCATTTTCTCGTGATAGTCCACTGGCCACCAGAAAGAGAATGCAAGTTTAGCCATAAGATATCTAGACTGTCATACACAATTGCACTGGATTCGGTCAATTCCAAACTGTTCTGAAACACCTGAAAAAGTTGCTGTTGTTTGTACTTACTATTTTAAAAAATGTAATACATTGCATAACAGCCATGATCTTATTCCTGGGTTTCTGTTGCATAAAGCTTCTAACTGTAAGTTTAGTATTTATTAAATACATTTGCTAGATCTACTAGTAGAACTGACACGTCTTGCTTCTTGTGCTGTTCCAAGGCACTTCTTGGAGGGAAGAGTAGCAGGAATGAGAGGATAAGACCAAATTTTCAGAATGTTGGAGTAATGCCTCTAGTCCAGTCAAGAGTATGCATATGATTGATGACTTTGCAGTGATCTGGAGGGCAAAATACTGACATGTTACAATAAAAATTATTTGAAAGCTCAAAATTTTGGCACCTATGACAAGCTGACACATGATTAAGAAAACAGGTTTGTGTTCCTGACTGTTCTGAAACTGAATGTGAACAGTTCCTGCAAATAGTAGTTCTCCTAAATGTCTTTATTCTAAGCCTGTCTATACAGCAAACTACTGTGCCCTGAGGTGTGAACCTTGAACAAGTTGATTCAAGTACCAGAAACAGCCTAAATGTGGCAGATCTGTGGTCCCTGCACACTTGAAAAAGCCAGGTAAATATGTCTGCAGAGATCTGGTTCCCACGTAACCAGGTTGTTTTCTTACTGAAGGCAGCTCAGGTATAAAGCTTACGTGGTATCACTCCACTCTACTATAGTCTAGAAAGGAGACCTCTAACACATGGGGTCTGACATAGCAAAGGACAACATTTGGGCTGTGGGTTAAAACTACCAGCTGCTTCTTTCTTTGCCTTTTTTTCTCCCTCTTCCTTTGTTTTGGTTTATGTGTGTTTTTTAGCCAACAAACTTAAGCACAACCATAGGACCCCTGAGATGTCCTCTCCTCCCTCCCAGTTTTGCAAATTACCAGAAGCTTATGCACAGAGCAGACTGATGGGAGGGAAAAGCATGCAGGGTGCTGGGGAGTCCAAGGGATTCCCATTGGAGATGATAGCTTCCATCCTCATCCTTCTCAAGTCCACCTCCAAATGTTACCATGGTGGTGGTCTTTTCAAATGTGAATGGTCCTGCCGTTTTCTTCTCTTGCCTCATGCCCACAAGGTTTGGCAGGGTCTTTCTTAAAAAAGCACTCTCATCACAGTTCCTGTACTGCCTCCTGCATGCAGGCAGAAAGTGAGGTAGGAGATAAAAAAATAAGGGAAAGCAAAGAACATCTAGCAATTCTGAACATACATTTCCTCAAAAAAATTATTGATAAAAATACCATAAGATTTGGCAACGCAGTGAGCCTAGCGTTATTTTTTTATTTTTTTTCCCAAGCTAGCTTTCTTTTTGTTTAGCCTTCCTATCTGGGTTAGCTTTTAACAAATTCAGCTGTCACTTTCTATATGAGTGAGAACATCTTTGTACCATGGATCAAGCTGGCAACAAGTGAGCAGTAGTGTGAGACCATCAGCAGGTGCGTGGGAGACAGCAGCAATTTGGGAAGCCTGGAAGAGCGCTGGTGAGGGAAATCAATGTTCAAAAAGCATAGTACAAATCTTTCTGGTCAGAAGAGGTATTGCTGAAACAACTGTGCTGCTGAGAGCATAATTTGTTTTTCTATTCTTCAACAGTTTCTGATCTTTGTATGTTATCTCTAGGATTTAAAGACAGTTTCCTTTTTTCAATGCATTTGGAAATATTAATCTTTGGATTGAGGTAGGAATTTTACCCATAGTTCCTGAGGGCCACTTATTTAACATCTGTTTAGAGGTAAGGAGGAGAGCAGTTTTTTGAATCTCATATTGCCTCTGGATCAAAAAGTCACTGCAAAAAGGAGCATTTTAACAAGAAATACTCCCATCATGGAACATTTCCAAATAAAATTTCCCAATAATTATGTCTGCTAGACATAAAAACAGATAAATTGTATTGAATCAACTTGTACATAAATATGAAAGCAGTAGGGGAGGTATGGTTACATGAGTCACCTACACACCAAATAATTATTAACATGCTTGTTGATTTTAGTCTTAAGTGTCAGGGTGATTCCCTTCTGGAAAAGCCCCAGTGAATGCATTTGTATTAGCACTTTGCAGCAGAGAGACTCTAATCTGCCAATTCCTAAAAATGAATGCAACATTCTTGAGGAAACCATGCTGGAAGTGGCACTCTGGGTAAAATTCTGAAGGGAAGAGGAACATTTTCACTGTCTTTAAGAAGGCCAACATTTGTTGACTGATAACAACTAATGACAGACTGGAGAGTTGGAGTATCAAAGAGGTAGTTAATAAAGGATATACTAAAGGGCTGAGTTGAAAAACACATTAGAATCAATGGGAAGTGTCTTAGCCTCAGGTCTGATGTACTTTTCATAATGCTGGTGTAGTCCTTTAGTATTCAGTGTGTCAGGATAATCTACACTGGGAGTGAACTTAGGAATAATACAGAGCAAAAGAGGCAATCCAGAAAAAAATTTTTTCAAACAGAAGCTGGGACTCCAGGAGGATACAGTCAGGCTATCCTAAGGGGAAAGAAGTGTGCCAGAGGTAAGTAAAAGGGAATTATAATAAAGATGAAAGTCCTAGAAAGAAGTGGTAATGGGAAATATCCTCTTTTCCAAGGCAAAGAAACAACCTAATTATTTACAACAGGACATTAATTGTCTGTTAAACATAGGTGCTGTGGAAAGTAAATATTCAGCCTTTTGGTGACTCAAGAATGCACATCACTGCCTGAAACATTTGTTTCTAATGAGGGATTGATAGTGTCATCTATAAGGAGAAAAGTTGTTTGAATGAAAATGTTTTTGCAGGGAGCAGTTCCACCACCCCAGTGATATATAGCTTTAAATTTCCTTGGTCCTTCTATGGCTCCATGAAATCATCCTGTATTTCCTTAGTTAAACATATGGAGGAAAAATATGAAACATTTTAACTAAATTTTCATCCATGCTACAGAAGGTACTTTCAGATGTGATTCTCTGCTTGAGGTAAGACATGTATCTGCCCTGTTTCATGCCATATTGTACTCTAAGTACTAGTAAGAAGAAAGGGATGTTATTATACTGCAACTATATCTTTTACAGATAAATTGTTTATTGTAGAGTGGTTTTTTTTTTTTTACTCTGTTCCTGGTCTGAATGAACATAATTTTGATATAATAGAAGAGAGGATAAAAACAAAATCACTAGAGTCATAAGAAGAATGCTGTCTTCTGTTTTACTTGAAGAAGCATAGTTATTAAATTCCTTCTTTGTAATGAGATTATTTATCTTTTTTTCTGTTCAGATGCTACCACCTTATGGTTGCCTGCCATGGTAAAGACTAGGAGAATATTCATAATCAATGAAGGATACACAGAAGTAGAGTGTACTCTTATGAGAGCAGAGTAAAATGATACCATAAAGTGCCTAGAAAAAATAGTCCCATAATTTTGGGGTGAACTAGTTTTCCTCCAGAAAAGGAGCTGAAATGAAAATCTATCAACAAAACATAGCATGTGATACCCTGTTCAGCTGGCTACAGAGAGAAGACACAGTCCAGGAGATCTAGCAGCCAGAACTTCTAAAAATGGCATGCTGCCAGAGTCTGACAGAAAATGAATTGAAATACTCTCTACTAGTTCTATAGTTAACAGGATTGTTCCCAGACTTCATAAGTGCATACACAAAAAGAGACAATTGTGATAAAGGGTTAATATGCTGGGTGAATATTGTTTATATCTATATTGTTAGCGCCAGGGTGTTGATGAGCACATATTTATCCATAAGCCACTAATTTACTGCCACTTTGCCCATGGTGTTGGAGAACCTCATTACTTCCCAGTATCTGATTGGGAGAAGCTGACCAGAATTTTAACAGAATCACGAGAGCACTACAATGAGCTTCGTGCTGCAATGAACCTGTTGTCTAAGGCTGCCACACAGCACATGTAAGTTTCTTTACTTTTGATACATATCACATGTGCTCTAGCAGAGTTTATCACTGATGTGCAAATTCATTTAAAGGTGACCTGCAGGAATATTAAAAACAACCTCCAAGGTTTAGGGATATATGCTGAATACCCCAGGCATTTATCACAGTTTTAATATGGACTGTAACCATTTTTACTTGTAATGCTTCCAAGAAGTCTTCACTCACTGTGAGTTGCTGGTTCCTTCTCAGCATGACCCACTGGCCTGCTACTGGTCATGTCAAATGTTCTGTAGAGCCCTGAGAGAGACTGGTTTGAGCCATCCAGGTATGTTAAAATTCATTATTACTATGCTACAGTGGTTTCAAACATTCTCCATTCTATGTGGATAGGAAATGAACAATATTAAAAAACCCAAAATGCAACAACAACAAAAGCTCTGCGTGTTAGAAACATACACAGAGCTTTAGAAAAGAGATTTATTTAATGCTGTTAAACTAGCCCATATTTTGCAAAGGGATCATGAGGGGCATCAGCTGTCATCTGCTAAATGTATTCCAAGGGGTCATCTCATAGAAGCAGTTGCTATTATGCAGTTAGAATTCAGAGGGTTTTGAAAAGAAAATTAAAAGGGTAGTTGGGTAGAGAGAATGGGGTTTAAATGTAAATTTGCTAAAACTTCTTTTGGAAGAATTTCTGTGGCATACGTTCCATGTTTCTAAATCTGACAAGTACTCGATAAAGTGGTTTGACTTTCCATTCCCATATAGATTTTATTTTTGTGCTGAGATGCTAAATTCTGCACCAGTTCAGTGTAATTATTTTAATGATTGATTAATTTTTTTCCACAAAATTTGTTAGACAGTCATTATGTCATTTAATTTAGGATTGTTCATACAAGCAAGGATTTCCATGTCCATTTCGCAGAACAAAATACTCATTGCTTTTGCTGGGTGCTCACTTATTGCATTCCATATAGTTTTAACAGTAAAATGGCCTTGGTTAGATTTGTTTTGTATTTGTTGGATCACCCTCTGCTTCTCATACAAATTTAAATTGGTATCAGCTTTGAATTGCTGGCACACTCACACACTCAAAATCTGCACCTCTCCCATTTCATAGTAAGGTAAAATTAGAAATTATTTCTGTTCACATTGGCTCCTTTCTTTCATCTCCTCAAGCCTAAAATAAGTTTAGTATAAATTAAAATAAAGTGTCTTCTTAAAAAGATCTTGGTGCATCCAAAAATTACCCATTTATAGTATTCTCAGGATAGTCATTGGATTTACCTCAGTGCTAAATGATGAAGAACCCCCAAGAAATACATACAGGCTTCATCCACTGGGACCCAAAGCAGAAAGCAAATTAGCTCTTTATCTTGTTTGGATTTTTGTTAATCAAGAAAAATGCAGTTAATTACTGTGACAGGAAGCAGTGCATGTAGAAACTGCACTGAGCCTGGAGCCAGATGTCATGCAGTCTAAGATAGCTTAAGTTTGTTGTGCTGCCTCTCTGTCAACAGAAGAGAACCTCCTCAATCACAGCTAGAGCTTGTTACTTTATTCAAATAGGAATTTCAGTAACTCACATAAGGGAAACTTTTTTTTCGTGGCTATAAATGTTTTTTTGTTGGATTTTGGTTTCAGTTTTTTGAACATGGCCTTGTGGGGTTTGGGATTGTTCTGAAACCTGGATGAACTTAACATCTTTGTGACCTTTCAACCTCTCAATTTGTTTGCAACTGGCTGGTGAAAATTGCCAACTTTGATTCAACAGACAAGCATGATGTATTACTGAATGAGAATGGAAGCAAAGCAATATAGTTTCTTTAAAAAACCCCTACATTTAGAGAAGGGGAATTAATACAAAATGCAGAGCAGGACTCAGTCAAAATTGTTCATTTTGTTCCCCCTGGCTACTCTGGGAATCACAGAAGTTCAGATCAGGATCAGTTGGATCAACTTAGATCGGTTTATGAAGATTTTACTACTATATTCTAGTCCATTGCTTTTCATAGTTCAAATATCTTAAGAATGCCTGCTATCAAGCAAAAATAAATACTCCTAGTCCTATTTTTATAACCATGAGCTGAATTCTTGAGACTTTTTGTGGCAATGCTTTCATAATTGGAGTTGGAAGTAGTATCAAGCAAAATCTATACTGTTTGAGTATATTTCCACTGAGTCTTTCACAGCTCAGTGGAATTTTATCAAGCCTCCAGACTTTAAGGAGAAGGTCAGTGTATGGATTTGGGATTGCTGTGATGTTTGTCACATTGCAACAGTTCATAAAGCATTGCTGACTCCCAAATGCCAGCAAGGAGAGAGTATTTGCTTTCCACAAGGAATGACCCAAGTCAGATTGTGTGTCAGCAGTGGAATTAAAGTTCAACAGCAGATTTTAAGGTTTATTTCTGTGTTAGTAGTTGGACTTGATGGTCCTTTCCAGCCTTAGTGACTCCATGATTCTTCTTCCAATCATTGCAGAGCCTTCAAATTTTGACCCTGAAACACTGCTCTGTGGATTGTCTGATTTCATACATAGGCTGTTCTTGTGAGTACATTCCATCAGTAAGCAATGTCAGAAGGCCAATAAGGAAGGCTGGTCACCATATGTGTGCCTGGTTCTCTGTTTCTTTTTGTTTTTCTCAGCCTTTTTAAGGAATGCTAATTTAATTTCCATGTTTTTATTGTTTGGGCACCTATCCTAAATTCAGACCATCATTCAGCAACCTATTACACCAGTTCCCAACAGAGTGCAGGGATCCATGACAAATGACATGCAGCCCAGGTAGGGGGTGAAGGCTGTGGTGTGAGAGAAACACTGTGAGAGGCAGAAGATCCCAGTTCTTAGCTCTGTAAGACTCAGCACAAGCTGGGAAGCCACCACCTCACAGACAGCTGATAGGGTATCAGACAAGTGGCTAGGTGAAACCTAAATGCCTGTTCCTGGCTCCTACTGTGTTCCTGCTATCACAGTTTATCTGTAATTTAGGAAAGAAACATATAATCTTACCAATTGCCTTGTAAAAGTTGTCAGCTCCTTGTTTACGGTTCCATGAAATAGATAGTGTTTCAAGGTTACTTGTGACTAGCTTTTGTTCTGAGGTGGCAGGGAATGTGGCTTCTAATTAGCTCATCATGTTCATCAAAGTCAAATTCTTCAGATCCTTGGGACCTGCATTACAGAGAAATTGCCTCCAAGTATGACGTAGTAAGAAGAAACTAGCATTATTTAAACTATTGGAAATTCATAGAAAGTAATGTGACATTTACCCCATTTTGGCTGACAAAGTAAAAATATTGTAATATTTTTCAAAATATATGTTCAGCAAAACTATAGTCATATTAATGTCTAAATTGTTATTTTTACATTAATAGAAAGGCTTCAAAGATGGATCTTTTACTAGGAATATGCCTAGAGTTATAGAAATAAAGTAAGTATTTTATATTTACAATGCACAATAAAATGTAGTCAATGATGAAAAATGCTATGAAATGGATTACAGAATATCAGAAATCAAATCTGCAGAGAAAAGATTTTCTGCTTTTCTCATCAGCAAAATTTTGTAATTACAAAGTTTGCTCTTAAGTGTCTGATGGGTGGTAGTCTCTTTCACAGCACCAGGGTGAAGGCAATGCTTATTGAAGACTGATCTTGGTATATTTGTCTATTTTTTACTTTAATTTTAGAAACAGGTACATTCATGGTATCTTTATTGAATCTCTTAAAACTATTTTGATATGTAACAATGAAGCAAATTTTGGCTCAAAATCCCAGAGTAATAGCAACCAAAATGTCTTGTGTTGGTTTTGAAGAGTTTTTAAAAGACATAAGCTATGTTTCCAAGGATTCTGGACTCTTTGCTCTAAAGCTGGTAATCACTCAACTTCTTGGCATGATGTTATTTTGAAATTTTCAAAATATTTTGGTTATCCCAAAAGTAGTTCCTCTGCCTCTTCTTTGGGAAAGCTTGAAACTGTGTAACTTTGGCTCATAAGTAAAATTCTGCTTTTTCAAGAATATAATTTCTCATAAAGTTGCAACTCTGATTTTTCCAGCCTGCTTTAAACCTGCTCTAAATGCAAGATAATGCAAAGCTGATGGTTTATATGGAGTTTCCAGAAGTGGCTTTAATATGACAACCATGACAGGATAACATTTCATGTGGAAACTCATGCTTCGAGGACCAAATTGGATGATTGTGGCTAAAACTATTAGAGAAGGGCATAAGTCCTCACTGACAACAAACAAGTGGCAAAGGTAACATAAAATCTTGTACAACAGCACTAATTTCCTCACTTGCCTTCTGTTTCCAAAATGGGGGTTTAGTGTAAAAAAAAGCGTTAATGTTATTTATCAGTTCTAACTTGGGATCAGGAAGAGCAGCTGGGAATTTTGTATGAAAGGTCCATATTTTTGTCTTTCCCGTGTACAGCGCTGTTGGATATGGATGGACACAACTCCCATGATTCCTACATTCTCAAGTTAAAAAATGTAGCATCATCCCCACTTGCAGATATACACACGGTATAGAGGCACCCAGTCAAACTGTTCACTTAGAAGGTGGCCCTGTCCTGGCTCCTACTTAATTCAGACTGTGAAACCACAGCTTTATTGGCTGGCAGTCCTGCACAGTGCAGGTACTCCCTCAGCATTCTTCAAGCCTGCTCTGATCACTAGCTCTGAGTTTAAAGCTCAAGAATAAAGGTGCTTCTTTATTTGATAATTTCATAAGGCAGGCACTGTAAGTATTGCATTTTCTTGTAGAAACAAAACCACAGCTTTGACTTGTTTACCCCATTATATGAAAAGTCATTCAATCCTGACGCTGAGTCAGAAAAATCTCATTGTATCAAGGATTTAATTTGTTTTATAAACTCAATAGTAGCTCTCCTTTTTTAAATTATGCACAAAGTAATTATATGTTATATATATATATATAAACTCGAGTTTTACTTTATCTTTATAATCAAGACGACTTTAACACTTATTTAATCTTCTTTCTACCTGCCCCCTTCCCCAAACAGGAGTATTTTACTGCTGTTCTTCCATTCTGTCTGGTTGCTGTCCATACATTCTGCAGTTCCTGCGTTTTACAAGAATATTGCTCCTAGAGGAAAATATTTACTCTAGAAAGTAGTTCGTTATTCTGTAAGGACAAATAGTAGGGGGTTATGGTATAATCAGGAAGCTGCAGTGAGAACAAAACGCTTGCTGACGTTTTTGGGCAGCAGCCCCGTCTTTGTGGCAGCGGCCGCCTCCGCCAATATTAATTGCGCAGTGCCCCCTAGGGACTCCGCCACGGCCGGGACGCCCCAGCGCTGCTCGCACGCCGCTCCTCTTCCCCTTTCTTGACCTTGACAACAACTTTGAATTTCATCCTTTTCCAACTATAATGATATGACTTGCTCTTTAACTCCTTCCAGGTTTTTTTTTTCCTTTTGTTCGGTTTTTTAAGTTAACTGTGGTTCACAGCATTCTGTGTATTTTCAGTGCATGCATATTCAGCTTTAGGAAGGAAGTTTTCTCTACATCATTTGAATTTGATGGTAACATTTTAAGACATTCTTTTCCAGTTTGGTGTTTCTAGGAGATGGGTTTTCTTTTCAATTTTTTGTTAAAAAGGAGCTGTGTGAATTTCCTTCTCAAAACCATGATTTCAACCATGCTGGTAGAAAGAGGCTGGAAACTGCAGTACTCATCACATACCTGATGAGTGATTTCTTGTACTTATTGATATGGATATATGTACTTATTGATATGGTTTCAGGGAAATAATAGTAATAATGAGAACAATGATAAGGACATGTTTTCTTTTACATCACTCACATTGGTGAGCTGAGAAGTCCAAAGAAAATTTGTTCAGGGGAAAGAAGAATTTTGCCTGAAGTATTTATGATCAAAACAGTTCGGAAATAAAAGATGGCAGAATGAGCAAAGGGCAGTAGGTTTTGAATAGGCTTCATCAGCAGAGGGGAGAGGTCATCTGGGAAGATTAGTTATAGGAGCTATTAAATCACCTCTGTGACACTGTTAGAAGAAGCTGCTTAACATAATCATGTGCAATCAGTAAAAATGCTGTTTATTACAGAGCAGTTTTGATTTTCATATTTGGTATTGTTATGTAAGATGGTATAATGTAAGGCCATACACATTTCCCCAGTACAAATTACCAGCATGAATGATTTATGGTGTTTTCCTGACAACTTTTAAGTAAAAAATTATTGGGAAACATCTCTCCAAACCTATTTCCACTAATATATTTCTTAGAGAATTGCACAAGTTTTTTTCTTTATACTGTAGTTTTAGACAATTTAAACTGATACAGACTTTATATATCAACTAGTCCTGCATCCTATACCTCTGTTTGAGTTTGATTATCCTTCTTGTTGACACAATGCCAACCATCTCTTTGAAGTGCTTATCATTTAGTGATAAGACTCCACAAAGAAAGATTTTCCTCTAATCGGGTTTCTCGAGTTTGGAATTAGACTTCTCTATGCATACTTTCCTATGTGTAAAGTAGAGAATAATATAATCACTTATGTTTCTCATATATTTATATCCATGGATTATCTCAGGATAGACATGCCAAATTCACATTTTGGATTTGGACATATCTTGGTTGCAAGATGTTAAAAGTCACATTTCATGAGAACTAGATAGAAAATTCGAGGGTGATGGAATCTTTGCCGGGGTGTTTTGTTGGGCTTTTAAAAATTATATTATTTTTATAAGTTCTTGGCACATAATAGTATCTTGTAAGATACTGTAATAATTTTCCCTGAGTTTTCCTTCTGTCTAGATCAAAATCTTGTCATGGTGCATGTTTTTGTACCATGAAGTACAACAGATTTCCAGATAAACTGACTCAACAAGAGATGGCAAAGTACTTTCAAATAAGTAAACTTAACTTATTAAGTAAGTACTGATTAAATTAAGTTAACTTAATCAGTAAACTTAAACTAATCTTAACTGTTATAATTCTGCTTCCATAATGATGAACAATTGTGGGACCCAATATCTACTAGCAAGCTACCAAATTGCAGCAGATTATAGACAGGCTGTACTCTTACATATTTTATTATTTTCTATGAGTCTATCTTGTCCATATAAAGTAAAATCATGTCAGAAATATAGGGTTTTATTTTTAAAATTTTACTTCCCTGTTACCTCTCAGTTTGGTATAAATCAGAATATTCCTTGCATATTCTTTTACCTCCATTTTTGTGATTTATTAGATGGCATTAGCATGTGTTGGCTCTTTCTTTCATTTTCCCTGATAATCTGGCAGCCAGAAAGCGCTAGGATGAGGTACAAGTGCAAGTACATACTTTTGGAAACCATTCTAAAGCATAATATATTGAAATGTTTCATAATGAATCCTTGTTTGCCAGAAAAATATTCAACCATGCCAGAAAATTATCTGTGAGGAATAATTCTAGCCCCTTCTTTCCTCCCCCTCTTCCCAATTTGTGTTGCTTGGAAGAGGAGAAGAAAAATGGCACAGATGCATGCAGCATTGCACAAAGAGTATATATGGACATTTCAGTCACTGATATTTCCCCATTTTCTGATGCTAATGTAAGATATGTTGGTTTTGCATTTGTAATTAAGATGAACAGATGGTGAAGACTTAGTTTAAAGTAATACTGTACATCCATTAAAATAATCTCTGCTGACAGTGATTCTTTACTATAGCAAGACTTAATTGCATATATAACATGTGTACATCAGAAAGAACTCGGTCTTTAGCCATTTGCTCTGTCAGGACAATAGTAAAACAGACGTCACCAAAACAGAATTTGTCCTGGAGACTCCTAAGAGTAACAGATGCATCTCTGCTGACAATATTGCCTTGCTTTAATTAATGAACACTTTATGAATAAAAGAACACATAATTTCAGAAAATATGCAGGATTTCTTCTGAAAAAGGGAGCTCAAGTTTTGCAGGAGGAAGGTTCAGGAACATGACAGTAAAAATTTTAACAGATAAACTGGATGTTGCTTGCACTATTTCTCTCATGGAGTAGCACATGTAATTTAAGTGTTCCATGGCAGGCTTTATAAATGTGTGTCTTTTTGAACTGGGTTTTTGTTTTAAATTAGGTTCCTTGTGAGGGATCTGACTGAAGCAACTCCTTAAGCCTCTGTGAAGCAAAAGCAGATCACAGCATGTTTTCTTCTTTCCACAGAACCTATACAAAATGCCATTTTTTAATTGTTCATATATAGGTTATATAAAAATATCATTGTGTGTTTCCACCTTAAGATCTGTACTGCACAGGAAATGGAGCTTCAGGTTATGTCCAAAGCAGGTACCTATCCTTCACCTGCTGTACAGAACTGCAACACTTTTGTTGAGCAATAATACTTATTTTTCAAAAACAGCATTTGGTGATTGTATGTTTATAAGTCAACCCCTTTTCTGTTTGCTTCTTGTTCTATCTGCCATCACCACATTGGTACCTCTTTTCTATGATAATGAAAACTAGAAAATTCTAACCTCTGAGGACATCATTTGGCAGAAATACTTCCTTCCTTTTCCCAAGCCTCTTTTGTAAGGACATATATTTTACTATTGTTATGATTACCAAAAATTAAGTATAGGGTTTGATTAGCATTTCTGCAAGTTTTTTTAAACTTAAGTTCATCTTTTATTGTGCCAGAACTATCAGCAAAATCACTATACAGTGGCTGAACATGTCTTTACTGCGAAAAACAGTTGTCCACACTAATTCCACAAAATCTGTGAATCCCCATTTTTTGTTTTGTGCTTCATCTGTTGAAGGTTTGGGCTCCATACTCTCTCCTCATTCAGGATAATGCCCTGGAGATTGTAGTGCACCACACTTTGGTTTAAATTCCTTCTTTTTTTTTTTCTTGTTAAAATTCTGCATTGTTTAAAAATATTTAGATATTTATTGAAGCAAAGACTTGAACCCTGAGGCCCCATTTTCCACAGGAGTACCACAAACCTCATGTTACTGAGTCATTTTCACTGTGCCTCAGAATATTTAAGTGTATTAAACCAAGTGGAATAGCACCAGCAGGAGAGATTGAGAGAGTCTTTATCCCAGAATATGAAAATTCTGTAACATGGTAGGAAATATGGTTCAAAACCCCCCAGGTAAAAAAAAAGAATTGAACCAAACTGTCTTCTATTCAAGATGGGCTGTAGGCTAAAGCAGGAGTGAGGTACCACTTTTTTTAATCAATACATTCATTTTCTCTAGAATGTCTGAAATTGAAATTAAATATTTCTCTTCAGTGTGTGTACCTCCTTCCCATCCAAAAGCTAAAACTATTTAAAAATAATTTGGGCTGGGAAAGAATATGGTTTTACAGGCACACTGAGAAAGTCTTTCATTTGCATAGAATTCATTCTGGTGACAGAATCAGACCAAATAATTCTGTAAATACAGCTGAGGTATATGGGTAGTGCTCACTGAAAAGGGAAATAAAAAAGGCAAGGAGTGAGACAGACTGGGACCCAAGGGAACACAAAAGGGCTGCAAGTTTTACAAAACATTCATTTGTCTAATTTACTCAACATAACAAACAAAGTATTGATTTATTTGGGGAATTAGCAGAAATTATTTATTAGAGGAGTAGTATATTTACTGAATATAGGATGGGTAATGTTTTTGAATGGATATAGACAATATCTCTCCAAAACTGGAATGATCCATAAGTCATAGGATGCAGGGCACAAAACACCATCAGACTAACATACTGAGAAAGGCTTTAAACAATAACTGAGTAAATCTTGGAAGAGTTCCAAAGAAACCGGGAACAGAAAAGGAACTACATGCACAATAATGGGGTTTAGACAATAGAGATAGTGCAGCAGACATTTGTGAATGGAGTATTAGCTCTTTAATTATAATAATTACCTAAGTTTAAGGTCAAGGCACCTGTGCATTCCTGTCTGTGAGAAACTGATTAAAAAATTAGAAGTAGCATTTAATCTCCATGATAATATTTCCAAAAATTCTCATAGAAATTTGGATATTGCCAAGATTATTACTTATTATTTGTACTGTACCTAGAGACATTGACTGAGATAGGTCCCATGTCACCAGCCTGATATCATTCATATCAAGGTTGACTCTCTTACCTCTTGAAATAAAATATAAAATGAAAATTCTCCACAGGGAGGAAAACCATGAAAAAGGAAGACTCACATCTTATTTTATTCTACTTTCCTATTCATACTGAACATAGAAATGAAAGGCGTCATTTTGTTCCCTTTAGTAATTCAGAAAAGTCTATTCCTGGTCTTGGAAATTAACTTTTTAGCTAATCAGTTGGTATAACCTTGGGTTTGCTGCAAGGGAACCCTATGTGAGAAGGCGTGAAGGTGGATCTTGTCACCCGCACACGGATGGAGTACAGAGTTTTGCAAAGTGCCTCTGTCTGGAAACAACACTACTCACATCATCCCAGTTAGGTTCATGGCTCTTGGGGGCTCTGTCCTGATTTCTGAGCAGGAGAACGCAACTGTGGGAGCAGTTTGTGCTTTGGGGACCCCACGTGCAGCCAGTGCAGGACGCCAGGGCTGGCCAGCAGCGTTTGTGCCACACAGCTCCGCGGTTTGCTCGCTGCCGGCCACGTTGGGCCAGTTCATGTCTGAAAAAGAGCAGGCAGAGATCACTGAGGTGCATACACAGAGAGAAAGACTTTGCCCTTTCCCCTCCTCCCCCAAGGTGTAAGTATTTGGAGGTGAATTGCAGGTAGCAGAAGAAAGCCAGTCCCAATAGGAGCAGATACCAGCATTTTTTATTGAGAGCACAGCTAGAGGAGACTCAGATGAGGAACGGGTGTCAAGTTCAGGGAACTGGGGAATAAACAGAAGAGACAGAAGGGATAAAACAAAGAGAAGAAGGAAATATGAGAGGTGATGGAGCCAAGGTATGGAGATGTGTCATATAGGAAGACATTTACTAAAAGCTTACAGAGATGAGAAACATAAGGTAATTTCTAAAAAGAAGGGAGCAAGTGCATGAAAAGAAGTCATAGAAGAGGGCAAGAGGAAACCTGGAAAAAGAGACTGAAAAAGTAAGTGAATTCCTGCAATTTGTTATAACTATTGCTCTGCAATGCCATTTCTGATAGAAGAACATTTCCATCCCAGTAAAAATTTGAAATTTTTATAGCGATTTTAAAATGAGTATTTCTAATAAGTCACATATGGAAATGTTAGTATTTAAATTTTTGTTAGTATTAAATGTTAGTAATAAATGTTAGTATTAATTTTTATTTTAGAAAACAGTCTTGATTTCAAAATTTTCATTCACAGTTTCTTGACTTTCTCTCTTTTTGCTACTTCCTCCCTTTTTCTTTTCTCTCATTCTACCTCAAATCTGCACCATTTTCAAAAAATAATTACATTCTTCTGTCAGAAGGAATATTGAGTCTGAAAATGTCAGAAATTAAGAAAAACATGAATGCACTTGACAAGAAGGAAGGAACTGCTTTTGCAAAAGGTCACAGAAAAGAATAAAAAATACAGAGTAAAACATATGCAATAGTATTTTCTGATGAAAAAATTTAAGTGACATGTCCAGAAAAGCTTTGTTGGGAAACAAAAACAATTTCTAGTTTGTGTTTCTCATATTTCTGAGTGAAAAAGAAAATATTGAAAGGATATGTTAAAACACAAGCAACCTTTGGGTCCCTTTCTGACCCTGAAGCAAGTGTCAGGCTATCACTGCAGAGGGAGATGTTTTCTCTCCAGCTGTGGCCTGTGGTTGATAACCAGACCTTTTACATTTCAGCTTTAAGTGCTAAAGATGCCATAAAAGAAACAGAATTAATGTTTTTTCACCATTGTACGTGCTCACCCCCTTTTGTGCTTTCACTATTTCAGGGGTCATTGTTTACATTCACATTTGAGGTAAAATCCACTAGACATGATCACTGGAAAAAGAAATTCACCGAAGATGAATTGAGAAAATGAGGTGCCTGTGGTGAAATTCTGGGTAAAAGCACAAAATTAACTGTCATCCAAGCCAAAGAAGGTGAGTAACTCCAAGTCAGTACCACCATCACTCTGATTGAAGTAGTGAAAGAACATTGAAAGAGCCTGTTCTAGGTGAGAACAAGCCTAAAGAGGAGGAAAATGGTTAGAAGATGAGAGGATGGAAAGCTTTTAGTGAATCAAAAGCACCTGTTAATAATAAATAAATAAATAAAAGTCAAGAAGAAGAATCCTTCTTCCTTTTCTTGAATGTTTTGGTCAGATAAAACCAAGTTGTTTGACAGTATCTTGTGAGAGGGAAGGCAATAATGTTAAAATACGGCAAAAAGTCAGTAATATTTCATGGTTAGAATATTTTTACAGTGAAAGCTGAGACCAGGGGTGATTGCTTTCAATATTATTAAAACCTGAACGTTTGACTAGAGCAGAAAACTAAAAATAAAGCTTTCTAGGATTATTTGTTTTATAATATCATCTGAAAACTTCAAGAGGGAAGGTTCTGTAAGTTA
This sequence comes from Molothrus ater, assembly GCF_012460135.2. Classification (NCBI taxonomy): domain Eukaryota; kingdom Metazoa; phylum Chordata; class Aves; order Passeriformes; family Icteridae; genus Molothrus; species Molothrus ater. Next base: position 17,453,998 of record NC_050484.2, read on the forward strand.
ATATGCAATCATATTTAGAAGCAGTTGATGTTTTAGAAAGCTTGTAGTTTAAAAACACAAGTGAAAAAATAGGAGGAAGAGCAGAAAAAGAAGCTAGTATACTTTGCAGAAAAAGTTTATTCTGGGAATTATTAAGAAAATATTATTCTAAACTCAGCTGGACAATATCTGAGGCTATCTGGAGACACTTGGAAAACCTCACTGGAAAACTAATCAATGTGTCTTGCATAAAACCTGGTTTTGTAAAGTGGCTGGACTACATTATCTTTTAGGTTGCTTCTAGCAGAACATTTTTTGACTGGGGAAAAAAAGAGTGCTGGTCTTCTGACTCCAGGCTACCCAATATTTTTCTCACTGACTTTTTAGGGGAAATAACATGAAACTTTGTTTCATTGAAACTTTGGCTGTCATTGCAGTTGCACTGTGAACAGCTTCTCCCCTGCTGGTATGCAGCTATTTTCTGAAACAGTCCAATTAATTTAAATATGCAAATAATTTCTACCAGAAGCAAGAACAGATTCATAATAGTGGCCTTGGTGTTGGGGTTGGGGTGAGGGAGGGGTGGGGATTCTGCCCTAAATGTGATTTTTTCTTTCACCTAAGAATTTAATTTAGAAGTGTCTTATGAGGCAGAATTTACTTAATTTCTGTAGAGTGCTCTGAGATCCAAAGTCAGAAGTGCTAAAACCTTTGCAAGGTTTTCTTCCCCACTAATTAACACCCCAGTGATCAGATGGGATTTTGTAGAGTAGGCTGGCAGTTCTATGTAATGATCTTATATTGTAGATGAGAATATTTGTCACTTCTGGTGATATTTGCATTGTTTACTCAAGGTAAAGTAGAGAGAGAGAATCATTCTTTCTACTGGCATAGAATTGCAAGGGATTAGCAAGGCAGATTTGAGAGAGAAATGGTGGCAATTTTTTCATTGACAGAACTTGTCAACAGTTAAAGGTGAGAAAGGAAAATAAGTGGGAATGATGAAAGCTTTTTCCTTTTTTTCCATTTTAAAATTGACAAATAGCTTCGCTAGGCAGAAACACAGCAGAATGAATTGTAATAAACACAGTGTTTTGGTAAATTATCTTTGTTAGTGAGGAAAAATCAATGTATAGATTTATTTTTTTATGTGCAGAATCTAGTTGTAGAATGCCTCATAAAAATCATCCTTTTAATCCTTGTATAAGAGCAAGGTAGAGAAACTCCACTTCCAATCACAGTGTTTCAGTCTCTTTTTGTTTCTGGAGAGTAAGTTTGAAGGGCAGAATGGTAAAATCATGTTCTTACTGATTTTGAAGGGTACTTAAGAGTAGCTCCATTTGCTTCAAGTTGGGGTAAAAAGAAAAGGTGTGTGTTTGTGTAAGTGAATTTAGCTCCTGACTTTCTGCAGTAGCTCACCAGAATAGAGACACTAATGGCAAAAGGCTCTGGAGACCTGAGCAAGGCACCTTTCTGCAGGGCAAAGGAAGAGGTTAGATGTTTTTGGAAACTTTAATTAAACTTTGTGTAAGTGATGCCAGAAGGCTACCTGAATTGAATGCTGTTCTCTGTATCTTTTATTATGCTTTCCAAAGATACTGGAAAATATTTTAATTATCTTAATTTTAATCTCTAATTTCCAACATACCTCCAATATTGTTTCCAAAGTAACAGGCTCAAGCACACTCCTAGCATACTTCTGAAAGTTGTAGGAATAATATGGCAAAATTATTCCTACAAATAATAACAAATTTGACACTTGGGATGAAGTAGAGAGGACTGAACACAATCACGTGACTCTGTATTATTACTGGGCAGTAATAAAAATACACTTCTGTGAAGTGGGCAGATACATGGTACTATTTCTACCTTACTAGTGTCAATGCACTGAATCAGATTGAGTTATACAAGTGTAAAGGCATCATAAAGGAGAAAAATCAATCTAGAGTATTCTGAAAGCACGTGAAATCGCATTTATGCTACTGTGCTGCTGAAAGCAACTCAAACACTTTTTGCATAGTGCTTGTGTAAACATTTTGAGTCTGTGTGAGAATGCCCTTCCCTGGATTTTAGCACGGAGCAAAAATTCACAGGCTTTTTTTTTCTCTCCTCCTCTGGAGACTCAAGGAAAAAAAAAACCTTGGCTTGATTTGAGGTGGCTCTGTTTTCACCCACCAGATTTATTTTGCCAATTAGAATCACGGTGAGAGCCACTATGAGATGGTGCTGAAGAGAGTGTTCAGTGAAAAATGCTTCACCTATTTGTTTCAATTCTCCCAGCAGGTGTTTAGTTGTAAAACAGTAATTTAACATATAGAGTAACCTAGAATCTCTGCCAGATGCTTATTCACCTATGCTGTTGGCTTAAATGAAAATACAGATGACTGGACCAAACGATGTTTATAATGTCATTAGTCATGGGAATAAATGGGATTCTTCATGGTTCGTTTTCCTTTAAAAATAGAAGGAAATAAAATTCAGATGAGTTAACATTGGAGGCATAGAATTTCCTGTATGTTTCTAGAAGTAATTTCTTATAAAATTTTTTATGCTTTTGAGTAACATGTGGTCTTTAAGATCCTGATTAATTTAAAAAAAGAAATGTAAGCATAGCCTGTTTCATGTGGTTTTAAGCATAAGCCCATGCTCTACAATTTTTTCAAAATACTTCCTCAAGTTTTCCAGCCTGCTTTAAGCCATTTTTCCAACATTTTTTTTATCTCTGCTCTGCAGTTGGACTTTTTTTTTCAGATTAATTCCTTGATTTGCAAGATGTCTTAGTGTCAGGTTCCCACTTGAAGCAGGTAGTGCAGAATTTATGGCAGTAGCACTCAGGATAGAGCACACCTGTCTAACAGCCAATGTCTGATACACTTCCCTGTGTTGTGCTGGGATGAACAGAGGCAGTGAGAACCAAACCTTCACAGCCTCAGCAGCTTCAGCTCAGGTACCAAGGAAAAGTTACTTGGCAACAGTTCACAAATGGGGGAAAGGCTTTTGCAAAGTAAAATGAGAAGCATGTGTGCCTTAAGGAGTGTGCTTCTTTGTCTTTCAGCAATTCTTTCTTCATTTCTCATCTGCTTCAAATATATTTTTTATATTCAGGTTTTGCTGTCTGACAAATTCTGTTCAATAACTGGTAGAAAGTGCAGATCTGCAGCAAATGTCTCAGGTTTTTACACTTATGGCTGTGTAAGGTTTTCCCTATTTTCCCTCTCCCTGATTCTACTTCATATTTTGGCATTCAAATGCCTCATCTTTTTGATATACAATATATTTCCATGGTGCATTTGTGTGTTTGTGCACTTTGTGGAATTTCAGTTCAGCTGTGCTACAATATGCATGCTGTGTATATTGTAGAGTGAGAATCTATTGTTCTGCCTTTGTCATTTGATCTTGATTTCATTCCTTTCCAAGATAGTGTAACTTCCATGTTTTGACCTTCCACCCCCTTTCAACATTTCTCCAGAGAACTGATCAATACCTGCTGCTTTCCCTTTATTCAGATGATGGATAGTTTTGGATAACTCTGTAATCTTTTCTCTCCTGTTCGCCATCAGATTCTCCAAGCACTGACCTTCATACAGGAATTCTTCAATGGCATTCAGGAGCCGTGCCTCTTTCCAAATATTAAAGAAAGCTCAGTGAGCTTCTCTTGTTATTTATTTAGATTTCCTGAAATAGAGGAAGCAAAACATAATAGAAGTGAAACATTTGAGTTCTGACCTCTTGTAGGATTCCATAAAGCTTCACCAGCTGAGTGTCATTTGATCCCTTTCTCTGTTTCTGTAATCTGCACTTGACCCAGTTCTAAGTGTGATCCAGCACTTTCCAACGGGTTCCTTTCACGTGACTGAGCGTTAAAGTGTTTACACTACAGCGCCTAAGGGACAAAATAAGGTATTTACTGCTCAAAGAATATAAGTGTGGTGTTGAAGCTGCTCTCTGGTTCTTTGAAGTGACTCACACAGGGCTAGAGATAAGAAAAAATTTCAGAGGAACTTTTCATAATCCTGCAGAAAGCCTCCCCCTTTTAAGTCTGAAGATTCAAGAAGAAAAGCAGATCTGTTCTTGCCACATAGTAAGGCAGAATCATGACTAAAATGGAGGGTAGAATACACCTACTTGTGCTTAAAGTTAGGGCCAACAGAGCGCTATTTTGAACTGAAGGAAGGAGAAATAATGAGCAATTCCTATTTTGTGAGGAAGTGGGCACTGACCAGATGATTGTAAATCTGAATGCAATGGTATCCAGCTTCCAGCAGAGAGGCAGCTGGAATTGCCTAGGCACAAGGTGGTAACCAGGAGGAACTGGCAAACCTGAAAAAAGATTTTAAATGAGCACCAAACCTCCCCAATAACTTTGAGATCACCCTCTATAACATGATTTTGAATTGCCTTTTACAATGTCTTGTGGGTTTGTTTGACTTTTTTCATTTCAGATCTATGTAATATGCATTAATTTTTAGATCTGTCCCTTTCTGTTGCTTCTCCTTATTCTGAGGTTTATGTATATTTGTATCCAGCTGTGTACATGCTTGGGTGCATCATGGATTGGTCTGTATAGCAGAGTCATGAAGTATTTATGACTAGATCTTAGTCTCAGATGGATAAAATTGCACCAATATCTCATGATGAACACAAAACAGACTGATAACATGTCATAAATATGACTGAATTTTGACTTCAAATAATTGAACTGACAATACACAATAGTACCAGACTCAGTAAGACCTGCAGAAATTATCTTGATTTTAAAAGGGCTTTGCCAGCATAACTTCTTAACTGTCATATTAGAAAGCAGCAAAAAAAAACCCCAAAATGCAAATTTCTGGTGGAGCATGTGTGCTAATTTTTAGCACATTGTCCCTTCCTACTTTTCTTTCAATGTTCCCTTTTAAAAGTATGCGTTCCTCTGTTCTCTGGTAGCATTTAGGAAGGACTTACTTTAAAGGACCTCTTGAGAAGGCAGTAACTGATTTTATATAAAGCCACATAGGTACTTACATATGCACATACATGCTTTTACACCTGTGATTTCCCATGTGATTTCAGGCTGAAGGAAATGTTTCGTGGAGCAAAACACAATACTGATATTTCAGCTTCTTAAGCTGAATTTTTAAAATATAACTTGATTTAATTTTTGTTATAAATAGAAATCCTAACAGTTTCATTTCTAAATTGCATTGAGTAAGAAAATGTGGTTTTCTTTCAGATAAAATTATGTGAAATCAAGATAATCTTCTGAAAGATCTACTGGATATTGGTGGGGAAGAAACTCACAGCACAGCCAAAAGAATCTCCTGATTGTGTGAGTTTTAAAGTAGAAAAAATTTCCAGTCCTGGTGAACTGCACAACCATTGACTGAACCCTGTGGTGTCTCAAAGCCTCGCGTGCTGTCTTGAGAATGTAGAGTTACATGATTCACCTTATGTCACTTCTTTCACATGTCAATATGATTTCTCATTCTCCAGTATTGTGTTATTTTGAACAACAATATTATTTTGTGTTATTTCTGACTATCTCTTAGTAAATGCTTCAACCAAAAGCTACACAGTTTGCTACTATGAATAGTTGCATAGAATGCTACTAAATATAACGCAGATCAGCAATGAAAAACAATTTGTTAAATATATTCCTAGGTTAAGAGGACTTCTCTTAGATTTGTTCAATTTTTTTTTTTTTTGCTTAGTCCTTCTGAAAGGTGTCAGCCTAAGAATAGAGAGTAAGGCCAAAATTACACATTATGCACAGTGTAGGAATGAAGTGATCCAATGCTGCTGTTTGAACACACCCAATGTGTGAAGTCTTACACCTTTATTGGACTTTGTGATACTCAGATTTCTGATGGTTGTCATCTAGGTTCTTAAAACCTTAATTCTTAAAATCTAGGTATTGCTTGGAAAATTTGGCTTTTTCTCATTTTCTCTTCTTGTTTGTTCTTCCTTTTTGTTTTTCTAGCTTGTTTTTTCCAATGTAATAACTTCTCTCCTTCCATGGCTAGAGAAAAGCTTCAAAACATACTCTGAATCAGTTAAAAAAAATCTATCTTCATTACTTTAAAACCCATTGAGTTTTTCAGTGGAACACAGAACTTACATAGTTATTGGCAGAATTTTCTGTCTCTTCTTCTGTAAGAACTAATTTATTCCAATGCCTGTACCAGCCTCCCTTCTCAGATGGCCCTGAGTCTGCATGAGCTCAGGGAGCAGCAGAGAAAGGAGCATTCTTGAGGGCATGGCATGACAAGGGGAAAAAGATGTTTGGGGCCTCTGGCTGCTGCTGCAGAACATTCTTCTGCCTGATCTCATGAGATCTCTGCCCTCTGCACCAAAATGAGCACCAGATTTAACTGATCTGGAGAGTGTAGTTGGCTGAGATGTCATGAGATCAAACTCTTGCTTCCAGTGCACCAGGAATGGTTGTTTGAACTCAGAGGGCAAGGCTGTGTTGCCAATATGAAGACTGACTAAATTTGACTGACCAACATTCAGGCAGGCATGGATTGAATTTACCAGGGAGAAGAGGATGCAAATTCTGGTGCAAAAAGTCTTCATATTTTATATCTGTTTAAAAATAAATATACATGCATTGATGTACATTAATGAAAAAGGTGCCACGGGGGTTTGGGATTTTTTTTTTCCTCTGACTTTGTAGTATAAATTTTATGTTCACTGGAAAATGACAAGCTGTTTTTAAGTGATGGCTTCATGTCAGTGCTAAAGGCTGCAGCTATGATTGACAGAGATATGAAATGCCCATTAAAGATGGCTATTTTACTAGCACTATGAGATTCCTGGGTACAGTGGATTTAGCCATGAAAAAAAAAAAGGAGGGGTTTTAGCAGAAACATGCACTTTTTTCTAGATTCAGTTTATCAATACCAGTCAAAGTATCATTGTCTTTATCTGTCTAGGTGATTACTTTCAAGATGGAAAATGGGCATTTCCACATAGCTTGAAAGCTTTGATCCTTGAAAACCATCTTTATTCTCTGTCAAGGATGACTGGAGTAGATTACACTGGAGTATTAAAAATACTAAACCACAAAAACCTTGAACCATTGCCACAACTAAGCTACCATTACAATGGTAATTTTTAAAAAAATCTCGAATATGCGGTAAGTGTGAGCTTTCTTTTTTAAATAAACTACCACTTTATCACTATAAGATAACTTAATTCTTGCAATCTACATTTACTAGTAACATTAATGTAAAAAAAGAGCAATTATATTTAAATGACAGAGCCAAATATTGTGTCAGTGGTATGAAGGAAATGGCAATATTGCTTATTTCTTGAAGAATGACTATTTCATGAAAGCTACTTTTCCAGGTTATGAAACCCAGCAGGGCCTTTCTGATAACAAGCTACAACTTTCAAGGAAATTACATAATGCAATACCAAGTTTCTGTATTTCACACGGTTCTGTACACATTATGTGTGATTTTTTTCCCTGCTCAGAAAAGTTCTTTGAGTTAGATCCTACTTCTCTGCATACTAATGTAAATCGTAAAAAAAACCCCAAGGAAATTAACAGTTAAGCCATTCAGCTATTCACCTACACTCCACTCACTTAGTTACCTCCATTCTGTTACTTCCCACACACACATCTCCATCCTCCACTTGAACAACCCACAATTATCTCCATAATAAACCACTGTGTTTATAATAATGGAGCTGGGAGCATCATCTATCAGTTTAAGGCAAACTTACCATTGTATGGCCATGTTTTCAGTTATTCATATGAATGAATTTCAGATACCTAATAGAATTTCAGGGGCTTATAACCTTTATCAGAATGATTTTTTCCTGTGAGCGTACTTCAGTCTAAAATTTTGGGAAAACTGCAGCCAAAAAAGCCATTTACAACAGAAATGCTGAGACAAGGTGAGTGAAGATTTGTTCAAGATAATATACACTGCTGACTTTTTTTTAGCATGTAAGAATCCTAATTATTTGGGCAAGAGTCTGAATTGATAAAGAAAACAAATTTTTATGAAATCTGTGGAATTCTACAAACTCTATATAGGTTGGAACCATTAGCTGTGTATAATTGGATCAGACTTTGCAACTCTGCGTGAAATGAGAAAGGTTCATTGAAGTTGTAGGTGATGCACCAGGACTTTTCATTTTCTTTCAGGAGCTTTCAGCTGATGTGAGCTTTGCAATGCCTGCATCTGGGCCTTAGAAACCAATAATCTATGCTTTCCCTATTGTCCTCTCTCTTGCTCATTATTTTTTGGAGTTTTTAGGACCCACAAAGTTCAAGTTATCAGCCACAGCTCCTCCACTGAGTGGAAACTGCATTTCCCTGTAGAACAGTGACACCAGTGAGGAGGCTCCTGTTGTGCTGCTGAGTGTTGCCCTGACATGTGAACAGTCAGGCTCTTGCTGTGGTTTCTGAAGGCAAAGGGAAGATCTGAGGGGGGATTTAAAAAGGCAGAACGTGAAGGCTTTGCAGATACTGATAGACAATTCCTTCCCCACAAGTGAGGGGCAACAGAGGAAAGAGCATGACTGGGCTTGTTTTGAAAGCATTGCAGTCAGAGGAAGGTACCTTGGCTCATAGACTAATTGGAAGCGAGCGCTGACCTTTGATATTGAACATGAGAGGGTCAGTGGTGAGCAGAGAGGCCACAAAGGGCTTTGGAAGTCAGGACAAGTCATTTGTGTCTAATTCAAGAAGGCTACAGAGAGCCAGTTCTAGGGAGTGGCAAGGGAAGGAGATTTGTGTCGAGCTTTAGAGAGAAAGGGCTGAGACTGGAGGCGGGAGCGGGAGTTGGGAGAGCAAGGGAAGTGACTGGACAATCTGAGATCAGCAATAGCAATGAAAGGGGGAGGGAGGACGGGACGTTTGAACCTTCCTATGAATGAAAGCTTGACAGAAATGGCAGCAGTTTCTGAATTATTATAATATATTCCAAAGACATGCCAATTCAGGAGTTCACAATGCAGCTGTTGTTTCTGAGGGAATGAGAAATTATTTTACAATTTATGCAAAGGACGATTAAAAAGGTGGCAGACGAAGAAAAAAATGTCTGCATAAAAAGGAAAGTTAATTGCTTCATAAAATGACTCACTGAGTGGTTCGAAATCTTCTCATGCATAAACAGCAAAGTTTTACTGTTTGGGTTTTGTTATTTGGTTCCTTCATCTACCAAAAGAGTAATTTTCGCAGGCCAGTATCTCTAGAAATAGTAGTAGTTACATAATTTGATGTTATGAAACAAAGCTGATACCTCTTAGCTTAAGCTTCCTGGGATTGGAAAGTTATAGGAACTGAAAAAACTGGTTTCATTTCTGTTTGCTGAATTTACCTATGGAAATTTGTTCAAAGTGCTCCTTATGTGCCTAACCTTCACCTTTCCTCTGGGACTATCAAGGACTTTACTTCAGCTGAGCACGAATCTCTTGTCACCAAAAAAAAAAAAATTTCAAGGTTATAGCCCTTGTAAATTACCAAGATAAAGTAATAAGTGTAATTGGAACTGGACTTCTGGTGAGCTTAAATGCTGTTCTAATAAATGGCCACTATAATAATTGGAAGTTCTTAGTGACGTTTTCTGTCATTTGATTCTATTTCTCATATGACCACACAGGAAGAAACTCTGAAAATGCTTGTTGATACCTTCAAATCATGCCTTTGACTGGCAGTGTTCTGTACAATCCTGAGTCGTTTGTGATCCCATACTTTGTGTCTCATACTGTTCTACAACAGGTTTGTTTAGATGATGTTCAAAAGTCCAGTGAAACATGGGCTCTATTCTGATGAGTGATATTCAGACGTGGAGCCAAAATGATGCTGGCTTTGTGGTAGCTGTCTAATTGTTCATTTTAGCATGGAGACTGATTTCAAACCAATGTTCTGCGGAGAACCCATCACCAACAGAATTTGCAGGGATGCCTTTTATGCATGTAGGAGGCTAGTAACAAATCACAGACCTGTTCTTTTATTTCAAAAGCAGCAGCTGGATTTTGTAGTTAGGCCAGTGTCTATAAATCTCTCACCTACTCCAAAGAGGAGAGCAGTTTTCCTAACAAATTGTAGATATCAGTTATTTGACAGGCATTTTGTGAGAGCTGTCTGCTCACTCTCCTTTATTTTGTGCTCTTAGCTGGTTTTCATGGTGCTGAAAGATGTTCCTGGTCATACCTTAATTTTTTACAAAAGAATACATTTTTCATGTCCCATTTAAAAAAAAAAAAAAAAAGCTCCCTCTCAAGAATCTCCTTCTTTAAAAAGGTTGTAATGAATCAGAAGGTGGGTTACTGGGTTTAATTGATGATGGTAGAACCATTTAGTACACAATGTCCTTCTCTCTAGTAACTTATGAATTGACATTATAAAATAAGATGTCCCCAAAGGTGTCTATATCCCAGTTTGCAAGGACAACATACTCTGCTATATAAAGTGAAGGGATCTCGTATTAAAGGACTAATACATGGAAAATCTGAGAGCTCTTTAATGTTATTTACTCAGTGTTGGCTTGAAGCCAGTGACAGAAACCCTTTAAATACAGCAGTGAAGAATTGGGCCCTGAGAGACGCTGTAATAACAAATTACCTCTCTCTTTCCTCCTCAGTTATCTCCACTTGTGAGATGGGAATAGCCTGTTTGTCAGAGCACAGTTGTGAGATGTAATTCATTAATGCCTGTGAAATGCTTTGAGATCACTGGATGGAAGTCTCTGTTTGAGTGTCAGGTATTATTAGCTCTCAAATGAAATCTATTTTATATTGCTGCATCAGAAACTACTAGGACACTCTTGTTCCATACAAATAATGAGCAGTACATGAGTGACATTTTGTTTGGCTTAATAGGCCCACAGGGCAGAAGGAAAGGTGTGTGCTAGCACAGGGACATTAGGCAGTGCTGGTAACACACTGAGCAAAGTCACTCATTCCAGATATATTTTGATTTGGGAATTCAAAGAACCAGGAAAGAAAGAAAGTAAATTAGAAAAAAAGAGAAAGACAAGAAGACATTGGTTGAGGCAGGAGGTAGGAGAGTGAGGTGGGAGGGAAGGAGGAAGGCAGGTAGAGCAGAACAGATAATCTGAAAAAAAAAGGATGAATAGGAAAATCAGAAAAACTTGTAAAAAGTGACTTTTCAATTCAAATGAAAAGGCAGTTGGATGTTTATTGCAAAAAACCACAACTTAGAAAAACAAGGCTGTAATGCCATCTTGGGGTTTCTGGTGACATCTCAATCCAGCAGAGCTCTGCTCATTTGGTTTGTGAATGTCAACAGAAACCCCTTGATGCTATTGAGGCTCACAGTTGCCTCTTATTGATTCTGTATTATTTCAACAGTGGAAAAATAACACCTTTATTTTCACAGCCAAAGTATCTCACACTGTGATAGAAATGTACATGAGCTTATTGAATCTCATCTCTGTTCATTTCTATCTAGCTTCCAACACCTAGGTAGTGTTATCACTGTGGGTTAGAGAGATATGTGTTCTTTTATGGCTATCAAGTGAAAGACTATTTATCAAATATACTGTAGTCCAAGTCTTTATTAGGCTAAAGGATATAAAGTGTCTAGCCATCTTCTGCTGTTTATTATTTTAAACTCACCTTGTCATTACAAATATTACCCCAAACAAGCCTCTTATCGATTCTTCTGATGTGTTGTATACATCTTTCTCATTTTTCACAGACAGGATAATAAAACTGGAATAAAACCTATTTTGTGAACTGAGTGAGAATATGCATCGGTTAGTAATGAGTTTGTATAAAATGTGTTGGAGTTTTGAGCCCAGCTCTGTAGTATGTGAAAAGTCTTCCAATTTTGCTGAAAGAGAAGTAATTCAAAGGTGGCATCCCTGAGCAAGTAGCACGTTGTCTCTTGATTTCCAAAGAGTTCAGGTAAATAGGTGTGTTGGGGGGGCTGGGCTGGAGATCATTTTCCCCAGTGTTGTGCTTTGTGTCCGCAGAGGTGCTGGTAACACCCAGCTGTTGTGGCTGCTGCTGAGCAGCGCTCACACAGCAGCACAGCTGCCTCTCCAGCGCTCCCCCTCAGCCAGGAAGCTGGGTGTGGGCAAGATCCTGGGAGGGGCTTTAGCCAGGACAGCTGACCCAAACTGACCAAAGGGATATTCCACAGTGTGTGATGTCTGCTCAGCTGTAACAGCTAAGGAGGGAGTTAGGGTGGGCATGAGGTGAGCATTTGTTATTATGAGGTTTGTCTTCCAGGACAATTGCTGTGTGTACTGAAGCCCTTCTTCCTGGGAAATGGATGGACATTGCCTGCTGATGAGAAGTAGAGAAGAAACCTTTTGTTTTAATTTGCTTCCATATGTGCTTTGCTTTTGTTTTACTAAACTTCCTTTATCCTGACCTATGAGTTCTCTTCCATCTTATTTTGTTCCTGCCTGTCATGATGAGGAGAGGAGAGATAGAGCAGCTTGGTGGGTGCCTGGCATTCAGCCAGGGTCAACCCACCACAATAGGAAACAAATCCATTGTAAAACATACAGCCTGAACTATACTATCCTGGGCATGAGTCAAACAAATTCCAGTAATCAATTGGGATTTAATAAATTTACTGTCTGTGTTGCCAGTAGAAAAGACTAACAGTTAAGTTCTAGAAAACTGAAATGTTATTCTGCATATAATGCTTCTAAAAGAGACATTCTTATCATTAAGAAATATTCACAACTTTTAAGTAGAAGTTTCTTCTTTAGAGATGGCAAAATCCTCAAGACTTCTATAAGGTAAATTGATATTCCAGTAATTGAAGTGAAATTTTTTTATGCCTCAGAAAATAATTTTATCAGTTCATATACACCTAAACCTCCTGTGAAAACTATCTGCCTAACTAGCCTAAACTAAAATCCCTTTAGTGCTGAGAATTGTACAACCTTTTTATCCAGGTTAGACATGTGCTTTTCTGTCCTTACAGCTAGGAAAACTTTTCCCAATTTTTTTTCATGGCTTCAGACTGAAATGGTTTTCTCTTGTTCTGCTTATTGAAGACATGTAGGAAACTGATCACCAGTCTCACTATAACATCTTCCTACATAAATTAAAATGTCATCATATTCTTTTCCAAACATTATTACCAATCTTGCCCCATTGGTTATGTTTTCTAAATTGCTCTAATTTTTTGTTGCTCTTCTGTTGTCAATGTAACTTGTGAATAGTGATGCCAAAAACCAGCCATCAGTTCTCTTGCTGAGACCTTCTACATACTGCATAGATGACCTCTGTTACACTACTCAGATCCTGCTGCTAAGACATCCCAGAATGGTGCTTTATGTTTTCCCCAGGTTTATCTCAGTGTTGGCCATGCTGCATTTGGCCTTCTCCACCCTGCAGTGCTAGCTATTCTTTTTTTTGCTTGTATATTTGATACTTGCTACCTAAGCACAGAACATAATTTTCATATTAAACACAAAAAACTGCTTCAACTGAGTGAGAATTTTGAATACAGAGGCACTACATGTTCTGGCTGAGGATATGAATCTGGTTCAGTGAATTGCCTTGAGACCCTCTTAGTGCAATAGAGGGTCTCTTAGAGAGTAGAGTGAGTATTATCAGTCTTAAATAAGAAGTGTATATTGCTTCACATTTGGGTGGAAAAAACCAACAAACCAACAACTTGATTTCAGAATTTTAAAATTACGCTTAATTTTATTTTTCTTTTTTTTTTTCCTTAGCAATGAGCACTTTATTCTGTCTATAATTACCAAAACTTTATTGAAAACATCAAGAGTTACATGAAGATACACTTGACCTGGAGTGAAGTATCAGGAGTTTTTAAACATTTAACTTATAGTGTATATTAGTATGAAACTAAGTTGAGCAGAACCCATTAATGTCACAGTGGTCGGTTACCAATGGAAATAAATAATTCATGATGAAGGGAATTAGTCTAATTAGCAGGCAGTTTGAGTCCTTTGATAAAACCCAGCTCTAATTCCGTGAAGGGCAGGAAGTGCTGTCATCAGTCAGCCCTGAAAAGATTAGCATCTATTATGAATGAGGTTAGACACCCTAGTGAAGTCATGTGTGTCCTGGAGACAAACTTAATATGTTCCAGAATGGGACACAGTTTGTCTCACCAACACATCATGATTCCTACTGGGCTATTGTATGTAATAACAAGCAAAGATCAGTGCTCCTTCCTATCATTCTCCCCTTGTCCATCATTCTGACAACTGTGCAAATACATTTTCCATGCAAAGCAGGGAATGTGCCCTGAATACTTGTAAAATTGCATGAGATGTCAAAGAAAATGTATTACCTTTTCTCAGCAACCTAAAACCAAACAAGCCAAAATACCACTGCAGAAAGAGGTATAAAAACGCATCTGATGAATATCTGGCGTGTAGAGGAAGGTGTATCAGTTTGGAAGTACATTGATTCCATTTGAAAACATTATTGCCATCTGTCACAAGATGTGTCAATAAAGCTATAGATGTAGGTCTGTGTGATAGACAGGTTTTAAAATAACTGGTGATGCTATAAGGTTATAGTATTGGATGGAGAGTAATATTCTGCAAAATTGCCTTAAATTCTGGAAGTAGAGGCTCAAAAAAAAAAAAGAGAAGCTTCTCTGTGTTATGTATTTCATTTAGAAATGTTAACTGCTTCATTTGAGGAGACTAGCTGTGAGCTGTGCAAGCTTCACATTTTTGTGCTACATGCTGACGCAACATCAGCTGTGTTTCCATTTTTGCTTATGAGCCTTTTGAAATTATATGTTTCCGTTTTGCAATTTGATGCAATAATGAAGAAACTCCACATTTGTATGTTATTGTATTGCCTGTTTTTATTGTAGGAAATTAATTGCTTCTTTTATTTATGTTATTAAGGGGGGGAGAAAACAATTTTGCAGTATTTTATCATTTGCTGTAATAATTATCCTACTAGTAATACAACGGAGGACTTAGAAACAGTATATTATGTTCAAATGTCTGAACAGTACTTAATATGTTGATACTTGTGACTGGGGAATGTTGGTCTCCAAGTTATATTGAAAAAGGTAACAATAAGTGATTAATAATACCCCTGACAAGCTTAAGATTATCTATAATATAGAAATGAAGAGGAAAGGAGTAAGTGTAGTCAACACAAGAAATTATTTTCATAGAAGCAGAACAGCTTAGCAACTCTGCTGTCCAAATACTAATTGACGATGAAGCACTGATATTGCAGGGAGTGCCAGAATCAAGTGCTACACTAACGTCAAGTACATTCCTAGATGACATTAAAAAATAGTGATCTTCTCTGTAGGGTTTTCTGCTCTGAGTTCCTTGAAGAAGGAAGGTACAAAAGCTATTCAATCTTTATTTGTTCATTTTTGTCTTGAATTCAGTGGCTAATAAGGATTTATTGGCATGAGCATTTTTGGGTTTTGATTCTTTGATCTCTTTGTGCATCTTAAAAATTACCTATAGTGTGGGTGTGCCCTGGGCTGACAAATGGGTTCATTCAGCTTACTGAAATGGATTTATTTATACTTTATGTATGAAAAGGTACATACAGTAACCACCATTTTATCCCTGTGTTGGTAGGGACATGGTGCTTGGAAGCAGAAAATTTTTATGTTCTAGAAAACTTGCAGAATTAGGTACCAGTTTAGGAAAGTAGCCACTTTCATGTGCCCTGAAGTCACAGAAGACAATTGGAATAAACAGGCAGAAGATTGTAAGAAAAAAAAATTATTTTGTCAAGTCTCTTGAGGTCATTAACTGTCTGCCTTTGGCTATTGTAACAGAATACAGGAGTTTATTGTATAATTCATGGGTATATGTTGTCTTCCATGGGATTCACAGATTAGCTGGTGCACTTTTTTCAAGTTCAAAATGCGGTTGAGTGTAAACATAAGAATATATTCGAACATTATTTTTTCCATAGATGCCAATAAACATCCTCTCAGGTCTTACTTTGGTAGTATCCACTAGAGCAATGAATTTATTCTTCCAAAAACTCTCCTGTCTCTTTGTGTCTTGTCTAAGGAAAGCTGAAGTGACCCAATGTAGACACTTTACCTTTCCTGTCTGTGTGATATTCTTTTCAGCAACTGTTGTTTTTCACATATCATTCCCTTCAGAATGTGTAGGGTAGAGCACAAGGCCTGGGGGAGGGTCAGTGACCAAAGGCTGCTTCCATCCAGCTGTGCTCTGTAGCTCTGTGTCAGGCTTCCACCGCGCAATGTGTGGCCTGCGATCAGTGGGCCTGAGTCACAGCATGGCAGAATGGTTTGGGTTGGAAGAGATCTTTAAAGATCATCTAATGCACTTCCCCTGCAACAAGCAGGAATGTCTTCAACTAGATCAGGTCACCATGAGCCCTTGAGTCCACTTTACTTCTGCTAAATCCATCCCGTTTCGTAAATAAATCACAAATAGTTACCCAGCTCAGTATATACCAGCTCAGTTACACAGTATGTACCCACTGAAGAAAGATTCATACTCCAAGTGCTACCAGACAATAAATTCTTAATCTGCTCATTTTCCTTGAAGGATGTATTTAGACAGTACCTTATTCTTATTTTCTGATTACTCTGCTTTCAGTACCAAGCAAGTGACCCTGGAAAGTGGCCAGTGTTATCAGCACAGCATTTCTGATTTTTACAGTGTACTTACTTTGCTATATTCCTGTGGCAATATCCATGTTCTTATCTGGGACAGATGGATTCACTGTGTCAGTAAGGAAAACTTGGGAGGTCACGGTAGTTCCCACATCGTGGGACAAAGAGGGCACGTACCTCAGACAGTCATGGATCTGCTCTTTCACATTTTACTGAAAAGATGAATTCTGCAAGACTTAGATATTTTAAAAACCAGAAAGCTGGTGAAAGAAGATTTCTTTACTGAGGCACCCATTATCTCAGCAGCTGTCTCACCTGTCCCCTCATCAAGACATCTTTATGGGATATCATCCATTAATCAATTCCTCTCCTTCCTGCTATTTTGTTACCGGTGTTTACGTGTCATCCTGTCGCTATTGTCCTTATTGTTCTTACACCCTCCCACAACAGCAATACAGCAAGATACTGCAGCAAAGGACACATCAGCCACGTTCACAACTAAACCCAGGACATGCTGAATCCTTTTCAAGGTTTACAAAAGTGTGTGTAACAGCCCTGTGTGTTCTCATTACTGATCACATTTTTAATCTGTTCTTGCTGCATGTTTTATTCAGGGGCCCTTGTCACACATATCAGTGTGAACCATCTCTTTTTTAAATAAAGGACTGTTTAGATCTTGTAAACATTAACAAGGAGCTAAAATTGTTCTGATGAATGTAACATATTGGTGAAATGTTCATTCTCAGGTATGTCTTTGATTCATGATTCTTATAATATGCTATGCTATCTAAACAAACAGCTGTCCATTCTCCCCATCTCAGATCACCTTATGTTCTCAATTACCTCCTAAGAACATTAGATATTTGCTGCTTCTACTGAACAGAAACATGAGCAGAAAAATGTATGGCCCTCAGATTCCCAATTCACCATGAAGTTAAATTCTGGGGGTTTTATTCTGCTAGTAATGTACATTCAGGTGCAGCAACTCTCACTCAAAAAATCTTTTTCTTTAATTAGATCTTCTAGATTATTTTTGTAAGTATTTTCCAACTAAAATATTGTATGCTAGAGCAATGAAGTATAGCAGGGAAAGTAAAGAAGACACAGATTGAAGTAATACCATATTACACACTGGTTTTAGTATGTTCATCAAATCATACCCACCAAAGTTTACTTTGAGTTAGAGAAACTGAACAGAAAGTTGCAGGAATTTTCACCAGGAAAGTATTCAATTCTCAGGGCATTACTGAGCATATAGCAGTATGACAGTCAGGAGAAGGAAGGGACCATGGAGGTTAATATTGCAGCAACACAAATAAAACTGCAATGTGAAGTCAGTAGCATACACTGAAGGAGCTATCCTGAGCCACATTACAAAGAAGCTGGACCTTGAGATAGGCAGAAAAATGGCTAGGCAGCTGAGTCTTTGGAAAATTACTGGAAATAATACTTGTGCATTACAGGCAAGTGAACTTTTCACTGCCTTAGTTCTAACTGGTTGTGATTCATATCATATCCTGTCTGTCATCCATGGGTTTGCAGGTGAAAAATGCAGTTCATACTCCAACTCTCTGTGTGAACCCAATCCAGAGGGAACATTTTGGGACCATTTCCTGTGTTTTGGGTAAAATAGAAGCCCTGGTTAAATGAAGAGAAATGTAGCCACCATTTCTGACCCAAGAGGAGGAAACAGGTTTGTCTTCAGTTTAACAGCCCAAGACATTCCTATGTCAAGTTTGCAGTCCTGACCAATGGGAGATTCTTGCTCATCCATCAAAGTGAACTCTGATGTAAGTAGCCACAGTCAATTCAACTCTGATGAAAAGGCTTGACTTAAATAATCTTTTATATTTATTTGCAGATGACTGTCACTTTCTTCTCTTTTTTTTTCTTTCTCTTTTTTCATTTTTTTCAGCTCCAGCTCTTTCCCTGACAATGCCTGAGGCGTTATTTTCTGCTGCTGCTTTTCTGCAGACTCACAACATCACCTGGAGCCCACTGAGAGTGCCACCAAATGAAGGAGCAGCAAGAACCCACTGGTGAGATGCTCTCAGTTACCACTCTCAAATATGAGAGTCTTGTCTGGGATTTCCATCAAGAAATGAAAAGAATAGGAATTGGTGCTTACAGTTGAACTCTAATCCTGCATGACTCCCTTATATGCACAGCCTCTCTTATACAGAGCACATTGCAGTGTTTTGACAGAACTCTGTTTGTTGAGATTGTCTCCAAAGTGAGCAGCAATGTGACCTTCTCCTATAGCACAAATTATATGAATGAAAAATGTGTTTTACCACTGCACCAAAAATTTGAAGCTAGCAACCCTTCTCTGAGCCGTGTACTGTAACTTCTGTTCCATAATTAAACCAGAACCCTTCTCCTGGACAGGAGAATTCAGCTTTGCCTTTCTTTGAGTAATACACCTTCAGACCAGTGTCTTGTTTTGATGTATTGCAATGATAGACTGAAGAGTTCATGTAATATATCATGACAGTCAGCATTGCTGGACTCTAAGGATTGAGAGACTGAGCCAGCTGTTCTTCTGATGTGCTCTTGTAATGCATCACCAGCTGATGGAAACTGGTAATGTATTACTTCAAAATGACAGCACCCAGAAAAGGAAGCGTCCAGAGGTGCAGATTCTGTATAATGAGGCATTCAAAGTATGAAACAGGGCTGCAAACTCCTGGAACAAGATGTTGGTAATAAATCAGCTTTCTATAGTATTCCATTAGGTATGTGGCTACACAGCTACACACTGTTGTCTGATTTCCAGTGCCTCTCTGTGGTGCTGGTTTTGTGCAGCTAGGGTTGTCTTTGACCAAAGACAACCCTAGCAGCAGTTTTACCTTCTGTCTTCCTACACCTAACAGTTCACAGTCCAAGCAACCTAGAATAGGGGATAGGGCAGAATTATATTGGCTCAAATATTTGGGATTTCTCCTCATCTTGGGGTACTGTCAGACCCACTCAGATGCTACTCTTTTAGTGAACTAAGCTCATCCATGACAATGGCACAGATGGGAATGGCCCCTTTTCCCTTTTTTTGGGGAGTATTGCGTCCAAATGGGACAGAATGGGCTGGCCCAGAGCACTGCAGTTGTGATTGACTTTTCCTGCAGATTGACTGAAGACAAGAAAGGCTCTTTTGGCCATCTCTTCATCCCTTCTTTGTTTATCTTTCGGCTGCCACACACACAGAGTCAGGCCAAACAGTAATTGATCCCTAATTATCAACATCAATTAAAAAGAAAATTATTGGAACAGATAGCAATTCTGAACATTAGCCTGCAAAACTTTATCTCAATGATGAAGCAGATTGTGTATGTGTAAAAGTATTTCCTCTGAATTTATTTTTAAACCCAGGCCAACCATGGGTAAACAAAGATTCCTTGATTAAAAAAAAAAAAAAAGAAAAACAGAAAAACAATAATTTTCTGTGCTTGCTTCTTCAGCCTACCATGTTTCATTCCCAAAATAATATATGTGATTGGCCATCAACATTGGAATATTACAGAAACATTTTGCTCAGTCTTGACTGCTTTTTATTATTATTATTTTTAAAGTATTTTTGCTTTACCTCTAAATATTCTGGCTAACGTGCATGGGGTAAAAGTTTGTATATCAGGAGTCATGTTTGCAAGGGACTGCTGGAGAATGTCAGGTGTATGTTCCCTCTCTGACAGCATTTTGTCACATTTAAGTAATGATTATTAATATCTCCTTGGATGAGACTTTATGGAAATTGTAGTTCTGAACATGCAATCAGCTCATTTATGGCCTAACAAGTGTTTCCCTGAGCAGCAGTTGACTGGCATTTGGTCATTTTTGTAAAATACACCTTATTTGCTACTATTAGACACTAGGATGGCACTTTCTCTTATAGTTTTTGGCACACAACAAGCATCTCTACTCTCTGTGAGGAAAAATCACAAAACTTGTATTTAGCTCTCCTCATAAACTTGGACAATATGACAGGTTTCTAATCCAAATAATTGTTTAAGATTATTACAATGATAATTATTGTAGTGATAATAACACATTATTTCAGCTGACAATACATTAGTTCCATGGGGAGATAAACTGCAAGGCCAATGGATTTATCTTGATAACAAAATGGATTACTATTAACTATGATGGTAATTTTTCCATCCATGCACAAAGAAATCTCCCATTGAGTTCATTGTCTTTTGACTGAATGCTGGTAAGAATTTTGTCTTCATATATGTAACAAGGCTGGATTCTGCACTAGTGCAATATTGTTACTGTTATCCTGTATTGTCTATACAAGCTCCAAAAGCCTATAGCTTTACTTGGCACTTCAGGCCCAGGATTTCTGGCTTTCAAAATGACTCTTGAAAAATTATGAAATGCAAGACAAATGAGGAATTAGAGCAACTGTGAATTTATCAGGATTTTGCAAGGCAGATTTAGAGATGAGAAAAACAAACATTAACCTAACTATATTTTCCTGTACATGGCAGCATGGAAGAGATGGCTTTACCTCCATATCTTCCACCATAAAGCCATAACTTCTGCTCTGCTGGTGACACAAGCTTTGAACATTACAGTTCCAGCTCCTTATTAGGATTTTGGACTGTAGCAACTAATATCTTTTGTCCCTGGTTTTCTTTATTCTCATTCTGAAAAGTATATAAGGACACTTGATCTAGAGAATGATTTTCCCAGTGATTGTGTTTCTGCAGGAAGGCAAACATACAGAACTGTATTGTCAGAAAATCTACAGACCAAGAGTCTTTAAAGAGATTTGGATCAGAATCTGAGTTAGGACTTAATGCTTATTTACCAGATCTATTATAATTCATAGTTTAAAATCCATTCTTGTTTTGTTTAGTTCATCTGGTTCGTTCTTCTCCAATATCTTTATCATTGTGCTATATTGGCTTTCTTATTTTGTCTTTACTTAAAAAAAATGAATCCAGGTCAAATATATTACGAAATTCTTTGGAAATTTTGATAATTGTTATGGACATTTATTTGCTAAAATATACATTTTACACCGTAAGGCTGACATTAATATGCAAATCAGTGGACTATAAAATTCATTTTCATGCCTCCAGGGCAGTATTTTTATAAATACAGAAACATAATCATGCATCCTCCAGAGAACTAAAAATAATTATACAAATTTACAACAAAGCCCAAGGCAGTGTCTCCTTTTAACTGTCTGGTTTTAATATAATTTAAATCTTGTTAAAACTTAATTACCAATTCTCTTCCATAATTTAGGTGGAAGAGCTGAGGTCTAAGCTTGCTGTTTGAGAGAGAGAACTTCATCTGAGAAACAAAGACACCAAGGCACAGATTGACAAAACAAGATAGTACACAGAAAAGCTTGGTAAAAGAAAAGTCATCACAGGTAACAGTGAAGAACAGAACTTACTCTGTCTATCTACATTGTCACAGCTTAACTCAGGTCCACAATTAAGTTCTATGCAGCCACTCACTCATCCCCTTCCCTCCCCTCCTGCCTCCCCGGTAAAATCTGTGGGTTGAGATAAGAATAGTTTAACAATTTAAATAGTTTAAAAATATAATAATAAAAGAGAAAAAGACAGAGGAAAAACCCCCAGGAAAGCAAGTGATGCCCAATACACTGGCTCCCCACCTGCCCAGACCCAGCCCATCTCCAGCAGTGATCAGGCCCTCACATCCCTCTCCCCATGTTTATGCACTGTCCATGACATTGTGTGCCATGGAACATCCCTTTGGCCAGTCAGGTCTCCTTCCTGGCCATGCTCCCCCAGCTCCTTGTGCAGCTCCTCTCTGGCAGAGCAGAGACACCAAAAAGTCCTTGACTTAGGGGAAGCATTACTTAGCAACCAAAACATCAGTGTGTTGTCAACAAGAATTCTACAGTAAATCCAAAACACACTGCTCTACCAGCTGTTAGTAAGAAAATTAATTCTGCCCCAGCCAAACCCAGGGCAAACATCCGCATAAAATGGAATTGAGCTGATGTCTCGTGTGACAGAAATATAAATAGACCAGAGTATATATAAACCTACATAATAATATTTACATCCACACATACATACTCATATATAGGTGGTGGTTTATTCATTAATGCTGGTATAGCTCAAGCTGTATCCACCTGGGAGGGGAGTTGCAGGAGCAGTGCTTTCATCCTCTTTGTTCCATGGCTGTTTTCTGGGAGATGATGGCTGCTCAGAACAGGTGTAATAGTGAGTAACTCCAAATTCAAAGACAGCCTGGCTACAGGCTTCAGGTGATATTTGGAGTAGGCACATTTTATCAGGAATTTCTGCTATATGAATACCTGTGGATATATTTTTATTTTCTAAGGCTGAACTTTGGAACAAGATAATCTGCTCTCTTCCTCCATGACTGATAGAAGTGCTCACAACAGCAACTCTACCCCTGTTTCAGAGGTATGAGGTCAGGGACAGGGCCTCAGCTTTGTACCCCAAATAAAGCTCCTGGTAAGCAATTTTAAAGCTAGCATTGTATGGAAAAAATCTGTTTCTTTGGTCTGATTTACAGAAGATTCTATACCCTCAAAGTCTACGCTCTTTACATTAAAGGTAAAGCAGAGAACAGTGCATACAGCTTCTTTGCACTGTGGTGCTGTGTCCCCTCACACCCTTCCCCCAGTTCTGCCTTTGCTGCAAGAAAAAGACAAGGAATCTTGAAAATGGTATATTCTTGATTTCCTCCCTCAGTGATAAATATCCCATCAACACGGAGACTGCTGCCTCAGGTCTATTCTTTGTGCCGTGTTTGCCAGCCACTGTTTAGTAACAAGCGTCACTGTCTGCTCCCCTGCTTTGAACTGGAACAAATTCCTGTGGCCCTCACATCCAACTGAAAGCAGCTTTGTATTGATTTAATTCACCCTTTTTAGTATGACCATAGTCACAATGAGGGATGTGCATCCAAACTTCCAGCTATTGCACAATTGCCACTGGGCAGAAATTCAAGTGATTTGGCACAGGATCCAGTTGGGAATCAACTCCCATTGGTTCACTCTGTCCAGTGGCATGCCTTGCCTGTGATTGAAATGCCAGGCATTTGTGAGCAATCCTGCTGCCAGTATTGACAGCCAGCCTCATAACACTGCTCTGTCCTTTCAGGCTGCATGTTCATTGGGTGTTCATGGAAGAAAGAAATGCAAAATATTAGAGAAGCCACGATGTTACAGATTTCATGTACTACTCACAATTTTGCATTAGCAAGTAACCTGCTCATTTACAGATATACATAAATTCATCCTATTTGTGATGGACACTTAGTATGCCTGAATTTTTCCTAGAATGATGATACTTATGTTTTAAGATGTCAAAATTATTTTTTTATTTAACTGCATAGACTACTCAAAAATCTTTCATATAGAAAAGGTATCCTTCAGAGCTAGAAGTATAGTATATTTAATAAGTCTTTAATAAATAAGATGTTATAAGACATTTAAATCAAGTATTAAATAGGCTTTCATTTGCACCTGTGTGAGTTTGAATTTGAGGAGTTTCCTGTGCTGGACTAGGCTGTAAATACATTGGTTTCACTGGGCTCTGAATCCATTTGTTTCTAACAATTTTTTGCCATGCAGCATGCCTGCATTGGGTATGAAAATGGAAGTGTGATATTTTCCAGGGTTGTTACTAGTCAGCCAAAAGTTAGAAACAGCAACAAGAGTCTAAAGATGACCTCGCTAAATCTGACTGTGTTCTTAATGCAGAAAATGCTGCTTAAAATATTTTAAATTTAATAATGTATCTCTCTTTCTTGCTCTGTGGTAGAATGATCAGATTTTTTTTTTTCCTCACTTGGAAGTTCTGGATCTATACTTTTCACAACAGAGCTTTGTAATCTTGTCAGCTTTTTAGGTAAACCTGATGGACTTGGGAACTTTCCTGAACCTACTCAAACTGTAACCAGTGTGATGCAGCACTGTGGAGCCTTGTATCTGTCTCTGTGGGGGAAAATCTGAGGCTGGAAAATCTCAAATATATATGGGGAGAAGGTAATTGAAAAAAATATTGCGAGCACATTTAAGAAATGTGATTTATTTGAACAGTCCAACTAAATGAGGTCTTATTGCTAGACATAGGTTTCCTAGTGCTATTTCAAGAAAATATCAAAGATCACAGAAATAGCAGGATTTTGTCAAATTCAAAAATTGTTCCCAAGTAAATTGCAAGCACCTTTACCATCTTATTTCTGTAAAATGTGACATATTTAAATATTGCCAAAGAATACGATTCTTAAATGTCAGTATGTTTTAAGGAAGTATAAAGGCTCCAAGATGTATGTCAAAAAACCAGATTCCTCAGATGGGTGCCAGAGAAAATCTTTTTCCAAAGAAGCTTCAGAAATTTCAGTCTAATGTGTACTATTAATGTGATGCTGTGACAGCTCTCTAAAGAGCTGTCATTATCAGGCTTGTTTGCACTGGACTGTGTCAGGCAACCACAGGCTGAGAACTCAGTGCTCAGCCTCACTTGCTCTAATGTAGCTTTAGCAGGGATTCAGAGAAGTGCCAGTGCCTACCCAACAGTGTACCCTCTTCTTGCAATAGCTTGGGGGCCTCCAATTCCAAGTAATACCCACACATGAAAAGTGAAAAAAGCTCCTGTTTGCTTTGTTTGAGGCTTGGGAAGCACTAACTCTTATCATTCATCTGAGCAGCTGGTGACAGCAGTGCTGAAATGCTGAAGAGGTGAGCAGTGGGAGGTTTACAGCATGTCAGTTTACGTTGTCTCATCTCCTTTGTGCTGAATTCCTCTGTAGCACATCCTGTCCATTTGTTACCAAGAAATAAGATATAGTGACCAAGAGAAAGTTGCTTCAAGTGAAGGATTAATTTTGTATCATGTAAGAAAGATGGCTATTGATACTGCATGCAGGAACACTTATCATGCTGATGAATTTCATGTACCTGATAGTGTCAGGCACCAAAGGTTTGGTTTCAACACAGTCTTCCTTGCAGCTTTGGCAAGTTCTGAGGCTCAGTTAAGCACCAGCACATTTTGAAGTTGAAGCCTTGCTTGGTAAAGTGGCATGGGTAAATAGAATCCTACCTATTCAGCATAAGGTTCCAATTCTCAGTCTTTCTTTAATAGCTGTGATGAGATACAGAATAGAGAGTAAGGTTTCAAAGCCTTTAGTTGCTATATACCAATGGCTGCTAGTTATGGAGAGAAAAATAGTTTTTCATTAATGCTAAATAGAGCTTTAACATATAGATAGTAAATTTCCTAGAAGATAAAACACTTCCTTTGTGCCCCACATCCCTGAAAGGGAATGTGCAAACATTTTCAGAAGCTTTCATGGGAGATAAAATATTGTGGATTTCTTTTCTAATTGCCAGGAGCAGTGTAACGGCACCAACCCTACCCATGGCTTTGGCTGAGAACACGGCAGGATGATGCACTGGATGCCTTCAGGTGGGTGAGGTTACAGCTTCCCTGAGTGCTGTTGTGACAGTTCCCAGCAGCAATACTGCAATCACAGCATAGCAGATCTCAGTGTCAGGGCTGTGTTCCAGCCTCCAGTCTCTGCTCTTTTCTTCAGTTCTGCACTGCCTAGCCCATGTTATCTAAACTTAAATTATTGAAAAGTAGAAATAGAAAGAGTTAAAAACACATCAGGAAAAAGACACACTTCCTGTCATATTAGCCTGCAAAATTTCTGATTCTGTTCTGATTTAGGATATAAACATACCAGGTCTGCCTCTTTAATTTGATGGTGTTGTAAAGGACAGAGGAATTACAAAAACGTGTTAGACAGCTATGAGGTGGATACTAATATACACTTCACAGATTTCCCTGTCTTCCTTGGGGCAATGAAAATCAAAGGCTCGTGATATTGGTCCTTACTGCTCTAGAAGAGTTCAAGACAGGGGTTTGGGGCAACATATTTAGGTTTCAAAATGTCCAGATGTCACTATCTATATATTTGAGAATATAACCTTAGTCTTCAATTAAAAGGAGTAACCAGAAAACTGTTGATAGCCACACAAAGTAACAAATTAAAAAGTAAAATAATTGACAGTCATAGCTGACCATAAAACTGCTGAATGCCCCAAAAGAGTATGGGGTTTCAGCTGCCTATCTTCCCATATGCTTTAAGGTAGTGTCAGTGCAGCGTTGCACACGCATTTTTCTGCAGAAGTCCCATGGAGGAATACAAAGCAAGTCAGAAAACCCTATGTATGAAGATGATATCTTGACTACTGCATAGGTGGAGTTTTAGTTTATCCCAAGTTATTGCTCATAAACAGTTTAGCAGTCAGTTCTATCCTAGGGATTATTCATGCCACTACTTGAAAGACTGTTTGATCTATTGATCAATGATGAAAGTAAGAGAAATCAAGCTGTTGCTTAAAATTAGGTTAATGATTGACCCATGGACCCACCAATCTCATTAAGATAAAACATTGAAAAGTTGTGCTTCTGCAAAGTAATATATTAAAAATAATTTTGTCATTTTGATTGCTTACTGATCGATTTCTGAAAGGCAACAGTCCCTGGTGAATAACAAAAAATAATTACTGCAAGTTTTAAGTAGAGTTCATGTTAGTAAATCAGCCATTAGTCCAATTAATTACTGTTTGTGTCCAGAGATTGTTTCTCATACCCTGGAACAACCAGAATATCTCCAGGATCACAGACATTTAAAACAGTGATTGCAAAATACATTATTGAGATGTACAATATTTGCATTGTTTGCATGTAGAGTGAAAATTTTCTGTTATCTTTTCTCTGTTGAGGCTGTTGTTAGGAAATTGCTAGATTACTCAGAAGACTTGTTGAGATCAGAGAACAGGCCAGCAGTTTTTTTATTTGTAACAAAAATTAAAAATAATTAATCCAATATGTGACTATATTTTGCTTTCTTTGTGTGTAAGGTCACTTATTTAATTTTCCCCCCACTAATTTAATTTTTAGATTTTACTAGTTAAACCCCAGGATACTGTGTTTATGTAAGGGAGATAGGGAAAAAGAGTGGGAGACAATTTATTAGTAAAGAAAGACTTGCATTTGCAGGTAACAATAAGCTTCAGTAAAGGGAAGGTTTGGAAAGAAGAGCAGATTCAGTGTCAAGAGAAGCATCCAAACTAATAATCAAAATACATATGAAAAACAGTTCTGAATAATTTTTTACCATTTCTGATAGTGACAATTTGTCAAGCTGGTATTTTTTGAACCATACTGAAATTTCCACAAGCTTAAAATTTTGTTACCTGATTACTATCTCCACACACCATTTCCTTTTTTTTTCTTAGGTAGATGGATTTCTGCACAAAATGCATTAATTTTGATAAGGAATACATTTCTGCAGTTATTGTAAAAGAAGATTGTCTCCATGACCCAGAGTTCAACTCAAAATTTGTGCAAGAAAATTTCAGTGGCTGCTGCACACAGTGCTTGAGTTAACATCATTAGAGTCCAGGAGGTAGGAGTTAAACCAGTGTAAATTTCTTCAGCTCAAAATTTTAAGATTTTGCTTCTTCCAGCTCCTCTTCTGCTATTGCAAAGAACTCACTTCATAGTTATAGCCATTAAAAATACTAGAGAAAAAATATTTTGAATGTCATAAATTACTTTTAGACTGTGAAAATGGGTTGTGTATCATGGCCATGCTTCATATGGAGGCTTCCAAAAATAGCTCAGCAGAAGAGTCTCTGCACAGAGACCCAAAAGGTCTGAATTTAATCCTGGTTTTCTAACTGATCTGCAGGGTGACCTTGGGCAATCTGTGTGCCATTCTCCTTCTGCTAAAATGAAAATAATAATACTTATTGCCCTTGCAAAGCACTTCTAGAGTAAAGCATATGAATCGATAACATCTTCTCCTTAAGTATATGAAATAGCAGAGGAAACTCTTCCCACTTGCATTAGTGTGCTTTTAACATTTAGAAATGTGAAATTATAAAGATTATTACATAGGAGGGAGAAGCCCAGAAGTGTTCCCTAATCAATAAGTTGCCAGCTGGAATGCAAAGGAAAGCAAGTTAATGTACCATTTAGTGTAACAAAGAAGAAAATATATGCTTTCAATGTGAGTATGGCAGCTACCAGTGCAGTCATACTGTATTATCTTGCTGGCTTGTGTGCTGGTGTGGCAGTAGAACAGTATAAAACATACAAACAGTTTGAAATCCCTACGCTAGTTTTCAAGACCTCCAGTTCTCCTGGAGAGATCTGTCAGTTTAGACAGAAGGGAAAAGCTAGACTTAAGTGCTCTGACCACGTGTGTGTGCCTTGTTCTGCATGTGGGGACTTCCTTCCCCCCGGAATGCTACTTTGCTTTCCCCCAGCAAATCATCAGCCTGAGGTCTCTTGGCACACTATGTTTTACAAGAATGACAGCAAACATGATTTTTCACTTGTGTCCCTAGGCTTGTTGACCTGCAGAGCCTTTTGGGGTCCATGCAGATGGATTCATTGAGCTAGAGTATTCATACATTGCTTGTATAATATTTCTCTGTATTTTATATCAGCATTTTGTATCAGGCACTACACAAGTCCAGTGGCATCTACTGTGCAGCCTAGGTGAGCCCTGGCAGTAATTAAAGTATTTTAAACCATCTGCTTAATTGCTTAAAAAATACACTGATGAGCTTGCACTGTTTGAATGATCTTCAGGAAACTATTAGGCTAAAGCAATTCCCTCTTGCAATGTTTAACTAATTCACAATGTTTGTTCTGTGAATTACAGTTGTCTTTACACCATTTGTTAGTCTTACTTGTAACAGAGCCCTGCTTGCTGCTACTGAGCCAGAAGATTTTTCCTGTTCTTCTTCCCTCTGCTTTCTCATCTCTGCCTGTCAAGCTCTTCATTGAGGTGCAGACTTTGGGAGCAGTGCATGAGAGAAGCTGGGCAGTGAAATCCAGCCCTCTCCCTGCCAGCCGTGCTTGCAGCCTTGCCCCTGAGCGAGGAAGGATCCCTGTGCCAGCTGTTACCTGTGCACTCTGCTCTGTGCCAAGCACCCACACTGCTCTCTCAGGGCACCTCAGTCTCTTGTGCCAGGGAGAACAGGGAGATGCTGGAGCAGCATAACCAAGCTGTCCTCCCAGCTTCCTTGTCCAGCTCTTCAGCTGAGTGTCTGCTCAGCCCCGGCTGGGTCCTGCAGCAGAGCACGGCCGTTTCCATGGGCATTCGCAGCGGTGCCATTAGGCAGTGTGGGCACACTGCCAGGTGGCCCTCCCAGGGACACAGGATGGGCTGCCAGAGGGCAGTGGGTGAACAGGGACGGTGGTCTGGCATTGTCACCTGGGGAACCTTCCTGCTGCTTCACCTGCTGTGGAAGCATGGCACGGCCATGGCATCTGCACATCCCAGCTCCTCCAAAATGGGGAGGCCCCGGCTGCCTGCATCTCTGGGCTCTGCAGGCACAGGAGGCAGTTTTGGCCATTCCTGCTGCATGCCTGGCTCCATCAGCCCTCTGCCTTCTGGCCAGAAAAACCAGGAAACACAGGAGAGAAGGCTACTGAAGACATAGATAAGAACTATAGGTTAGCAGACTTGCTTCAATTTTCATTACAAGTCAATAAAGTAATACTTTCATAAGTATTGGAGCCAACCCATTATGAAGATTGTTTGAAAATTCCATCCCTGCCACATGGGCAAGAGTCAGTGGGTAGTTTGTCCCTAGATCAAGCCCTACCGTTTCTGTTCAGAAATTCCCCTTACTATTTAATTAAACTGCCTGAATGTCTCCCAAAAGCCACCACGTAAGTATCAAATAGTCTGGATTACGAATATTAGGATAGTATGAGGTAATACCATTAGATTATCTCACCATAAACTGAAATAAATGTTTATACATTTTATTTGATATATATGCAAAAAAGAAAATTTGCTGTTGGGTGTGGTATAATGTTTATGATTAAATGCTTTATTCATACTTGTATGTCAATCTATTAGTGTGCTGTTAATTCAAATGTTACTATGATGTATTCTATCGCCGTTAGCACATTTATCACAGGTAGATGTGAAACTTAGACAAAGGTGTACATTCTCATTAATGATGAGCAGCCTATTCATCTTACTAGAGTGTAATTAATGTTAGTTACAATACTTAATTTTTCACTGTTTGTCATAGTGCATATTTAGCATTTCTTCTGTCCTTTATCAATCTGCTCTCCTATCATATGAGCACATCAAAAAGATATATGTAAGTATCTGACCTGTTTTGATGCCTAATTTTTATACTTTTCCAGGAAAAAATATATAAAAGAAAAAATATATACTGGAATATTTTTAATCTTAACCTGTAGGCAGCATAGTTAGCTAAAAAAACAGACTGGAAAGTGTTGTCCATTGCTTTGGGGTTTGGGTTAATTTCATTTGCAATAGTAACATAGAAATCAGATAGTGAAGCAAAGCAGGGCACACCGTGAAGACACAGGTACTACTTGCTGTAGTGTTGTGCTGTGCTTGTGTGGGGTTGTAGTGGTGCCAGTTGTTCTCCTGGATTTCCAATTACATGGTTTTTGTACTGTAAAGCTGTTAGTGCTAGTTAAATATGTTGTGTGAGGAATACAGCTCCAAAACCAATAGAAGCACGGAGTATCTGAAAAGCGCCCGTTATTCCATAAATAAGTGCTACAACAGCTCGTTGTTACAGTTTAGGAGCATTGCTTTGTCAATAATGTTGTTAGCAGGATAGAGCCAAACCACAGTCCCGTGTGCAGTGGTGCAAGAGGGGAAGAAGTTATGGCTAATGTGTCACACAGCAGGTGGGAAACAAGTCCTGCAGAGGTGGGTAAAAGGGACTGAGCACTGAACACATTCTTGGATTTGCTCCCCAGCATGCCAGTTAATCCAGCTGAGCTGGAATCCTAGGATAAATCCGTACTTTTGTATTGGTCCCAGAAAAAATACAATCACTTTGGCTGAAACCTGGGCACTAAAGCATTATTATTTCTTGATCATCCATAATTCCCATTAATCTAGATTGAAAGAGAACTGATCCTTCCATGAATTGTTGTTGAATGAAATTTCTTGGGAAAAATATTTGAGTTGGGTCAACCAAATGCATGAGGTTTAGAATGGATTGGGGATGTATTTTCTCAAAATTTCAAGGAACTGTCTCTGAGAGAAAGCACACTAATTCTTATTTGTTAGTCTCTTCATTGATATGGATATTACACTTCTAATATATTAGGATATTACACTTCTAATATATTAGGAATTAGCTGGTTTTTTCTGTGAAATGACTTCTTTTGTAGACCACTGTTCATACCAGATATGAAGCTGATCACTTCTCCAACATAATGACATCCATCTTAAAATTTCATTCAAACCATCAAGAGCTTGCAGAAAAACATAAATCTATTACAAAACCCTTAAAATAATGCATCTGTATGCCTTGGAATAATTTCATTTTGATGCACCACAATTGACGTATAAGGGAATCAAACACATGAATTTAACATATTTCAGTATGAAAATTCAATTTGGACACAATTACAAGTAGGTTTAATTGTAGTGTAGTAGCAAATTAAGAATAAATACCCCAAGCTAGGTTTAGGCATTTTAAACAAAATGAAAGTTGAAGGTGCTCCACAGTGATTGAAGTATAATAATAACCTGTAATGTGACTTGAGCAGGGTTTTTTCCCATGCTACCAAAGTAATACTTTATAACAATTACTTATATTTCTGTGACTGCACCAAAATCTTCTTACGAAAAAACCCCTTCCTTTGAATTTTCTATGGCAAAAAGACCAAAACGTTTTTCATCTAATAACAAAATTCCAACAAAAATAGATTCCACCATTCCTCTCTCCCCACTTACCAATGACTCATTTGAATAGAGGAATTGCTAAAATTAAAATGTCTCTTTTTAACAGATAAAGATTAAATACAAAGAAACTATGAAGTTGCCTTTAATCTTCATAGTATTACAAAGCTAGGTATAACAACAAGCTGTAAAACACACCAGAAAGATGAGCATTTCACTCCATTTTGATTTGACCATTTTGCTTTCAAAAGGAATTTATAAAAACACCCAGGAACAATGAACATTTGAACTCAAAATGGTCCAGGTTTATTTTTACTCCAAAAGAAGAAGTCTCAATAGAGATATTGATTTTCTAGCATTCATCCAATATTGCACAGAAAATGGACCTGACCTTGCAATCCCTAGTGGAGACATGGAAGCAGTCATTACAGTCATGGTTCCCATTGATTTTAGTGGGATTACTTGCATAAGTAAGGGTTTTCAGGATGTGACCCAGTGTCCCATTAGCAGTAAGACCAGGCACACGTGGATGTCAGCCCCACTCTGTTCAGCAGGGTGCAGTTTACGTTCCTGTCCTATATTCATCCTATGGTTTTATTCCTTCCTATTTATTCTACGTATTTTTTGGTTTCTGTCCCAGAGAGCCTCATCACTGTGAGTTATCTCTGGTGAAAAGTACCAGTCCTCCTGCCTGCCTTAGTGTTTTTTTTTTTACTGTATCTTCAAATGTCATTTTGAGCTCAGAGCTGATGCTTGCACTTACAGATCTTTCTTCCTTTGGTTCTGTTGTCTATGATGATTTAAAATATACTTTGGGCTAGGCACTACCTCTCACTGTATTTTTTTAGTCTCTAGGACTAAATGAGAAGGAGACATTACTGTACTTTGCAAAGTAAACACAGAGTAGTGGAAAACTAAAGAAACTCAGAGGGTGATTTTTTTCTTAACCCTTGGAAGGTTTCTTGTGCCCCATTGCTCCTATAGGAATGCTACTCCAGAACCCCACTGCTCAGATGGATGGAATCCTCTTAATCATGACTTTACCACCAACATTTTACTCAGGTTTATTCTTGTGACAAGCTTGTCTTTTACCTCAAAAGGTTCTTTTCCTTCTTTAGTATTTCCTCACTGATGTAGCTATGATGCATGTTTTTGTTTCATTAATTGTGAACAAGGTGCAAGAGAGGTGTGCAAGAAACAGGATGACTACATGTTTGTACAGTGCCTTGCACAATTGCCCAGTCATGGTTCAGGGCTCCAAAGGCTGACTTTGTTTCAGCAGTGAATAATAATGACCCTCCAGAACACACTGCATGCTTTATTCCAGATGGACACCATTATTTCCTTCAATTTTCATTGAGATGCAGAGCTTTAGAACAAGAATAGTAGCAATTGATTATTTTTGTCAGTGGTATTTTCAAAGAAATGAAGAAATGAAATGTACAGTATATTTCAGTTTGCAATGATCATTCCGTTGTTCCATTTGCAATGGAAATGAGCATATAACATATTCATGTGTACAGATAAGGAAAATGACAAACATTAACATCTCTTGCTCTATTCATTTATAATATTCAGGTAAAAAAAAAAAAAAAAAGTCCTTCCATTCCATAGTTTTTAGTTTTGTTCCTGTAGCACAATGCAAAACAAAAAAAAAGGAGAGAATTAATGGATAAAATACATTTAATTACTTTGTAAGCAAGTTTCCTGAAAATGAATATAATCTAAATCACAAATTCTTTGCAAATCTCTCTATTAAAAAGATAAAATTCCACGCCAATTTTTTTATAAGTGTGTACACACTGTACACACTTATATTTTTGTGACCCAGTAGCCTTTGATGTGGGACTCAGCCTGTTTAAGCAGACTGCAGTGTTTGCCTTCTCAGTGTCAGTCCATTTCTGCACAATTTAATCTGCCACTAAAGAGAAGTTTTTTGTTCTTATGGGTATAAAACAGTATGCCAAGGATAAATCAGTGCAGCTTGCCTTCCTTAAAATTTTAGGCACAACCTGAAAGTGCAGCTCTTTCCTTTTCTCATCTCAATGGGATGCTAACCTAACAATCACAATTTTAGGACAGGGAAATTGTTTTGAGCAGAAATAAATTGTCCTGCCAGTATTGTTTCATGGGGTAACATTAAGGCACCTTGGGCCTGGGCTTCACAGCTTATGATATCTGGTTTTGGAGGACTGGGGTGAAAGTAAGAACATGTAGAGAAAGAAGAAGAATTAAATTTGAGTTCTAGATAGTTCAACTGCGTTGAAGCAGTTCAGCAATAGACATCTCAGAATCCTGCCAAGAGGCTTATTCTCCAGCTACCTGCCCTGGCACATCGCCATCTCCTGTCAGTGCCCCCGAGGAATTATTCTCTTTAAGTGTGGATCCCCTTTCTTCCTCTTTTGTTGAGGTATCTAAAGATATTGTGCTTTCACTTACAGCTTGTATTTGCTGAACAAAACAGGAAAAAATATCTGTAGTTTTCTCTGCAGCTGCCAGGAAAGAGAAGTCCATTATTTGTAGCTCTAGGGGAGCGGCAGAGGAGGGGTCTTTTTGTCTGCTTTCCAAAGCCTGGGGTGGAGGCTATTGAGGTCTGGGAAGGGCAGGTTGGGGCAGCCACGGCTGCAACTGCACCAGGGTTCCCCAGGGAGGCTCAGGCTGGGTAGGGATCTGTGTGTGACATTCCTACCTCACCTGCCGTGAGCCAGAGTTCTCAGCTTTGGATCTCAGTGAAGACAAAACGAGCTGCCCCAGGAATATGGAGCTGAGGCTGGCCTGTCCACAGCCCTTCCTCCCCGTGGCAGCACCTCATGGCAGCTGCTGGCACCTGCAGAATGTATCCTGCAAATGTGGCTGCAGAACAGCAATGCCACAGGTATAAATTCCTTCTGATCAGACGCTCCCCATTGTGACCCTGAACAAGTTAATCACACCGCTCCTCTTGAAGGTTCATACTGCCACAATATCATTTATGTGGGCCCTCAAAGATAGATGGAGACGTCAGCTATTGATCACAAGGAGTTGCTGCCAGTCAGTCTTTTTGTTGGTTTCCATCCTTGTGATGTGTTTTAAAAAATATTGTATGATTCAAAATTATACCTGTAAAACCTACAAGTAGAAAATTACTGTGTGCATTTATCTTTAATAACAACCTTGCGAATATTTATAGTACTAGTAGAGTAGAATGTGTTATACTAGTTTATTTCCCAGTCTGTTTTAAATGATATTATTCATTAGTAGTTGTGAAGTGGTATGACATATTTTTTATGTTGCTTGTTTGTAACAAAGGTTCTTAATACCTTTTCATAATGAAAGGGGATAAATGCTAACATGGAATATGGGAAATTGTGCTTGCAAGAGCACAGCGTTGTCTTAGGGTATTAAATTAGCATTTGGTACTGCTCTGCTTTGTGTGCATTTTTAGCAAACGTTTCAGCTACAAATCACTATAATACACCTGTATTCTGGTTCTTCAATTCATATAGCATTTAAATCCTGCCAATACCGTGTCTTATAAATATAAATATGCAATTTAATTTAATTCAAGCATGCAACACATAATTTTTTCTTCTAATTAAAATATGATATTGCAATACGGGAGCTGCCTGGGGCAAACAGGACGCATCAGATTGCCAAGCCAAAGGGAATTCTGAGGCAGCTCTGGAGGCTGCCAGGGCAGGGGCCAGCTCGGGGAGCCCTCGGCGCAGGGCACAGCGGTGCCTGCCCGGCCTGGAGGCCGCGGGGCTGGGGGAGCCGCAGCCCGGGCTGGGCTGGGCTGGGCTGGGCTGGCGGACACGGGCACGGTCCCGGCGGGCACGGTCCCGGCGGGCACGGTCCCGGCGGGCACGGTCCCGGCGGGCACGGTCCCGGCGGGCACGGTCCCGGCGGGCACGGTCCCGGCGGGCACGGTCCCGGCGGGCACGGTCCCGGCGGGCACGGTCCCGGCGGGCACGGTCCCGGCGGGCACGGCCCCGGCCCCGGCGCTGCGCTGCCCCGGCCGTGCCGCCTGTGCCAGCCGGCGCTGGAGTTGGCTGATGTGCGGCAGAACTCAGATCCTACTGGGGAATAGGAACTGCCCCAGGGCAGCAACTCCAGGGATTCCTGCAACGCTCTCTCAGAACGGAGCAAAACAACGCGAATAGACCTTCGGCATAATGACTCAAAACCTGTTAATGGCCATCTTTAGTAACGTAGCAACAGCCAAACCCTTGAAAAGAGGAAGTTTTCATTGAGAAAGCGTTTCATTTTAAACATTGAAATTTGGTATAATGTAGTGTCTGAAATAAGTTTTGAAAGGAAGCTGATGATTAAGAAGAAATGCAGTGGGCATTTAATAAATGGAGGAGCTGCAAGATAATTAACTAGCATGCATAAAGATTCATGCTTTATACCAAAATTTTAATTTTGCACATAAATGTGCCTGATGTAGGCAGCATTTAATCACCTAGCTGACAGGAGTAACTACTTTCATTTAACCTTGACTGAAGATCATGAATTCTAACAGGTTTAATTGGATACATCATTTAACAGAATGAACAGAGCAAATTTTTCTCAATTCATAGGTTCTGATTGACATGCACCAGCAATAAGGCGTTGCACAATTAAAGCTGATCTGTATTCCTGGCCTGGGCAGCAATTGCCATAGTGATGTGACACTGTTTGATCACTGTGGCACTGAAACTATACTGAATTTCCCCTTGTTTTGAAAAGGGCAATGCTTTAAAAAAAAAAAAAAAAAAAGAAAGATAAAGAGATTTTGGCACTTTTTTTTTTTTTTACATTAATCACATTTATATGCACAAACTGTAAGGGAAGGAACTTGTCTTGTTATCAGTAACTCAGAGGAAAGAAGGAAAAATGGCATATTCTTTTATCCATTTAGCACATTATTTACAGAAAGTCAAAAATGTGGATAGTCAAATGAATTGTAACACATTAAGGGCCTGACTGTTCTGGGCTTCCATTTGGATAGGAAGTCATTCTCTGCAGCTCCACTATTCACCTGCAGTTTGGCCTCTCTGTCCTTGCCCAAATCAGTTGCACATCACAGATATCTTGCCAGCAGAGTCAAGGTACTGAGAAAGGGTATTGCAAATGAGGTAGAAAAGGATGAGAGGGAAGACCTGGTACACAACAGTAAGCTGCTACATACTTTTCCTGGCACACAGTGTTTCATATGATAAAAGCTTAAAAAAATACATGGAGGAGCTGGCAACTTCCAGTTCCCCATATGGCTCCTGCCAGCACTTTCATTGCCTCTGGCACCTTTCACAGGTCCTGGGTTTGACCTTCATGAACTGGAATTGTTCTTGTACTGTTCCACCATAAAGATATACATACCTATTCACACACATACATTTATATACACAAATGTGTTCTTTTATGTCTCTATTCTCAACTTTAATTTTTGCTTCCAATACTTCCTTTTATTTTATTTTTTTCTTTTAGAGGAAGGTTTGCCAAACACTAGATGGGCAGAGAAGCACACAATGTGTTTCAGCCTGGCTCAGCAGAGCCAAAACTGCAGTAAAAAATCCTTCCCAATTCCTGAACCTGACCTCTGAAAAATTTTTAAGCAAGTTCTGCACCCCACTATGAGCATTGCAGCATCCATGCTCAGAACAGCAGGTAGCTTTTCCACTTTTTTTTCCTCTCTGCATTCCCTTAGCTTTGGTGCCTAAGTGCTAGTCCTTGATCTCACCTGAAGACAGACCTATTGCTATCCATCTGACAACCTTAATTTCTGTTTGGTAATATATATACATATCAAGCATCAAGATTTGTAGGAGTGTATTGCAGTGGAAGACAGAAATCTTGGGGAAAGCTGGAGTCATAATTGGCTCAAAGACATGAACTTTAGAGTCAGGACAACTAGATGTACCAAAAAATACTTTTTTGGTCATTTTAGAAGCCTCTAAAATTCAATTACTATTTCTAGCAAACGTAATACCTTCCTCTGTCAGAGGTATTTCCCAGATGATTCATTGTAATACTGGCAAAGGTATTTGTCAGTGTAATTCATCACTCAGTAACATTTTTGAGTTTCAGGTAAATGATGGGATCACATCCCCAGCCTCTGCAGCCCCACAATGTGCCTTGGAACCACAGCAGGTGCTTTTCTTCATGCATGGTGAGTTTTCAGTCGGTGCCTGGATCTTCCCTGTGCGGGAAGGAGAGGCAGGAGTCAGTCAGCAGGCCTGGCCAGCAGGACACATTCCTAACACAGGTTCTGCCCATGCTCCCCTCACACAGCAGCAGGGGTAGCCTGTCCCCACTGTGCCCACTCCTGAGCCCCTTTGGGCTGCGTGGCTGCTGCAAAACTGCTGGGCCCTTCTTTAAAGGCGATCTTTGGGCACCATTTAAAAATGCTTGTGCTGTAATTTACTCCAAATTTCTCCAAGCCTACCCAATAAAATAGCCATCTGTCCCATCACACAGCTCCTTTTAATGTCCTGTTATACACACAGGTTCCACCTCATGGTGTCCTCAAGGCAGGAGGACTTGAGGCCCCCATTCAGCATTTCTCTCGGGAGATTCCTGGGCCTTGGCCTTCCCCAAGGTGCACAGAGCTTGTCAGCAGCACAGCTGGGATAAAGTACAGCCCTCTGCCAGAAGCTGTGCTCAGCTTTGACTTTCCCTGGGGAATACTATGGAATTCAGTAGAGCTGCATGGACACCTTTGCCAGGCTGAAGGGAATACAGATTTGCTGCTGGAGAGAATCATTTCTCTGGCTGCCCCAGCCCCACCCCCTGGCTCTGTTGACAGGCACCCAGTGACACCAGTTCTGGAGTGCCTTGCTCTGCTGGGACCTTACAGCACCCTTCTGACCTCTCCTTTATCAGCTGCCCAGGCAGTTCATCCTCTGCACTCAGAGTCATTCGGGTGCTCTGCCCATGACTCTCTGGAGTTGCACGTCGTTCTTGCCTTGTCTCCATGTTCAGCCACCCATGCTGAATTATCTTCCACTCCTCCCTCTGGGAATAACCAAGGCTTTCACCTAGTGGGACTGTTTGTGTGCTCAAATGTTTTGATGTACCAGGCACTGAGCTGCTTGCTCCCAAATCTAAGGTGGCTGGGGATTTCAGGCTGTTTTCAGAAACAGTGTGTGCACTGGGAAGCATAATCAAACAGAAAAAGTCAGCAAAGGGCACTGACTTGTGCATTTTCAAGTATTTTGTCTATCATCTTTAAACCCTTCTATTTTCTTTAGTTTCCAAACAGCTGTCCTTTCTAGTTTGGGATCTGCTATAGAAGATATACAGCTGTAATAAGAAATATATTTAGATTCATTTCAGAATCCTTGGGGAGAAGGGGATATTCCTTTTTACTGATTAAGATCAAGTTTGTTATTTCATTTTGAAGGCAGTTTTGAACGACTAGGGGAAACCAGAAGACCAGCCCCACTGTTCCCCAGGTTTTCCTGAATCCACCTTTGGACCGCAACCTAAACGAAATTCTGAGCGCAGTTAAATGTTTACACCTTTCTTGCACTGTGTAATTTAATTTTCAGCAATATAAAATGGGATAGCAGAAATATTTTTATGTGTTCTTACAATGTCCGAAGTTGTTTGTTACTGTTTTTATTTGAAGGAACTAGACACAATCCTGGCTGCCTTAACCACTGCCTTTGAGAGAGCTACAGCTGAGAAAATCCGCTGCCAGGAAGAAGTGAATAGAACTAACAAGGCTATTGAGCTGGCCAACAGATTAGTGAAAGGTCTGAGGTGAGGTCCTACAGGGCAGGCTAATGAAGCAGCCTACAGAAAGCACTTCTTTGTTATACACTACTGATCTGGCAATAACAGAGGCACTTAGCAAAGAACCTGATGAGCTGAAAAAATTATGTCATTATCATTCATTTTTTTCATAACAGAAACATGGTTTTGACCTTTGCATTTTCTTACATTTTTGCTTCATTGTGGTGTATCTTAACTGTAAGATTACCTGGTAACTAACCTATCCACCAACATTAAGGGAAGTAGTCAATTGTGGATATTGACAATGAAGGCAATTTATTAAAATGCAATGACTATATTTGTAACAATTAAACAACACTAATGATTATGCCCAGGATTGGGATACATAGAATCTAATACAATTTGCACTACTTAGTTAAGCAATATGATAATTCTCTAATTATCTTTCTGAGATTTGCAATGGGTATTTCAGGAGAGAATAAATAATGGCAAAGACATGAATTATCAAAAATCCATATTGTCTGTTGATCTAGGCTGGCTCAAGGGAATCCATACTCACTGATGGATTTTTTTCATTTATCATTCATCTACTGATGAGACTGTTTTTTATACACACACACATACACTTTTTACAGATACTTTATTTTATTGCAACATTCATTTAGGAAATCTCTCATGGTGGCTTACTGCCATTACAGTTTTTGTCCTCTTCTACCCAATACTTTCAAGCTGAGTTTGATAACCAAACACATAGTAAACAGCAAAAATAGAAGATCTATTCGTTATTGAGCAAAATTTTATGGCTGAGTGTAGCTAGTGAAACTTAAAATATAAAAGAGGGTTTAAGAGTTATTTCCTGAATCAATAGAAAGGATTTATTGACTAAAGGGGAGGGAGGGCAGTGCAGAAGACCCATTGTTTCTGTTTAAAGAAGCAAGATGAATGCATTTAAAATGTTAAATGTCCTGGTTGAAAGTGTAATGTATTTTAGTGATTAATAATGCCTGTAAAACTAAACCATGTACCTAATACAGAATAATAAAATAAATAACATAACAGAACTCTTTAAAGTGTGACAATAAATGATTGTTCTAATATTTTCTTCCACCTAACATATCATATTGTTTGGTTCTCCCATGTGCCTCCTGCTGGGCCTGACAAGTGCTGGAATAGCATACATAGAGAGATGAAAGGCAAAGTGTGGGTATGCTGGGGGGGGAGGCATAATGAAAAATAATCTAAAGGAGGAAACAGAGATGAAAGGAGAGAAGGAAAGTTGAGCCATGTGCTAGATGAGGACAGTAAAATGAGTTTTAATGGAAAGTCCTTCAGCTAGTACCTCCCAAAGCACCAACCCCAGGAAGAAGGTGGCCAGCTTGACAGATTGGTGATGGGAAATAGAATTCATTCCTGTTGTTAGCTGTACCACACTTGGTCAAAGGCAGTAATAACCATATGACAGCTATTTAGTGACTTATAGGAAAAAATCTGTTTTAATCTACTCTGTGGTAAACAACAGGTCACTGTTTACTATTAGCAAAGAGTGTAATACTGACACCGCTGTACTGTCAGTCCTGGCTGTTTCTTTGCCTTATTTTTTGCTGAGAGGACACTCTCTTATTTCTTTAGTTGTATTGTTGTGAGGAGAATTTCTCAAGAAATAGAAAAATAAAATTATTCACAGCATTTTTTTATAATAAGCAAACATGTAAACATTTCTTTATTAACTGGTCTTTATAAACCCACCTTCACCATGACAATAATAGCAAGTCACCAAATATGTGAGTTTTCTTCTAATTCTTAGGGAAAGTGTTGACCAAACAGCAGAAAAGCTGATCATGTGTAGCCAGTATCCCAGGGAAAAGCTTGCACCAAGTGTCACATCAAATCTCTTATTGACTTTATGGCATAAAAGATCCTGCCCAGAAGTTGTTTTTTTTTCTGCCTTCTTCTCTGAGCCCTGGCATGCAAGGACTGTTCTGGGTGGTTGCATGAGTAGCTGTTACTCTGTACCAAGGAATTCTTTGCTTCTGACAGGTGCCAATTATGCTGTGGACATCTGCCCTGAAGGCACTGAATCAAGCTGACAACTCATTTTATATCAATCAAACAACAACCATTTTCAATAATTTCCCATCCAGCTGGGACTGAATTTGCACAAGTGATCTATGTGTTAGAGACATTACCAATCCACAGAGACATTCAGA
This sequence comes from Molothrus ater, assembly GCF_012460135.2. Lineage (NCBI taxonomy): Eukaryota > Metazoa > Chordata > Aves > Passeriformes > Icteridae > Molothrus > Molothrus ater. The sequence continues at coordinate 17,496,157 of NC_050484.2, forward strand.
ACCATGATTAGGTTCTGTTTTCCCACAGAAACTCTTGCATCTGCACAAGAAAGCGACAACTTCTTCCACTGTGCAGGAGGATGCTGACAACTCAATTTTGGTCACTTGCTGCCAAGCTCAACTTGCAACAGTCAACTCACATTAGACTGGAAGAGGATTTCTATGCCTGGGCTTCCTATTTGCAAATCCTGTCTGTTGATCCTCTAATCAATGTGGCTCTGTGAATCTGCAAGGTAATACTTTAGTATTCACTGCTGTTTAGCCACTGTAATGCGCATTTTTTCTAACAAACACATAGTAAATGAATGGGAGTTTTCATCCTGTTTTCTGAGTAGAAAAGGAGAGCTGGACTTATCACCAAGGCATTATTGGGAACAAGAGAAAATATGATGCAGAAATGTTCCAGATGGTAACATTTCTTCACTGTGATAGTATATCTTCAAAGCGGTACTGGCATGAGCCCAAATCTCGTTCTGCTTTGCACAGATAATACCTTCTTCACAGATATATATTTTTAAAATATACGTTTAATCACAAAAATGCCTGGCACTGATTCCGTTCCCTTTTTGACCCGTTAAACCATGATGTTGCTTATATGAATTCCTTCAAATACTTTATTTAAAAGAACAGTACATTGGAGACAAGGAATTAGTAAAATGTTCTTCTGGAAAGGACCAAAACATTCCCTTTGCTAATGTTTGAAGTACCTTTTGCTATCTGACTGGAGCTAGAGGAGACAACTAACCCACAGACCTTGGGAATATGGTTAGCAAGCCAGAACAGTAGGCAGGCTCACCTTCTCCTTGTATTCTCTCAAGTGCTGTGCCGTGCTGTTTGCATAAGGGGATCAGCTTTTATTATTCTACTCTGTCCCTGCTACTGTGCACTAGGGCAGCACAAAGCAAGATTTAGTGCTTGGATATGGTATTTGCTTGATAGCAATTGTTATAGTTAGGCTGCACAGAGACTTCTGCCTTAACCTGCTGTTCTCCCATGCTCAGAATATTCTTTTTTTAAAAAAAATCCCTTTCATCTAAAATTTTTCATGCTTGTTATCAGCTGAAATATAATTTTTTGGCAAGCCTGAATAAAATTCATTCATTCATATTTGAATTATGCAAGGAAGTGGGTGTAAGGAGAAAGGTCTCTTTTTTGCACATTCATAATTCACAAAAAAAGCTGCATATTACAAGCTGAAACTTTCCAGGTGGCTAGTTTTGACTGAAGGGTAGTCTTCATGCTAATTACAAAGAGAGAATGACTGAAAGAAAAATGAAAGAGAAAAATTAAAAATGACACATATTGTGATTAACTCATTTGTTTTGTAGGTGTGTCATACAAAAATTACATTGTGAGCCACTTAGAGCAAGTTTAAAGTAACAATTTCATTTAAGTTAAGATGAACTACCATAATTACATAATATCAATATTTTGTGCTGCAATTTCACTAAGAATCTCCTTACAGAAGCTGCAGAAGCTTTTACTTATGCAAATGTGTAAGCTCACAGTGAAATCAGTGCAGAATCTTATGAATCATTAACTTTGGCCAGAAAGCCAGACTGGGGAAGGGGGGAATGGCGTGCAGTGGCAGCAACTGTTCCTGTGCTCTGGGTCTCCCTGAACTCTGGACTGCTGAGGAAAATAACTCAGGGTTTTTGCAGTTTCTTCCAACTTAATACACATCAGGGACAGCAAACCACTAAAGCTTTGTTATTCTCTTTTCTTTGCTATATTCCCATATACTTGTGGACATAACAGGCAGCACATAATCTGACCAGCACTGTGTGACTGACCCTCCATGGTAACAAAGGCTTGCACCAGCAGAAGGTACCTGGCCAGCAGAAGCTGGGAGTGTTAGAACAGTTTCCCTTAACTCATGGAAAAAATGGACTGTGACATGCAGCTCCACGTTCTCATGAAACACCTGGAGATAAAATACAAGCATAAATAAAGCGATATAACTGTAATTTTAAACATCTGAAAGAATAACTGGCAATAGTAATTGCTGACTTTGCTCCACATGGAGCAAAGATGAGTTCAGAACTTCCCCATTACTAAGTTGTCAGTAACCGACTGGAGACCAAAGAAGGACTGTTGGATTCAGTGCAGGAATCTTCATCTTTTTTTATCTCTTGAATTTTGGATGAAGTGAGGATAAATAAATTTTTCCCAGTGATGCTGCTTTTTTTACAAAAACACAAGCGAGTGAATTCTGAGACATACTAGCTTCTGTAAGTAGAAATTTAAAACTTAACCTTTATTATTCCAGGTCCCTATTACAGGAACAAAAGGTCTCGATCCAGCCACTGAGTGGATGGATGCTACAACAATTGCTAAATAGAAAAGTGACAGCAGTGCCTGGCAAAAATATGGCCACATAAAAAGTCCTTGGTCTTACATTTACAGTCATCACTGGCATAAGATCAAACCTCAGCACTGGGGAAAAACTGGATAAGAGTCACATCTGTTTCAATTTATAAATTATCTATTTTAATCAAAAAGGGTCCAGTGCTAGTGAGAGTAAAACTGATGCAGAGCTATGAAGGAAACGTGACAACTCTCTTTCTTCTGAATGCCTGATATTGCCCAAGGTGATAATGCCCATAACAACTCTGCTCGAGCCCTTTCCTACTTTCCATTCATGGCAGTATAATGAATGGGATATTCTATCTCTTGTTTTTCACCAGCCCTGTACTGGGGTGACTCCATAGCTGTGTCATACTGCAGGTATTTCTTGCTGGTGATCCTGTTCTGGCAGAAACTTGGAAGAAATTATTCATCTTGTACTTAACCCATTACTTGCAACTTATGTTCAGAGTATTTTTAATAGTCTGTTATTTTCTTCATCTGGTCTCTCTCTGATTATGTTCTACAAGTATTCCAAATAGCTTCCTCTGAAAACTCTTCCTGCACCTGTACGATAGTTACATTAACTCACAAGGATTGCAGTGCCCAAAACATGTTCATTCCAGCTGGATTTTTACTTGTCTATTTTTCTTATCTTATTTGCACCTTTGCATGAACTACAGTTCAATGACTGCAATTTGAGCACTCCTTCCTATCTAGCTGAACAATCTTCTCCAACACACCACCATCCTGATGTGTAATCACTCAGGAGACATAATCATTCACTTAGAACTAAAATAATTCTCCTACCGTTTGCTCCTTGCCTCCATTCTGCCCTTTTTCTCTGATTTATTGCACTATATTCCTTATGGAAATATTTTGACATCCATCCCCTCTATTCAAGTCTTATACCCACCCTTGGAGGGAGTGCTTTGAACAGAGGAAGGCCAGGATGAGTGTGTATCCCACATACTCGCCCTTTTATTCCAGTGTCATTTCCCCCACCTCCTCATTATATTCTTGAGTCCTTCCCCTCCTTCTAGTTTAGCTGTACCTACTATCTTTCCTAGAGCTGAGTCCTCCCTTACCTCCCCTGCCCCTCCAGTAAATGTCAGAAAATATTTTCTCACAGCCTCTGCTACTCAGGATCATGTCTGAATATAGGGATCCTGAACCCCAGCCTTGTCTAAGCTCTCTAAATCACTTGACCCCAAAAAGGTTGCCACAGGACAGCACTTACCTACAGTGCAGGCTGGAAAGAAAGTGCTGCAAAGGCACTTAATTCCTCCAGCTCCGAGATCTGCAGCTTATTTAGACTGCAAGAAAGAATTTAGTGAGCCAGAGCACTGAATTTGTTACTTGTTAAGCTTAGTCAAAATTACTATGAAATTCCTTAATTAAACAGCTCAAGCTGAGAAGCAAAATTCCTTCTAATCCAGCCACCACAGTGCCCCACTCAGTCCTGTACCTTTGCCTCTTTCTTGCTGCCCTCATGTTGTCATGTTACCTCATGTGCTGCCTGTTGATTTTGCTTGCTACGAGTGTCCCTGGCCCCCCTCCACTGCAGAGACAAGCAGAAAGCTCTTTATGCCAAGTATTGACCTAGTGGTGTGCACCAGCCCAGGCTGCAAATGCATCTTGAATTTCTTGCTCCCCTGGGAGCATTTGATTAAAGGAGGATTTTCATGGTGTGTTGAGATTCAGAACGTGGTGCTATTCAGTAGCTGCTGGTGGCAGCTCTGAGCTGGAACACACACTGGGGCTCCACTCCCCCTGTGATGATAAACTGACTCCTGGGACAAGGAATTCTGCAGGATTTTCCCCGTGCGCAGAAAAGCACAAACAAGTCCATGCTCACACTTGCTGCCAGGCTGCTGTTCCTGCACTTGGGGACACAGGTTTCACTAAATTTTCAGTGATTCTCAGAAGATTCACAGAAGGCTTCCACCTGCTCTCTAATGTGTCTCTTACAGCTAGAGAACTTGAATCAGCTTCACTGTTTTTCGAGATGTGTGAGGTGAGTTTGGAAATATTTGGAAACTGAGGACATTTTGTGAGTGTCTGCACACCTGCACAGGGCCCCAGACCAGCACTTGCAAATGGAGGAGACCTCACAGCACACTGTGCCTTTTACAGGCCTCAACAGGCTCAGCCTAATTCACACCACACACACATGTGCTCCTCAGAGTGCTCACTGGAATACACAATCTAAATTAATTTCTGCTTTATAAATCTTGAAAAACTTCTCTAAAGTCCAGAGAGATGGCTCTGGAGTCACAACACAGATGTGTACAGGGGAAAGAATACAGTCCACAATTTTGTTTCTTTCTTCTCTTCCTAGTGACTGAAGTTTTAATTAATAAAAACTATACTTACAATGAAGTAGGAAAACAGAGTCTTTTAAACAGAGGTATGTATTTCCTTTATTTCCTATGGTTTGATTTATGGATTTGCAAACTTACCACTTCAGCCAGAACTCATAAAGCAGAAAAAATATTTTAAAATTAAGTTGACAGTGCGTTAGGATGAATTATGGATACTTTTTTTGGCTTCTGACAGTAATTTGCTGCAGGATATTCTTCTGGCTGAGAAGCTGTAAACAAGACACAGCAGCAAAAATACAAGCAAAGAAAAAACAACTAAAAGAATTAGATCAGCTATAGTATTAATCATTTTGATGCTGAATTTGGCTCCTTTGGGAAATAGTCTTTATTTTTCAATTCATTTATCCATGGTAAATGTATGCATGTGTATGTGTTCTCCCTTCAAGAATCACTGCATCTCCATCATGAGGAAAACAAAATAAAACTTTTTAAATTACCACAAAACTCTTTAATTTATTTAAAGTAAAATCTGCAAGAGGGGTATTCTAGAGCTCCATTTTACATATCATATAAACAAAGCTTTCCCTGGTACATTTTTCTACAGCTCCTTATGCTGCTAACTTTTTGAAAATTGTGCCTCTGTTTATATTATTAACTGGAGCCCAGGACTACAAGGAAGCATTCACCCAAGAGACCAGCCAGAACACAGGCACTGCAGTGGAAGGGTTAGTGAGTAGGATGCTCAGACACATTTCTAGCTTGGAGTGGCCACAGCTGACTGCAGTTACATCTGGCCACAGGATGTGCACTTCTCCATAAGAAAGCTGTGGATACTGAAAAGTTAATGAAGGCATTTTCCAGCTCTGCAGGATGTATGCTGTTTCTTTCTGCTGTGCTGATGCACATGACTGTGTAACTTGTGCAAGCAGTCACTGGACACACAAACCAGGGCATGAATGTTGAAAGTCATTGTATTATTAAATGAGGAATCATATCTAATTCAATTAAGGAATAAATATACCCTTACAAGTAAGCAAATGTCATCAGGCAATATCAGTTATACTTGCATATCTTTCCAGTCATCAGAGTGCTTTAAAAACCTTCTCATTTATGGACAGTATGTTTCTCTGAAAGAGGAAAACAAGGGTTTTTTAGGTGATGCATAAAGCAAGAGTTCAAACAACTTGACCAAAGAGTATCAGCAAGTAAACTAAAGATGCATCCTATCAATAAAATCCTAATGGGATTATGTCATAAGGGTAGTGTTTTTGCAGTTGGGTTGCAGGAATATAATAGGCAAGGAGTTGAAAATTACGACCAAGACAGCTGGGTCTTGGCTTCATGTCTGCTTTGCAGTCTGCATAAAAAATCTGGAAATTATCTTAGAGCTTCACACAGTTATCAGTTCTGACGTGTCCTAATGACTGAAAGTAAGATGTTTCAAAGAAACAAGTTGATGATGATCCAAGTCTTCATAACATGCATGTGTCTGCCTTCTCATGGTATTATCATCACATAGTCTAAATTTAGACAACCTCAGACACTACAAAAATCAGTGTTTGCATTGCAATTATAAAATTTCTTACTTCTAAAATCTAAAGATTGCAGAACAACTATTTCATAGAGCAAACAATAGAATATTTAGAAGAAGGAAGCAAATATTTTGTTAAAATAATTTTTGGGAAAAGCTTTCAAGGCTTTTGAAAAAGGCACAGTCCTTCTTTATGACCATGTGGAGCTTAAGGGGTCATCGACTAAGTTCTACCGTCACTACATTCAGATGATATACTGTGGGAACTCACAAAATCCCAGGCAAGGAGATTCCCCTTACTTTGGAAATCTGTAGATTTTAGACATATTTTTCCCTAGCACTTTGTGATATCATGTATCACAGTACTTTGTGTCATCACTTACATGGGTGAAGTAAAGACTGGCAGCAATCTGACAGCTCACTTTGAACTGAACAACCACGTGAGATGCTGACACAGAAAATCACCCTTTGATTTCTCAAGAGTTAAATTGCATCTTCAAACCAGGTCAAGTTCCATTTGGAGTAAGCTATGGTGTCTTTCTAGTGCATTTCTGCCACTGGTTTTTCTTTCTTTTTTTGTTTCTTCAGATAAGAAATGTCTGCATCCTAGCTGCTAATGAAAGAAGAGCATAATTCTGAAATGCTTAGTCACTTTTATACTTTTTTACTGATGCTCGGAAGAAGTGACAGAATCCTGTAGTTAACATGATTCAAAAGACAAGGGGGAGGAGAAGGTGGAGAAAGATTATATAAAATATATTTATATTGCTTCTACAACTGAATTGTTTTCAGTATAGTGTCACGCTCTCAGTGTGGGGGAATTCTGCATGTGTCATGATTCTACAGATGTTCCTGCACACTACATGCAGCTGCACTATTTGTCATGGGCAAATTTAATAGCAAGATGCTTGTTATGTGTTCCCTCTAATTTTAGCTCACAAAAACATGGAGGGGAAAAACCCCACTACCTGATAGCTTGCTTGTTTCCTTCTTTATATAGCCTTGTAAAATACTTTAAAACAAATATTGGGAACGCCCATCTTTTGTACTAAATTCTGTAACACCTGCAATTACAGCTCTATTCCCTTTGCTAGAATGATCTTGTTCTTTCTAATGTTTATAATGCTAATTAAGTAATTTTAAGTACCTGAAGAGGTCATATTTCTAACAGTGGGGGTTCTTCAAGAGCTTGATCCTTCAAAAGGAGGAATAATTTCTGCTAAGTCCTGAGTATGCTCTGTTCTCAGTGACTTGCAGGTGAAATTCAGAAGCATTCCATACAGCAGCACAGCAGAGCCAAGTGCTGTCAGAAATTTTACAAAGTCAAACTCAGAGGAGCTTTCATACTCTTATCATTTTAAAATCCTGGATCCCCTCCTCTGGGTATTCTCTGTCCTGAACTTTGTTGGTCCATGGGCAGTGTGTTGAGGGAACCATACCCTTCGGTTCCAGCTTCCTGCAAGAAGTAGAACAAGATTTTGCAAGTAGAAAAGGGAAGAAAAAAAGAAATAAAGAGGTGGGGGGAATGATGGGAGAGTGCTTTCAATTGGAAAGCCTGTAACATGCTGAAACATGGGTTGTCTAGTTAGTGGCAAGGGATGTAACTGAAGAACTGGCAGTGCAAGGAGAAATTTGGACATCAGAGAATAAAACTGACTGCTGAAGTAGAAGCACATCCAACTACACCAAACAGGACAAAACTCAAAAAGAAGGTACAGCTATAGGAGGTGTTAAGAGTGTTACACTACCAGTAAGTGTATGAACAAAAAATAGATGTTATAAATGAAAAATTCAAATTTAATTACTGCATCTCCTACAGTACAAGAAAGATATTAACCTACTCCAGTGGAGGCTACAGCAGGAAACCTGTGAAGGAGAGGCTGAGGGCACTGTGGTTCTTCAGCCTTGAAAAGGCCAAGAGGGCAGGGGGATCTCCTGCTGTCTGGAAATGCTTCACAAGAGGCTACAAAGAAGACAGAGACAGGTTTTTCTTAGATGTGGACATGGACAGAAAAGAGGCAACCTGCAGAAGTCAGACCAAGAGAAATTCTGACCAGGGATTAGGAGAAAATCATTTACCATGAGGGTGGTGAAACATTGGCAGATGATCCCTGGAAGGCTGTGACTCCCTCATCTCCAGATGACAAGGTCTGTATGTCCTCTTCTGGAGAGTAATCACATTTAACAGATCACCTAGATATTAATATCTATCCTTGTAACATAAAAAGATATATATTTAAAAGTACAGCTGAAACTCTGAGTGCTTTTAAAACATAAAAGAAAAGATGGATCAACAGGGTAATTTTTTGCCATTGCAAAATCCCATTTTCAAAATAAATGTACCATTTATGTACAATTGTATGGGAGGTGGTTTAAAGCATCGTAAATTTTGTACATGGTGAAAACTGCATATATGTAAAATACACAGTCATCTATCAAATTGATGGAAAAGTTCTTGTTTGTAGGAAGCTGATCAGGTAATTTTGGAAATGTATAACAAGTGCTTCTGTTATTAAAGGTGTGCATCTGTGAACACAGTCTGCCAAAATAAACTGAATATTGAGTCTTTTCAGAAGAATGCTGACAAATAGCATTGAAATATTTAATAGAAGCATGAAGATATTAGTTTCCAGTCTTCAGATGATTACTTAGATCAAAAGGTAAACAGGTGTGACTATGACATCTCTCATTCTGTTTCTAATCGATCTCAAATCATATATATGAGATCTAGTTGTTTCTGTGTACAGACCCAACTTCAGAAATTGTTGTGAACTACCTCATGTAAAACCTGCCTGCTAGTGCCTGTCTGCGTGTCTGTATGTCTGCTGTATCTTAGATTCATGCATGTTTCTTAATTATCCTATACTTTTATCAGGTTACACTATGGTCCTCTGCAGCTACAGGAATTTTTAACTTAGCACTACAAACTATAGCTCTCAGTTTAATAATCACAGTATTCCTGCTGATTGGGAAAATTATATTGGCAATGAAAATCAAATACTTTTTGTTAGCTGGCCTCCTGATGGCAATGAAGAATTACAAGTCAATCAGACTTTGAATTACTCTAATTCAAGAGAAGTTAGGGAAGTGTGAATGTTTCCAAGATCTGCTGCTCAGTCATGACTCTGCAGTCATAGCAGGGTTTGCAAATCCTTGCTCTGCATTTCACAGACTATTCAAAGTGACTTTATAGCCCAATAAATATGATTTTGCCATTATTGGTAAAAAGCAACAGGGCTTGTATTGAGGTGACAGTGTAGGGACTCGGCAGTGCTCTGGCTTTTTCTGGGCCTAGATAGATTTTAACTTGGTTTAGCTGTGATAGCAATTGTCCAGCTGTGAGGCACCCTTGCCTAGATTTGTTTCAGTTTAACTCTAGTTTAGGATAATAACAAATGGTTATTCATTGTGAACTGAACTGCCTACAATTCTAGAGTCAGCTGTGGGGAAGAGTGCAGACACATTTGACACAAATCAGCCATTTAATCATAGTTAGATTATAGTGTTAAGTAAACATAAAACTAAATCTGAGCAGACACCAGGCTCAGAAGAAAGACCTCCTTCTCCCATGAGTATCACACGAATATTATGATGATAATTCATCACAATATTCCCCCATTTCTTTTGAGGAATACCAATATTAAAATCTAAAGGAGAACTGGGGGAGTAAGTGCAACATCAGACAAGAGGGAATTTTTAGTGTAGCAACTCTAACTCTATATTTAATACAGCCTTCCTATACTCCTATATATTAAGTAATTTTGACTATTAGACTGTTAAAAACATTAACTGGACTAACAATAAATTTTTAGATTAGTTTATATTTTTTTGCCTTTTGCCAGTACATTTTTGCCAAACAGAAGACTTAGAGTGTAATAGCACATCATAACATCACCAGCCTGGAAGCTGAAACAAGCACTATAAAGATCCCTGAAGCTCACAAGCACTTTTGGCCAGTTGCAGTCAATGCTGCTGTGCTCTGTTTTCTCATGGACAAGCTGAATAAAATCAATCCAGTGAATTAGCTCCCACTGAAGGTCACCACTCAGGAAGAGGTCAGTGTGTTTGCGTGCTGCTGTTTTAATCAGTGCTACCACTAGTGCTACCACTGGCTTACCACTTTCCCTCTGGTCACAGGCTTTTACTGCTGATTTCACAAGGCAGTGCAGTGAGCAAAACACTCTGAGAACATGAGGCTGAGTGTAAAGAACCCAAATGCTTGTGTAACACTCTCAACTGTCATTTACCTTGGTCTGTTTGAAAGGGTAGAGCTTACTTTCACAGCCCAGTTAGCTCTCCCAGTAGAGCACAAACCCTGCATGAGCTCCCATTCACCACTCTGTGTATGTACACCTGTTTGTGTGGCCAAGCAGCCCACAGAGCAGTCCTTTGCCTTAAGGTTTTCAGCTCTCCCTTGCCTGCCTTCCCAATTCAGCACAGCACAACGGAATATGGACAAGTTTGATTCTGTTTGATTAGTTCTGATTGGGTCCCTTTGCTGTAGCTTGAGCTGTTCATGCTGCCAGCTGGCTCTGCCAGGCCCCTGGAAAATTCCCTCATCAGGGAAGAACATCAGTCTGAAATGCTTCCTACAAACTGCATTTTCCTCTGAACCAGTCCAGGCTGCTTTCTTGTCAAGGATAGAGAAGTATGATGGTTTCACAAATATTATTGTGGCTGGGGGGCACCTCTGAAGGGACAGGCAATTTTCTCACTCTCTACTTTCCATCTTCATCTCAAATACTGGGAAATGCACCAACTTTCAAAGTAGCTCTTCATGTCCTGAGTGCTGCTGCCACATGTATATATTCCCCCTAGAACGAGCTGAATGGAAAGAGTGTTGTATAATGATCTCTCATTTAGCTTAAAGTGTCATCTTTTCCTTCTCTGCACTTTGTCTGTGAGAAGTGTGCTGAGTCTTGTGCAGCTGCGTTCTTGCTCTTATTCGGCACAGATCTCTTCTAAGTTCTGCACCCATACCAAGAGTTTCCTTCTTGCCTTTGAAAAGAGTGACAAACGGGTACAGAGCAGAGGAGCCCAAAGCCTACATGCATATGAACCAGGACTAGGATGAAAATATTAACCTGAAAAAAGAGATTTCTTTGGCTTCTAGTGCATGTATTCTGAGCTGGAAAATAAAATTCCAAATGGAGAAGAAAAAGGAAGACAGAGAAATTCAGATGCTGACCCCACTTATTTTCAGAGCCCAGAATATCTACTATACTGAAACATAAATCAGCCAGCCAGTGAATTCTTGCCCAGTATCCTCAAGGTTATCTGGAGGTCAGCTACAAGCATCTCGCACGAGGACACGTGCAATGACTGACTTCAGCAAGGTGACAAAGACCTGCTCTGGTCGAGGCTGGAATGCTCAGAATGCTCACCACCACATGGCAGGGCCCTGCCTTTCTCACTGAGTTGTGTAAGCAAGATACAGTTCTGCTCAGAAAAAACACACTCTATTAATTATTTTAAAATTAACTGGGGTTAAACCAATTGCCATTGTCAGGCATGCTAACCTTTAGAGCACGTCTAGCATTAAATCATGGATATCTATAGGGAGTTCCCTTGGATCATTTGATCAAATTATGCTCTTAAAAGTACACTTCAAAAATGTCATCCCCGTGTAGGAGGAAAAGAAAGAAAATAAGGCAATGAAATTAATGGAAATTTGGAGAAATGAAATGTTGTCTCATGTATTTTGACAATGTAGGCATCAGTAGGTTTGCCAGACAGATCAGCTTCAGATTTGAGTTGAGCAAATTAAGCTAGTCTAAAGCACAAGCTACTTGCTAATAATTTTCTTGGCTTTTTCCTCTTGAACCATTTTACATGTTTATTTACATTTTAACAGCATTGGCCATGCATCTCCCACGTTTGAGGTCATTCCCCAGCCTTTGGGAAGAAAGCTGGCATCTGACAGGGCAGCCAATTTCTGGTCATAGAAGTGTTTTAAGTAACAAGGTGTACAGGCAGCAAGAGCAAAGGGGGAAAAGATGTGAAGTTGAAGAAACGAGAGACTGCTAAAAAACAATCAGGTATAGACAGCTTGAGGAAAGAGCAGTGAAATACCTGAAGGGCTCTGACAGAGAATTCCCACTGCAACAGTTGTTTAATCATTACCCTGCTTTGCAAACAGCACACTGTAGGCACCCTTCCTTTGCAGAGATCTGCTGCTGCACCCCATTTCTTTCAACAAGATATCAGGCAAAACTGGGCATAGCTGAGGGATCCATAATAATACCAAAAAAGAGAGAAATGATACCCAAGAAAAAGTAATGCCAGTGAAAAACAATTGCTCATCACCTTCAAAGCAATGCCCAGTCAGTCCTTGAGCTGCAGCCCCCAGCCAACTTCCATCTCTATTTTATACAGAGAGCATGATGCCATATGGCAGGGAATATCCCTTTGGTCACTTGGGGTCAACTGCCCCAGCTGTTGTCTTCTCAACTTTTTGTGCACCTTCAGCCTCATTGCTGGTGGAACGGTGTGAGGAGCAGAAAAGGCCTTGACTCTGTGTGAGCACTACTCAGCAATAATTAAAACATCTCCGAATTATCAACACTGTTTCCAGCACAAATCCACAACACAGCCCCACACCAGCTGCTATGAAGAAAATTAACCCAGAAAATCCACCCCAGTCAAAACTAGCACAATCTTAAACTGACTTTGCTGGGCTGTAAGGTGCTTGGTGATGTTGGGACTTTTATTTGTGAATGTGATAAATTTGACTGAAGCCTAAGAAGCATTTTTACAGATTGCTTTAAAACAGTCTTATACTTTACGACTGTCTACCCTCACATAACATGCTATGATTTTATTTTCCATTATTATGACGATGTATTACAACATCAAGTAATAAAGACTGTAGTGAGTTCAGAATGGAGAATATAAACATCAGTATGATGTTTGATTGATTGTTTGATTTTCCTAAATCTCTTTCTGACCTAAGCACCTAAGTATCCTCAGTCTGGTCATAATCCACACCTTGACCATATGGTCCTCTACAAGAAAACAAAATAATTCTAGGCAATTAAGACACTTGCCCATATCCATTTCATCTGCTACATCTTTGGAGGGACAAACAAAACACTGGATGGGAAGATCTGCTAATGCTGATAGTGCTTTAGATCACTTGATAATCTTTTTCCTGTGATAGTTATTACTGAATGGAAATCAAATGCATGCATGTTAGGACTAGTAACAGATGGCACTTCTGTTCTGTGAGGAAGAAATAGGGGCAAAGGGGCAGCAAAGTTGAACCTCCCCCCTTCCCTGTCTTACCAGGATTCATTGTGTTGCCCTCCTGTTACAGTTGGCTGTGACTCTTTCTTGTTATAAAGAGATGTCAGAAGTTAGAGAGAGACAGACGATAACCTTAAATCCTTTACTGCATTTTACCAGGATTCTGAAAAATAAAAAATAAAAAAATAAAAGCCAGCTGAGGGAGTTGGAAAATGTCAGTGAAGCATTACACAAAGAACTTGATACATTTGTTGACCTTTCTTCTTACTCCACCCTTCTCCTCTAAGATGGATTTAGTAGTAGTGAGTGCTTAGTGCTATAAGTGCTTTCTTAAAAATAATTTAGATGCTATTGGCTGTCTGCCTGCACTTGGAAAACATAGCTGTTTCAATGAGCCCCCGCTGAAATGGAAGAAAAGGGGTTTATTGAAATGCCTCCAAAAATGCACCAAAATCATTTCATTTTTTCCCTTGTCTGCTGAAACCCATCTTGTTCTTGCTTTTACAGTCTTTTGTTTTATTTTTTTAATTGTACCATTGTATCCAGGGTCTTTTCATTCTTCTCCGCTATTTTCCGAATGGCGTGTGTGGTATTAAGAGCTGAAGGCAGAGATGAGAGGAGAAGTGTTTTGAATTGACTAATTTGCAGGCAAGAAATAAAGCTCTTGTAAGGTGGTCCCAGGGGTATCTTTGCCATGAACACTATTTGAAATGACATGTAATCTGGTACATTTCAAAGGCAAAACATTTCCTATTCTAAAGTATCTTCCTGAGCCAGGGTTGGTTTACCTGTTTCCAGAGAATAATAAACTCCACCGAGGCCAAGGGATCTCCCTCTCTCCCCTCTCAAAATTCCTGTTCTTTTTCAAAGGGGCAATTGCAGCCAACAGTTTATTTCTGTCCTATCTTTTGCTGCTCTAATGGCTCAGAGCTCGCTACTAATACATAGATGAATGCACCTCTGGATTAAATACCAAGCAACAGAACCCAGCACACCCCTGTACAACACAATAAATAATGGTGTGGAGCTCTCTTGTTGTTTCTTACAACGGTGGAAAATTTAGGTCCTGTTCTTACAGACTTTTAAAATTTTAAGCATTTCAGCATATAACTTTGATCTGGCAATTTCTTAATAAAAACTGTTCCTCTTCTAGAGAAATCGGGAGTTCAACTGACCTTGGAATGTTGTATTAATACTCTTTCTCAGCACAATTCAGTGTTTCTAGCCTTGCTGACATACTAAAAGTCTTACACACAAAAATCCACATTAATTTGTTCAGGCAGAAATTTCAGAAAAAAATTTCTTTATGTTTAGAATTTTGTCCATACTATAGTGAAGGCTTAGCTGGTCTTATAAATTGACACACTTAACCATCATCTGTAAACATATTCATATACTCTAACACTAAGGGATGTTTCTATATGTGTATTGATTTAAGCTTACGCTATCCAGAATTGTTTTAAAAGATTTTTAAATGTTTTTGAAGAGGAAACTGGCCACAAATAACCCCAAAGCATTGAGAAAATAAACACTGATAAATATTACAAATAAGTTCTATTAATTTCACAGCTGTTCTGTTCTAAAGCTTTTAGTTACCAAAAAACAAACTCATGTTTTGTGAACATTCTGAACTTAGATCACTGTTTCAACATTTACTTGACTTTCTCTTTAACTCTCCATGAAAAGAAATCAGGGTACAGTGTGTCTACAATAATCTAGACCCTACATTTTTTATATTTTTAAATTTATATTATATTTATTTTTAAAAATAAAAAACTTCAGTTACATTTATTTTTAAAATCCACATGCTTGTGCTCAAATGTACAGGCTCCATATATTAGTTTTTCAATTGTGGACAATGTTAAATAAATTATGTTACTTGAAGAGAGTTACTGAAGGTTCCTGGATAGAACAAGCAAAAGAAATGGATTTGAAATGTCCAGAAAGGAGAAATTTCTAAAGGCATGAAAAGTGACAAGTTCTCTCCTCAACCTACTATTTATGTGAGGTAGCAGAATGTCCAGGATGACTTGTGCTGTCAGTTTGCATCACCAGGCTCAGCCCTTTGAAGGGCAGATTTTGTACTGTGACTGACCCTAACGTGTTTTGAATTTGGATCTCTACCAAATGGAAGTCATGACAAACTATTATGCCCCACAGACAGGTCTTACACCTTGCTGTTTTTCACGAGGTTTTGTCAACTGCAATTCTTCATTTATGGGAACTTAGCCCAAATGTAACTTGGGACTAAATGTGCCCAGTGTTCACAAAAACTTCCAAAGAAGGCAGTGCTGTTCCCCAGTAGTGTTTATCTCCTGGACTGCTCCCCTTATCAATTCTGAACTATTAGATCAATCTGGACTAAATACTGTTACTAAAAATCATGAGAAAACATAACACTTACCATGAAATAAAAGAACTTCCTGCAAGTTAGTTAGCAATACCACTGGTCCTAGAAATTCTACCACAACCAGAGAAATAAACCAGGCCTTTCCATGCCTGCTGAGCGTTGTCACACGTTAACACACTGATGGCATTACACCTCCAGCACTCAATGTCTGAGGAAAGTTTCAGTGCTTGGCTCAGGCAGCTGCCTGGGGAACACTCGCTGCTTTCTGAAATCAGAGGTAGCTGCTTGCTCTTCTGTATTTGCTGTATCAACAAGTCATCAATCTTGCACAAGTATACCTGAGCAACAGATTTGACCCTACTGAAAATTTGCTAACCCTCCTCTGATCCAACTATTTCCTAATGCCAGCATAAAGACTTCTGTTAAATCCCTTTCATTGCCTGTGTGTAATGTCACCTTCAGTGAAACATTAAATTAATTTATTTTTTTTCTTTAGATAAATTTCTAACGTATCCACTTCAGTGTGCATTGAAATATTCATATAGGCAAAATGTAGGAAAGCCATGATCAGGAATCAACTGTTTCACTCTGGGATGCTTTTCAGACAGAGGAGCATTTTGCTAATACAGAATACCTAGCCAGAAAGCAGCACAATATCCTAGCTCAGCTGATTGATTGAAACTGTATTTTTGAGGGCTGTTTTTTCCTTTGGTGACTCATGTGATGTGGTGCCATTTTAACACTATGTGTAGAATACATGCTTGTTTGAACACTTCATTATTTGGCTCAAAGTAGTACAGTATATTGTTCTGTTTAGGGAACAAGTTTGAATTTACCATTGACTCAGGAGAACTTCACAATGTATCGCTGGGTCAAGGACAGGAAGCTGCAGCAGAAATAGCTGTGGAAAAGGCATCAAAAGAAGGCCACTGGGTTATACTTCAAGTAAGTCAAAGCTCTTCATTACATCAGTGCTGCACTGCAGTGCTAAAAACTGAAGCGTTTCAAAATAACATGTGCCTAGATGAAAGAGTACTAAATAGTGATTTAAAACTTCCTTTGTCTTTGCCACGAGGGAAGCACATAACTTCATCTCTGTATGTGAGATCGCTGAATAGCACATAAAATATGAATTGCAACTATCTTGCATGTAGAGAGTCAACTCACATATTTTCCCAAGCACATGATATCTGATTTACTAATTTATTATCCATTAAAAAAAATCCTTTAGTAAATAAATGTGTAGCAAAAAGAATTGTTATGCTGTATAATCAGATGAATAGATACAAACAGGGAAGATTGCTGTCATTATGCAGTGTATTGTGCTAAACAGATGCACACATTTTTTTTTCAAATATTGTGCAATATCAAACTGCTTCCTTATGTCTGGGTTTTTCTTGTATCAATAAAATGTTTGAAATTTCAAATCAATAGCTCACTGGGAGGCCTATTTTTTCCTCCCTTCTCCCCCCTCTCCCTCCTTATCTCTGAATATTTATTTTGTAGTAAAGTGGTTGGACACATTAGAGAAATTACTGAAGAAAACCAGGGAAGGAAGTGAGCAGGGCGATTGGTTTTGAGAGTGGGGAACCTGCTCCTTTCCCTACAGCACATTTCATTCCAGAGTGGATTTAGGAAATCTCCCATTAAATAACTGATAAGCCACTACCTGTAATACTGCCTGATCACTGTGCTGCACTGGATAAATTTGACCAGGCAAGCAAACCACCACAGAAAAAAAACTTTAAAAATATGAGTATTCAACTTGTCATTTTAAAGCCACTTGAAACAGTGAAGTCACTAAAAGCCTTTACAGGACATGCAATAGCAAAGCAGAATTAATTTAATTTCTTAAAGATTTGTCCACATATCATAGAGTGACTGCACATCTATCACCAAAAAAGAAAAAAAAATCAAACAAGAAACTATTCTTTCAATTTTAAAGCATCACATACAGTTTCTAGCTAAGTACCTGTCTGTCTGCATGGGAAATGAAGAATTTGCAGTCGCTACAGGTAATTACTGTAATACAGAACAAGATTTTATTTTGGTTTCGTTTAGCTTAGTTTGGTTTATCTTGAGATGCACAACCATGTGGTTTTGTGTCTCTGGAATATCTTTTACACATTCTGGGCATGCAGTGCACTAGAATTAGGTCTTCAGCTGAGGTAAATCAGTGAGATTCACTACACCAATTTATATTCCTATGTGTTTGGTCAAAAACATTTGGATCATACATTAGAGGCAAGCATGGCTCAGCTGCTAGGTTATCATATTTTCCTCTGTCCTTTTCAATTTTTGTTTTGGAAGGCTTTTAAGGAAAACAATTTTTCTTACTGACTCTTAAAAGATACTTACAAACACAGGTGTGTATAGGTAGTAGTTGTAAGCTATGATCACAGATATGGTCAAAGAAATCAAGTATCTCTTTAGGACATAAATCTATACTAAAGAAAGAGCATCCAGCATCCATCCGAATGCTAAAAAAACTCAGCAATTACAAAACAAAAACCAAACAAAAACCCAAACAAATTGCTTTTTCGGCACTATATTCTAAAAACCTCTGTGAAAATTACAAAGGCTTTTCTTCTTTTTCTCTTGTATAGAATAACGTCTTCCAGTGGTAAAAAAGGGAAAAATCGCCAGCCACCCGCGCGGCGAAGGGAATGTCACCCAAAGTGCTGACAGACAGACAGACAGACGCACAAAGAAACCCGTGGCTGCAGCCACAGCCTCAGCCCGTTTGGCACCAACTTCTGCCAGGGCCGTGGCTGCGCCGGGCCCGCTGCGGCCCGGGCCGGGCCCTGCCCCTCCATCCCCGCGGCGCCGCCTTCCCCGCGCCCGCCCAGCTGCGCTCGGGGTGCCGGGCCGGGCCGCACC
This sequence comes from Molothrus ater, assembly GCF_012460135.2. NCBI lineage: Eukaryota > Metazoa > Chordata > Aves > Passeriformes > Icteridae > Molothrus > Molothrus ater. The sequence goes on from NC_050484.2 coordinate 17,514,833, forward strand.
TCCCGGGCCGTCCCCCCGGGCCGGCGGCTCTGCCGGGGAGCTCGTCACCGGCTCGCTGCCCTGCGGCAGCCCGGCCCCGCGGTACCTGCCTGGCGCCCAGGGCAGCCGCCCGTGCCCCGGTCCGCCCTCCCCCTGCCCGTGGCGGCCTGGGCCGGGCAGCGGCGGCGCGTTCCCGGAGCCAGAGCGCCCCCTGCCGGCGGCTGCCCGCGGGCCGGGCCGAGGCGCGGGCGGGCTCGAGGGGCCCGGCCGGGCCCGGACCCGCCGGGGGAGTCCCGCGGGAAGCGCCTTTGACCCCGGGCAGCGCTGCGGGGCTGAGACGGCGGCCTCGGCCTCCAGGGGAGCTCTCCTCTCGCAGACGCTCGTGGGGACGCTGGAGTGGGGGCATACGGGACTCGCCACGCAGGGCCGCACTCCCAGCACCCGCTGCCAACACCGGCGGGCAGAGTGTGTAACCCGCCCCCCCCACCCGGAGCCTCCCGCCCGGGCGCCTGTGTCAGCCCGGTCATTACCAGTGCAGGAGCCAGCGCGGCCGGAGCGGTGTCAGCTGCATCCTGCACTTTCTTCTGCAGTTTCCACCCGGAGGGCAGGGATGTGACATGGGCAGGAGCCGGAGGTCACAGACCTGCGGGGCTTAGGCGACTCGACCGACCGCAACCCCGGGCGTCAGCCCGATCTGGGCTTTGTGCTCGGGGAAAAGCACACACGGGCTTGAACGGGCCCGCTCCGTTAACCCGTTTAAATGGCCACAAGCACACTGCTGTTCCTGAGGAATTACACCTTAAACAGACTTGGCTGTTTAATAAACCAGCCCTGGTCCCCTGCAGCGGTGACCTCTGATCCTGTAGCAATGCAAAGATTTCTTGTAGTGCCGTGCCCGCGCTGCTGCGGCCGAGCGGCGATAATCACCAATGGTCCAGGTGCGACAAACTACTTCAGCAAGAGAGAGGCGGAAAAGTCCTCTCCCAACATCTGTGGGGCATTTGGTGATTATCTGTATGCCTGTGGCAGTGGCCGTGCCTGGCGGGCCGAGGGCTCCTCACTGAACCCGGCATTTGTCAGATGGTGATGGAGCAGGTAGCAAAAATCTCCTTCCCAACCCGTGCAAGCGGAGCGCGGCGGAGACGGGTGGGTCACAGCCCCCGTCCTCACCTGCGAGCACGTTTGCCATCTCACCTCCTCCTCCCCCGCAGCCCTGAGCAAGGCAGGTGCAGAAAGCTCCGAGCGCCACAGGCGGGGGCTTCACACCCGCGCTGTCCCTGGAAGGAGGGAGGGCAGGGAGGGAGGAAGGGCGGCAGGAGCGCTCCGGGCCCCGCACGGCCGCGGCCCCAGCCCGGGGCTCCCCGCCTCCCCCGCCGCCCCCGCCGCCCGCTCACCTGCAGCGCCCGCGCCCGCCGCGCTCCGGCCCCGCTCCGGGAGCTCCCGCTGCGGGAGGAAGGACAGGCATCCGAGGAGACAAGGGGAACAAAAGGACGAGATCAGAAAAAGGAATAAAAGAAGGAAATGTAGCGAACACTAAAAACAAGAGGAGGAATTTTCCCCATGGGGAAGAGAGAGGGAAGCGCCACTTACATGAGGTTTTCTTTCCCCCTACAATTTCTGCAGAAATTCTGACAATGCACGTGCTCGTTTTCCCTTTCCCAGCCCACACAAACCTGTTGTTGTTTTACTTTCATTATTTCACTTTATTGTATTAGAAATGCTGAATCATAAAACAGGGGTTAGTGAAAATGGTATTTATCTTACAGAAATAAGCCCCACATTATTTTAAAGATCCCCACACTACTGCTGTTATTATTATTATTATCATCATCATGCATCTTGGCAGGTTGAAAGGTATCTCAGAACAGTAAGAATTCAGCAGTAATTTAACATCCCACAGCAGTACTTTAAAAGCTTCAAATAGCATTTTGAATTTTAAGTCAGTACAAGTGTAAATAAATGGATGCACTCCCACTGTCTGTTGTTTTTAAACTTGTGGTGATACTAAAATATTTGCCTAACAGCTTTGAGTTGTAGCAGAATTTCAGCTCATATATACACATGCGTGTGATATTGAATTAAACCATTTGTCATTCTTTTTCCATAAAAGATACAATTTGGCTCTCAGCAAACCATTTGAAATAGAAATTATGATGATGATACCACAGCTCCATTTTATTTTATGATACTGTATTGATTTTCAAATAGACAATACATGTATTTTTGTAATGGTCTAAAAGAAGATATTCTGCCTTTTTATTTTACAGTCCTTATGCTATTACTTTCATTTCAATAAAGGATGGCATTTTTCAGAGATGCTACCATAAATTGCTTCATTTAATAAGTTGCTACACAGAATAATAATGTTACACCAGAGAGCAGCAATTCATAATTTGGAAGAAATAACATTTTTCTTTTAAAAATATTCCTGTCTTTTTATTTTTAAATTAAAATTATCTTTCAGCTGTTTTCTTTCAGAAGGACAATCTGATTATTAAAAAATTCCTCTTTTTTTCTTGCAAGCATCGGAACTTGGGTGTGACATAATGGGGCTAATTAAAATGGGGAACAAATTAGATTAATTTCCACAGATATAATAGTGATATAAAAGTCTCATTCTCAACAATGGCTCCATAATAGAACTATTTCATTTATGCCTAAGCAGGTTCCTTATTCTGTCTAGTGAGGATTGCCAGCAGTGTCTTAGTGACAAGGTTTTTATTATCTTTTTGACAGTTTGATAGGAAGTCAGTGTTTGCTTCAGGGTTTGCAGTCTCTTCAAACCTGGATTATGAAGGCTACCATAAAAATATGGATAAAATACTACCTCTCCAAAGTGCCATATGTTGTGGCCTGCACCCCAATGTGGAGATTGCTTTTGTAATACCTGCAGACAACATGCTCCATCTGCTATTAGAGCTGCAATTCAAATACTCAGTCACTAAGGAGTGACTGGGGAAGGAGTCTCCTAAGCTGTAGAAGACAAGGTCAGTCAAAACACAAAGCAGGCTTCAAATTTGTCACAAGACAGTTTTTGCCTATGTCTATGGGTTTATTTGGGGTTTTTTTTCCTCCTACAGAACTGATTTCAATAGAAATAGATATTTTCCTACCTGTTTTTTTGCAGGGATTCAATCTGAAATTTGCAGTGAGGGATCTCTAGTATACATGAGACGTAAATATATGCATTATTTTGCACCACAGAGAAAAAATGATCTTGCTGGAATGTTACAATATATTAATAGCATTGTGCCATTTAGGATCCTTTGTCAGGTTGAAAAATGCCATTATTTCCAAACTGTAAGGCAGAATTTGCTTTTCTTCCTAACAGCATGGATGTGCACAGTTTTTCCTCTCTTTCTCCATTTCACAGGATAAATCCTCCATATCCTTCGTACTATGACATGAAGGCACAGAAATGCTTTCACTGCATGAAGTTAAGATACACAAAGTTTATAATTTCCTTTACATTTATGCAATGTTTATAATTTCCTTTACATTTATGCAGTTGTGGGTACAAGAGATAGTTGCCTCATGCAACATGGTATCTCTTGAGGATGAAAGCAGAGCTAGACAACATAAAGAAAAAATCTTTCAGAAGCAAGGAAGATCAGATATTTTACTCAAACATCAGCAGAATGATACTCACATAAACTGATTTGTTTTCCAGGATATGAAGACTGGATCCACTCATAGATGAGGTAAGGCATTCTCTTCAAGAACTTAAGTTCGGTCTGAAGATATGTGTGCTTTGCTTTACTAATCTTAGGGGATGCATGGCTTTAAATAGCATCAGTGTAAATGCCAGTAACAGGCAGTTGTGACACTTTGGAAGCTTATTTCTCATGTAATTTCTTTTAAAACTGGGCTTTCATAAGCTGCCTACTCCAAACATGTAACTCACCTCCATATATCAAATTCTTTTAATTTGTGTGGGAAAAAACAGCATTAAACAGCTCAGGACACTGAAATCCTCTCTCTGCATAAAAGGAAGCAAAATGCAAGGTCTCTTATTATGGTCTGATTCCTGTTTCAGTGCAGACATGGAAATAAGGTTGGTACGTTTTTCTCTTCTGCCATGGCAGAAATTTGCTGCTTCTGTTATAACTGCAAAGAGATCTAGTTGCTTGTTATGGTATATGTTTCACTTGTGTTTTAGGCTGTCCATAGGAGAGAAGGGAGGTGGCTGTTGGATGCCTCAAGAGACCTTTTGAGGCATCCAAAACAAACACTACTTTGTATAGATCTCTGCTGGAAAAGGCACATGGTTAAATGATCAACATCTTCAAAGCCACCAGGATGTGGCATTTGACCATCATTAGGAGATGGCCATTAAACTGCAGGTGAAGGTGCAGCATCAGCAGCACCCAAATTCTGGGCTCACTCTGCATCTGGTGGGTGCAGTGAAGAGAAGGGAAAAGGGGATGTGGGGAACTCATCACACATCTTCAGCAGTTTTTGGTAATAATATGTCTCTCAGCACCAACAAAGTGCTGAATAGCAACATGTAATGTTCTTAATCACAGAAGGCCAAATTTTCATAATATCTAGCAATCTTAAAAAGCAATGTACCTGCTGCACTAACATGTAATATATCTTCAATCACATAACTGGGCAACCAATAGCTTCTTAGGCATTGCTAGCAATTTACACAGACAATCGTGGTAAATCCATGCAGAGCTGTAGTTAATGCATACCACTCCAAAAGCAGGTACTGAAAATCTAATTCATAGAGCTAGTTTTTTTTAAGAGACCTCTTTTTTTGCCACCTAAAATTACCTTCCTTTCGATCTTTAATTCAGAGTAACAAAACATGGGCACTCAAATAGCCATTAGTGCAAGCAAGCCAGCAGAATGGTAGCTTGATTGCATGTACAATTTTCTGTGGGATATCAGAAAGCAAGTTAGTAATTTGGCCCTTTATCATTTTCTCTCTGCACATACGCGTAGGTGGGTGCTTCCACGTGTATGTATATGAATTACTATATCATATAATTACTTAATGCAATTAGAGTGAAAACCCAGAACCTACACTCTTGTTTTTCTGACTGTTTCCCTTTTTAAAAAATAAATTACTCACCCCAGTGGCAAGAGCCAAAATATTCTTTACACTTGACGATTTAGCTACCTTATGTGTTTTTCCTGGGGAAAAAAAAAGCCCTCTATCATTTATCATGTCATCTTATCACAGTCTCTTTGTGGGACGCAAATAGCACACTAATGTTTTCTTTTGTTAGAGTGAGTTGGCAATCTCCTCAGAGATGGAGCAACTACAGACAGCTCTTTTTTTTTGATAATCTTCCTGACACTTGGATGAGACTGGCTTATCCATCAACATACAGTTGCTCAGTGGTGAGTCGAATGCCAACAGTCATTCACCATGGATGGCACTTCATGTCCATTATAAAAAAATAGAATTGAAATGAAAGAATTTTTTTGGCAAATATCTTACCTTCTTGTGTAACTCAGAATAGGTTTTTATCATAAACTGATATTACCAGTGTTATGAAAAGCAGAAAGAGCCTTGCGTTTACCTTGCCAATTACTGCAGACTTTGAAAGATTTCTCTAAAATTTGCATTTCCACTTCTTCCTTGCTTGCTTTCTTTTTTCTCAAGTTGTGTGCACTGATCAAATACATTTGACAAATGCTGTAGCACTCAGTATCTGCTATGCAGAAGACCAAGCTTGGTTTCTATTGGTTTTTGGGATCAGAATTTGTAACAATAAAAAGGGCACTGCTCTGAGCTCAAGGGTGAAATGATCACCAGAAGAAGGAGCAATTAACAAAGTAGCTTCTGCTAAGAACAGAGAAAAGTTTCAGAGCAAGTAGTGGAGCCATGATGTTTCTGTTCATCTTAATTGAGCACCCTAAGATGTGTCCATCTATCTACTCACCATGACTGTTTTATAATAGCAAAAATGAAACTGAAAACAAAAAGTGAAAGCCATCCAAGGCTGGCAGATTATGTCCTTGCTTACACACACTCAGTTCTCCACAGGTAGCCTCCCGAGTGAGGCAAAGAGCCACTGGCTGATGGAGCTAACCAGGACTCCAGAGCTGACCAAAGGACCAAGCACAAAGACAGGTAGCGCTAGAAGGCAAAGCAAGCCCACACTTCTGAGATCAGTTCAGACTTCTGAGAGATCAAAAGTGGAAGAAGAAATCTTGTTCAGCAGAGGAGACATTGAGAAAAGCACCAGAGGTACATTGTGGTGAAGATCAATCAGAGCTTTACGGAATTAAATGCTCTTTTAGCTTTGCTTGATGGAAAACTAAACCACCATAGAGATACTGTGATGTCTGTGATAAATATATGTCCTGAAGACAGAAAGCGTTGCCTAGGGGATATAACACAGTAATGCTAAATTACAAGCTGTTTTCCTGAAGGACAACACAGCTGCTTTCTTTAAAAAAATATATGGGGGATTCAAGCTGGACCTTATATTCATGTTTGGACAAAAGAGGGTAAAAGTACCCACTGATTATATAAAAGCTATCTTGCAGAACTAGTAGGATTTAAGGTGACAGATTATCTTTTACCATCAGGTGCAAAATGCAGTGAGTCACCAGGGAGCAAAATCATTGCTGTGAAGCAGTGCTATGCAGCTGGGCTCCAAGACAGCCTCCCTGCTGGAGCACAGCATGCATGGGGAGGGACTGTGGAGCAGGTGACAGGGAGGCACCAGAGAGGTTACACATAGCCAGCACTGGTGGAGTGGTCAGCTTAGCCTGGCTGTCAGTCCCTGGGTTTGGGGAGGTGAAAAAAACCAAAAGAGAATGAAAACAGCACTTGAATCACTGTCATGTCTAAAACCCCATAGTAATTGTCAGTAGCAGGAGATGTAAACTTCCTCCAGGGAAGGACATTCTCCCTGTCGTGCATGCTGCAAAGCATGCAGTCCTCAGTCATCATGATAATTTTATCCTCCTGTTTCAAATCCTCTATCTCTTATATACCTACCTGACATGCCACCATCTGAGACATTTGAAAAAACTCCTTTGATTTCTAAGTAGCTGACATTTTAAAATAAGGTGGGACAGAGTGAGGAGGTAAAGGGAAAAATCAGAATATGTGCACAGTTTAAGCATGTTGGGCTCAGCAAACGTGTCAGAAACAGCAAACACAAATGATAAAATGACAGAGATGGTCAGATCACCTAACAATCTCAGATCTTCAGTTTACCTTCAGGATCATTTTCTGTGTCTTTGAAATGAACACGAATTCTGTTAATGCTTCCCTTTGTAAGCTGGCCCTATATGTCACCTATTTCACGTTTCTGTGGAGGAGTCACCTCTTGCCTCTAAGCCAGCAGTCTCCTGTCTCTGGCTTAGATGCACTCAACTATCCCCAGGGCAGATGTGTCTAGTATTTCTTAATAGCAGCATTTTAGGAAGCAAGAAGCAATACCACAGACTGGCAAAAAACCCCTCAGCTAGAAAGGTGGGGATGTGATGCCGGAGATCTTATATAGGGTAAAAAGAACAGAACCAAGCTTCTGCTTTCTTTTTCAACAGCTAGGGAAATAGAGTGTGGAGGAAAGAGAAAGATTGGAAACTTGTGTCACGGGTCATCCAGCTTTCTGGAAATCTGCAAAAGACCAACAGTGGGACACCTTAACAGAGGCAAAAAATGTTTGGGTTCTGGGCTGTGACTGCACTGTCAGGTAACGGCTGGAGCAGGCTGAGGTGAGAGCAGCAGTGAATGAGGGCTTGAAAGGAGACATCACATGTAGAGGGCATGAAGTGAAGGGGCATATAAGGAGCAGAGGATGGTGGGGAGGGAGGGCAGGAAGGCACAAAATACAGGAGCTGCCAGAAGAGGGGATGTTCATTCCTTCTTTGGAAGATATTCATGATACACAGATACAGGCTTAGAAACTATTCCATGAAAACTCAGGGTTATGGCACTGACTCCCTCACAGGCTAGAAAAATACAGGCTTGAAAGGAAAAGGCCTTCAGGGTAGGAGGGTTTGTTATTTAGGGTTTTAAACTGACAGAATCTGCTGCTGACTTGTAAGGTGGGGAGGTATTAACTCCTGAGAAGGAGGAACAAAAGGCAAGGATTGCGATCCTGCGAGAAAAGACAAGGAGCATTGCAAGGAGAGGTGGGCTGGTCCAGAGGGGGGGTTAAGGATATTCATCGAGTGCTTTGAGATGAAACATGCTGTGTGTTCGCAAAGGTGTCTGTCAGTCAAGTGGGGGAGCAACATTATGACAACCTCTCTTCCAGGAACAGCAAAGACCAAGATTTTATTCCCTGCAAAGCCAGCCAAGAAATTACTGAAATGGCTGTTTTAACAGTCAAAGCTAGCAGGGAGAGAACAAAAGAACTCCAGATGCACGTACACACACATCCATCCATCTATCCATGTCCTCCTTTGGCCTCCAATGAGCCAACTTCCACTTAAAGAAAGTGTTTTACATTGGGGAGAAAATAGGCAGCAAATTATTTTGCTGCTGTGAAACAAAACTATCTCCATTTCAGGGAGGGGTGCAAAATGGGTGTAGCTTGCATGAAAATTTCTGAGAGTACTGTTGAGTCTAATGCACATGGAATGGCAGAAAAGAGGTTAGATTTCTTTTGAAGCAGCCACTCTTGTTTCATGAATACCAACTTGCTGTCTTACTGTCTTACCTCTCACAGAATGGCTGTTACTGTGGCTCCATGAGACAGACAGGCTCAGGTTCCAGAGGGGCTGTTCTGAAAGCCCACAAACACACAATATTGCTACACTTGCTGTTTTTCACTTGTCAGTATTTAATTAACAAATACAAATGCAGAACTGTGCTGAAATAAAAAAAAAGATAGTTTGGTTTGGAAAAAAACTTTTAATATGAGGAAGTTGCTTGTTAAACAGAGAGAAATTTGTTGTTCAGCTGCACTCAAAACACAAGAAAAGGGAAAAAAACATTAATGTGTGCCAGGGCAAAAGAACCACTGTCTTGGCAAGAAACAGAAACATTTGCAAGCTTCCGAGTTAGTATTTGAACAATGGGGAAGAAAATGAACTAGAAAAACTGCCTGATGGGCTGCTGAGAAGAATCTTCCTCCCCCTGCTAGACAGACTGATTTTTGTGTTTCCTTATATCCAGATAAGATGGACTGATGGTACAACAAATAATATCTGACACAGGAGTTATACAAAAATTTACAGCGGCCTGCAGTCCTTGAATTCAATGGCAATCAAATGAGCAACAAAAGTATAATCAAGTACCACTATTCCTTTCAGAAGATACTGAAAACTCTAAAAGCTTTTTCACACAGTTGCTATCCCAGTATAGGCTGATAGAAAATTAAAACCAAAACACCAAAACCAAACCAAGCCCTGAATTCTTGGTTGAAGATCAAGGTGAGAAGAAACCTTAAGTCTTCAAATATCTGAAGAAACAGGTTTTCCAGTGTTTGCTTTGGTCATTTTCCCTATGGTGGATAACTTCAATAAATTACCCTTAATCCTTCATCAGAAGTCTGCCCTTCCTCAGTTTTATCCCAAGTTCCTAGTCAGTGACTTCTCAAACTGCCCTTCACATTTTGGAGTATCTTCACGTATTGCAGGTGAAGGTAAGAATTCCCTGTTACCAAGCTATTCATTAGTATTTCCTTTTCCTATACAAAACAAATTTCTAAATATTGCCCGTGTCAAAGTAAATAATTTTAAATAGACATACTCAACTTGGGGCTGGTGGGAGGTAGGGCTGTAACTGTTTGCAGTCCAGGATCTTCACTTTACTGGATCCTTCTTAGCATGAAGGTGCCAGGTCAGAGTGTGTGTGACCACGGAGAACATTCCAGGTACAAAGTGCATCCAGGTCTTTTCCAGCACCTGTGATTCCTGACTTCTACACCCAGTTTGCTTCCAAACACTTTGAAAGCAACAGCACCCTATTCAAAGCCTCAGTGTTCCAGCATTTGCTAAGCAGTACATTCTATTAGTGAACACTTTCACTGCAGGTTAAAATTTTCAGACGCAGATGATACAATGCACTGAGAAGTATTGGCTGGGGGAAAAAAGCCTGTCATACATAGCAGGACTACTGATAATGTGCAGTGCATTACACTGCAGCAAAAATGACTAACATCAAAGCTAAACAGGAATGATTTGTATGGTTGAGACAAGTAGAATAAAATATGTATTTTAAATAAATCAGTTTTTAGGAACACCAGGCACAGGTTAATCCTTTATAAATATGTTCACAGAGTACATTAGACACCAGCCCGCCTACACAAAATGAATGCAGCACACACTCTGATGTATTACAGAGGCAGGATAAATGAGGGAACTCTACTGTGTTTGATCTGGTTCTGCTCTGTAATTCAGAGATACTGGAGATGGGTGGTGAGTTTCTCATTGATCCCAAAAGAACCAATAATGTTCAATCCTGTGAAATGTAAGCTTTGTAGAGGATTGGAGGCTATGCACGAAGAACATTGTAGCTTTAGGGGCATATTCTCTTCTCTGGAATGTGTGTAACTGGCATTCACAAGAGTCATACATATCCCAGGGAAACTAGACCCTGTAGCTTAGCAATACTTAAAATGCATACCTAGCTCCACAGGCAATTATATCACTCTCGTGGCTACATCTGCATCCAGTTATCAAAGGATAGATTTCCAGCAGATAATAAATGAACCTGCAAATGAGTATCTTCAGAATCTTGAAACAATGCTAAATTTGCCACACATCAGCATTTAAAAATGCAGCAGAACGAAGCCAGAACATCAATCCAAGTCTAAGATATTTAGACAGAAAACACAGAGCTAGCACACAGATATGGAAATAATCAATTCCATTTCCCCCCACACCCCCCATTCTTTCCAGCTTTTTAAACCACTTACTCCAGTCCTTGCTTCTCTGAACTGTATTTTGCATGTGGTGGAGGTGTTAATCCACAGTTACTGCACAACAGGGTTGTGAATTTTAGCTAATGAAAGCTTTTAAAGGCACAATGAAATGCTCAGATGAAAGGCAACAAAGAAGTGCAAAGTATTATTACAGCCTAGCCTAAGTTTTACTGAGAGCATTCTTATACAGGATGGACACAGCATAAATATGTATTACAGATGATAACCTCCCTGTAAAGGCTAATTCCCACCCCTGAAGCTGCCAGAGGCAAGGGGTGGCAGTCTTATAAGACTTAATAAAGTCTCACAATGTTTTCATCCTGTTCCTGCCCCCAGGAGCTGGAAGAGAACCCCTATATTCATCTGAATCCTTAATGAACAGCATGTCCATCCCGGCATATTGCTGGCACAATCAGATCACAGGGAGTGCAGGCTGGGATGGTTCAGTGAACACTTTAAGGCAGAGGCAAATACAGGAAGGACAGCAAATGCTCTAGTCCTAGTTACAGCAGTTTGGCATACAGTAAGTTTATAGTGTGTATCTGTATGCTATCTATGGGAGAGGTAAGCAAAGGGACAGAAATCTGCTTGTCATTTTTCTTGATAATTTTTGCTAAAATCCAAGTAATTGTGCATGATAACAAAAAGGAACAATTAACAGTCTGTATTTTGCAAAGGTGAGAAAGGGATAGCTGTCAACAGGATGTGGATGAAAGCACCAGTAACTCATTTGGAAAAGAACTAGCACCAGAATAAATGTACAACAGCTTACCAGGCAGAGAGAGGACAGGATCTGCTGCTCTGAAAGATGGTTTGATCTGTTACGATGGGAATGAAGTCTTCAGTTTGAAAAATATTATTTTGCTTCCTAGGTCTGCAAAAGCTAACGTTGTTCTAAAGACTGCACCTCTCTGATCAGCTGCCGTTTCACTGATCATAGTCTAAGTGATCCGTAGCCCCCTTCTTTTTCTGCCTCTGTTCAGATAAAAGATTGCAGACTCATTTCAGTTCTTATTTGCATGTTTTTCTTAACAGTTTACCCTCAGCAGCTTCTGATTTAGCCTTATGTGTTCTGTTGTTTGGGAAAAGGCTGGAAAGATAATTTTTAGATCAGTACCTAACATTTTCAAAGTAATAGCAGGCACCTCATGCATGCATCTCATGTTCCACCCTTTTGGTAAATGTATTCTAACACTCTACTTACCTGCTTTAAAAGGACTGGCATGTTGAACCAGCTGGCCTTTTTCCAGCACTATAGCTTTTCATGTTATATTCTGCTCCTCCAATTTCTGTATTTTCCCTGCATTTTGCAAGACAAAATGAAGAAGTTTAAAGGCACATAATGTTTATGTGACAAAATCTTGCTGCTAAGTACAGTATTACTGACGGATTAGTTTAATGCAATAGCATAATGTAATTTAATTATAGTAATAGTGCACAGCAACAATCTTACTACTTATGTCAGATCGTGAGACATTCTCTTTTAAAAGCTTCATCATTATTATTTAGTTTTTTGATTTAGTTCCAGTGTCCCCCCCTTCCTCCACATACAGTAAATTAATTTCATAGGTGTAGAAGAAGAAACATTAGGTAAATTGCTCTCATTTTGCCCTAAGAACTCACAATACAAACCAAAAACCTATTTTGCATCATTAGACAATAGACAGACAGCCTATGGTGAAAGCTCATAGCCTTCTGGGCAGTAAGTCCTCAGACCTGCATTCTGCAGTTTAAAAAAAAATGAAACAAACATCAAAAAACAACGCAGGAAAAAAAACCCAAATAGGAGCATTCCACCACATCTACCTTTTGTATTTACCTGAGAGCTTTTACTGGAGATTGATCCAAAATCCTGTGCAAGCCATTAACTATTTCTACATTCATGTAAACTATTGTAGTTCAGGGCTCCAGGTTTTTTCAGCCCACAGCTTCCCCTGATTTCAGCTGTGGCTGACTGCAATTCTGAAAATCCAACCCACAATAATTCCTATTTCTAAAGTGTTTTCTATCTGAAGTCCACAGAATTTTCTATCAGTGTTAATTTAGCTTCCAGAAAGACAGAAAAATATATCTTCAGCCAGCACAGCTGTATGCAAAGTGAACATCTGCCCATTGCCAAATTCGGTTTAGCTAATAATAAAAAAACCACACTTTATTTTCTTTTCCAGACAGGACCAGACTGCAAGGGAAAGCCTGGAGAGGATTTCTGTGCTTTAAAAAGAGAAACAGGGGAAGACAGAATTTCCTAAAGCCACTGAGGAAATGTGTGGCAACGCTAGGAAAAGAACTAAGGACTTGAGCAGCAGAGATATCATCTCACAGCCAAAACCAGATGGGTTTTCTCTGCAGTGTGACATAACAGCACAGACAGAGTAGGTCTGTGGATTTAGTGGCAATGAAGTTAAATAAGGTTAATTTCTGAGTGGCTGAGAGACGTCTTTTTGTAATTGCATCATGGCAAAAGCTCTTCTTGCCTTATTACAATAACAAGAAGCCAGGTAATGAGAATTAGCCAAACCACTGCAAACCACTGCTTTTTAGAGGGGGGAAAAAGATGTACCCTTGTCTTGAAAGTATGGAAACTGCAAAAATAATGCTGCTGTATGCCGACAGGTTGCTGTTCATTTCCTAGCTTGCCCAAGGCTTTGTATGCATTTTCAGTGTATATAACCTTTTAGGTGTGAGGCTTAAGCCACAAAGGGTCTTGGGCTCAGTACTGTAATGCTTGACTCTTAGGGGCTCTTTCAGCTTAAGAAACACCTAGCTCCACAAAAGCCAGCATCTCTGCATCTCTGTGTCCAAGGGACCTGCATTTCTGCTTCTTTCAAGGGTTTTGGAAGATGACTACAGGGTGAGTTGACACACTTCTCACCCTTTTGACTTCACTATGTGTAAGAGTGTGTGGAAGTATCCACGCCTGGTGGCTCCTTTTAATAAAACACACCAATATAGGAGTAAATAAGTCATGCTAGCTTTCCCCACACCTTTTAAAGCCTCAACAGTGTATTTAAGAGCAGTTCTCTGCCATGAGAGAGAAAAACACACAGCCTTTTTCCATTTGATTTTGGCTAGATGTTTCAATCCAGAATCAATCTTTTGCAGCAAAAGATTTTAAAAAGTCTTTTAAAAAATATTTTTGCAAAAGAAATTGCTAAAAGCTTGCTAATTTAATTGGGTTTTACTATACCAAAGACCACCTGTCACATCTACGGCACCTTTAAAAGCTACAGATAGAAATATAATTATATGCCAGTTCATTTTTGCATTCATTTTGGCATGCAGCAGAACCCCTTTCTCTAGCCAGCCTCTGCCACTGCAGCAACACCCTGTGCTCAGCAGCAACCTGGACTTTGATAGAAGAGGCACCATTTTTACACCTTTCTGCCCTGGTGTTATTCATACTGTGTACCATTTGCTACCAAAAGCCTCTGCATTCCTTAAAGCTTTGTCTCAGAAGAAAGAAATCCGGGTCAAACTCCCCTGCCTGAAAGCAAGCTGGTGGGGGATTTAAACCTTTGTCTTAGCTCCACATCTTAGGTTACTCTTCTGAAGATTTAAGGGCACTAAGAAAACATTGTCCTCTTTGCTGTGTTTTGCATGGAACTTTATAAGAACTGGAAAGCAAGAAGCTGCTCCCAGCCTAAAATCTACTACAGTAAATTAGGTCACTTCAGCTGCGTCTGTAGCAAGAGGATGTACAGAAGTCTGTTCCTCCCATTGATAACATTGTTCCCTTGCCTATAGGTGTCAGTTTGGAAACAAATGTAGGGCTACAATTTAAAGTGAAACTCATGATTATTAGTCTCTCAGCTATTTTTTCCTTTTTTTTTTTTTTTTTTTACTTTAACCATTCCGGTGCAGTGAACAACTTCTGCGCTGCTGTGAGCTTGACTCCTAGCCTCAAGATCTCACCCTCCCTAGTGTTGTCTGGATATCAATTCTTTCAACCCCCAGTCCTTCCTCACAGGTAGGAAGCACATCACAACTCATTAGTAATTTACTGCTACAGTAATTTTTATAATTACTGCCAGGAGGCCTCATTAAATTTGATCTAATGAATAAATATTGTATTTTTCAACGTGATTACCAGAACAGCTTAAGCTGTGTGCCATAAACAATTATTTTCCTCAATATGCAGTATGTCAGTGAGTATTGATTTTTATTTTGTAAAGAATTTACTGTATTTCTATCCATGGCTATTAAGTAATAAATAGCCAATCCTCTGAAGCCTCAATTGCTGCAGAGCAGATGGCAAAACAGAATTTGGGGTATCTGCTGCAAAAAGTAAAAGAATGCATGTTAGTGAAGATAAAGGGTTTGTCTGGAGGTTAAGAAGGAGTGCTCCAATGTGAATGTCTCTCGTATCCCTCAAGAAAGCAGCCTGCTCTAGTCTGGAGTCTCTGATGTGTAGGTCTGTGATAACAAAAAAAAAATTTAGGATTTATTAGCAGGATACAACAAAGCATTTTATCTCAGAGAACTAACACATGAACAAACATTGATGCCTTATGTTTCATTTGCTTTTTGAACAACAGCTCAGATGGAACATTCTTCTAACAGGTTCAAGAAAAATAAAGAAATATACAATATGCTGAACATGAACCTATAGTTCAAACCAAGGCTGTAAATTATATTTACTTTCCAGCATCATTTACTCCTTTTTCAGCAATTGCAGACTGTAGCACATGAAACTGTAACAAAGCAGTGAACTGTAACAAAAGGCATCAGAGGAGCTCAGGACCAGGAGGAAACCCTTTGCATTTTTGTCATGTAAGAATGTTTTCTGCACCTCCAGCTATACTGTATCCTATTAGATAGATCTAATTCCCTAGCTAAAGCACTACTTAAATAATTTCAAAGTAAATTTATCTACATCAATAAATAGCACTGCTGGTCTATGCTATCAGATTTTCTGTTCAAACCAGACTTTCATTTAGGGTGAAAGTAAAAGGGGTGTGGGTAAACCTAGGGTCATTAGGGGCAATTCAAAAAAAAGGATTTTTTTTCCTATTTAATGGACATTTTTGAATTGCATTTTCTCTCTTGATTGTTTAGTTTAAGGAAACCTGGGAAGTGTTGAGATTGTTAGCTCAGTCTCCCAGACTCGCGCTCTCCCCCAGATTTCCCTGGGCTGAGCACAGTGCAGTTACCAAGCTGTGACTGTGTGCCACCAGAACAGCCTCTCTGGCTCTCAGCAGCACACAGACACTGCCTCCAAGCTGAGCTGTAGCTGTGTCACCAGAACAGCCTCTCTGGCTCTCAGCAGCACACACACATCACCTCCAAGTAAACCACAGGCAATTAACTCTACACAGGACCTCAGGACTTAGATCCACCTTAGCTGCTGCTTCACTTAACAACATTTCTACTTCAGGACCCTTAGCATTTGCTCCCATAAGGTTCCTCATACCCAGGTTTCTCTTGTGACAGATGTGAAGGAACCTCATTCTCGCCAACAATAGCTGAAAAATACCTGTGCTTCCAGAAAGGCTGTCAAACAAAGCATAACCTCCCTCATCTCACCACTGGGAGCTGACAGCAGCTGCTGAATGATCTTTGCAATGAAGAGCAACTACAAGACAGATTCTCTCCCCACTTTTTATTTTTGGTGCTCCATGTCCCAAAAGCACACTAATACAGCATTGCAGAGCTCAGTACAACTACAGGTAAAAGCACTAGCAGCATTAGTCTGACACCTCCAGTACCTCTTCTGGCTGCAGCAACTGGTTTCTGAGGAAAAAGGCCAACATGTTTAGGTTTGTAAACAGGTTTGCCATTTACAAAATCCACGTCTTCTTGCACATTATACAGCAAGCTGTGACTCACTGGGAGGTGCAAGGGAGCTCCAGCAAGGCCAGCTGTTGCACAGATATCAGGGAACTCCAAGTTATGGCAGGAACAACATTTCTTTGTGGATCCCAGTATGTAACAAGTAGAATGTGGTATCTGTACAGGGGAAAACAGAAGCTATATTTCAGCAGTCAGGCTTAATTAGCAACTTAGTTAAGCCTGACATCAGCCAAACTGTTCATCTCATTCATAACTTTTCTTCAGAACTGGAAAGAAAAATAGAAATCAAAAGCTAGACATGAGATTTTAGAAACTAGAAAAACAGATGGGGATAAAACCAATGGTACTTAAGAGATTACAATACTCTCAACTCCCATGCATCAGCTACAATGTAAAATATACTAACTAGTGAGTATGCCAAAGAAATAGTGCATATTATACTTACTACTGAGTATGTCAAAGAAATAAACTATCTCTGTTTTTAAGGAGAAAGGGTGTGTGTCTTCAGCCTGTGCTACACACACCTGTGCTGTAGGTACCCAGAAAAAAAAAGGCAAAATTCCTTGCTGTGGGTAAGTCTGCATGTCTTGATGAAAATTAATTGTACTCACATTAAGAACATTCAAGTGGTAATAATTTCCCAAAGCAGGCTTTAGCTATGTTAGAATGGGGGTTTGGTCTTACAACTACAGGAAAAGTGACTTGGTTGAGATCACACCAGCAGGTTCTGACAGAACCCTGTATCTGTATTCTGTAATGGGCACATAGATATCCTACACACAGGTATATTTTTATTTACTGGAGGTGCTTTTCAGAGCTTTGTAATACCAATGCTGTTTTTTAGCCACACCAACTATTTAAAAACTATAAGTTACTTCTCCCGGAAAAAATCTAGGATTACATCAAAGCATTTCAGTTCCTCACAACAAAACTCTGTGCTTAGTTTCCAATACTAAAATTGTAACATCACAACTTTTTCATAAGAATTAAATGGAAAGAGAAATAAAGGGGGAAGAAAAAGCTTTAGAGTGTTAACTCTCCACGGCAGGAGGAAGCCAGCATGGGCATTGAGCTCAGCACACTCATTCCCTTCTCCCTGCTGAAAGGGACACAAAAAGAACTCTGGCTAAGCATTTATTTTTCTGCTAATGTGAAAGTTTTCTTTTAAAGAGGAAGCAGATTGAACAGAGCACGAGAAAAGAATTTGACTCTGGCTTATTTCCAAAGGGTTTTTTTTTTCCTGATGATTCACTGTTATCACTTGTATTCACATTACAACTAGCCTCAAAAAGAAATACCCAAAACCAAAACCAACCCCCCAACACACCCAACAACAACAAAAAAATACACAGCACAAAAGCACTAAGAAATAGAGTCTTTCCTACTGCTAAATTCTGCTAATAAGCTATATAAGAAGAGGATCATGTAAGATAAGAGTGCCTGTGTTCATTCACATTTGAGTAGGAACATTGCTAAGCCTCTATATCTGGAACTTTAGGGCACATCTAAAAATGGTGAATTTCCAAGGTGTTAAACAAAATGGTGGACACTGATTGGACTTATTTTACTTCAGCTATATAATAAAGTAGAAACCATCTAAATTTCTCCCAAGTCTAAAATGTTTAAATATTCATTATAGTCTTACCAGTCTTTCATTACTTTCAAACAGGAGTTTGATTGGCTATCCAGAGAGGAGACATAACTGCTAATTCCCTGAAAACAAACAATAACAATTTTTGTTCTTGGGAGACATCTCACCCTCACTCCTAGTGTCAGTCAGTTGTGAAGCTTATATAGCAATTCACAAACATACCATTTTTACATGGATATTCAAGCTAAAAGCAGGTAAGGGAAAGCCAAAAGGAGTGTTGGTAGGGTTGCTTTGTTATTGTGTATGTGATTAAAAGAGAGTGAGGATGGTTGCCATAGGCTTCTGTTATCTACACCTCTTGACACAACCTAGCACATAATTTCATTCTCTGTGCCTGCAGTTACATTAAGAGACAGGAAAGGATATAATGCTAGTTTGAGTCCAAACACAAATCTATAATTTCAGTAACATTTTATATCTGCTTTCAGGAATAGATATAAGTTTTGCCTGTGGATATATTCCAAGGGAAAGACTGTACCAGTAGATTTCAACACAGCTGGAGCTACACTTCAACTGACTTTTTTTCTAGCCCAAGTGATCAGTACAAAAACTACTGAAGTACTACTAACAGAGACAGATGCAATGCCTTCTTACCCCATCCTGACCATACCATGACTTCTGGTTTATTTTTTTCACATAACAGAAATTTCTGCCATCCTTACAACAAGAGCTAGATCAATTCTAGCTGGATGAAAGCTTGTACCAAACAGCAACAAGAGCTGCTTTAATATGCCTGCATCTCTATGCTCTAGACATATTTTCGTACAGATTCAATATCCACAACTTCTTGTATCAGTCACAATAGGATTCCCAGTTCCCCTCTCATCTTCTATTTCCAGACTTCTACCTCTAGCACTCATCATTACATTTTTGAGTTCAAACATACAATTCCCCTACCATTTTCCAGTTCCAAAGGGCTTGTGGGGTCTTTAGGAGACCAAGGCTTATTCTTTTGAAGAACACTGAGACACAGTCATGCAGGTGTAGTGCTGTCCTCTGTCTTTGGCATTTGCAGCCCAGACACTTGCATGTTATCTACAATGAAGCTCAGTGTTATCTGGGTGCTGGTGTTCAGGATCCCATAGACTGGCCAGCCTCTATTTGACAGTTGTATCTTTTTACTCTCTTGCTTTAGAGGTAAAGAACCTCAAAGAACAGTAGGCAGTGTTTCCAAATCTCCCCACTAGCTCACGCCATTAGCCATGCAAAAGCTGCACTCCCAAAAGGCTGAAGAGAATAAACTGGATGATGCCAGCAGAGGTCAGTGGGTGACTCTTGGCAAAAGTTTCAGATAACAGTGTATTACAGATGGTTTCAAAGTCAGCTGAGTTCCCTCACCCTGAAACGCTTCAAGTCATTCTTTAACCAGACGCCACCATTTTGCTCTTTTTCATTTCATTTGCCTTCCTAAGCAAATGATGATGATGCTTTGGTATGTTGCCATCGTGTCTGTGCTTTTCTCTTCAAAATGTATTTTTAGGTTGCTGGCAGTCAAAATAAAGGTGTATCAGCACATGAGGCTAGGAAGGAAGAGGGGTACTTTCCAAAGTTAATATTCCAATCCCTACACTAATATAACTGGTTAGGTAGCCAAGCATGCTGCTCTGCAATGTTTACTGTATGCTTCAGCCTGTGAAGCAACACTGCCATGCTGTTTTTTTAACTTACATATAATGAAAAAAAGTTTAATTGTTAAGGAAGACAAAAATTTTTTCTCAAGACTTGAAGAGACCTAATGCTTCAATGTTTGGCCAAATTAAAAAGCAAATGGAATGGGGAAAAAGCAAACAACATATATATTAGTAGATACCAGCCTAAGAAAATCTTCTGGTAATTAGGAATTTATTACCAATTTAATCAGCATGTAATATAAAGTCATTCTAAATTATTATATAATCAGGTTAAAAAAGTTTTTTCAGACCTATGCACAAGATCACCTGGCTCTAAAGCTGAGTAGTGAGGGAATGTCAACTCATGCAGCCTTTTTCAATTATAAATCAGTAGTCATTCTACCTCACACATGAGCTTTATTCTTTTGTTCTTCCTTACACAGTGATACTCTCTGTCCATGCATCTTTGGTTTTTAAAGCTGACAGGACCTTTTCCTCTCCAGTTTCCTAAACTGCTGCTCATTCACTGCACTTATAAATTGTGAGCTCGTAAAAACTGTATTTCAGGTCCACATCAACAGCACTTTTAAGTAACTGTGGTAGAGGGGCCTGGGGAAAGTGGGGTATTGAGACACCTCAAAATCATCACATTAGACAAACTAACATCCTCCACAATTCATAAATATGAATTTATTCTCACATCACGAGCACTGTGATGACAGGCACATCTAAAGATAGCTTTTAGGTGAGAGTAACAAGGTGAGGATTTTACCAGTAAAGAGTATCTGGGACAGCTCAGTCACTCTGCTGGATCACTTCTTTTCCATTTCTTCTCACTACAGAAGGTTACAGCTTTTTGTGTAACCTTCTGCCACAGCCTCATGCAACTCCTGTCTCTAGACCCAGGGCACAAGAGCAGCACAAGTGTCTTCACTATCAGAATGCAATCAAGGCCCCTCAGGGAATTTTCTGCTCCAAGAAAGAGCTCCTGAGAGGCTATTTAAGAGCTTGTTCGTAAAAGAATAAATAAATAAATAAATTTAAATGGCACACACATTACTCCAACTCATGTCCAAAATTTGATGCTCATCCTTGTCAACTCAGGATCTAGGCATCTGGTTTAAAAACAAGTAGAGAAAAAGCAGAAGAGTAAAGCACACAGCACATCAACCTAGAGTCTCTGTTAAGCCTGAACTAATCACTCTGTATTCTGACCATCACCATTTAGTCACCAGGTACTGAACAATTCACTCCAAGCAGCATGAATATCAGAGCAAGCCTGATTCAGGAACACAGAGCCAGAGATAAGATGGCAGAGTCCCACTGATCCCCCAGGTATCATGGGAACAACCAAGTCCTTTACTTTGCAGTATAAGTTCACCTGAAAGTGGTAAAAGAGAAGTACAGCTCTAACAGCTTTTTAAAACCAGTTCAGAGACAAAAATATTCTAAAATTGAAATTTTTTATTTTCAAAATAAAGAATTTTGTACAGAACAGTGTAGATCTGAGGAAATCTAAATACAGCAGTCTCTGTAATATAACACAAGGGTCTGCTTTTAGCACAGTACTTTCACACTCTAGCAATCAGAAGGCAAGCCAAGCAATTAGGAGGAAAAAAAAAACCCAACCACTTTTATCTGTCAGAACAAGTATTTCTAAAATGAGTTCCTTCTTCACAAAATGTACCTAGAGGGAAGAGCACTCTCCACACCTCAGATTGCACAGCTATTCACACTATAAAAACAGACAAAGAGAGGACAAGAGATTTTCAATAGGAGAGATGATTTATGAAACAGAACTGCAAGTCTGAGACATAAATATCTGTTGTTTCTAAATTCCTCTCTCTTCCCCTGCCACACATACTGATGCAATTCCCAGAAAGGTACGAACTATGGATCATTTTGTATACACAGTGCAAATACTGCACAGGCACAGAAGTATAAACCCAAGGTGATTCTTCTACTGTTCAACTGTACATTATTTATAGCATTACATTCTAAACCTTATACAAAGCTTACACAGTAGTTTCCATAACAAAACTAAGCACATTTACACAGTTTATGGTTCTCTGGATACAACTTGCATGGCACCTTCTTTTTTACAACAGAGTACAGGAGACCTCTATGTGCTCAGCGTATCAGAATTCTTCAGCTCCGTTTCTGCTGTACTTACATTTCACAAATGTCATGTGAAAGAACCTTCCACAATCACAAAGAGCCAGATACAGAAACATTCATTGCCTGTTTTCCTGATAACCAAACTAAACAAGTTACCACCTTTCATCCACTCAAAGATGGCCAACAGCCACACGAACTGCCAACCCTCTACTTGACCAAGCCCTGGTCTGGAGGTATCCCTCTTCCCCAGGACCACTGCTGACTCTGCAAAGCAGTTCTGCGACTGCAGCAGGAACAGGGAAAAGAGAGTCCACCAAAACAGTAACTTACCACACGGAACATTCTGTTTTAGACAGTGGTCACTACACAATGTATACCAGTACATTCCCATCACTGTCACCAGTAGGCAATGCTAGTGCTGTGGAAGCTTTCAGCAGTGGCCTTCTCTCATCTGAGCACACAAAGTGCCACGTCAAACAGCATCTACTGCATTTTTTAATTCAAAGAATCTCCCTTGAAATGGCCAGTGTGAACTTTTAGTACTCTATAAAACCAAATATTAGTGCTTGGAGACTGCTCAGCTGTGACTTACAGAGCTTCCTTTTTGAACTTAAGAACATGCTGTTGTTTCAGAGGATTCTACAATTCCATTTGATCATGAAGTGCCTTTATTGCAGAAGTTGGGTGCTTTGTTCTGTGGAGAAAACCACCCCAAGTTTTTCAGAGCATCTCAATCTTTTTGTAACCAATTTTGGAGGATAAGTAAACCTGCAGCATAGATTGCTGCATGAGTGAAACTGATGGCTTAAAGCCCCATCTCCTTTCAGGAAGAAAAAAAAGAAGTTAATATCATGAATAAAAGGACTGATGCTATCTGATTTGCAAAGTTTTCTGAAAACAACGGCCTGTGGGTGAAGACCTGCACTAAACAGCTTTCCCAAGTATGATTTATGCTGTAATAAATGAAAGGTTTTTATCCTTTTTTACCCAAAAGGAAAGGGAAGCAGAGAAGGCACTTTGTAATCTCATTTGATTAAACAATTCACTGCAGGCAATATTATTATGTTGGTGAAAGAATATGTAATTTAAAGGCAGTCACAGCTTCAGTCTTCCATTCCAAGTTCTTGTTTCAGACTGAAAGGCAAGTAAAAACATGAGTCAGCTTGCAGCAAAACACTGAAAACTCTTTGAACCAATTAGTGGAAGCCCTGACAATACACACTGAGGTTGAGAGCTAAAAGGCAGAGTGAATATATCACTCGTTTCAGGTAAAATTCAGTGTTATCAGAAAAATCACAGGGCAAAATCTCAGATTCTGGAGGCAACACAGAGTAATCTTGAGATTTACCTGACGAACTAGGATGTGGACATCTTTTCCCTCCCACTTTTGAGATGCTTAACCCACTTAATGCAATCACATCACTGACACAATGGCACACTCACCTCTTTAAGTAGGCATGGACATTGTCAAAGCCGTGGTACTTGGCCAGATAGACCAGGACACCGGTGGCACATCGGCCATCTCGCTGTCTGCAGAAGCTACAGTTGCAGATTCCACGACATGGGGGGCACCTCCATGTCTATACAGAAGAGAGACAACAAGAAGCCCTTTTAGCTGAGATGCTATGCCAGATGTAACTCACACTCACTTAGGAGAGAGCCCTGCTACACACTGAGTTCTGCAGTGAACATCAGCACTGCATAAAGTCGTCTAAACCAGTCCAAGAGTACCAATTCCTCAGTCTGTAGGGGATTAAGCTCTCCATTGCCTGCCTTGCACATAACTACAGGAAGCATTCCACTCTGTTTTAACTCCTACATCACAGCCCACAGCAGCAGCACTGTCCACAATACAGTTCCTTTTCCCTAAGGCATTAAGCACTAATGCAGAGATAAAGAGAACACTATTTTGATACTCAAACACAAGAACATTTTTGCCGCTGCTCTGTTCTCATACTTGACTCCTGCAATTAAAACTACAGAAGTAGTAAATACAACAAGTTCTACACAATGCAGTTCTGTGATTCAGGGTTATTCACATGCCACAAGTGCATGATGTATTACAGCACTGTAAGCAGTCGCTAAAACCACTGCTGCATGTGACCAACAGCCCTGTCTGTGGAAGTCAAGCACCAAAAGCCAGCACTGAGCACTGTCCTACCGGGTCCAGCAGTGCTGCTCTGACATCCTCCCCGTATCTGTTGCGGAGGCAGGGCCCGCAGAACTGGCCCCGCACTCCCACGCACTCAGGGTTACGACAATTTGTCTTGGTGTCTATGGTTTTCTGGCGACACTGATGACAGGTGGATCCCTAGAACACAAAAAAACAAACGAGACATTTAAGATGGCATTTTAGATAGGGGGAAAAAAAGCATTGAAAAAAATCTCTTTGGCAGCTATCAGTGCTTATCCTGAAACAGAAAGCCACCTTGCAAGTTTGAACCAAGACTGTTTTGACACTGCATCTTCAGTGTCTGGTAATCACTTAGGTATTACAGTTGTTCCAGAGTGAAACCAAGCTAATTGGCTTGGTAAGGGCCATTCTACAAATTCAGGCAAAAATAAGAAAGGACAGTTCAAGATCCCAGAGATATTTCTCCCAAAAATCACATCCTTTCTCTCAGTGAGAGGGAGCATAACCTATTTGATGCTAAAACACAAACACAGAATAACAAAAAAAAATTACTTCACTAAGTACACATTTCACAAAGCTGGAATATACTTACCAAGGCCCTGTTATATACTTTTTCACTTGCAGATCCACAGATATTATCCAGCTCTTCTGCTGTTATGTCCTCAACTGGGCGCACAACGTGTGGAAAAGCCATAGCACCACGGTGACCCCTCCTGGGAGTACGGGCTTCATGCTGAACAGCAAAGACACAATACTTGCAGTATTAGTTTCAGCAAAAACTCTACAAAAGCAAGGATCTTCATAGCAATGCTGAAGTCTCAAACACCCACTATATATTTAAGCAAGATGTAACAAAACTTCGTACAGACACACGATATGGATGAAGCTTTAGCACCTTTACTTGATCTGTCCCCCTCAGGGTGCAGTGGTGCTACTGGTCTTGCTTCACTCCTGCTGGAGTGCAAGAGGAAGTGATTTTTCAAGGACAAGGAAGGGGAAATGGAGAGCATATATAAAATGCCCTTTTTTTTTTTTTTTTAATTCTTCTAAGGCCATGGCATACTGATAAACCTCATCAACTCTCTATGAATTGCTATTTTCTTGAAGGGAAAACTTCATACAAAACCACCCTCACCCTAGGAGAACTAGATCTTCATCATACCTCCAGGTATTCATCAGACATCTTTCTTCTTCTCACCAAGATATACGGGTCATCTTCTTCCTCTTCTGGTGCAACAGTAGGAGGGCCTTCAATCAAGGACCTGGACCTTGTGTGAGGCCGAGAACTCCGGTCTGGGTTCCTCCTCAAGGCACATTTGGGCAGTGAACGCCTTGGAAGTCGCTTTGGTCCCTGCTAATGTTTAAAAGCCCCTAATGAAACAGGTGACAACACAGATAGTTCCTGACCCTACACTTAATTCCTCCCCTAAAGATGCCTTCCTCTCATCTTTTCCAAAGACATGTCTATCCCTGTCCCAGTCAGAAAACCAAAGGTAAGAAGATCCTAAGCAAGTTCATGTTAGGGATTCTGCTAGTCACTGAGAAGAGCCAAAAGCAGCAGAACCCGTGTCTGTGAGGAGCTGTGATTTCCAGGGTTGTTCTACTCTTCACCCAAATTACAAATACATCAACAGTAAAATTCATTACACTGCTGATTCACAACCCAACCTTCTTAAAAGTTGGGCTTAATGCCAGGTGTTTTTCAAGGCTCCAGACTCACAGAATATTCAGGTCTGAGCTGCCCTCCCTTATCTCCAGCCTTTGTATAAACACATATTTACACAGCACCTCGTTTGGTTTTACTGGCCTGTGGAGACACTTAACCTTTATAAATTAATCTGTTCTGCTTTGTACCATGGCAAATCAAAAGAGAATTACACAATTAGGATACCCATTTTAGGAAGCAATAAAATTCTAACTGGACTTTGATTCTGCACAGTTTATTACGTTTTTACATTGAGAATCCTGCTTTGTAATATATTTGACTCTTAGAAATCTGAATGCAAATCTAGTAAGTTTATACTCACATGACTGACAGCTGGCAACGATTTTCTCCCACCAAAGATACCAGAAACATTTTGCAACTCAGCCATTAGTTTTGCAAGCTAACAAGAGAGAGAAAAATGAAGCAGAGCTTTAAAAGGGTATTTATGTGCTATTACAGACTACTAGGGCAATTGGCTAAAAGTACAATTACTTATAGGAAATGCAGTCATTCTTCAACTCTTTGCATTTATGTCTTATTTATGTTTTAGTGACTGCAAGTAATTTGGAAATGCTCAAAACTTATTATGTCGTTAGGCTTGCAGCCTACGGATTTTCATATGCCAGTAAATATAAAGTATCAGATTTATATTTTAGGAATGCAAATTCATTTCAATGCATTCACATGATTTCCATTACGGTGAATTTAAACAGAGGTCCCCCAAGAGTCGAAAAGAGGGGAGGGAAAGGGCCAGTCCACAGGAAGACAGAGAGTACTTGCCATTGCTTTGTTTTCCTTTATGTTTAAAGCTCTTTTTTCTAAAAACATAGCACCATTTTCTTCAGTGTCAGAGTCTGAATCTAGAGCAGGCATTGGTGTTTCAGGAACAGGTTCCATGCCACCCTTCCTCCTCTCTGATCTTCGAGGTGGAAACTTCATGGCTACTTTCAGAGGAACAGAGCATTTCTGCCCTCTCTGATCAATCTCACTTTCAGCACTTGCATCATTCTCATCTGAATCTGATTCCAATTTCTGTTAACAAACCAAAATGGAAGCATGTAAATCCAGGGGAGTTGCTCTGCAGTTAAATACAGTGGACAACATTTTGTCTAGGAGTAGTTTAAGAGGCTACCTTGCTGAAATCCAGACACCCAGTCCTAGTGTATTTTGGAGTGGGAGGAAAGGAGAGGGGATACAGGGATAAAAACCTCTCAGGGAGACCCACATAGTTGTGCCAAACACACCAGAAAAGAGAGAAAAGTATTTGCAGCAGTATTAGCTCTCACTTGTAGGTCTAATAGCAAAAACAGTTTGTGTGTATGAGAAAGAGAACTGCCTTTAAAGGGCTCCATTTTGCTACATATAGCATTTGGCTGTAAAAAAGCCACTATGCAGTTGTCTGCACGAGGTCAAACCCAATTCTGTAAGCTGTCAAGTACAGTCATCTCACCACATCAATGACAAAAAAAGGACACTTCCTTCTAGAGCCAACCAATGAAATAATTATGAATAAAATCCCAGTCTTTTCTGATCTTCAAATTCTGATGTTTTGCTTACAAATTTCCCAAGAACCAATGGTTCAGTGAGGACATAATTTAGTTAAAAGCTCATTATGCAATGGGCTTTGATTTTTCTTTTTAGACACAACAAGACAGTCTTTGATCAGCAGTAAGAATGGACATCAAATGGCCATTTTAATTTACAGGGTTTTAATTAAGCAGGTATGTGATTCTGATTGTACATTATGTGTAGTTGCTGACTTTTTTTGTATTTATCTACTCCAGCTTTGTCTCCTACTTACCCTCTTTACAATTGTGTTTTAACTCAGATGTAATTTCTTCCAATTAGCCATTTTTCTTTTCTAGTAATTTCTCAGCATCAGCTGAAGTTATGATGAACCTGGTTTTGCCAAATGTGGTACTACTTCAGTTTCTCTTCTGAATCCAACTATTGATCTTTTTAAGCAATAAAACGGATGTCAGGGAAAAGCAGGAAGGCAGATTTCACTACCTATGACTATTTCTCTACTGCTGACAGATGCTCAGCATTCCCTGTTATGCTGCCAGAGTGGAGGTCAAGACACTGCATGTCAAGACACACAGGAATTTTTCTGAGGCTTGCTGGAGTCCATGGGCTAGCCTAACATTTCATATTGAGGAAACCAGAAATGTTAGGCTTCAACAGAGCAACATCCAGCAAGGACAGGTATAAGCGGTACATTTCAAAATACATATGGCATGTTTTTAAATCTCCATTTCTTGAGTGCTTTTCATGGAGACAAAAAGAAAACTAAACTTTGGTGGCTTGGACTGTCTACTAAATGAAA
Organism: Molothrus ater; assembly: GCF_012460135.2. NCBI lineage: Eukaryota > Metazoa > Chordata > Aves > Passeriformes > Icteridae > Molothrus > Molothrus ater. The sequence goes on from NC_050484.2 coordinate 17,542,993, forward strand.
TGATGCTTCCTTCTGAAACAGTGAACTTCGAGCTGAAGCTGGCATTATTCTCCAATTAAGAATGTGTAAGAATTTAAATAATAGCAAACAAAAATCAACTGTCTTACCAATGCATCTTGAACTTCATTTTCTGAAAAGCCACAGAAAGATTCATCATCAGAGGCTTCATGAAATATTTTTGCCAGTTCTTCATTAATATCGGACCTAAATTTGCATTTCTACAAAAAGAACATATCCTTTAAGTTGTACAGAAAATTTTTAACATTTATACGTGCTGTACAAGCAAATAGCTTTTTAATAAAGAAAAAAAAGTTAAGGCATTTCACAAGGGGTTTTGGAACCACAGCTGTAAATTACCAGGTACATCAGGTTAGGTGACATACCAAAGGCCAGAATTGATAGCTAATCTATTTCCAAAAATTACCATCTAAAAGCACATGTAAAGAGTGAAAAGAAATTACAGCATATAGCACAGGTTTATAACTACTATACAAAAACATAAGCAGAGCAAGTAGTCTTACATTATTAGCTCTACATTTTTGCAATCTTTACTAGTCCAGCACATATTATCTTATTTGTTCTTGTACTGTACTTACTGTATTTGCAAAATTATCAGAACCAAAACTGTCACAACTGTCATCAGAGGATGAGGATGTTTCCATGGGAATCAGTTTCGTATTTCGAAAGGTTGTGAAGTTTCTCCTTCCAGAACGACGCTACAAAAGGACAACAGCAACACCATTAAGAAGAGACCTACTGCAGCACAGTAGCTTTTTAAAATACCTTTGTACTGAAGCTTAGGAAGTTTGAACATTTTAGGATGTTTAGCAACCTTGAATGCAAGTCAGAAAACAAGCATCAGTTTTGAAATAAATCTCTACTTTAGGAATGATAATAGTTTTTACTCTGATACAGTTCTGATCATTGTTGCAGATGAATTTCATTCAGTATTTAAGAATACTCTTTTTATGCACACAGGCAAGTGGAAATAAACATATAAATCATGCCATTCCCCAGTCATCATAGCCAGTGATGGAAAAAGGGCAAGTACACGAAAAGTACCTAGAAATCTACTTTGACTCACTTATTACTTGCACTTTGAGGCAAACACTAAAATACTCTGCAGCTCTTAAGGAAGGGCCAAAGAATCCTACCCACAGATTTGAAACAACCGTTCTACACAAAGCAGCTTGCTGGTTTGTTCATTTTGCCACCGATTTAGAAGACTTTATTTTGTGGGCTTCAGGTTTTCCTTTCCCAGGAGATGTTTCTAGTGGTAGTGACCCATTTTATCCCCCGCGGCTGGCTGGCAGCGAGGCCGGGGAGCAGCACCCACACTGAGGTACTGCCGGGTTATGAGCGGGGGAGCTTCACGGGCCCACCGGCCGGGCCGAACGCCCGACACACGGGGTTGAGCAGCAGCTGCCCGGGCCAACCTGGAGCCCTCCGTCCCCTCCTCAGCACCGCTCGGCTTGCGGCTTTTCGCTCCACAGTTCCGCCGAGCACCGAAGTGCGGCCCGGCCACCCCAGACACAAAAGAGGCGGGTTTTGGTGCCGCCCGCCGCGGCTGAGGGTGCGCGCAGCCGGGGCCAGTGCGCGGTCCGGCCGCTCCGGGGGGGCCTCAGGCGCGGAGCAGCCCGGCCCGGGTGCCCCGGGCTAGCCAGGGGCGGCAAACACACCCGTCCCGGCCAGCGCCGCTCCTGCCTCCCGCTAAAATGGTGCCGCCCTGCACACACGCGGCCGGGCCCACCCCTATGCTCCTTCCGCCCGTCCCGTCCGTGCCGCGCGGGGCCGCTCCCCGCAACACCGCCCCACCACCGGCCAGCGCCCTCGGCGAGGCGGGGGCGATGGGCGCATGGCTCCCGGCCGCCAGCCCCCCGCCGAGCGCGGCTCTCAAGCCGAGTTCCCCACTCCACTAAGGCGGGCAAGGGCAGCGCCACGCACGTGCGACCCGAGCACCGCGGCGGGGCAGGAGACCCGGAGCTGCGGGTCCGAGTGGTGGGGCTTCCCCGACGTCGCTCTCCTTGGGGTGCCCAACCTAAAGACACCCCCCCCCCCCCCCCCCACCGGCCTTCTGCAGCGCAGCTCAGTCCGGCTTGCCCAGGTTCGCAAGACCCCGGAGCGCCACGGGAGCGGCGGCGAGCACCACAGCCTCCTCCCCTCTCCGCAGCAGCAGCGACCTCTCCCGCGGCCTTACGGCGAGCCCGGCGGGCAGCGCTCACCTGCGGGCGCGGCGGGGCCATGCTGGCGGCGGCGGCGAGCGCTGGAACTGAAGGTTCGCGCCAAAGCGGAGGGACCGCGGGAGGCGGGGCCGGCGGCGCCTTTCCCGCGTTGCCGCCCGCGTCCTGGCAGATGCAGCGTACACCCCGCGGGGTCAGGCACCCGGCGGACTCCCCTGTGCCCGCCAGCCCACCTCTGCTAAGGAGCTCGTCAGGTCTCCCGCGATGTCCCCGAAGGGGCCGCTGCGGAGGTCCCATTTTTTTTAATATTCGCCGTGTAGGCTTTGTGGAGCTGCAAGGGCCTGGCCCTGTGGCGCGAAAAGCTCCCGGGCGGAACGTGGCGGGACTCGGCTGCAGAAGGGGGGCGGGGGCCGCGCCCGTGGCCGCTCGTGCCTAGCCGGGGCCAGCTGGGGGAAGCCTCCGCCGTTCCTAGCTCTCCTTTTTTTTGTTTTAAGTAATTTATATGCCAAATAAAATAAACTGAAATAAACTCCCTAAACCTGCCAGTTTTCAAGGGCAGTGTGGCTTCTCCACGAAATAAAGCCGAGGGTCTGTGTGCTGTGTCAGAACAGCCGCCCGCAGCGCGCAGGCTGCCCAGAGCCCCCCGAGGAATGGGGGATCACTCACCAGGGCCCCACGGATCAGCGTCAGGAGTGAGACTCTGGGTGACGCCTCTGCTCCTCGGGTAACAGCAGTTCACCAGAATTTTACAAAGAAGTTGGCTGCCTTGCCCTCAGCAATCACAATACCATTTGAAGACAGGCCAGGAGAAAATAGATCAGTCATTTTAAACCATTTTTGGTAACATGTATAATAGCACATTAAATCAAGTACAGCCGTTAAACGCAGCAAAATAACTGCTACGTGGTATTTGGCAGCAGTAGTAACGGGAGAAGCCCTAAAGAAGCTGTATGGGATTTGTGGCCCTGGTGTTTGCTATAATCCTCTGTTTATGCTGCGGTTTGAGCAGGGCCGATACCAGTGCAACTGTTGCAGCTCAGCATTTCCAGGTGCCTCCCTGGCAGCAGGCGAGTCCCGCTGCCATCAGCAGGAGGGAGGAGGCCGCGGGCCCGTGCAAACCTGTGCCCGTGTAAGGCAAACCAGGAATCATCTCTGAGCCAAAGCCTGTAAATAGCCTACGGCACAATAGGGTACAAGAGCCCTCACGGAGGTGTTCTATTTTCTGTGGGCATTATTCTTCCTGCGCGTGCTGCAATCTGTCGTGTAAAAGAATCTCCATTTTAAATAAGCCCATAATTACACACTTACCTGCACTGCTGGCTTCTCAGCACACACAAAAGCAGATGAACTAAACCAGTTCTCCAGAGACCAGACCACACTCCATTCCTCTAAATCCCCATTAGTGGAGGATTGCCACCCACCTGGCTTCCAGACAAGACAGCTTGTTTTTTGAATTTTGATGTACTTTTACTTCTTTCAGAAAAAGAAATCTACAAATACTAGTTTACTTACATGGAAGAAGAGATTCAGTTTATGAACAGTAAAAGCCCTTAATATCTTGAATCAAAATTATCAGAATTTTACTAGAGAAGTAGCCAACCTTCACAGCTTTCAAGAGCATCATATGAAATGTTATGGAGTGTTGATGACACTAGCTAAAGCAGAACTTCAGTCTGCAGTTACTTGTCCATTTAATGCTTAATGCAAACAGCATTCTTCAAATCTTCAAACTACATATGTAGTCAAATGGCTTTCAGATTAATAGGCCAGAGCAGAGACTTTGTGGGGAATCCAGACAGGACATTTCATGAACTGTATTGTCAGGGTTTTTTTTTTAATATGGGAAAAATAATTATTTTATTGAAAATTGTGTACATCACTTCACATATTTTACAGATGACTGGGGAGAAGAGCTCAGGACAGGGAAAAGAGAAAGGGGTACGTGAAGGGCAGAGGCTTCCCTTCCTACACCACACAGCAAGGGTACCAGAAAATGAAGGTCTGTAACTCAGGAGATGGTTGTCATGACCTGCAACACTCTGATTTCCTCTGTTTTCACCTTCATGGCCTGCATGCTCCTGCTCTGCCCTGCAGGGCCCAGGTACCCTGGGTGGATGGACACAACAAACTTACCAACTGGTTTGCCATGATGGAAAAGGTTTTTCTGTGTTTGTCAAGACATAGGCAGCACCACTGTCCTACATCTAGCGATTAACAGTAGCTGCAGACATGCAAAGCTGAACTCAAAGGTGAATATTGCATTTTCAGACACACTTAAATAAGGCTAATGTGAGTGGAGGAAAACATCCCTGCCTGTTCAGTCCCCCAGTCAGGGTCCTGCATAGCCTGTCCAGTGCGACCAGCAAGCTCTTCCCTCAGAGCTCACATGTCAGCAATGATCATCTGGAGTATTTTATCAGGTGTTTTCAAGAAAATAATCTGTTATGGTCTCATCTGTCTTTGAAATGAGCTGTCACTACATGGTAGCAGCCCTTGGAAGACCTGCTAGGGGAATAGGCTGGAATCACGGAGGGACATGCAGTGGATTGAGCATGCAACATTTTCTGCATTTATCTGGGGGGAAGCAAAGTTGTTTACATGTTAGGAGCTTCAAGCAGCAGCAAGAACATGGACCTCCAACAATAGCTCCATTGTCAGAAACAATAGATGTGACCTTTGGTCTGCTGGGACAAAGGACAAGTGCTGTCCTTTGTGTGACCCCACGGATTTCGGATTTCGGCTGTTGGCATTGTAACACAGCTTTTCTCTCTGGAGGCAGGGCTCCTGCTGCCCTGTCCCTGGCTCTCCTACACACTTCCTATCTTAACTACACTCAACACTCTTTATGCTCCTTTCCCTCCTTTTTTTTTTTTTCTTTTTTTAAATTAAAGCAATACATTTTTACCTGCTGTCGTGAATGAGTGTTTTAGGACACTCAAAGAATCCCTGGCAAAGGTATCAGCAAAAGTATGTTTAATATAAAAGTGAAAGCATGACAAAGTTCATTGGCAAGGTTCACTCTACTACTTACTAGCTGGTTAAAGCACACAGAGAAAAATTTTACTGAAGTCTAAAATCAATCTAAAACTAAAATAAACCAAAAACTATCTACATGGAAAAAGGGTAAGGCTGAGAAAGAGTAAGGATAAAAAAAGAATAAGGGAGACCCTCCCATTGAGTCACAAGGTTCAGAATGGACTTCCTTACCAAACTTAGCCCCACACTTGAAAAATGGCTTAGACCTAAAAGTTTTAATGGCACTTAAACTTAACAGCACTTAATTGACAACTTAATGTAAGCAATTTAACAAAAGATTCTTATAGTATATACTGTAGCACAACAGTAACTCAGCAACAGGCCTAACTTACTTACAAATCTAAAGTACTTAAGAATCTAGGAGAGCAACAATCATAGTACATTTGCTATAGCATGCTCACACAGACACAAAGGACTACATACAAGGTAAATACATTTGAAAAATTCCCTTTGAATTCATCAAAGTACTCACATCAGATGCCTTTCTCATCTTTCTCTCTGCGTCTTCTCAATGGGCAAAGGGTTGAGTCTTGAGGAGTGGGGATAGCCCAGGCTCCACTGTTGGTGATGAGCAGTGGTGCCCCAGGTATGGCAAACATGAGAGTTGGCTCTGAGAGGCCCCACTCAGGGGGAGGTGCTGGTCACAGCCTGCTGCAGTCCAGGAGGGCTCCAAGGGTCTCAGGACTGCTCTTTAGAGGGTCACAAAAGAGTTGGCTTTAGTCATAGTAATTTTCCATCCCGGCCACAATTTGGGTCAGTAATTTTCTTTAAAATTGTGGTGACAAAAATCTTGTTCCACTTGGGTTTTTATTCAGGCAAGAATAATCAGTTTTCAAGGCTGTTCATTAAAAAACAGTCTCACTAGAAAGCATAAGCTCCTGCAAGCAGGCAGTGTTTCTGATAAGCTCAAGAGCTTAGCCCAGGTGGTGCTTGTCAAGGCCAAGGCTTAATGAGTATTTCTGAAATCACAGTATGGCTCAAGGGTGGGGATGTACCACCACACCTGCCTAAAATAGCATGTCAATACATTAGTTAATGTTTGTGTGATGCTAGTATTTATTGCGATGAGACTTGCACAGTGACACATGTTTACAGATGCAAACATTTAGGAGGAAAGGGAGAGTTTGGATTCTTGTGGCCACAGAGTACCCACAGTACAAAGCAGTAACACATATCTTAGGTCCATAGAAAAAAAAATATTGCAGCCACTAATGACAGTAATTAAAAATTTCTGAAAGAGCTGTCCAATCACCTCTTCATCTGAGAAAATTATAGTGTGCTATTGAAACCATTAGTGCAATAAAATGAAGCTAAAAAATATTTTGCATTAAAATAATCAGACATTGATTTATGATGTAAATTGTAAATCAGTAACCTATAACACACACTAATTGTTTTTCTCTCTCCTGTAAGGTGTGTTTCTGGAAAGATCTGATCAAGCATATCTATTTGTTCACATGTCACCCTCCAGTGGCTCACACTACTATATAAGACATAATAAGGTGTATAATCAGGTAACCTGCTATTGATTGCAATCCAGAAAGGACACACTTGTTCTTACACAGAAGAAGGAGGATAGCCACTTTTGGAGGATTAATTACAGCTAGATCTCTACATGTTTGCTGGACATGAATTTTTATGGAATACCTTTTTAATGTAAATACTTCAGATTTTGTAAAATAAATATAAGTTTAAATATATAACACGTACAAGCAGTTTCTAGTAAGACCAACTCTACCAGCTCCATAAAATACCTCCACAATGCAATTAGTATCTTTTTCCTTTTTTCTCTCTCCAAGGAGAAATAGATTTTCTCCTTTTAATTTAACAGGTTTGTATCTCCTTGTGCTTTGCTGTGATTTTCTTGTTAGTAAAGTCTGGGTGCCAATGCATCCTGAACGTTGAATTGAAGGTGGTCATGTCCAATCCTATCTGATACTGTGTTTCTTTGACACAAACTGGCAAGACCACAAAAACTGAAAGAATAAGAAAAGGAAAACCAAAGGAATAATACAAGTCAGTGTCAGAAAAAGTGTAATTGATACTACATTTATCAGTGCACGAAGAGAATGGCTGAAATGTGGTCATTTTTGATAGAAACCTTAATGGTTATTCCAAAAGTATAGCAGATCATTTGGAGCCCAGAGCATTATGATGCACATTATGGGAATGTAATTACAATGCTCATTTGATTACCCTGTAGCCATTCCACAAAATGCATAGCAAAAAATGTTGATCAAAAGTAGCTGGTTTTGATATGCAGTAGCCACTTTCAAAAGTGCAAGATCCCAGCTCTTTCATTGTTGGGCTTTGATTTTTATTTTCCTTTGAAAACACAAATTACATTTAGTCACATCATAAAGAAATCACTTACAAAATATTCTGCAAATGTATAGCTGTGGGAAACAGAAAGCTATCAGGAAGTAACCAAAATACTTACTGTAGTCTGTTTTTTTGCCCTCTTATATAAGCTTTGCCACTGCCTTTTTGCAAGTGTTGATTTGCATTGCCTCCAGCAGCCTTCAGCAAGCTGTGGTTGCTGGGAGAGGATGAGGGTGAGGAAGGTGGCTGCATAACCTCCTCTCCCGGGATCTCTGTCCCCAGGCAGCTCTCTCGGGAGGGAGGGAGGGAGTGAGGAGGACAAGTAGAAAGCCTCCCTCAGGGCTCGCTAGTGCCTGCCAGAGGTCCCCAGGGCACATCTCAACTTTTCAAGCCCTTGGGATTTTCCACAGCATGAGGGAAATGCCCTCACCTTGCTAGCTAAGGCAGGGAAAGGAATGTATGTGTTGAGCCCCGGGTACATTGTGCATTCTACACTGCACAATGTCCGTGTCTCCGCCTGCCAGCCCCCGCCAAAGAGCGCCCGAGGTGGCCGGGACGTGTCCCGGAGGTGTCCGGGAGGAGGCTCCGGCCCCGGGCAGGGGCTCTGGGAGCGTGGGAGGTGCTGCAGGGAAGGGCTGCACGCTGCAGCCCCATCTCGCCTTCCTCCCAGGGGGACGCTGCCTGCCATTCCTCTGTCCTCTGAGTTGTTAATCTCAAATGCCCCGTATTTACATTCACTCAAACGTGATCTTGGCAGACCCTTATTAGTGTTATTGCCTTAATAGACTTCTCCTCTCTAACCTCTAAATTTTTGCAACAAACTGGCTTGAACTGTTAAGCGTGGCAATTCATTAGATAAGAATATTACGTAAAAACCCTTTTATGGTGGACACATATACAGAAAATAACTCTGTCAGATGTAATTTTCAGAGGTAGCACAGCTATTTGATTCCATTTAGTGACATGAGATGCGAGGAGGTCTCTCAGTTTGGGGTTTTTCCACAGTTATATAAGTCACTGCCCATCTTTCCCAGCCTAAAGTAATAATAATTATTATTATTATTGCTATGTCAAAGTGCATTCTCTAGCACAATCAACAAAATCAATTGCATATTTTTGATGTACAGTCCAATGTTCTTGGCAGCAAGTCTGCAAGTTATAGAAAGTCTTAAAATACATGGGGTTTGATCCTGAGCAGCGTCAGCTGAGCTAAAGAGCAGGACAGAGGTGAGGGGTGCCATGGCTGGGGGCTGTTGTTCTCAGTGAGGCAATCCCTGCTCAGTAAATCAGCTCAGCAAGTTGCCAGATTCTGGTCAGCATGCTCTCATACATGGCCAACTACTAGAAATAATCTGTGGGAGCAGATAAGATAGAGCAAAACTGCAGTAGCCAGTTTTTTCTTTAAAAAGTAAACCATGTCCAAAACCACCCATCCCCATTTCACAGCAAGAAAGCAGGTTCTCAGGGGGCAGTAGCTCAGTCATGGCAGAGCTGGGGGAGGCACAAATGGGCACTCTCCCCTCCCAGCTGAACGGGGACTTGCCCTGACTGTATGCAAACAAAAGCAGCCTGTGTCTGCAGGCCTGGGCAGCGTTTTTGCTCCAGGGAGTCTCACATTCAGTGCTGCCCTGCTTAGGAGCAGGGTTTCACAGGCACTTGAATGCCAGCTGGTTCACAGCACAGCCTCTGACCTGCAGGACACAGGGGACAAGCTCCTGGAGAGTGCAGTGCCACCCAGAGCTGCTGGTCTGGCTGTCACTCCCTCTGTGGAGCAGCTCCCCAGGACACTCCTCTCTTACAGCCAGTCCTGATGGCAGTGGCAGGTACCCCAGTGCTGCTGGGGAAACCTGTGCTCTTAAGAAGCCAACAGGGTCAGATCCAGCTCTGGGCCACCAAGCTGAAGAAGAATGATTGCTACCCTCAGCGGTAAGTGACTGCTCTCCATTCTCCTGTTCTTTCCCATTTTTTTAAGACATTCTTAGGTATATGGGAAAGACAAAAAAAAAAAAAAAAGAAAACCACATTGAAAAATCTGAACCACATATCTTGTTGGCAGAAAAGGAAAGTTTATTTCCTCATGCTATGAAGACATCAGCTGTGGAGGTAAAGCCTGTAAAATTTCAGAAAACCAAGGACCATGATGCTGAGGTTAACCGGCTCTTCCTATCTGAACTGAGCACTGCTTCCTCCCTCACAACCCACCCACAGGGTCAAGAACCAATTGCTGGGGAGAGATGCTGCTGTTCACCATGAAACTTTCCTGCTGATGTCTGGCATCCAGAGAGAGCGGGGCAGCTCTGTGATTCCCACAAGATCCAGAGAAAAATGCTGTTGAATGAACAGATAAAATGCTGCTGAATGAACAGAAAGACTCTGTGTAAGCTCTGGCAGCAAGTCTCACATTAAAAAAAAAAAAAAAGGAAAAGAAAATATGATTTTGTAAATATTCTCTCAATAGGATGCAAATACTCACTCGCTTTGGACATCCTGTTCTGAATCTGCCTTCATGAGCTCTTTGCTGTTTTTCATCATCCACTCCAGCAGGCATCTCAGAGCTCGTTTCTTACAATTCAGAGCATTTTAAACCCTGGAAGAGGAAAATGCAGGTACCTTTTGGGGATTAAGAAAACATCAGCATCCAAGCATGGAGATATGAAGCCCAAGAGAAAGAAAAGCCAAGAAACCAAGGGGCAGCTCTACAGCAGTGGTATTTTGTGCCCCTCTGAGAGTCAGCCATGGAGGGAGGGTATGGCAGCTGCAGCACTGCCAAGGATATGTGTGTGGATGGAGGATAGTGTGTCCAGCTCCTGGCATGCAAACCTAGACATAATGGTACTTCAATATGGTTGCCTTTAACAGATCTGTAAGAAAATCCTAAACGAACATAACATGGCTCCCTTCCAAAGAGCATTTCCTGAGGCGTAGTTGCCCAAGACAGTCTGATTTTACACATTGCTGTGCATGGTCTTCTAGCTGCATGTTAGTAAAACATGAAAAAAAAGGTTCAGCTTTGTAAAATACTGGGGGTATGTGTAAGAATGTAAGCACATTTTTATTTATAACGAATTATCATCAAGATAGAGAGTAGCCACATCAAAAGTGACAAAAAACAAGATAGAAAACTAAATCTTGCTAAATTTTTTTTCACAAGTTTACTCAGTGTTGCTTTAACCAGCAATGCTGGTACAGCAAAAGGATTTCTAATCAGTCACTAATGCATGATTGTTTAATTTTAATGGGCATGATCAATACCATCCGCTCCTTCTTTAAATGCTAATGAACACTTTAATACAACAGATGTGGACAAACAGTACATTGCAGATTAAAATTAGGCACGGCATTAAATAGCCTACAAACAGCAGAGGAATCCTGCTGGACATCTTGATGAACAACCACAGACAGCTGATGAATCTTGAACTGCCACCACCAGCCCACAGTATCTCAGGCTTGTACAACTGCACTGCCATCCTGATCGTCCTAGAAGAGAAAGGTGACCTTCCAAACTCTTGCAATCTCTTTCTTAGGATTTGTACAGGCCCAACTGTGATTCCTGAGATACATATCCAAATTTTAGTAACACAAGCACATTCTGAGCAACTACTCTCAGTTGGTATCCTACAGCCCATTTTAGTCATGGCAAGAAATGTCAGGGAAGGATCTCCAACCTAGACAAAATCCCAGTCCCCTGCTTGTGACAGAGAAACATCCAGTGCTAGATTGTCCATGTCCCTCAAATTAGTTGTCAGGCTCAGTAAACCAGGGTCAGAAGCTGGGTAACTAGCTTTCAGCCAGTTTGAAGCCAACAAGAAAATGGCAAACTTTGATACCAAAGGGCATCACATGCAGCTGAATTCACTTCAAGGTAAAGCTTATATTTTTTCTGCTCTAAACTGTTGTCAGAGGAAAAGGCACTTGAGTGACAGAAATCCAAATCCTGATACCTGGTGTCATTTGTGTCTTGCTCCATTGGTTTTGGTGGATCTGTCCTGAATTCATGAAATGTGAGTCCCAGTCCACTCTGGTAGGTATTGGAAACTCATTCCAGGGCTCAGCCCTCACTGGGGCTGGTGGCAATCAGAAAAAGGAGAGCTGCAAGTACCCACAGGAGTGGCCTTTGTGTGGAGCAGGGACTTTACATGTCCTTTAGACCATCCAGTGACAGGGCTGTGGTGATACCCCCTCACCCTGAGCAGGTGATGTGCCTGCAGCTCTGCCGGCATCGCTCACCATGGTGTGCCAGCAAGGGATGGGTGCTGTGCAGCACCCTGTTCAAAGGCATCTCTAATTTACAGTTCCTTGGCTTTCAGAGGGTACCATGCAATGCTTTGGGTTCAGCTTCCTTTATCTGTTTCTTCCTTTTTTTCTCTCTTGCATCTTGTGAAACCCAAACTTTTTTTTCTCCTTTTTAATTGTGTAAAATCAACTTGGAGTGAAAAGGCCACGAAGAAACTTTCTGACGCCAACTGAGTCTAAGCTGTGTCTTTGTTCTCAGCAGAGCTAAAGACCACATTAATCAGAAACTTTGCTGACCTTGTCTTTACTACCTGAATACTGAAAGACAAAAGTGACACAGTCTGGCCACATTTAAAAATTCAATTAAAAAATACCAGCTGCACAGGGATAAATATTATTATAGACCTCAGTGGGGTTAGTTGTAACTATGATAAAGGCAATGCCTTCTTCTCACTCTATTTTAATTTTTTTTCCCCCAAAAGAATAAAGCCTAGTTTTTGATTCTCCTTCTGATTAAGACAACTGTGTACGTGACAGAGTGTGCTCAGTGGTGTTGGGTAACTAATGTTGGGGCTTTTATTAAGGAACAAAGTAAGAAATTCCTGAGAAGGAGAAGTGGAGAAGTGAAGCTACCAAAGTGGACCTGAAGAAAACTGTCCTTGTGTCCCTTTTTTTCAGACTATGCTGAAATATATACCTCTTCCTATAGCCCTGGCAGAAGCAGACTAGACAAGGGGTGAGAAGACCCTGCTTAGAGCTGGACTCAGCACTTAGAAGCAAAGTGAGGTGAGGAGAGAGGTAACAGCACAACTCTCCCAAGGATGAAACTGAGAGCCTTTCACTGTGGCACCTGGTTGTGCCTTACGGAATTTATTTTTGACATATTAAGCAAATGAGTGGATGTCCAGTCAGCTGAGAACATGAGCAGCCAAACAGAGGGGAGAAAACCAAATTAAATCCCTTGGTGCTGACAATGACCGGAGGAGAGGTGGCAGCTCTCCCTGTCCGCTGGCAGGCCCCAGCCAGGTGGGTACCAGCTTCGGTGCAGCAAATTGAACAGGAGCAGGCATATCTTCTCTAGGTTGAACGTTCAGTTAAATAAAGGGCCAAATTCCTCTCAGAACGTCCTCCGGCCCCGCCAGCTCCCCCTGGCTCTCTCCTTTCCCGGCTTGCCGGCGGCTTGCCTGTGGGGTTTCCTTGCGTGCTGCACCTTTATCCACCCGCCCTCGCTGGCTCTGCTCTCCCCTTCGCCCCTCCTGGGCTCGCCGTCACCCTGTGGGGGCATGCCAGGGATGGCCGAGGGCTGCGGAGGGGCGCGGGGGTACCTGCGGTGCTGGGAAGCCGGGGGGCCCGCGGGCAGAGCAGTCCTGCCGGGCCTTGCCGAGGGCCGCGGGGGCACCGGGGAGCCGGTCCCGCTGCGCCGCCCGCCCGAGGAGCTGCGGGAGGCAGCGCCGTGCGAGGCGGTCCTGCCCTGGCCGGCAGACCTGTCCCTCTCTGAAGGGGTGTCAGAGGCCGTGCTGGAGGCGCTGCTGCCTTTTGAGTTCAAGTGCAGATTGGAAAGGTTTCTCATCAAGCTGTGCGATAGGGGAGAGGAGTTCCTCGAGTGGCTGATGGACGTGAGCTGCTGGCTGACGGGAGCGCGCGTCCTCCGGACGGCCGCGGCGTACGAGTCCTGGCTGCGCAGGTAGGGCAGGTAGTGCGTGACCGTGCTCGGGCTGTGCGGGTGGCCGTGCTGGAGGGAAATGGCCTTTGCTAGCTGCTGCATGCGCAGGGTCTGCATCCACTGACTGTCAGTGCCTGGCGAGGGAAGGGAAACAGAGTCAGCTTTCTGTGAATCGATGGAAAACCGCTCTCAGGTTTACCGAAGGTGTGAGGTTACGTACCAGGGTTTCTCTCAGAAGAACCTCAAACCACCCTTCCCCTCCCAGCCTTGCAGCAAATAGTCCTAGATTTGAGTATGTTCAATGTTATGCTTGAACATAATGTTGGGCTTTTAACATAACAACTGATACAAATATTTCTGATGCCACTGCAGATTACGGAGCTTAGACTAGAAGACGGTTACTGAGCCATCCACCTGGCTGTTCAGGTGGGTTCCCACCCCCAAGTGCCTTCTGGTCATTTGAACCCAACCTGGTTTTAAACATGCCCTGTGATGCTCTTGGCAGCCTCAGCAGATTTCTCCACAGCTTTCATTAGAAAAGAGCCTGGAGACCTCTGGAGCTGACACAGAGGTCACCCCAAGGTACTGCTGCAACATTGCCTTCCAGCTGCACCCATCGCAGCTGGCACAGCCGTGCTGTTCACAGCCCAGCACAGAGGAAGCAGTGCAGAGCCAGTGCAAATCCCAGCTGCAGCAGCCACATTCACCTCCTCTGCCTCCAATTTCTTTTCAAACTGCTACACACCATTAAAAACCAGAGCTACTTTAGTTGTTGTTGCTACTGAAAATTCAGAATTCAATCTACTTTGCATCCAGCTTCATGCAGAAAACTGACTCTGTATGTGGAAAAGTCAGTGAGGCATTAGGCTTCAGGCAGGCTGGCTCAGACAGTGCTTAACTGAGAGCAACTCAGGGTATTACAGTTCCCTCTACACCTACTGTCACAGCCCTGGGGTTGTAACAAAAGTTGTAGCTTTCAGAGATCACACTGAAGTGGTTTTGAAAGTCAGTCCTGTGGTTTCCATGAAAGCCTTTAGCAAATACAATAGCTGTAAATTTTCCATTTGAACTGCAAAGGCTGCCTGGTTTGCTACTTTGTGGGTAGAGCAGAGAACAGGATTTCCTCTTATCTGAGGCCACAGCTCTGGCCAAAGACTCATGGGGAGCAGCTAAAATAATTTTGTTCTAGAGAGATTTGAATTATTTGTCCTTAAAGATTGCTAATATCATTCCAACAAGAAAGCATAACCCTCTCTGCCTCTCGCTGGAACACTTCATTGACCATGGGGAGTTTTGTGGGAGCTGGATAGCAGCTCTGTCCTCATTAGGATTTCTCCTGTTAAAATGTAATGGATGATCTCTTCAACTCCTCTTTTCCCCAGACTTTGTTTGAATCCAAAGAGATTTAAATCACTTCAACTTATTGTCAAGTATGTCAAAAAGAAACTGTCTTCCCTGTCATAGTGTGTATGACACTGACACAGCAGATAGCTCCACCTGCACTCAGAGGTGAACCTTCTTTCACAGAAAGACAGATGGGAATTGCCTCCTCTGCTTCTCAACCTCCTTGAAAGTCTTGGTTTCAAAAGAAACATGCATGCCAACATGTACTTGCTAGAAACTATTGCCTCTGCCATTCCCCCGTGCCCTCTGACCAAGGCTGTGGATGTAAATCACCGACCTCATAAACCTGGAAACAGCAGGCTCAGGACTCAAGTTTGGATCTTCATTTGTTATCAACACTCAGGTGGCCCTCACATGTGCTATGGGACTAGTGCTGATCTCCCTGAACAAGGGGCTCCCTTCAGGCTGCTCAGTCCTTGCTCCTTACAGCCAACAGCAGCTGCCAGCCCAGGATCCAGCTGCCCAGCAAGGATCTCCAGTGTGCCCTCTGGGGCTGGGAGAAGGAGCTTCTCATGCCTCTCATGGGCTGGGGGGCTTCTCCCTCACGTGGTCTCTGACCCACCATCTCTGTACACTGAGCTCTGTGCGGTAGCCCACAGAGGTAGTTATTTTAGCCTATTAGACAGGTATTACCCTTACCTTTGTGCTTGGATTTGGTGGTCTTTTAAACCTGGGATAGGTGGTCTGGTAAAGAAGACAGGCCAGAAGGTTTGCTAGAGCTGAGGCACAGCTTTCATGCTGGCTGGTAACCCACCTCCTTTGAACAGTGCCTATTCAATTGGCTGCTGACAAAACATTAGTGCTTCCATGTAACTCCTCCAGTGTGCCAAAGGGACAGACAAGCTCTCCCACCACTCACTGAAAAAAAAGCAACCATTTGGGTTTACAGCAGCTGAGCCAACCTGTGAAGATACACACCACACTTGGTATGGCTGCAGGGCTCGTCACCCCAAAACCAGGGTAACTTCTATCTGCAAAGCTAATCTGGAGTAAAGATGTATCTTTCAGACATGTTCTAGGTTTCACTTACATTATAAAATGTAATTGTGTTGCAAATGGATCATAATTGCTTAGGAATAAGTACACTCGTGTTAGATGTGTCTGCACTTCAAACCCAGCACCTCTCAATTCACAGGGCCATTCTTCTACAGTTGCCAGTAGTGTAAAAAATTGAGAAATTCCTCCTCTGCTCACTGGTATCTTGTTCCAGTTCCTGTACTGCTGGAACAAGGTGTCCCAACCCAAACATTTCTGTAGCCCTACCGTGAACTCATAGTGAAAAACAGCTTGGCTAACAAACATCTTTACAAAAACAACAGCAGGTCTTAAAGGCAGAACTGTGCTAGAGTCAACTGAGATGAGTGTGAATCTGTCAGCAGCATAAATGTATTAGGAAATGAAAACTGCATTGTAAAGCCCACTGCATTATTAAACATACCTCACTGAACAAATTAAGCTCCAGAAGCCATAACAAACACCATTCCAGAGGTCAGACAATGATGAGCCAGGGCTGGCTCAAATGGGCAAGCTGAGCTGTGGAAGAAGAATGCTGTGGGAAGATTTCCACAATTCCTCAGAGAAGAGCAGGATGTCAGGAGCACCTGGGCCTGCCAGGCTGGCAGTATTGTACTTGTCAAAACAGTGCATCATCCACAGGGGACTCCTTGTCTCTAAGGCTACGGCCTCAGTATGTGTGTCCCCCTGCAAGAGCCCTGGCCAGAGCAAGAGCACCCACACATCTCTAACAGGAGGGGCCCTTTGTCCAACCACCACATCTGTGCAAAGCTGTGTGCTGGGTGGCTAAGGGTGGGAGGGAAGAGCTGGACAAAGCACTCCAGTCGAGTGTGAGCTTATCACCATGGACTCCTTCCAGCCTGCTTCCTACAGGAGCATACAGGGCATCCCCCTTACCCTTCAGAGACAGGCAACAGGCAGCTCTGCCAGGGGGAAAAATGGATCTGATGGCCACCAATGTAAGCAATTAATCAGGGACATCAAGACTGGAGGCAGCCTGTGCTGCAATGATCATGCATTGGTAGTGTTTGCAGTCCTGAGGGACATGGGTTGGGTAGTTAGGCCCATGAATTTTAGGAAAACAGACTTCCAGCTCCTCAAGGACATAAGGAAAGGATCCCCTGGGGACAAGGGAGTGGAATAGAGCTGACAGATCTTTAAGGAAGTCTTTCAGAGAGTGCAAGAGCTCTCCAGGAGCAAGAAACTGGACAAAGAAGGTAAGAGACTGGTGTGTCTGAGTACGGAAGTGCTGGTAAAAGTAAGGGGGAAAAAGCGAATGCACAGGAAGTGGAAACAAGGACAGGTAGCCTGGGAAAAGTATAGATATGAAGTTTGTTTGTATAGGGATCTAGTGAGGAAGGGCAAAACAAAGCTGAAACTGAACCTGGCAAGGGATGCAAAGAATAACAAGAAGGGTTTCAGCTATGTTAACAAAATAAGAACTTCAAAGAAGGGGTACCCCCTGATAAACAGCACTGGAAAACTGGTAACAACAGATGGGGAGAAGGCTTTGTCTCAATCTTCAATGTCAGCCTCTCTTCCCACACCTATTAAGTCAATAGACAACAGGATGAGGACTGGGGGAGCTTCCTGATCTTAACATCAGTGGACAAGGGAAGAGCTACAGATGTCATTTATCTGGACTTTTGTAAAGCCTTTGACATGATCCCCAACATCCTCCTCTCTAAACTGGTCAGAGATGGATTTGAGAATGGACTGTTAGGATAAGGAATTGGTTGAATGGTTGCATCCAGAGGTCAATAGCTCAGAGTCCTGGTGTACATCAGGGACAAGTGGTGTCCCTGAGGGTCCATGTTGGGACCAGTGCTATTTATAATCTTCATCACTGACATACAGAGGGATTGAGTGCACCCTCAGCACACCTGCAGGTGACACCAAGCTGAGTGGGTGACATGCACTGACTTTTTGCTGTCCTCCCCATACATGCCCTGCCCATGTCAGCAATAAAGTTCACGTGTGTTGACTTACCAGAGTCAGATCTGCTCCGTGAATTCCCCTCCGAACTGGGCAGCGAGGTCTGTATCAGGAGCTGTACTGCCTCAACCTCATCCTGTGCTTTCAGCTTGCTCCAGCAGATAGCCTGGATGTGCCTTGTGCTTTTGGGAGCTCTAACATCACTCTGCTCAGGAAGGACACAACAAGTGTGAGGATATAACAACAAACACACAACACACCAAACTCCCCTATGAGGGAACTTCCACTAGTGCCTGGGTGGCAGCAGTTGTTTCAATATAGAGCCTGTTTTGCAAAACCACTTAGCTAGTTCTCAAATATTTTTAGACTCAAGATAATTTTGGCTGGTACTTGTGATTATGCTAAAAATGTGGTAGTGAATAACTGCTTCAATTCTTGTACCCTGCGGAGGAAAGATCTGAAGGCCTTCCTCTAAAACACAAAAATACATTTTATTAGTTCTGTTAATGAGGATCAAATGTGCACTGCTTTCTACTAAAAGAGGTAGGACTAAGGTATTTTTGCAGGGGGGTCCCCAACAAAATTTTCCTGGAGTATCCTTCCGTTTGCTGTTAAGGACCTATGACCCCTGAGAGAAACTTCAGCCTGAAATAAAACTACTTCTTTACTTCTGGCAAAAGCAAGCAAGGTCCAGGATTTACCCATCGCTCCATCACTGCCTGAATGCTTGGTCAGGACAGAGCTGGAATCTCATTTATTAACCTTCTTCTGACATACAGAGTTAGTCTTTAAAAAATCAGTATTGTAAGTAACTGCAAACTTTTTTTACAAAACTAATTTCTATCACATCAAATTGTATTCTGGGTTTTATTTTATCTTATTCTTGATTTCTCTTTTTTTTTTCTATTTCTTCTCTGCTCTCCTAATTAGCACATCATTGAAAAGAGAAAAACGAGCCTCTTTAAATAATGCAAGCAACACTGACCATTACACTTCAAGCAAAAGGAGCTTTCATCCTTGGGAGGAAGGATCATCCCAGGCAGCAGTCTGAGGCCATTGTCTCTGTAAACTTCATTCAGCTTTTGCTCTGAACTTTATATTTTACAACTAATTACAGGCTGCTGAGAACTTGATTATAGGATATAACAAAGCCAGAGGATGTTATTTCACACCTCCTGTGTAGGTTTTGTCCTGGATCAACTATTTTATTTGTTTCTTAGAGCTTACCTCATATGTAACAACACATTCTACAGACTGGTGCTCTTCTATGCCCACAATCCATTTCTCCATTACAAAAGGTGGCTGGAAAAAACATGGTGGGAGTTTTATAAGGTGCTCTTCATCGCCCAACTTGTTTCTAAATCACCCAGAAGGGATTTATATTTGCCTCTTTTCATTCATTCCTATATTGCTAACATCAATACTTTCCTTAAAATTCTGTGAGACAAAGCAGTATAATTTTGAAATATTTACTTCCTCGTTTACAAAAGGAAATGAGAAGAGATTGCCATACAAAACACACAGCAGATGAGACAACATGGAATATTTTCAGGGGGGCATGAACCTTTTTCAATTTTGTGTGTGTACACTTTTTCTTCTGCTAGATTTACAGAGGAAAGCAAGAACAAATATCTAGAGATTCTCAAAGATATTTCTTGACAAATATAAAAATGTTGAAGTATGTGAAAAGTTAGTCTTACTGTATCTAGTTGTTAGTTTAATTAACTTCATGCCTTTTTTAAAGGAAAAATTGAAATGTCCAAGATTAAAATCAGACAGAAAACTAATGATAATAATAAGAAAAGTAATAATAATAACAAAAAAAAAATCACAAGTGTTGTTCCAGAAATGACTAACCATAAAAATAGTGTTAGCATTAATTAAATATTAGAATATTTTTTGGCAAATACACCTATATCACATTTTCCTTAAAATTCTGACTGTTGACAATCTGTTTTTCTAAAGGAAAAAATGACTAAAAGTTTCCCCCCCAATTTTGCCACAAAAATTCACAGTTAAAAGCACTCAAGAGTTTGGGTGTTTTTACCAGTGCACATTAGAGCAGCATTCTAATTGGCAATCAAGCTGTATATTTTTTCAGTTAGAAATTTATTTTGTTAGCTATTATCAAGTGGAGCATATTAATAAAAACAAACAATTAAAATAATAGCTAACAAAATGCCCTCTGCATCAACAAAACTTCTGTTCCTTAGGGAAAAGCAGTCTAAATGCTTACTGGCAAATATTTACAGGCAGGTTCTGACACAGGGTAAAATGCTCAGTGCCAATGAATTGCAGATGTTCAGTGCTGTACTGTCTGCGATGGATTTCAGTCTTTGCAATTCACTGGTGCATGAAAGAGAGAGTTTTAGAACCAGATAAAAGTTCTAAAACCACACACACACACAAAAAAAAAAAAAAAAAAAAAAAAAAAAGAGAGAGAGAAGAAAAAAGAAAGAGAAAAAAAACCGACAAAACCCCCCAGACAAATCGCATGAGGTTTCTGGAACATTTAAATTGGTTTCTTCTCTTGAAAAATAAAGCAATTTTTGGAACATTCGTTTCATTAAAACAGGTAATAAATTCAGAGGATATAACATGGAATTAAAACAAGAAAATATAAATTAGTTCCTTCTCTTATTTTTCTATTGTAAACATTATTGTCAGCTTAAAGGAGAACCAAAATACCTAACTCCTATAATGATACAATTCTATTTAAAATGTGCATTTTATTTAAAAGCTGTCAAGAGATTGAGCTTCTGCAAGCACAAAAGTCGACTGCTGTGGTATTTTAATGTCTTTGTTTGAGATCTGTGAATTCCTGAAAGCTTTAAGGCTGTAAATACCTTTGTCATCTTTAAAATCTCTACATCAGGTAGGTTAGTGTTGAATGTCACATCTTTTATGTAGGTTATTGCAATTTCATCCCCGTCCATCTCCATGTACATTTTCCATTTACAATCCTATGAATAATAAAAAAAAGAGTGCTGGATTGTTAGAATACAAATAGGAAAAGAAAACCCAACAACAAAACCCAAAATGAAACAAAACTGAAAGCCGAAACAACCAAAATCTAATCCTCAATATATGAAGGGAAGAAATAACCCAGTGAGAAAGTTAAGGGGCATGTACACATTTTATACATGTTTGCAGTACAGTGTTGATAATGGAAAACTCTCATTGTCTTGTTCCCTCTTCTCTCAGCTCACCCTGTGAGGCAGCTGCCACCTTGATAGGTCTGGATATCTTCTCAGGTGTGGTGTCCCTGAATGGCCTCACCTGGACAGACTGCCTGCTGGAGCATGTGGCTTGGGAGCTCTGCACACCCCAGGGCAGTGGAGGGACAGGGCAGTGATGAGAGCCACCACTTGGGGTCACAGCCAGAGCTGGCAGCCAGGCACAAGGACATTGTCCCAGTGAACCCAGGAATGAACGGACAAAGCCTGTGCAACACCTTCAAGACAATCACTCAAATAATGGGCCAAAGGATGAGCTTGTTATCACAGCCCAGTTATTTCAGATACTGAGAGCACAGTGAGGCACTGAGCATCCTCAACTTCTGCTTGCCTCCAACTGCAGTTTAATGATAAAGAAGCTCAGCTAAGAAAATAATCACAGTGAGTCTAATAAACCACAGCAATAAAAGATATCCTTAATCCCCTGATCTGAACAGTGACAACTGGCAGCATCCTGCAGGACATCCCACATGGACTGAGTGCTGGAGCTGGGGTTTGTGTCTGTGGCCAGGGAGGCTCCCACTGGGGACCAGAGACTGCCTGTCCATGGTGCAAACCAGCCAACATTTGCTGTCTGCCTGCCAGGTGCTTTGGGGATGAAATACTGTGCAGTGCACTGAGCTCCTCCAAAAATCAGTCCCCTGAAGGACCACTCTGCCACTGAAGCAGAGTGTCTCCACCCCCATACAGGAAGGAGGGAATCTTCCCTTCACAATGGCAGAAGCTCCTCCAGATGTGCCCACGGTTCAGGGGTCTGTGTCTGCCACATGCCACCTGTAAGGCAGGTGTGGGCTCAGCGCTTGCAGAAGGTAGTTTTCACCTTGGTTTTGCTCAGAAAAACTTTCAGTGGGGACACAGATGGACACTTAGGGCCACGGGCTTGTGTAAGCAGTTATTTGCACAGACAAACATATAGCAGCCTAAAAGTTACCCATTTGCACAGGTGGTGCATCTGTGGTGTCTGCACGTGTGTCTCTCACAAGTGTAACACAGGAGCTCAGCCCTCAGAAAGCTCAAAGCTTTCCATCACACATTGAATTGGAAATTCCAAATTAAAAGAAAACTGAAATATAATTATTTATGAACTGCAACAAGAAATTATGTTTATGACAGCATTTGGCCCTGTGTGTCCATCTGTCTGCTTTGAAAGCTTCCACATTTTACAAGCAGAGAGGCCATGCGAGTTGGTTTTCGCACTGCCCTGGTGTGAGTTTGAGCGATGGGAACTGCAGTTCAGTGGTCAGGGCACCAACCAAGACTCAGAGGCACCAAGTTCAGTTTCCAGTTCTGCTACTGGCTTCCTGTGCAACCTGCTCAGGTGCTGAAGTCACCCTGTGCCTCCATTTCCTAATCACAGACTGTATCTCCTTGCACGTTTCTTTTATGTCCTGTTTTTCGCACTTGTGAGCTGGCCCATGGAAATGCCTATCCTGTCCCAGGCAGGTTCAGCACTGTGCACTGGCTCTGACGTGAGGAGGGCACATGCTTTGAAACAGAACAGCAACAGCAAAGTGAATTGTCTCTGACTACTTCTCATCTCTCGAACTGTGCTCCTCTCCCTGCCCAATGTTCTTGTTGCCAGACTTTTTTGCAGGAGATTCATGGTAGTGCAAATCAAACCTGAGGTTAGAGACAAGATGCTTCATACATTTTTAAGTTTTACAAAAACACCAGAGCCAAGAAAAGAAAAAAATATCAACATAAAGTACTATCCTCCAGTTAGTTCAGCACATCTCCTGCCATCTCTGAGTAATACCAGTGCCAAGCACTTGAGAGCTAGAGCTGCACCTTGTGCCAGGGCTCCCATGCCCTCCTGACTCAGGATTTTGTGCTGTGCACTCACATTTCCCTGCAGACTAGATCTGACAAGTATGATCTCATTTTAATAAACAAAATAAATCAATAATAATATCATTATTATCAATAATGTCATTAATATCAATAACAATCAATAAATCATCCAGGGTCTGGCAGGGGGTGGGCACTGCCACTGCCTGTCCCCTTGCCAGGTCTGCTGCACAGGCAGCATCCCTCTCCATGCAGTCATGGATCAAACTGCCCTGTGCAGGGGTGGATACCTGAGGCCTGCACAAACACTGCCTTCCCCAGCTCTGAACTGCATCTTCACAGAAACACTCACTCTCCTGTCCCTCAAATCCAGTCCCCAAACCTTTAGATCCTCTTTGGAGCACTTTCCAGCCAGACCGTGCAGATACCAAGATACCATAACAGGATACCCGCTGTGGTCCCTCAAAAATACATGCCTCATTTTATTTGGAAAGGTTTTCATTTTGTGTTATTAGAAAATCATTACTGTAAAGGGGAAAGGGAGAATGAGAGAGAGGAGAGTCAGAGTCAAGGGGATGTTGGGAGGAAAAGGGAAAATATATTAAAAGGGAGGGAGGGAGGAAGGAAGTGGCGGAAGGAAGTGGCAGAAGGAAGGAAGTGGCAGAAGGAAGTGGCGGAATGAAGGAAGGAAGTGGCGGAAGTGGCGGAACGAAGGAAGTGGTGGAAGGAAGTGGCGGAAGGAAGTGGCGGAAGGAAGTGGCGGAAGGAAGTGGCGGAAGGAAGTGGCGGAAGGAAGTGGCGGAAGGAAGGAAGGAAGGAAGGAAGGAAGGAAGGAAGGAAGGAAGGAAGGAAGGAAGGAAGGAAGGAAGGAAGGAAGGAAGGAAGGAAGGAAGGAAGGAAGGAAGAGGTGGAAGGAAGGAAGGAAGGAAGGAAGGAAGGAAGGAAGGAAGGAAGGAAGGAAGGAAGGAAGGAAGGAAGGAAGGAAGGAAGGAAGGAAGGAAGGAAGGAAGGAAGGAAGGAAGGAAGGAAGGAAGGAAGGAAGGAAGGAAGGAAGGAAGGAAGGAAGGAAGGAAGGAAGGAAGGAAGGAAGGAAGGAAGGAAGGAAGGAAGGAAGGAAGGAAGGAAGGAAGGAAGGAAGGAAGGAAGGAAGGAAGGAAGGAAGGAAGGAAGGAAGGAAGGAAGGAAGGAAGGAAGGAAGGAAGGAAGGAAGGAAGGAAGGAAGGAAGGAAGGAAGAGGTGGAAGGAAGGAAGTGGCAAAAGGAAGTGGCGGAAGGAAGTGGTGGAAGGAAGTGGCGGAAGTGGCGGAAGTGGCGGAAGTGGCGGAAGTGGCGGAAGGAAGGAAGGAAGGAAGGAAGGAAGGAAGGAAGGAAGGAAGGAAGGAAGGAAGGAAATGGGAAAGGCAGCAGGCAGGTGACTTTAGAATCAAGGCACTTAGCAAATATCTAAGATCAGTAGTTGATTACTTGTCTTACAAACCTAGTAACCATTCTGTTCAACCAAACAGTAAATGCAAGATTTGTGTGCTGTAGAAAGGAAGGGACATACTTCCCTGTTTTCTAATGGAGTTCCAGATTCTTATAATAGGAGATACTCATCCATTTAAGCAAAAATTTGGCCAGAAAAACCAAGCATATGAATTTCAATTCTTTGATGAACTGTAGCCATATGACTTCTTAGATCAAAACTACATTTAGTGCCAGC
Organism: Molothrus ater; assembly: GCF_012460135.2. Classification (NCBI taxonomy): domain Eukaryota; kingdom Metazoa; phylum Chordata; class Aves; order Passeriformes; family Icteridae; genus Molothrus; species Molothrus ater. The sequence continues at coordinate 17,567,505 of NC_050484.2, forward strand.
CATATGTGGGAAAATAACTTGGAAATGGCTTGTTCAATGTGTCTGCTTGATAGATATGCTTACGTAAGTCCTTCAAAGAGACTTCCCTGGATATCTTGTCATTCAAGCATTAAAATACCTCCCAATATCTACCTGCTTGATTTTGATCTAAATTTAAAAAATCAGCTTTTTGTTTTACAAAATTATCTAGTTTCAGAACTGAAAGGCACAACGTGCAAAACTCTGTGTGAAAACATTTCCAAATAACACTTTGACAAAGGCAATAAATCAACAGCCTCTCAAAATTACTGTAGAAAAGAAAAGCAAATCACACATGTATTTGAGCTGCTTCTTTCTCTTTGAAACAGGAAGTAAGAACACGTTAAAAATTAAGTCTCCAGCTTACTGTGGTGACAATACTCCTTTAACCCCATATGCGTTTATGTCTGCAAAAAAAACCTGAAAGGGAAATGAAAAAGATCAGGCACAGGCTCTAAACAGCAAACACATATCCTGCAACAACAGTTTAAAACCTTGGCTAGGGAGGCGCTTCATTTTTCAAGGGGGCCCAAATCAAGGATTCATTTTAAAATCAGTGGTTGCAAGAAACTTTTTTGATTTTTAAAGATTGAAATAAAAATGGAAATGGCATTGCAGCAGATAACTGGATATTAGAAGAAAAGTAAGATGTAGCGCAGGATGAAACAAATAAGAAAAAAATGTTGGCCATGCTGTTACTAAAAGTAGTAGCATGTTGATGATTTAGGTCCCCAGAAGCTCCTTTACATTCTTAGCTATTATCTATCTCAGCTGCTGAAACCTGCTGTTTTAAAGGCATTAGAGTTGAACATCTAGTGACAGCACTTGGGTTATTTATCATTATGTATCACCCTGCTACACTATATTTTATTATACTGGATTTAAAGGAAGATAACACAATTATAGTTAATTTGCTTCTCTTCTTTATATGTATAGTGTCATGACCCACCACAGCTTTGTCCCATGAGATATTTTTAACCAAAAAGAAATCCACAAGAAACTCTCCCTAAAAATTCCATTAATAACCTCTTGTAGCATGTATAGGTTGCAGGGTCTGGAACTAAGAATGTTTTAATCTCTTCAGCAAAACAATGTCTCATAATGATGTACAGGACTATTGCTGCACTGATGAAGAATCATACATAATTCAGCACCTTTCACTTGGCACCACTGTGATATCCTCATTAGCAGTGGCTCACAGTGGCTGTCAGATGGTGTCCATGCGAATGCAGGCATTATATTGTCTTTGAGATGTGCAGCTGCTTCCATGACACTGCCAGTATATAAAAACATGACGCCAGTTTGTTTTATTTAGTGCTAAACCTTCCAGTTTGTAAAAACAAGGCTGACACAGAGCCTGACATGAGGCAGTGAAAATAATTAGCTCTCATTTTCTCAGCCTCCTATTTCCTTCTCCCCGCTGTGTTCTCTTTCCACTAAACCACCACATGTCAGTCGAAATGGGAGGCAATTAGTGGGCTCATTTCAGTCCCCACAACTGTGCTGAAAAGAAAGTATTTATGATGGCACAATGAACAGCTGAAAGATTAAATAACATTTGCCTTTTGAAAAGAAAATGACTTCTAGCTAAATGGGCAATTTTTGATTATTCTCAAACAAGCTTAGAGTAGTTGGTTTTTAAAATACAAGAAAGGAAAATGAGTCATTTTTAGGTGAAAGAATCAAATAAAACTTGACACAGTAATGCAAATAACTGATGTTTTATTGCAAAATATGTAAATGTGTTATACCCTTAACAATGGCTGGTGTCTCAGGTCAGGGCAGGCTGCTGCCAGCCAGGCTCCAGCAAGAGAAGGTGGCTCCACCGCTGGTTTTGTTTCAGCTGTGCAGGCAGAAAAAAAGAGGGGCGGAGGGGAGGCCTTGCGAGAGAGATGGTCTTAAAATGTACAGAAACAAAGCAAGAGGAAGATATATTTATGTTATCAGTTGCCTGGGTGCCTCCTGCAAGCTGGAGCCCTTATTCCCCTGCGAGGCAGCAGGCACTGACTGGCTGTAGCTTTGCCTGGAGAAGCACAAGGCCCCTTAACAGTTACACAGAGCAGCCAGCACTACCAAAAATATCTGTCCCCTGGCAGTGCCCTTCAACATCCAGGGCTGTGGAGCTGTGTGCACAACAGAGTGGCACATAATGGGAAGTACCAGGCACTGCTGTGTGTGCCCTGAGAACAGGGGCTTGCAGCAGGCAAGGCAAGAGCTCAGTGATACCCCAGCATTTACCAAGAGCTGCCCCTGCCATGGGATCAGAAGCAAACGGGGGTGTTGCAGTCACAGGCATCATCCACATGAGCAGCCTCCTTGCAACAGTGGGATGGTAAAGGTGGAAGCATGAAAAAGGAGTCCCTTCCCTGAGGGCTGCATGGGTGCCCTCCTGTACACACTGCCTCCTGCAGTGGCATTTCCTGTGGACCACTCGTGGGGACAACGAGCTGGAGCCATGGGGACACCATGTCCCCAGTGCAGCATGTGGAGTGGCTGCTCACACTCTGGGGACTTGCAGCTCTGCAGGACATTGGCTGAGGGAACAAGGGTGCTCAGGAGCTCAGGAAAGGCATGGCAGGGCCACTGTTCTGCTGGGAACAAAGGCTTCTCTTCCAGGCTTTTGTCTGGATAGCACATGCCAAGCCTACAGATCACTGGGAACCTGTCTGTGCTTCTGCAGACCTGTCTGCAGTATGTGAGAGATAACGTGTGGAAGGTAGCAAGTTAATTCAGTGGCCAAAGTATAAAAATAAATCTTTAGGTTAAAAAGTCTAGAAAGTCAAGTGAACAAAATACCTACCTGAAAAGTCTATGTCTCTTCACGGCTATGAAATAATTTCTAATAGGAATCCCTGGTCTAGCACTGTCTACACAAGGATTTTTAAAGGTCTTGGCTTGAGTTCGACTTCAGTCACACATGGATGCTACAGCTCCTGGAGCAATCCCAGTGGAGATGATGGAGTTATACCAGCTCCACCTGATGCAAAAACAATACATGGTCCTGAAAAGAGTCTTTGGAAGATAATACCATGAGCTCAGATCACCTGCACTGATCCACCTTCTTAGCAGACTAGAATATTCTGTTCTCAATGGCGGTGACAATATTTTAATGTGGCTGTGGTATTATTTTACAGCTTAGGTAATCTTTTGTGTCCCCTCACTGAGTACTTGATAGAATAGGAACAAATTTATGAAAATAGCACATGAACACAGCTACTCTGATTCTTGCATTAACTATTAGTCTTTAGTACTGAAAGCATTGTGCTTTGAAATGGAATTAAAGAGGGAGGATTTAGAAGATGAGGTTTTGAGATAAGGACAAATAACCCCATGTTAGAAAGTCAAGGTACCTGTGATTATTTTGCAAAGGGAGGGTTAGATAAAACCAATTCCTCCTCCATTTTTACTTAGTGAAGTGGGTTAAAATACCTACAGAGCATGGAGAATATAAATGACTGAAAAACTGTAGAGCTGAAATTTCAAATGTTATACCTTGGCTCTTGCTTTATTTTTAAGAAAGTAAAGAAAGAATTTATGAGCATTGATATAGTGGGAGGGTGGGGAGGAACAAGCAGCAGAAATGGTCTCAAGCACTTGTGAAACCACATTCCAGTTACAACTATTTCAGTACTGATTTTTTGTACTGCCTGCATTTTGCTGGCCTGGGCTTCTCCACATGAAGAGTTGGTCACAATGTCACTTTAAAGTAGCCTTAATAGTATATTACCTTTGCCACTACACATTTAAATAATAGCATTAAAATACATCTCAGTTTGGATATTCAAGGCTAGAAAATAGTTCACACAGTTAGCAGATGGCTTTGAAGAGGCTCTGCTCCTTACCTTGTCAAATGGAGGGAGAGGGAAGTGGGGAAAAATCAGGCGAAATGGTGAGCCAACTTCAAGGCTTTGTGTTTGGATATAGGTCAAATTGTGCCACTCTCGGTAAAAAATGAAAACATTCAATGGCATAGTGAAATCTGCCCTTTTGAGGACCAAAACTAAAGAATGCATCAATAGAAGGCAAAAAGACTGTAAGGCATCCTTCTCAAGGGGTTTGGTGATTCATCAGTGTGGAGCCGACATAGCTCAGGCACCTTTCCCTGATTGGAAAATTTTAATGAGCCATCTAGGATGAGAAAGCCATTGAAAATTCCCCCTGCAGTCCTGCAAATCAGTTCAAGCCACAACTACCAGGGTTTGTTGTTTTACTCTCCGTCTTGGACTTAATTGGTGGTCCCCTGCTTTTTTTTTTTATTTGTGGGGGAGAAAAAAGTCTAAATCTATCACCTTTCAGCTCATTGGGAACTGTGTACAGAAAGGTCATGAAAAGGCAGTGAATGGAAGTAACCACATAACTTGAACTACAAGTGTTGGAAAAGAAACCTCTAAAAACCAGGTTAGCTTTGCAGTGCTCACTCCTGATGCATTCAGAGAGCACAAAGGTCAACTGAGCTTTTATAGCCTCCAAAGATGTAGCTAAAAAAGGAAGGAAACTGTAATGAAATGACTGCATCTGTCAGCTGGTGGAAACCAACATAATCCCACTACAAGATGCAGTTTAAATTAGATAAAAAATATGGGGCTGGTAAAGCTGTTTACTGGGAAGTCAATGTTTCATTCAGCATACAGAAAAGGCTGAACATTCAAATGCTGTCCTGAAGCATATCCAGCAGGATCCTTGCTAAAAGGCACTGCCATTCCTAAGGCCTTAATTTTCTGCCTGCTGACGAAGAAAGGTGTGCTGGCTGTGCTGATGGGGCACAGTGAGGTGCCCAGGAGGGGACATCTGTGCCCTGAGGAACCATCTTCACACCACAGAGAGTGCTGTGCTCTTACCAGCCAAACACACCCGAATTAACCACCACCCCTGAAATGGCTTCTGGGTCCTGGACAAGCTTCTCCAGCACTTTTATATCTGGTGGTATTGCTGTATGTCATGATGCACTCCCCAGCTTTCATTTGGACCAGGAGGCTTTTGTCCTATGTGTCCATCCTGTTCCAAGCTTGGGCAGAGCCACCTCAAGTGACATGGATGCCTTGGTTCCATGTGCAACTACACCGGAAGATGCACTACAATAACTAAAGGGACATGGACTCAGAGACCAGCACAGAGCCAGCCTGGTGTAAAACCTCCCAGCATGACCTGTTCTCCTTACAGAGCCCTTCCTGCTGCACTGCACCACCTCCCAGCTGAGCCTAATAATCTCTCTCCCTGTACACAAGTCTAGCAGCCATCACACCACCCAGGGAACACACACCCTCAATGTGTAACCCAGATTTGAGCTTATTGCCTCTTTTTCCTCATGATTAAAACAGGAGAAATGCTTCTTAGTTAGGCTGGTTATAGGGACTGATTAGGGTAAAGTTCCTTTGAGAATTTTATTTTTAAACTGATGTAGGCCAGCTTTTTAGCTATAAAGATGGTGGAAGGTATGATCCCAAGTGCTTCTGCTGACCCAGTTTTACAGGAACAGGCACCATTCTTTTACAAAAATGGGACAATAAAAGAAGTTTATTCAATCTGGTTTTCACCCTTTTCCCAGTTCATTTTGGCAGCTCAAAGCAGCCTCTAGGGGAGCCAGAAGATTGTATGCAGGGGTTTTCAAAGAAGCAAGCTAGCCAAATTTCCTATACAGTTTGTACCACACCTGTCTTTGTTAATGTTATGTTTAATGTAAATTACTTGCCCATGTTGGCCCTAGCACTCTGCCCAAAAAACTCAACCAACCTGCTCCTTCCAGTTCACTTTTTCAAACTGGCTCTGCTGCAATATCTTTAAAGGCAGGTACAATGTGCAGATCTCAGACAGATGTTTGCAGCCCAGACATACTCAGGTGACAAACTGTGCATTCCCTGGAATGCCATCACTGAGCACACAGGGTGCTGCAGCAGGGCAGCTGACAGGGAAGGCATGCCTGGCATGCAACCACAGCTTCTTAGAAAAGGGCCCAACAGCACACAGAGCACACAGGACCAATTAGGAGCTCACAGGGAAGGCAGGACCAAATAAAAAAGGTTGTCAGAAGCCTGCAGAGGTTACAACAACACTACACAGGCCCATTGAACTAACTCTGCCCTCTCATAACAATTCAGCTTCTGTCCCACAGACTTTGCATACAGTCTCCTTTGCACATTTTGCTGTCATGGCTAAAACATCTACTCATCTTCAAACTCAAGAAGGCATTAGTACAACATGAATTTCTTTCCAGTGCTCAGAGGTCTATTTCCTCCTTTTGCTCTTTCCTGCAGGTGGTTGCCCAACTCCCTGTACTATGGCTCACAGCCCATATTGGAAATGGAAGGGAGATATGAGTTTTTTCATGGACTTTTAGCTCCTTCAAGTCAGTTGCACATGGGAGAGAAAAATGCACACCTACAAAAAAGCAGCTGTACAGCTGCATAAGCAACATGCATTCAAGAACACTGAGACAGTCTAAGTAATTCACATAGTGATAAAGAAGATTTTTATAGGAAAAAGAAGTACTCAGGATAAAAGAAATAAACTAAAAAAGGAAATCTCCAGACAAAAAGCTTTTTCAAATTGATGAAATTATTTCAGTATGAGTACAAGTTCCTACTAAGTTCAAACCTAAATGCTTTCTCTGCAAGCACCACCAAGTACAGAAATCAAGAGACTTCTGCAAACAATATGCCCTGAAAGCAAAGCAGCCAGATAACACAAGATGAAAGTCAGCCTCCCACAAGTTTAGGGTGGACACACAATGCAGATTTATCAAATACAAAAGGAAACAAATCCTGCTGTCACAACCCCTGACTCTAGCTCAGAAATGCTTTGCACACCATTTCCACATAGATGATTAATTCTAAAACCCTTGAATTCAGAGTCCATGGCAAGCTGGACAAAGCAAACAAAAAGCATGGGACAAACCTCACTCTTGAGAAAAAACAATGTGGTAGAAATCCTTTGCTGGAACATCTGGAGTCATCAACGCTCCTGCTACACAGGGTGTAACGAGAGATCCTTGAAGCAGCTCGGCTTGGAGCTGAGGTTTGATTAGCATGTGGCACGCTGGCAATTGCTGGAGCACAGCAGCTCTGTGCAGTGTGCTCCAACCACCCCTCCCTCCTTCCCCACGACCACGAGAGCACACAGTCTCCACCAGGATCAGTCCTGCCCAGCCAGCAGCCATGCATACCATGTATTTCCCAAACTCCTCTTGGTTGCATAAAACAGCATCTCCTTTTTGCTGAGACAAAAGGAAGTCTGCCCACCAACATCAGGCATATCCCACTGCTCAACTGTCAGTGGGTTTTTTTGAATAAATGGATTACCATTTCACACTCACTGGGATAAAAGGAACAAAATGAAATCCCAAATTATAAAAATTACAATTTAAAAAATAGTTCACAAGGAAACAAAAGCTTTCAGCCAAAACTTTCTGTGCCACTTCTTTCTTCCTTGCTTGTTCTGGGGAACAGTTCCTCACCACTGATGCAGCCCCATATGCTACCTTGACATTCAGTCAGCACTTTCCAAAACAAGAGAATTCTCATGCAAATTTATCTTTTGTGTCCAGAAGATATTGGACGCTCTGGGTAGAGACTCTTAACCAAACCAACTCATCTAGCACTCCCAGCTTACCTTTGGACCATTTCCTGGCTTCAAGTGATAACCAAACACAAGTTCAAGATTCACTACTTTCTCAATGCTTTCTTCAGCTCCACCTGCAGAATCCTGCCAAAAAAACAGGCAAAGGTGAGAATTCACATCTATCACAACCCACTGGGAGACAGCAGCGCACCCTTTGGTGGCAGAAAGGATTTGCCTTTCAGGTGTGACAAGTCTGGCAGGCAACAGAAAGGAGACATCACACTCCAAAGAGGGACAAAGGCTTCTGCATGGGTTTAGAGCTGGTAGTGGGAGATGCTGCACATTTCCTGCTCCTGGCTGAGCTGCTCTGGCACAGTGCAGTGTCCCTGCAAGCACTGTAACGGCCTCTGCCACTGGAATTGCAGCTGGCACAGCAAAGCAAAGCAGCAATGCTCTGACTTTCATTTTTCATTTTTCCCTCCAGGGAACAGAGTTTTGCTATATGAAAATTTTCTTTACGTGGATTTCACTCTATTGCTGTGCAATAAATTGTGACTAAAAAAGCTACTTCAGGATTTGGGGTCTAGAATTCCTTGGTTAGCTTACTGAATTAAATAAGGCAAATATCTGCTCTAGCAAAACCAAAGTTCCCAAACACTCCCTCACTTTTGCATGGGTCTTATTACTGATTATCAGAAAACTAATGGGTTAACATCAGGGTGGCAAGACACTAAATCATCCTGTCACCCTTCTCTCCTATAACATTAGCAGACTGGGGAATTATGGGCTTATTCTGGGCCAGGGGTCTGCTTCTTCAGTGGTGACCAGTTGGTGGCAGCAGTTTGGAGGAATGGCTCTTCAAAGTAGTTTCTGATTAATGACAACAAGCAAATTGCAACCAGTTGTCATTTAATTTAATTCTACCAGCTCCATGGTACAAAAGGTATAAAGTACTCAAACTGAGAACTTCCCTGAAAACAATTTCTATTATCCTATTATTTGTTCTTCTGTGACCCATTGCTGCTGTTGACTCTCCACATTTGTTACAATCCTCTGTAGGAACTGCAACCTTGCCCTCCCCTGAATGGGGGAAATTTGAGACATGAGAACCGGGAAATATTCATATCAGCACGAGAAGCATGTCTTATATCAACAGTGAGACTTACCTTAATTAATGGTGGAAAATGAAATAGATTTAGGTAGTCATGGGTCAACTTCTCAATAGCAGTCTAGGAAAAAAATCAACAAAACCAGATGGGAGTTATTTATTATCTCATCCTGCAAATACCAGCATGAAAAACAGCACAACCCCACATGCCCTGTTTTCCACTGTGGATACATTAGGGCATGTGAGAAGAGTTTAAAATATAGCCCTGTTCTGGAAACTGTTGTGGTAGATTGGCCCTGATTTGTGTTCAGAATCAGATCTGCTTAATCAGAAAAAGAGATGTTCAGGGAACTTCTTTTTGTTGTTTTTATTTATGCTCAAATCAACCCAGGAAGCTGAGATCTTTCATTTTGGACATTATTGACTTTATTAAGTTTCAATAATTTTCCCTGTAGGAAATGTAAATTAAATATAACTGTAATGGTGTGTGGGCATGGAAAAAATGGCTGATGAGAAAAAGGGGAATAAATTTGTGTGACTTACAAAGCTAAATTTGCAGGACTAGCAATTACAATACAAGTATCTCTTTACTAGCAAATTGGGATCTAAAATGATTGAGACTCAACAGAATTAGAGACACTGCTTTTATAGAATCTCTTTTCCAAAGCTGACTGCCAGAAAACTCTCCTGTGGATACAGTACTAATACCATTACTGCTGTCATGATCACATTTTCCAGACCGTGATTTTTTTTAACTCATTACAAACATTAGACATTTAAAACACTGTTTAAAAGCAAAGTTTTAAGAGCAAAGAAACCTGTCTGTCAATCAGCTTTAAAGTTGTCCAAATGAATTTTGTTAGTCTAAATATTCTTTATGCCATAAATGAGATGTGGAAATTGAGAAGTTGAGATTTCAGTTCAAATAACTGTTTCGTATCTGTTGCTCCTTCAGCTAAATAGAGTTCTCTCTGAAGATTCCCAAGCTTTTCTGCTGGGAGAATGGCCCTCCTAGGTGAAGCTGCAGCAGTACTGCTATCAAGCTCACAAGAAAACTAAGAACTACAGAGAAGTGTAAAGACCACAGCACATTTTCATGCCTCATAAAATGCTCAGGTTGCTTTGAGTTCTAGATCCATATGAAGCTATAATTCTGTTTATTTTAGATACCAAATATGTTCTCTATTTAGCTTTGTAAACTTTTTTGCTGCTAACACTACTGAAACTCCATAGACTCTGTAATACTCACACTATAACCTACTGCACCATTCAATATATGCTGATAATACCTTCAAATGGATGATGTGTCCTCTGGAAACAATTCCCATGTCCTTTAAATCCTCTTCTTCTAGAAGAAGCAATTGCTTCCCAGTGATATGATGTTCCTTAAACAAGCTAGCATAGACACTCATTTCACCAGAAGCATCGCCTTAAGATAAAAGAGGTTATTCAGAAATCCACATGGCACTTTATTGGAGGGGGGAAAATGAACAAATGTATATTAATTCATAAATGTGAGCGTGAAAGGACGTATGAATAGCTTTTACCTTTTCTAGTAAGTTGTTGCATCCAGAAAAACTGCAAAAAAAAAGAATCAATCTTGAAGTTCAAATTATCAAAGTCTTGTATTACAGTTATTTGGAGTTCACAAGTAATTATCCTTTTTAGAACAAAATTTAAAAACATTTCTCACCTTGGGATAAAGGACTCAGGACTCACCAATGCAAGTGATTACTTCTATTTAGCTTTTCCAAACTGCCTTCCATTTTGCACCCACCTTTCTCAGTTTATGGTCATGAAGAACTGAAATGACCAAAGCAACTGAGAAATGTCATGTGCTAAAAGGGCTGAAGTGAAGGAGCCAGGGCTTTTATGGATTTTACACTGGCTTTCCAGACAGTCCTTTGGTAAATGTCAGCCAAACAACCCCATGATGCATAAGACACAAAGGCAGTGCTTGATAGGACATTAAAATCATTTTGACACATCACTGTGTCAGAGATAAATCACTAATCTGTCTTGTTTAGACTTTTAACTGAATAAAAAAGTATAAAGTACTCAATGCCATTATTTTATATCAAAGAGAGGTTCCACACCCCCTAAAAAGCTCTAAACTTTTTTTCAGTTGTTTGCTATCCAGGTGGCACACAGTGGGATAAAACCTTTGAACTCATTTTGTCATGTCCAGGGTTGGGTCATTGGGCACTTCCACATTCCTTGAATGAGGACCCAGGAATGCTCTCCTGACTGCTGGCAGTTCCCAGCTCCCACTATTTTCTGGACACTGGAGAATGTGGCTGTTTTATGAAGGTAACTCAAATTTACTCCTGGTCATTTTCAAGCTTTTCTGGGACACAAGCTTTACCAAACAGCAGTAAGATCTCACCTAGATGTTCTGATCCAGCCTTCCCGCCCACCACGCCCGCTGTAATTTGTCAGAGAGCTCCAGCATCAGGACCCTGGCCACATTAACATAGAATACTCACCACATCTTCCTCGGTCCATGCACAAATATCAAAGGAGGGCAGCAACTGTGTGAGAGATACGAATTGAAAAGAAAACCATCCGACCATTTTTCTCCCCTCCACCCAAATTTTACTCTGGTAGCTGATACCATTCTGCTCCTTTTTCCCTGCAAAGGACTTAAGCTGCAACTCATACTGATGTACTAAACCACTGCATTCACACTGATTGTGGGCTGGCTCCAACAGCATGTTGGCAGTGTTAAATCGATCCTGTTCCTCTCCGCAGATAAAATTACCAGCAGATCTCCAACAAAAACAACTTAAGAAGCAAAAGTAAACCTTCTGATGGCAAGGGACTCTATCTGCCTCTCCTCTTGGTTCTGACACTACAGGAAGGCTTTTGCTATGGCTTTGTTCTGCAATGAAAATAATGCTGGGATTATGACTCCCTCCCAAATGATGGGTATTTTCTGCAAAAGGAAGGAAAACTTTCACTGGACAGCAGTGAAAACAGAATTTGGAGTCTGGCCGCTGCAGCCTGTCTTCCCACCCATGTAGAGACAAGTCTCTCTTGGTTTCTGCCACTGCTTTGTAACAACTCCTGTAAGGCTGGAGGAGTGCAGCACTTCCCAGCCTCCTCCTACACTTTGTTGGATGCAAGATGATGTTAGCTCTTGAAGCACTAGGAAACCACGGAGGAATGGCTGCATTAAACAAAATTCTGGGATGATGTGAAAACTGACAGAGGAGAAGACGTCACTGTAACAGTGATTGCCATTTTTATACTCATTCAAATATATGGTATCCAAAGTGTCATCTTCTTGGCATTTTTATTCAGCTTAAAGGATTACCATTAATTATAGATCTGTATTTGGACAGTCAGTGTCTCCCAGCAGCTCAATATCATGATGTAGTTGCAGACTTTTTGATGTAGATAACAGTGATTTATGAGAGACTCAGCTCGGTTACCCCCGACCCCCCATGGCTTTGTCACCTCCTTCAGAGAACCCTGCCACCCCCAGGGTCCCCAGACCCCACCCACAAGCCAAGCATGTCCCCTAGGCATCCCAGCACCTCCAGCTGCACACTAAGTGACCTGCAGCCCGGGCAGAACACTGTGGGACAAAAGTAGTGCTGGGGGCAACACTAAAGGACAAGGAAGGGCAAGTGGCAATCATGAACCCCCTCAGGAGGCTGAGTTGTGCCTTTTGTAGGTACTTAGAGTCAAACTGGCTGGTGCTGCAGCAGCAGCCTGGTAAAATGATTTGTACAACTGAATAATTTACTGCAGAAGTCCAATAACGCATTTTTAGATGTACAGTGGGTTTTTTCTGCTTTCTTCTGGTTTAAATACAACCAGTGGCAGAATAGTTCTGTATTATTTATCTTTTTTTTTTTTTTCTTAATGGGAGAATAAAGGAGAAATGTCACACAGTTAGTAATACAGAAAAGTGACTTAAACCAGTAGACAATAAGGAACCTCTTGGAACTCCAGCATTTTACACAGTCACACAAATGCATACAATTTACTGTCAAAATGTTTATTGCAAAATAGAAGTTTGGAACAAAAGAGAAGCAAGGGAAAAGTTCACACCAAAAGAAAGTTTATGACACCAATTGAGGAAATTGAATACATTGTATGATTTCTTTTTGTTTGTTTGCTTTGGTTTTACACTGGAAAATCGAATCCACAGTGTGAATAAAACAAGACATGGTATGTCAAGTGCAATAAAGAGAATAACTGACACTGCAAGATTTTACCACACATAAGTGTAACATTGCATGTTCCACACAAATGATATATTCAGTTTACAGCACAAGAGTCTCGGCATAGGCATTGCGCTCAGCTTTGCTTTTTCAGAAGGGAAAATTAATTTTTCTAACACTGTGAAAATAGTTTCTATTCGAATTCCATCAGTTCAAACCTGAAGTGTAAGTAGCATCGACTCCTACTATTCAGTACAAAACTTCTTCAGTAGTGCAAAAGCAAGAAATGCAGTGGACTATATCTGACTTTAAAAGGCATATGAGTATTTAGCACACAATATAAAATGTTAAAAGAAAATAATTGGTTCTACAGTTTTAAAATTAAATCTTCACACATCAGAAATCTCTGTGCAGATTTTACAGTGTACACTAAGTTGAAGCCTGGGGGAAAGGGGAAAGGTCTCTCCTCCAGATTCCTACCAGTGCATTTTAAGGGCTGTGAAAATTACTAAATGAACTTACTTTTTCTACCTGAACATTCTAACTAGGACTGTATTTAAAACCTCTGTCAAGTCAGAGGTCTTATTAAAAACCTGTAAAAGCTGCCTGATTACAGATAAAGGAAGTACACCACTAAAGACACACAGTAACACTGCTCAGTACTTAACAGCTATATGCACACTACAGATCTATTGCTACTGCTGAGAGCAATACCCATCATTACTGCCTCAGATATTTTAACTCAGAATAAACACTTTAAAACCCAGAAGGAAAGGGAATCAACATCTAAGAAAAGCTCTGGAATGATAAGCAAATGACAAGCCATGAACATGACTGTGTGACAAGAGGCCACGCCAGACCTCACCTCCAGAAAGCCCTTCCAGTCCAGAGGGGACAAGCTCCACGTCAGGGAGCACACAATGGCTGGCAATGCAGCACACCCACAACGTACCCTAAGGCACTTGCTACTCCAAGAAATTAGTGATGACATTGTCAAAAAAATGACTACATCAAAAGTTTTCCTTCTTTAAGTCCCATTCCCATATTTTTTCACCACTGCTAAAGAAAAGGAGTTGGGAGTTGGACATCCTGTCTTGGTCCCAGCTGACCATTAAGCAAGCCAAAAGTCGATCCTCCCAATTCTTCTCTGAGGCCATTTACCCACCTAAGTTCATGTCTGCAGTACAGCAGCCTAGTAAATATGCCAAGTTCAGGCCTGGTTCTTACCTTTCCCCTCCATCAAATGCAGTGATATTATTTTACCGCAAATACCTTCAGGCTTTATGGAAGACAGAGGAAACTGGAACCCAAAAGGCCTGGCAGGGCCTAGTGAGCTGAGAGGTGTACAAGGCACAGGAAGGCTCTTGGTGGTTTGTTCTGGCATTGGCCCAGAGCAGCCAGAGAAATCCCTTCTGGGTTTGGCTAATGCTTGCATTAGCTGACACACAATGTGGCTCTGGACTGCTGTGGAGATTTGTATAACCTGATGATGAGACAGGTAGAAGATGGACTTGGATACACTGCAGAGCAAAATCAGGTGTGGAAGATGAAATACTCTGCCCTCCTCCAGCCACCATACCTGTCCACCTGAGCCATTTTCAAAGCCTTTATCTAGTGAGAAGCATTTCAGAGGCAGAAACAACACAGCTTGATTCTCACATATGGTAACTGGCTTGCAAACTGGAGACACCTGGTGTGAAACTCATCACAGGAAAGTAAAAATGCAATTAATACCACTGCTTTTTTAGTAAGCACAACCAATATCCTAAGTATAATACCATATCTCAACTGCATCAGAAGAGTTTGTCACATTATCACCTTATCTACAATTCAGAGGTCACCTTTGCTACTTTAAATGCATGAGGAAGTTTTAGAAGAGCTTAAACTTTTCCTTAATATTGTTTAATTTGCTTTGAGAAACAACATGGGGAAAAAAGGCAAAGGGGAAAAAATCCATCTTGCTTCATTAAAAAACACTGAAACAAGTAGGTAGAAATTACTACAAGCATGTTACCACATTCTGATGATATTTGCTGATATAGGTTACACACCTGGGTAAGCACAAAACCTTGAAGACAGACTTAAACCTTGTGATGTTGCAACTATGAAAATCTGTGTCATACTACTTAAAAACTATTTTTATTTCTGTAAAGATTAAGGAGTTAGTTTACAAATTCACTTAAAACCCACACAAACATAAATGTGCATGAAGTGCTCTAAGATTGTCAAACACCAAAAAAGTGCAAAATATCAGTGCTAGGAACAGATTTTTTTGGGTTTTTGAATTAGAAATGCACTGAAACAAATTTTGTTTTCAGTTGTACATCCCTACACTGCTTATGTGGTACAGTAATTTATGCACAATGATACACACCTTAAGATCTAAAGTGCACATATTACATTACACAAATCCATCACAATTTTGCTGAGTGCAAAGTGGCAGTTACAAAAATAGTATCATTGCAGTGGGTGTTAGCAGACGTAGACTTACAAAAATAGTACAAATCTATACTGGAAAAGGCTATTTGTTCTTATTTCCATTTCATTATTCGCCCTTCCAAGTCACTTTTTCTCCCTAAAATCAGGTTTCTTTGATGGACCTAAGAAGCCATCCCCACGTGAGCCAAGAGAGTTTCTCCTTGGGATACTTTGAACATTCACTGCATCATTTAAATGATAATTTCATGATGAGAATAGCTTCCAGATACAAGAGGAAAGTTCAAGTCAAGAGGTTTGGGAGTGTCTGGAAGAGGGTTAAATGACATCCTGCAGGAACTATGATCCCATGCAGAGCGAATGGAGCAGGCCAGCCTGAGCACAGCACTTGTGTCTTGCAGGTGACTGGATCAGCGCTGACACTTAAGGATAAAACAATTCTTTCTTTCTCACAACCCAAAGAGGTGCCCACTCTAGAAAAACTTCTTCAAAGAAGTTTGTTTTGTTGAGTGAATAGGAAATGATTTCAAGCCTGCTGTTATCTAATGTATCCATTTTTCTCTAAGCTATCCACAAAACACCATAATATACAGGTTAGAGCTGTGTAACAGGCAAGCCTATAATTAAAGAAGCCACTTAAAAACACAAGTTTTATAAAAGAAACCCTTCCAGTAATTGAGAATGGAATTTTGATGGCTTATTCCCACTCCTGCTGAACTACACAGTAACATTTTTCTTTTGAAATGCTGCCCTTCTTCCTTGGCAAATATTTTACAACATCTTCCTTTCTAACCTGCATCTGTGTTCGCACTGGTTTCCCTCCCTCCTTCTGCATCACCACTAAAGGGGTCATCAGGAGAAACATCCTCACTGCTCTCAACATAAGTGCCTGGCAGGCAATTATTGCAGCAGATTGTTAGACACTGAGTTTTATGGTAAGCTGTAACAGCAGTGACAATACTTTAAAAGTAATGTAGCTGCAAAAAACAGTTATGCAGAGTCTAGTAAATATTCCTGACATTACTGCCAGATTCTACTATGGAGAATTTCACACAAGCCACAGTAGTAGGGCCCAAGCTGAAATGTCACAGTGGCTTCTCTTTGTCCTTTCCCAAGGATGGCACATGCTGTTTAGCAGATACAACAGAATCAAAATTTACAAACACCAATTTTTGCTCTCAGGTACAAGAATAAGTCCATCAAAGTTAATGAGGCTTCATGGATTCACATCAACATAACTGAAAATTAGCTTCTAGATCACAATATCTGATAATAGATGCAGAGGTCTGATTGCAGTTTACTTTGCTAGAGTGAATTATATACACATGCACATACACGTGAGGGGGAAAAAAAAGAACATTTATAGAAATCATCTACTAATAGGGATTATCTGAGTTCTGCTGCTATTCCATTTTTAAACTATATATTTAACTAACTCCTCTCTTCCTTCCCAAGCTTCTCTGTTCCTAGAAACGTATTTGTGACTTCCCACAATGCTGCCTTGAAAACGGCTTTAAATTAAGAAACACAGCAAACCCCTTCACTACAACAGGAAGAAAGAATGGATGTAGAAAATAGCAAATCTGAAAGTACAAGCATATGCATATGATCGACAATTAAAGGGGTAAGGGAAATGACAAAAAACACAAAAGAAAAATTTGAAGGACATTAATGGCATTAATGGCATTGAAGTTTCTCCCAGTGTTTCCGGATCTTAAATTTATCAAGCCATAGTTTCTGTAATCAGGCACTAGGAATTATAGATATAATCATGAAATAATAATAATCTCAATTAGTTTGGAAAGTTTAGTTCTAAATTTCATCAAAGCAGAAATAAGTCAGCACAATTGAAACAGAAACAACATATCTTTCAACATACAAATACGCTCAGCCTGGTAAATATTTTTTTTGTTGGTGTTTGTTTGCTTTTTGTTCTTTTACAGGATTTAAACAGACCAAACTGACAGGATTCTTGTTCTAAAACTTTATTGTTTTGCTTTGCTAAAACGATTTCAGGGTTAACTCTACAACTTATTTCATTCGCTGCTATCATCTGTGTCATCAAAATCATCATCATCATCATCATCGTCATCTGACCAGTCGAATTCACTGAAACCCAAAGCCATGTTGATTTTCTTCCCTTTTCTCATAGAGGTGGTTTTAGAAGAATTCTTTTTGGCTTGCATGTTTATCTGCATTCCAGAATGCAGGACAGATCCTGCTTTGTTCAGAGAGAAGACATCCCCAAAGCCCGTCATCATCAAGGCCTTCAGGCTTTGGTTCATGCCAGCTACCTCCCCGTTACTTGTTGCTGTGATCTGACATGACATCTCTGCACTGTTTGACTCCTCTGTTTTAGATTCAAAGTAAGACTCCTGAGACATTCTTGCAGCAAGAGGTAAGAAAAACTATTTAAAAGGAGGAAAGGACAGAGCAAAAGTGAAAGTTAGAACCAATTTAAAAATCAAGGAAAAAGACACCACCAGATTAGTCAGCAATCAACAGAGAGCATACGATTAGTGAATCTAAACATGGAGGTCAAGTAAGAATTCATTAAAACAGATAGCATCCTTCTGGGGTCATTGTTCTTAAACCAAAATCACTGAGTGGCATGGCAAGAACCACAGGCAACAGAGCTTTCATGACAAAAGAAGGTTCAAACTCTTCAATCCTTCATTTTGTATGGCACAAAACAGAGTATGACATTTCCCAACCAGGTGGACTGGTTCCAAGGCAATTGGAGCTGCTTAATTCAACCTTTTAGGATTGAAGAATAAATTGGGTTAAGACCAGAGAAGCCAAACAAGCTCTGCAGTTTGATGCAGAAGCAGCAGCCCCTAAATATCAGAAATGAAAGCAGCAGCAGACTGGTTTTGAGTGTATGCTCAAAAGGAGAGAAAGGGTCACCCTGCAACAGCCACAATCAGAAATAAGTCTCTCACCAATGCAAAGGACAGGAGAACTGGCCTCCAGCCTGCACCAGCACCACACCTCCAGAAGCCATCCCAGGGACAAGCAGGCAGGGGAAGAGGGGTGGTTTTGGTCAGCTTGTCAGCTTCTTCAGCTTTTTTTTTTTCTTTAGTGGTATCAAGAGACATCTGTCAATTGCTTGTACATCATATTAAATTTCTGCTAATCTTCACCTACAGATAATGGCATTCTCCTGACCCAGTCTGTTTGTAGTAACAAATGAAATATGCCCTCTTCAGGTTAATGATTAGTGCCTCTTCAGAGTGGCCAGACTAGTAACCTCTGTGACATGTTTGCCTGTGCTTTACAGGGAATAAAAACGCAGGAGTTTCACCCTAAATTAAACTACTGCTTGTCTTGGAGTGCCAAACTGAGTCACTACTAAAACAACAGCAAAGGAGCTGTGTGGTGCACTACCATCTGCACTAGCATTTCTTTCCAAAGCATTTGTAAAACTACCTACCCAAAATTCATGGGTTTTCATATCTTTTTTAACCTAATCAGAAAAGTGACTGAAGAGTCAATGGCAGTTGATCAAAACAAGTTACAGGGGTGATTATGGTGATGCCCTGCTTTTGTAACACAAGAGGCTTCACAGCCAGGGTTGCTCAAAGAGTGCCCATTTCTTGGTAAAACCACTTACATTGCCTAATTTTCTATCATTAAAAAAGACAGCATCTGTCTTCTGTTCCACTTGAGCTTTCCTTACTTACAAAGACTTACTATTTGCATTGTGGTTAAGTAAAGTTAGTGATCAGGGTTTAAGAAAGAAAAATAAAAATAAGAAGTTGGCATGATGGGGTGCCCTAAATAGCCTTCATGCATCCTACTGCTAGGTGATGAAAGAACCTGCAGCTAAGCTTCTGTACACCTGGCTCTACAAAAACCTCCAGCTACACCATCAACAGTGTGCTAGTTGGATCAAGCTCTTCCTGATAAAAAGAAGGAATCTTTCAAAAACAAGACCTAGCACACACACTTCATTGCCAGGTAGTTATAGTTACTTTAGATCCACAGAAGAGCATCTCCGACATGGGAAGAATTCCCAACAAAAATCAACAAAGCTGCAAATCAGCTCTCCACTGAAACATCTTTCTGGGTCATTGACTGTTCAATGTCTGAGAGTGGGTAAGCTGTGAATGGCTCATTTTGCAAGTTATAATCACATTATTTCCTCCATATTTTGCCATCTCATTATCTGGAGAATTTAAAGAGTTTGTTGGGATGGGACATGCCTTCAGTGACACACCACATATGATGACTATCAGAAGAGACCCTTAGAAATGGCTAGGATCCACCAGTCTCTCTAAGTTCCATGGTTAAATGACCACCTGCAGGTACAGGGCATCACAGGTGATATATGGATTTCATGTCCTGTTCACCGTCTTCCTCTAATAAGTTGTTTATCTTAGCTACATCCACTACCATTGCAAAGTCAAATCTTCTTTCAGGACCAGTCTCCCATTCCATGGCAGCTATGGATATAATTAACTCCACCAAAATGCTCCTGATTCCCTTGTGCTAGAGGCTTTTGGAGATGCACACAAAGGAATTTGCAGAGATCAGACTCAAAGGAGCTTGTTGTATAAGATGCAGCAGAAAAAGGGTCAAAACAAGAGCAGGGAGAAAATGCACAGAAGCATTTCTAAATATTGGCCTCATCCTTCCCTCATGCTGAAGTGTGTGAAGCTATACTTTACTCATTGGAGCAGAAGCAGCCTGCCACTCAGAGTTACCTATCACGCAGGATGAAGCTTCTACCAATCCTACAACACTGGAGAATCAAGTGGCAGAGACAGCTTCACTGTTCTCCTGTCACTTGGTTTAAGTTTCTACTCCTGCACACCACTGCTGGCCTCTGGTCTTTGCTGAAGAGACAAGTGAAAAGGTGACTGCAGAACACAGAGCAGGGACAAAAGTACCAGCTAAGACACTATGAGGCCTAGTTTTGGCTAAGAACCAGGTTTATGCCTAGCGGGAACTCTAAGATGTGTCACAGCTCTAGTTGCCATATCTTTACTCCTGCTTTTATAGTCAAGGTAGTTTAAAGTCAAGCACTGCAACTCCCTGTTGTAACCCTCTAGTTTGATGCTGCTGAGCAGACACTGCCTGACCTAATGGAGGAAGATAGATGCTTGACTCCCAAGGATTACAGCTTGCAAACAGAATGCCCAAAGATATTTTGCAAATGACTTACAGCTATGAATTTACAATATAGTTGTATGTGTAACCAGTGCTACAAAAAACCCCAATCCTGCTTGAATAAGCCCTTTTTTTGCCAGTATATCAAATTTTTTCCAATAAAATGGCTCTTTAAAAAATACGTTCTGTGTAAGTTCACTTAAGATGTATGGAAAAAACAAACCTGTATTTGTCTATTAGAAGAAATTGCACCTAAATGCAATAGGACAGTTGGGTTAATGCTATGCAGAAAGACAGTTCATGCTTAGCACAATAGGCCTTAGCACAATGCTTTATTCTTGCAGCAATGCCAGCTCTAAGTGAAAAGTACAAGTCATAAGCAAGTACAGCATAAAAAAACCCTAGGGCCTTGCTGGTGAAAAGGTTTGCTCATTAAGGCTGTGTCTCATGCTGTGCTCAGGATAGAGGATGGCCCACAGCTCAGTTACTGGAATCTGGCAAGTGTTAAAGCAGGTATAGAGATATCTACTGAAAACACACAGACTCTGCACATAGGAAAACATTTATCCTCCGTGATTTCATTGCTGCATGTTTGCAGCTGGAACATAAATGCAACTTCATTCAAAGAACAGCAATAAGCTATGCCTTAAAAACAAGTCATATGTAAATGGGTCTGGCTGGAATCAAGGTTATTAGTAGGATAAAATTGTGCATAAGAAAAATCATATGCTACTGCAATCTCAATTTGGTATTTGTCTTAGCTAGTGCTTTAAAAAGAAGGAGGTATCACAGTAATTTTTTTAGCAACTCTGTTGTAACGTCTTGCCATGCATTAACCCTGTGGTCCTCCCTCTGCCAATCAGTGGTTGAAGAGCATAGTATTTCATCAAGAAATTCAAGATAATGCAAGGAAGTTTTTTGTTCAATTTACTAATAGAAATGTGAGAATTCTACCAGCTGGTAACCGGCCAGTCAAAGTTATGTTAATTATAATTACGAACAAAACCTTAAATTAATACTTCGAATTTTGACCCCCTTTTCACAGAATGGGAATTTGCTACTTCTCAAAGAAAAAGAACAGAATCAAAAAAATCTGCATAAGTTTCATGACATGCCTTCTGGAAGATACAAATTATTCTTACATTTAAGACCAAATCCTGCATCCCATAAAGTCTACAACTTTCTAGTTGAAAAAAGAATTTATTGCATGTAAACAATTTTTAAAGCTGAGAACTCTAAATAAATCAATGGACACTACTTAAAATGCCCATGTCACAATATGAACTATCAGTAATATGTTGTACCTAATGTATTAGGTGAAATTTTAAAAAAATATTGTAATCTAGAGTGATACAATAAAATTGGCCCAGAGGAACAACTAAAAACAGGAGCACTACTTCCTTAGTATGTCTTGAGATTTATATAGACAAAGCTCCAAATCCTTCTGACACAAGATGAAAGGTTGAATTATTGTCTACTTACAGGAGTATTTGATTGTTCAGTTAACTTCTGCTCCCACATCTTCAAACGTCTCTCCCGTTCCTTTAGCTCCTGCTCTTTAAAGCTCAGATCACGCTCCAGTTTCTTTAGTCTCTCTAAGGTTGCCTCAATTTCACATCTGCACGGAGACAATTTGTTACGTCTTGTCTTTTCCTGACAGATATAAATTGTTCATAATTCCCACTTGAATGTTAATTAAATGTGAAAGGCTGAAAAGTACAATACTAACTCAAGCAGTTCATTTAATTACCAAATGCAAAGTCTTTCACGGCTTTAGGAAGAAAGGGTAATGTTTGTACATCGGACCATAATACCTTCAGTTGAAGAAAAGTAACATTTAAAAGAGTAAAATACCATATAAAAAAATTTTTTTAAAATGAAAATGCCTTCTTTCCCCCCAACATCATGAAACATGATCTGATCCATAAAGATAAGAACTGGTAATGGGACAAGCGTTAACAATACAATACAGGCAGTCCAAGAAGTCCATTTGTCTGGGTTTATAACTTGACTATGAATACTACTTGGACTTACACTCAAAATGCACAGAAGCATTTTGTGGGGGAATGTTTTCCCCACTTACCTTTCTGTTTCTTTAGGTGAAGATACAAAAGCAAAAATGCAAACTGTGATATGAGCCAGCCCTGCAAATGGTTACAAATACAAGCTTCTCAAGTTTGGAACAGTTGTGAAAAGGATTCGGTTGACTTCTCTCCAGTTCTCACCATACTTGCAAAGTTATGAAAAGTAGGAAGGGCAGGAAGTAAAGGCAGTACTCTAAGGAAGTTGCAGATACCATATGTATTTGGTTTCACTGCACGTACCTCCCTTAACAAAGTAGTTTCCTTTGACATACTTTCTGATGGATGGTGTATTTTAAACACATGAACTGAACTGCTCTTGGAAAAAAGTTTAACAAGTTTTGCACTACATAAATACACAGAAGGTGAACAACAATTCTGTCACCAAATTCAGACATATATTTTGCTTGTGGGGTAAGAAAAGAAAAATCTCCTATTAGTATCTGAGGTTGTACTTGCACTTAACATTTCTGTGCCTGTTTGGGAGACTGTGCACTGTATCCTGACAGTTGTGGGAAGAGTCAATCACAGTGTTTCGTTTTTCTCCTTGAAAAAGTGAGCTCCTAAGAAGACAAGAAATCCTAAAGAGAGCTCCAAAGATAGCTATTTGGACTCTGCAAGGTTAAATATTCTGCTCAAACTTCCACATTATTTTTCTTGTGTTAACACGCTGTGAACAAAATATGTTCCTTCTCGTGTTTTAAAAAAGAAAGTAGAAGGACTAACAGAGTTAGCTGTCATTTCTGTTTGGGGTGGAGAAAGAGTTTACTTGTTTCTGTAAATCTCCTGTCCTGGCATGGAATGATTAAACTCTTCTCCACTAAAACAGTTCAGCCTCTCAATGTGGGAAAATAGCATACCCAAAGAGTCTAAGCAAATAAAATAATATTTATATTATTTTATTATATAAATATTATTAGTTCTATGAATTTCTCATTTTGATAAGAAATCTGTCAGAGAGCATTGCTTAAAAAGTACAGTGAAAGGATTCAGAGCTCGAATAACCAGAAAACCCTACTTCAAACTTTACCACCATGCTTAATTCTACTGCAGAAATCAGCCACCTGGGGGCAAAGGCATTTATCACACTTGAGTCCTGCTGAGTGAGCTGTTCTATGTGGTGGTCAGAACAAATGCCCCTCATAATTATCATGCTTCAGATTTCAAGAAAAATTCTCTATCATATTTAGGCATGCATAAATTAAGACTGATCCCTGTGCTAGGTAGAAAGTGGTCAGACATCATAATAAAGAGACAACAAGGGAACAAACTAAAAGGCACTGGACCAAAGATCAGAAAGTGACTCATCCCCAGACACCCATATCCCTCATAAACCCCTTCTGTCAGGTAAAACACATACTATGCTATCTACTGTGGAAACTACAGAGCAATTTGAGGGCAGTTGCAAGCACTGCTTTTCTTAGTTTGTCTCTCATCATCACTGCTACTTACATACAACTCTATAATTTTTTAAATATGTAAATTACATTCTCTTTTAAAATAATATTATGCGCTAGGGGAGTCCTGGTAACAATAGTTTTCTCTGTGTCAAAAGTCTATTTTGTACTGTAATTATCTCTCTTCATTAGACAGAAACTTCTCTTAAAATAAAAGGTTAGTCTGCAAAAACAGTTGTATTCTGAAAAATAATTCCACTGCATAATGAAATTGTGTAATTAAAGAGAAAGCTACTGTACATTGCCCAGTTAATGAGTCTTACTCCATAAATGAAGCAGCTTGAAACATTATACATGGTAGGACATGTGGATTTGTTTGCTTCTGTAGTTCTGCAGTGTGAGTTTACTGGTTTTTCTAGAATAGTTTCATTCTGTGACACTGAAGAACAAATACTAATACATTATTAAATATGATAATGATATTCACAGATTAAAAACAATGACTGGCATTTCTTTATATGTCTTGAATTGCTATTAATACACTAATGTAAGTATCACTAATAAACTGTTTTAATCATTGGAGCAGCCACTCGTGGGGAGAGGATGGAAGGAGAGATGCAGTTAGTATATATGACTAAATGCAGACAAATGGGATCTCTCACTGAATTGCAACATCATTACTTCTACACTAATTTTTTTGACTGTAATACAAGTGACTTGAGAAAGGGCTCCAAAAAGATCACAGAATATGAACTTAAACATACGGCCTATGCAACTAGACCTATGCAACTCAGGCATAAGGTAGTGCCCCTATTTTATTAATAATAAAAATGTGCTGAACATGTGTGGAACAGTTAGGAAAAAAGACACTGAATTATTTCAGGGAAATACAGAACAAGCAGATCATAATGTGATATTAATATAAAAATGAATACCAGAAAATGTTGCAAATAAGACTGCATTATATAGATAAGTCAAAGCATCGTTTGTGTTGTCAACTCCAGCAGTCATGTATAGACTCAGCCCACTCTCAGTTTTCATGCCAGCCAGTCAGTGGTACTGAAGACTCCAGTTACTTGCTGTTGCAGCTACAATTTTGGCATGTCTATATAAAAAGGACCTCAGCTTGCCTTTTTTTAAGAGTGGAGAAAAACACAATCCAGTTTGTCTGAGCTTTGCTTTGCTTTGCTAAGTGCAGTATCCTTGTGAAAGCGCAGTATCTGGATCATTAATTCAGAGGTCTCTCAAAGGAACAAGCATAATTTTTGCTTGTCCCAAGCCCACCCTTCTCTGGCGCTCTGATATCCAGGCTTCATTAATATTCCCTATTTTGTGGTAATACATCTCATACTTTCCTTCCTGCTGGTAAGCAGTTTCACTATCTCTTTGCAAATCACTATGGGATAAAAAACCATGGGAAAAAAAATCAGTAAAAGCAAAGATTTTTCAATACAGAAGTTAAAATACATTAAACTAATGTGCAGTTGTTTTAAGTTGACTTAAGTCTCTTTTAGTTTACCCTTTGGGATCACTTTATGCATCTTTTATCTATTTCAGGTGGCAATTTTTTTGCATACTTTCTGTTTATTTGGCTAAGCATTCATGAAAGCTTCCATACAGACATGGCTTTCACATCAGGGTAGGAAGCTGTTACCAGAATTTGGATAGGAGAGCACCCCTCCAGCTTCCAAACAAGTGCCCACATGATTTGTACTCTTTCTGAACATTGTGTTTTCATTTCAGCTCAATTCAAAAATCATCTTTGCTTTCAGGCAAATCATGTCCCATCTTGAATTTTTATTTTCTCTCTCATATTTCCTGGTCTCTAAGCCATTTATTCTTCCACCAAAAATGTCACATTTCTTTTTAACACAAGTCTTCATGGTAAGAATTTTTTCATTACTTGATAGTACCAAAGACCTCTTTGTTGCTACACGGCTTTTCATTAACACCTTTTCAAACATTCCTCATCTGATGAATTTAGCAACAAATGTGCAAGAAATACTTGGGCCACTTGAGTCACACTTCAAGAAATAAACTGATAAAGTACAACAATGTTGGTCGCCAAATGTCAGTTAGTACAGCTTTTATTTTGCTATATTGGCAAGATGTAAGTAGTTATTAGTTTTTCCTAAAGGCAACTGAGTACCTGCTCATCCTTTAAATAAATATTTTTATTATAAGAAACCCCTCACTAGCGTGTACTTTCTGTCCAATCATCATTGTTCTATCTGCTGTCAAACCCACGATACGATGCTCAGAGTCTGCACAAACAACAGTGCCATGCAGTTGGGGTACTTTAAACACCGCCCGGAGCGCTCAGCACTGGGCTCTGGGCACAGGGCCCAGCGGTGCCCGCAGCAGCAGCACGGGGCAGGGCCCAGCGGTGCCCGCAGCAGCAGCACGGGGCAGGGCCCAGCGGTGCCCGCAGCAGCAGAAGGGCAGGGCCCAGCGGTGCTCGCAGCAGCAGCGCAGCGGATCAGGGCCCAGCGGTGCCCGCAGCAGCAGTGCGGGGCACGGCCCAGCGGTGCCCGCAGCAGCAGTGCGGGGCAGGGCCCAGCGGTGCCCGCAGCAGCAGTGCGGGGCACGGCCCAGCGGTGCCAGCAGCCGCAGCAGCAGCACGGGGCAGGGCCCAGCGGTGCCAGCAGCAGCAGTGCGGGGCACGGCCCAGCGGTGCCCGCAGCAGCACGGGGCAGGGCCCAGCGGTGCCCGCAGCAGCAGCAGCACGGGGCAGGGCCCAGCGGTGCCCGCAGCCGCAGCAGCAGCACGGGGCAGGGCCCAGCGGTGCCCGCAGCCGCAGCAGCAGCACGGGGCAGGGCCCAGCGGTGCCAGCAGCAGCAGCAGCACGGGGCAGGGCCCAGCGGTGCCCGCAGCCGCAGCACGGGGCAGGGCCCAGCGGTGCCAGCAGCAGCAGTGCGGGGCACGGCCCAGCGGTGCCAGCAGCCGCAGCAGCAGCACGGGGCAGGGCCCAGCGGTGCCAGCAGCAGCAGTGCGGGGCACGGCCCAGCGGGCCCGGGGGCGCTGCGGGGCGGCCCCGCGGGCGGCGCAGTGCGGCGCTGCCGCCAGCAGATGGCGCGCAGCTCCCGCCGCCCGGCCGGGCCCGGGGCCGCCGCCGGCGCGGCCGAGCCGGGGCGGGCCCGGGCCGGGCTATTTATACCCCGCCGTGTGACCGGGGGCGTCCCAGCGACAGCTCAGTTTTTCCACTCGCCCCGTTAAAAATCTACGTCTTGCTTTTCCTTGGAAGGCAGCGGAAGAAACGCGGGATTGCCGGGCTTGACACAAGCCCCATCCTCCACCCCCGTCCCGGTTTCTTCGATGCAGGGAATCTTTTGGTATTTGTGCTCCCTGCTTATTCGGCATAGAGCCAACGCTTCTTAATATAGAGCAAGGCACGATCATCTGCAAAAATCATCTCCCTGTGCAGATCTGTTTTCAATAGTCCATCTCAAACAGAAGGCTGTACTGGGAAGCAGCAAGTTTTCTAACCCACAAATAAGCTTCAGGGACGGGTTTTTGAAGTTTTGGCACATTCCAAAAAAGAGGCAGGAAGCTTTACTGCAAAACTGTAATGTAATGAAATTGTCTCAAATGTCATTTCCATTTCTAATCACTTATGAATAACAATTACAATCAGCAATAGCTAAAATCATATGCTCAAGCAATGCTGGAACACTGTAAAAAATGGGACTGGCATGGGCATGTGCTGGATGTGTGAACACACAGCTGACAAAGGAGAGAACACATAAAAAATGGTAGAGTGCATTCAAGTGAGCACAAATAGAAGCCTGACTTGGAAGGTAGGGGTTTTAGGCCCCTTATCCTTCTTTAGTTTTAATATTAACATCATGGATACACTTTCTATGAAAATGGCATTAAACCATTATCTGGGTTCTTTTGCCCCCACACTATTGACTGAAACCTTATAATTGATTTCAAGATGTGAATCACAAAACCATAAATATCATGATGCCTAAACCACTGTAATAATAAATATAGGGTACAGCTAAGTGCATTGGCTCCTAATACAAGTTTCGCAACATTCTGGGCATTCCTGAAAAACAACAAGGTAAGTTATGTTCTAAAAATACTTCAAGCACACATATTTTCTACCAGTACATCATTGGAGTCTGATGTCTTTCTGAAAAAAAACAGTCATGCCATTTCAATGTAAAACCACATCATATCATCTTGGGAGGAAGAAAACTTACCTCCACTCTGCCTTGTTATGCAGGAATGAGTTACACTGGTCTGGAAGGTTGCTGTCATTTGACATAGATTCCAGGATTGAAATAATCTGCTTGAAAGATGGTCTTTTCTGAAGAAAAAAAGAAAACCAAAACAGAGCATTTGCATTCATATAAAAACTACTAGAACTATCTGCAGGAAATTATCAACTGAAACCCCACAATTAAAAGGAATTGCCACACTTCTTTCTGACCACAGCATCCTACAAGAAGACTGTAAATCTGTAAATGGTTTCTTTTTGTTCTTCCATTAAAGGAAAGTTTGAGAAGAGTTGCACAGGCTAGTAAGACTCAAGCCTTAGCTTAGTCTGCCATGTCTGCTAGTAAAACAGGATTAATAAACATTAGAATCAACAATCATCTAGATTCTTAATTTGAAAGAATAATTTTTCTCAAGCTAAGAGAGAAAATGCTTCCAAATAGAGAAGGCTGGACCATCAGCAACTG
Organism: Molothrus ater; assembly: GCF_012460135.2. Taxonomy (NCBI): domain Eukaryota; kingdom Metazoa; phylum Chordata; class Aves; order Passeriformes; family Icteridae; genus Molothrus; species Molothrus ater. Next base: position 17,596,074 of record NC_050484.2, read on the forward strand.
GTAATTATACAGATGGCCTTTTACAGGTATTAATATAAACTCTGGTGTGTGAACAAGCCGTTTAGCTGCCTATCAAAAACAGGTTTTTGTGTGGTTGCAGTTCCCCTCTTGCAGAGGAGATACTTTCAGAAAAACTCTCACTTAGCTACTTCAGGAGCAGCCAGGGAAGAAGTGAAGATTGAGGTTAGGTAAGGATGTCTTGCCTGGCAGCTAAGCTCATGTTAGTGGACTCTGTGCTCTTCTGTCCTGGGCTCATTTACTGAACTTTGTTCCAGGGCTCTCCATCCAAGACCCATTGTGCTCACAAGTCAGAAAGACCAGGTAAAATTTCTCTGTTTTTTTTTTTTTCACTTTTCCCTTAGTCCCAAAGGGAAGCTATGAAGTAGGATAATAACTGAAAACTGAAAAAGCCAGTTAAATGTGTTTCTTGAAAGAGCACTGACTCTGTTAGTCTGTTTGACAGACCCCAGACAAGGTTGAGACAAAAGGTTGAAACAAAATGTAGATACATAATAAGGGGATGATGCACATTCTCTCTCTACTGTGCCTTTAATTATACCATTTCTGCTAAAATTACAGATGCCGCAATTAAAACGTGCATTTTAATTTGGGAGCACAAAAACAATTAGGAACAATGCTGAGGTGTCTCTCTTGGGAAGATCCAAGTGATTTCCACATTATAAAAGACAGACAATTTCTTTATTTTAAATGTCAAACAGCATGAAAAAGTGTCAAATGCATAACAAAAAGAGAGACAAGCTCTCTTATACTGTAATGCTGCACTCTTCGGCTGTAACTGGAGGCTTTGTCTGTCGTTTTTTGGTCCACCTCCATGATTTCAGGCAATGGGCAGTTCAGTGAGCTACACACATTTTCTTTGCCACAGACATGCCTGTCCCAGCACAAGTGCTTATGCAATTTGCTCCCCAGCCCAGCATGCAGAGAGGGGCAGACTGGGCACACAGAGCTCACAGCAACAGGTACCAGTTAAGCAGCCGCACATTGCTTGCACTGGTGACACAGTCCCTTGTATGGAAACCCAGCAGGGTCACCCTGCCTTTACAGGGGCTGGGAGGCAGCTGTCCTCCCCTCCACATCCATGATGGTGCTGGACTTGCCACAGCTGAGCAGATCCTCTGAACACACCCTGGGAAGAGCCCAAACTTTCTGGTCAGGAGTGGGCTGCACTGGGGGCACAGAGCACAAAATCCATCCCTGGTACCATCACCACTGACTCCAGTGTAGTTTTGGGGCAGAAGAACCTTTGACCAGCCTTCACACCGTTTGTTCCTATGGCTGCATCTCTTGTGACCACACCAGTGGATGTGAACTGTTGAAGGGATTCAAGGGCCTCCCAAATGGTGAGGAAGCTGCCATACAGGAGATGGCGGCTCCCTGAAATTTACCAGGGTACTGCAACTGCTACGCATTGTCCCACAGACTGGCAGGTACATAATGTGCCTATACAAAACAAATTCTATTTTTAGGAAGACACCAAGGACAAACATTCCCATGCTGCATTATCTACAATATTTTATGGACTATTCAGGATAATTTACAAAACACATCTCTGAGTTTGGCTTGCTCCTTTTTTCTCAGGTGTTTAGAGGAAAGTATAGGGCAGGGCTGACACTAAGCGAGCACAGTTAGCTCTACTATCAGGCTTGCCTGGAGTAACCAGAGTGGAGACAATGACAGAGAACAGGGCTTTTACTAAGGGCAGGCAAAAGGATCAACCAACTGATTTGGGAGAAGCAGCAACAATCATGTGATGGGTCCTGCACTACAGGCAAAGGGGCTGCAGAGTTGGTGCAACTGGAGCTGGAACAAATGCAGACAGAGTCACACAGTAATGTCAAAGTACTGTACATCTCTGGCTGTGCAAATTCTGTAAACAGCCAGCAGTTACCCTGCCAGCTTTGAAGCAGCCAGATTTACAGGCAGCAGCTTTGCATGGAGACAAACCTGACAGGAAGGCACAAGCCTACACTGTCACATGGGTTTTGATGTTTTTTTGCCCCAGGAAAGGATAATTTCAGATTTAGTAAATGCACTCTAAATGCAGAGTGATACCTTGGCTAAAACTGGCAAGAAGTGATTTGGGAAACTGGGAGCCTGAGCTGAGAAACTCCAAAAAAAAAAAAAAAAAAAAAAAAAAAAAAAAAATCTTTTCAGTTGGTAACTGCTTAGCACTTTCTAGAAAGCCCTTGTAAGGGATTCTTAAAATATCAAGGCATGAGTCGCCTTTGAAAACTGTTTCCCTTTATATCTGTGATGTCTCATACTGAAATCTTTAAAATATATGCCCCTCTAGAAATAATTCTGGCTAATGTTTTCATTGTTTCCTTCCACTCAGTATTTCTTACTGAATAGATCTCCATAAAACCAGGATATTTAATCCATATGTCTTTCATTTTTTGTTTCTTCTCTGTTCCCAGATTTCTGATTTCCATTAAAATACTCTGTAATTTATAAACATCTTTGATGTGGAAAGAAACTGAAGGAACAGATGAAATGAGAAAGAATTATTCACCTACAACTCAAAAGCAAGTAACCCCAGTAAACAAAGACATCAGTGATGAGCAACCTTGTTTCTACAATTACCTAATACCCAAGCAAAAGCAACTTGTTCAGTAGAAATTTTAATGTGCGAACTGTTTGTTTCAACTAGCAGTTTAAACTGCATGAAGACTACCATTCCAAGTATCATGTGGAGCACTACAGATATTTTTCTCCATGTGTGAAGAAATCCTTAAGAATTCAAAGCAATATTAATAACAATGTCTGAAAAAATTATGGTGTGAGCAGTGTCTGACACGCCAGCTGCTCTGCAGCAGCTCTCCAAGTGTATTCCTTAGCCCCACCATAAATGTATATCCCTCATTTCTCAGGGGTAAGCCACCAAAAGTTACCCCATGAATTCTGTGGGCTAGAAGTATGCACCTTAGCAACTGCTTTTGAGCAGCTGACATACTCAAGCTCACCCCTGCTTGACCTTCAGTAACTTGTTCATGCATCAATGATCTGATTTTCTAAAGCTAATCCTGGCAAAAAGGGAACGCTACACAGAGCAGTATTTCAGAGGAGCGTGCTCCATCTTTTGGCTCAAGCAGGCCACACAGCCCTTTATCAAAGCACTTGGAGAGCTGTAAGTAGCGACCCTTTCCCAGCACGTGACTGAATAAGTCAGTCACATGTCCAAATTGTGACCACAGATTACTCCATTTCAATCATGTGAACAAAGCTGTAATTGCCTTACAGAAGAAGAGCTGCACAAAAAAACTAGCGAAGAGCAGACTGTCAGAAAAACCCCATCTCACATGAGATTCATAGTTTGCATGACTTCTGGGAACAATGTCCCCAGGAACCAGCCCACACCCAGATAAATTACTCTATCAGACAGAACTCAGCCTGATGGTTAAGCATCATTCTTTTACAACATGCAGATCCCTCCTTCTCCTTGAGAAACAGCAACAGTCTTTTGGACACTTATGGATGTGGCTCAAACAAGGCAAAGTGAGCTGATCTAGTATGTGACAATTACAGAAAAGAAGCTCCAATAATTCTTATTCTGAGGCCTTTGGTAGTGATGCTGACACTTGGAAGCAGTTAGTAAAGATAAGCAGTCGGCACTGGAGGTCCTCTTCAGTAATTACGGACCTAGAACTTAAGCAGCCTACTTGTAGATTCAAAAACTTGAAGCATTTTTCTCCCCTCTCCCCCCTCTGTGGGGAGGATACAAGGAATTATTAAAAGAATGGCAATTATATGTGTGTTCATGTGGAAAACACATGTCGATGGATCTCAGTCTTCCAGATCCATTCTGCAGGAAAGCAACTTCTTGCTTTTAAAAGAGAGACCAAGATTGCATATTTCCTTTCTCATATTATTCTTCTATGGCTACTCTTTGGTGATAAATTCTAATTTAGAGCACCTATATGCTTTCATTTGTCTTGGAATTAATCTTGGTCTCCTTGAAGTAGTTGCTAACTTTCTCCTGGGTTTAAAGAAATTAAGTTCTTCCTGGTGCCTTGACTTGAGAAAAAGAGCACAATTTCCTTTGCTTAACTATTCTTCAATGTCTCAAATATTTTCATAGGCAAAGGAAATAGATGTTAATCCATCCTTGGTACTAAAGCTAGTATGCCCAAAGGCTCTTTTCAGCCAGTTTTATGTACAATAGGATGGTCACAAAGTCCATTTAAAGAAGGTAACTCTCATAATCTACACAAGCTTTTACTGTCTAAATACTTATTCAATCCCTTCCTTGTAACAGCAGATTAATAGTAACAATGGTGCAGCTCTTTTAACTTTTTATTCTGTTTTCATGGTTAAACAGCACTGCTATTATCATATTATTACAGTACAGTCATTATAAAGCTCACTATTCAAGCCCTAAGGGAACAGATTAGGAAAGGTTTAATGTTAATTTAGAATGTGTTGCTGCTGTTCCGACCCATGTTTTATGGATTAATTTATTCTTTACTTATACTTGTGTTTTCAACACCAGTAGGGCACAGAACTGGACCTGGAAATTTGTATTTTATAACGTGATGCTCACATACATCCAAGTATTAACCTTTGAAAGCAAATATAAAACCCACAATTTTTCCACTTGCTCCAAAATGGCCACATTTTTGCCATCTTACCATATTCCCTGTCATTGTCTTTAGTAGTTACAAAGTTAGCAGCATAGTAACTCTTGGTTAAAAGGAAGAGAGAGTTATTTAGGTATAAATATATAAACTTACTAAAAAAACAAAGACAGTCCTGGGTATCTTTGTCAAGAAATATGTCAATGGTGTCAGCTCAGACTTGTACCCCAAAGAAATGCTAATGCACTTTGCAAAACAAGGCTGGGGTGGTGGTGGTGGTGCAGAAATCAAACACACATTTAATTACCTTTGAATCAGCATCCCAACACTGGTGCATCAGTTCTGCAAAACTTCTGGGACAACTGCTTGGAATGGTTAATCTCTAATGGAAAGAAAATGTACCAGTTACTGAAAGCATTTCCCTTTAATCTGCTACTAAGCAATTTCCTATGAGACCAATAGACTTCAAAGAACTAAAGCACATTCTCTCTTTTAAGCATAATAAAAAATGTGGAGACATATTAGAAAGAAAAATCAAAATTACTAACACTAGCAAGAAGCACAAATAATTTTTAATAGAGCTATAAGAAAGTACCGTATCAAATGCACAAATGGGGTTCCTAAAGAAAGCTCAGAGAGAAGAAGCAAAACCAAGACAAACAGCTTTTAATACTAAAACAATCATTTGTGGAGGTTACTGCATAGTATTTTAAGTTGCTTGTCAGGCATTATGTATAGCCTGCTTTAATTCCTTTCTCCCACATAAATGATCTAGCTGTACAATACTATAATCACTTTTGACACACAAATAGCTGAAATATAGATTACATTAAGTGAGTTAAAAAGAGTTAAGTGAAGCTCTACATGACACAAGAGACGCTTCATGAGCCTGTGGTCAGAAGGATTAATGAGGACATGCAGATCTCAGAAAGCACTCACAGAGCACAGTGAACTCATAAATATTTCCTAATGACTGAAGACAAGGAGTTGCTGGTTATAGCCAGGACCACTGACTACAGAGAATTAGTTTGCAGCTAGTTTGGTTTCATTTGCTGAGACTTTTAAAATAGAAGATTTTTACATTAACAGCCTGCCTCCAGACTAGAAAGCCTAAAAGCAAATCCTTTCTCACATACACGGATACTGAAGCCTCTCCAGCTGATTGCACATGCTTTCAACATTACAACTGAAGGAGATCCCTCTGCTCTCACTAAAGCTGTTAACTGACTTCAGATGTTTCATATTATATGAATAATTTTTTTAAAGTTAGATAGAAAACCAGTTTCTCAGTGAAAGTGAGTCCAAATGTAAGAAGGGTCAAGCTGGAAAAAGGGTTCTTGTCCTCTAAGAGGCGAGAACGAGGAATTACATTCCTGTTCAGACTATCCTCTCAGGAAGACCCTTCCATCTGCCCTACTATTGCCATTTCAGAAGCAAAGCAGAGCAAGTTACATCACTCTGTACCATTACATTACTGCAGTGTGACCTGCAAAGCCTTACAAGACACAGCAGCCGAAAGTAAGAGTTAAATACTGCTCCAAAAGCATTTGAACCCTGTAAGAACTGGAAACATGAGACACAGAGGCCGGGCACTGCAGAAGTCTGATTACTAATGTCATAACTTTATGTGCAAGGGTTTCTGTGGAAGAAATACACAGAAATTTGTACAATGCACAAATAAGTTGCACGGGTGCCTAATGTCTAATTGAGTCATTGGCCTAAAAATACACTGGCTAGTCTTGCTGCAGTATTGTCAGTAACCCTCAGTGTTCCAGGAGGTGGACAATCAGTAGCAATCACCACTTGTCTCACTTGTGAGGAATGTCGTCTATATAATACATAATATAAAGGTAGCAGGATCCAAATGTCATGTTATAATAAAGAACACATTTCTCAGTGGCAATTTATTATGAGATCATGTCTAGCCTAACCTGAACTCTCACGCTTTGCTTTTCTTAAAAAAATCTCTACCAGAATAAAAATAACACTGTGAAATTATGCATAGTGTCAAAAGAGATCCATACAGACACATTAGAATCTACTCCATTTGCTAGCCTCAGGCTTTACAAAGGGGATTTTTGCAATTATGCTTTGGCCTCAATCCCTCACTGATTTTAACAAAAGACTTGCAATCCAAAAAATGGAGGAGTGGCTCAACAGTGATCCTGTCCTGTTGTGGACTGGAACCATGCAATCCCACTGATATCAACAGGCTGAACTGAGAGCAGAACCTGACCCTTACACTTGTTTTGGGACACAGAAAACTAAGAAAAGTAGCACAAGCTGACTTTTCAAGGCCTATGTTGGACATGTTACCCATGTCATGGCCAGAAAAAATTAGAAGTATGTAATGCCCTCTAAGCTCCCTCACAGCCCCCTAAGAAAAGTGGTAACAACAGGCTAGTGGTACCTGACAGACAAAGAGCTGGCTCTGAGAATGCCACCCCTTAGGTTTCTTCAGCCCTTAGTAAAATAGTCATATCTACATTTAGTTCATACTGTATTTTACGCAACTCCTTGCTCTGGAAAACTGTAGAGAAATGTGTGTTGTACTCTCAGACATGTTTCAGCATGTGACTGCATGTCTTTACAACATTCCACTCTTACCCCTTACATAAAACTGCGTGTGGTAGGCACAAGAGCCAAATACTGTTGATGGAAAGCTTTAAGGTTCCTCCTTCAAAATGATGTGTGAGGCTTTTCCTGGACTAGGAGAAAGAGTGTCTTTGTGCCCCCTGCTCTGATAAATGCAATAGAAGACCACATTCACAATCTTCACACTGTTAGTGTAGCATTTCCAACTAATTGGTATATCTCACTGGAATTAATCCAGTCCTCAAAAAGAAGAAAAAAAGAGAGAGGGAAAAAAACACCAACAAAAAACATTAAACTAAGAGGAGGAAACCTAACTCCTCTGTTTAACTCTGAAGCATTTTGAGAAACAGTTTATGTAGATAATAGAAATCTGTATTGTACAGCCGGTGCCTCGCCATTGTAATGTTTCCCAAGCTTCCGCTGTGTCTAGATAGAGGAGGTTTCATCTTTGTGGAGGATTTCCATGCTTGTCTGTGTGTGGTACAGTCACAACTTTAAATGTTTTTTAAATGTAGTTACTCTCTTTGATATCAAGGGACTATGTGTTCAGATATACGCTCACATGTCCAACTAACTGAAAGCCTCAATTTGTGAGGAGAAGAAAAGCGAGGCTGGGGACACTGTACAAACGGTGTTTACACCACTGAAGTGCTTTTGAAATGGAAAGACTCTGCATGAGGAGGCTTGCAGCTATGCCACAGCCTTGCCGATACCAGTGAGGAGCTCATCTTCAATGTAGTGTTGAACGTAGGTGGCAAAACTGTAATTTCTCTCTTTTTTTAAAACTATTTTTTCTTCTTTTATTTTTGAAATTTTCATCTAAGCGGCAGTTTCTTGTACTATAGTGACTCCTGCTGGGAGAGTTAAGTTGAAGTAGCTGAAGGTCTCTTACAGATATATCAACTCCCGGCCAGTAAAAAGATGTCCTAAACGCAGGAGATGGAGTTAAACTGTTCCCCTACCTTGGACGCAATGGCTTCTTTCATCACTAAGAACAAACCCCTAGGTTTTACAATTGAGACTGAGAAACTAGTACAGTACTTGTACAATTTTTGATCTACAGCATCACGACGTGAAGCTGCAACAATTAGATGTAAAGGGTCCATTCATGAGGAATAACATCACTTTGACCCTTTGTGTTAGCTCCTACTGCTAATCTTTCCATACGCGTGAACTTACTTTCAATTTGAAGAAGATGAAAAAGTCTTTTGCAAAACCCCAATACTGTTTTCTGATCTATGTACCTGAATGTAGAAACGTAGTCTTACCTCGTTTTTTTCCACTACAAGCCAAGCTACTTGTAATCCTTCCAAGCCTTTAAAGGGGACCTCCCTTGTTAGCATCTCCCAGAGAACCTGGAAGAGAAAAAAAGAAAAGAATTTTTATTTCTGTACTTTGTATTTTAAATACATTATTAAACCTTGATACAGCACTATTCTGTATCCAATTACCAGGCAACCAGTTTTCATTTGCAGGAACTTGGACCAGTGTTTGTGTGCAAGATCCTCTTACAAAATTAATTTGAATGTTTCTGCTTTTTCCTCTACAGAAAAGCTAAGATGAAAAACTGGGTTGCTTTTTTACTATCTTTGTACGCTATAAAGTTCACATTTGGCAACTGGGTCTTGGGAAGACAAGCTCTTCCTCTCCTTCTCAGCTCCAACTAGACATTGCTTTGCAGTAATTTTTCATTTAAAAATATTTCTATGCAACTGCAACCAGTGAATATGATCCAAAAGGTATTTAGCTCCTTTGATATGCCTATAAAAATACAATTTTGCAATCAAAACTGTAATTATTTATCTCCAAGTATGTGATCATATTAAACTAAGCAATATACAGCATATAAAAAATTACTCTCCTCCTTGAGTTTTTATAGACATACTGTCCTTAGCTAGAGAAAGATCTCCTAGTTTTGCATGCTTTTAGCCTTTTGATAACACGGTACCCAAGAATCTAAGCTACTCTGTAGAAAAGAGTTTGGCATCATCAAAAAGGCTTCAAGTCAATGAATCCAACTTGTTTTTCTGCCATTGGGACAACATATTGGAATTCAACCAAATTAATAGCACTTTGTACCTTCACTTGTTTATGTCCCCCTTTTTTTTTAAGCAGAACTTTCATATACACATCTTGTTGCAAATATCTGCAACCTTTTTCTTCTGCTCATATATCAGGTATAACAACAACAAAGAATCTTTAATGCAGGATTTGCCAAAATGCATTAAGATCCTTATACAAGTCTCTATATCCTCAGTGTTTGGGTTAGTGCCCAGGTTTATTCCAGCTGCATCATTTTGAATGGATTGTGGACAGCTATGAAGATAATGAAAAAGCAAATGGAATAATATTGACAGATGGAGGTCAAGCAAAAAAATGCATTGAAGCAGAGTTGGGCCTTTAATCAAGTGAACAGGGTACTCCAACAATAGACCTATTTGAATAATTCTGCTTGAGTCAGAAGACTGATTAGTAAAGGTAAGAGTATCTTGGAAAAATAAGAACAGTTTTTCTGAGAATAAGAAATATATGGGGAGAACTATCACAGACCTATTCAATTATCCTGTTAGCCTCAGTTCAATCCTTTCAGAAGAAAAAAAAGGCACCTCAATTGTAACTCAAATTATCACCTCTCTACTGGTAGAGAAGGAAATTTAATTGTGAGAGAAGGGAAAAAAAATTACCAGTCCCATGTACTTCAGACAAAAAAGGAGTGTATAAAACAGTCAGTTTAAAACAAAGGTTCTGGACCAAATCGAACATGTGGTTGAGCAGCCTTGCAGAACAACCTTATCTGTTGGGACTGTACCATGACATTACAGAGGAAAAAACTCAAGTTTGCACATCAGATAGAGCAGTATCTAAATAACCTTCCAGTAAAGAACATAATGAAATACATGTTAAATGTCTTCAAGAGCCTTGAGCTGGAAAACTACTGCTGTGCTATCTTTCTTTCAGAAGACTGTAAATTTTAAGAGCTGTCTTGTTTCATTCATGCACATATGGTTGTGCAGAACATTTTGCACCGAATTCCTTTATCATGACACCTTTAGTGTTTATTTCCACTGCCCCAACAGATCACTGCCTCCCTAAACCAACAGTGCTAGCTAAAAACTCGTCCCAGACTGCACATAGTTGAAGAGAAAAACAGCAATTTGACACAACAGGAAGGATTTTTCTTGATGCCTTCATTTTACTAATAAACGAAAGTAAAAGATACGAAAGTGGGATGTTGGAAACCCTTGCATTTACTTACACAGGTTTAGAAAATATTTTAAGAACAATGCAATTTTCATATTCAGGCCAAATGTGCAGAGAAAGCCTTTCCTTCCAACAGTGATGTGTGTCTATGCTCAGTTTTACAGGAGTTTCAAACCCTTCTCATGGACTAGCTACCCTGAATCATCAGCTAAGGTGAATGACTGCATCAGCAGTCTTTTAAAAAGCAGCAAATGGGTACTGTCTGCATTCTCACTTGCCTCTTCCTCTCCCCAGGGTGATTCAGCAGCAGACAAGGACCTCAGCCTAACTTACTCCAGCCTCTTCATTGTGAGGTACACTCTGTTCATTTTCAGAACTGGCTCCCAAGCTCACTTCATATGGAAATTATTTTATCTTTCCTTTCTGGTCTATAATCTAATTGAGACTGACGTGGTTCACTTTCCCTCCCACATATAATGGTGAGGATCACCTCCTTTCCCAATCTCTGTGATGATGGACAGCACGTGCTCACAGAGAAAACAGCCAAGCTAGAAACAATGATGAAAAACAAAGCAAGGCCATTTAATATAGTGCAGTAAGCTGCAGCCTCTGAAGATGCTGGACTCATCTTTGCATATAGAGGAAGAGAAAGGAGAGATAAATAGATGAATGTTCACCCTATACACAAACCTGACTATAAGAAATAGGTGGTCTTCAGAAAAAGCTCAAACATTTACTTCTGTCAGCTCAGCTGTGCATTTCAATTCCTATCCTCTCAATTATGTGACAACAACCCAAAGGAAAAACTAAATCCACAACACCTCTACCCCATACCCTGTCTCCACACTGGTGCAAAGCCAACAAAGATTCAAAGTGCCATGTGGATAGGAGAACATCCAAGTAGTAATCTGAGGAAAAGAAAACACTCTGAACACCTTCACTGAAAAAAACTATGCTTTGTCTGGTAGGAAACTGTTCACAGACAATGGTCAGGAGCCACAGTTAGCAGAGGTACAGCAAAAGCATTAGCATTGCACTCACAGAGGTACTGCCCTTAGGCATGAAAATTAGGTCTGTCTTCTCTGCATTGATCCAACCGCAGTTAAAGATCGCATCATTCTTTTCAAAAAGAGTAAGGGATAACCCCTGGAGCTGGCCAACATTCCCTCTATAAATAACATATGTTCTCATAACTAAAGCAGTGTTTGAACAGCTGCTACATTTAATGGCAGTCTCTAGGCCACCAATATCCAATTAATGGTTTTACTTATTTGTTCTTGTAAGTGATAAAATAATTCAACTATATCGGATAAGCTTTCTGCGATTAAATACATTTATACTGATACACAAACACACACTGTGGTGCACTACAAACAGCTCTGCCAGGATAATATATTCTGAGCATATGTCTTCATGATTTTGAACAGCTTTTAGAGTGACACTGTCATTCCACATACACTTTCCTATCTGGCAGAGACAGCAAGGAATGACAGAGATGGCAAGGAATAATTTTTGAGCAACACACAGTGACATAGAAGTCAGTTTCAGGGTTGATCACTTGTAACACTTGGTTTTAGTTGTTTAGAGTACAGACTTGGAAATGGATCAGAAAGGGGAACTACAGCATGGCTGAAGGAAAGTGTAAGATCTCTCTTTGTGTGGTAATAAATTCTGCTTGAAAATTTAGCTTTAGCATTTCATGACAGTATTATAAATTATTGACTATGTATCTCAGAGAATGCATAGGCCTGTTTAACCATCCATGAAGGGCAGGACAAGCTAATCTAAACACTACCTATAAACATGCATACAACTGTTCACAAAAAGGAAAATTCATTTCAGCTGAGAAGCAGCTCAGACCTATGAGGCTGCAGAAAGACTTCAACACTTCATGGAAAAGAGCTCTCGCACGGCTTAAGCGGAACATTTAAAATCACAGATGGGTTTGAAGAAAGAAAAGACTGTCAGATAAAAAAATAAAAGAAAGGAAATTAAAGAAAACCATGGGAAAGATGACAAATATTGCAAATGAAATATCTATTCCTAGCATCTTACTAGTTTACATTTGAAAGGATTCTGTTCTTTGTTAAGAGGACTTTAACTGAAGTAAAGCAGATTTGTCTCTCTAGCACAAAAGCTGCTGGCAAGTGTTATGCTTCAAAAAGAGATTCTTTACATTTTGTTTTTATAGATGATAATAACTTAAAGAGACAAAAACACCCTTTCTCAGATTTCTTGTTTTCAGACCCCTAGCTATTTCTCTGGTAGTTATAACACTTATTATAGCGAGATTCCAACTTTCAATGTTATATTCAGGCCATTTCTTGCTGGTATAACCCCCTAATATCAGTTATTTCAGAAACAGAGAACTTGGGCCACTGCCATTCTTCATTTCTACCCATCTATCTCCTCTGAAAACAATGCTGTTCCAAGACTAGAGTTATAAAAAGAATAATTACTCCTAAGTGCTTATGAATTCATAAGCTTCTACCCACAGTAGAACACATCAATTTAAAAATAATGTATTAAAAAATTGTGGGTCATTACTAGACATTCTAAAGTAGCACCACACAGCCATAACAATGCTAAAATATTCTGGTAACACGGAACTGTTTTCATAACGAGGATAGTTCAGTTTTACCTCCAAGCACAGAACTGTCAAAGGAACCTGACTTTTTCAATGAGGTCAAATAAACTTTTCACAACATACTGTTCCCAAGGCACTGTTAATACCTGATAAGATACTAAACAATTTCTTACCTTCTCCCACTTTGAAAACATTACTAAAGTCAATTCAAACTAGCATGACTATGTGAGAAGTTTGAACTATAATACCATGTTTGGAATTTTTCCTCCAACACTGTTGTTCTGTTTTGAAACTGGAATGTTTCCCTTCTGTGGACAATATGTGATTGCTTCCAGTAACAGTTTACATTAATATTTATATTTGTTAGCTTATGTTCTCTTACTCCTTGTGACCTAGTTCAGTTAAGCAAGCAAGGATTTTGAATCTGACCATATAGGATCCTTGCAAACTTTCAAACTTTCACTGATAAGTGACGTCACATCATGTCTCAAAAACTTTTCTCACTATAAACAACTGTTTGGCAAAAAGTTTAAGTCACTCTACTGAGACATCAGCTTAGCTAGGTACAGCCATAGGTGCTAGTTTAAAATCACAGTGCCTCCCTCACATCTACCTCCTCCCATTCCTCAAAGAGAAAGAGACAATATTTGGCAGGTAGTGAAGAATTTCTCATTCTGCCACCCACTGTTGAATCCAAACAGAAAAATGGTTAATGCACCAATATGCATAGAAACTACAGCCCCTCTTCCTTTCCTTTTCCCCCAAATACTCTTTACTGTCCTCTGCCAGAGGAAGGCTATGGGGTTAGGCACACAACTGATGTGTCCAGTAGGGCTATTTCTAGCCTACTTTGTATTGCAGAGCAAAACTAAATTAGAGTTTAACTGTTGACAGAGTAAAGTAATTCACATTACTGAATCTGAAAACCTGACACTCTTATGAACTATAACTGATTCCTCACCCTTCAGCAAAGCAGTGCTGGGCTTCTGTATTTTCAGATGGGGTCTATTCTCACATATAGTGATAGCAGTCTTTTAAACAATTGAGCATAGAGGAGTTGCTTTTTAATAAAAATCAGTGACACTCTATTTTGGGGAAAGTGGAATGCTAATGTTACCCCCCATTACAAGACAAGCTTTTTCTCTTTAGTTCCACAAAAAAAGCCCCACAAGCAGAGATTCATGATGCTTTCAGTAGCTCCTGAAAGCCTTTGTACATATGCTGAATAATTGTGGCACTTCCTACACTAGCATGCTGCTAATCTAATGAGATGCTACCAAACATGCAAGATACTATGTTCTTCCTATCATTTTCAAGCATATAATTATAAATTATGGGTCAGTCATAGAAGAACTGTGACATTTGTTGTTGTTCTTATTTAGAATTGCTGCAGTTGCAGCACATGAGTTCTGTCTCACTGACAAACTGCCACAATGCACAGTGAGATGAGGCACTCACCACTCCGTACGAGTATGTGTCACATGTTTCAGACACTGGAAGACTCTGAATAACTTCTGGGGCCATCCATGGGAAAGTGCCCACTAATGACATATGTGTTGTATGGGAGTGGAATCTTGAGGCACCAAAATCACAGATCTGGCAAAAATAAATAAAATATTAAACTGGTATTGTGAGTATTGACCTCATTCATCAGACATATAAAGATCCAGTCAAGCAGCAGCATCTCTCAACAAATAATTAAAGTGTTCATACCTTTAACACACCATCAGCAGCTATAACAACTGAAAATGAAAAAACAAAAGGTTACAAGAATGCAAAAAGCAAGTCCAATACATTTTTACAGCAAAATACTTCATTTTTCAATAAGACAAATGACCCTAAGGTGAGCCAGCATCTGAATGTGCACACCTGTCCTGGTTTCATTGGGAAGCTGACAGAACACCTGCTGAATACCCACAAGCCTCTAAACAAATGCAAAACCTTTCAGGCCCTACTGAGTTAAAAGACAGCAACACAGATGAACTTCATTCTCCCCAGTACAGTTAGGTTTAACAAGAAACTCTCTGAAAGAGTCACTAATAAAAAATAGAAAACCTACAACCGAGGTGAGACCTACATGTTTCTTGACTATTATACATCATTGAAATCTGTGCCTCTCCTATCCCACCACTAGTGGTAGAAGTTTCATCTAAAAGGCAATGTTCAGCAAATTTCAGAAATTACTGTCAACTGCTAAGTACAGACTCCACACTGAATGTGTATGACTCAAAAGCCTGAATATCTGTCAAACCTCAAAAAAAGCCACAACAAAGACATGATTTTCTGATAAGAAATAATAGGCCTTATCCAGTCTATTGTGTCTTGTTGAGTGTCTGGTGTCTGCCAGCCTTTCCTGGTACTCAACCTTTCCAAATAGAAAAAAGAAGTAAGGAGTGCCCAGGCAGTATCTGAAAGCTTCATCAGCTTTCTTGGCCAATCATGACCAGCAAGACACAAGTTGAAAGAGTCCTCCACAGTGCTCTAGATGATGCCAGGTCTGTAATGAACTTCAGACAGGCTCAGGATGGGGAGGAGGGAACGAGACAACAACTTTTCTGTGCAAGTTTTGATGACAAGTGCAGCTTTGATGACAACCATGGCATTAGTTAGGCATTCTGCTTGTTCACAAAACTCAGGCACAGATTTAAATGCCACATTAATGGGTAACAGTAATTGTAGATCGTTTCAGAGTATTGCTACTTTACCATTCCTGGACTTCAGGTCCCTGTGGATAACTTTGACTGGAGCTTCCATGTGTAAATAGTGCATTCCTACACAAAACAAAGGAACAATCTAGTTAGACAGGCTGAGCAGGGCCATCCCGTTTCTGCAGTCATGATTCCTGGTTCCCACTAGTTGTACTCATTACAAGTTGCCATACCTGTGTGCCATACTGACGTGCTGAAGGAGAAGCTTCCCACAATCTACTTGGAGTAAAAAGCACTAACCAAAGCTCACTTATCTCTCAAAGCATCTATCTGGATATGCTAATGGTTTTTAATATCATATGTAGTTATTTTCTCTAACTATATAGTTAAGGAGGTGTCTACACAATTAAGCCAGATATGAATTTACTTTTTTTTCATTAGTTTACACTAATTCTTGTGTGGTCAGTCACAGAGAACACAAAGGATGGAACAGCTTATTCTACATTATTATATGAAGAGTTTCAGTATGTTTGCTGAGAATAAGTCCTTAGCTTCCTTAAATGCCCCAAATCAAATCAAATGTAAGGGCAATTATGCACTTTACCTCATAATTACACTACATCAGCAAATTATCCTCTTGGGACTTAGGGGCACACCAGAACTGGCTCACAGAAGCCATTTTCACTCCAGAATATTTTTGGATTCATAATAAACAAGGAACATATTGAAAAGAACAGTGAATGGGTTTTGCTTTTTTCATTTATATATGTTTGATTGGTTTTCTTACCATCTCAATAAGGAAGACTAGGAAAGATTTCCTGACTAAGGAAGCTGTACATTTGCTGGCTGTGTAGGGCAGTATATGCCACTCTTCTTGCTTACCTTTAGCTATGTCAGTGGCCCAGGTCATGATATGATCCATATCCATCTCTTCACTTTTGTTACTATTAATGTAATCAAACAGTGAGCCAGCAGAAGCATACTCTGTTTAAAAAAAAACAAACAAACAAACCAAGATATTTAAAAACATTGCACCTAACTTGAAAGACATAATAGAAACTCTGCCAGCTCCAGAAAGCAGTCCTCTGGCTTAATGACAAAGAATTTGGGTTCAACAGCCTAATACTATTACCAGTAGAGTAAGAGAGTTTATCTGATTATCCCAATGCAGACATAAGCTACAACTAACAAAAAATGAAAAAAACAAATTAAAAAGTGCAATCATATAGAAAAACAGGCATTAAAATGAAAAGGCATTAGAAAGGTCCAGCATCAAGAAAGATCAGGCAAAGCAGTTCAAATTCCAGAGTAAAAGGCTGTGCAAGCTCCTTGGTCAGGACAAGCAGATGTTTCTCCTTATTTCCCATAACTATACCTACAGAATCCCACAGCAGAATTCTGGGGTACAAACAAGGGCATTTGGGGCCCACTGGTGTTTGGAACTGTGGCAGATGGAATCCAGTCTGACTGTCAGAGTTGTGGGGCTTTAAGCAGGAAAAACAAGTTAGTCAGCCCTACACATATTTAGGTGCGAAACTGGAGACAACTCAAATCTCTACAGTACCACTTTCATATAAACTAAAATTCTTACTTTTTTAAACAGTGAATTAACCACATTTAATCAAAGAACAATTAACAGATGAGTTTGGTGGTATTAGATTCATTTTATTGTTTCCAAAATCAGAGGATACTCCCCACTGTAAGCAGTACTGTGTATAAATTATGCCCCATATCAAAACGTAATTTTTTATTTATTTTTTTAAAGTAAAGCCACATGCTAAATATATAAAATTTTGTTACAAAGAAAGAGTTTGCAAGTAGAAAGTTTCCTATTTCCCCATGGAGAAACAAAACAGCAGATCAAATAATTTGTTCATGAAAAAACAGAAGGATGAAACCAGAGGCTAACCCTGTGATAAGCAGGACAGATTTTCTTGTGCTGCAGGTCATCTACAGCAGTTTAAAGCCTGTAGCTCTTCTGCTCAGTATTTATTAATATGAAATATTAATAGGAATAAGTTTTATCTTATTTAGAATTTGTTTCACGAAAAACACAACAGGAGGTTTGGAAGATGAAACAGCTGATACATTTTCTTTTATCTGTTTGCAGTGACAGGGCAGGCAGATGCCACCCAGTGCAGGGGGATACAAGGAGCAACTTAAGCCTTTTGTCCCTCTCTCCCAAGGCTATTCCATGTGCTTCTCAGGCAGAATTGAGAACCTATTTAGAAGACTCAAAATCTTCATTTTATTTCAAAGCAGCCACAAAATCATTGCTTTTAAGAATACATCAAATGTATCTGATTGTTTTTAATAATAATATTAATCAATGATTGATACATGATAGTGTAAATGCATAAAAAAATTTCCATTGTTCCTAACCAAAAAAAAAAAAACCAAAAAACACTGGGAGATCACTGCATGGGGAAAGAAACTGAGACCAAACTGAATCTGCAGCCTAGAAGGTGGCAGGTCAGATGGGAAGACTCCAGTGCTAAATGAAAGAGGGAGAAAATAGCAAGTCCTGTGAAAGTAAACACTCAAGTGGCAAGATAGCTTTGGATCCCTGCTGTACAACCTCCCACTGAAAGGAGAGACATGTTGCTTCTGATGTCACCAACAGAGGAGTAAGCTGCTGACCCGCACATTTCCACAATTAAAACAGAAGCTTTTTTTACCCATGATGTCATCATCTGTCTTATAAATGGATTCTTCAGGAACAGGTTGGCTGCATGCTTTGCATGCCTTTACAATGCATAATTGGATCCATCAGGGTCAGGGGACAGCTCAGCTCCTTCAGCCCTTTGCCACTTTGTGTGAACAGAAGCAAGGAAGCTTCAATCAACAAAGCCCCACTGTTAGTATGTCTTCCATATACTTACTGTGCCACAGATATTTACTAGGAGCTTGTAGATTTGGAAAGCCTATTGCAAGGACAATGTTTTGCAAATAATGAAAAAGAAATATTTGCTTTAGAAAGAAAAGCTCTGATTGCCTTACTGGGCCCACCCTGTGATGCTGTGGCAGACATATGGTTCTGTGCATTGGGGGCACAAGCTCTGAGAACCTTTTGGGATGAGGCAGCTGTGGCCAAAAGCCATATATGAAAGCTACATATTGAGACTGCTGCTGACAGAGATGGCCAGTAACATCTAGAATGATGGGATCCATGACAGCAGCTCACCAGGCAGCAGGATGAGCTGGAACACTGACATACATCCTAGGAGGAAAACATTTTTTTAACTCCAGCTGTAGCCCTTCTCAGAGAACTCTTCAACAATCCTACATGAGACATTAGATGCAGTTAATGCTCAGTACATGCCAGTACTTGGCTGAATGCTCTCATCTCCGTCACTCTGAAGAAACATTAATTTCAAAGGATTTCTTCTTATTTGGGATTTTCTCTCTCAAGAAACAAATCTCTAACTAAACACAGGATTGTCTGCAACACTGAAGGCCATCCAGAAAAATCACAAAGTGAAAATCCCTCTAAAAGACATTTGAAGTGTAAGCAACATTTCTTTTATCAGTAACCATTCTCTCATTTGAAAATGGTGTGGGGAAAGGGAGCCTTGTCTCCATTCCAATCCACAGGACTCCAGTCTCCTTAGAAGTTGCACAGAGAATCAACAGTTTGTTAAAAAATCCCCAAACCTCTTTCTTTTTCAACCAGGTGTGATCAGAGTTCCCTATGGAACAAAGCTGTTGAACTACACACTGTAGTCTCTATCTCACAGGCAGTTAAAGAGTCCCCATTCTCAACAGCACAGTGAATTACTTTAGTTGCTGTCTGTCCTGTGACTGGTAAGCAGGTCATATGTCCTCCAAACACTGATCTTTGGTGCGATCAAGCTGAGGTCTTCTGATCTAGACATCATCCCAGGTCATGGATTACACCTCACCTTTACTACTCTGCTTGCTGGTTTACACTTATATTAAAAAGGATAGTAAAATTACATTGCTTGATTTATTAGCTTTCTATTAATTTTATTGTTTCCAGAAGGAATTCAAATTCCTGCCTATATGACATCATCAGTGCATTTCTAAGTGGTGCAGACTGTGGTCACCCCATGCACCTCTGGAATGCTGTCTGCCACACCATGACCTCCAGTAGGCTGATACTCCTGGAGTAAGCAAAGCTCCCCACGCCCTGAAACATGCTGCATTTCAGATTACACTGTCACCTGCTGTGATAAGCAGAAGTCTAAGAGGCAGGTAGAAATAACTGAATTTTCACAAGTTCTGACCACCAATCAACAAAAACCTGACCAGCAGTGACTCAAATTGGTGTTAGATTGTGCCACATGCAAAAGACTACTCTTCACACTGAGCTTTGAAAGTTACAGACACGCCAAAACATGCCTCCTAATCCACACTTTCATGAGTTTTATCTCTTCAAACATTTGTTTGAGCAGTTGGGAAACTGCTTTCGGTTTACTTTCTACTCCTATCCTATGTAGTTGGTGCCATACAGAAAAGGGAGAAAATTCTTTATCTGGACCATCTCCCAAGATAAGAGCAGGAAGCTTAAAACGGTGATAGAAAAAAAACAACCACCAACAAAATACCCCGACAATACCACAAAAAGCAACTTCTGCATAATTCTAGGAATATCAAAACAAACAAAACCTAGTTTTCCATGTACAAAGGGAGTTGTCTTACAATGCCTTATTAACCCTTGACTCTATTTCAAACTCTTCCCACTGTGAACCTCACAATGCAAATTCTCCTACTTTTAGTGCAGGCAGAACTCATGGGGCAGCTTTGCTCTGGGCAGACACCCAGCCCACCTTCCTTCCAGAACAGAACCAGCCAGAACTTCATACCATGAAAACCTCTACTTTTGTGACACACCAATTAGAATGGGAAAGCAATTCTCCAAACAGGGTACAAGAACACAGTGAAAGGTACTGTTAAAGGAGTCCTGTATTTGTGCACTAAGAACACCCTAGGCCTCACCTGCCTCATGCTGCCTCCAGCTATGCTCCCAGCCTGGTTCCCACCTCTAGCACTCCCAATTACATTGAGGCAGGTAGTGCCAAGCACTCTTAACATTTAAAAAAGACCAGAACAATTAGCAAAACACTGCAATTGGGTAACACTGAAGATAACCTTGTAACATTGTAGCTTTACAGAGTCGAGGAAAAGGTCAGACAAAAATCCTTACCTGTAACAATGCCATAATTTGGAGGTTCAATGACAGCTCCATAGAACTGAATGATGTTTTTGTGACTGAGCACACTGAGTATTTCTGCCTGTTGAAAACAAACAAATAAACAACAAGTTAGACAATTCAGAATGGGTCATTTATCATAATACCTTATTTCATACACCACTGGGTATACACACATACAGCATATATATACATATATATATACATATATATATATATATATACATACATATATATATATATATATACACCTAAGCACACACATATCTAGGAAAGACTGCTCACAAATCCTTGGCATTTGAAAACCTAGTGAGAGTTCGGCAGATGAATGCTTTGTATGTTTGGGGGGGGTGGGAAGGTGGGAAAAATAAATTTGAGGCTATTCTTTCATGGCTAAGGCACTGATGTAGGAAGTTAAGTCTTTGGAAAAATTGAAGGTCTTGGAAAACTTTGTTCCAAGAAAGATCTGGGATTTTTGGCAGAGCAGCAGCAGTCCAATCCAGAATTTCTGTTTATGCACAAAGTACCATGGGTTCAGCAAGTCCAGCACTCCAGGCTGTTACAGCATTCCATGCACACATAGCTCCATCCAATGTTTACTGGAAATGTGGAATTTCTAGGCATGCGCTGTGGAGTCTGATTAAATACACAGAGCAAGCATGCTTGAGATTGCCAAATACCCAGCAAAGCAGTTTAAACTGCTCCTCAAAGCAGACTACAGATGTTTGGCAATTCTGGAAAAACGTAAAAAACCTTCAAATTCCACTTGAAGAATGCTGCTGGGTTTGAGCAAGAGACTGCAAGACAATGAGACTGTATTCACAGAAATTAACACATATAAGTGCTGTAGCTTTTGAGAAAAAAGGTCAGGTATTTCTGGGAAGGTGTCTCAACAGTTTCATCTCTGCAGTGTATCAAAACAAATATATAACAGATTTTAGACACATGTTTTTATACAAATATAGATATTATGCAAATACAGATATGCACTACTTTATATTTTTCTTCACAGTAATGCTTTAAGATTATGAGATTATGCTAACTCTGTGCCAGGCAAGAGCATCGAACAAAAATAAGATCACAATTAATGCCTCAGAACTTATCAAGAGTATCTGACAGATCCCTTCACAGATCCCTTGACTTGCAGCAGGAGTGTTGCTGTTTGCCCACAGGTGAGTCTTCACACATGTTCTCAGAAAGCTGCCAATTAATTTATTTTGTAGACTTGTAGGTAAGTCAGTCTGCAGTATGATTTGCTGAAAACAGCATACATTTTAAAAGTTAATTTTCTGGTATTGTGAAAAAAGATTACTCACTTGATGGTAATACTGTTTTTCTCGCTGAGCAGGCTAAGCAGCATGAAGAGTTAGTGTAACCCAAGTTAAATTCAAAGCTATGGTTAAGATTTAATTGCATATGTGTAAATATCTGAGCATTAGCTAAAGGTCTTCAAAACTGTGTTGAAGTTACTCAAAAAAGTCCTTAAGCAACAACAACAGCAAAAAAATGAGTCATCTAATGCCTTTATCTGTAATTATGCACATAAGCACATGTATCATGGTACCATCTATAAAACATAGGCCAAACAAATATTGGTTTGCTACAGCTCTAAATTTATTAGAATAATAGTAGCTGATGTACTATGGGTTTCTGCATAAAAACTGCTATAGTCTTCCTGTTTTCAGTTAATCCAAAAGGCCACAAAATAATTTAAATGACAGATATCTAAGCAAATGTGAAAAGACTGGCCTGCAGGTAAACAGCAACGTTCAAGACTCAGCCAGTCAAGGGATCTGCCAGCAGAAGGAGCTCTGCCCTACAACTGCAGCCCCACCAATCTCTCAAGACAAGGAACTCCTGCAGCAGCAGAAGCAGGAGTTGTACCTCCAACCTCCTTCCCTAGGCTGGAGGATGCAGGTGACCACTGAGTTGTTCAAATCTCCATATCAGAAACTTTTGTATTATCTTTGTATATTCCTTAGGAAATATTCAATTGGGCATTCATTTCTCTAATTCCTACCAGCATTACTGCCAGATTACCAGGAGACCTCACTCTCCTTGACTGCCTAGCTGAATGTTCTGGTATGGGACGGGAATAATACAAACAGTTACAAAAACTATCTAAACCACCTTTTCCTTAACACCTTGGTAGAAGGAATGGAATAAAACCATCTTCTTGTGAAGTACTCAAAACACACCATGTCTTCAAAGCTATGAGCACACCATCTGCTGTGGTGTTTACAACACAAGTACTTCAACAGGTCAGAATTAATTGATGGGTCTCATATTCAATTTTCTAATAGCATAATATATTTAGGTCCTGGCTATAAAACAAGTACTTGGTGAATCTTTTCAGAGAATGATTAAAAATGCCCTGTGATTAACAAATCCAAGTTCCATAGCTCCCTATCCCGCCACAACTATGTGCAGAACCCAGTGACTGTTCTCCATCTCAGACAAGATGCTGCTGGATCCAGTAAAAGTCCATCAGAGTCAGTGGACAACAGGCGGGGCTGCACTGCAGCAAACCCCAGACCACCAATCACCCAGTGCTACCATGCCAGGGACTGGAATCAAAATATGAGTATCAGGCCAAGAAGATGAGTACTTCACTGCAACAGGCACAGACACACGGTGCTTTTATCACTTGGAAATGCAATAAAATATTTTTAAGGCTATCTTATTTATGTTATATACACAAAGATCACATTGCAGAACTACAAAAAAAATGTTGTATCGACCACAGCTAATACCATCACCTTCACATTGATGTTCACACTCTAATCTGGGATTTAACAGGTACCAAAGCAAGCTTCCATCTAAGAAATCCAGAGAAGCACCTTCTAATTGCCCACAGATATGACAATGAAGAATTGTGGGGTAAAAAAATTTCTAACTTTTCCTAAGGACCATTATATCACAAAGAAATCCTCTCTAAATACTTTTAATCACTATGCTGTTGTTCGCACTAGCGATTCTAGACTATTCCTTTCATGTTTTGTTCTCGTCTGTTGCTGTGATCAGCTGTGAACTGTATTAGCCAATTTAGACTCTTATTCCTTACAGTGAGAACCACATGCAAGCCAGTCCATATCTTTGAAGCTTTTGTACTATCTTTGACAAGAAGGTGCTGTATTTCAATGAAAATGACTTTCAGATAGCAAATTACAAAGTGGTGGTTAAAGACTGGTATTTCAAAGGTCTCTTAGACACTAACAAGAATATTTAGAATCACCTTTAAGCATCAAAACTGTACTTTAATCCAAAATTCCTAAATTCTTGGAAGAAAATTCTGTCATGCATCTACCTATCTACAAGCTGTTGAAGAAGTCAGCCCTCGCTGGCTTGGGCATGACTCTCTTCCCTCAGTAAAGCTGCTATCTATCTTATGCAAGCTAAATGAGCACCAATTCCTAAATAGTGATGACAAGCAACAAGTATTCAACTACTTCATTGCATTAGTTTTTTGTGTGAAAGACAGAATTTTTTTTAAGGTTGGATTGAAGCAGAACTAGTGGAGTTCAGCTGAATGAAAGACATCCAAACACATAAATACAAACTCCCTGGACATAGCATAGAGACACAGACACACAAGGTAACTGCAGCAGAGTTGAATATTATGCTTAGTACCATGATAAACTTAGTAACAGCCTGTTACTGACCATCAATTATGCTAAAATTGTTCATACTGCACTTACATCACAGGTATGGATGAAATTATGTCCCTCTCTTGAGTCCTGCTGAAGGGATTACAGACTACACACCATTTCTTGAAGGCAGAGGGATTCAGATTTCTAAACAAACCTAATCCACTGCTTACATAATTCAAATACCACAAAATTCAAGGTCAGAACAAATTACATTGAAAACTTTTTCATTTAATTCTCACTTACTGGCTTACTGTAAATCAAGCCAATTCATAAAACAATCACAATGTAGGAGTTTGTAATTCAGGTAATCCCTAAGTGTACAAACAGTGTAATTGTGTCCTCTGAACCATGGTATGGATCACAGTGTTTAACAGGTAATTTGGTTTTATGCCTGTTTAATCTCTACTTACTGACATATGTGAAAATGACAGTTACATCATCTAAGACTGACATTACCCTAGAGCTGCTTGTAGACCCGCTAGTACTGCTCTTAACCTTGTAGTACAAACAACCATGCCTGAATAACCATATCTTCAGGTGCTTCAGCAGGTAAAAACAAGGTCCTCCTCCAGGTCTTGTCTGTGTTCAGCAATAGCTGCACAGAAATCACAAACACAAATTCTAACCACAGCCAGCAGCAGATGAGGGGACAAAGCAAGCTGCCTGGACAGCATGGTCTCGTTATGAGACCCACAAGCCTGAGCTCACCAGGATGACCCAAGCCCTCACTTGTTTTTGCTCTGCCTTGTACCAGTGCAGCAAAGGCAGCAAGTGCAGTTCAGCTCTGACGAGGTCTTCAAGGTCGGTGCTGACTGCAGATGTGGGCAGTGGCCACCTGATGCTGAGCTGGCATTACTTGGGAATCAGACAAGGCCCCATCGTCAGATCTTTAATTGCAGCCGCAAAGACAGCAAGGATGTGGATGGAGGCACTTTGCAACAGCTGTGTTGGTGCTTGCCAGCTACTCAGAGCAGCTGCAGCTGCTCTTGTTAGAGCTCCCTATCCCAAGGCAGTTAAAGTTAGCAAAGACCAAACAACTCAGCATATTTTAGTTACTCAGGTTCTCCTTGGAAATATATTAGAAATTTGTTACGCTCACACTTGTAAGTGAAGAGAAGTGATCAAGGGTTTGGGCAGTCTGCTCCAGCAGCACAGCTGGAACTGTAAAAGGACATCTGTTCACAGAGTTCTTCAGTATCAAAAGGCTTTTTTTGCATGGGTCCAGACAAACTGAGCCCAAAGCAACTCAACCACCACTTCTTCCAGGTGCCTTCAGAGCAGCTGACTGGAAAGTAAAGTATCTTTCCACCCTGGTCTGAGCACACTGTTTTAGGATTAACACAGGAATAGCTGCAGCCCCTTATGAGACCATTGTGTCACCTGTTAGTAAATCAGGGAACCACACAGCAAGTGGCACCTTCACTCCATGCAAAATTACAGAGTTGTACATGGTTAGCGATTTAATCTCATTAACACAACTTCCTTAACTGCCTTAAAATATATATTATTACACTGTGCAAAAGTTTGGCTATTTAATTTTCCAGAGAACTGTTTGCCATGTTCATTAAGGAGATATTTAGACACACTTAAGGCAGCTTTGGAAAGATTTTTTTTCCTAAGTCTTGTAGCATTTTAAAGGCTTTGACCTTTGTCATGTTCTTGGGAGAGCTGCAACTTAGCTACTCTCAAGGAATTTTACAGTCTAATGCAAGGGCAGCTGGAAGAGGCCAGCTGATGCTTCAGTAAAATAATTTCTATTAGTGAAAACCACATACAAAAAAGATACAGAATGCTAACACATATAAATCCCACACCTTTATTTCTAGACTCCTGCTCAGAAATATATCCAGTCTATGTTCATTTCCAGTGTCTCATGAATCCCTTCCTCTGAATTCACTGATGTCTAATAAAGGATGACACCTCTATATCATCAGTTTCTCTAGGTGAACAAGCCCAAAATATCATTTTACAGATGAAATAAAAACACAGTCAGCATCTGTCATAACTAACAAATTATCTTCTCAATATGCAATAAAGGGATACTTAGAGAATTTCAGAAACATAAAATTATTACCAAGAATTATATAGCAATGGTGTTAAGTAATTATCACACTTTTGAACATAGAAAAGAAAATTATGCAGCTACAAAATAGAAATTTAGGACTTTGCCTATCGATTCGTCTGTTGTCATAAAGTTTTCTACAGAAAAAAAATATAAACAAGAATTTTGTGCTTTGGGGGCCCAAATAACAGGCAAAGGATACTGATTGTCCAGTTCAGAGAATTTTTGTAAAACCTATTAAACAGTCTTTAATACTAACAATGCGAGAGGAAAATCACATGGACATGGCAAAGCCAAAGAATCCTCAATGAGATTTTTTACCTGCAAATAAGCAGTTACCAAGTGCTTCAATGGGCACATTCCCAGCACACATGTGCTACCACCTCTTCCCACAGGCAATCATAGTTTTAAAACTATGGTTGGCATGGCACTTAAAACTGTATGAGCTTGGGCTTCTTTTCTAGTATTCATTTAGATGATAACTTATCCCAAAAAAAAGTTGGTTTCTACAGGCCATTTACATGTTAAAACTGTCAGCATTTACGCCTTACAACACAGCCTCTATACTCAGGCTCTATTAGAAAACAGTATCCTGTTTCTTAAACCACAGAGAAAAGAGTTAAATTACATTCTCAGATTGATGTCACCAGCATTTCTGTAAATAACAGAATTAAATTCTCATAAGTACATCTACAATGATGTACAAAATTTGTACATCATTGAAAGATTTGCAAATCTTTCAAAGCATCAAATCTGCATCCAAAATTATGTCCTACATTGTTAAAAATCCCAGAGACTAAAAGTGGAAATGTACAGGAAACTAATAAATTCCTATTACTCTGCAATCATTTTACCATAATTTTAAATCCACTGGTGTACATCACCAAAAAAATCTCACTTTTGGAGATAACTGTGATAGAAACAGACGCTTTAAATACCTTGTTTTGATCTAAGGTTACAATCTTAAAGAAAGAAAAAAGCACATTACTAAGAGAGCTCATTTCCGTTAAACTATCATATATAGTACCACAGTATACCAATCATATCATATACCAATATAGCACAGATAAAGAATATGGACATAAACTTATTTTATTCTGTTCTAGACTCATCCCATCTTATGAAATTTACTTAAAAAATGAATTTGCATCATGTAATACCATAGGATTTGTCAGTAGTGAAATGACCATTTGAAAAGAAAACTGAGTTTTATACTCTAGTATATTTCTTTATAGCAACCTTGGCACAGAAATTGGTATGTTATGGATAATTTGAAGGCTAGAAGATTAAAAGTACTAGCTAGGAAATTCAGAATGTGTCTGTCAAAACACTGCAATGGCTTGCTCAGCCCATGAAAAGCAGCTGGTCCCTCTAAAAATCATAGGGGCTTTGTCCTTGTGATGTGGCAGCAGACCCTCTGCCTTGTGCAGTAAGAGGGAATGAGATCAAGCTAACTGGCTCAATCCTTCCTCTGACCTCCATCAGTGCAATGACCACGTGGAGCCCATGCAGCACTAACTAAGAAATTGCAGGATCATGGTGTTTCCCTCATGAGGAGGGTTAAAAATGTGCTGTGAGACAAGAGGCTGCTAACAGATTGACAGAACTAAGCAGAGGCACTTTCTGCAGAAAATCCTTAGAGAATGGTTAGTAAGCTTGAAAAAATTCTATGTTACATTTGCACTGCCATTTACAAAAAAATCCAAATAAACAAAATACATAAACAAAGTTTATGGAAAAATAGCTCATTTTTCAAACAGATTTCAAGTAGAAATACACCCAAAGGATTGTTACATTTGGCAGCATACAACATGAGATTGTATGAGCATTTAATAAAAGGTATCTGATAAAGGCAGATCTGTCAAGAACAAGTTTAGTTTGGATTTCACTACTGTTATTCATATAAAGCAAAACCATTCAAAACAAGCATGAACTATGCATTTGTACTGGTGTAAGAGTTTAGAAATGAGCAATATCTGCAATATTTGTTATTTTTAATTCAGGCAGATTTGGAGTACTGAGCTGCCTCCAGCTGCAAAGCAACACCAGCAACTGAGTAGAAACAATAGATGAGTGGACTAAACAGCAGGGCTGAAATACCTGAGCTCCCATAGAGCTCTTTATTTTCAGCAATCATAATTTCTCTTTTCAATGTTGGGAAATTTTCCAAGTTACTGACAATCACTTTGAAGACAAACTGGCTTTGACTGTGGAGAACAGTAACAAAATCCTCAACATTCCTAAAATACAACAGAATAACAAAACTTGAAACTTTGACTCCTGGCGTACTCTCCAGGTGAGAAGATATCATGGCAAAACAGGGATAATTCCAGACCCAAGAAAGGGAAAAATATCCAAGGAAATTATTTCTGAGATCGAAGTCACTGTAGGTTTCATGAGCTCCTTGTTGGAAAGGCATTTTGGTATGAAAGTGATGAGCAAAACTAATCCACCCTCAAGGAGTCATGGCCATACATTTGTAACTAGAGTAGTGATTTTCCTGAGCTCTGCAGGGTATTTGTAAGGAATCTTGATAAGACAACCTAGAACAAGTCAAATCTCATTGTACAGTGGCTTTTGCTAAACAATTAGCATAGACTGCAACAGAGACAGCAACAGCTGTACTTTTGCATCCTGATCCACCCCTCTAAAGCAGCTATGATCTTTACAATGAAGTATTTTTTCATCTTAACCATGAAAACTAATTTAACCATAGGAAAAAAAACCCCAGCATGTTCTCGATGAACACTCACTTAAAGCCTGTCTTAGAATGGATAAATCAAGCTTACTATAGATAATGACAGGGACAACACTTGTTGGGAATCCCTCTTATTGGAACTCTAGTAAATGTTATAATTCCTGAAAATGTAACTCACCCAGGCAGTTTGAGCTCACCCTTATGAAAAAATAACCACTTCATAAGATGTTATATGTTAACAGCACACCACAAGGTTTTGTTTTCCACATGGGCTGCTACAGCTCTGCACAAGGCTCTCCCCAGCTGTTGCTCAAAACTGAGCTGCCCCTGCAGAAAAGGTATGAATAGTTCCCTACCTGGACTCCACCTAACTTAAAAAAGCTTTCAAAATAGAAATTACAGCTGTGACGAGCAGCCATAAAAAGAAAGCAAAGTAGTTGCCAACTACAGATGTTGGTACTCTGCTGAAGTGAATGAGAGTAATTTTTCTGTGACTTTTACTGATCCCAAAGCACAACCTCACAAATCTGAGATGTTCAGGACAATTAGCTGCCACCATTATCTGAATGACACACATCATGGTTTTATGTGAAACTGTCCAAAAGATCCAGCATGAATCATGGTGAATTCTACCTGCTTTTCAGAAAAGTCACTCTTCTTCGTCAAAGACTGAAAATTGTATTTTACTTAGAAACTTGGTTCAAATGCTACTTCTATTGGGTAGCAATGGTAAAAAAAAAAAAAAACCACCACCACCACCACCAACAACAACAAAACTAGACAAAACTCATCAAATTTTAAGCTTTCATCTTCATGAAACATGGACTCAGTGTTTATTTTTTCTTGGGATTCTTCATGCTGCTTTTATGGTAGCTCAATCTTTTTTTTCCATTAGAACTAAAAAATTTCAAGTAAAACAATGGCTAAGATAAAAACCTTGGAGAAAACCCAGCAATATTTTTAAAATGTTTTTAGTGTCATACATCAACATTTATTAGTATTACTCTACTACATATTTCTGACATGTAACTTCAGCTTTTCCCTTACTCTTCTGTGATGAATTTCTTGTACACAGAACTCCCTATCTTATCTGTCTTTATAGCTCTCGGCTTACACAGATATGGCAGCAACAACCATTTCATTTCTAATCCTTGCTATACAGGAATACAAATAGGCAGCCTCAAAATACATTTTTAGGAAGTTAATAACTTGAATACCAGTATCTCTGAACTCTGCAGAAAGTGGAAATCCAGAAGAATCTATCTAGAAGAGTGAGACTGCAGCCTGACCTACAAAGGCAGTTGCTTTGAGTCCTGCAGACCTACAAGGAGCAGAGAACTCACAGGGGTCTTGAACCACTACAGGATGTCAAATTAAGTCAAAAGTCTCTTTTCGCATTGCTCTTCTCCATTGAAAACAATATCTCTAGCCAGTTCCTTCCCCAAATTAGGGAAGAACATCCAGAGGTACTGTAACCACCACCCACGTCTGTACTAATACGAGAGGAACATCACACATACTTAATGGGGAATGAATAACATTTAAAAGGCAAGTTACAAAATGAAGATCATCTACTCTGTGGTTACAAAACCACTGACCTGCACTAATTCCTCCATCACCTTGCACTGTGCTTGCCGAGGACCTGCCATAAATGAAGCAAAGAGGAAGCAGAACTGTATATATATGGGACCACAGGAACTTTCAGGACCAGGGTCACATGCAGAGTCCAAGAAAACCTTTCTCCTGGGCTGTACCTAAAGAGCTGAAAAGAAGGCATTATGCTGCAGCTAATGACAATTCCAATCTGAATCTGAGTGCAGCAGAGAGAATTTGCATCTCTTCCTATTCCAGCAATGCCTGTAGTCTTTGCATAACTACTGATTTATGCTCCAAGCATGACAAGGATTAGATTAGCAAAGTTCAGTACAATGAACTGAACTCACAAGCTGGACCCAGGGCCCAGAACTCCGTGATGTTTTGGTGGCACGAAGTACATTCAAATCTGCAATAGGTCCTTTGGTGTGGAAGAACAACAGCATCACATATACCACAGCTTCCCATTTTCCAGTGCCAGACATACCCAAACCCTTGCCTAAGAAACTGACTCTTACCAAGAATCAGACACAAGCACGTGATTTTCCATGCCACTTTCAGGTCGAGCAAGGCTGGAATGACTTTAAGAGTTCTTCTTCAACCAAGGAAACCTCTGGTAGTTTTGCTGCCTGAGACACAAGTCTCTAGAAGACACAACAAGAACACTTTCCCACTCTGTCACAGCTATATGGCTATGCAACATTTCCCTTCCCTTTCTAGATGTGCTGTTACTGTGCTGAGCATTTTGTTTGCAACACCACTGGCCTCCTGAGGGTATTTACTTCTAGGAGACTACCTGAATTCCCTTATTCCAGGTAAAGTCCTTCCTTCTGCCTGGGAAGAGAGGGAGAAAAACAAAACAGTATTGGCAGGAGAAAAAGGACCTAGAGAAACGTTCCTCTTCTCTTCAAGAAGAGTTAGGAGTATCTCGTGACTGGCAGTGTTATTATAAAAGAGGATTTGGCCAATTCCATACATGCAGAAGGCTGCCATAATCCTCCTGCCTTTTTTCCTTCTTGAGTTTGGATTGTTGCACTTTGAAGAGTTTTTAGATCCCTCCTCAAGGTCGATTTTATCAATTATCTCTGTCTATCCAAATCTGGATATAATTACTGTAGTTAGCTCAGAGGGGAGAATGAGACCATTTTGAGGTCACTATTGTGCAGAGCAAGTGTGATGGTCTTGTATATTACTGTAAACCTTGCAAATATTATTTTTAAATATTTAAACCATTAATTAGTCCATATTGTATCCTCAGGGACAGTGCAAGAGATCTTAAGCCTTTAGAAGTGTCCTGCATCTTTTCATGTGTCCTCACTGTTTAGTTTAGACTAACATCCCTTTATTATTGTGTATGTACAAAAAGAAACCACAAGGTGTAATAGTCTTTTGAAAATATTGCTTTTTTGTTCAAAGTCCCAACTGAATTCAGAATTTTGATGGATTGAAGTAAATGGTGGTGCTAGAACAATACTAAAGGTTTAGAATTCAGATTGCAATTCTTCCAAATGTATATTTTAAGATACACAGTTTCTTTAAAATGTGAAGAAGCAAAATTCCTCATAAAAGCTGTGTACACGGAGGGGTTTTCACAACAATGAACAGCCTAATCAGGGTGAAGAATCCTCAACTGAAAGCTCACAAAGAAATCCCTCTATCCTTTCTCCATTTTTTCAATTCTACTTTTCTCGATAGGGGTGTCTCACCAGAGAACCTGAAGAGTGAAAGATTTAAGTATAGGACTGAAATCCATCAAACCCAGGCTTGTGGTCCAAACCCAAGCAGCTGTCAAACCCAGAGATAGGAATGTATGCTCACTTCTGCCTAATAAAATTTGAATCAAACACTTTGCATCTGATTCTCCATGTGAGCTTTTATGCAAACTTCTAAAGTGCAAGGAATCCTGGGGTGGAAGAGCTATTCTGAGAGCTTTCACATAGTTCATGTAATTAGGGAAACCACTTCCTTTGATTGTAAGTGTTCAAAACAGCTGAATTTCTCCTTTCAAAGGACTCTGTGATTTGGGTCATCTCTTTTACTTGCTCTTTTATGTTTCTCAAGATGAGAGGTGAGACTGTAAAGCACATTATTTAGAAAAAAAAAAAGATTCCACTTTTTGTTTTAGGGATTGAACTCTGACTATTCAAACGCTTGTCATTTGGAAATCTATCTTTCTTTCCCTCCCCCTGTTTCCTTCCTTTTCTGATAAGCTCTTCAGTGGCTCAAGCGAGCATAGCCCAAAACGCCAATTTAAACCTAAGGGAAAGCTGAAATATGGTACATAAAGGAAAAGGGACTCTCATTTTCCTTTGTGTGGCTGTGCTTGAATATGTAATTATAGAGGAGCTCTAGCTGCAGGATCTCAGTCCTCATGTCACATTTACTTTTTAAATGGTTCTAAACATTGACCAAGCAAAAAGGCAGAAATACAGATTTTTAAAAGGCAAACAAAGCAGCTGCCCTGGTCTTTGAAGTGGGCTTGCAGGTTCTTCGTTTCTCAAAAAGGGAGCTCGGGTCACAGTTTCAAGGCAATGACCATATCACCAGAGCTGACAGCTGATGCCAATGTTGCTACAGAATCAAGTGTCACTCGCCCTGAATTTCTTGAGTCAGGCACCCTGTTAGTGCTGTTACTTCACATTCATCTCACTAACAGCTGTAACAGGCAGTGAATATCCTGCTTCTCACAGTGTAGCGCAGAATCACACGAGTGAAAAGGCAGGAGATTTCTTACTGCAGGTTTCAAATGCATCAAGTAAAAACAGAACGCTTGTTGATCCTAGGAGGACTGAACTTTATTCCCAGTCAGTGAAAAATTGCAGGACTCCTTCCAGAATTATAGCACTTACAGGGAATTGGTCTGCAATGGGAACACAGTAAACCACTCAGAGGACAGTGCCAGAAACCACATTACTGCCAACTTCTGCACTTCTGCACAGGACAGATGAGACACTGGCTTGGAGAGATGACTTTACAATAAAGACTTTGGTACAAAGACAAAAACAACTGAGAACTCAAAGTTAAGAGCAGAACTCCAAAATGTGTGGTCATTTTGAGTGGGATCCTGCATTTGCCTTTAGGGCTCTCACAAACTCTTACAGGGGTAACAGCAAGGCAACATCCAAAAGGAAGAGGAATTCAACATCTCCAAGTTGTAGCCATCTGTTGCTCCATACTTATACTACACACAGCACCCTCAGCATACAGAGACATATCACAGGGAAGTAAAAAGCCTTTTCCTTGGTTTAGGAGATTAAAAGTATACAGTTCACAAAGATGGAAACCCACCAATCACTACGTATAAGCCTTCATGTTTCAAAGGTTTGCCTCAAATGCATCTAACATTACTAAAATTAGAGTTGTTACGAAATTAGACAAGAAGTGATTTCTGCACCTTTCCCCCCCTCTAAGTTCACATAGGTATGCATGACACTTTCTCAGCTGTACAATCCTTCCAAGAGGAAAAGATAACCTCTCAGTAAATGTCACTCATCTGCTCAAAGGTGCAACAACTAGTTGATTTTAGCAAGTTCCCAGAACAATCTACTCATCTCTCCTATGCTCCCTCTGCCAGATAACAATTTGCAGAGTGCCTCAGCTTTCACTAAAAGGCTGCCACCCGCCCAGCCTGCATGCCTGTCTTTTGGTTATCCCACCTTCCAAGAGCAACTTGGTACAAGCAACTGCATCTCATCTTCTGGTGTCTACCAAGAACTTCCTCACTTCTCCTACAACAGCTCAAGGGATTTTACCACCCATGCTTATTTTTGATGTCGCTACTGGTAAATCAGGCGCCCAATACACAAAATCCACAGCTATTTGGTCAGTCATGTATATCATAACACAATTTTTTTTCTCCCTCGTCTCCACCATTTAGCCACTAGGCACCTCAATTTTCAGGAGTTTTGGAGTAAAAAAAATAAGCAACCAGAGGCAGAAGATAAGTGGGTAAGTGTGTGGCACTGCTCCCCTTGAATGACATCCAAGGGCCAGGCCCTATTTTGCCAAGGAGGTACACCCACAGGGGGCCCCTCTTGTGTGCAAGACACCCAGTTTCCCTGTGGAGCTGTCTTTCCTAAATAGAA
The DNA here is from genome assembly GCF_012460135.2 of Molothrus ater. Taxonomy (NCBI): domain Eukaryota; kingdom Metazoa; phylum Chordata; class Aves; order Passeriformes; family Icteridae; genus Molothrus; species Molothrus ater. Next base: position 17,630,961 of record NC_050484.2, read on the forward strand.
ATTATGCAGAATGCAGATTCTCTAAACATTAGTCTAATAAACAAACATGTATTTGCAACTAGGATTCTTCCCCAGTGGCTGGATTGCAACAGATGAAACATTTAAAAATATAAACAGGGCAGTTTGGAGGCAGTTGGGTCAGAAGCACAGCTCTGTGTTTGCCCTTGCTGGCCTCATCTCCCTGGTGTGTGAGTACAATTAACTGAGTATAAGAGAAAGCGTTAATGTTGAAGCTGTTCTCTGGGCTCCTCTGCAGCCTCCAGATAACATTAACACATCTGAATGTTTCCCTGTGACTGTTTTTACTGTCCTCTTAAAAAGGAAACTTTCTCTATCAGCACCTTAGTGAGTGGAAGTAGGTAAATATGAAATAACTTTTACAGTCTTAGTTGTTTAATTACAATTAAAAAGACTGATTTTGATGCTTGCATCCAAGTTAAGATATATTTTCCCTTTTCTTCAACTCTGTTTTCAGAGAAATCTTGTTCTCCAGACCCTTACACAACTCACATGCAGCCAGTTTAAAATTAATGACTAAAAAACAACAACAACAAAAAAAGGGAAGTAAAGTAGGGCCTATCTAGTTCTATAGAGCATTTTATTGCCCTCTTAAAAGCACAAAACATGTTGTTCCAAATTCCATTGCCACCATGAGTGAGCCGGGTTGTTTGGGGACCCAGCCAGAGACTGCAGCCCCCATGCTCAGCTTTGAATACTCCTGTGGAAAACGGCCTCCAGGAGATGAATGGTCCCAGACTCAGATCACATCAACCCCAGCACAGGTCTCTGACTTCATCTGAACCATCACACAGGCCTGCAACAACTTACAAATCGTGTCAGATTGAAACAGTACTTCCACTCACCTCAAGAGTTACTCTGGGGTCATCAGAAACAATTTGTCACTCTGTATGCTGCAAGTCAGTGCAAGCTATTTAATCAGCATCCCCAGGAATTGCAACACCAACGGATTTCCATGTGGGTCACAGACATGTAAATTGTCAGCTGTCCCCTCAAAGCACATAAAACTCAAACATGCAATTGCTTATCATCTCTCAAATTACCACTCACCTGTCATTGTGATTTTCTACTTGTAACACTGTTTTAAGAAAACCATATAGTTAAATAAATGTCTACGTAAGACTAACTTGAACCGATCCTCAATTGCTTGAGCCTGCAACAGCCTAAAACAGCACTTAGAGAAAGAAGGATTTCTTCTGTATCCATGAGATTTCCACAGCAAAGCTTCAGGACAGCTTAAATATCCAAAAATACCATTTTGGAGTTAATCACTTCAACAGAAGCTCAGGGTCAAGAAATGTCGTGGGAGGGGAAACAAAAGAGCTGCCATTTGATGTCAAGAGTTGCTGGCATAAAAAAATAAGCAACACAACCTCTCTTCCAAATTATAAGTATCAACTGAGTGCATGCAAAAAGCAGACTGAAACAGAAGAAACATATCTAGAGAAAAATTAAAAATAAAATTTTTAAAAAGGCAAAAAACCCACACAGAAAACCCCCAAAATAAAGAAACACGCAAACAAACAAAATAAATCACCCTAGGAAAAATGCCCTTAATTGCAACTAACTATCTACTGAAATGTGAACAGCCCACTGTCAAACAAAAACTTGCAATTGACAGAATAATTTTTATGACAATATGCAATGGAATTAAACTATTTACAAAAGTAAAGAATATTTAATAATATTCTAATGTTGTGGACATATCCTGCATGTTGTGGACAGCAAAGAGGATAAGAAAGAGTGTTTTCTAAACAATCAGACATTTTCTCTCTATTCTAAACAACATTTATTCATAATTTATAGGAAACCAGCATAAAAACTTGTTCACTTGCAGATGTTGCACCTTCTGAAAAAAACAATCCCAAAACAAACAAACCACTGAAATTGAAGACCAATTGGAGATAACTGAGATAAAAGGGTCTAAGAGATATCCTAGAGATATTCCTAACCTAGGGTCAGGCACACAGTAATTTCCTGTGACTCAACCAAGCTAAGGAAGCTGTACCTATATTCCTAATCAGCAGCACATGCAAGGTAATTCAAAAGACAAGCAAAAGGAAGCAACAGACATAGCCTGGTGCATCTTAGCTTAACAATTTATCTGTTAATCAAATTTGTTTATGTAGCAGCTGTTCAACACTGGCCACCAGTCAAGAGGACATGTGCACTTGCCCCTTTACAATTTTAGTACAAAATCTAGTGGTCTGCACCACTGACAGTTATTATGTCTCAACTGATTCAAAATAACTTTTGAAGCCACATACTGCCAGTGTGGACCCTGACAAACCAGTTTCACTGAAGCTGATGTCCAAAGTTGGCTTGATTTAAAAAACCGTATATATACAAGCCAATCTCAAATTAAGTTAGTCAAAAAAACCCACTAAACCACACAACTTGTTCTACAAATACTTACTATTTATATGAGGCAACTCTCAAGTTATTACTCATTTAATGAAAAACTTGGTATAAAAATGTTTAAATACATGAGTAAAAAAATCCACTACAATAAAATGTAGCAAAATACAGACAAATTCTTTTCTATGTCTGATTCCTGTGTTTCCGAAATTGTTTTAGGACAGAGAGACACAGGAATGAAGTTTCTTAAAACAGACAAAATGAAACTAAAGCCTGCTTTTGGCAAGAATAATTGTATTCTGGTATCTTTCATTATACTGGTGTCTCCCAAATGTGGGGTTTGGACAATATTTTGGTTGCAACACATATGCCATGACACAACACAGTCATATCCAAAGCATCCACTAACAAAACCTCATGTAGTGACTTTCTTGATTCCTGGAAAAATAACATTCATTTAGAAAATAAAGTCCTCCAGAAAATTACCCCTTGAATGAAAGCCAAGAATAGGCAAATAAAGAATCAGTCAGATTCATTGCAGAAGTCTGTCCTATCCAAAATGATTTATTCTGCAAGATACAGAATACAGAACAGCTGGAGCATCTGAAGCAATTTTGACAACTTCCAGTCTATAAAGGGTGCTAAGTATCCTCTTGATACCTTTTGAGAATACCCTAGTCAGCACCAAGAGGAGTGCTCTAAGCTCATTCCTTTACCAAAATATATTTAAAAAACCCAAAGAGAAAACCTTGCAAAATAACCACTCTGCAAAACAGAAACTAAGGCATTTTAAGACACTCCTCTGGTATATTAAATACAGTTTTATCTCCTTTTAGCAGCTAACACTACATAGCAGTAAACCTGAAAAGAGGTTGTAGCCAGGTGAAGATCAGTCTCTTCTCCCAGCAATTAGCAATAGGACAAGAGGACAGAGACTTAAACTGCACCAGGGCAGGCTTAAGCTAGACATCAGGAAGAAGTTTTTCACAGGAAGGGTGACTGAGCATGGGAATGGGCTGCCCATGGAGGTGACAGAATCACCACCCTTGGAGGTATTTCAGGAAACACCAGATGTGGCAGTCAATGCCACAGTCTAGGTGACAAGGTGGTGTTAGGTCACAGAATGGATTTGATGATTTAAAAGGTCTCATCTAATCTAGTTGATTCTGTGATTCTGTTTTTCTTTCAATGAATATGGGGCTGGATAGGTTCCTATGAGATCAGTTATGGTGAACTTTGTAATTTTTCAATATAGGTGCAGATATCCCTGGAAAGTCATATATTAGATTCCTACACCCTGCAATAATTTCATACAGCACACACTCTAAGTCCTCTCTCAGTGTTCATTACTCTCTATACTTGCTGACTCAGACCTGAGAGAGGTAAGGGAGTAGAAGCTCCTAGAAAGAGCTAGTAAAATATTAATAGAACAACAAAATTTCCCTTCCTTACAGCCAGGACCCAGTGTGGAGAGTCATTCTAGGCTGGCACCAGAGCACCCATATCAGCTACAAACTACAAAGAAAAAGAACATCAACTATTTTTAGTCCTGTCAGGGCTAAAGTATCAATTTCAGTTTGTTTTGTTTTGCTTTTACTCTGTTGTTTTTCTCTTGTTACTGTTGCAAATCACTGCCAGTCCTTACTCTCATGACCCACATAAAAATTATCACATGCTCTCTTTTAGCACTACAAACATGAATGAGGTAAGTCCAGTGACATGCATGTGATTATACTTAACTCATCCCCTTCAGAAGGTACAAGCCCAATCTATGCCTTCTGGATAGTCCATTCCAGAAGTGGATCATAAAAATCAAAAAAGTGAACAAGCTGCATTATATGCTATATGAAAAATTTTATAAAGCATTAAAATATCCCCTAAAGCTTACAACACATATATTACATACAAGAAACCCTGACAATATAAAATTAACTTCCATGGTAGTCAGACTCCAGGCAATACAGAAACAAAAACAGAGAAAACATGTCTTTATTTTTGAGTCTTATAAAACTCAAATGCAGTACAGACACGACTGAACAAGGCATGCATAGTAAATGCTGCTCAATGTAACTTCTTCTATCCACAAGTTGGTTCTGTTAGTTCACCAGAAATATTTAAGTATTTCCCACTAAGATTACAATTACATTTTACTGGATTTTTTTCCACCACTCTCCTGCAGTTTGCACAGACCACTGCCAGCACTTTGAAGAAGTCCAGGAACATATGTTCTGCATGAAATCAAGAAATCTTGTACCCAAGTACCCTGGTTGTAAAAGCTGAAGCAATACTGCTGCCCATCAATAGCATGGAGACAGCTTATGGACCATGGAGTACTTTCAAAGACCTGTGGTATTAAAATTAAATTCAAATTTCAGGTGAAATACCAGCAGTTATAAACCTCCTGGTGAAGAACCACACCAAGAAAACCAGCTGCCAACAAATTGCCACCAAAAGCACAGCCCTCAAAAGCAATGACAAATAACAGGTAAACTTCAGAGATGGGCAATCAAAGGAGGTGAGTGCTCTTCAGTGAAAAGCAGTCGTGGCAAGGCATAAAACAACATTTGTAACACTTCACTCCAGCAGTTATCTGCTCAAGATAATGGAGTCAAAAGAACTGCTAGCAATTTGCAGAATAAGGCCTCTGGCCTCAGTCTGTCCCATTCATTTCAGTGGGAGCCAAATTATGGGTTTATCTAATAATTCATATAAATCCCTCACAAAAATACCAAATAACTTCTGGAGTATTAGATGTGCAATTTTCTTCAATGAGTGGACACAATTATCACTCAGGGTGAAAGGACTGATCCTGCTACAGGAGGCATTTCTACTCTGCCACATGCATCATAAACATCACACTGACAGCTTCATTTTCTATAAAACAATTCACTAGGAACTCCTGTTTCCTACTTAAAACCTATAACCACTGTAGTGGTTGTACTAGATAGTAAAATGGCAACTTAATTTATGTTTTGCTGCTATTTAATCACTCAGGCTACATTCCTGTGTTTTACTTAATTAGCACAATTCTTGCCCAGTATCACGTCTGATATTCTAACCAAGACCTTGTAGCATATGTATATTTTTCCTAGCAGACCTGTTCAGGTGTATTTTTTCACATATACACACATCTCTCCCCATAAAGTTGTGTTTTACTGCCTGCATAAAAAAAGTTAATGCCTTGCAGAGGTATTTCTCAGATTTCAAAGAGTTTCAAAGCAATCTGTTTAAGCAACACTCTTCCAAGTATTTTTAAGTTTTTCTGAGCACATATTCTAATATGCGATGCTGGAACAAAACTTGCTTTGCTTCACATGTTAGAACTTGTTAGCCCCTGGGCTAATATAAAACCTTCACGATCTTTACTGGTTGTGATTGGCTTGTTTAATAAAATGACACATAGATACAACATATTTGCAGAATGATACCATAGCTCTATTGACTTGGCTTGCTCCCTTGGACTTGGCTAGCATGAAATGCCTCTGAGCAAGTTTTTCACAACTCTCCTATGTTTTCCCTCTAATCAGTTGTTATGGATTATTGGCAGCAGTTAACAGAAATACAAGACATGCAGTCATGGAGATAAAAGGACACTTCCTTCCAAATAAACTAGAAAGAGTGGAATCTCAGATTATGCCAAGCTAGAAGGGACCCACAAAGATCATCAAATCCTACTCTCAGCCCCACACAGCACCATCCCCAAGAGTGCCTGAGAGCACTGTCCAAATGCACAGAATAATTAGTTTTCTGGACTAAACGCATCCAAGTACCTACTAAACACAGATACACAAGAGTTACAGCAAGTTATTTTTGTATTGATATCAGAAGAGTCATTAAGTCACCATGACTTCAGTGCAGTCCAGCCACAGACATTGATTATTGTTATCACTACAGATGAAGATGCTACATATGTAAATATGTGAGGGCCATTAGGGCCAGAAGACCTTTTGGCCACCAAGTTGGCCTCTGGTACAGCACAGGCCACTATACTTCAGCAAAATGCTCCTGTGTTGAACTCAACAACTTGACAAAAACAATTGTCTAAAAAGACATCTCAATGAGAAGACAGATGAAAAGGATCCTCCATCTTCACTGCTTTCATTTGTAGTCTGTGCCAAGTGTTACTCATCCTCACTCCCGATAATTTTGCTTTTCTTTCCATTCTAATTTTTCTGGCTACAGATTCCAAGCACTAGTTCCTGCAATAACTTTATGCACTAGATTAAACTATCCCATCATTTTCTCCATATGAAAATGCAATGTTTGTATATAAGCTCTTACTTTTTAATTCTCTAAGGTTGTTGACAGAAAAGTTCTGCCAAAGCTTGTCAGAGTTATTTAAGGCATCACCACTTGCCTCTCCACTGCCTTTCCAGAAAACTTTCAAGAGAAAGTGCCCATACCAAGCTGTTCCCATAACCTGACTGATTTAGTTTAAGTTGCAAATTATAACCAGTCCAAAGAAAAATAAACAAATTTGTGATGGAAGGCACTTGCTCTCCTTCTGTCAACTCATCCTGATGGATGATATTCATCACCCCCTCTTGACACCCCCAATCTCACCAACTTTCCACTCAGTGTTTTGCAGATTCCCCTGGGCTGCTCTTACTGTTCATTGACACTCTTTTAAACAGAACAGAACCACATATGCCTAACAACAATTTTCCCAGTGCTACATACCAAGATAAAGCACACCTGGTTGTTACTTTATCCTGATTTGCATATGCCAAACAATTAACCAAATTTGCCTAACTGCACCATGATACGAGCTCTTACTGAGCTGCAAGTCTTCATTAATCCCTAAATAAATCCTTACATTATAATAAGCACTTTCTGGCATATGGGGTTTTTTACTGCTATACAGCCTGTGCTCCTTGCTACTCCAAGCTGAACTTTGTGTTGCACTGTCTTAAAAAAATGTGTTTCTGCTGAATGGTCCAACTGTGTCATGTAATACACAGGATTTTCCTTCCTCCATCCTTTCCCATTCCATTGAGTTTTATGCCATCACAAGACATAGTAATATTGTTCTTAAATTTACTTTCAAAAAATGTTTTTAGTACATAACAACAGGTCTAGCACACACACAGGTGTAACTCCTTCAGAAACACACATGTTCAATAAAGGTATTTCACTGACCCTGACTGAGATCTGCCAGCCAGGTTATTTTTAAGGAGCACATTATTGATACTGCATAGCTCAAATTTTACTTTTCATTTATCTTTTGATATTAACAAATAGTAGAAATAAAGAGAACACCACAAACTGACATTGGACAGAATGTATAAATCTTCCATTGTCCTAGAAAAATCTTGAGATCCTTTTACATTATTTTAGACAGCAACATGCTTAATCATGATCAAACATGCTAATTACATCACTAAGCATGACACAATCAAGGCAGCTCAGCTGCTGCCGCAGTGGATGAACTTTGGTGTCTGATTACTTACTAAGTCTATTATGCCTAGCACTGCTCTGCTGTCCTCCAGCTTGTAACTGTCTTCCTACAACAGTCTGAGGAGATTGTATACAAGTTACATACATATAGTCATGATGGAACAACAGCCCAGTAACTCTGCTGTCCATCACTAAACTGGGCTGTGCTCACTGCTCCATCACCAGTGCTGACCAGCAGGCAGACTGGAGTACTGTGAGGACCACATACACCACATCTCTGCTGAAACTGTACAAAGCTGAGGGGTCAAAAGGACTGTCAGGCAAATTTAAAAAGCTTTGAAAAAAAAAAACAAAAAACAAACCAACCTTAGCTGGTAAAGGTGCCCTTAGCAAATTCTGCCTTTTCCCCCAGGATTGCCAAGGACTCATCCACCTTTCCAGGTCACAAGATGCCCCAAGGGAAGGAGACTGGCAGAACAGTGAGGGCTAAAACTACCTCATTGCAAAACCAAGCTATGACTATGTGGCTATGACTAACTAGGAGTTAGTGGAGCCCTAGATCAAAATCTTCATCAGGCAGGGAAGAGACAACTCTAAGCCTGTAGTGAACATAGATATGTGAACCACAGAACAGACGTCAAGAGGACAAAATGGAATCAGGTAATGACAGGGACACTATCTCTTCCTATCTAGCAACATGCTGGTAGTATCAACAGGAAATTAGTAGCTCCACAGGTGCAGCAAGCTCTCCTCAGGGCCAGGTAGAGGAGAATTGCAAAATAAAAAAAGTGGGCAACAAGAGTGAAGGGTTGGACTGCTCATTACGTCCTTACTGTAGCATCATCGCTTACAGAGTTTTGTAATTAAACAAACAAAAATCCCAAGGTAGTTTGCCTGCATTACCTAGAGGATCAAAAACACTAGAAAAGAATTTCTGTTGTTACCACAGCAGACAAAGTGAATGAAAAGTAAACTTTTACCTCTTTTTCTATTTTGAGCAGCTTCTTTACTGCCACCTCCTTGTCCTGAGAAATCCATCGGGCTCGGTAGACACTCCCAAAACTCCCTCCACCGCAGTTCTCAAAAAACTGCAAGTCATCAAATTTAATTTGCACAAATGAAGCACTGGTAGACGACATCTCATAATGACAAAATATACCACAGCAAAACCTGTGAAGAGAAAAGGTTTTGTTAATGCACATGCTCCAAGGATTTATGGACTTTCTTACCCATGTTCAGTCACCCCAAAATCAGAATCATAAGCACACTCCAGTAACATCCACAGGCCACAGGAGGAAAAGAGACTGAGGACGTGCATTCCCACAGGGAGTACTAAAGTTTGCATAATTTCCACCATCTATTAGGAGGAGCTGGGGTACAGAAACAACTAACAGTATTCCTCAGAGCAATCCTGACGTTTCCCGAGCACCTTGGAAGCAGCTCTGCAAAAGGCAGGCACGTGGCTGCCTTCTCCGCGGACACACAGGAAGCGTGCTCTCGGCTCCCGGCTGCCTGTCCGCTCCGGCACGCCGGGCATGCCGTCCTGCGGCCGCGATGGCCACGCACGGGCACGGGCACGGGCACGGGCCGGCCCGGCCGGGCAGCGGCGCCGGGCAGCGAGCAGCGGCACCTCGGCACACACTGCGCGCCCCACCAGCGCTCCGGGCCAGGCCGGAGCACTTCGTGCAAGGATGTGGAAAAACCTGGCCATGGTAAATGTCTCTTCCTGAGTGACTCAGATCTGTTTGCACGTTGTAACAAAGCTCAAGTACAGGGTAATTCATCTGGGTTACAATATGTGAAATTCTGCAGCCTGTGCCAAGACTGGTGTTGGCAGTTTCAGGAGATGATCCCAAATCTGCTGACGGAGGAACAGAATGTCCTCCCCGGAGATTTCATGGTGATAAAGCTTATGGCTGTAGCAAATTTCAAGAAACATTATCACCTAAATACATGAACAATGACTAATTTTAGGTTTCTTTTTTTAATGATATAAGATCAGAAAGCTCAGGTCTTTAGTGGGACTGCAGGACACGGCATACTCCAGAATCATCTGCAAGTCTGCTGCTGGTTCAGTTCAGATGCACCAGCCTAGACAAAGTAGGTTTAATTACCAGCAAAAGTTACTATACTTGCAATTAATGACAGTAAATTTATCAGCATAAAATGAGATATTAGTTTTAACAAAACAAGCAAAAAAAGAACCAGAGATTTTGGGTTGATGGTGAAAACAACATATCCAATTTCACTGGTAAATTACAGTATCAAAATATACTATGTCTTCTGGGAACTTCCATTCCATAGGGCTTTTTGAGATAAAACGTTATGTGCTGTCCAGAGCTGCGAAACACAACTGTGTTAACTCCTTGTACTGCTGACTGCCACAATCTCTTTATGCCAGTCCCTTCTGTAACAAACACAAAGGCATTATTTGCCCCCTGTCTCTCCTGATTGTGTAGCTACTCTGATTAAAATTTTAAGATATCATTAGATCAGGAATTTCTGGCACTACTTGATTGCAGCTATTCTCCAAATGAGAGATGATGATATCAACACTTTTCTACACACAACATAACAGAGCCTTCTCTGAAACTGCCTGCTTCATTTTATACCTCTTGACCACCCATAAAGATAAATGCTGACCAGACCACAACAACTTTACTATGTGTACTGAAGGCTTTTTAGCAAGGAGCCAGCTTTAAGCCTTTCACTGACAGCCAGCCTGCAGAGCTCCCAAAGAGGGAACATGAATGCTCTCTCCCCAGAGCTGCAAGTCAGAGCAGGGGTTACCAGCAGGATATTAAATAAAGTCCCTTCTTCCAATGCTCTGCAGCCTCTTCCCTAATACAAGTGCCTGAACTGTCCTGCTGACCTTCTGTTCTTGTTTTAACCTTGTCGCTGGTGTAATTTCCTGTCATCCCATAGTCATCTTCTGCACAGCCTGCATACGTTTTCTTTAGAGAAAGCTCAAAGGAAATTGGTCAATCCTACAAACCAAGAGAAGTTTCAATGTTTTGCTCCTTGCCATTGCTGCTTAATTAGCAGATCTTCAGAAACAAAAGTTCATTTGCATTATTTACTCCAGCAGCTTCTCCAAGTTCATGCTCTGTACATGGTGTCTCAAGCATATGGGACACTTTACAGACAAATAAAACAGATTGACTTCCCAACTCAAAAACCTCACAATTTAAGGCCATGGCCCTGCACATATTTATGCACACAGGTAATCACACTCGAGTGAACAATTTCCTTACTGACAACAGAATTAGCTAGAAGAGTGATGTTACTCACAGGCAAAAGTATATGCACTGACTAGACCATAAATTTAACAGGAAGGTGGGAACAGCTGAAAAAAGATCATTTCATTTGAAATGGCAGAAGGAAAAGGAAACCAAGTGAAAAGAAAAACACATCCCAGGAAAGAAATTTCTGGGCTTCACTACCTGAATTCAATAGCTTTGAAGAGCTGGCAAATTATTTAACATTATTGTTCACCCAGAACCACCAAATCAAATGTACAAGCTAGTAAATTATTTGATTTCTGAAAATTACACTAGCAGAGAATAACATGCACACCAGACGTTTGACAAATACAAATGAGTACTTTTCTGATGGGTCCTCCTTACTGCTTTAAACTTTATCTCAAATTCCATGCGCCCACAATGCAGTGCCTGACACACAAGCACTTGCAGAACCTACCATTCATTCTTTAAACACCTTCTCAGTTTCAAATTTACCTACAGCAGTCAACCAGCTGCAGATCACAGGATCACACAATGAATCAGGTGGCAAGACCTGAGATACCGAGTCCAATCTATGACTGAATACTACTAGCATGTCAACTAGACCATGGCACTGAGTGCCACATCCAGTCTTTCCTGGAACACCTCCAGGGACAGAGACTCCACCACCTCCCTGGGCAATCCATTCCAATGTTTAATCAGCCTTTCTGGGAAGAAATTTCTCCTCATGTCCAGCCTAAACCTCCCATGATACATCTTAAGACCACGTCCTCTTGTCCTGTCACTGGTTGTCAGGGAGAAGGGGCTCAGCCCTGCCTGACCACAACCTCTTGTTGTAGAGGTAGTTGTAGAGACACTATAGGGCACCAGCATATAATAAGTTAATGTTATTTAAAGAATGATTCATTGGTTGGCATCAGGTTGCTCCAGATGCTTTTTTTCTAGAGAAAGTAGAAGAGATTTACAAGAGACACTCTTTATTTAGAGATCTGTAATTAAAACGAGGCTGCATTTGTTTTCTTTTTCTAGATGAAATAACAGGCCTGTTTAAACATTACTCCACATTTTTGGATTCAAGGTAGGTAATCCTCAATTAGAAAGATCAATCTCTATGTTATGTTTGAGAAAACAACTGTTTAGATTAAAAATTGTATGTGACAAATCCACACACAGTTATTAACTTGTCATCCTCTTTTAAAGATATTTAACAATCTGAGTTTATAAAACTGGTTAAAAGAAAGAAAAAATCAGGTATTTCATTAAACTCTATAGTCTTCCACTTGCATCTGAAACAAGCACAGCATTCCAACAATGTGTGGCACATTTTTTCATCTTACACTTCTGCAGACAGGAGAGCAGCTCGCTGCAACACAGTCCGGGGCCTTACAGCAACTCCCTGCACACAGCTCAGAGGGTTTGGCACCCACACCCTCCTTCCTCACTCACGGTTTGGGGTGTTGAACTACCATCACTGTGTAGCAGGGAAACACTGCATTGACTGACTTTGTTGCTTGCTCTCGATTAAATGAAGACATGACAATTCAGAAACAGTGAATGACAGGTATTTCAGGAAATAATTAAACTGCTGGTTATTTCAATTATTCCTATGGGATCTTCTTGCGGGTAAAAGAATTTTCTCCTTTTTCTGTTTTATTTCTAATAAGTTATCATGAGCTTGTAATCTTGCAGCAACATCTGCATCTTCTCCTGGCTCTTTGTTTTCCACATAGTAATTTATATTTGAGCATGCTGTTGGAAGCTGTTCATTTCATACCAAAAAGTAAGAGATCTGAGTTCCATTTGGCAGTGTTTAACATTTGAAATTATTATTTAACAATAGTATGCAGCATGTCAGGACCATTACACAGAGTCACTTCGCAGCAAGCGAAGTCACCACATTATGTCACCACAAGCTCAGCTCAGTACACCAGTGATGCAGGTGTAGGAAACCATCCACCATCACTAGCTTCTTGTGATTACAGCACTTCAGGGGATTAACCCATGTGAGGGTCCTAGCCCTGCAAAGGTCCCACATTTGCTGCTTCCTCTAGACCCCCCCAAGGTGAGGGAACCCCCCAGGACCCTGCTGCAGCCTGCCCTGCATCTTGGCACAGCAACACTGGAAGAACTCAACACATTCAGTTCTACCTCCCAGCTCCCTACAAACTGCAATGTAGGGGAAGTGCTGCCATGCCCAACACTCTGCTTTATTCCACATACAAAACAGAAGACCCTTCTGTTTGTCATTCAGCTACTGCTCCCAGAGTACAGACAGCTTCCACTCCAAGGACTTAGAGACAGGAGGGAGGAAATAATTTACAAATTGCACAGTAACTGCAACTCATACTTTGTTTAGTGCGTGGCTGCGAAACCGAAAATTGCATCTCTCATCTTGCACATGCACCTGACGCTGCTCAAGTATTCAATTACTGCAGGAACAGCCTTTGTAAATTATTATGGGAAACAACCGTGCAACTCCCTGCCCCTCGCTTTACTGTGTGGTTCCACAAAGTAGGATTCAGTGCTTCTTGCAAGAAGGCACACTGCCAACATATTGCCAATAAAGTAGTAGCACACCACACTTGTGCTATCTTAAAATACACAGCTGAATGTGCCAAGTTTCCTTATTTGGCAAAACAGCCCATTTGCTTTCAGGATCTTTGACCATCCATTTTTAGACCCAAATCATCCTTTGTATCCAACAAGGCCTGCAGTCCTTGAGCATACCAACCAGGATTTTTTCAGCAGTATATTTAAACAGAGTTTAAAAAAATATATATTAAAAAAAAAAAACAAATAAAAATGTCCAACAAAAAAAATCCACCCTCAAACACCAAAACATGGTTAACCATTGTCATGTCCAAACAGAAAACAGTAAAGGAGTTAGTGACATTGAGCTACGAAAGCTGCTGCAGAAAAAAGTTTTTATAAATTAAAAAACCCTTCAATCATATCATGAACTGTTGATCAATAAGATGTAAACAAACTCCAAGCACAAATCCAAATTAAATATCTTTAATCTTCTAATCTCCCAATGACTTAAAATAAAGCCAACAACCCCTTCAACTCCTAAACTTTCTTAATCAGACTGAGTAGCAGCCCTGCAGATGGTGAGACTGGAAGCATGGCTCTGCCTACCTTAGTTACAGACTCAACAACATTTGAGCCTGTCCTTTGTCAGAACCTAAGAATTCTGCATAATTTCCATTAATAATATGTCTAATTTTATTTTAATTTATATAACCATTGCTACAAAAAAATGGCTCAACTCCACCTAAACAGTTTGAGTACTGAGGATACAAGCCAAGCTGTGTCAATGGCAGAGACTGAAGGCTATAAAGACTTCACATTAAATAAAAAACATTTTATCTCAGAAAACCCCTAAACTAAACTGGTCACTTCACTTACATTATACCTTGTAAGTGATGCCTGCCAGTAGTACACACACAACAGCTCGCAAGAAAGACAAGGCAGCTAAGCCTGCATCCAGGCCCATCGTGCAGCTTGGTCCTGGCACAGACCAGACTGCAGGACCTGGGCCTCAGTTTTGTCCATGTTTCTGTCTTCCCCTCACAGTGAGACAGGTTCTCCAGAGTTACCATTATTAACACAATGCCACCAGTATGTGAAGCACATTACGGATAGATAAAATAAGTAGGTTTCAGAGGACTTACAATTCCAGGACAAAGTCCTGAAAACATCTCACCACATGCCTCCTGCAGAAAGCTATGATGTTTTCGGGCAGTGACCCAGTTAATCCAGTGCTTTCAAATTATTTCTGCTTCTGGAACTTAGAAAAAGTAATGATCCATGGCTTTCCCGACGGCTCTGTCACTAAAACTCCCAGTAGAGCATGCTGGATACAGGGTAATAGATAGCTCACACATGCGAGCTTAATAAAAGATCATACTGCTGGAAACGAGCTAACTTAAGCAAACACAGCAAAACCAAACAACGACAGCTTACTTTAAAAAAGGAAAAAAAACGGAGGGAATGAAAGTCACACCTCAAATCCCAACCCGACGGATTTTATGCCCAAAACAACAGCAAAATGCAGCAGATGCGCTGCATTTGAAAGACATACTAGGGAGCGCAGGGGTGGCCAAGCGTAGCAGCCCCCGGCCGGACGCCGGCTGCCCTGTGTCCCGCTGCCCGTGTCCCGCTGCCCGTCCTCACGGGCGGCCGCGGCCGGCAGCGCCTTTCTCGCGCCGGGCCGTGCTGCCCGGCTGTCGCTCGGCGGACACCGCTCTGCCCTGTCCTGTCCTGTCCTGTCCTGCCCTCCCGGCGGGGCACGGCTCGTCTCCCGACCCCCGTCCCACTGCGCGGCCAAGCGTGGGCGCCGCTGACCACGGGGGTGTTTGGCCGGCGCGGCGGGACCAAGGCGACGCAAGGTCAGGCCGTGTGCCCGGCCGGCCGCCTCCCTTCACAGGGCTTCTGAAGTTGCTTCAGCACAGGGAACGTCAAACCTGGAGGGGACACCCATGGCCCGGCCCGCTGCCCGCCGCCTCCCTCCGCCCAGCCGAATGCGCACCCACCGCGCCGCCGCCCCAAGCGCTGCCTCCGCGGGGGGCGCTTCGCCGTCCTCACCTTTCCCGAGGGGCTCCGGGCTGGCGGGACCCGAGCGGCGCCGATCCCGGAGCCGGCGAGGCAGGCTACAACCGGCGCGACCGCGTCTCCCGCTCCGTCCCCCGCGCTTCCGGTTGGTGCCGGGAGCCGCCGCCGCCGCCGCCCCCGCACCGCCTCGCAGCGGCGCCACCCCGCGCTCCGCGCCGGGCCCCGCGGGGAGGCGCGGCCGCCGCCAGCTCCGGGGTCCGGGCGGCGCGGTGCCCTGCCTGTAGGGGGCGCGGTGCCGGGCAGGGCGGGCGGTGCCGGCCCCTCGGGCTGCGGGGGCGGCGGGCGGAGGCCAGCGTGGCCCCCCCGGCCCGGGACAGGAGAGTTGTCGTTCGTGGGGGCGCGCGTGGCCCCTCCCGGCCTACGCACCCTGCACCCACACCGTGAGCGCTGTGGTGGGGCTGGCGTGAGGCGAGCGGGACGGAGCGTCAGGTTCTCAGAATCACACAATCGCAGGCTATACTAAGTTGGAAGGGACCCACAAAGACCATGAAGTCCCACTCGTCGCCTTGGACAGGACACCCCCAAGAACCACACAATGTGCCTGAAGAGTGGTGTCCAAACGCTCGTTGGACTCTGTTAGGCTTGGTGCTGTGACCACTTCCCTGGGAGCCTGTTCCAGTGCCCAACTCCACACTGTGAAGAGCCTTTTAATAATATCCAATCTAAATCTTCCCTCACACAACTTCAGGCCATTCCCTTGGGTCCTGTCACTGGTCACCACAGAGTGGTGAGTGTCTGTCCCTCTGCTTCCCCTCATGAGGAAGTTGTATCTTCAATGAGGTCTCCCCTCAGCCTCCTCTCCAGGACGAACAGAGCCAGTACCTTCAGCTTCCCCTCAAGGCCCTTCACCACCGCTGTTGGCTTCCTTTGGACACCCTCTAAGAGCTTTATATCTTTCTCATATTGTGGTGCCCAAAACTGCCCCCAGCACCCGAGGTGAGGTTGCACAAGTGCAGAGCAGAGCAGGACAATCACATCCCTTGCCTGGCTGGGATGTACCCAAGGACAGGGTTGGCTCTCCTGGCTTGGACTGCCCAGGGAGGTCAGTGTCTGGCAGAGTGGCTGTTTGCTTGTTGGTCAGCTGTGCCAAACTTGGGAAGAGCCTCTGGACTGAGCAGGGCCTGTTCTTCCAAGTATTTCCACTGGACAAGTGCAGCCCAACCACTGCAGGTGGAGGGAGTCCAGGCATGGGGATGCATTGCCATGGCCACAGCTTTGGAAGCACAAGCTTCTTCCTTCCAGGGTTCCTTCTGTGACCAGTAGTATGGCTAAATTTTTTACCAAAATGACCAGATGAAGTTAACAAAAAAACCTCTGCTCGTTTTCTTGTGCCATGGGGGCTGGGATAGTGGATTGCCATGTTGATGTGGGTGAGGATTTGTAGGTCCCAAGGAATAGGAAGGGAGCAAATCTGCTCCTACAGCCAGTCCTCCTTTCAGGAATATGGAAAAAGAGGAGGACTTGACTGGCAATTGTAACCACCACCTACCCCCCCCCCCCCAAAAAAAAATCCCTCGTACATACTCCCTGGCTGCCCAAGTCAGAAATGAAACAGCCATACAGACCGCTTCTTATCCAAACATTTCAATGGCATTGAGGTATTCTGCTGTTGCAGAAAACTTTCTGCAAATAGAATCATCTTATTACTGTTTCAATAAGAAAACTTACTGCTGTCACACTTAAAGGATGAGACTCAAAAGACTTGGGGAGCAAACAATTTTTCTATTGAGGTAAGCACATTGCGTGGCTGTAACAGCACATCTTCTGTATGATACTATTTATCGTGCAAGACTCAGTGCCTAGCACTGCTTTACTCTGCACTCCCCAGGTCATCTACTGCTGACTGTACATTGAGATTTTATATTCTTTGGAGAACTGGAGCTCCTTGCTCTCTCTCATATTTGACTGTTGTTACATGCATGTGTAGAACTTCCATATAAAACCAGTTGTGTTGCACGATTCACAGAGAGCTATGCAGCATCCCACTGAACCATATCCATTAATTGTACATCTCAAAGATGTATGGTATCAAGGTGAATCATGGAAGAACACTTTACTGATTAATGAAATATAATAATTTAATGGATATCAGAGGTTTCCCCCATGTTGTATTAGTTCAGCACAACTAATACAACATGGGGGAAAGCCTCTGATACCCGTTAAATACTAATACCTGTTAGAAGTACTAATACTTTCTGTGCTTAAAATAAAACATTTCACTGAACTATAAAAGTAGGAGTAAAGTTCAGCAAGATCTTAAGCACTCAGTGCAGAAAGCATGTAAAGACAGTAAGAAAATCAAAAAGCAGGCCCTGGTGACCCCTTTTTGCCCACCAGATAGGTTCAATATTGCCAGGACAAGGCAGTGAGGGAGGTCAGCATGCTTTGGCTTCACTTGGATACTGCAGTTTCAGACACTTCTTGTCTGATCTGAGAGCACTTGTGCATTCTTATGAACTGATATGCAATGAGCCTGGAGAAGCCTCCAGTCAAAGGTGCCACATTTTAAAGGAACACACAAATATCAAACACAAGTCACATGAACTAAGCTCTGGAGGAGGAGAGGTGCCACATACTTAGTCTCTTAAATGCTGTAACTAAAGTGTTTGTCCTTCCTCCCAGAGGCAATTGCTGATTACTCAAATGATTAAAAAATTTCTTTGAATGTTAAATCACCTGTTTCATAGGCATTTTCCTTGAGCACATGCATTCAGAGGTCTCTTGCCTACTGTGCTTTGTCTGGGCATTTTTTTCCATGGCTGTGTATCTGCAGAGCAGGGATTTACCATATCTGAATTAAAGCCCTGGTTGTAGGGCCTAAATAAACTATTCTGGTAGCACATGAGAAATGAGGGGGTGGTTAATATTTCCTACTTCAAGAGTAGGAGTGCAAAGTCTGCACCAGGCAATGTGTTAACACGCCACTTGTTTAAATCCCATAATTGCACCTGCTCTAGTAGAGGACAAGTAAGAGAAAGCAAAGAAGTCTGCACAAGGACTGTCCAACCCCAGTGGTGAAGCTGAAACTATTACAACAAGGTTTCGAGCATGCATTTTGGGCTTGTACTCTTTCTCCCCTCTGGCTAGTGAGACTGGATATTTTCAAGTTGTTTTTCTATCATCAAGAAAATTAAATTAAAAATAGCTAGAAAAGATCAGAAACCAGTGTAATTGCAATTTCTTAAATGTATTGGCTTACTGTATAGAACAGTGAACCAACACATTGGTGGTATGTTTTCCCTCCTTTCTGGGGCAGCAAACTCAGAGAAACTCAAAAGTTACCTCTGGAGAGCTCAATCCTAATCTCAGGCTTCTTCAATTGATATGGGACAGGCAGAAAAAGAAAATATTTAAAAGCTAACAAAAGTTATTGTAAAGCCACAAAAATTGGCAAAGGATAAAGGCAGTTCTAGCAACTTTTAGAGTTGAAAAGATTCATATGAATTGTCTCTTTACACCTCATTGTGTAAAGAGATGTGGTTGTGTAATGACATCTTACCACATTTCAACATGGAAAATACAGTGTCATGCATATGTCCAGGTGGTTTAAATCATCCTGTCTGCCAAAAGCACAAGGCACAGCCCTGCCCTGCCTGTTGAGCCCTGTTCCTGCCACTGTGCTGCCCACCTAACCTTCTGCCAGCATGGTGTTTGCATGGCTGCACAGGGAGTTAGGCTGTGCAGAAGAAGCTACTGCAGAGAAAACAAATCAGTTTTCACTCAGAGCAGAATGCAGGTCATCAGGTAATTGAACAAGGACTTGTGCCAGCACAAAGGCAGGACAAGGGCTGATAAATGCAGCTGAGAGGGGATGGAGCCTGGAAGTGCTTATTTAGCAGTGTAGTGGTTCATGCCAGCTTAAACTGTATGTGACACAGATAATTTGGAGGTGGAACCTGCTCTGTATTTTTCAATTCTCCTTCAAGACTGGCCCAGAGCTCATCTCAGGCTTAACACAGAAGTTTCTTTGAAGCATGACTGCTTCTTTGGTTGCTATGGCTTGCTTCCATTTCTAGCTTAAAAAATTGGCTGGAAAACATGGTGGAAGTCATGCCTGGGATATACTGGGAAGGTTGTACACCCTGCTGTCGAACATGTAGCACTAGTGTATGCTAGTGTTAATCTAGCTAGTTTGAGCAATGTTAGCTGTAACTACATGGTGTCACTAGGTTTATGCCATTTGTTCCATCAGGTTTGTGATGGATCTAGAAGAGCTGAAGCCCTCTCTACATTATTTATGCTTGCTTTCCAGACTGAAATATGTGCAGGTATGTCTACACATGCTGCAATCACACAACTCTGCAGTTACACCCCAAAACATAACTAGCAGGATTGCTTTCATTACTAAAAGACAACTTGCACGCCAAAAGACATCTTGCATGACAACTGCAAGCCAAAATAAGCTACCTTTTTACTTTCTGGGTGATAGCAAGTGGAAAATCTAAGGAATTGTCTTTGGAATTGGCTCAGAGGCAGTCTTGCCATTCCTGGTGTACATGAGGTGGTGAGTGTACACCCACAGACACCAGCATGATGCTACATGCAGTCCCCATGCTTGCACAGCTGCAACCGTGATTCCTGTTTGCTTCAGCAGCCCAGTCTTTGGTGTGCTGTGGGAAATGGCTTCTTCTTGTCCTTCATGGGAAATGAAGAAAGAGCTTGTACCAACCATCATCCATCTATGAGACCCATCTCAGTTGTGGTTTTCTTACCTTTTGGGTTTTCTTTTTAATTTTTAAATAAGGGTTTTATGAAGGTGCCTATATGGTATATTTAACATGAAATTATAAATATACTATTAAATAATAATTAATTGTAAAAGTATTAAGCACAAAATTATTTAACATAGACCAGAATGATTAAATAGAAACATGTGGCAGAATATGCTTGTGTGCAATGGGTGTGGATCAAGTACCTGCTTTGTGCACAATGGTTTTCAGAGCTGGCATGTTACAGCTTGTACATTGTCTTTTGATCAGGCACGTGTTCAGTGTAAAAAGAACATGTAACTTCTACAAAAATGTAAATATAATTAGTAATGAGATAGCCATGAGATGGCAAAATATTAACAAGAAATCCAATTCTTGATTGTTTTACAAAAGTGATTTTCTTATCTTTTTCTGGCACCACAATTTTTAGCCGATCATCATAGTCAGATGTAATCCACTCACTAGTACTCTGCTCAGCTACCATTTCATGACATACTTTTAATTGTATATATATATATATAGCTCATACTCCTTCTTATATTAAATTTTCTGGTCCAATGGACTTAATTTGTTGTTCTAATTCTGGCAGATTTTTTCTCTAAAATGTAATACAGTTTAACACTGTTTTCTTTACTTTAGAGCTGTACTGAATTTATTGAAGCTGTGCCCATTTGTGTTTTCTAATCCACATCACTCCAAGCTCCACTGAAGCAACAATCCCTGCATTTCTCTCTAAATTTTTTCCCAATAAATTGCTCAGTTACAGAGAGTTTGGGGAGAGGCAGGCACAATTCCACCACCTCTGGGAACCACCAAGGGAAGATAACAACACAGAACTTTCAACTAGTGATTTAAAGCATACTATCATATTTTCCTTATTAAAACCAATTATTACCAAATTATTTATGTCATTTACCTTTCTTCTAAAGGAAATGCAGGTACTGGAATAATGAAAATTTTGGCCACCATTGGCAGAGAATTGGTTTGAATTACAAAGAAAATATTAACTCCTTTTAATGATGTACTGTAGTGTATTGTAACTTACATTTTTTGCTACTTACGTAATCCACTGGACATTAATTAGAAACAAATCTGTCTATTGGAGAGCTCATCTTTTTTCTCTTTGTATTTAGAGATTAAATAAGACTAGAAAATGTCCATAATATTAGACTGCCTCAGAAAGCCATTACTGTAGATAAATCTATTTAGCTGTATCATATCACTCCCTTTTCCTGTGATTCCACATAAAGGTAATCAACTCCCCCAAAACACAAACACACTATTAACAGTTTCTAGTTATGACAGGAAGGAAACAAAAATCCCTGTAAACCTATAACTGGTTTCTGGCAACAGTGCTGACTGGTCAGGAGCACCACAAAGGAGTTACATGCCAGACAAGAGGAACAGGAGAAACACTAGGGCAGGAATTTCAAATGGAAGGAAATGTTGTATTTCAAACAGACTCTAGACAGCAACCTGCCAGTACTGCAGCCCTCAAGGGTCAGTCCTACAGAGAATGAGGACATCTAAAGAAAACCCAAGGCAAAACTGTCTCTCTGTTATCTGAGAACATCCACAATGCTGCCGACAGTAGTCCTGTGCAGAAATAATGTACACCTGTGAAAAAACACAAAGAGTCGGCAAATACAGATAGCAGGTTCACTTGCTGGCTCGGACAGCATCTGAAGAAAGAACTATTTAAAAACACAAGAGGTGGTGTTATAATGAGGAAACCATGGAGAGCAGAAAGCTTATGATTATTGACAGAAGTTGATTAAGAAATGGATTATTGTCTGTTAGGATGTTGGAATATCTACTGCTACCATTATCCTACGTATGTTTATGTAAATTTCCTTTAATTGAGGTATTCATTTACAATCATTATTTTCATTGGTAATGTGCTTTATTTGCATTTGAAAGCAAAAAGAGGAAAAAAATTAAACACAACTGGCTGACCCCTACCATGTGAGAAAGGGTTTGCTTTTTGTCACTCTGACCCAAATGGATTAGGGCCAGGAAATAAAGGTCAAGCTCTTACCAGTACCCCCATGTGTCACATTTTTATTACATGGAGTTTCCAAGAAAAATATTCCAATTTGCGTCAGTAATTATTCGTTCTTTATGCATTATCATGTCAGTTTCTGAGTTTATTTTGAATTCAGAAATTACCTTTGAGTGCCAGGCCTATTAAAAAACAACCCTTTGTGAAATACCCTTCAGCAGTTAGATGTGATAGATTTTGTAGCTGTACATGCTCTTTTTTCCCTTTTAAGAATTTCCCCTTCTACAGCAGTCCCCCCATCACTTGAGCCATAAACCACCAAGACTGTGGTTGGATTATGCTCCTTTGTGGATTTGCAAGTTGCTGCCTTAGTTAGATGTGTAAGGACTGTAATTGCTAAAGCAGTGCACAGGGCAGGTAGGGCTGGAGCCACTCTCTCTGTGCTGTTGGACAGCATGAGGTACAAGCATGCAGCACTGTACCCTGCATGCTCCTCCAACACTGACCACAGCGAGAAGCTTGACGTCAGGCTTTAGCCACCAGCCACACCAGAGAGCTCTCTGTCCTGTGGGAATTAGTTTGGGGCAGTGCTGCACCTTTCTAAGAGAGGAGGTAGAAAGGTGAGGGTCCCCTCCAGCCAAGGGCAGCCCAGCCCCACCACACTGCAGTGGGGAGAACATCTAGGGGTGCCAGGGGTTCCATGGGCACAGCTACAGCTCTGGATGCAGGGCTCCAAAGATAAGCTTTTAAAGAAGTTTCTGGTTTCGCAATTTTAATGATAACTTTTTAATCTGGTCATTATTTTCTTTGATTGCTAATACCTTGACCTCTGGTGACAGCTGCTGCTTATGCCTGCTAAACTTTAATGCAGGCTACAGTAAAGAACATTATGATTATTTGAAAAGGCAGAGTGTAATGCATTTCAGATTAACAGTGAAAGAAAAGCTATTGAAGTTAGAGGTTCACTTTGCCATATCACTCTATGCTGCTTTCCTTATTATCAGTACAAAAAATGAAATGAGAATAGCACATCTTTTAATTTCCTTCTCCTATTACCTCTTGATTTGCATTCAGAGCTCCCAGAAGAAATACTGCTGAATTCAGAAGTAGTCTATTTAAGCTGCATGGTGTTTAAAAATTGCTGGAAGAGGTTAAGGTGCTCTATATTATGCAGTTGACCTTACTAAGAAGCTGTGTTAACAATTTAGATTTATAATTTTGTTAATTTTTTTTCCCCAAGCAAAATTCATTACCTCTTTTTGTACCCCTGAAGGTTAAATCTTTTGATTTCACTCTAACTTATTTTGTACGATTTCTAAATTATATTTAAACTTCTTGTACTTAAAAGGTTGCTTTGCCAGTGTCTCTGAAAAGAGGCATTTTGTTTCTGTCTCTCTTTGTACCTGGTCTGAAGAGACTGTTTGCCCTCACAATATTTTACCTAAGAAGAAAGAACCCAAACCCTCCATCTGCAGAGCCCTGCAAATACATTTGAATTCTTTTATCTGTCACTATTATATCTTTGTGGCTGACTGGGTTTGAACAAGATGTCCATGGAAAATATTTTTAATCCTGCCTTTACCAAACAGTTGCAGCCTCCTGGTGTACAGGATTCAAGCTTCCCTGGATTTAACCTTTCTTCCCTGCTTTTGTCAGCACTGTGCCTGGTCATTGAGAAAAAGAAGAAATCCTAACAAATTAACAATAGTGAAATGTGCCAGGGTAGGGAGTGCTGTACCCTGTGACTCTTTAGGCTCTGCAGCCCTAAACAGAGTTTGTGTTCTCTACTGCTGCCTGAGCAAAACAAGGCTAATGGTGGAGCTCTGTAATGCAGAACATTTTCCAAAATGCCCAAGGTGTCGCCACCCTGGCTCAGTGGTGCCCAGCAGTGGATATTTAGTATGGACACTGCCTCCTGGTCATATCTCATCTGAAAACTCATACTACAGTTAGGACTCTGTCTAAATAAAACAGGACCAGGAGCTCTGGGCCCTGAGGCCAAGCAGCAGGGACCAGCCATATCAGCACTGTATGGCCTGTGACCCTCAGGCATAATCATCCTGATTAGGATTTAGAACAGGTTTATGTTTCTTTAGCCTGCAGTGTTGCAGTGAGGGGGGGGCTGTGCTGTAGTGTTTGCACTGTTTATGCAAGTGGGTGGGATGGAGGTGCAGAGCACCTTGGGTCCCACTGGAGGACTGTGGGGGCGGGACAGAGGCAGGACAGACAGCTCTGTAGTTTCCCCTGGAAATAGCCTGGCTGCATGATCCCCCAGAAGTAATGGCTGGACACTCTCCTGCAGAGGTAGCTGGCATGGGCCAAAACCAGACCAAGTGGTGCACCTACACCAGGATGGGCCATGAGCAGAGTGGTGCTGGGGATTGCCCTGCTCCCTGCAGCCAGGCCTGCAGACCCGTCGCAGAGTCAGCAGCAAGGCGGTGCCCTCAGTGAAGCACGAACAAGCTGTGACTTGCAGCTGCGAGCACAGGGTGAAGTCAGGATGGATGTTTTGACATTTCAATGTTTCTTGAGTTCCTATTCAATCTCCACTCTAGTGAAACAGTCGCTTAGGCTTCCTACAGCTAGAGCAATATATTGGCAGCTGCCTTCCTGTTGTAAAGTCAACACAGGGAGCTAGGGAAGCCCAGGACAGACCCTAGAGCCAGAAGGTAGTTTTATTCATCTAATCTCTAGGTATTTAGACAGTGATTAGAACCATAGCAACTATCTGAGCCACTTGAATTAGTTAGATACAGAGATAGCAACACTTGTTATTTATACAGCACCCTTTATTGGAAAATTAAAAAATGTCAGATACCTGTTTCATTGAGTAGGTAAACTGCATTCATTTGTTGACATGGAGGTGCCATGAAACCTCTCTTTGTATCACAGGGATACAACTACACGATAGAGACTGTTGGCAACAAATAAGTAAAACAGTTAGAAGTTCTAAAGAAAAAAAAAGAATAAACCTAGGGGATAAAAACATACTGAACAGATGAAGAATTAGTCTACATGCAGAGCCAAGCCAAAACTTGGCAGCTTTATAAACCAGCTAACATAGAAATAAATGAAAGTCCAAACAATAGGAACAAACCTGGAACAAATAAAATAACGAACTCAGAAATGTTACCAATTGATTGCAAAGATAAAAATGCCTGTTGCATTCATTGTATCCCTGTAGTTTATTCTACTGCATACTTTGCTTCTGGGAAGATTCTGTATCTGAAAAAGCCATATGAAGTATATTCATTGAACAGCAGAAATGGAAATAAATATTTCTCACTTGAAATGACAAGACACAAATTTGTCTCTATATTATTAGCTGGTTTTCCTCTGAATCATCTTGAACTTCTATCAGACAGCAAAGTTAAAATAAATTATTTCATCATGCTGCAGAATATTTCTTAACTGTGTAATTCTTTCCTTTGCAGAATGCAGGTACCAACAGATTGTGGTTCTGTGTCAGCATTTCCCCACTGACTCTCAACTTTTGCAGAATTTGTTTTGACAAAAAGAATGTAATTATTTTTATAGATCAAAAAAAATTGTATGTGTTTACTGGTTCCACACAGTCCTGCTCAATGCCAAAAAAAATATGCTCTGTGTCCAAAGCAAAATGTAGACTATATCAATGAGGTAATTTCTGAAGCTTAATTATGAGATAATAGTTGCAACTTCTAATTTCAGGCTTAATAATTTTTATGACATCCAGCTTCACAGCACAGAACCAGTGTGAATGCAATAGGAAAGACTTTTACCATTTGAACATCGTCATTCCCTTGGCATGCACTTGGCTGCCATCTGGGCTTGCCCAGCAGCAGTACAGCCATCCCCAGGAGCATTCAGGAGGGGAAAGGGCACATGCCAGACCACCCCTCCCTTCATGGCTGCAGGCCCTGAGAGACCTCCCCGTGGTCACTGAACCCAGAGATCTCTCAAGTGCCCTGTTAGCCAAGGTCTTGAGTTTGCTAACCTGAGGTAAAATCCTGCCCAAGATAAGATAACGTGTAGTGCTCA
The DNA here is from genome assembly GCF_012460135.2 of Molothrus ater. Taxonomy (NCBI): domain Eukaryota; kingdom Metazoa; phylum Chordata; class Aves; order Passeriformes; family Icteridae; genus Molothrus; species Molothrus ater. Next base: position 17,657,321 of record NC_050484.2, read on the forward strand.
CATTAGTGACTGAGCAGGACAAATTAGTTAGCTAAAATTAAGAATATATCCCTTCTTTATTTAAACCCTTCCAATTTAAATGTTTTCTCCTGAGAAACAAATGAGCTAATGAGACAGTGGTGTTGCGTCACTGCCTGACTGTCATCCCCGTGGCAGGGATGGATCTGACTGGCTTTAATCTCATCGTCCATCTCTCAGTGCACAAAGGCCAACTGCGGGTTTGAGGCCCACCAAATGACAAGCCAAGTTTGATATATCAGCCAATTAGTAGCATTGGTGTTTATGCAGGAATGAAGCTGAAAGTGCAAATAAGGCCAGTGACTAAACCCTTCCAGCAATTACATTTAATAAGGTACTGCATGTTATTTACAGAAAAGATAGATCACACAACTTCTACATGTAAATGCACAGAGTGTGAAGACAAAAGCTGTACTCTCATAACATGCTAAAAATAAATAAACCAGAATTATTTTGGCACAATAACTATTACATAAATAAATATTCTAGAACATAATGAATTGACATTTATTTACAGTCTATTGAAAGTGCAAACAATTGGCTGAAAATTAAAATATTTGTAAATGTGTAAGACCAGAAGATGTGTTAACCAGCCAAGATTAATTCTAGCTGAAGTTTAAGGTTTTAATGTCCAGGAAAATATTCTCTTGAAATCCATTTGTGCATATTGTGCTCTTTTTGAACCAGTCCTTAGCTACCTTTAATGCTATTGATTTTGATGACCTTACTTTTTAACTGAATTTTGTAAAAACCTGATTGGTAATTTAAAAAGAAGGAAGTAAAATGTAAACACTGATTAATCTATTTATCATTCAAATATTTTCAGTCCTGTCAATTTTCTGAAATGGCCACACTGCTTGTAGTAGTAGACAGTATGATTAAGACTAGGAATTTTTCTTAGTATTTGTTGGATTTAAAATGGAAATATTTGTAAGTCTTCTCTGAATGGAACTGTACCTTGGACCACTCTTGAACCTACATTATTTCATCAGATCCTTACATCATCTTCTGTTGAGGTCAAGAGCAGCTGAGCAAGCTAAACTGACAATCAGTTTTGGTCCTGACCTGAAGCATAAATCATAAAATACAGATTCTTAATTAAGGGAGAAGAATCCACGACCTACCTTAGAACTGTTATAAGTTTTTGTGCATTTCCCACTAACTATTCTATCTTTTGCCTTTTTTAAAATCTGTATGAGATATCACTTACTACACTTCAAGATGAATTAACAGTTCACACATGGCCACTCATACACCTACAGTGCATAAATTCTTCCTCAGCCAAAGTTCTTCAGCAGACTGGTATATTGTGCGTTGCCCAAGACCTTATGGTATGTTTTTGCTTATTTTTGTAGTGGCAGTGCAGTAGCAGAGAAAGTGAAGTTCTTAACAAGTGACCTTGAGAGGATAAAAGATCGTTTCTCATCATTGCTTCAAATGTTTATGCTCGGCGCGGTTCCAGTCGGTGAGACATCTGTGATAAAGTTCTCTGGTTGTCAATCACATTTAATTGCCGCACGTAGCTCCGAACATCCTGATGGTTTTTATTAGTTAGGGCTGCATCGGGATCTGGTGAAAGAGAAATGATGTAGGATTGATACACGTAAATGGACAAATGCCTGAACAAAATGCACAACTCCTTACCAGCTGTCACAGGAAAGATTAGATCCTGGCGAGTTAAAAAGGAAATATTTAGAAATTGCTCTCTTGGAAACCTTTTCTCCGTATCTGATGGTCTTTCTGGTTACTACCCCCACAAATTAACTTTTCTTTTGGACATCCTTGGCTACATTTACTAAAATTGATGGCCCTTGGTTACAGTTTGACACATCACCTTATCAGTCATTAGCTATACATTATACAGCTAACAACTACAGTTTAAAGCTGCTCATTTGCTTTTGAACCAGGAACTTTCACAGATTCAAAATGTAATTGATTTCAGCTTCTTTTCATGCAATATTCTCATTTTAAATATTTGTATCAATGTAGTGCTTAGTGGCTGCCCCATTCAAGCCTCAGAATTTACTACCTGTTTACATTTCTTAACCACATTATACCTACTCCAGCAGCAGTTATGGAATACTACTGAGTCAAATTCTAAGTATCTTCAGCCCCATAGGAACAGCTTACAGTGTAATGTAATATGTGTTAGGTAATTTAAATTCAACTAAAAAATTATACTGAGGCATCTACATTACATTACACATGCACACACACAAAAACCGTGGAATTTAGATCCAGTAGATCAATATACTGACATTTTGTTATATCATATATAATGAAAATCTGCTTTCATTTTTAAGTATGTGGAGGTCTCACTCATGCTTAATACATCAAAATTAAAGACACAAAGCCAGGAAGACCTGGATTGTGGAGGAAAAAAAAAATCTTTCTTAATTTCTAATGTTCTACAGAAATTTCTACAGATCCACAGTTAAGCTTTGACTCATATGGAAAGGAACTATTTTTATAAAAATATAGTTTCATATTACTTATTCTGTTGTTTGAGAAAGAGGAAGTGAGTCAAAATGGATGAAGTGCTGAGGAAATGCGCATGTGACTGAGACTGACAGTGCAGCTCAATGGGATGAGACCCACAGAGAAGCCTGTTTGACCATATATATAGCTCTGTCATCTTACATGGCCTCAAGAAGTTCTGGTAATTATACTGACAAACAGGTTTTAAATTCACTGCCATATGCAGTTATGTCATTTATAAAGGTCATGTCTCCAGACTGGTTTCATATTAAAACAGCATTTATCCAAGCAAGTATTTGTGTGCTGCTGCCTGCTAGACTTATTTCAACCACTTCTGAATCCAGTGTCTAATTTCAACTGGCTCTAATCTGACAGATGGGTAGAGACCTCACAGATATTTACATGCATGGAAAAGAGATAGAGGAGAAGGGGCTTATTAGAGCTTCCTGAAGGATATTTCGCCCTGTGAAGCATCACAGGATCCAAACATGGAAGAATCGCTGGAAAGCAGGCTCTTGAGTTCTGGTACACACAGAATTAGTTGTAATTACTGTAGCTACTGATGATAATGCTGACAGTACAGATGTTGTAACACACTTACTGAAAGATTGGCTTCGGCAGAATTTCACTGTCCTGACAGTGTTGGCAATCATGCGCTGGAAGGAAAAGATGGGATGCAATCAGAGAACAAGCACTGTATTTCATCAGCATTCAAACGAAGCACCTCTGTGCCTGAGTGTGAAGACACATGCCAATAAAAGCAGTCATATGAATGAAAATATAATTTTAATGCTGCTACTTTAATGTATAGAGTGTGATTTGCATTTACACAGGCTTTAAATAAGCATGAGTATAATTTACATGCACTCAGAGAACTCTTTCCCTTGCTTGAATGCTGTAAAAGGCCCTAAGTAAGAATGAAAATCAGCCCCTTCAATGTGCATTTCTTTGATAACATCTTACCACATTAAAAAGTAAAAGGAATACCATGGTGTATATACACGTTAATTTAAAGACTATCAGCTCCTAACAGCAAGGCCATTTCTAGAATATATTCAGCAATTAAAGAGCTTTCACCTTTTATACAAACTTGAGTTTAAAATGCATTCTCCTGGAAGCTGACAGTGTAAATAAGCACATGAGGGTGATTCCACTGGCAGAGTGCTCCGTTCACAGGTGAGAAGGCCACTGTCAGTACCGTGGCCTGCAGCCAAGTTTCATAAACAGACCTGTTACACAGTGTTACTTTGACCTGTTACACAGTGTTACTTTGCACAAGTATATCTAACTCAACCCGAAAAGTGGATTCACTTTTGGTGGACCTTCTACTGACAGTTCACCAAAAAAAAGCAGAAGTCACTTCAGTCCTTCTTGGCTGTGCTTCCTCTTCAGCAAAAAAACCCCCATCATTTCATTCAATTCAGTTTCAATCAATACACTTGCTGTGATAAACCAGATGTTATTTTACAATAGATTTTTAAGAAAATAAATTAAGGTTAGTCATACAGCAAAACATTAGTTCTGGACTGTAGAATTTTAACTGATTTCTGTGATTAGCACCACAGAAATAATATACCCACCAGTATGGGGCAGAATTAGTTGTTCTACATAATGTCAAATAAACTGAAATTTCAGCAGTTAGCTAAATAGTTTGATTCAATCCCTGTAATAAGGACATTTGTTTCAGTTTCTTTTGCTTAAAAAAAGTAGAGGGAGGAAATGCTACTCCCTATCAGACTCTAATGTCTGTGTTCCAACACAGTGACATCTTCTAACACAGCCACTCTCACCAGGCTGCTTCATACACTATGGAAATTTTGTGTGAGATTAACAAGCTAGTTAGCCATAAGCTCTCACAAAATGGAATTATATATCTCTTACTCGTGAACAAGAAAGCCTGGGGCATATGCTCCTCTAAATTCATTATAATCTTAAATGAAATCACAATTATAATCTTAAATGAAAATGTTACAAATTAACTAAGCTTGTGAAATCTCTCATTCCAGAATGGGAAGCACCAATGTAAGACATTCCTTACACACATAATGGATAATCTCACACAGTTTAACGTACTATCAAGCATACAAAAATGCGTTGGTTGGTCAGCGTAAGAAACGCTACTGATATATGAGGTCCTAAATGTTTGTGGATAACACCTTGTATTAGCAAATGAAACTGATCTAAAATATGTTATTTCTAAAACACATTTTCCCAAAAGATCTAGGGAAGCCAGATCTGGATCTGCTTATGTTATTCCTAAAGTTACATGTATCTACATGTATAATTCAAGTAAGTGTAAATTTTATCCTAATGTAATTTTCATACCTCTTCAAGCCACTATTACTATGCAGATTCTCTAGGGCACTTACCTTGCAAACATCCTCATAGGTGCTTAGCATTAAGCATGTGAATAAACTCCACTGACTTCAATGGAACCTCTTAAATACTCGAGGTAACTGGGCTGAGACAGAACACACTGCATGGAAGAGTGTCTGTTTTTCACTCTAACCCAGTCAAATATAAGTCAAAACAACATAAGCATATAAAAATGACTGTTTCACACTTCTGTGGCTTCATATTTGGCTCTGTTATGTGATGCTGCTATTTTGATTTATACCAGTTCAAAAAATACTCCTCTACAATAACTGTTTCAAGGAGAGATCATAAAGCTGAACTGCACCAGCCAACACAATGAAGTTTCAAGACTGTCTACCTTCAAAGGAAGCTTTGCTAAGAACAGTTCATTTTCAGGAAGATAGCTAGTTTTGTTTGATGTGCTTTCTAGATGGATTGTTAATACACACCCTAATTTTTCATACCCGTAAGTATTTAGGTTTTGAAGCCTCATCTCATAATAATCCTTGGAGTTGTTATTATTTAGTTTCATGCGTGAAAACTTAGATTTATCCAAAAAAGCGTTCTTTGGAATAATTTTACTCTTTTTTCTCTTGTGGTGAGTTTGTTCTCAAAAAAAAGCAGAACATCCAGAATAAATACTGTAATGCAGTACTGTACTGAAAGAAAAATTATGGGTATGTAGTGAAGGTTTTTAAAAAAAATTTTTGCTGTTTTCAAATTTGCCATTATGTGGGCTCTTCTAGGCAAGGAAAAATAGAAGTGGCAATGGACTTGTCTGACTTCTGGTTAAAGGCTGAACTGCCTGGCTTCCTTCAGTTGGCTGAAAGACTTCATTTTAAAGGGTTCCTTTGCCTTTTCCTGAGGATGATGTGATTCTATCTGTGCATTCAGAATTATCCTGGCAATGATGAAATACAAACCAATGAGGAACAGAGTGTTAAGGCTGAATAAATGTGGCCCAAAGACAGCATCACAAGCCAATGGGGAGATTCTGAAGCATTATGTATCTTTGAAGAGCTCTTTTCACACTGTTTTTTTTCCAAGTGTTGTGCTACTGTCTCATAATGTCTAAGCTCCTAACAGTTCCTTTTTGTAAGGTACAAAGTGAACAGAAAAACAGGTTATGAAACAAAGTGAAATTTCCATTCCCAAATCTCATAGATAAGTTAGATTGTCTTCTTTTGATGCAAGAAAACTAGAAACATGGACAGAAAAAATGCTCAGATGGAAGTTTAATTGCCTGCTCCTTACAGTTTTTCTTCAAATAGAGGATTACCTCTAGTCAATGCCTGCAAAGATTAACCTCTGTTTACTCACAGTGCTAAGCAAGACCACTATCAAAAAGCCATACAAACCTAAATTTGGATCTTTCTGAAACAGAACCAACTGCATAATATAATAAATAATGGCTACTACCAGCATGCTGTGTATACACAACAATACCCTTTCAAGTTTTACAGTTTGGAATTGTGGCAGCAGGCCAGCACATTATCTTCAAATCCATTCCAAACCCAGGTTGCTAAATATTATAAATATTCATATAAGCTATTGAAAACTACTAAGGGCATTAGTCACACACTTTTTGCATAATCTTTATGTTCCAAAAATTAAAGAATGTTTGCCCCCTTTTTTTGCATATGGATAAGAGTGTGAATTTCCTTTTGTTCATCTCCACAAAACCTGAAAACAAATATGCACAAATTCTCTAATCCTCTTTTCTCACCTGAAGGGTGAAGAGGCTTGACAAAAAGAAATATTAGTGGTCAGCACCATGACACTGTCTTGTGCTGCCATGGCAGGTCAGCACTTCCAGAGCTTTTTCCTGACTTCTGCTCCCTCTACAGGTGTTATTCCTGAGATAATGCTGGGTAATGTCATATGGACAAGTTGCCACAGTAAGTAATCTTTGTTCAGGCTCTCTGATGATTTCAGAAATGGCACTGATAAAGTTCCCAATTAATTGAATCTTCCCTTTGTCTATGAATACAAAATTCTGTACTGGCAGTCAGAGTGCAATTAGGCAGCTGAGGCTTGAAAGAAAAAAATCAGTAAGTGGTCAAGAGTATGAAATATTGCCTGTTCCTCGGGAAAGTCATGCTCAGTACTTTCCTCACTTTCTCTTCTTTCCCTGCCAAGACCTAATTCTAGGAAAGCGCTTACAAATTTTTTCTAAATATTTAGTTATAAAAGCAGTGTCACTTAAATGGTGTATATTGCCATGTGCCTTCCAAACTAAAACTACAGTATTTAAAAAGCTTTAAAAGTTTTGCTCCTCTGTAATAAATATGCCTTCAGTTATTACATAGATGAGTCTTCTGAAGGCTCATTTACAACTAACATGTACTATCAAGTCACCAGGGGAGAAGAGATGTAGGTGGTTTGGTATCATGTCATATATGCCAAACTAGAATGTATATCTGAGCAACACCATGGTGGAAACAGCTTCTTGCAGTGAGATAAGTAAAAGACATTCAATACTTCTCTTAAACCATGTCTTGTTTGCTATTGAAGACAAAGCCTTACACTAAGTAATTTAGTAATTTTGCCTACTTATTGACAAATGTATAAATAACATTTTTCAGGCTGGATTTTAAGGCTTCATGCAATGGCATGAGTAAAGAGCACAAACACAGTGCAAATACAAAGACTAAGAGCATACCTATTTCTGACATGTTCAGTACTGTTTACCCACAACTTGTATAAACCAAATGGATCTGTTTACAAACTTCCCTCTTTACCCATAGCTGTGATTTTGCCACATGTGGTTACTCTCTTCCCTGGCTAGGTGTCCCTGTCCTCCCACTCCTCACAGCCTCCTCCAGATAAGGCATCTGTGGGGATCAGAAGATGGGGAAGGGGAAGAAAGAGCAGGCAGTCACAAAGGCAGCAGCAGGTAAAGCTCAGCAATGCTCTGCAGAGTGATGTCCCCTTACTACTGCCAATACCACAGTTCTGTCACTCCACCACTGAAAAGATCAATATATAGGAAAGAGTAGCAGGAAAAACTTGACTCAGTCTTTTTCTTTGTTAGCTTGAGTTGCTAAAAAAGAGTAGGCTAATGTAGCTCAACACCATCTGTCTGTTTTCCCCTTCTTCTCTAGATATTTTGTTCAATTTGAAAAAAGAACCCAGAGTTTTCAAACACAAGAAAGCTCCTACCAATTTTCTGTGAAAACAGATGGCTGTGGACAAGAGAAAGATTGTGTAAGTGCCCTCCTGTCTCCTTCAGGAAAAAGGCTGTAGTGCAAGTTCCTATGTTATGACAAAAGACTATTCACACAGAATTCCCCAGCCATGAAGAAACAACACATGCCCCAGCCACAAGGAGAGATCTGAGCAGAGCTCAAGCAGCCATGAAACACAAATGTTTAGGAAACCAGGCCTTGCTGTTTCTGGCACTCAGGGAGCTCTGGGCTCAGACACTGCCTGACAGCTTCTGCATGTTTTAAGATGCATCATTTAATATAAATAATAACAAAAACATTGCAAAACAGGAAAGATTTAAAGGAAGCTGTTTCAGCTGAAGAGATGCCACTAGATAAAACTTCTACTTTTGGCTGCCAGTTACAGGAATAAAGTTGTCAGCAGCACATCAGCTGTCGGGATCAGGGCTCTGTGGTGAGAATGCAGACGTGATGCCAGAGGCTGTTCTCAGTTTCATCACTGTGCTTACATGGGAGTCGGAGGGACCCACCTCCTCCAGTGGCAAGTGGCACCACCAGTGGCAACTACCCAGTTATTTTTATTCATAAACTTCAGCAAGCATAAAAGGAAACAATCTTCCAAAGAACCAAGATGTTTCAGAAACATCAGTAAGAGTGGCTCCCAGCAATACTCTAAGGAATCTCCATCTGCTTATGACAGAACATCATGCAGCAGAACAAACAGACAGCAACAACAAATGGCAGGACATGATTCCTGTGAAAAATCTGGTTCCTATTTTTCTCCTGAAAATGGCGGAGTAACATCACAAAAACACCTTGGGCTTATACTTATTTAAAAGAGAGAATTTACCTGAGAGTTATCTGACTGAGTGGTCTTGTCTTCACAGTTTAATATCTGGCAATTATGTGTGGATATGACAGTTTTAAGCTTAACGCAAGTAGGCGGCAGCGACTGAGGTTTAACAGTGGGCTTTTCTTCTTTGCTTGACCTGATGACACATGCAAAAAGCTAAAAACTGCCAGGTCCACAGTAGGATTTGAACGAATTATGTGGGTGGAATTTGAATACAGGTTGCTCTGAACAGCTACGGGTTGAGAAAGGCAGTAAAAGCACCTAGAAGCATGCAGAAGAGCTAGTGAAGAACAATAAAGAGACGAAAGATATACTTGCAGTAAGGCTTGGAGAAAAAGCAGAGTGAGCTTTTAGGTAGAATACCAACCAAAGAAAGGCTTAGAATACTAAAAAAGGAGAATGTTTCCCTTTCTGGTGAGTTGAGGAACATGAGACGTAATACTGATTCCGTAAAAAATATGCAGCATCAAAAATGCACTAACTGATCTTCACATTCCTCTCCTAAAGAAAATTATCAAAACTCAGATTACTGGTCCTACATTCTTGCAGTATAAAACATTATTTAAAACTTTTCAGTGCTACCAGTAAACTCTTTTTCTGGGGGTAACATTCTTTTGAAGATAAGACAATGTGCAGACTAAGGTAAAGAGGGCAGACCTGCAGCAACTTAGATATAGATCAGTTTAAGCTGCTATAAAATTCACTCTTGGCCTTGTGATTGCCAAAATGTGGTACAGAATGGTGCAGAACTATTCTTAAATGACAAGCCTCTGTTGAACCTCTGTCTATGGGAAGTGCTTACAGGAGGACTCCTCCCTCCTGTAGTGGCTTTCACACAAAATGAGGCATAAAGAGCTTGAAGCACGGAGCTCTGAGGGCAGTGGATGTACTGGCTCTTCTGGCTCAGGAGGTGTAAACAGGCCAAGTGAGGTGGAGATGATGGAGCCAGCCACAGAACCATGGCTATAGCAATGCAGCTGCCATCCATTCTGGTTTGGAGGTGTTCCAACCAAGTCTGAGATCCCTTTTGTGTTCCCCAAAGTATTTACTATCTATACTGTTATTTCTATACCTAATTAAAACAGGCAGTGCAGAAAAAAAGTCCTTTTCTGCAGGTAGAATGCTCAAGGCCTTTGGAAGGAGATGGCAACACAGTCTGCATATGCAATTACAGAATGCCATTATTGCAAAGTGAGGTCAGGCCCTTACTCAGGCATTAGCACTGCCATTTACTTACAAAATGTCTCATCTTAGTGAAGGGGTATTTTCAACCAAGGACAGAGGCTATCCTGGAGCTACAGATTAAAATCTAAGAGAATTCACTCAGAGTGATGATCACTTTTCTGTGAAGTTTTTTAAAGAGCTTAAAGTACTCCTTTTTTCCCCTCTGCAGTTATCAGCGCTCAGAGGGTCAGACAAACGCCTCCACAGTGCAGTGGAAATAACTGGAGTTATGTAACTCCAGTGGAATGGAGTGGTTCTGATTACTGTACTACTAAGAACAAGCACATGTAGGTGCCAGAGGAAATATGCTCTAGCATGGCTGCTGAATGGCTGAGAGGAAACGGCCTCAAGTTGTGCCAGGGGAGGTTTAGATTGGATGTGAGAAAAAATTTCTTCACTTTGAGGGTGGTCAGGCATTGGAATAGGCTGCCCAGGAAGGTGGTGGAATCACTATGCCTGGAAGTGTTCAAAGAGGATGTGGATGTGGTACTCAGGGAAAAAGTTTACCGGGGAACCCAGTGGTGCTGGGCTAAGAGTTGGATTCAGGGATCTTGGAGATCTTTTCCAACCTTAGTGATCCTGTGATTCTACTACTGACTGCCAGAGCAGTAAGTCAGGTTTGGTTTTCCTATGCAGATGCCATAGCTGGGTTTGGCTAATGCAGGTTCTCAGATCCAGGTGTCATTAACCACACTAATGAGGAACATGACCTTAGCAACCAAGAAAATGTCTTCTCACTGCTGAGAAACTCAAGTTTCAGTTGAGACTTCTTCAATGGAAAGTTGCCTGCCTGCAGTTTTTGACAATGGTGTTTGAAATTATAACAGCTTTTGTGCAGGACTTATATCAGATTTGAGCATGCTCTAGCCTTTTATCATTGATTCTCCTTTCCAGTAGGAAAGCAATCAAGCCACAGACATCTCCTTTCATTAGTGAAGAGAAAGAAGAAATATATGTTGTGCAAGTTCTTTGCAATGCTTTTTTCATTCTCCAAGGAGCAATGCAGAACTATCCCAGCCTAAGGCAGTTCAGGCCTGTTTGAAGGAACAGCATTAAAAATCACAGGTTGGTCCCACACTGTTAAAAAGTGTCTCTAACAGCTCTGCTTCCTGTCCCTGATGCTCCCTCTCCTAGGAAACATTTTGGCTGTGCATGGCTCAGTTTATTCTCCACCTCTGTGAGGTTTTCCAGAAAACCAGAGGCCCCAGGCTCTGTGTACAATGCAGGCTATTTTTGCCAGGTCTTGGTCCTGCCTTCATTCTCCCTAGCCCTGAAAGTCACTGTTGAGAAGTTCACTCTTGAAGAGGTGAATAGGGAGGTATTTTAAAGTTTCCTTTCAAATATGTCATACATACCATTTTTTCGAAGTTTACTAGATTGTCAGTGAATGTCTTGTTTCCCTCATGAGTAAACGTCATGTCTGTATAGAAATAAAAAACACATAAAAGCCCATTTCTGAATCATGACCATACAAAATAGCAGAATGTTTTATCTACCCTTACAAAAATTGTAGCAGCTGTAAAGTAAAAAATTTAGGTTTTAATGTGCAGCATTTTTAAGTAATAAAATTGAGGTATGATATTCAGATGTACAAAAGCAGTTTGTCTTGTCTCTGTATCGTGCTTTTCATAATGGAAAAAGATCATACCTCACACTGAGATTGATTTTTGCTTTTTCTTGCTGCTACTCTTATCCTTCAGATATTTGACAAATAGCTCTCAAGTTAATAATTCTGGTAACATCCAAGCTTACCTTTTATAAGCAGTGGCATGAAAGGAATTATTGGAGGGTCCAATTTAGCTACAGTCAGTCTGTAGGCCCTATGGTTTCTTGATGGATCCTTACAAAAAAAGAGAAATCAAATAATTACTAATATGTATTATTATATGTATCAAGACACTATATACATTAATTTAGATGTCATGGTATTTATTAAAAACATTATTTTTTCCTGTGACTTTAAAAGTGCATCTGCAAATTCAGACACCTTTTATCATTCTCCCCGACTGGTTACACAATGAGAATGCAACCACTAAACACAAACATTTTTTCATGCCAAATACCTAGGTTAGATATGATTACAAAAACATTCTTCATAAAAGAAACCATATATTTTTTCATCCCTCCTTACAGCTGCAGATCCAGTTTTTCATATGTTGTAGCAGTAAAATGTATTGCCTGGAAAAATCCAGGTTGAAAAATAGCATTTCCCATATGTACTATTGGAAAACAAGTGATAAAGCTTTTCTGAGTTCCCAGATTAACTTTGAGTGGTACATAAGTTCTCTCAGAGTAGGTTCCTAAGAGTATAATTTATTAGTCATACATACTTGTTTTAGCAGCTCTAAAATGGGATCATAAACTTCTTAAAGTCAAACAAGGACATATAAAATGTTCTGAATCAAGGAATTCAAATCAGAAACTGAATTATCTCAGATTGTGCATAGAATAAGGGATCTATTGCTATTCACCATTAAGCTTTCAAACTCTGCATAGATCTTCTTGAACTTGCTTGGGAGTTTCTGTTAATAAAAACAAAAATAGCAAACCTTAATTAAATCTGATCAGTGCAGTAATTTTACTGTAAATGCTAGTTCCTTCTACAACGCCCTAAGTCAGGAAAGTGCTCTTTTTTTGCCAGATATTTCTAACAATGTGCTAATCTAAAATACAACATGTTTCCTAGCAACCAGATTAAAAATAGAGACGGGACCAGCCATGAAACCTGGATCCTGATTTAAACCCTGACTTGAATTTAGTCCTTTGGGATGTTTAGATTCAGATTTTTGTTTGGCTCACATAGCAATCACTGAATTCAGAATGTAAGGGGAAATTCATGTGGATGCTTTCAGGACATCCCTGATTATAGCTATCTGAAAATATAATTTACACCCAGCTTGCACAGGGGCTGATCAGTTTAATTATTCATACCTATGATGAACTGCCCTTGCAAACATTCATATTCAGGCCTGGGCATTTCCAGGTTTTTTTTGCTCATGCTGATGCATTTATTAGTAAAAATCTTGACATGCTCAGCAGCAAAGGTCCTCCATCACTTTCTGGGGTACAAATTAATGAGTATTTTTTCAGTCCACAATACCTACACAAATAAATAATGGTCAGTTGATCATGCAATGATTGAGATGAGATGGGCTTTATTAAACACTCTTTCCCCCTCATGCATAGTACGTTACACAGATTAAATAACTTTACTCTAAATACTATAAGATATGTTATAAATTGGTTTCAAAGATCACTGTAATTTTTTTACGTACCATCAGAACATGTCAGTTATTTTTAGTAAGAAATTTCTCTGTATTTGCTGAGTTTTTCAGACTACTATTAGCAGTAGATAACATTAAAAATTAATAGAGACTTTATAGTGCAGAAATTATTTTTTGCAATACTTTCTACATTTGAAGTGTGTACCCTAGCAAGCTATTTACACTGTGCCACAGCAAGGGCCTAATTTTTAATGATGTGTGTCAACAACTGTGTGCCTAGTTTGCATATGCATACAGATTAGGTATTTGTGAAGTAAGTGGTATAATTGGACATTTGCACCTGCAAATATCTAATTTCTGCATGCAACTAATATAAATGCATGAAATATAAAAAAAAATTAGGTCTTGGTATGTTCGTCTTTAAGTATTTTCTGTATATATCTGGCTAAAAATCAAATTGCAGAAATTCTCTTGTTAAAGCAACTGCTCTACAGAACCAGAGTGTGATAACATTTCCATGATCTCAAGTTAATCCTCCACATGTACAAATGATCTGTGCCCCCTCACCAGCTCAGACTTAGTGCTGATTTCAGATTGCTGTATGTAGTATATACATTGAATTCCTTCTTCTCTAGTCCTGCACTGTCTCAGCTCTCCCAGCTCCTCTCAGTAGCCACAAATAAAGGCTCATTATTTTGAGAAACAGAAAATCTTTGCCTGTAGCACTGATTTGATATGATAAATGTACTTCTGAAAACAGAACTGGTGTACCCTCAGACATGTTAGTCTGATCTCCTGTGTAAGAGCACATTTTTAAAGGTGTTCAAATTTTGCTTTCAGTTGCATCAATAACCTCAGTCATACTAATTATTTTGAATTTCTAATGAACAAAATGCGTGCACATTTAAATCTGTACTGCTTTTGATATCCAGTATGTTCTCAGTGGTTACACCGTGCTGGACACTGCACCCTTTTTATACCCTCATACAAAAGAGCAAAGCCACAGAAAAAGGTGGAAGCTCTGAGAATGAAGACCAAACTGCCAGTAAGCGTGGAAATGCATGTCAGAGAGAAAACCAGAACTGGTTAGGACAAACCCACATTTTAACAGGGCAACAGAGTCCCTGTGGAGATCAGAAAATAATATGTATAAACAGAGGATGAATTTAAGAGAATTATTAGTGGACTGATCTCACTGAACCACCAGTAAAGTGAAGGCACACAGAGGATGGGCTGACCTAAGAGGTTAGCTGGCTAGCTTGCTCATCCTGTTGGGCAGTTTAGCTCAGCAACAGGAGCCACTGTTGTCACTCTTGTTAACTCCTGTGAGTATTCAGCATGTCCATGGGTGTACTATACTGCCTTACTAATAAATACTGTCAGCCTTAGCTAAGGTTTATGGTCAGGAGCTGAATTAGTAGATCTAGCTTTATCAATAATAAAGGCCCAATTCACATTTTTGCTGACTACAAGCACAAGTCCCCCTCAGGCTTCCTGGAATAGGATTTTAGCAAAGACTTACCTCCCACGTTAATGAGAGACGGCTCACAGCAACATTACTCAGTCCCATAATAATAGCGAAAAAGGAATTCAGATTTTTGTATTCTTTACAGCTGAAACACAAAGGTCCAGGTTTTAAGTTGTATATATCAGTCAGAGCAGTACTTATGACTACCTCAAGAGAGCTGAACCCAGGCATCTAGCACTGAATTTAGGCAGTCCTGGCCAGTATGCCTGCGGACACCTCTTTTCCAATGTGTTAGCACTTCACCACACTCTGCAGGCTTCTTTCCCTTCCCTCCTAAAATGACCTCCCTTCTTTCTACTTCACTGGGTGCCAGCTTCTGCAAGGAATTCTAGTCTTTGAACCAATTCTCCACCCAGAAACACAGTCCTGAAACTGGGCTCAATTCAGTCCCAAGGGATACCAGAAACAGTGTAAACAACTGTTTATAACTTCATTTGCTGCAGAACTTGCTGACAGCTCCTGAACAACTAATGAATGCTTGAAGCTCTCCTTAGGCAATCTTCATTGCAGTTTACAGGACCACTGAGTCTTTTTAAAGGGAGAAGACCAGCTGTCTAGAGATGGCCCATGCCAGTGACCTCTCCTGCAGTATAGGATTTCTATTCCTTATAGATTCTGGGATGTCTAGTATGTTTCAGAAAAGAGCAGCCATTTGTTACCAGCTTCATTAAAGAGGTCCTGGGCAAAAGGAGCTCCAGGTCCCATTCCATCTCTAATGCACAGAAGGATTTTGCTATCAGGCAGGAAAAACCGTAACATGTAATTGAGTGCTATGGAAGATCCAACATGTCATATGAAAGAGTAGATACAATCTGGTGGGCACAGTCAACACAACTGCTCAGCTGGGTCTGCATCAGGGTCTCACTGACTCAATAGGAAGGGAAGAGATAAAACAAAGCCTATCAGAAAAAAACTCACAAAACTGCATCTCACTGTCTTTTTGCAAATAATCTCTTATTTTTCTCAGTTGATGTGCCAACATCCAATTTCAGCACCTCAGTCTCTGTTTCTTCAGCTGTGAGTGGCTTTCCTTAGGGGTTGGTATTGAGACTGTTGGGGCTTAACATCTCTGTCAGTGACATGGCCAGTGGGTTTGAGTGCACGCTCAGCAGGTTTGCTGATGACACCGAGCTGTGTGGCGCAGTTGACACGCTGGATAGAAGGGATGACATCGAGAGAGACTTTGACAGGCTTGAGAGTTGGGGCTGTGTGAACCTCATGAGATTCAACAAGGCCAAGTGTAAAGTCCTGTACCTGAGCTGGGGAAATCCCAAGCACAAACACAGGCTGGCTGAAGAATGGATTGAGAGCAGCCCTGGGGAGAAGTACCTGGGGGTGCTGATGGACAAGACTCTTACATGAGACTCTTGCTGATAATCTGTGCTTGCAGCCTCAAAAGCCAACGATGTCCTGGGCTGCAGCAAAAGCACCATGGCCAGCAGGCCAAGGGAGGTGGCTCTCCCCTGCTGTTCTTGTGAGGCCCTACCTCCAGAGTTGGGTCCAGCTCTGAGACTCCAACATATGAAGGACATGGATCTGCTGGAGTGAGTGCAAAGGAGGGCACTGATGTGGTGAGACACTGAACAGCCTGCCCAGAGAAGTTGTGGCTGCTCCATTCCTGGAAGGGATCAAGACCAGGTTGGATGGGGCTTTAAGCAACCTGGTCTAGTGGAAGAATGGGCTGTTCCTGCCCATGGCAAGGGGGTTGGAACTTGATGATCTTTACAGTCCTTTCCAAACCAAACTATTCTATGATTCTGTGATTTACCAAGAAAACTTTAACAAGATTCAATCTATGATTCCCATATTTTTAATTCATCATTGAAGCTCTTTGATCCTCTGAGGTATCCTTAGCTTCAGACAAAATTAGTACAAATCATCTCATCCTACTGACTTCATAATTGCCACATCATCCTATTCTCCATCATCCATGCCATTCTATTCTTTCTGTACCTTCATTTTACCAGATTTGGATGTATTGAGTAAGTGAGTCCTTGAGATCTCGGCCTCACTTGTGTCTGCACTGTGTGAATACTGAGCATGTGAATAAATGATCTCTCCCATATGCTGGCTTGTCTGTTGGGAGATTGATGCCCTCTCAGATCTTCTGGCAGAGCTGCTCACACAAATTCTCCCACATCAGATTAGTGACAGTGAGCAAAGGTAGAATGGATAAACTGAAATGCTAAAGCTACACCAACTTAATCTACTAGTACAGGTCAGGGAGTGCCTCATTAGTGGATCTGAGGGGAGATAAAGATGAAAAGCAGGCAGGATAGGCTGTCAGTGATAACCTCTTCCCTAGGCACAAGTAAATCCATAAAGAGATACCTGTCCACAGCCCATGACAGGATTAGGAATAAATTATGGCAGGGTAAAATAATTAGTAACACACAGCACTAGTGCTCAAACAAAGTAGGCAGCTGCAACTGTATCTGCAATATTTAATTTGAATCCATCTTCATATTAAAAAGAAAATATTTTGCCAAATACGCTGTTAAGGAATACAATTTGACAAAGTCCCAGTTAAAATCCATATAGATACATGATGCTCTACCTCAGATATTCAGTAAATTCTACAGGGACTACTATAAATAGCTCAGTTCCAGATAAAGGACCCCTGTAAGGCACTAGAAAAAATGCTCCATCACTCTACTGCATATGAACTCCATGTAAAATGTCAGAAAGTGGATCCTCTAAAGCACCACAAAGCACCACCTCAAAGCAGAGGTCACTCTGCCTCACAGAATGGACTGTACCAGAAAAATCTTCTTGTTAGGACGAATAGCAAAGACACCCATACACTCTCTGGTCTCCAAAACAAACGTGTATGTGGTTAAAGTCTCTTGGTACTTACACAAGCATATTCATCTTGCCATTTTCTCTATAAACACACATTTCAGAGATTTCTCACAGGCTCCTTGGGCTTATAACATATGCACATGTACACAAAGAATGATTTTCAAAAACTGAATGAAAGTGTCTGAGTACACTGATACACAAGAAGGCTGCTAAATAGCCTGTGGATATATCTGCAAAGAGGAAATACACACAAACTGCATTTGCAGACATCCATAAGAGTATGTGCAAGCATATCCCAGAAGGACTTTCTTATACAATTAATATGGGAAGAACTCACTGTTGGAAATACAGTTAACTTCTCCCCTTTGTTTGAAAGTTTATTCCTACAATAACTGGAGAAGAGATGAACCTGGTAACCTCTACATCCTTTTCCAGCAGATGCTGAGGTGACATGGCTCCTGGAACTGAAAGCACATGTGCACAGCACTTGGAGCCAGCACTTGGCCTTGTGCTTGCCTGCACAGACTGGGAGCACACATCAAGGGTGCATGGGGTGGCAGACACAAAATGATGTGCCTTCTGCAATGATATCTGCACCTCAAGCCACAGAACTGAAAAAAGCTTCTCAGTAGCAGTTATCTTTGAAAATGAGTACGTGCAAGGCATCTCGTTACCACCAGTCATGCCTAAGATTAATAGTGCAGCACTGAGCTGTTCTCCCTGAACGCTTTTCTAATGAGTCTAGTACTTCTAGGTAGGGTGAAGTTCTCATTAGGTCTCAGGGATCTTCACAGGCAAAACTTCCTCAAAGATATTTCTTCAAGGTCTGGGCTTTTTCTCCTCTCTAACTTCGGTGCACTTTGTGTTTGTTTTAGTGCATGTGTAGCAGCTGTTACCATGGCAGCACTGCACAGAGGGCAGCAGCCTGGCAAAACTTCCCAGCGCCTTTCCAGCGGCTGGAATTAAACCTGCCCTCTTGGTTTGTACAGAGGAAAATCTTGTGCTTTGGATTTCTCTGCTTTTAGGAGACAAAGAGGACCCAGCAGAGCAGACTGCTTTTAGCTATTTATTTTTAGCATTGTAGTGATACCAGAAACATGGAAGTAAACAGGAGGTTGTCAGGCTGTTGTAAATAGCACAAGATTAAACCCATGACTCGGAGGAATTCGCAGGCTAGGGCAGTTTATTAAGGAGAAATTTAACTGTAATTTTTAGGATACTTGATTTCAAGTGTTTATGGAAATTATTATTGTATCTTAATGACCACATTTCAACATTTTCTCATTTCATGCCTGAGATTAGGAAAGACCCCGACGTCTGTGTGGGTGCCACTGCCCTCTCCTGGGCACAGCCCGCCAGGCCGGCAGCTGCTTCCCGCTCCTGGGCTCTGCAGTGAGATAATGGAATATGTGGTGCGTGTATTTTTAGAAACTAAAGAGGTAAATTCTGTCCTCTGTTCTAAATATAAAACTGATCCTGCATGTCCACCATCAGATTTTTAAAATCTTCACCAACTGTAATCCAACTGCAGGGCCCAAAGTAGATTCCAGAAGGAAGCTGGTACTTGCAGAGCAGGGTGTCCTGGAGAAAGGAGCCACGCTGATCCCCAGTTTTGATGTGAACACAGACTTCAGCTATGTGCAATTACTAACTGGGAGGAGAGCAGCATCCCAGCAGCAACAGTAATCTCTTCCTCTACACAACTCCATGTAACGATGCAAAAAAGTTAAAACCTTGGTTCAACTGCAAGTAACAACATCTCTGTTGGTAGAACTGCCTAAAGGTTTCTACAATGCCCAGAGCTGTAGAAAAACACTACAAACCTTGGAAAACTGTTTTTCAGACATCAATAAATACACCATGAGCTGGAAAGGGAGGGAGAGTATAACAATAATAAAAATTTGTACCTATGCAGGGCATGGATATACCCCTGCTCCCTCTGAAGTCAGTCACTGCTCTGCTCTTGACTCTTTAGGGAGTCAAGGCTGACATCTCTGGCATGAGGGTTGCAAACTGTTTAAATTTGGATAGCAGTATAGGAAGACAGAAAGAATGCCTGCTATCCAACCTCAGACCCAGCAGTTAGTAGCAAGACAGGACATTCATATTTTGCATTTAAAGGTATTAGAAAAAAAAAATCACAGAATCACAGAATTGTTAGGGTTGGAGGGGACCTCTGGAGATCATCCAGTCCTGCCTCCCTGCCAAGGCAGGGTCACCTGGACCATGTGACACAGGAATGTGTCCAGCTGGGTTATGAATGTCTCTGTGGACAGGGAGACTCCACAAACTCCCTGGGCAGCCTGTTCCAGTGCTCTGCCACCCTCAACAAGAAGTTATTGCTCATGCTGAGGTGAAAGTTCTTGTGTTTTAGTTTAAGGCCCTTGTTCCTCATCCTGTCACTGGGCACCACTGAAAAGGGTCTGGAACTATTCTCTTGGCACCACCCTTCAAGATATTTGAATGTATGGATGCGATCTCCTCTCAGTCTACTTTTCTCTAGACGAAACAGGCCCCGCTCTTGTGGGCTCTCCTCCTATGAGAGATGCTGCAGACCCCATATCATCTCTGTGGCCTCCACTGGGCCCTCTCCAGTAGCTCCTTGTCTTTCTTGTACTGAGGAGCGCACAACTGGGCACAGCATTCCAGATGTGGCCTCACCAGAGCTGAATAGAGGGGGAGGAACACCTCCCTTGACTTGCTGGCCACACTCTTCCTGATGCACCCAAGATCCCACTGGCCCTCCTGGCCCCCAGGGCCCACTGCTGACTCATGGTCACCTTGTCATCTACCAACAGTTCCAGTCCCTCTCTGCAGAGCTACGCCTTAGTAGGTCAGCCCCCAACCTGTGCTGCTGCTGGGGGCTACTCTTCCCTACTCTTTGTATCATCAGCAAACTTGCTGTAAATCCCAAACAGAATGAAAGTAACATGAGTGTCATCATCTCCATGCTCTCCTTGCATCTCTATATGCTCCCCTCTTGGTTTTCCCAGTCAGGGAAATTCTGAGAATGGTTCTCCTGAGCAGAACAAGAAACATTTCTGTTCTCAGGAAAATTAGGCTCAATTTTGTTAATATTCACTAATTCACATACTAGTATTTGCTAATGTATGGAAGGGTAAATGAAGGATTCTTTTAATGAACTGAAATATATTTTCTCACAAATTTGATGTGCAAACACGGCCCTAAGAGATCACAGATCAAGGAGCAATGGAGAGTAGCACAAGAAAGAAGAATATGTATTAACAAGGTTCTGTACAGCCCTATAAGAAAACAGACAGAATTACCAAATACAGAATGTTTTAACCTCTACTCTGTGTGGCTGTCTGAAAAGAGAAAATAAAACCACGTTGACTATACTGAACCTCCCTTCCAGCTCCCACATGACTGCATACTTACTGGGCTGCTATCTTAATGTATTTCTTTAACAGCTGAACACGCTTGCTGAGTTGAGAGCAAAGACAAATCTCGGTGACCACCCAGAACTGAATTTCATTGAATCTTCTTAAAAACAAGTCCAGATTTGCTGTGGTCTTTTTAAAATTGTGCCTTCCAAAAGTGTGATAGATCAATTCCAGCTAGGAAAGAGAAAACAGTTTGGAATTCTTTTTGAAGTTGTGTTTCTTCAAGGAAAGAGACTAAGACTGACCAGGTAAGTATCTAGCCTGAAACTTGCTCTGCAGTTTAGTTTACATTTATAGCTGCCCAGATGACAAAGACTCAGGTTACAAATCCAGTATACAATAGCTGAGGCATAGCAAAAGTGTCACTACAGATTATATATAAGCAGCAGCTGAATACCTTAAAACAAACAAAAGTTATTCAGCAAGCAGCACATGTCCAGAAGAAGTCTAACTGTATTTTTCTATTTTACCTATAAAATTGAGAATGTCTTATACTTTCAAAACTTGTAGGTGGCTTTACTGTAGAATTTTCAAAAATCAAGCTTAGAGAAGTTTTTGGAAATAATGCACAAAGCTACAATGTACAGCTAAACACTTTTTAATAGATTCTAACCTGCTGAATAGATAGATCCTCATACCTCATGCACACAGTTGAAGAGCTCCCAGTCGTAAATTGTCATCTGATGTGCTAAGTCTTTGGAACTCATCAGTTCAAATGTTCCTACTGTACCAGTAGATGGTCCTTCTTGTTCTGGCAATGGTGCCTACAAACAAGAAAATATTATAAAAATATTTTAGACAGGCTAAATCATATGGTTGGTGCTTTCATTCTGTAATATTTCTAACTTTTTTTTCAGTGTGACCACTTTCCTAATCATGTTTCTAATAGTAAAACTGAAATTGCAGTAAAACTGAAATTTGCTTTTAAACCCAGGTATTGGGTAATGAGCAAAACCACTATCTAGTATGCACAGGATAGTCAGGAAAATTCGGAAAGCTCTTTAGAGACAATGTAAGAAAATAAACCAGACTGTTCTCAGTGTGTTATTTTTAACATTGTTCTAAAATTTGAATCTATAATACACATTGTGCTAACTAAAGCATGTGTGTTTGTTTAGGAGCATAGGTCTTTCCAAAAAACTTTTATGTTTCCTTATTCACATACACAAATAACTAGGCCATCAAGGACAAGCCAAATACTTTTACATATTCCTGATTCTAATGATGAGAATTGCTATATCTAGCATGCTTCAGAAATCTGCAGTGATTGCAAGATCTTCTGATCACTTATAAAAGAAACCTCCTACTTTCTCTTT
Organism: Molothrus ater; assembly: GCF_012460135.2. Classification (NCBI taxonomy): domain Eukaryota; kingdom Metazoa; phylum Chordata; class Aves; order Passeriformes; family Icteridae; genus Molothrus; species Molothrus ater. The sequence continues at coordinate 17,679,690 of NC_050484.2, forward strand.
GACAGTACACAAATTTGATGCACAATTTGTGATTGCAAGTTCCTGGCTAGGCCGATTGAAATGATATAAACACAGTCCTATGAGAAAGAACCGAGTACAAACCATTTCTGAAAGGCATTTCCATGCCACCCAGTAAATGAGACGTGATCTATGATTTTGCACACAGGTGAAGTATTAAACAGAGATTTAAAACATGGCTTGAGATCAAGTCAGATGTGAAGCAGTCTGTTGAACATATCGGGGTGAAGTGTTTGAAGCAGTGCTGCTAAGATACTGCCAAGCAACCCCCCGGCAAAGGGAGGGTGAAACACCCGCAGAGGCGGCAGCGAACGCGCGGGTCAGCGGCGCTGCTCCAGGAGAGGGCGGCAGAGCTCACACACGAGCATCCCGACTCAGAGCTCAGCGCCTTTGTTAAACGAGGAACGATGGAGCACGGAACTGGCAACAGGCTGCTTTCCCAGCACAAACTCTGTGGAGTCTGCCAGATTGACAGACCTTATTTAGATGCTGCAATATAAGAAATGAGCCTACTAAATGAACCCTATTTTATATAAGAATAATATACTAGCAACAGAAATAAATCTGACTGGATTAATACACCAAAACACTTTCTCAGTAGCACATAGTGCGTAAGGGTTTTACTGCTGTATGCATTCTTGCTTTGTACTCTAGGGAAAACTTTCCTTTCAATTATCGTCGTACTATACAAACTAACTAAAAAAACTTAACTAAATCACGAACATTATCACCTTAAAAGCTTCGTCTATAATTTTAAAAAATAGTAGAAAAGTATTCTCTAAAAAATCCAGAACAGCCATTAATATTAAAAAAAGCTGCAGATTGCTTTGAATTGGGATTTGCACAAACACAAAATTTCTTTAATTTACGACAACATATGAAATAAAAGTAGAGCAGCTTTGTGTAGAAAATTCTAACTTGTGGAAATCTGTGGAAAGAGAACTGCCTACAGATTGAAAGATGTCTTTTTTTCCCCCCATTTGGAGATGAACACAACATAGCTGTTACCATAACAAACACATATTTTCCAAGGCTAGGAAAGAAGCACTTAGATGCAAACTCACAGCATATTTGAAAATTCATCTACCCAGAACAATTTTCACATGGGAATTGCCAAATGTAATATGTGGATAAATGTTCATGAACAGGAAGAAGCCAGAAACTGGAATGTGAAAGGATTAAACTGGGAGGCAGCTAAGGCTGTAACATTTTTTAATTTGTTTATACCTCTTTGAAAAAATGCAGCTGATAAGGGGTTGTAATTTGCTATGCAATGCTGAGGACCATTTTTAAGTCTCTGAATGTACTTCTGTAATTCTTACTGAATTCAGTCTAGTTGATGAAAAGTAGCACATTGCAGCCCTATATCTTAGAGCTCCCTGCAGCACTTTGAGTACTTGATGCATGGTAAATAGCACAGGAAAAAGGTACAGAAAGCCAAAACAATTTGCTGCAAAAGCTATGTGTACATAGACAATGCAGAGCCATAAATAAGTACCCAGCACAGTTTTACTGATGCAACACCCCTGCTTTACAGTAGCATGCCCCATGAGGGTATCTACTTGGCAGGATTAATTAACCTTAAGGGAACACCAGAATTTAATAAGCTGAACAAGAGGTATCTCTGCATGGAACTACATATGCTGGATGTGCATTCCCTGGTTACTAAATTGAAAGCAGCAGCAAAGAATAGATTTTACCATATCCATAAAAGAAATCAGGCATACATACTAAGTGGCTTGTTAAAAGCATACAGGAGGCTGAAACAAGGCTAGGAGTAATAGAGTTCATGCTGACATGACTTGGCAATGACATTTGTTTTTAATGAAATAAAAGGAACAAAAAGTACAGTCAAATCAAACTCTATAAAAGCAGACCCCATGGAGATCGCTAGAATGACTGTATAAACTCTAAGTACTTATGAGCAATTCTACCTAAGAAAAAAACAGACTTTCTACCAGGAATATTTTCTGTGATTCTACTTAGAATTATTTCCGATTTTGACACAGTATTTTGTGGGGATGACACATAAAACAAAATTAAGGAATTTACTGCTGGAATAAAATCTCCAGAATGCTTTAATTGATAACACTTATCTTAGAAGATATATCTCTATGACTTTGAGGAGATTATTGTGTAATGAAGAATTACTGCATGTCTTGGTAACAATACTCAGCTCTTCTAAATGCCTCAGTGTGACAGGGAGAGTACTGGGACCAAGTTCTGTTATGTGGATCAGATGGATGGATTTCTGGTCTACTTTAGGGAATTAGAACATCAGCTTGTTTTATTTTCAGGGCTCACCCTACTGCAGTGTGACAAGCCCTTTATTGTGAATGTTTCCACTAGTTTTTATCTGAAGTGTGGAAATGCAAAGAGGGCCAGGTGTCCAAATAAACCAAAGCCCTGATGTTCCTGAGCACTGCACACACACGTACCAAAGAATCGAACTGATCCCGAGGGCAGGCAAACAGCCGGCCATTAACGCTCAGAGTGGTGAACACCGAAACATCGTGAGGCTTGAGCACAACCTTTTCTGTAAAAATGAAACAAATTATTACTTATTACAATTTACAGCAGGATTGACCTACCAGCTGCACACATCACCCTTCTGGGAACAAATTTTGCCCCGTAACTCCAGTATTCAGGATACAGAATAGAGGACAGCAAGATCCTCTTTACTGAAGAAATGTGGTAAGCTCAGCCCAAACCAGTCTCCTACAGAACCAGAATCCCAGTCCTAAACTGTACAGACAGGTCAAGAAGGCTGTGCTGCTATCACTAGAAATTACCTGCAAAAATTAAGCCTAATTAGGGAGTCCATTCATTCACTGCTGAGCTGTAAGCATTTGGAGAGCTGCTCTTAAAAGAAATTGCTCTGGAAGGCAGTAACTGCTCAAGGAGGTGATGGAAATGCATTACAACATTGCTAAAAAGAGCATCACATCACAGGTAAAGAAAAGATAATGAAGTAACTTACAAAACAGTCTCTTCCAGCAGATGTTGGTGGTCAGCAAATCTGACATAAAATTGCTTCAACTGCAAAAAGTAAAGCTGCCTGGTGTCAGTTCTCAGGAAGTGAGCCATTTTTGGCAGGCTCCACTGTTTGCAAAAATGCCTTCCAACACAGCTCTCATTACCTCTGTGGGTCTCCACACAGTCATACTCAACCAAAGCACTTGAGCAACACCAGTTCTCCAGCAGAATTCACCTGCCAGTGACTCTCACATTTCCACAGCCTAGAGGGGGGCCTGATCCCTGACCCTCTGCAAACACTAGGTCTGTGTGTTTGGCACTAAGTTGCTCTTCAATGGTTTGCATGGACAGAGCAGGCAAAATGGTAGTGACCACTGCCAGAATGTTGGCACTGCAGTGTTTTGTGACATTACTGATTCCTGAGTCCAGCATGAATATATCCACACTTGCCTCCTTTTTCTGTGATTAAAAAACTCTTACAAGTCTAACAGTGAAGGAAAATCAGGGTAGCTGTGCTCTGGAACATGCAGATACACAAGATTCTCCACTGGTCCTGTCTCCCCTGTGAGCTGCAGTCTGTGCCTGCAGTAGAGGAAGGACTTGCCTCTCATTAGGACTTGTGTGAGAGCTGAACATGCACATGGGTATAAAACCTTGACTGAATCCAAATCCAAAATTCTGCTTCACCATAACTGAGGAGTGTTTAAGATGTTGTAAGTACAGTACCTCCTCCTGAACTCATCTTTACTATGATGAGGCCTTCTCCAGAGCCCAGCTTGTCTGCTACTGCACTGATCACTTCCTTCACAGAAGAAGACACTGGCACACGGATAGTGGTGTAAGTTTGGTCTATGCAGTACACCTTAAACAGAACTAAAGAAGAAAACATTGCACAGTTTATTCCACGTGTAAAAACCACTCATTTACCATACAAATTACTTTCACTTAGTAACCAAGCTTCACAAAATGAGATAAAGAAACAATAAATCACTACATAGCTCCCCATTCCATAGATGCTCTACAATTTCTAGTACAGAAATCTCTGATTTCCCAGAGCTTTGGATTTTAGATTTTCAGTGCTCAGGACAGTGTCTGTCCTATGAATGAGAAAGGTGCAGCCATGTGAACTGAGCAGTTACTGCCTGTCTGGACAGACACAAGAGGTAGTATTTTCCTGGCAGCAGGAACTGTTTCCCTCTTTGTAGGCTAGAAACACCACAATGGATGACAGAAGCTGCATGACTGCAGGATGTCTGCTGTTCATATATAGTTCCAGCTTTAACATGGTTCTTCTAATGGTCTGATTTCTGCCACCAGCTTTCTCAGCTACATGACCTCGAATTTTGTTACCTTGTTTTTACTGCTGTTCATTAGCAGGAGCTATCCTTTAATATCAAACTTGTTGAAGAAGCAGCTTTTTAAGTGATGAAGTTCCACAAAACAACCATTAAAAGTACCTCATCAGTAATCTGAAAATGACATTCTGATACACTGAGGCAAATTTTACCTTAATCTCTTCAGAGAATCAAACAACACCAATAGTGCAAACCAGCAGATTTTGGTTTTGAGGCTGTGTGCCTAGATTCTTGGATTCTAGATCCATGATCCATGGCATGATTATCTGCTCCACTCCTACCTTGCAAAGAGCAGCTGTACATGCTCATAGGGGAGACAGAAGCTCAAATGTGACCCTCAGCTTCCACTCTTTATTGCACTGGCATTCCCTGCAGTACAGTGTCTTATTGGTTCTTCCCTGTTTTGTTCATTCCTTATTTTAAAGGTTTTTACATCTTCCTCCAAGGAAGCAGTGTTTGATAGCACAAGTAACTAAGGGAAAAGATCAGGAGCACCTCACATCAACAACAGAGAACAGTGGGCTAGCAAAAGCAAAGAGGGTTTGTTTTGGGTCAGGCTCCAAAATTCTAGGTAGGTGCTTTCATTTATTTTTAGACCTTTTTTTGAGACAGACAAATTTATATAGATGTCAGTGGCTCAAGAAAACTTAGCAGAGAAGAAACTCACCTTCATCACTGCCCCTGATAGGCTGGCGTTTCTGTGCTCTGTCATCACTTGTGTTGAACAGCTGCAGAAGAACTTTGTGCTGAAAATGAATCATTGAGATTCACATTAATAACCATGTGCAAGAATAACCATGTGCTACACATGAACTACAATTCATCTCTTATCAATGGCATGAAAAAGAGTAGCAATGCAAAATTTGACAATGTCAAAAGCTATCTCTCAATGTGTTTTTTTAATATATCCATGATTACTAAAGAGAAGATGCTCATGAATTTGCTGTCGTTAAGATTTTACTTGAGAAAATTAACAAATAAATTTTCTTACCTTCTTTTGTGGTGCTTTAGGTTCTTCAGAACTATAAAAAGGTAAAGCATAGAATATACAATGAAATATTGCCTGGAAGATTTTGTGTACAAAATCACATATAGAACATGGACCACTTGTCAAACTAGCATATCAATATAATCTTATTTATATATGAAAAGACTAGATGATACCCCAGTTAATCTATGACCAAGGCAGAAAAAAATATTATACAAAGTTCATGTAAGCATGACATAAAGCTTGTGTCAATCTCTCAGTAAGGTTATGGTGTTTGCAAGAATGATGTGCAAAAGAGGGCCATAGACATTAATTCAAATAAGCCTGCATGCAAACTTTCAATTTCATATAACTGAGTGTCATTCACAAAGTGGCTTTTTAATAGATATATAACCAATAAATTTTCTTCATCAATTTACTGAGAAAAAGGTCAGGGGAAGGAAAGAAGCAAAAACTATGCTTACATTTGCTTTACAATTTTCTCTAGCTCTGGAAGTTGCTCCTTTAGTGCTGCAATCATTCTGGTATCATCTGATACAGATACATAAAATTCCTGTAAATGATACAGAATAGTCTTTAAATAACTATAGGGGTAAATGAGCAGTACTCAGGAGAGAGGATTATGAGATGACATCTGATAGCTTAATGATTATAAAGAATGATAATCTGCATAGAGGTACACATGCTGGGCCCAACCCTCTATTACTTCTACTTGTTTATCTCCAGCTGATTTAAAGCAAGAGTTACACATGCAGAAGGGAAGCCTGATGAGGCTCCTTAGCTCACTCTGTAACCACCAGCTGCTTGTGTAAAACCTGCATTTTCACATTTTCAAGGAAAAAGACTAAAATAATCCAGCATGATAGGTTGTTTTATTCATTGCTGTTGTAGTCTTTAGGGCTTGATTTGCTCCTGAGTCACTGACTCTAATCCATTACAGTATTACCTACTTTTAAACCTCATCCATCCTCTTCCTATTATAGCTACCTAAAACTGTCCCCAAGAAGGCTCTCTGTGCTTGCAATTAGTGACTGTTCTTTAACTTCTGGACTACTGGAAGTCTATGGCATCTCCAAAGCTTGAAAAACATTCCCACGTGGGTTTGTGGGGTGTCTACCACTCTTAAGGCCCCTCTCTATTCGAATCCCTCGGCTAAATCTTAGATTCAGTTTTAAGCTCTTTAGGACAAGAACTTTCATTCAGCCAGTAACATATGGGATTACGCTCCATAAGCACCATATATAATAAGAATGGCAATCCCAATCATTTAACATGGAATTGGCAGTGCATTCTTATCTTAGAAATCCAAGGATATGGCAGCTACCACAAAGAATTTACAAGGGTTCTGAAGACAAAGATTTTAAGTTCCAATAGCTGCAGTACAGCTTTCATTCAAATGAAAAGGACTTTTGGTTCTGTAGAGTGGCAGCCCTCCAGCTCCTTCCTGGCACACCTCACGCAGGCATAAACAGCCCTCCAGTTCAGTCTGTAGGGCCCCTGAACCATTCAGAAGAAAATACTAGAAAAAGCAAATCAGTTACTGCTGTAACACAAGCTACCCATACAGTGCTTTGAAAGGGATCTGCAACACTATTTTCAGAAAAGGATCTGCAACACAATTTTCAGAGGTCCAGAGGCTGGCAATGGTTCAAACACTGTTGTGGTGCCTTTACTGTCTGCAGCCAAACCTGACAAAACATCACAAACTGAAATAAACTTTGCACTTTGAAATGATCTTTTTCACTTCAGTGATACAATGATTCCCTTATACCTCCAAAAAGGCCATTGCTGCTTCATCTTCTTGCAGTAAATCTCCATATAAAGCAGCCCACTGCAGAACCAGTCGAATGACTCGCCGTTTATTGTTGAGGGCATAATCCATCTTCTCCTGCTCTGTACCCTGAGAAGGCTGGGCATGATAGGTGCCCCAGTGTCAAGGAAAACATTCAGTGATTGAAAATATCAAACACAGTATGAATTCACGAGCAACTGACTTCCAACAAACCACTTTCAGGGTGCTCAAACATAACTTTCCAATATACACTTCTGAATTCTGACATCCGCTAGTATAACAATTTGCAAACTTTTCACATTCATACTAAAAAGTAAAATGAAAATGAATTTTCTGAAGAGCACAGGAAGGATCACAGTTTCACCACAGAGATGGTTGCTCTAGGAGAACAGAAGAGAAATGACACTTGGAACAACAAAGAGGATTAACCATGGAGACTGAAGAAGGATATTTCTCCATGTTCCTCTTTGGAAACAGTTGAAGAAAAAGAAAAATGTCACTTTGTGTTCATTAACAATTCCAATTTTCCATTTGTTAGGAAGACTACCAGAATGAACTACCAGTGCTATTCCTTTTGTTTTTACAAGTTATTGTAACTCAAAATGAACCTCAGCCATTAACGGAGAGGGGACTTTGACATTTACAGCCTCAACTGACTATAGAAACACAGGGTAAAATAATAAATTTTGTAGTAGCCTCATTGTCATGAGGAAATCAGACATTTCCACTATGTCAAATAAAGTGTACTTTGAACACAATACTTTGTGAAAGTTATTTTGTGACGAACAATAAGAAAAAACGGGAAACATTTCAATGACCTTTTAAAGACAAAGTGTCAACATTACAAAGCAACACAAATAGCTAAAAGGCCAAAAGTAACATTTAGTGAAAGGAAAAAAAAAAGAAAAAAAAGTAAAGGCACAATGGGTAATAAATTGAGATAATTTGAGCCTTTAACCTGTGTGAAAATGAAGTATCTCCAGAAGAAACAGGATATGACAATTTGTGTGTCTATTTCTCACTGAAAAAAGGTTAACAACATATATTTCAACTGTTGAAATAAACTGAGAGCTGAGTGGAAAGTAAGCACCGAATGAGTGCAGTTACATCTTCAACTTTGCTTCCCAGTTACCAGAATTCTGATTCTGGACTGCCATGAGTAATGCTATTCCCAATTACATAGTAACACGTAACATTAAAGCACTGACACTCTCCCTCACAGCCGTGTGCAGCATCCTTGCGTCCTTTCAAGATGCACTTTCAGTTGCTGTACCAAAATATTTAAAAATATTAATTAGAAAATAAAAATATTAATGAGGAATACAAATTATATAAGGTATTTATTCTAAGCTTCTAATTTAGAAAAAAATTCCTAACAATACTATTAATAAAATGCAATGGGGAAAAGTACCTATTACATCACACTTTGAAATGATCCTGCAGCCCAAAGCCCCTGGGATGCTCATTTGACTGACAAACTTTCAGAAATCTGGATTTTAATTTCATTTGGAAAGGTTTAAAATTAGCAGAGAACTAAACATGACAGTACAATTAAGGCAGAAAGGCAGAAGTCATAAGAAGTAAATAATTCATTCTAAGTTATGTGCTCCAATATCCTAGGGAGCAAGTTTAATATTCTACCGAGTCATTTTTCTCATGCCATATTTACCTTTCAAACACTATAATTATTTAATATATTTTTACTTTCTTATTAACTGACTCACCACAGGCACTTGTAATTTTTCTGTATTTTTACTGCTCATTTACACTGATTTCTCTTTTATGAACATTATCACAAGGAAATTCAATGAAAGGTTCTCACATTTTTATGTGATCTTCAGGATGCAGCTTCACTACAGACTGCAGTCAGAAATAAACTGTGATGTATACTTGCAACAAGTGTCAGATAATTGCAAAATATTTATCACCAATATGGTTAGAGCTCTATATATATATATTTCTAATTTTCCTTAGCATATGCTAAGAAATTGAAGCAATTTTGAAGGCTGTTCTTCCCTGTATAGAAGATCCAGTTATATAAGGAGCTGTGCAAGATCATTGCTACAACAGAATGCAAACTTTTTTGGTGGCACGATGGTAAAGGAGAAATGTGCTGAAGAACTATCATCTACAAAGAGCAAAAGAGGAGTTTATACTTTGCAAATATTTAGACAGTGGTCCTTTAAAGGTGCACCCCTGCACACATGCTTACACGCTGGCACTAACCCAAGGTCACTTTTGAAGTTGCTGCTCTATTTCAGGTTTTCTTTCAGGCCTTGTCCTGCCTCCCTCTGACAAGCTGTAGCTCTGAGAGTTTGTCCATTTCTATTCTGTGAAGAAGAGGGGAAAAGGGGCCTTGGTCCAACACACAGGGCTTATATCCTGATCCAGGACAGGGGAGCATGCTTTGCTTCCCTATAAAACAGAAGTTTGTTTTTTTTTCAAATTGCAGGATCTATATTCTTTCATGACTGAAAAAGACTTGGTGTGCAGAATGACAGCACAGAATAAGCATGGAATCCACAGCAACCAATAATGTTATTTGGACAAAATGGTGCATCTGTCCATTTCTTTCAGAATTAAAATAACTTACAAATGACTGCTGCACAAGAAGTGAAAACCCAAATAATTTATACTCTGTACTATGCTTGAAAGCACTTCAGTGGTCTAGCTCTACTCATACTTGCATGCTGCCAGCTAAAATAGTATCCTAAGTGGGTGTAGGAAAATAGACTTGTTTTGATTCAAAATTGGGGGCTGAAGTAAAAAGTCACCGACTGAATCAACTTTTCTTCTTTTTCTGTTTTAATTTCCTCATTGAGCATAACTAATCTCTCCTTAGTCTCACAGCACTGGCGAACACTTTTGTAGCATGATTTTGCTCCAAAAAGATGAGCTTTGTTAGGAACCTTTCAACTCTAACAATAAATTTCAATGGTACAATCAACAAAGCACAGTTAGCTTTTCCATATTCAGAATGAACCAAATAAATAATAATTCAGCTCCAGGAAAGCTAACACTAGAGCAGTAGGATACCAGTTACTTCCAGCTCCTCTCTGAAAAGAATTAACATGATGCTTGCCATGACTCACTGAAGGCCATGGTCTTAGTATCCTCTCCAGAACAGATTTCATCACAAGTCCTTAAGTGTGATTATCCTTAACTTTGATTACCAGAAAAGCTTCTCCCTTGTAAAGAATGAGGTACGTTTTGCTTATGGGTCTGATTTTCCCAGTTGTTGGATAGAGGTATTCAATTATAACTGAGGATAGAGAAGCCTGAATTTCAAATGGACTGACTGAATAATATGAGCTAAGTGTATCAGGACAAAAAACCCCAAACATTAAAAGTGCTGCCCTTTCTTCCCCTCTCAATGCTGTCAGCAACAGCATTTCATAATACTTTTGATATCCAAAACAATGTGATTTTGGAAATGTGTTTGTTTCAGGTGTGCGAACAATCTTCTACAGACCAGTTTCATGGGTCCAAAGGTTTTCAAAACAATTACTCTCCTCGCTAGGAGTAACACAAATGGATTCTCAAGCTAGCCAGACAAGGACACAATGCTCTATTTTGTGGTTTCAGGAGGTGAGCTTTCCCAGATGTCACTCGCCCCACTGAGCTTGAAGGAAAGCACTTTCACAGCATTGCGATTCAAAACAAATAAATAGGGAGCTGAAGTTATTATACCCCTGTCAAAATTCTATAAAACAGAAAACATTATATGTTTATTTAATGTTCCCAGTCACTTGATAGCTTCAAGTCACTGTGCACAAGGAAAACTCTCTAGGTCCAACAGCTCCTCAAACTGAACTAAACAATCTGCCAGTAATTGACATGATGTACTTCTTGAGAGAGGAAAGCTTCACTTTTGTCACTGATAGGTATAATGGCTAAAGAGACTTTTCTCTTAAAAAAGGATATTGTGCCATCAAGGCTGGGCAGAGCTGACTATTTGGCATAAAAACACAGTGCATCATAATAAAATCATTTAAAACAGAATCTGTGAAAAAAAGAGAAAGAATATAGTCAATTAAACCTCTGCAAACAGCTAGGAGAGTATCAAGGATGAGTTTTCTTTCACCTGAACTATCTTATTAGCCCTCTGCAGACAATAAAGTTGTCTTTTTGCACTTCCTTTGTAGGCATTAGGTACAAAAAAGGGTAAGGAACAAATATGAGCTAAAATATTAATCTTTTAGTCTTTTCTGCATGAACTTTATTGCATTAATTTTATTGTTAGCAGGTATTTGCCCTGGGTCAAAGAGAAATCTGGCACAGCAAAAAGCCCCACATCTTTACTGAAGTGAAATATTTGGATATACTTCTCTACAAGCGTGGAGCTCTATGCAAGGAAGAATTTGACCTTTCACACCTGGGTACCTAAAAAGAGCTGTAGCATTTGGCTTTAGCAGTTACAATACCAGGCAGCACACTTAGCATGTCCTACACAGGAAAAGGAAAATAATTTCATTCTTTGCTGATTTCCTAGCACTGAGTAGAATGCCTAAAAGAGGTAAATGGACAGTCAAATTTCTGGGTTTATTTTGATTCAAAGGTATCACAGCTGCTACATTTACATTAAAATGTATATGAACAATATGACTGACATTTCCTCTGGCAAAACCCAGCACGCTATTTTTTCTGCTAAAATGACCTGTGGTAGTGCTGGTGTAATTTCCAGTTTGCCTTATCTTTGTATTTGTTACAACAAGAAGGATTTATAAAGCCTGGCTGCAGAGGCCAGAATGAGTTTGGCAGGCTTATATGGAATCACTGAGAAACAGTGAACACAATACCCCTGGGTATTATTTCTACAGTGCAACTTCTGAGATAACAGAAACTTAAAAACATTGTAAAGAATGGCAGAAGAAATATGAAGACAACTGTGCAATATAATATTACATCATTGCTTCCACTTCCTATATGAAAGTATCTTTCACTTGAAAAAACTCACCTCTGGAAGGGCAGCAGTTTTTCAATGCAATACCCAGAGCAAATTGGTTTTTAAATACTCTTAAATTAAAAGAATGCATAAACAAAAAAATTCAGTTTTCCAGCATTCTCTGATCCTATATCCTAAAACTAACTTTATGAATTGTGACACATTATATTGTATTGGGATATAGGTACAATCTTGTCACTAGATGTTTTGGTAAAAAGTTTTAGAAGATTTTAAAAATAATTTGCTTTGAAAAATATACACTATATGCATTCTGCGGATGGCAAACTTGTGATTATATGCAAGCCTGAAGAAAAATACTCTGCTTGCAATTCTAGTAAACAGGTATCTGTGAAAAGGATCCCTCTTATTTTTGTCTTTAAAGTAGTGGAAGCATACACTTTAAAAGGATTTCTGTAATTTTTCACCAATTACACCATTTATGGACCACTATAGAGATGTCTCCAATACTATGAGGTCAATTACAGATTAACTGGATTTAAGAACACCTTTGAATATGTACTTAGCAGACATCTATAGTGCAAAAAGAACTTGCAAAAGCAATGTTACATCGTTTAATATATGTCTATGCATTACTTTATGAGAATTATGAGGATTTTTTGTGAATGATTCTTCAAAAATTAAAGTAAGTACTAAAATGTAAGTTTGCAAATATCTATATCCCTAGATGTAAATTCTCCTTCTCTTTACACTAATGAAAAGCAGCCCACTAAGTGCAGATGCAGCAACCTGCATTCTTGGGACTCAGCTCATGCTGTGCCAAGTTCTCCATTGAGTAACAATTCTTTTTTTCCCTGCATATGGGAAAATATCACAAACACAAAATGTAAATTGTGATATTTTAAATGTGATGTGAAGATTTGAGAACACTTATACTAGCACAATGTAATGTCTGGAGGTATCAAGCTATTTCACACAGTGACCTCCAGAACAAGGAGTGCCATTACTAATGTGGTGCTCTGTCCAGGCCTTATGGTTGTGCCTAATTAAAGTCATAAGTGCTGGTCTGGCACCTTGGAGGGTTTTGCTGTTCTACTATGACCTTAAAGTACAAACACAATAGAGCAGGCTTGGAAAAGTGGATTCCTATTTTTAATTTTGGATTTCCTTCATTCTCTTGGGGTTGTTTCAGAGCAGCATACAGTTCTTCTGGGAAAAACCACCACCACAGGGGCTTTTCAAAGCAGTGTTCCCACAGCAAATCCACCTAATAGGGCAATAATAAAACAGATTCTGCCATGTAGGTACCTGTTGCTTCATTTAAAGTTGCTTCAAGGCGCATAGTTTCTAGAAAGTGCTCTAAAATTTTCTCTGGGGTTCCTGACATCACAATATACCTGAGGGAGGGAAAGGAGCAGTTAGCATCTCACAGCCAAAAGAGCTAATCAAGAAATAATTGTGTACCAGCAAGAAGATCAGGACTGCTGTGTTGCTGTGTGCCAAAAACCTGCTCTGACCAGAATCTCTGTGTGCTTAGGGCAAAACCCCTCACAATCTTTGCTGGCTTCCCCCCGTAAACCTTAACAGCAATATTCTCCACCCTGCCCAGGGATGAGAGACAGCCCCCTCCCCACACAAGTACTTCAGTACAACACCACCACAACCACACCACAGTCAGCAGAGCTGCAAAGGTCCAAACTCAGAGAAGTACAAGCAGAAATGCTCCTCCACTGAGAATAACTATCTAAGTAACAGCAACAACCTGCAGTCATTAAAGCATCTTAACAGGCTCACCATGAGCCTGAAATAAGAACTAGTGTGTATCAGTGTCAGAGCAAGGAAACAATTTCCTTCAGCATCCCTGACACAGGTTGGTCTGGGAAGGAGGAGGCAGATAATGAAATAGCACACTGTATCCTCAAATTTGTGCAACACCTTGCACAGCTGAGGGGTTTCAAGTCGATAAACTGAGAATTGTACCATTTGCTGGAATTAGTTTAGTGAGGTGAGAGAACTAGTGCAACAGCCAGGTTTTTCTGAGTCATGCAAAAACACTAGCAAGATTTTAAGTACCAGCAGAATATCATATGATATTGGAAAACTTGTCATCTTTTTTTTCTCTTTTCTCATGGATCAGATTTTTTTATATTTCACTCCATTCTTTCAATCTTTCCATCTTTTTTTTCTTTTCTTTTTTTTTTTTTTTTTTTTGGAATTCAACTGATGAAGTATGAAACTTAAAAAAAATAAAAGAAAAAAAAAGAAAGAAAAAAATCCTGAGAAGTGAAGATACTCTGCTCCTGCTGAGAAATAAGTGGTGGAGCTGAGCTCCTGGGAGCTCCTCCTCACTTTGAGCACTGACCGTCACAGTTCTTTTACCTGCCAACCTCTTTGGAAGAACTGTATTGATGTCCCAAGAACACAAACACTTGTTAAGCCAGTGCACATTCTCACAGAGATACTAACCAAGTATCTAAGTGAGTGAAGCAGAGAAATCACAGGTTGCTGTACTCTGAATATGAAAGTGGAAATGAACAGTGAAGTGACTTGCAGGGCTGCTGAATTCATGCTGCATGAGTGTGATCACCCATAAAGAGTTAGGTAAGTGGTAACTTCAGAGCCAGTCCTCCCAAGTGAAACTGGCACTGAGGGAAAGCACAGCTCAGGGAGCTGGGTAGGAGCTCTGTCTCCTCCATAGAGGAGGCAGTGGAATCCAAACTGTAACCAAAAGGATCTGCTCCCAAAATGAAGATTCTCCCAAGGCCAAGATTAGAAAATTGGTTTTTTCCTGAGAAGAGGTGTCTGATAAGCTCCTCTTTTGGGCAGTCATTTTCAAAAGTACTGAACACTCAACGAACACATTCCAGTAACACATTCTGGAAATCAAGAAACTTTGGTAATTTTGGTTTGGTCTCTCAAACATAATTGTAGCCACTTACTCTATTTCCTAAGGAAAGAAACATTGTCCTCAGACCCAGTGAACTTACTTTGAAGACTTTAAACATAAAGACACTGCCAACACAGTGTTAACAAAGTAATCCAACTGGTGAAAAGCAGACAGTGAACCTTCAGGGTAACTTCCTCTTCTGGGTAACTTATGTCTATTGGTCATAGTTACCAGCAAAAGCTCCTTTGCTGGCACCTTTATAGTACCCAAAACCTGAACAAATGAGTAAAATATTTACAGAAATGAAATTCTGAGCTTTACCTAAAAATACTCCTGGTATGTAAGGCCTAACTTAACCATTTACCATAAATATCTCTGGCTATTTTTATCAAATTCTGAAAAAGAAAATGTTAAATAATACAAGTAACACTGGTGCAAAGAGTTTGCAAGGAAGGCAGCGTTTCAAAATGTTCAAATGGAACTTTCACTTTTGGAAGCATGAAAAATGCGTCAGACCCAAGAAAATGGATCTAAATCTATGACCAAGCTGCTGTGCATTGCAGTTGCTGATGCAAATCCACTGGCTATGGTCAAGTTCCCCTTATTTGGGCAAAGAAAAACTTCTGTAGGAGTACATGGTTACCTGGTAGCATAGATTGTTTTTCTAGTTGTTTTCATAGATCAAGTGAAAAATAAAATAGAAGTTCCTGAAAAATGTGAAATGTGCACATAAAATGCAAGGAATGGCTTATGCAACCTTCACAGATCTTCATAAATCTTTGCATTCAGTTGTGCAGATAAAATAAGTATATAAAATCCCAAATGAGATAAAAACTGTACCCAAAGTATTGCACAATAAATTGGCTCTTTTTTAAGAGAAAGTAAAGTTCAGGGTAAAGGATTCAAAACTTGTTGAAATTGTTTGAATGCTTCTGAAGAAAATAGTGTATCCATTTGCAAATAACACATTTACAAAGCCTTTAGGGGCTTTACCAAGGTTCAGAATGATAATAGCCTCACTCTACTCTTATCACAGTAGTATCCAAACAGAATTGTACTTTTTCCCTTTCAGTAAGAAAGGAAAATATAGTTAATATTGTTATTACAGTGCTAAACTATTCTGTAAGATAAGCTCTGCAACTTTCATTGCATGAGATCTTTGTATTGTATATAAATTGTGCATAGCAAACTCTTCTTAGCATCTAGAGCTCAAAATACAAAAGAAAGATACCTGTACTTAACAATAAAACAATGTAT
Source organism: Molothrus ater (assembly GCF_012460135.2). Classification (NCBI taxonomy): domain Eukaryota; kingdom Metazoa; phylum Chordata; class Aves; order Passeriformes; family Icteridae; genus Molothrus; species Molothrus ater. Next base: position 17,695,866 of record NC_050484.2, read on the forward strand.
TTTCCTCCCATCTTTTACACAGTAACTCAGATTAATAGGGTTTCATCAATCTCCATGCTTAGTCTATTTGGAAGCTGTTTCTTGAGGTAAGTATTTACACTGAGATCTTCAGGGAATTATTGTGTAAATACATAGAGCTGGTGTGCTGCTAGAAATGGATATATTACTGAGTATGGGGCATGTGCTGATGACTAAAAAAAGAAAACCTTTATATGCACTGCAGTCTTCCACTGAAAGGGAATATGCTATTGTTTGGATAATAGTACCATTTTAAAAGGTTAATAATTGTCTGACATTTGCACTACTGAATGAAAACATACTTGTGCTGCGGCTGTGAATTTCCTTGATTAGAAATTCTGTTTCCTGCTGGGATCTTCTCCAACACCAAGACATCTTGGTCATGTTCCTTGAGTCTTACTGTATTTGCTTCCACATCCTGCAAGACAAATTATTTTTAATAAATGTGACTGTATTTGATTTGCCTGATTAGTTACTCTAACAAACTGCATGACTTTCAAACACAAAATACGTGTTGGTTCTTTCCCTCTGTATTTATCTGTCTTTATTCTGTTTTCCTCACAGGCAGAATCAAGAAGGAAGCACTGGCACAGAGGCAAGAAACAGAGAATTGTGGGAGAGACTAGAGCAAGAACTATAATAAAAATCTCCATTTTATGGAGATGTCAAATTTAAAAAAAAAGTTTGCTGGAAAACAGTCTCTGCCCAGCTTGTCGTATATAATGTCATCTCTACTCCACTTAAATGCAAATACTATGTTCTACAATCTGACTTTTCTCTAAAGTAAAATAATAATAAAAAGAAGAAAATAGCATTTAAGAATAGAAAGTCTTAGCTCAGTAAACTGTTCATTTTCTACTACCAACTCATTCAGAGTAGAAAAAGAAAAAAGTTAAGTATAATGTGCATTCAAAAAACACAGGTAAAAATCAGTAAGATCATGGACTTGGATCTTCTTTGAATTATAGACCAAAGCTTAATCAGTTTTAAGTCTCCACAGCCTTACTCCCAAAGGGATCCTCATTCCCTTTTCTACAGCAACCACAAGTCATTTTTATAGTGGAGTATCCTTTCTGGACCTGTTTTATTGCTGCAATACTGGGCACATACAGGTTAAAATACAGGACGATGCTAGTTTTGACTTCCTCTACTATGAATGACCACAAAATAGCCTGCATTTACAGAATTACAGTTGGACTTTGGAACACATTTACCCCAAAATGAATAACTGTCAAATTAGTCCGGGAATATCTTTCTAGAGTTCTCTGATAAAGACATCTGTGTAAAGACATCTGTAACTTATGCCATTTGCCACTTGATTCTGCCTTGAAACTCTTGAATTTAATGTACCCAACACTGACCTATGTGGGAGAAGGGGTGATCTTGTTTTTTTCAATATTTGGACAGAATATCACTAAGAAATCCTGAGCAGCATGAGGAAAAGCTGAGCAGGGCAAATTCTAGATTATAGAATGTGAGAGAAAAGATTCCATTTGGTTGTATTTTCATGTCTGAGCTGGGAGCTGAGAGAGGAAAGGTGATGAACATATTCTTTATGTGACCTTCTAGACTGTCTCATCTCTGCTCCACAATTAGGCATACTACAAACAAGGTTATTAATATTAATATATTCATAGAAATGACAGCCTCTAGAAAAACTCGCAAGTTCTGATATGACACTGAGGGCAGCCCTCCCCACTCTTACCCTAAGGATCCTGTTGAAGTCCTCCTTATCTACTCTCAAGAAGTGGCAGTTGTCTTCCCGCAGAACAATGGATGCTGCTCTGGGAGCATCATTCACAAGTGCTAACTTGCCAAAATCATCTCCTTCATGTAGAGTACATACCACACCCTGCACAGAGCAAAACATTTACATGCAGAAACCCATCATTACTCTGGATTCTATTGAAAGTCCTTGTACAAACACTGGACTTCACAATCAAACACCAAAATAAATCTATTTGGCAGGAAATCAACAGCCAAAATAATGACTGGGAAACAATACTTGATAGCTGGTTATTACTTTTACTAAAGAGGCAAGAACAGAAAAGAATCAGCTTGTTCTCTGAAATTGCATTCAGCTTGAAGGACCCTTCTCAGCCTGCTGAAGACAGAAAGTTGTCGACTATTTTGTTTTTTATTTATAGGGGCCCTAAAAAATAAAATCAAGTTTGCAGAATTAACATAGAACAACATATCTCCAGCTGTTGCACATCAGCAGTGCTCTGTTTCCTCCAATTCACAGTAACAGAGGATCTGGCCCACCCAGTGATGTAAAAAACATGGCTAAATATGTGTTACTGAGGAACAGACTTATCACTAGGGCCCTTGTGCTAGATTTTGGTGAAATGCTTTGTTTTCAAATGGAGGATTCTCAGTCACTGAATCAGAAATCATTGAGGAGTAGGGTTTAAGACTCAAGGGATTCCTGTGTACCAATATCTTTTTTGCTTTGAAAAATCTCTCTCATAAACAGGAAATTTAATAAAGATGCTTTTTGGTCTATGGCTTAACTAAAATGAATAGCTGGCATAAATTTGGAAGAGCCTCAACCAACCTGAGAACCACCAGTCACAAAGCAGTATTTTTGTCAGACATGCATGAGAACAGTTAGTCATCCAAATGCACAACAACATGGTGGTAAAGGGATGGGGCAAAACTCCCATGAGAGAGAAGTCTGGCAGTCCACCAAATTCCAGGAAATTACTTTGTCCTAAAGATACTGATGAAACTCTGATGGATTATAGTCAGAAACTGTGTAATATATCCCAAAATTATAGAGCAATCTACTGGAAGTATAATCAGTGAAACCACTGGATCATTTCTTAATAAAATTACAATCTATTTGTTTTGTCAGACAAAGCAATTTCACTCTGAATTAAACTGTATTCCTTCAAAGTTTACTCTTAAAATTTCAATAATAACAATCATACAAAATAGCTTCTGAAAAAAATACCTTGCCATAAATGACTACGTTTACTGATCCCTTTAGGATAATGTACCAAGAAGTACCTTCTTCTCCCTGATTAAATACTACAAGAGAGAAAAGATTTTATGGTTAGAATATAGTTATTCAAAATATAAATGGGCCAGATTCTTCACCCAAGAAGATTCAAGGTAACTCTACAGTCATATAAATGTCTACCATATAAAAGGGCATACTATGATTTTAAAAGCAACTGCCTTCAGAATTTAGAAAAACAATTCATACCCACATAGTTATGTTATGTTATTACACTGATGTGAAAGTTGCTTTTCTTTTCTATTACAGCTCCAACAACTACTTTATCGATATGTCAGGTTATCAATTACTATTAGCACACAGGTTGGATCCCACTAGTAGCACCATGTTCTAACCCAGTTCTCTAGTGACTGTGAATTTAATATTCATTTGCTAAAATGTCTCAGTATTAACATGTCTGAGTAATCTACCATTTAAAATCCTTTATTTTGTGGAGGAAGATTTTTTTTAATACAGGATTATATTAAAATACATTTTAAATAGAGATTGGTCAAACCAAAAATTCTAGGTAAAAAATAAAAACACACCCAAATTGTAAGTGATACATACACTCAACCAAGGATACAGAATAAATTTTGGTATTGTCCCCACACTTGGCAACAGACTAAGCTAACACTTATTACCCTAGGCTTTAAACATGAAGTGACAATCAAGTTTGAAGAATGCATCTACGTTTTGCTCTTGTCATTTAAACATTAGGATTTTAAATATTCATAGCACAGGTGAGAAAGAAATCTGACAGGATTCCATTACTTACAGACTGTTCCTGCTTTGGGATGTGACTCAAAAATGAGGACACCTGCTAATTCCCGTTTTACCTTAAAATAGAAAGAGAAATTATAGTTATTATATGTATCTCATTCCTCCTGGTGATGAGGTCACATAACATAGCCCCGTTGTACTTTCCTTCCCACTGCATCATTGATCAGTCGTTGTTGGTCTGCTTCACTTGATCTCCTAATTCCTATTGATTGGCTTTACAGAGCTACAATTCCTGGCTCCAAATGGCTCAGACAAGGGCATCTTTAAGATATGGGTCTCCACATCTTTCTTTGTACACACACATGTGAAAGGACCATCAATAATTAACAAGACAGGAAGTTTCAAATGGTAGTAGTTAATCTGTATACAGAAGATAGCTAGAAATTGTCAATTACTGCAGGGAAATATTCCTGTTCTCTCCTGAGGAATCTGGTTCAGACTGATCTAAGTCTGTGCTCCTGCTGGGTCAAGCTGTGAGGCACAGCCATCCGGACTTGCTGAGTCCCCTCTCTGCCTGACAGCTTCCCAGGCAAAGCATCCAGCTCAGTACCTCTTCCAGGAACAGGACACCGCCCTTGGTGTCAGCCAGCCCCCTGCTGGGGTTCTTTTGCCCTTGGTGTGATCAGCTCTGGCTGACTGGGCACTTGTCTCTGGACACTGCTTACAACTGCTTTTTGCTACTGTGTTCTGCCACAAAATAGCAGTAGCACTAGGAATCTTGTATGATCCTGAGTTCTTCTGTGTTTTATGTTTCTCTTCATACAACCACAAGTCTCCAAGAACTTAGAGGCCAATTTCCAAGCAGCGGGATTCACTTATTTGGAGAATGTCAGCTGGTGACAAGCCATTTTTCAGAGGTACTACCATGTAACTTAATCATGCTAAATACAGATCAAAATCTGGCCTCAACATCTATTTATTTTCACACCACTGTCTCGTTTGTTTAAATTTAAAAAAAAATTAGGCCACGAAGAAAGACTTGGGAAGGAACTCTCAAATTCTGGGCACAATCCAAATGAGAATCTGATGGCTGCATCTCCTATGATGGGTGGAAAAATTTGGGCACTGATGTACTTAAAGGCACCCACCCAACCTTGGTGCTCAGGCACCAAGTATAAACATATCACATCAGCCACCTCTCCTAGAACTCCTTTCTGACAATCAGGGGAAAGCACTCCCTTTTTGAAGCCTGGAGAAAAAGAGAGATAAATAGAGGTTTCTTAAAGTACACCGACCAGTGAACACACTTAGAGGCCTGCGATTTCTGTAGCACTTAACTCACCAAACTCCTTTATAACTTCTGCTCAAAGGCAATGATACTTTCATAAGGCCAGGAAATACAACCCCATTAGCACTGTTCTGCACATAGCAGAGACCATTTCTATCCATTTATGTTCTCAGATGTCTTCTCAGTTGATTCAGTCATTGGCCTTTGCTGTGAATGAATCCACTTGATGAAGCCCGAGGTTTGACTTGTTTTTAACACTGTGTTATATAATTCTTCTTCATTTGTACATTAACTTCACAGGCTTCTCTGGCAGGAATTAGTTCACTACCATGAGACTTGAGCTTTACCCGTTTTACTTTCTACTGCTTGTGGCATATCAAGAAAACTTAATACTTTAGGAATTATGCCTTACTTAAAATAAATTAAACACTCAATTTCCTTTCAAGTTGATTGGTCATTAATCTTCTGGTTCATAGAAGCAATGCTATCTCTTGTTCCTCTGAAGAATTCCTCTAAGCTAGTCTTAGTTTCTGCCTTCTTCTTTAGTTCATGATGCACGCAATAAGCTGGCCATTTCCATATTCTTACTAAAAACATGGAATCATCTGTACTTCAAAATGCCAAGTATTTTTGCAGTTTGTATTACTTTCCATACTTGTTCCATATGGTACTTGCTGTGGTATCTGACCTCAAGTCTGATTTTCTTCTGAGCTGAAAATATTTAGTGTTTCAAATTGTTTTATTCTGGGTTATGTCCGCAGTATCGAGAATTTTCTCCACTCCGTCTCGATATCTGTCTATCTTGGGTAGTTTCTTTTCTTTAACTTTTAAAGGGTCATTTCTGAATCTTACAGTAGTCTTTCTTTAATTACTCTTTTCTCTACATTCCAGAGATTTTTAAGGCTTTTGGATGTTGAGGAATGCATCTAGTGCAGGTACCTTGGTTTGCAAGCTGCAGTTTGTCTGCAGACTGAGCTCTGTGTGGGAGCCCAGAGAGACAAGAGGCCATGGACTGCCAGCCCTCTTCAGAGCAAACAGCTCAAGTGGCACCAGCCAGGTGAATGCACACTGGGAGACACAGCAGGAGCACAGGACACAGGAAGAAGGGTGAGACTTGTGAATGCTTGGATGGTGAGGGGATAAAAGCCCAGGGGTTTCTTTATTGGGGATCCCTCCTCAGAGGCACCAGCTTGAGCTGTTTCTGTGTTACAACACTGTGAATAAATTGCTTTATGGAGCAAGACATACAAGGCTCTGCTATGGGAAACCTGGGGTGGAAGCAGTGAGGAAACCTGGTCTGTTTGTGTGAGTGGGGGATGTGCATGAGTCCAGCAGGACCTGCCAGGTCACTGGAGCTGCCCCCTGTGAAGGGGCTCCAGCCCCAGCAGTGACAGTCTCTGGTGCTGGGAGTGTGACAGTAGAGTCTCACAAATGATCAAACTGGGAAGTTTCCTTAACACCAATGTAATTCAGATACCAACTCTGAATGCCTACTCTTTTTTGAAAAACATAGTTCAGGTTTTTATATGTTTGCATGGAGTACTATCTTTCTGTAATGCAGCTTCATAATTAGCTGCATCTGTCCAAGCTAACTGAGAACAACTGAAAATAACAAGAGATTCTGAAGAAGGCATTGTCAAATATGAATCTACTTTCTGACTTGTTTCCTTTCTCTAAAAGCATCCACATTTTACTGCTACCAAGTAAAGTGCTATTTAGCTTGTTTCAGTTGTCTGCACAGTATATGGTGAGACTTTAAACAGATGCATTCTCCTGTCCATTCCATTTATCCTTGATTCTCTGTGCTGCTCTTGACCACTTCAGGGAGAAAGTGTCTGATGAGCTTTCTTTCACTCAATGACAAACTCCAACCAGAAAGCACTGCACAGTGCACCTTTCTCTGCAGTATAATTCCTCCTCTAACTGGTTCAAGCGAAGACTCCCTACAGAAATCAATTCTGCAAAATTCAGTAGTACCAGTACCTTAATTTACACATGCACAGGAACACAGACAGTGGTACCTGTGCCAAGTGAGGGGCTGTGCAGAAATACTTGAAGAGAATTATATCTGATATCAAATAGACAACCTACACCTGCAAAGTGCTTGGGTGATTCTCACAGATGGAATAAATTCTTCGCATGGAAAGTATAAATGAAAATGGTTACAGGCTCTCCAACTTTGTTCAAGTCAGAAGTAAAACCAGAAGTAAAAATTGAGCCTCCCTTTAGGTGATGAGATATAATTTTTAAAATTACTTACCGTGGTAGAAAGGTGAGATAAGGCCTTAATGTGGAGAAGTTCTTCATATATAAATTCTAAATCATCTACAGTTCTCTGGCCAGGGCTATAGAGAGAAGATAAAAGGGATAATTAAATGCAATAAATGCTGAAATAAATACTTCACAGAAGGACAGAACAACACAAAATGCTGCTGAACTGTCTAGTGAAGTGTACATCCTCACTAAACAGGGACTGAATGATGTTTCTGGCTGGAGGACTGAAACACACAAAGGAGGGAAGCTCTGTGAATGCTACCTGAATGAAACTGAGCAGCAGCCATGGCAACCACCTTAGAGAGATCCTGATTAGGCAGCTTTTCTGATTAAATCAAGTGTTCTATATATGTATAAAATGGTCACATAAATCAGAAATGGTACATAAAGATTTGTTCCTTTCAAAAGGACTCCTGAGCATGGGGCATGCACTATTTTTCACAAGCAGTACTAATTAGTTGTAGCAAACACAGTTGTAGTGGTTTGTAAAGGAGTGTGTTAACTTCTGCTGAACAAATTGGAGATGCAGCAGTGCATCTTGGAGAACAGCTAACGACTGCTCTACAGTTAATGCTGAGCGCTGCTGTTTAGCCACAAAGGTAAATAAGAACCACTCAGTAGTTTCAGCCTCTCTCACTGAAAAATACAAGAAGCTTGTGCTAGAGGAGAATTATTCCCTCATCAATGCATTGATAAAGGAATAATTCTTCTCTAGCACAAGGAGCAGTAAGGAGGCTGGCACTGTGGCTGAAATAATTGCATTTCTGTAACCTACCCAAAATTTTCTGATTGCTAAAGAAGGACACAAATACTGTGGGGACTGCAGTGTGTCAGAGATGCTTTGGAGGATCTAATAAACAGCACACAGGAGGAGTTGTGGGAGCTTGACAGTAACTCCCAATCTTTTTATCACTCACAAGATTCTCTTCAGTTACAATATCTAATACAGTATTATTTTCTAAAAGAACAATTTCTCCTGTCACATAATTTCAGACAGCACATTGGAGTGACATATGGACACACAGGAAGAAAAATACCTTTAAAGCATTATTTCAAGCTATTTTTGTAGGACTGAGTCCTTCCAAACAATATGGTTTAGATTTGAGAAAAGTAGATTACAAGTAATTAACTCAATGGGCCAAGAACAAAAGAAAAGAGCAATAAAGACATAAGAGAGAGGATGAAAATGGGATACAAGAGAGGAGATGGGATACAAGAAGTCCAGTCTGGGGGCAGGAGTTCCAAATGAGAAGGTTTACATGCTCCACCATTACAACAAGCACAGTTCTAAATCCTGCTGTCTGCAATGTGTGGTGTCAAAAGAATTAACAGCACAATTTAATCTTTGGACAGCCCTAAAAGAAAAACTACAATGATAGAAGTTTTCCTCCTAAAATGTCAGTATTACAGGAGACTAGCACCTAGAGGATCAGGAAAGCCATATGAAGAAATACTGTGCTCTACAGATTTTCTGCCTAGTCACCTCCTGATTCAACAGTCTGTCTACATCTTGTGTGAGACACAGGGAGTGCCCAGCTCTGTTACTCTAGGATTATATTGCATCTTTTTACAAAAGTAGCTGGATGGAGACTTCTTTTGGATGAAAGAAATACTGAAGAAGTCACAGAAAATATAAGGAGAACTGACATCTCTGCTAATCAAGCTTTATTTTTCTTCTGTTCTTCACTTACCAATGGCATGCATTTATTATTACCCAGATTAAAGACAAATTTAGACTACAAATAATTTTGGATTAAATTACTCTTTTCTCATACAGAATCAAACTATTAAGGGAAAACCAGAAATTGGTTTGGTACTGCTATGCCCTCTAGTGACTCAAAATACTCCACTGTTTCTGAATCTGGCTTGAAATTACAAGGCTGACACTCCTAGTGATTTATGCAGGGCAGCTTAATTAAGTACAGCATAAAACTAAGCCAGTACAAGCTAGCAAACAAAAAGTAAGGATTTTAACAAATAATAGGGAAGTAGCAACTTAGATTTTATTACATGCTTGCAAAATGAGTATGTCTTGGAGAATATAGTGTAACAAGTTAAGAAATTTCTACATTAAATCAAAAGACAAAAGGATGATGTCTTACTATATGAGATCTCTGTCATAAAGACAAAAGGACACACTCTTCTTTCAGCATGTCCATTTGCTTCCTATGCTAGCACATTGGAAGGACTGACAATCTGTAGCAGGTATCTGTACCCAGTCTTTACTTCTGTTCCTGCAGATGTCACGTGGAGAGATATTAGGCATCACTGTGTCTTTAAAACCTGTGTGGTGACCCACTGATGTTGATTTGTAGGATCCTGCTGTGTAAAGACCTAGTTTCTGCAGGGGACACATTCTAACAGCAATAGCTGGTTATAGAGCGGATAATAAATGGAATAGGTAGGGAACGAGGGTACACATTAATGGACAGAACACAGGTGATATTAAGTGATCAATAAAAACTGTTCAGTGCTTGGAGATTTACCAAGGTCAGAGACATCAAGCTTCTCTGTGACTAGGATGTTGACAATAACACAGTACTTTACCATTGATAAGCCATGTATGTCAAAGCAGTATCATTGATTATTTTTATTGTACAACTAACCAGAAAATTCTCAGATAATAAGAACAAGGGAAAAGATCAGAGACCCCATAACATTGTGATTAAGTGTCAAATGCTCTCTATGAAGAAAAAAATGTGCTAAGTGAAGCCACTAAGAACATATAACACAGATTTATTATTTCAGTCACACTGCTAACTTACTTTAGGCTAGGGCATTAAAGAGAGAATGTAATCCATAACATTATCTGAGCTAAATACTATTGTCAGATGAATACAAGTCTTCCTTTAAAGACTCCTGTTATTATTGTGTTTAGCTTTGTATTATAGCATCCTATTAAATTAGGGTTTACCATCAGGACATATTTTCGTACTGAAGGGGGGAAACACTTAAGGAGGAGCTGTATTAATTCTACAGTAATTTTTACAGGGACTTTAGCAAGGTCTGCACCTGTGCTACAGCCATTATAAGGAGCAGAGAGCTGTGTTTGCTACTTCACAAAAAGCTATTTTCACATTCAGTATATGTGTTTCCAAAGGAAAAAAAAAACACAATAGCAACAAGAGCCTGCCAAAAATTTCCCTGAGCTCTATTCTGTTTTTTAAACTATAGAACATTCTTTCACAGTTTGACAGTTAAAATGCTGCAGTTAATGTAATAAACAGAGAATTTTTTAAGTTGGCTGTCAAAACAAGTGACACTTTTTGTTAGAGATTTTCAGATTTTGAACAATAGAAAGTACCTTTCAAAGCAACAGCTTCATTATACAATCAAATTCTCAAAGTAATCTTCTCATCAAAGAATATTGTCTTATTTCTTTCAGGGTAATTATCTGAGTTCTGCAACCTCTCTGGAAATGGTTACTGTTATAAAATGCAGCTGTGTTGGTTTGAAAATTGTGGGTCCTGCTCAGGTCAGCTAGAGTCAGCATCTCTGAAGCCTTGACAATTCCTTTGAACATTTGGCAGCTGTAACAGTGTCTAGTCAAAACTAGCAGGACTCTGAGGATTCATGGAGATTTTAACAGCTTTGCTACAGCTCAGTCCAGGGAGGATTTTCAACTAACAAAATCATTACGTATGTAAACTGAATACTAGAACAATAGTTAATATGGTCCCTGGCAGTACAAGGTTACTTCAGTGAGCAAAGGGCTGCAAAAATAAGCACTTTCAGGGATAGGGAAAGATGTCAGATGAATATCAGTCTTGAGAAAACCTCTTTCTCCTCACTATATTCCATGAAAAATCTCCTCTTAGTATTCTTTCAGTTGATGCTGTGCAAGTGACAATACAGAGAGAAGAGCAGTACTTTCCACAGCATCCTTCCAGCCTTTCAGCACTCTGTAAGCAGTCCAGATGATAATCAGTATTTATCCTGCTAGTGTAAACTTACACTCACTGTTCTGGAAGTCATGACAGAAAGCAAATGTAGTGGGCAGCCAAAGCCCACAATAAGTGAAAGGGAAATTCTCCAAGAAATTACCTGCTCAGCTGGCCTGAGGCACAGGACAGAGTGCAGAGAAGCAGGGTCCCAGCACACACAGCATTGCTCAGACTCCAATGACTGGTGTCTGCTCAGAGGTGCAAAAGCTCACATTTTCTGCTCAGTGGAAAGGGCACAGGACATGTCTGCGAGGGTACAAGATCTCAATTCCATGACTCCCTAAGGGTGTATGGAAACACTCTGCTCTCACTCTGGCTTGTCCATGTATTTTGTGTGACAGGGAGCAAGTGCTCCTTTGGTTGTATTGACTAGATCTCTAATAAGGAGAAGAAATAAAATGTATACCTCAAACCTATTGCTGCATGACAGTGTTTCCTGTTTTTATAAGCACAAGTATTTGATGGCACTTTTTGAAATTCAATGCCTTTAGCAAGTTTTTGGAAAAGTGCTGTTGAAATGAGCTTGTGATCTAAACAGGAATGGAGTCTGGAAAGGATACAGATGGAACAGGAACAGTGCTTGGGTTAGGTGACACAAAAATCTTTTACTATGAAAAATGTTCTCACACTGTAAGCAGTGCCTACTCCTCACCCATAGCAAACACAAACTTTGCCAATGACCTCAATGTAGCAGGATCCAGCCCTGTGTACTTGCCTGTTTTGAATGGCCCCTTACAAGAAAATCTTCAGTGAAGGTGAGTTTAAGTTATTCCTTATTCTCAGTGCATTTCAGTAAAATATGTCTGCCATGGCCACTAAACCCTACCTGCTTAATGCTTGCCTTCAAGGGAGGGTCAAACAGAGTTTATACTGGCTTTGAAGTCACTATAAAGCTGTCTGAAAAAAAGGCTGATAATCAATGTAGGTTTCTCTTGTTTCCATGTCACAAGGAAGACCCATAATATTAACTCATTATTCTGCTTACGGTTTCCTGAGAATCATCCTCATATGAGCATCTGGCCCAATCTGAGAGAGAAGCAGCATAGTATCCTGTAGCTCCTCATCACACTCCTTTTTCTCCTCCTCAGTTGGCAAAGGGGCATCTTCACGCTCATCATCCAAAAATCGATAAAATAAGTATTTATCTTGAAAGTGGTGTTCCTGGTCCACTGAAAACAAAACAACACATCAAATACTGAATGCTCCGCAATGAAACAAACCTTGTAGAAATCTGTGTAGTATTGTGCTTGTTACAGATAGATTATTTAAGAAGGGAAAGAAAGCTACAGAAAAACTCTAAGAGCATGAAAATATTTCTCATGTATGTAGCTTGAAGGGTATACTTTTAAATTGTGTACTACAAATACTATCCAAAAGGCTTCCATATAAGTGTGTTGTGGGTGTGTATAAATACATGCATACACATGTATATGTTTTTTATTAGTTCTGTTTTCTTATTGTTTGAAACTATTTCATTTAATCAAACAAATTACACTGGGGAAAATGGTTATACTATGAATCTCTAAAAGGTATTCTCTAGCACAAACACTTTGCTCTATGTACTTAGACAAGCTGAAAAAAGGTAGCAAAAGCAACTAAACTCCTTGTGATGTAGTAGAAATGTCTGTCATCAAGGTGTAATCCCAGGGACAAGTGCATTGACCTGTGTCCTGGGGGAATAACTTAATGGATGAACCGCCAAGAGAAGACCTCTAAAGTAACATTATGATATTGCAAACCCCTGGTCTTCCAAGTAAGTCAGAGTGATGTGTTGAGTTGGATACTGTGATGCAGCTTGCACTAGCTTTCCCCAGAGGGTTCAAGGGAATATATAGCAGGAATTCAAGTTAGATCCCTTAGGGTAAGGCAGCAGGGGAAACAATCTGCCTTCCCCCTGGCAAAAATGGAAATTTCTCCCTGGGATATGGGAAGCACAACAGATGATAAATGCAAGTTTACTGTAATAGAGCTGCTCTTCTACATTCAAGAAAAATGTACATACAAAGCTTCAAATATGAATATTGCTTTAGAAACCTACCCTTTTTGAGGGTTGTAATATCCTATTAGCAACTAAATCCCAACAAATGGAAACTGAAAGTCAATGTAAAATGCAATCAGAAAGCTAACATAAAATCACAGATTTCTGCACTGGAATATCTGGTGTGCTGAATTTGGGAAGCCCTCCAAAATCAATGGAAATCATTCAAAAATTATGAATCTGAGCAAACACAAACACTCACATTCACTTCAAAACACCACAGATCTTTGATGAAGGCTAGTTTAATGCATGGTAATGCATCCCTTGGTTTTGCCCTGAGTGCTACCCAGTTCTAACAATATAAGCACAAGCCAGTATATTCCTAAGTATAATGAGACTATCATTATCAATTGTTCATTTATGATGCAATATGGTCATAAGTTTAAAAAGTATATTGGCAGCAAGATTCAAATAATACTGCCTGTGTGTTGCTCTCGTACCTATGAATGAACAGGCTGCTCTGTGGCATTTATTTTAGGCTCATGATCCCTTTCTTTTTCATGAAAAAGAATACAGAGGTGTTGACGTCACACACTGCCCATATTTTAGTCAAGATACTGATTTTCTTTATCTTACCATGGTTAAGAACACCTTCTTCCAGCAGTACTTGCCACATGCCAACAGCCTGGGTTCGTAAATGGACACAAGGACTTTGTTGCATCATCCAGTCAACTAGCTCTGTCCCCACGCAGCATTGCCTGAAGGACAGATAAACAGACAGGAATGAAAAGGAAGCCTGCCAAGAGAGAGACTGCACACAGTGACTGCCAACAACAGTGATATCCTAAACTCTGTACAGACTTGGTTAAATCTCCCTGCAGAAAACCCCATGTCACCATCTACATACACATGCTGGAAATACCAGTGAAGGTGTCCAGTTTTAAGAAGATCACCTTAGCAAAAAAGTGTTTTGGGAAATGCAGAGTTCAGAGATCTATTCAAGCCTGTGACACCTGGTACAAAACCTATAGCACCAGTGCAATAACCTCCAACCCAGTTTTCAAAATAAACCTCTGTATACCATGGGATACCAAAAGCCTCATGCTTTTCAGAATCTTGCATGAAAACAGAAATTTAATACTGTAAAAGTTATGCCTATGCAGCCTCCACAGGAAGAGCGAGTGCTATGAGGGTGTTCCTGCATTTGTAATCAAACTTCTGTCACACTGTATTTGGAGACACTGGTTTTGGTACAGTGTTCTGAGGCTCTCTCATGCCAGGTCTTGGTAACCTTGCACCTCCTGACTGACCCAGAGGCAGAGAGCAGGTCTCAAGTTCTGGAGAACAGCCAAAAAGGATTAAAAAAGCAAAAAGCCACATGGTCACTCAGTAAAATTCCTTATCCTTACACTCCCTAACTCAGCAGAACAGTAAGAGTTTTCCCAGTTCTGTGTAAGAGAAAATGGTGCAGTTGTTTGACCAGCACTGCTCTTCCTTTATCATATATGCTCTTCTGTTATTCTAGACCAAGCAGCAATGTCATATTGTATATTCTTGAATCAACTCACGTGTGCCAAATACCTTTGTATTTTAAATATATTTTGGGCTGAAATATGGAAAATCAATGCATTTATTTCAAATGAAGATCAGAAATATATTGATTTACTATTTAGAAAAAGACACACTCAGAGATTTAAAAATAATTTTTACTTAAAAACACTCTGAATAATGAACTAGGTATTTGATTTAAACATTAGACACTAAACAAACTGACTGATTCTTAAGCCAACAGTAGGTAGATCCTGACACCTTGCAGGCAGATTTCTTTCTACAAGTGCCATTGTTATCCCACTTCAGCAAGACTGTGCTGCCACCAGCAGGAAGACAAGAGAGTCTGACAATACACTGGAAAAAAATTAAATAGAACAGCAAATCTGCATCAGGAATATTTCTCACCAGGTGAATTTTCAGAACACTACAGTGAGCAAGACTGCTGTAGCAATCAGTACAGGAACATCATATATTAATAAAGTTTTCTATTATCTCTTACTGATATACAAAGAGAACAGAATCTTCATTTTAACTTGGTACTACACATAATATTCCAGCTAACTACACTATTAGCTATGCTTTGGAAGAGTGTTTGTATGTGAACATTCTGTTCACAATCACAGACTCAATTTCCAGTCAAATTACTTCAGAAAGGATTTACCAGGCCCATTAAAGACTGCATAACATCCAACTCAAATAGCATCACAGAATAATTTCAGACCTTTTGACACCTGCAAGTATGGTAAGGCATACATGACAAATCAGAGAACGGCAGGCATAAAAATTCAGAGACCTCCATACAATCAGCTCACACACCTGTAAGTCTTCAGATGGTACTTGCGGTCTCTTATCATGTGAGGAGCTCGGGACAGAATTGTATTTCGTAAAATCTTTCCAGCTCTAAGGATCTTTTCTGAGGGAACCTTGGTGATCATGGAGAAAAAGAAAGACCAAGAAACACAGATTTTAAACTTTCTGGAATCTCTGTACTGCTTTCTGCAAAACAAACCATAAATGCTCCTTCCTGAATTAAAAATCCTCTTTCACAGAAGCTTACTTTTCAGAGCAATGTAGTATATATTTGGGATTTTAAATTTCATATACTTCTCACATCTAACAGAAAACATCACTTCAGCTGATTCATATTACACTGTTATAAATAGTTATTTCTAGTTGTCTAATGGCCTGGCTCTACAGCACACCTGTGTTCTATTACCTGTGTAATGGTTTTAGTAGGATGATGTGGGATGTGAGGATCAATAAGAGGTGTCTGAAAAATAAAATGAAATTAAATAAATTTTTTAAGGTTGACCAGAAAAATAAAGACTAAAGTAAAAAAAATTAACAAAAAAGCTGTAATAACAAAGAATAATGTGGAAGTCCAAGTTCTGCCCAGGACATAGGAATATATAAAAAGCTTCTGAACACATCCTCCTAAAGGCAAACTTCGTTGTTGAGGCTCAGCAAATTAAAACAGTGACATGACATGCGAAGATGAATAACAAATCTGTGCTAAACTTTGTAAAGTACTAATGAAATGGGCAATGACCGAACGTCACACCAGATCTGAGCACACACAGGCACAGTTACCTCTTTGCCCCGTACAACACGCATCTGCTCTGCCAGTCGGCCCCCCACCACAGAAATTCTCTCCTCCTTCAGCACCTTTTTCTATTCAGCTCTTTTCTCCCTTACAGCACAGCACAAGAAACAGGAATGGAGATAGAGATCTTCTTCCTCTGTGTTTTCTAAATTATCACCAGGCTGAGCTGGCAACCCTTTTATAGCCGCTCTCTGAAATGCAGAGGCAGGCAGGCCACTCACAGGGACCCAGGCAAGGACTGGGGCTGGCGAAGAAAAAAGGAAAGAACAAAGCAAGTGGCTTGGTTCTACAAAGGGAGGAGTGAAAGGAAAGACCATCGGGGCTCTACAGGGGAGAAGGGGATGAGAGAAATGGGAAAACAGGCACATAACAAACAGGTGAAAGAGGGAGACAGGGAGCACATGGCACAACACAGAGGGAAAAGGAAAGCGGAAGGTTAAAGGACAGTAGAAATGGAGACAAAGGAGAGCAAGAGCGAACTTCAGCAGCCCCATGAGGATGATGGGCAGACCTTTGGCTTGTAGGGCCTGGTAGTTACAGCATGGACCAAATTCACTTTGAGTGTGCAATGTCAGGACACGACACAAGGGCTGGCTTTGGCTGGTGCTCAGGGCTGGCTGACAGCAGATCAGGCTGAGCAGAGCTCTCCCTCAAGGGCAAGACTCTGCACCTTGGCCCATGGCAGCCACAGTGCCCTCGCAGCCCTGCAGCAAAGCCAAGGCAGTCGGCCAGAAGTCACTGAAACACACACCAGGTACTTCTGGGCTGAGGAACTGGTTTCCTTACACTGGGCATCTGTCCATTAGCTGCCATGGGATTTTAATGATGTGACACAGTAGTTATCAAACAGGGCTAAGAGCTGAAAATGCAGCAGGAAACTATGGTGGGAAGGGGAAAATGAGGGAAGCATATGACAGAAATCAGTAATCTTAACATAGAGGCCCGTATATGGAAACCAATACAAAGTTCTTGTTCTATTCATAACTTAAAAGAAATCTCTGAAAAGGCATATCAATACAATTAAAATGGGATTCCTGATTTTTCTCATTTAATAAGTCAACAATTTTTCATAAACTCATTTAAGTTCCAAACATTTCTGTCCAGCCAGAAGAGCAGTAGCATATCCCTCAATATTTCTTGGTTTCTAGAACTGTGTGGAATCTGCTCTAGATAGTCTATATTTGCAGTTAACATAGGCAAAGAATAGCAAAAATCTTTTCAAAGATGCCTCTAATGAAAACAAAACCATAGAATAACAATCTCAAACAGGTACAATATCCTCAATCTAGCTTCCAGATTTTAATTCTAGTTAGGAATATACTGAGAGGAGAGATTAAATATTTAAGACAAAAAATATAGGAGATTTTTAGAACAACAGGCTAGCAAAAACAAATGCACATTTTTGTTCTTTGGAGTTTCAATTAAGTTTTAGCAAAAATGCATAAACTAACAGGTGAAAAATTTACCACGGATGAAGATTTTTTAATAAATCTCCTAACTTAATCAAAAGAGAATATAAGACAGCATTTGGAAGAAATCTGATTCAACCCAAAAAGGTGAAAGCTAAGACACAGCACAAGAATCTCCAGAAAGCAGCAGGAAGGCTTGTTCACCTACATCCTGACCAATACAGAAGGATCAGCTGCAAAGATTGAACATAACTTGGGTGAAGGTGATCATGAAATGATCCAGTGTCAGAACTTTACAGAAGGAAGAAAGAGCATCAAAGCAGACACAATGGACTAGGAAGAAAAGTTTCCATAAAAACAGAATACTGATACCTATATTCCTGGAGTGGGTCATGGGGGAACAAGTGTGAAGTAAAAGGGATTAATGGGAGCTGGCAGTTACCTAAAGAAACCATATTAATCATACATACAATACATACTGGAACTTAACTAGAAGGTGAAGTAAAGACTTAGCTAAAGAAAGAGCTCTTCACTGACACACAAGAAAGAAATACACAGAAAGGAGAAAGTAGGGGGTCTAAAGCAAGTACAAATTGAATAACAAAAGACAGAATTAGAAAAGCAAAGGTATAAAATGAAACAGACCTGCCAAGAAATGTCAAGAGGTACAAAAATATTCCACAAGTACATTAGTAGTAAAACAAAGAAAACAAATAGTGTTGAGCTACTGTTTAAAAGAGGGAAATCTATTAACAGGTGGTTCAGGAAGGCCAGAAACTTTTGATCTATTTTTAATCAACGTTCATTAGAAAGATCAATGGCAGAGAGATGGTTAATATCCTGAGTAGTAGAGTGACAGGAGTAAAATCTCAACCTTGAAAAAAACCCCAAAACCATAAATTAGTTGTTTTCAGATTGGCTTTGTAGAATTACATGCAGGAAACTTGAAGAGCACGAAGAAACTTAAAGAGGATTGCAACCATCTCGGAACCATCAGCAGCCACTCTTGGGGTCTAAGGAAGGCAGCTGAAGACAGAAATATGGAAAAGGAGAAGCTGAAAAAATACAGATGTCAGCCCTAAGTCTTCCTAGAAAAAGTCAATTTGTAAGCACCTGGAAAAGAACAGGGACATGAGTCACATGTGACGTATATTAACCAAGAACAGATCATGCCACACTGATCTAATTTCTTTTCATGATCGAGCAGCAACATTGATAGATTAGACAAGAAACAGCAGATTTTCAACCCTTTAGTAAGGCTTAGCACTTTCTCATCAGATATTCTCTTCTGCAAGAGTCAGAGTAAATTCTTACAAAACAGGTGCAAAGTCAGTTGGAAAAGTGCATTTGGAAATCAATTACCAGTGAAGCAAAGTCAAACTGGCAGTCATACCAGAGGTCTGTTCAAAGCAGCATTCAAGAATATATCACATCTGATAGCATTAAATATTAACATGGGATGAAGCAGAATACACCTTTATTGATTCTGCAGGAAACTTCAGGATGGGAGGCATTGCACATACATTGCCGAAGAGGTTTACAATATGAAACTGTTGAAAAATTGGTCTAAAAATGATGCTTTTATGCAATACAGAGTGATGACTACATTTCTGAAGCAGGTGGAATCAGCTAAATAAAGACAGGATAGGGAACAAGTGTCTTAGTGCAGTACCACTTAAAAGGAAAAGAGGTTTATAATGTTTTAAATATTTAAATATTAAACACAACTGAATAACTAATGCCATACTTGTGTAAAAGCAGCAAATACTATGGTGGAATGTAGTAATATATTAGATACATAATGATGTTCTGCTTTAGTCAGCCTAGGTAAGAAAAGCACTGTGTCTCATTTGCCCATTTTACTCCAAAAGCATCTAAATCAGCTGGACAGAATTTAGAGGAAAGCAACAAGAATAATCAGAAAGCACAACATAAATAATCAAAGCTGTTAAGCTAAGGAAAAGGTAAATCTTAGCAGAGGTGTGATCAAAAAAGTCTTCTGATTTAAAAGGCCTTTGAAAAGGAGAAAGAAGTGGCGTAGTCCATCATGCAGAGATCAGGGAATAATTTAAATTGCTCTAAGAAAGATTCAGGTTTAGGCATCGCTGAAGCTTTCCTCGCAGTGTGGACAGTCAATTGCCAGAGAGGTCTGGTTCCTCCAGACCTCTTTGGGAGGATACACAAGAAATCTGTCAGGAGTGACACTGCTATAGTGTGCATGTGGCTTGGGGATGGACTCAATGCTTTCCTGAGGTAGTTTTTAGCCTCACTACATGGTACTGTGCAATTTTTGACGACAGAGGTGATCAGTGATAGAGCTCCCAGGGCAGTGAGCCCTGACAATCATTGCTCCCGAGGGACAATGACATCCAAAAGACATGCCCAGCAAAGAGCCCCCAAAGCTACAGCCTTTCAGAACTGCTGCAGTGAGCTCTAGCTGCACTAGTGATTAGCTGAACTGCAATAAATGGAAACACAGGGTCTTGGACTGAGTTTGCTACAGAAAGGCAAGACATATTTCAAAGGCAGAGAAATGTAACATCAGTTAGTTAATAGGAGATAACAGGGTTCCAGCAACAACCTCCCATCAGAAAAAAAATGCATTCTGTAAGGGACAGACACAGATTGGCTAAAGACCAAGATTGTTTTGTGAATCTTTACAATCCTGGATCTTTCATTAAGGATTGCTTAGAAAGCACTTTAGAAAAAAAAAAAGAGCTCTCCCTTTAAAACAGCAGAGTGTGAGGAGAGTGTTTAATTGACTTCTTAACACGTCCTGGTACCTTTGAAGAATTAATGAGACTAAAGTACATACATGTGGAACAGAGGTCCTTGATGATCCCATTTTTCAGGACTTCTGAATAAGGGAAAAGTTATCAGGCAAAGAGCTCAGATAAGCAAGCCAATTACAATAGTTTACAAACTATTATTCACCTCCTGGCCACAGGAGTGACCAGTGTAACTGCTCTTAGCCTTCCTTCAGTGTGAGATAAAGCAACACAGCAACACCACACACAGTTTGCTATGACCTGCTGATCTTCCTGTAGGGCAGGAGGTCATATGGGTCTAGAGGGTGGAGAAGGGAAAGCTGCTGGTGTTGGTAGGGGAAAGCAGAAAATTATTATGAGAAACTGGTAAAAAGGCTTTTAGCATTAACATTGAAAAACTCCTTATCTGTACATTTATGGATTCACATTTGAGCCATTCAAACAAACCCTTCACAAAGCCAATCACAAAATTCCCTATTTAAATTGGGGTGAAGCAGAGAAAGCAATAATTTTAGCCTCCATTCCTTTCGAGATTCAAATATTTATGCATGAGAGCAATATCACAGATTTAAATAGGACTATTCATGTGTATAATTTTATGCACACATTTAATCTGTGGAGAAATAGGCCTTAGATTTCAAACTACAGGGCAAGGCCTGTCTTTATTTTAGTGTTTCTTACATCACTGAGCAATATGCAGACAAATAAATAATAAAATGAACAACAATAATAGTGACCTACTATGAGATCTGTATTTGTCAACTTTTTTGATTCTGCTTCATAAAATCCAAGAACATCTCTTACAAAAATAGATATTTCTATTCCCCTTGTTAAATAGCTGTAAAGGGATGTTTCTGAGCCTTTACATATGAATGAACGCTTTAGATCTACAGCAATTTGGATCAGTAAAATCAAGTGATGAAGGGAAATTAATTTACTATTCTCAAATGCAAACATAGGATATGCGTATTGCAAAGAACTAAGGTGAAAAAAGTAAAAGCCAATGAATCAGGTTTTTTTCACATGACCTCAGTGTAGCTCATCTCTGAACAGAAAACAAGTTTCAGTATTGATTGGAGTTAACCACAGCATGTTACCAGGGTGATCAGATAAACCTGTGCACTACTGTTGATCCCTTTATTTTCAGCTGGGGAACTGAAAAGAATTGCAACATCTATTTTCCAGCTGGCTGCCAAGGGGATCCAGAACAAACAAAGGACAAAAGCCACACACACGTTGAAAGGTGTCAGCAGCAACAGCCACCTCACTAAGAGAGGTCTGTTTGTTTTACATCCTCAGTATTTACCACTATTGGTGATTCATGGTCTAATCCAAATCCCACTGAAATCTCTAGGAAGTCCCTAACTGATTCAATGAATTTTGAGCCAAGCCCACAGCATCTGATTCTCCCAAGTGTATCTCAGGGAGCAGGGCATCTTTAGCTCTTACTGGTTCCAAATGACTCCTGATGCCTTCTCTCAACTGACATTTTTGAATTCCTTTGTATATATTTCCCAAAAAACTTCTAGTGCCCCTATCTGCTTCACATGGGAAAAATAAAATATACAAAACAATCCCCATTCCCACAATATTGGCAAAATCAGAGCAAACCAGTAGGATATAGCTGACAACTAGCCAGAGTCCCCACTGCCCTCCCACACCTCCACCTCACCATTCTTTCTCAAGCTTTTGTAATGTCATCTAATTTGTGCTGCTTCAGACCAAAGGTAGAGATAAGAGTTCCAAAGATGGTGTAGAGATGACTCTTTTTCCAATACAGGACATTATTTCCAGCACTAAAGAATAACCATATAATAGGGATAAAGCTGAACATACAGTATCACAGGTTTTGGAGTGCATTTTCAGCTGGAAAGCAGTCTTGGATAGAGTATCTTGAAGTTAACTCCATTGGTCCTATTTCCAGCTGCAGTGAAGAGTGTCTATGCAGACTGCACCAACCTCTGCTAGGATACTACAGGGAAAACAGTACCCTTATTGAATGCAGATTGCTGAACATGAGAGAAACAGCTGACCAAAGATCTCACAATAAAAAGGTCCTTTGGAAGACATTTTTGCCAAAATTTGAAGGAAAATGTAATCAATATCGTAGGAGTTCCCCTGAGAATAGCCCAGTTGGTGAGAGCATGGTGCTAATGACATCAAGGTTGCAGGCCCATCTCCACATGGGCCATTCACTTAGGAGTTGGACTTTATATCCTGGTGGGTCCTTCCAACACAGAATATTCTGTGCTCTGTGACTATACTAACCTATACTGGATCTCTGGAGTAGCCCTGTGTAGAATATGCTGATATACTGACCAATGCTTGGTATCAGAAAACAATCTATGTGATGACCTCTAACCCCCGAGGGTGCATGGTCCATAAGAAACTTTGGCACACACTCCCTGCCGTGGGGACTTTCAATGGCTGGGACATGGAACCAGCACTGAGCTCTGGGTCCCACCCAGACTGCCATATTTAATCACAGAGCCAATCACTGAATATTCTGAGTTGGAAGGGACCCACAAGGATCATCAAGTCCAACTCTTAGATCAATGGCCCATACAGGGAGATTCACCACACCCCATCAGAAAACAGAAAAAGTGGAAATAGAAATGCAATCATCACTCCTATCATGTAAACAATTGTAAACAATTCATTCTCCTCTTCACTCTCCCCACAAACACATGCAACAGCTGGGAGAACCAGCCTGTGCTCCACAGGATAGCACTGTCAGTCAAAAAAAGCAAAGTACCTGCTCACATCTCCTAATTGGAAAAGTCCAAAACTGACAATGACTGACCTCATCCCAGGTCTGTAGGGGACTTTGCAATTAACAAATACTTGGCAATGAACAAAGGACAAACTACCCAAAAAGATCACTTGCTTTAAAAGAACCAGTCTAGACAGTCTCAAATTGTACTACCAAAGGACCTTCAAGCCACCCATGCTCACAGAAGTCAACTATTCTAATTTCTTAACAAACATCTGTAAACATCAAAATGGGGAGAATGGCAAGGTACTAATGAATGAACACACAGGCACAGGATGTTTGCAAAATTAGGTAAGAAAACGATCAAATTTAAAAAATCTTCTGAGTTTCATAAAGCTATAGCACCTGTAATCTAAAATCCATAATCTAACTACACACTATCTAAACCAAGAAAAATAGCCTAGTAGAAATTGTTGGGCCAGTGGTTAAAGACTGCCCAGTTTTATTCTGGCTTTTTTGACTGCAAGACCTTACACAAATCACCTAATCACAGTGTGTTTCATTTTCCTCTTTCTGGAGAGAGGAATATTAATAATTTCTACCCTTGCAAAATGCTTTGAATACTGTCAGCAAATGAGTTACTATCAAAATATTCAGAGTAATGATGACTGGATTAAAATCTATGTTCTTTAAATGTAATACAATGTGAAGACTATGCTGTATTTTAAAATACATTCTAAAATTGCTTATCTTTAGTAATCTACATTTTTTTTAACAGCATAAACAGGAAAATGTGTTCTTTAAATTCTCAAATATTCAGTGTAGCAAATTAATTTTGGGAAGTTAAATTGAATTCACATTATTAACACTTCTACAGTGTTACCTCGACAAACTATAAATGTCCCTCCTTTTAACACAAAATGATTCAGCCATTACCAAAAATGACACTTCACTGTGAATGTCAAAGGGAAAAAGAATATTGAAACAGACTATGACCAGTGCACAAAGCCCCCCAGAACATGGCTAATGATGTCTTATTTTCCCATCATTTTTCTACTTCCCTACTACAATGAAACAGCTGCTATAACTACACTGCCTGCATTGAATAAAATGTCAGAAAATGCTAACTCTGCTGTGAGCATTCCCAATATTCTGAGAGAGGTGTGACTATAGTTATCATAACGAGTTTCCAGCCAGTGTTGTCAGGGTTTCTCTCTGCTCCTGCATTTCTTTAACCTACAAAAGAATAGAATTTTTTTTTGTCTCTCATGCAAACTACTGGTTTCTTAGTGTCCATGGCTTTAAAAGTATGCTTACCTGAAATTGCTTACTTCTTTAGAAACAAGTTATAATGACAAAGACTTTAAAAGAACAATAAATACCAGACAGCAAGGTTACCGGTTTTTAAGGCCTCTCAGGCATGCTCTAGGCACACAGCATCTATTCAAAAGACAAACTGAAGGGATGATGAAGACATTTCTAGGTACCTTTTTAACTTTGGCACGCATACCTTCAAGACTCCCAGAAGGTACTCTGTCTAGAAAACAGGATTGGATGGGCTCTCCTAGGTTTCAATTACACCCAGATGCCAGAAGTGCCTTCTGAGGATGAGGTAGTGAAATTTTAGGTTAAGTGATTTCATGTCAAACATAAGGGCACCAAAACCTGGAGGTTTGAATTATGTGTGAAACTGTGAACCTGTTAAAATTAGTGGCAAAATTCTTGACTTCAGTGTAGTCAAAACACTACCCAAGTGAGGCAAGAGGACTACTGCCTCCTGGGTGACAGCAGTTTATGTATTGTGTGATCCCCATTAGTCATTGTACCTCTGAGTGTCTCAACCTCTCCATGGTAAAATGAGGACAACACTGTCTACTCACAACTTCAGCAAATGATGAAAATAAGCAACTGAAAACACTGCTGAATGCTGCAACTGGAATCCTGGAAGTCTAGTGTCTACAAATTCATGCTGGGAAATTTAAAGTTATTTTGAACACAGAAAGGAAGAGTCATCAAAGAGAGACATTGAAGGGCTACCTCCTGAACTCCCCGGGGAGGTCAGCAACAAGGTAAAGCCTCTGGCAAGTGGGCAAGAGAAGTTAATTTAAACCTGTTTTGTGTTTCTTCTGGTGACTTCATGTTCCTTATTCTCCAAGTTCAGGACAGCGCATTGTGTCAAAGTACATGAAATGAAGAAACATTGAATGAGTGCAGCACATGAGCCTCAGAGTCCAGCTTCCCTATCTACTCCTCTTTCTTCTTCCTGTCATCTTCTTCAGAAATCATTTTTTGCTAAAAATAAAACTGAGAAGGAATAATCTAACAACATCCACTGCAACACCTTCTGGTGTCCTACTTCTCAGGAGATTTTTATTGATCTATATTGATGTTTTCCATCTACATGGAATATTTTTCCTAAAAAGGTAAACGATTGTTTCTGCAGAATATGAAAATCAACAGAGGAAAGAAATCCCAAAATGATTGCTTGATCAGAACACATTTTACAAAAAGCACAAACATTCTTCTTTCAGCCAGGTACTTCTCTACTTCAATGGTTTTAAGTCTTCTGTCATAAACATTAAAAAAACCCATCAAGCACTGGTTTAATTTACATACTTGTGTGTCAGTGGAAAAGATATGTATTCTGCTCTTGACAAATATCCACAAAACAACCTTCTTATCTTTCTTAAAACTTCTATTTCCCTTGATGTCTGCAAAAAGCTTGTCAAAGTGGTGGGTGTTGATGTGCTAAACCATGCTACCTACCCTATCTAATCCCAGTTTCTCAGGCTGTGTAGAAGGGCTTTTTTTTCATTTATGTAAATTCAATTGTGGTCTCACACATTTAACTAGCATGAAAAGAAACCATAACTGCTGTATTAGTTAATCAGTTCATTCAGTGCTCTTTAGAGTGTCAGTAATTGCATTGATTAAAAACATACAAAGGCATTTGGAATCAAATTATTGATCTGAACAAGACAGATCAATATGCTGTTTTTCACATTAATTCCATAGTGCATTGGGAATAATCAGTAAATAAAATACCAATATTGACTTAATGTGCATCTGTGTGAACAGTAGATATTCTCTGATTAAACAGCAGATGAGTAATACTTTTAATTCCTGTCAATTACAACAAAATGTTATTTAATTGGAAAATAGTAAATATTTCATATTTGCTAATTTGTCTTCTCTCTTTCTAATTTTCTACAGTTTGCTGCTGCCTAACTTGCTACTATATAAACCAGGCCTGTTCACATTTTTTCTTAATTTTGAATTTATCTCATCTTCCCTGATTAACTAGTGAGGAACAGACATTTCTAAACATATTCTGAGATGCTTCTGTTGCTAAATGAATCTTTATTGCAACTTGAGAAAAAAACTGGCTCCACAAATGCACACAGGACACTGCAGTAATTAACCCAAGATGGGTAAGGAGAGGTGAAATTACTCTGCCTGACATTTTCCCCAGCTAACCATATCTCTTTACATCCCAATTCACCACAGCATGTTTCTGAAAGAGATGACCTCTTTTTACCTCTCTCAGTATGTAGCCCAAGCTGTGTAAATTCTGTGATGTCTGGCTTTTAGAGATATCACAGAACCAGCCCCATCCTTGTGAAAAGGAAGAGTGCCTATTGTATGTATTTTGTAATTTATCCCCTTTTCCCCATTTCTCTTCAATGTTGGCATTGATTTTCATATTATTGCTTAAAGTATTGTTTTGTCTAGCTGAAATTCTGTTCCTGCCATCTGTCAACAACTCATCCCCTTTCTAAACACAATTTCAAAATCTTATTTGGTTTAATTGACTCTTAAGTGACTCTTAGTGGGTTGTGTAAAGGATAACAACTGTTGCACCACATTAAGCAAACCATGAAAATGAAGATTCGGTGTAAAAATGCTGTTCTAGAGAAAGTTACTATAAAGAGTGAGGATGGACAGAGCAGTACTGGAGGTTTATGAAGACATAATCATAATTCTCCTGCTAAGGTACTGGCTTTTTCTCCATCCAGTTCATATTTAAGGTTATTAAACAAATAGATTATAAATAATTTTGTTTACTGAGATGAAAACAAGTGTGTCTGAGAAATCCTAATTAAAAGCAGTGTATCAATCTGTATTGGAAATAAGCAGAGGTCTTTTTAAATTTTATTTTGGAGCCTAAATTAAATATTCTTTTGATTTCTTTACTATTCAACTCAGCTACATGTATTTGTATTTCCTCACTAACTGCTATCTTTAATTTTAAGACAGCTGCATCACTGATGATAAAGTACACAAAGATCAAACATGTTCACAGTCTTGTGCCAAGCCTTCTTTCAGGAAAAAATTCACAAAGAGAATAAATAATGAAAGTCATAAATCATAAATACCTCAACAGCACTTTATCCTTAACCTCACAGGTGCTAAGAGTCCCAATTACATTTTCACCTCTGCTGTAGAGATCTGACATTTTTGCCTCTGCAATTCTGACTTGGAATGGCTCTCAATGAGCCCCACAAACTGGACACTTGTGGTGCTATTTGTGTGCAGCCAGCACAACAGGCTTCTGCTCTTGCCTAGCTAACACAAGAAAAAGAACAAAATCATTGAATAGCTTTTTCCCACTATTTATTAACCTCTCAAATTTTTGTCATCCATACACAAGAAAAAACGATGCTGCTAAATGATCAGATCGGACACATTGATTACTTCTTACTGGCTCAGAACTATAATTGACTTTGTGGAATACCAATTTCCAGCATGCATTGCAGGACAGGCAGTCAAAATGCTCTGTGAGAGACAATATGAGTGACTAGAAAGAATCTGATTTTAAGATCCCTGATCCAATTTTTCTGCCAAACTTGAGAAAATAATTACAAGATTCAAAAAAATTCCTTTTGCTGTTTCAAATATAAGTGCCAAATGTGTTACTTGTATACGCTTGACTTGTCTGAAGACGTGAACCTTGAAAGGGACTATCTTTTTTCTCAGTATAATTACCCACTCTTCCTGCCTTTCAACTGCAAGAGATAAATGGAGTATATGTGTGTGCTTTTTAGGGGCTGGGACAGAATCTCAAAGAAAACACAGTCAAGAAGCAAGAGTCATCAAATGTGACTCCACAATACATAGTCACAGACTGCCCTTGCCAGCACTGGCAGAGAAGGTAGTAGGCTGTGTTCTCATACAAGTGGAACTGAGAGTGATGCCTCTGTGGAAAGATGGTCCCACACCTAATTCACAGTAATGAGTAATTAAATACTTTACAATTTTAGTATTTTCTAGGAATTTCTGTTATTTTTTCCATTATTTAGGTTATTTATATAAACCACAACAGCAACACTCATTCAGCTAGGCAAGAGAAGTCTGAAAGGAAAAATGTCTCTTCGGCCAAACTGCCTTCCCTGGGCTACCCCAAGTACCTCCACAACCCTTTTGTAAGGTTAGTCAGATGGGTCAGTACTTGATTACACTAATACACTGAAAGAGGTCAGCAGCATGAGTTAGATCCCCAACAAAATACAATTTTAACAAAGAAATACATATCACTTAGTTTTGCATATTTCTATTGATTTCTGAACTTCTTCCTTCCACTTCCAGTGTATTTTAGGATTATCACACCAAGGACTGAACACAATAAGCTCCTATAAGAAAATTTATTAGAAACATACAAACAACCATGAATCTCATGCCTTATGATGTGCAAAGTAATCCAGCATATTTCTGTCTGACAGTCACTCTATTTTTTCTCTGACTGAAAGCTCTTTGTAGCAGAGGACTCCATCCCTGCTTTGCCTCCAAGCACCCAAAACAAACAACAATTTCATGGCTTTGGAATGCACAAAAACTGCAATAAAGTCTGAATAAAAATAAGAATAAAAATGAATGGCAACATGAGTGGAGAGCAACAAAATAACAATGATTACACTTCAAGGGGGCTCTTCATTCAAAAAAATACTGTGGAGGTTAATATATATTAATATTCAGATGCAAAAGTCATGAAACCAAAAACTCATACAGGTTAGCTCAAGCATTGACTTGAGTATATGGATTATTCTGCTGGTAACAGAGGAAGTCTCCCTCTTTCCCATACCGCTAATTTTTCAGCTTTTCACTCCTCCCTTATGATAAAAAGTGACTTGGATCTTGCAGGCAGTTTCACTGACTCAGAAAGCCATTGCAGCTCTCAAAGCTTTTCCAAGCTCAGTGTTCCATTCCTGAGTCAAGGGCAGTAGCTGCTTCTGCAATGTTTTACAGCGGTGACAGAAAAAGGGAGGCTTCCTCTTTAGGTGCTGACAATTCAACTGTACTATGTTATTGGACTCTAGTCACTATTTTCCCATTATTCATCTTCTTCCAAGAGATAAATGTAGCAATTGTTCATATTTTAAGACTGAAATATACCTACATATATTTAGTACTCTGACATTACTACTCTTAGAAAACAAGGATAAAATTTAAAATGGAGTATTCCTTTAGGTCCTATAGCTTGAAAAATTCTGCCCTTGTTTCCAAAAAGTTTAATTCATCCACCAAGAGAAGTCTCGCCTCCATCTCTTACCACTCCCACTATCATCATAGGCAATGCTATTTATCGTTAGAACCACCACAATGAAAACTCCTCAATGAAAGAAACAGACAGAAAGACCATCATTTTTTCATCCAAATACATGAAAGGGCTTCAGGAATCCTTGAAATCAATCAAATATGGACTGAAGAGAATTAAGTTATCTTGCCACATACACAGGCAAATACACAGCAACCTGAATTAAGGATTTTCTTTCTCCACAGTGCCATGCTACTCATTCCTGTATAGCACTAGATCAAATGAGAACCACTCCCCACATCTCCAGGTTTCATACTGGGGTTACTCTGGCTAGTTCTGTATTGGTCTGCTCAGTCATATGATTAAGCACAGCAGAAGAAACCATTTCCAGTACAAATTGTCATTAGGACCTCCAGAATTTGGGGTACACAACAAAACCATGAATCACAGATATTTCATAGGTTATCAGGGAGCTGATTAGTGTAAAAGAACATGGGGTGTTGCAAGCTTTCCTTTGAGGTATTGCTATTCACAAAGACACTCAGAAGGGAAGTCTACAGCTCTATATCATCTACTTGGCTGAAACCGGAGATATCCAGCTTTCCCTGGCAGTTCTGTAACAATTTATGCAAAGTCTACTTAGGAAAGTCTTCAGACTTACTGACAATTTTGTTTACATTAAAGAGCTTTGCTGACATATAAAGACCTTCACATTTTTCATTATGAAGTTCCTTACTAACATACAAAAAATATATTTTTCACAGACTCCTACTCATCTCAAACTCCTGTCTTTGTATTTCCCCTGCCATAAGCTGTCATTGTATGACTCATTGCCAGGGTCTATATGCAGAGCCTCTGCACTAGCCAAATTGTTACAGGCTGTGATAATAATTGAACCCTAAACACTTTCACCTAGAGAAAAATGAACAACTTGAACAGACTTCTAGGCAAATTACTTTTATATATGTGAAACTGGTGCCAAAATATCAGAGTAACCCTTGAAATTAATGGGTACAGTTAGGACTACACAAAGACATTATTTAGAAATATTTGCATGTAGTGCTTTCATGAAATCTCTTCAACAACAGAAAACAAAAGAGAATTATTTTTTAATCCTATGCAAATATTGTATAGGAGAACTGTCCAGTGCAGAACCCAAGTGAGAACAGAAATTAATGCACATGTATCACTGGGCAGCTACATAAACCCTCCACACAGAAAGTAAGTCACCCTTTAACACAGTTTTCATGTGTATGTTGGAGATGATACAACTTTCAAACAAACAACTTGCAATTGCACTTTGATAGAACAATGCCTGCTTTCCTCCTCTCTCTCGCTCTTTTTATTTTTTGGCTCACAATTTCATGAGCATGTGAAACATTTCCCTTATAATTCTGCTAATGCTCTATCAAAATCCACATTTAACAATACACTGAATAGCTCAATAGGCTTTCCCTTTGACAATGGTCATCCAGGAAAAGTAAACTGAAATATAGGGAAATCAGAAGCAAAATTATAGTGTTTATTTCTAGGCAATGTTGAAATTGCAATACTTTGAGGATTAACTCTTGATTATGGCCTTCTCTGTCCACTCTAAGATCTTTACAATATAATTGCACTAAATGCATTAAGAATTAATAAAAAGAAAAAATACTGTTTTCACAATCACCCCTATTATTTAAATACATAAAAATCAACATGGTAACTATATCTTATTGAAAATTCAGTAAAGGAAAGGAATCTCTATTTTACCACATCATATTAGCCAGGAAAGAAGATAGATGGAAAGGTGACTTTCACAGAAGTATTGCAGCACAATCTATAGGAGCAAAATACCTTAAAATAAATCACTTCCAATAAGCTTCTAGTCTAGAGGATTTAGAGACATTTCATGAAAAACATAAAGGGGATTTTTCAACCACAAACTCAATCAATTTGTTTTTCAAATATTACTTCGTGCACAAGGGGGAGCTCCTGCAACTCTATATCACAATAAAAACCTGCAGACGATTTAGGGAACATAAAGGAAATACAGCATGAAAGATTTCACAAAAGAATACATATTCTTCACCCAATAGCAACAATTACTGTATGAATTTGCACAACTTTATCTGCTTTTGTCTTCTGTGTTCAGCATGGATTCCTCAGTACAAAGGAGATGAAAAGCATTTCCCCATTAAAGGATGTATGCTCTCAATGAAGAGGGAGCAAACTCATGTATGTTTTACACAGTCACTGAGGTGAAGCTGTACAAAAAGAAAGGTAGCATGGTTTTTGAGGTAAGGTGTTGTTTAAATGTAGTGTGTCACAGCAAAAATGTATGGGAGAAGGCAATCAAAGTCTCTACTGTAACAAACACAGATAAGAGGACTTCATTAACACTGCTCAATCAGCCCCCATTCTTGAAATACTCTGCTTTTGGGCACTTAATTTTTAGCCTTCCTTTCAAGCAGAATTTTGTGTGGGATCTTAAGGATGTAGGGGTTCTTTCAGCAAACTGCAATATGAAGATTCCGTTAGGGAAAAGAATATAAAACTTCATCTTGGATCATTAGCAATTTCTTCCTATCTACTACTTGAATAAATAACTCACAAATCATAAATTTCTCTTCTTTCTGTGTATCATTTCTATGCTTTCAGGCATCCACAATTTGCAAAGGAGTTTAAGACATTTGCTGATAGCAAAAAATTGCATTCAGCACCACAATCCACAAGACAGTAGAGATTCATGCTCTCAGTGGGGCTGTGTCCTCTGCACTTACCCACGTTAATTCCTTTATCTCCAGAACTCATTCCTCCAGTACCCTCTTCTTTCAAACTACCTTATATCTCCAGAGCAGATGGGATACTTCTTGTTCTTACTTGGGTACCAGTAAAGGGTCTAAAAGAAGCCTGAGTGCACAAGTTTGCAGTGAAATTGCACCAAGCCTCTGGTGAGCCAGTTTCAACTGACATTTTTCAATGTTTAACAATAAGGTTATTTTCTAGGGGCTCACAAATGGTACTCCTTACTGCACGAACAAGCCCCAAAAGCCAAGCTTCTAGTCCAAAGGATAGGATTCCCAGTGGATAACTGGAAAAAGCTATTTAGTATGTGCTATGTATTTTCCTCCAGCTCAATGTCAGACGGGTTTGATCCATTTCAATTTAAAAATCAGCCAGGAGCATACTCTCAGCATGGTGAATTCAGCATAAGCAGGTGAAAAAGTGGCCAAATTGTAAGAACTTTATCTTCCTGTAGTGGGAAGCATCATGCAACCCTGCTGCCAGCTCTGCTGGCAATATATGGAAGCAGGACCACTAACTATTCTGTCTGCATGCTGGAACCAGGCCTCCCCTGCGTTCTAAGTACTCTTCTGTATCTTTTCCAAAAACGTATTTGAAATTATTATTGATTTTGTAATTTTGTCTTTAGGGTTACATTTATCTCACATATGCAACTCTACCCCATGGGAATTTTCAAAAACTAGAGTGAGAGAGCCCAGTCTGCCCTAGTTAAAAAGACTGATGCTCTGTCATTTTCCCTTATGTAAGACAGCACTAAATTGACTTTGTTTCCATTCCCCAAAATATAACTAGGGACAGTAATATACTCCCTCTCAGTATTTTATGCTCAATTTAACTGCTATATTGCATTAAATGATGTGCAATAATGTAACCCCAAATGCAAATGAATTCACATTTGGTAAAAAGAATCTCTTTGTTGCTTTCTCCTAATAGATTTTTTTTTGTAGATTTTAATGAACTAGACAAACCAAACATCCCCATATGGTGAGAAAATTCCAAAGCATGTACTAGAAGAAAAATCTTATGTTACTCATCAAATACTAATAGATGTGACAGAAGAAAAAAATTAAGCTATGAAGATGAAACTCAAATAATTAGCAATTATGGAAAAACATCTATTAGAGTACTTGTAAAAGATTCACCACAGGCTAAAAAAGAAAAACATGCATTTCATATCTCCAGAGAGGAATACATTAAATTTCATCTGAAGCAAATTATTTACAGTTATAAACTTCCCTGGAAAATGAAAACAACATATACACACTTTGAAATAAATACATCATGATCAGAAGTATTAAAGATGTTATCTCTTTCTGCCTAAGAGTGCAATGTCTTTTTACCATATGAAAGATTTTGAGGAACTTTCTCTGGATGTCAGACGGTTCCTCACTCAGTCTTTTTCTGAACACTACAGAGTAGTCTGCAGGTCTCTCTGAACTGTATTTGCTGCCTGCCTCACAGGTACATTCTGGCCATCTAAAGCAGTCTAAAGATGTCCTGAAAGCATTTCTCTTTCCCTGGATGAATGCCCTTCCCTGATGCACTAGCCATTTTGGGAGTCATGCATCATCCTAAAAATAAGCAAAATATGCAACATCTAGAAATACAGCACTGTTTTCTGGTATCTTGATCTTTTGTTTTGAAAAGCTGGCAACAACTCTGGGAATTTGGCCCTGGAATTCCAGTAACTCCCTGATGGTTCACCAGACTGCAGGGCATGAAGGGTGACAGACATTTTGTGAAAGCACTGTAACAGTTGCACAGTTTAAAACTGCAGGAATGAGGTTTGTATGCAGTAAACAAAATACTCACATATTTACCTCTGCTGCATTTACCTTTCACTGAACATAATTAAAGAGAGCTGTGGTCATATGGAGAAAACAAAGAACTGGAATTCATGGACCATTTCTATGCTGTGTAGCTTCTTCTGCCACATTTGCTATGGAACTGTCTGAGTGCCTCCAGGATGAAACAAGGTGACAAGTGTTTGTCACGTATTTACTCACTCAGCTTCTCTCCAGAGAAACGTGTACAGTGTGGGAGGGAGAAGGATGTCTGTTTCATACACGTCTTGGAAAGGAAGATAATATGGTTTGCAAAGGACTTTGTTCTTGTAAAAGTCACTGAGCAGTTTGAGCCTGCCCTAGCCAAGCTCTGTCTCCTACTCAAGAAATTATTTTGTACAGGAAGAATCCTGTTGTGCTAGAAAAGCCCAGCTATTGGCAAAAGTATTATTCATTAAATTTTGCTCAATTTCTAAAATACTTTGTACCTGAAAGTGTTTACCACCCTTAGCTGAGCATCACCTCCCATTACTGGGGGGATATTACCTTCTAGGGGAGACAGATGCTTTTATCTTTTTACCTTTACCTGTTACTTCTATCTGCTTCAGAAAACACACAAACATCTTTTAGTTTGAATTCTGCACCTGGTGCTTTCCTTGAGAAATCCAGCAAGACCCCTGACCAGGCTTAATTCCAAGTGTACACCTGAAATGCCAATAACCTAAAGAAGCACTTAGACATAATTCATAACTGTAACATAAAATTCTTCCAGAATCCAAGGGGCTAAGTATCTATGAACAATTACTCAGTGCATGGAAAAATATTTATGTTCCTACAGGATAAGGTTGTGTCCAGAACTAGTATAGCTAGTGAATAAGGCTCTAGGAAAAGGAACTGCATACTGTTACATGTATACATTAAATAAAAGCTAAATGTGACAATTAAAAAAGGTCAGTACTCTTGAGGAAGCAAGACAGACAGACGGGGAGAGGTGGAAGTAGTTATTTTTGCATTAAGGAAACACACTAAAATATTCCTTGTCTTCATCTGCTGTCAAGAGATGCTTTTTGTGCAACAAAAATACCTTTAACCTTTTAAAGACATCACACAAATGCATCCAATTAAGCTCCCATGTCTAGAAAGAAAGCAACCTAGCATCTGTTTATTACTGAAACTTTTCTATCCTGCCATACAGAAATTCTAGAAGTTATCAATCTTTACAGCCATGTCTCACACTATTTCTTCCCACTATTAATCTATATATATACTCTATCCCACTATTGAGGCTGGCACAGAAATATTCATGAGTTCTTTCATGTGGGTCCTCATCTGGAGAGGCTGAAGGCACAGAACTATTTTACAAAGGAGAGCTGGGATGTAAAGCTGCTCTCTGAACATAGGAGAAAATTCACCCTGAGCAAAGGGCCAGAACAATGC
Source organism: Molothrus ater (assembly GCF_012460135.2). Classification (NCBI taxonomy): domain Eukaryota; kingdom Metazoa; phylum Chordata; class Aves; order Passeriformes; family Icteridae; genus Molothrus; species Molothrus ater. The sequence continues at coordinate 17,731,676 of NC_050484.2, forward strand.
CTATGCATCAGTTCAGACTCAGGTACACCTTAAAATAGGATTTAATAATGAATTTTATGATCCACTGGTTATCCACTGGTTTTGTCATAGCACTGCCTTTCTTCCTTATCCTCAGCACTTTTCCAACAAAGACCAAGAAACCAGACTGTAACACAAACTTGGGTAGTAGTACACTTTGTAATAATCCTGAACCAGCTGCTTTCTTCAGTTAAATGATAAAAGGTCTAAGGAATTCTTATAATTTGTATACTGTACTCAAATGCATCAACCACACGCTTGCATTTGCACTCAGTTATTTTCAATTGAATGCTGAATACTTTTACATTTTTCATAACCAAATTCCTCCCCCTCCAACAACAACAACAACAAAACAAAACAAAAAAAACCCAAAAAAAACCAAAAAAAAAAAAAAAAAAACCAAAAAGAAAGAGGCAAAACTGTGAGTGATTTACCTTATTACAATTTTTAGAAACTTGGCAAAGAGCACTGTTTGACATACTGTCTTTATCTGGCATTCCTAAAAAAAGAATACAGAAAATAAATACATACTGTACATTCTTTGAGTGACAGTGGAAATACTTATTAGTAGAACAGCGTATTTGAGAGTTCAATACTTTGATAACACACACATTAATCTGCAATTTTTAAAGAGCAAAACATATATTCAGAAAAAAGCTTCCTCTGCTGAACACAAAAAAGACAAAAAGCTAACTTGGGTCAATATTTTAAACAGCTTGTTAAGCACGGTTCTTATTCAAAATTTAGTATCTGAAGCATGTATACAGGAGTTATTTATACTTTTTCATTTAACATTATCTGTGTCTCAGTACCTGGCAGTCAAATGTGACATTGAGTTTGCACTAATCAGCATAGCTATGATATTCTAAACTATTATCCTGCAAAGAAAACATATTGAACGTCTAACATAGGAGACACAATGTGCAGATGCAATTGCTAGCCATCAGAAATTGTCCTGCCTGGCATCCAGAGGATCCCTGGCAAATAAATATAACTGTTTTGCTTTACATAAGTGATGAATTCCAAAGGCTGCCCTAGGATTCATGTCTACAGCACTCTCCCACAGCTTGACAGGTTCTCATGAGGCAGAGACATACCCAAAATTATTTAGCTGTGTAACAAAGATTAGAGAGCAGCATGTTTACTGCAAGCTCAAGCACTAACCTAGATTCTCCTGCAAATTGTGTAGCCCATCCTAACTAAAAAAAAACTGAGACAGTTTGTTATATTTATTTTACTAACAGGACTCATGGCCATGTTCCATGGTTGATGTAACACAAGTAGTAAAATGCTGCACAACATCATCCAGTATGTTTTCATCAACAGGCCTGGGTCATAGTGCAGATTTTGGTGCAGCTCTGTGTACACTTGTACACAGCTGGGAAGGCAGTTGGGCAAGTTCCAAAGTGTCTTCTACTACATGCAGTATTAATGCAGCTGTAATACCAAACTGAATTACATTTTTAAAGTTCAGTACCCAAACCTGGAGAATTTCCATCTTCCCCTTTCTTTCCTTTTCTCATTTGCTTGCCCACCACCTCATATCTAATCTCTCATACTTACTGTCATTGTTGGAGCCAGTTTCCATAACACCATAAGGAGGAGTGAGAAGTCCAGACATATACTGTCGATATTTCTGAAAGACAATGATGGCAGATTCAGTCAGGTACAGATGTAAAAAGCCATTCAAGGAAATATGTGCTATTTATTCTTGTGTCTCCTGCCTTGTGCTTCTCACACACACATGAGATATGAGACAATCAAACATGTCTTTACTCTTAACACTACAAGGTCTGCTTTCTTGACTGGAGTACACACTGCTGTTATTTCAAAGTTGTGCTAAACCAGTTCCCTCTTTCATCTTCCCCAAAGCATGACTTTGAGGTTTTTAATAAATCAATGTTTTACTTAGCTGTGTGATTTCCCATAAAGATTGTTTTAAAGCTCATTTGAAATTACACTACCTATCTGAATCCAAGCTAGAAAGCTACTTTATTACAGGAATGGAGATGAGCTAAGGATTCATAAAAATCATTTACAACAGTTTTCGTGTCAGATTTGGAATACACAGGATGTAGAGTGAAAACAAAACATTTAAACCCAAGACACTAAGCTTGGTACTCAGAAACTACAAGGCTACGGAACACACAGTCCTCACACCTCATATTATGTATATCCTCACACAAAAACTGTATTAGCAGATGAAACTTTGTAACTGTAAAAATAACATCCCTTATACCACCATAAGCTATGTAATTGTACCTCATGTCAGCAACTGGTATTTTTCTTCAGTGACTGCTGATGACATGATCAGTAAGGTTCAAAACTCTGTCTAAGGCTTAAGAAACTCACAGAAGCAACAAAAGTAACACCAAAGGAAAAAATTGTCCTTTTATCAAATACAAATCATTCAATTATTAAGAAACACATTTTTGTTTCAAATCACACTATGTTACTGTCATGATTAAGGATAAACAATTATAATTCCCTTTTGGAACTGCCAGAAAACACACTTGTGCAATAGGGATTCTGATGTTCAGCGTAAATAAAATTCTCATACAGTCCTTTGGGTGTGCAGTGAGCTCGACATGAACAATCAACCAGCTGAAATCCATGCAGGTTGCAACTAAGCACACACAATAACTGAGAAAGTGCAATTTTAGTGCAATAGTGCAATTTTAATTTCAAAGTTTTATCCTTTGCTCTATGGAGTTGTTTGGATGTATTCACTTTTAAAATGTTGCCTGTTGAATTTTAACAATGCTTGAATTATCCTTCATATATTTCTTTTTCTTGGAAATGGAAATGAAAATATCATCAATTCTAACACTAAAGACTGAATGTCTTGCATTCTAAATAATAACAAAAGCTACAAAGATTACATTAATCTTAATAATCCAATCCTATTTTTAGACAAGCTATTACATCCTAAAGCTTAGTAACATATTATTTAAATCTCACCCATAATCCAGCTGAATACTCATAAAAGCAAATCTATGCTATATCCCTGGTCAGTCACACAAAACAAATGCTATTTCATTTGAGGATAAAACTCTCCTATTTTCTTTCTCAAACCATTCAGTTCCCATATTCTGCATCCAGTCCCATGCCTGAACTCAATGAGAGGAAGAACATAAGAAATAATTATTTTCTCAGTTCAACTAGTAAATCACACATATAAACCAAGGGGAAAAGTAATTTTCATTGGTCAAAAGAAAGGAAACCAAACCAAAAGTGTGTCCCAATGGTTTGAAATAACATTTTATTCAAATAGTAGATAAATGTTTTGTTCTACCTTCGACTGAATTTGGTCTTGAAATGTAATTTATAGATGTAAAATTGGAATGTTTCATTTGGGACAAGATAAAAACAGATAGTATAAGACGTTTTTCTCTTCTTCATCAACATTTAGCTGATATTAATTTCTTTTTTCTGTTTTTCCCAAAATAGCATTTTCCCAGAAATACATTACTAGTCCACATTTAAGCCACTTCTATAAGGAGCTTAAACTGTGGGAAGAGAGTAGTTTTTTCTTTTATTTCCTATATCATGTCCACAGCCATCATACACTGCATGGCATTTTTTTTTTCTGATTAATTCTCTAGTATTTTTCCTGATTATTCTTCTCATGAGACAAAACATAGGACACAGCATACAATTTCCAAAAGATATGAGGTCCCATCTTCAGGAAAAAAACTACAGGGAGAGAGTAAGCCAGAATTAGATACATAACTTTAGAGGAGGCATCTAATCCCATTCAGGCACAACTCATGCGCAGGACACCAAAGTTCACCAGGAACAGACTCCTGAGACATAAGGCAGGAACTTGGTATCACACCCAAGGATGTCCCCTCTGTCACCTCCTGCATGAGGGTCCCACCGTGCCCCGGCACCAGTCCACTTATGAGTCTGATACAGCAAACCCTGTGAGCAGTGCTGCCTGTGAAGGAGCTCAAGCAGCATTACCAGCAGAAGAAATAATTCAAGGCATGCCCTCAGAAAGCTCAGTTGTTCATACTCCTCCAGGGCACCTCCGCATAAATGAAACTTTCTTCTATATCTGGGTATCTCTGGAGGGAGGGCTGATACAACTGCCTACACATGGTCTCTCATGAGGATATCTCAGTGGGTGTGGGCTGACATAAAGGGTATAATTTATGCCTAAACTTGTGTCACCACATCAGCCAAATTAAATGTCAAGGGAAACTTATTTCAAGGAGTCAGAGAAACACTGTTTGCTGGGAAACCTAAAAGACAAAGACAGATCTAAGTAATTGCATAAAGATTTGCCAGTATCAGATGGAATAATAAAGTTCCAGGCATGACATCAGTGAAAGCTGAGATAATGAGACCTATCTTGTTACCATATTGTCTGTAAATGAAAATAAAATTCAGTAAATAAAATTATATTCATAGGTGGCATTTAAAATCATCCTGAAGAAATACAGACAAGATATTTACAAAAGGCTTTTGAAAATATATTCCACAGGTAGTATGAAGTCTGGAAAGGCTTTCCTTATGAAAGACAGGAACAATTATCAAATCATCATACGCTTGTTTATTACCAGAACTCTTCAAGTTTTGTAAATCCAACATGACAGCAGCTTTTAAAGCTACATTCATTGACCTATTCACTCTGCCTTCAGATTTCTACCAATTTATAAACTCTATCATGCAACAGCTGAAATAACAGACAATTCCCACATCTAATCTGACAGCATGAGTAATAAAGACAGTATTTTTTTTTCCAGTTGCTGACTGCCTCATACCCATGCAGTGGTGAAAATTAACACATTTTGACCTTTTCAGCCACTGCTATGGCCTAAAGCAAAGAAGACTGGTGACAAGAAACAGTTGGGGAGAGAAGAAAAGGAAGAAACAGAATCACACACTTGCCCTGCTGGGAAGGTGCTGTGAGGGAACGGTTTCTAAGGCCACTCGCTGTCAGGTTTCTCAGTGTGTTTCTTTGTATGCTCAAATTAAGGCTTTATTTGTAGTTAGCTGCAGTTTATCTTATAAGCTTTCATGAGTACAATAGGTTTTCTTCAACCACTGAACATAATTAGGCATATTTTTATATGCTAACGTTTAGAAAGGCAGTTACTACAATTGTGATGCAAGCTATCTCTAAATTCCTGAAAAACACTTCTAGCATACACAAGACATATAAAATATGCCTTTGGTCTTTTTGGTTAGTCCCTTCTCTTCTGCTGCTAATAGTGAAGAGCTAATAACTGTTTACAAACATTCCAGAATAAGCCAGGTACATGCAAAGAATATAGATGAGCCTTTGTTATCCATGTTCACTGTGTAGCAAAACCCCAGGCACTCTAACAGGAAAGACACAGGACTGATGAAGGGAAAAGCCCCTGGGTATGAAGATTTCCACACAGGTTCTACAGCAAATATTCCCAAGGGCAGCAGTTCTGCAGTTGGCCAGTAAGGGCTGTGCAGTAAGGACCCAGGCAGTGATGGTCTGTAGCACTAGGAACTCAGGCTTCTGATGCTTCCCCATACCATGGTCAATCTACAGATCCAAGGAATCTGTGGCCAGATACTAGGAATTAAGTGTCCTGTACTGGGGACAGTTTTGTAGACCTCCAAAGGTGCTTGGTTCAATACATGAACTTTCTTTTTCCATCTTTCTCCTCTAGTCACAATCTCAATCACGGTGTCATTTTTTACCATTTCTACTGCCTCCTTTTCTGCCTACCTCTAACTTTGAACACAGAAGGTGACAAAGCAAAGCCTGCCTAACTTGCAAACTTGGGAGTAACGCAAAATAATTAATTTCAGATATAGAAGTCCTAAGCCAAACATCAAGGTGACCTTTTCATGCATTTTTCAAAACCTTGTGCAATTATATCATCAGATGCTCTTATTGTGACTATTGCCTGAGGTCTGCAAAACTCCTGTACTAGCTGTCAATACTTCTGCAATGGTTTCTCTTGGGGAATATATGCTGTAGCTTGACAATATGAGCCAGCTTCTCTGTTTTCTTTTGACAATATATAATTGATCACTGATGCTCTCAGTACAACTCTATTCTTCCTCTAAGCTGGCAGTGAACCACGTCCCTCATGAGCATTACTCACAAGGGCATGCCACTCCCGTGGTGCACTGTTTCTCCTCTTTTCTCCAGAACAATAAGGAGAGAAGCCCCTGACAGAAAGAGCCCATGAAGATTGTTGGGCCTTCTTTTCACTCATCAAATCAAATGGAGATTGCAAAATCCAGACTTTTGCCTTTAGAGTTCATACTCTGGTTTTCACTGAACTGAAGGGTAAAATCTCAGGTCATCTTCCTGCTATCTGTTTGTGTTATCCAACAAAAAGTGCCTAATGTTCCTAGAGATTTTCACCAAAAAAAACCACCCTAGACTGATTATCACACTGATACTTGTTTTTCATCCCAATCTTGTTACAAAGGGGAAAACAAACAGCACCCTTGCTTTTGCCCAAAAGTATGTGCTGAGTCCCCCAACAGACTCAGCCTAATTCTGACTTCAGATACTGTCTTCTTCGGATGTTTACAAATTACCAAGGGTATTTCTTCTAAGCAAGCTCAATCAGAAAATTTCCATACATTTCAGGTCAATGTCACTTAACTGGCTATCACAAAAAGGACCTAACCCATGGCTATTTAATACTAGATAAAAAATCATTGTTTGAAACTGGTGCTTTACTCTAGAACACCAAGTATCCTGACTATTGCTAAATGTCTGCCTTTGTCATTAACAGAATATAAACATTTGCTGTCATCAACAGCACAGGTAAGAGAACAGAACTGAGGTATTTCTGAAGGAAATTATTAAGAGTTATTAGAAAAATATAATGCTACAATAGCAAAAATGTATTTTATTTCATGGAAAAATAGAAAAGAAGCCATGTGAAGATCTCACCACAACTTACTGAACAGAAACAGATTGTTTTGTATACATCAGTCTATCAAGTCATTAAAATGTGATAGAAAAGGTTTGAAACAACAGAAGTGAAGCACTATTTGGTCATGTTCAGATAAAATAACTACAGGAAATGCCTGTACCAAAACTGCTGAATCCTGATCCCAGAATAGGTACAGTTTATGTAACAGCAGATGAATCTGCATCTTTTCCATTTATTTACCTATTTACCATCTTCACAATGTTTCTGCACAGCTCTAATCAACTACGCTTTATTTTACACCATCTCTTTATTTTGGAGACATGTATTTTCCTGTCACATTTCCACCTAAATCAATTTATCATGCTTGAAAAGCTCTGTGTGCAGAATTTGCTTTATCACAGCATCCCCTTGATATTTTGTCAGAAGAAAAATGCACCCAACTCTCTGAAATCATGCCAAATAGCAGACTTGGCTACCAGATAGAAAGCTAAAGATAAGACTGGACAACAAAAAAAATCTCATCCAAGGAAATTAGAGCATGAGCACTGATTAAGCAAATTATACAGCCTATTCTGCTCCATCTAATTTAAATATAGAAATGCCATCATACAGCTCTCCAAGTCTGTCTCCTAGAGAAATCCACTCAGGAAATGCACTTGGGTGGTGACAGGACTTGGCTGGGAGGGGTGGGAAAGATTGCATACGCTTAGAAGAGGACAAAAAAACCAAATTAAGAACAAAGAGTCCATCTGATCTATGTGTTTTATTTTACTTCAATTGTGTAAACATAAAGCAGATAATATATTTACAGGAGAAAATACTTAACTGCCTTTAACATCAAGTTCAAGCTTTTGAAAGGGGCTGAAAAAGCTTTATACATTTCCATATTTACTTTTTCACTGTGATATCTTTAAAATCAAATGATGATGTCACCAACAGTGCTTCAAACTCAATATAAGATCATAAAATAAAGACGTGCTGCTCTCCTTTCTTCCTCTTCCATTATCACATGTAGGAGAGAAGCATCAAATCACACCTAAGCTGGAATTAGCTGAACAACACAGTGACAGAACAGAACCTCATTCCTCTTCAAACTGTTCCGCAACACTAATTGTAAACCTGCATCTTTATTAGCAAAGCCAGCAGATACATCTCAAAAACGAAGAGCAGAACAACTCAGAATAATGTGCTATTTTAACATAATTTTTCTTACCACTACAGCCAGCCTTTAAACTTATATTAACAAGACTTAGATGAAGCAAAGTCTAGAATCATCTCTTGGGTCAAGCACAAGAGGAAGAACAATTTCCTAATGTTCCAGGTACAAAATAATTCCTTTTACCTTCAGACAGTCACACCTCTTATTTTCACATAAACTATAATAATGAGCAGAGAAACAAAGATGTGTTCTTTCAGATGATCTCAGCTTGCAAGACAAGTAACAGGAGACTCACAAATACAGAATGATGCTGGCTTTGTTCAGTTTCTCACCTGGGCAGCTACAGGCTGCCTCCTGCAGTTTTTCCTCTATATTGTGTGCACCCCTGACTGATCTTCAGCATTTTTCTGAACTAGAGCTTCAGCTGAGAGAAAAGGTCATATCTCAAAGAGAGATATGTGGAAAGTGCTTTGACAGAACAGTAAATTCTGTAATTGTGGCAACATAAGCATCTTCTGATATCTTCTGATAACATATCTTACCCTCCAACTATCACACTGAAAAAGCAAGGATTGTGTGTATTTAGCAAGCTGGAAGCCAGTAAGAGCCTCTAAACCAAGTTGCTGTTTCACCCTGAGACTGCCACCTTGAAAACACAGAAGGCCTGACACATATGACCTACAAATCTTTGCATGAATGTAATGAAACAGACTTAATCTGAAAATATTCATGAGAAACTAGGTGTGTGCTGCTGAGATAGAGAAAAACTGGAAACCTACCACTACAGGCTGTGCTCTGACAGTGGGCCGAAGTCATACTCCTCTGTAGTAAAATTCTGTAAGCTCACTACAAGGTCTCTGCAGTAGCAAAGTCTTAAAAATAGGTTTTAAGTGCAACTGAAATGACACATTGGCCTTATGATGACACTGTGCACAGCAGTGGCTTTATTCATGGTTATTATAAACAGTTTCTTTTCTTCCCTCCCATTACATGTATTTTTAAAAGGTGATTTGAAACAAAGAAAAAGCTGGTGAGCTGAGTGAGCTGATCTGTAACTCTGCTTTTCACATTTACAACCTCTGAACATAGAAGTATGTTCATCTAGAAATTTTTCTGGGAGGAAATTTTTTCATCTGGAAGGAAACTCTGGGTTAAATATTAATTACTCTACAATCAATATAAACCTCTTAAGTAGTTCAGTGGGGTCAATCTAACACTGCTTTTGCTTCTCACAGAAACAAGCACACATCAACCTCCAATACTCATCTAACATCAAAGGCTTCCTTTTCATGGATAATTCTCCAAACTGTTTCTATTCAATTGTGCATAACAATAACAAGGATATTTAATAAGTGTAAATAAGTAAACATACAATTTCCCTTATAACATTCATCTTTCTTCAAAGCTTTTTAAATATTATTTTGATTACAGTGTGAGCTGCTTTAAAAGCAGTTTGTGTAGCTCACTCAGGAACACTGCAGAGAAATCAAAGCAAGTACAAGACAAAATAAGAGGGAAAAATGTAAAGACAAAGTAAACAATCCTATTTCAGGAAGTATGATTGAACACAGGTGATTTCTTCCAGTGAAAAGCATGTATTCTGCCAGAAAATCACTCACCATCAGACTGATATCACCCTACAGCAACCCTAAATACATGGGCCTCCAATTCACCCTGCAGTCCTTGCAATGGCACCACTGGAATTACCTTGTCAGCATAAACCTCCCAAGGGTCAAGCTACTCCTCAAATCTGGAGTCCCCTTCATGCACAGTGCATTATAATATATGCAGGAGTTCACAATAATTTTTCAGCTATTTTGTAATACAGTGTTTAGTTACACTGTTTTGCATCCACATTAACAGTCCAACATCTCATGGCTCTCAGGTCTGAAGTTCCCTACAAAAGACCTCTTAACAGCCTGTTAAACATAATCTCTTTTTGCACAACAGCATCTTTTCTGAAGATTTCAAAATTTATTGGATGGCAATGACTGGCTTTTATCAAACTGAAGAGCAAACACTGGTAACAGTGATTCAGCTGTGCCATAAACAAGGATTAAGTAAACTGCATGAACAAACTGCAATGCAACACCCTTATTCGGATGGAGCAGTTTTCAAGGTTTTTCCTACAGACTGAGATCAGTGCAAGTGATTTCCTCAAATCACAGACAATTTATTTTGCTGTCAGTGCTGCAGCTCTGACCTGGAGTCCTGCTGTGACTGTTTGTTGTACAACTCTTTCCTTAGGGAAAAAGTAACAGTATTTCCCTTCAGCTTAGCCCTAGAAACATTTTCAAACCTCTTGACAAGAGGGGACAGTGAGGAATGGAGGCACACAGGGATGAGAAGAAGTAAGGAAGTCCCACTGGAAGTTAGATGTTAGAAAGGAAAGAAAAAGTACCAAGAAATAAGAAGGAAAGGACTGAAAATGGGTGGAGGGCAGGAGGGGGGTGCAATATATAGCCTAAATAGACTCCTTCAACCCACTGCAGTTGTCACAAGGAATGAAGAGACTACTACAAGGAAGACGGCACACTATGAAAAAAAGGACAAAAAAAGAGAGAATGTGATGCAGCTTATAGATATGTGTAATAAACTCCCTCCTCTCTTTTTTCCACTGAGAAGCAATTCACAGAGTGACAGAAACAACTAGGTTGGAAAAGACCTTTGAGATCCTCAAGCCCAACCTATGACTGAACACCACCTTGTCAACCAGGCCACGGCACTGAGCACTACACCAAATCTTTCCTAAACACCTCTAGGGACAGTGACTCCATCACTTCTCTGGGCAGCCTGTTCCAGTGCTCAGTAACCTTTTTTTGTGAAGAATTTCTTCCTAATGTCCAACCTAAACGTCCCCTGCTGCAGCTAGACCATGTGTTCTTGTCCTATCTGTTGATGTCTTAGAAACAGGTATACAATTCCACGACAGGCAGAAGCTTGGCTCCTTAAACTTGGCTGGTGCTGAGATAGTTTAGGTTTAAAGATTATGCAAATTGAGATGAACAGCACACAAATCAACAAGTCTGTGCCAATTATCCAATCACAAGCTTTTTCTATTTTTTACTCTATTTTCCATAGTGAGGCATGCTAAATGTTTGCAATATTTTTCATTATGTCGCTCTGGGATGTAAATTATAAAGAAAAATTGGAAGAAAATATAATATGTGAGTTTTAAAGGATTAAAACAGTAAACACTAGGCAGAGTCCAAACTGCTCTGTGATTCTGAACAGTGACTTGGTTAAAGAAATGATGAAACATTCTCACAGATTAATTCAATTGTGTAAAAAAAAATAAATCCAAATTCTTCTAGTCAGCATTTAAAAATTACTCAAATTCTGGATTTTTTCCAATTGACTTGGACATCAAGTATATAGCCTAGTTTTACTAGCTGACACTTCTGTGTGGGGAGGAATTTGTTGTTAAAAACCATTGTAAATATTTTATTAAATATTTAAGTATTGTAAGTATTAAGTAAATAAAAGTATTTAAATATTTTATTAAATATTTGTATTATCTGATTTTGTTTTCTATTTATTTCATTTTCTGAAGGGGTGTTTCCTTCACAGTACAATATATAACCACAAAAAAATGGTAAACTTGATTTTCATTCCTCATTATCAGTTTTCATCCTATCTACCTACAATCTGTCATGTTATTCATCATCAAGGTTAGAGCAGCATTTGAGATATGCAGTGGGGCTCAGTAATGAAGATGCACTGTAGAATTTCTCAAGTGAAAAAAATATTAAGGAGATTTTAAGGCTGAATACATGACCAAAAGAGAAAAATGGAACAAGAGGAACATGAGAAACATGGAGACACAAGATAATGAAGGGTAAACTACAGAACTGAAGTGAATAATAATCTTTCCAGAAAAAGAAAGAGTGTACAGAGAGTAACATTACATCAGTCTCCTTCTTTGTCAAATAGAGTCCTGAAATCAGCTTAACTGGGGGTCCAGCTTTGCTAAGTTCTACACACAAAATAAAAGGTCAGATCCTGTCTCCCTCCTGCCAAACAGAAATGTCTAGAGTGCAATTAGGGGCAGGATGCAACCAGGCAAGTGACACGGCACAAAAGATGCAGAAAGGCACAATTTAACTAAACTCAAGATGAGAATGTTTCACCAGAGATTTTTCTTCACATAAAGCAAGTATGATTCCATCAGAGCATGAGCTAACTGAGAACAAGAAGTTCACAGCTTTGGCATTCACTGTAGGACAGACCTCCAAAGGCTGAAACAAAAATCTATTTATTACACTCTTGCACTGAAGCTGTACCACCACAAAGGGAAGCAAATAATTTATAAAATGGAGCCAACCCTGTCCCAGACAGAGTTTTAACTAGATATAATCAGATTCAAGGAGACACAGTGTTAAGTTTACATAGGACTACACAAATGATGATTATGATGATGAGGATGGAACACTGTAAACAATCACCAATAAGAGAAAGAGAAAAGGGGTTGTGGAAGACTCACTAACAGACCTTTAAAGTTAGCCACATACTATGAGTGTAACAACACAGCAGTTCTCCAGGGAAATTTAGGAAGCATATTCCCCATCAGAGGGGCAATGAGTAAAGCTGATTCTTGCACTAAGACAACTTATTTCAAACTAGTAAAAGATGTTCTGAGTGAAAAATTTGTGGCATTTAGGTTGTCATTCTGAAGGATCTGGCTTTTAGAAGTGTATTCTAAAACTTTAAAAATTATCTATTCCATAGACAACTTACTAGGAACTGATATTTTTTTCTGAACTTTTACGTTTCCATTCCAATGGAGCAAACAGCCATTTCTTCTGGGTTTCCCCTTGCACATGGCTAAAAAGAATTTCATTAGCATATTGAAATCTCAACCTAACCACTAGATGGATAGATTTCATGAGGTCAGGGCATACAGTAATAGATCATCAATTTTGGGAGTAAAACATCATTCTAGTCCACTGTTTTCAACCGTTGACTTCTTCTATATATTTGTGTTTCCTGCTAATAGTTTATGGAATCATGTTTCATTTGTTTATTTAAAGGATGAAAAAACATTATTAAACACATCAAGCAGTGCTGGGGAGGTCCCAACACCTGTTTCTCATGTGCCCCAGCAGTTCTTGTTCTGAACCAATTGGAAATGATGTATTACAAGGAATAATATTTACACAAAGCAAACAGCAGTGCTAGATAAATACACAGTAAAATAATGCTCATATATCAGGTTAGCTGCAGCAATAGGGATGTAATTCAGGAGACATTTTCAGAGTGTATACTAGTAGCAGGAGGATCATGGTGGCCAGTTAAGCTGTTTCAAGCTACCAGAAGATGAAAGCCAAAAGTGACAAGACTTTGTACTCAACTGACACTCTTTGTTGGAGCAGCAGTCCCAGCAGACAATTTGATTGCCTTTTCTCTAACTTTCACAGAGCTGTTTTATCTAGCTCTCTTACTATAGCCCCTAAACAATAAAAAGAACAGTGACACACATGCATATAAAGAACTCCTAAAGTGGTTCTGTCTATAATAGAAAATGCTATTAAGAGCTTGACCCAAATCAACTCTGAATTTATCAGTATCTTTTAGAAATTTCTGAAAGATAAAAGATGTATCCCCTTAAAACTATAATTCTCTGTGTCATATGTTAGGCTTTGCTTACTAATGAGAAATAGTATGATTGATGTCTTCCTTTACTGTTCTCCTCTCATGCTTTGCAGCAGAATGTTCAAACCTCTGTAGCTATGGCATCTAGAGGCCAGTTTTGTGGTGGCCCCTTGCCACACATCCCAGGCCACACTCTCTCTTCCAGCATGGACAGGTGGCAGAGTTCAGTGTGCAGACACTGGAACAGCAGCACAAGACACTTGGCTATTAAGCAGTATAGTGGCCAAACAACTGCTCCTCAGTACCTGACAGGAAAAAAACTGCAGGGCAAATAAAAAGAACCTCTAGTCCAGGCATGGCCAGGTGGGCACTAGGGTTATCCACAAGGGGCTCCTCAACTTAATCTCTGTATTTAGTGCATCACCATGCTTGTGAACATAGCCCAGCAGAATGCTACTGAATTAAGTGCTTAGTATTTGTAAAACGCTTCAAGATACATAGATTAAGGATCATATACATATAGTATTATTCTCACATTGCATTCCTTCAGAAACAGACAAATACCACTGTCCATAACTGGGCTGGTATCTCTTTAAATCTAGATCATTAAAGCTCTCCTGAGATCCCCATCAGTGTACAAAGAACCACTCATTTGATTATTGTACAATACAAAACCCCCTGCATATATCCATAATGATTATATATTCAGTACAATCCCTTTAATGTCAGCACATCAAATGTGTTTCCGTTGAGATTTTGCATTCATTTTCACATTCAAGTGAGTTTTGTCTTGCCTTCTCATCTCCTATACTTGATCTCTCTCTTTAAACTTGGCATTTCTAGCAACCTCTCCCTGCTAGGTCTTAAAAGTAGATTCTTTTCTCTGCTCAATAAGCAAGAGAAGAGTATATAATTTCCTACTTTATGTACAACATCTGGCACTGTAGAAAGAACCAGTGCAAGTCTTACAAAGGCAGCAGGAAAAAATAGCTGAGAATCCTCCTGTATGGAAAACAACTCAGCAGCACTGGCTATAACACCTATTAAATATTATATGAAAGGTTAGTAGACTCCCTGGCAGAGCATGGTAAAGTATGTGGGATTTGACTGCTGTATAGCAACAGAGCACTGAGAGAGGGCATTTCGTCAAACATTAATACCAATCTCAATCTGCTTTTCCTTACATTAAATAAAAAATGTCAAAATAAATATGGCAGGAGTCTATGTTTCCACACATTCATATTTTGGGTGATAGCCTACACAAAGCATCTGCAACAAAATAAGCTTCCCTATTCAACTGGCAAGCAAGCTGAAGGTACAAAATTTCCCAAAGCACCAGAATGACTTAACCACACTGCATTTAGAGGAATAACTTAGGCATTGCAGAAACTACACTGCAATGATGTTCACTGAACCCAGGAACATAATTTAAAGATATTAAGCATGCAGAAACAGTTACCTAAGTGCTGTGCCTCTTAAGAATCCCACTAGAAGCATATAGCAACTTGGGGCTACCATGTGAGGTTAAAATCTATCTGTACCAATACTCCAACTCCAATAAGAGGGTGATTAAATGAAGATGACCTCCTATTTCAACACAGTCCTAAAAAGTAGAACCATGATGGTGAAGTTCACCTTTGCAATGACAGCACATGGCAAGGCCAACTGGGACAGTGCCAGGAGTGATCTTCCAGTAGCATTAGAAGCTTCATTTAGTTGTCCAAGGTATTTCACTCACTTGTCCAAACAGAAAGCAGACTGGTCGAACGTGAGCCCAGTGAAGCAAGAAGAAAACTTGTTTCCCTGATTACACACTGGTAGACAGCCCTTCCTCATGGACTGTGAAGAACAAAGGTAAGAACAGAAGGTATTTGTCTTCCAGTGATTTTAAATTGCTTGAACTTTTCCTGTTAATAAAGCAATGTTGCTTTCAAAACCTTTTCATAAAATTCTAGCTCTTCAGTCATTTGTTAACACTCATCTGTCACATGCTCCTTAAAGATGCAAAGCCTTCAGGAGGAGGCTGGGAAGGAAGTATCTGAGATATTGTCAGTGTCTGAATCCAGAACTAATCAGTCCATGGATCCTTGATAATTGTCAGGTTGTTTTACAGCCCATCTGCTAAAGCACTGCCTAAATAGGAATCAAATGCCTACAAATGCCTGTCCAACGTTTGTGGAAATAATAGCCAAAATTAACTTGGAATGTTGCCATGCACTTACATAAGGTCAGGGCATGATGTGGTGACTTGTCGGTACTGATATTTATTCAAGTGGAATAAAGTGCTATTCTTGAGCTAAAAGCCAACCCAATGTTTTATTCAGAGTTAAAATGCTTTTTCCAAAGAGGATGGCTTTTCCAAAGTAGTAAGTGCTGGGCAAGTTCTGATTTGTTTAATGTCAGTGGCAGCTTCTGAAACAGCAGCCATACTTCAACCATTATGCTGGGCTATCCAGGGCAACTCCAGTCTGGCAAGCCAGCATTGTCTCCCAAGGACAGGAGTATGGCTAAGGGTGAGCAAGCTGGCACAAAAATGGGAACTTGGCTGCAAAGGTAACTGGAGATAGACAAGGCTCTTCTGGCTATATGGAAAACCACCAAATAAAGACTAGGAGGAATTTCAATTACAATTGCATTATAACCAACAAATTTTTTGTCCAGCAGCATCACAGGGACTGTATATTCATCACAGGCCTCCATTCTGCCCAAATCCAGCACAACATACCTGGAGTAGTAACCAGTAACACTTTGGTTAGACCAATAATTTAATCTACCATGTGCATTTTTTTTTAATACATTCTTACTGATCCCCAATATTAGTAAAATCAAACTACTTTTACTACTTAAAATCAGGAAGTCCTGAGAGAGTAGAGGAATGAACCCACTGAGACTTTCATGTTAGCTATAGAAGGCATTGCAGCTTCGCCTTTTTCTAACCCTGAAATTATAAATAAAAGTTGAAACAAAACATTTTTAAATGCTTTTTTTTCTCCCTAACATTGTAATTCCTACTTCAACAAACATCTCACATGCTAAGCTTTCATTAGGTACAGCTCTATCTAATGTACTCCTTCTCAAGGAGTACAAGTCAGTAATGGATGTAGTTATTCAATACCACCCTCTTAGAAACTTTTTCCTCCCTCCTGTAGTCAATCTTCATCAGCACCTAATTACCTGCCTTCCTAGCTTTACAACTTTGTAGCAGACACTGATGACATTGAGTGGCAACCCACAATGTGTGCTAGTCTGTTTAGACCTCTTTTCTTAGAATTCTCTTTCTGAAGAACCAGCACAAATCCCAATTACATCCAAGCCCTTCACACCTCCTCATGCAGCCCAAGGCTATTGGCCATGGTTCCACAAAACAAAACATTCCACACAACAATGGCCTAAGCCTTGCCAGCCACTGGCTCCTACTCCTGTGCCCATGTCATCTTCTTGGCCAGGTCTGCAAAGGTTGAACTGGGATCAGTGAACAGATCCCATGGGATCCCATGAACTGGGATCAGTGAACAGATTTGGGTCTTTTAGAAACTGCAGCCAAGAAAGAACAGCCAGAAAGGGACATGGCAAGTGTTGAAACAAAACTTGCCTTTGCCGTGTAACATGAGAAACTATCTACACTTTCCTGCAGTAGACCAGTTAGACATTTGTAAAAGTAACCAAAGCATACTAAAAACCTTTAAAAAGCAACACAGCACTTGGTTTTGCTTTCCACTGTTCCATAAAGTTGTTTTTGCATCTTAGAAATACGATTTTAGCAGCCTTTCAATGGAAACAAAGATGCATATATATGCACATACTGCGTACACTCTACTCCATACTGCATCTCAGAGTACCTCACTGAACTGATTTAATTAACATCAGCCAGAAAAGAAAAATATAACATGAAGGTGACTCAAGAACCTATCTGTATGATCTTTCTTCTAATTAAAAATAATTTTTCCACTGAGGGAAAAGTTCAAATGACAGTTGACTGCTGTCTGCCCTGAATTTTCATGCAATGTCTCACTGTCTCCAACTGTATGAAAATGAATCTCCAGAATAATCAATCATTCCCAATTGTATGTCTTGCAGTTCATGGAGCACATTAAAAAAAAAAAACAAAAACTACCAAACACTGACTGCAGTTGCCACCCATAGTGCTCTGCCTGTCTACATGCCTGGGAGAATCCAGGTACAAGAGGTTGCCCAGATATCTCACTTCTACCAAGCTTCCTAGTTCGGAAGAGAGTCCTTGGGAAATAACAACAGCCCTTCGGTCTTCATTCTTTCATTTCACAATATTTTCTGCTGTTCTGTTTCTAATAAAAAGTCAGCACACAGCTACCGAGACAAGAAAATTAGTGAAAGACCTTCACAGGAGCCTCACACTGACACAAGAGATCCAGTCAAAGGGTGTTTCTGGAGCCCTCTTGAGAATTATCTTAACTCTCATGAGCTGTAACATTGGATCACACTACTTACAGAGGCAAAGGTCGCAATATCAAACTCATACACACCAAATGGAACAGTCTCTTCTCTTTACAAAGCACTATCAAGACTTTCAAACTCCAAAGTAAAATCAAACTGATCCAAGCTGTGCTTCTTTCTGTTTCCTGATAGCCTACTCCATGGTATGTTCTGCAGCAGACTGATAAGTGTTCCTAACAGTGCTAGAGTAACTAGCAGGTAGCTGTACACTGGTGACTGTACACTGAGTCTACCCATTCCTTTCCCTCTCCATATGGACTGCCCTAGAGTATCCTGTAGAGCATACAGTAACATCTAAACATTAGGTTGTCTTTCTGATCCATCAGACTATATAAATGGATAGGAATTGGGTCTTGAAATTTTTCTGAGAGCAGATTTCATCAGCAGCCGTTCACTGGAATTTAAAAAGAATGCAGCAAACAAACAGAGGCAGGCAAAAAGAACAGTGCAGCAGCTGCATGGGTCACAGGTACAGCCACCATTGAATGACCATAAATCCAGCCTCATGGTTTTGATATGGATTGCCCAAGTGAGGACCTGGGATATTATTCCATTATTTAGAGCATGTCCTCTTATTTATTTCCAGAGAAGAAATTTAAACTGAATCTGTGGATTCATGTAGGGATTTAATCATATTCAGACTATCTCTAAGGATAAAAGTGGTAATGAATATATCTAAAAATCATCTAACTCCTTGTCCTCCCCTGCAACTCCCCCTGAAGCACTAACTGAATAATTTGCCAATTAAAAACTAGACAGTACACAACTTTGCCAGCCATTCATTTGTAAAAAGACACAGGGCACCCATTTTAATGCTGCAGTCACATTTTAATCAAATATTAATCTTCAGAGGTCTTTGAAGGGAGGAGATATGCTCTCTTTGACGAGCCAATTCTTAAAATAACTTTTTTTGCTTTAGCAGTTAACAGGTCAAATGAGAATGCAGCAGGCAAGTCATGGACTAAACAGCACTTTCAACAAAAAGGACTCAGCGACATCAAGCAAGTGTCAGAAAGCACAAGCTGAGGGGGATGGGACAGTAAGCAGGACATGCATTAACTTTTTAAGTTTGCCATTGTCCAATTGTTTTTGTATATTGTGCATGACAGCGCAGGTCATCCACTGGAGCAGGAACCTTCAGACTAGGGGCTGCAATAGCTCAATGCCTCCTTGAAGCCGAAGTTCCATGAGGAAATGTGACTTGATCTAATTTTGGAATCTGGAAAAAAGACAAACATCAGGAAGGAAGTTTAAAAAAAAGTTTAAGTCCTTTCAAAGAAAGAGGAAACTCAAACCAGATAAATTCAAATAGCAGTAAGTCACCATCAAGCTGCTGTGATGTCTCTTTGAGAACAGCACATAAGAATTGCTTGTACCTCTCTGAAATATTTGAGCCAGGGAGCAGGAAGTCACTACAATCTTTGGATGGGTTTAACCCAATGGTTTCCAGTTGTCTCTGTATGTACTGGTAGTTCAGACCTTCATTTGTGTACAACACACACAGCTCTGCTATGTGTTCACAGAGCTCCACACTTTCCATTTCAGACACTCCTATCTATAGAATAACCTTTGTAACAGAAGGCTGGAATACTCCAGACCCCACAGACAATTAAAGCTAACAGACAGGAGATCTGTCCAGAAAAAAGAATCTTAACAGAGGAAACTACTTCCAGCTTTCTGAGATAAAGAGATAAACCCCTAACTCCACATGAATTCTTCAGGACTGTGCATCCACTGTCACTGAGAACAACTCTCTGTGGGGGCCTGCAGGACTGCTTTGGTCAATGGGGGGTACTCGATACAACCTCACCCAAAATATCACTGAACAACAGGATCAGAAGATCAGTTAGTTCCTGTGATTCACCTGGTAAAACACAAATCTCTGAGGGACCTGTTTGCTGAATGAATTACCATTTAGCATGTTCCGTATTTAAAAATTATTGGATCAGAGAAGAATGAAATTAAGACTTTATTAGCCAAGTCCCAGCTACAGAAGAGTAAATCCTCATTATGACTAAAATGGTCTCATTTATATTACAGGGTTTTTCATATGGGTGATGGATGCATGTTGACCTCATAATGACGCCAGAGAGCAAATGTTTCCTTCCATTCTCACTTTGTCTCTCCTGTCCTCTTCCTCTTTCCCCTCCTCCCACCCCTCTTTTTCTCTGAAAGCCCTGTATAGGACTTATTTTGAGCCAGAGGAAAGGGGGAAGATAGGCACAGCAAAGAGGGCTACTACCTCCTTCCCTCATCTCCTCCTGCACAGTGACAAGTGAAACTGTAACAGCAAATTCAGAGAAGGAAAAGGAACAACATAAACCATTTTTAAAACACTCATTCTGAAATCTTAGAATTATCAAACATAATTGAATGGAAAAGAATTCTAGTTAGTCTTTTTAAAAAGACAGAACATTGGCTTTAGGCTCTACTCCCACTATGGGTATGAAATAGGCACAAGAGTCAATGAGATTTAACATACAAGTAGAGGGAAAAATCCATATACCGATCTTCTACCATATTGCCATTATGGAACTTCAAGTACAACTTCTCCTACAAGTATATTCCATAAACTTCAAACCTTTTGGTATACCCAAAGACAGTCTATCCTCTTTTGCTTTAATATGCTTCAACATTCCTGTGATCAATACTGAATTCATAAATAAACAAGGTCCAGCTAGGTAAATAATGAGAACAAACACACCTTAGGAAGTGGTTATTTATCCTAAATCAACCCTCAAATAACATTATATCTTGTTTCTTGGAATCAATGTAGTGCTGGAATTTCACATTTCAGCAATACAAATCCATGTCTTCACCACAAGTGCTAATTATAGAGTTCAGCTGCTGTTTCTTCTCTAAGTAATTTAGCAGTGTTCTCCTACAGGCTAGGAGTGCTGTCAACTCACCTATATTTCCAGCTGAGTAAAGTCTCTCACGCTCCCGACTGGGGTGCTACGCAGTGCTGCTGTACGGCCTTTCAGGGAAAGCAGGAGTGAAGCCCATCAGTAGTCATATTTCTGCACTGCCAAACTCCTGTGCAACCATGGTGCAGTCACTCTGTTAATTTTCCCTCTGACATGTGCATGTCAGTGCTAAATCTCTGCATCTGGAAAACACTTTAGGATCCCTGACAAAGAAGGACTCTATGCAAAAGGTCAGATGAATAACTTTCTTCTTGAGAAAAACATTTTAAGGTAATTTAAACAGACATGCAAGTCTAGCAATCCGGAAATTCTCACAGCTGCTGTTTGCTACCTAAACTCTGTGCTGCTTAGAGTCATGTGTGTCCACATGATCTGCTAAGCTGGGTGCTGGGGGCTGTCTCTTGCTCCTGAACTTTTTCCTCCTGCACTTTACAATCAGTCCAGCAATGCTTTCACTGTTCAGTGCTGAGTACATGAGCATGCATGTAAATGGTATATGATGGAAGTTAGTTTATACTGGTTTATATTATATGATTGGTTTATATTCTTCTAAATTATAACTATTCTGTCCTTTATTAGCATTTGTTCAGGAAATGAAATAAACTCATTAAAATTTCAGGACTTTTTTCTTTTCAAAACCAACCCAAAAACTACATCTTTAGGTTTTGGTCCTTAGAATTTAGACTGCACTTTGCCTTATATGGCAACCACAGAGTAAAGGAATCATACATTCAATTTCCATTTTCTCTAGATATGAAAATAGGTATACTGATTTTTTTAGGGAGTATCTATGTCAATTTGACTTTCCTAGAGCATATATACAAAGCATACCTCATAAAGGCTATAGTGTTTTCAAGAGCTATTTGAAGGCTTCCTGTGAGTAGCAAACGAAACATTAACTCTCTGGAAAGACATGAAGCTTACAAGCTGAAACTCTGATGAACACTTCAGCGATAAGCATTTAAAAATATAAGTAATCATTATAAGAATAACATAACTCAAAGTCCACAGGTCAGTCAGCTTCCTGTTTCTGTGTTGTAACAGGAACAGCGGCATCAGCACTGGGCATTACAGGAGAATTAATGACTAGCTGTAATTAATGGCCCTGGGCTATGCCTGAGGCAATCCACTCCTCCCATCTACTCAGTAATCCCAGGAGATCCTCTAGTCTCCTTTGGAACACTAACATCTAGTTTTTAATAAAATTCTTTCTACACCAAATTTTTGTGCTTACATTATTTGGAGGACTTTATGTACATATAAGAATAAAAATACAGTCAATTAGGGAGAGCATATTGGAGTGAAAAGCAGGACCAGTGCCTTCAAGACTGAGTTCCATGGGAACAAATGTTCTCAGATAATAAAGAATACAAGTGGGTTTGTATTTCTGATCACTTGCTCTCTATATCTGAAGTGAGAGCCATACTGCATTAACAGCTTCCTGTTACTCTTGCAGTGTTTCTGTTCTTTCAGAAAGTCTTTTCTTCACCCCTGCTCAACTGCCTTGTTCTGCAATACCTCACTCCACTACCACTACTATCATCACTTGTAAAAATGGAACAGAACCTTTTGGATAGGTGCTAGGCATTTTAAAAACTGGTTATAATGCATGTACAACGAGGATAACAATCATTTTAGTCACCACTGCCATGAAGTTATTATTATTATTAATATCTGTAGCACACTACAGATATTAATTTGAAGTTAAAAAAAAAAAGTAGTGATATGTCATGTGTGTGATATGTCATGTGTTACTTTATTCTCTGCCACAGTCTCTCTTCAGTTACTTTTTTTAAATCCACACCCACAAATTCCCTTTGCAAACATTCGCTGACTGCCTTTTGGCACAGACAGCAAACACATTACAGGCTTTCAGCAAAAAAAAAAGAATTGACCATTCTTCTCAGGTGCACTGTAAAACTGCAATGGAGCCTTCAAATCTGGACCCTGGATATTCTCTTCCCTAGAAAAGCCTTGCACTGAAGAATAATCAATTTGCTGAGATACAATCTGGAATAATGCCATGCACTACAGAAGTAATTCTTGACATAACTAGCAACGCATGAAACCAAGGTATCTCTGACTGCCGAGCACCACATACAAAGTCTCAGCAAGCTCAGCTCCACACTTATATTCAAATATTCTCTACTAACAGCCTACCAATAAATTAACAATCAGCAATACTCTCATCACATAGTATAAAAAATTTTGTCTCATGTGTGTTTAAGCTTTCAGCTAGCTTGGACGTCAAACGCTTTTGGTCAAATTTTCCATCAAATGCACGCAAAGGATGTCCCAGTGAGGTCTGTCTGGTCTGTGCATATAATCTAATTGAAAAGGACAAAGCTCTGACTCCTGTAGCCAAATGATGAAAATTTTAATTATTACGTTTAATTTTTTTAAGACATTGAAAAATCTAACCAGGGTTTGTGTGTTCCTTTGACAACACAGATCCAGTACCAGAACATGGTACTGGCTGTAACATTTTATGAATTATATACAAACACAGCAAAAGTAGTAACAGGCATGGACCAGACATATTTGCTACCTTTTTGTTTCAGAATTGTCCACAGATTACTTTAACATTAAATCATATCCATACCACAATCTTCTTCACTGTAAAATGGAGCTGGCAATTTTATCATCACTTATCATGGCCTGGGGAAAATTATGCATTTGTGTACAATTATCAGTTTTCCATAGCCTTTCACTATCTGCAGAGATTTTTTTTTTGTAGTGATGGTGGTGCTCCTGAGATAGTTAACTAAGTTCCCCTCAAAAACAGATAAAAACTGAAATGACAGAGTTTTTGGCAAGAGAATTTCTGGCAGATGAAGCCAAATAGGAAATGCAGTTCCTGATATAAAACAGCCCACTCTATCTCATCTGAGAGAAGGCTTGCTGCCTGGGTATTTCTCAAATGAAAAATTGCCAGGGTTCAAAACAACTGAAGCTTTCCTGTTATGAGAATTATGTGCTTTACAGATCATGATAAATCCTGACTAAAATATATGGGAGAGTCAGTCTTTCAAACCATTCCTTTCCTTCAGTGAGGTTACATTTACAGTTCAGTGAGTAGACTTGGATTACAAGGTCCTTTTTCACTCGAAGAGACTATTTGTATATATTGCATGAACAGCGTTTAAGCACTGAACAAAAAATATGGGAAGTGTCTTCCTAAAGAAATTACTCAGTCCCTCAAGAATTTTCCTTCTATTATCCCTCACACCTTTCTTTCTGCCTCCTTCCTTCCTCCCACCACTCATCATCTGTCCCAGGAAAATCATGCCAGGTTATTCAATGGCCTTGTTATCATAAAAAGTTGTTATGGTACACTGGTATGCTGAGAAATGGGGTTTGTGTGGTTTGTGGTAAAAAGTGCAACCTGATTCTCCATCCCTTCTGCTGGCAGTTCAACTGGAGTCATTGAGGAAATATAAAAGTGGGATAGAAACCTGGACTTTTAAAAAATCACTGGCAGCCCAGTGCTGTTGACTGGAAACAAGGAACAACCACCCTATACTACTTTCCCTTCTGAAGCTGGAAAGCTAATTGGGACACAGCCCAGGTTTAGTATGAGAAGTCACATTATAACTTCTCCCATGGCCTTAATATCTGTCACTGATGGTAAAGGTGAATTCTACATTTTATTGCTCACTTTTCCTTTCAGTAATTGCTCCCTCCATCTTGTAGTTATTTATTTAGATTTTTAGTGCATAAAAATCCTGGCATTGCCACTATGGGCTCTGAGCCATCTGAGCAATCTTCTTTAAATACACTAACACATCATCCATATGGTTATCCAATATGTAACTATTTACTTTCCAGGATAATCAAAGAGGCAATAAAAACTGTTAAAAGCTTCACAAAATGTCACAAAATACTGACACCCTAATTAGGAGTCTATGATTTTCACTGAATAGCAGAGTTTTAGGCATCAGTCTGAATTATCCCCTTTTAGAACAAACCTTCATTATTATATGTCTTTCTTTAAAAAGACTGAAAGATCAGATGAGTGGCTGTCCTTAGGAGCTACCTGTTTGAGATCACTGTATTTTGTGCCCCAGTAGTCTGATACCATGCAGTTCACTATGTTCTGGAATATATCCACTTCATGGACAACATTTAGAAAGCTTGAAAAGACTATCTGAAAACTAGAAGGAGAGATACTAAGAAAACTCCTCTCAAGTATGATCTTCCTCAGTAGCTTATAATTTTTTAATGGTTTTCAACAGAGGTTCCAAAATTTTGTAGAGGACCCAATCAAGGTATAGTTTGTTTTTCATAAAAGCTGTAATTGGTACGATTTCTTTTAGAGTCAATTTACAGATATTTTTTCCCCTTTCAGAGATTCTCTGTTTCCCTAGAAGATGATGATATTTGGATGAGAGATCACTTTGTTGAGACAGTTACAAATGTATTCTCTTCACAGCATGTGCAACACTCTCTGAGGTCAAAGTCACTTATCATAATCTTCTAAGCATACTTCTGGCAGCACCTGATGCTGTTGATCAGGGCTGCTTTATACACTGTAGCTTGTGAGCTAGCATTTTATGCCAGAAGTTGGTTGTGAGCATTCCAGATGCAATTCCATAGATGGGTTAGTGATTATTGAACTTGTGGAACAAATCAATGAGCTCTTAGGCCTGCATGCATATAGTGAGATGGAAGCTTTTTACGCATGCTTTAAAGACCTGCAGTTCTTAGGTCTCTCGGGATACTTGCAAAATTGTGCCTCTTTTTTTATCAGAAGTGACTAAACCCAAAAAGGACTAGGAGGAGCAGGAGGATGGAAAGCCATGTCATTCCTTTTCCTGGCCACAGATTTCATAAGCTTTGGGATGGGGAGACAATATACTCATTGCACCAGTACAGAAATGGACTCTCTCTGCTATCATGGAACTTGAAAGGCCTCTTCTTGGGGCAATACAGTTTCCTTTTGCCACTAATAGAGATAACAGGGGTCAGACTTTCAACTACAAATGGAAGATGTACTATTCTGTAGACAGAAAATGAAGAAATTATATTCAACTGTCCCAGTTTGAGCCCCTTTGACTGTCTGTTTCCCAGGACAGCCTGCTGTTTGGGTGTCATGCCACCATAGGACTCATGCTGCTTTAAGGTTTCAGGCCCTGCCTTGGCAGCTTTGGTTGGCAGGAGATTTTTCACTGAAGTCAAATGTAACAAAAATATTTTTATGTTGTTTTCCTAAATATCATAAGTAGAAGCAAATTCAGTATGCTGAAATTGGCATCAGGAGCCCCCTGCAGCTCTGAAAGTGCAGGTATTAGTGTCCATTAGCACATTTTAAAGCACAAGAAACTACTTAGCATAAATTTATTGACTAAAACTGAAGGTGAAATTAAGACCTTGTTGGAGTCTAGTGAAAGAGCTTTACAAGTAACAGTGAAACAGGGCAACAGACTGACAAACACAGAAATTCACTCTGGAGGAGAAGGGTGAGCCTTGTCTTGTCAAATGGAAAGTTCATCACAACCATATTCAGCCCACAATAGACTTTTGTCTCTTCAACTAAATATGAAACATTAAAAAAGCAGTTACCTAATTCCAGTTTTGTCGTATGCACTGCAATTAATTTAGCATCTAATTTAAGTGTGACCGCATTATGAAACTTCACAGAAACACACGGAAGCAAATGTTTGTTTTAAGATCAAAACATCAACACAACTATAGAGCATTGTAGCAGATATAGGAATTCTAACTCTTCAGAATAACTTCAAAACAAGGGAAACTACTTGTTTTGTTATCTTCATCAACCCGAACAATCTTCTGCTGTTCCAATGAACACAGATGACAGGAAAAAAGGATGTCTTTATTTCACCAACTGAAGCCCAGCTCCATTAAGAGGAGCCAGACTGATTATATTACTCTGTCACGTGTAAAGAGAGTATTTCAAAGAACAAAACATAGGAATCTCTGCCATGGAGTTGACAACTTAAGACCACATTGGGTACACTAGAACAGACATAACAAGATCAAAGAAATCACCATTCCTCTTTGCTTCCTGTTGCTGTACAGCTTTCCTCTCTTTTTGAATTTACTATTTTCTAAGTCAGACTGCTAAAGCTGTGAGTTTCCAATGGCATCTCTGCTTCAGGAGCTAAGTACAACTGAGGGCCTGTGTGATCATCCATATGCACATTTGTATAAAAATAAACTCTCTACTTGGTCCATGTTTCATCTGCCAGTTGGCTAGGTTGGTTATTTATTCTGCTGGGAAGAATGAGCATCCTTTTTGCAACACAGCTTTACCTTCCCTCTTCTCTATCTCCATCCATCAGTCCTGTAGGAAAGTTGCAACTACTACCAGGTAAACCTTTTGTTTTGGCTAAGATCTGAAAAAAACCACCTGTGTTACAAAATCTGAAACTGGCCCATACGCTGAATATTTGAGGTCTGTGAAGAGGATAACAGCCACACAACTATCCCTGCATTTTTCAATTGCCACAAAAATAAACCATTTGTAGACTCATACAGGCTGCTTCTAAGCCTCCTGCTACTATATTTGGGCATAGTTACAATGCTATAAAATAAATAGATGTTGCTCTGTATGTTTATACCTACTTTCTCAAGGTCCTATCACTGAAGTGCCTTTCACACCTCCTTTAACATATTTTATAATTAGTTTGTTTAAAGCCACTTTCTTTCTCTAGAAACAAGTAAATAAATATAGAAATATTAGTGGATTTTCATAAATGCTTCCAAATTTCCCTTGCTTTCAGACTGCACAGCAAGACCTGCTTTGGGTTTCCCTGCCTTTTTGCCTAAAGCCATGAGAGACAGCCTGAGATTCCACATCAATAGCTTTTACTACACATTTTTTTCTCTTAGAGCAAAGCATCACCTTAACATCTGAACAGTAAAATTGAACCTTTCCTTTTTATTTTCCCATGCATTATTTAAACATGCTGCTCTGAATTCTACAATTAGGATACTCCTGAGTAGCTACAATCAACATCTTTAACATTGGATACAGCAGGAAATGTGTGCTCTCCAGGATAGTTTCACACATTTGTTTGCTGTACAGTAGCCTCAATTTAAATATGATAATCTAATTCAGTAAAAATGAACCGAAATCAGATTTACTGCAAAAACTTTTAAAATTTAATTTTCAGACTAGCAATCAATGCTTATTCAGTTTTCATCTTATCCCTGCCTTCCCTTTTTGCAGATGCTTAAATGACACTAAATTAAACAATTGCACAAATTTTTAAAAATGCAGGAAAATTACCATCTGCACTAAATCATGAATAAAAAGGTCCAGATAAATCAGTCTTTATGAGCACTTTTCTTAACAGAAAAAAATGTATAGAAAGCAAAAATTCTCACAGTAAAAATAAATTTTTTAAAGATCATTTTGAAACATAAGATGACAGAAATTATAAAGGAAGATCTCACCATCATCTCATTCAAAACCTTCCTCAATTCCCAGAATATGACTTACAGGATTAAATATTAAAACATCTTCAAAGAAAGAACTATGTTGAGACGCACAGCAATAAGCCCATTACTATTCACAGACATAAACAGTATCCAAGTATTATCTGCTTAGTATTAAGCTCCATTGCATTTTCCCTAAATCTATGCAAAATAAAAATATACTCTAGTAAACAACAACAATTGCAACAGAAGGAAACAAACAAAAAAGGAATCTTAAACTTACATTGATGTGTTATTATAGGTCGTGCACAGCAAGTAGCCCTAAGGATACATTTTAGGTTTTTTATCCATGCTCCGTTCTTGTTGCTGATGTGACCACTTAGGCACATGGTCAAGTTGCAATCAGCTTCTCTCTCAGTGATGTATGAGAGCTGTGCTGATTTATCTCGTCCTTCTGCAGCAGATTAGCACTAATGTTTCTGCTTCTGTATCCTACCTCTCTTCAGCGTAGAACCCGCATTATCATTGGCAATCCGAATTAAAGAGGCAGTGAACATAGCACAATTTTTTTTCCTTTCTGAAACCATTGCAAAGCAGGTAGTCCCACACAAATAAAATCTTTTATCCACTGAGCCTATTTTTCAACACTTTTGGCAAGAACAGTAGTCAGAGATACAGAAGAATGGTTCCAGTAAGTGTGCTATAGTCTTCTAGTGATTTATTCTGTTAAAGGAATATTCTCCTATGCAGAGGGCCCTAAGCAAGAGATGGTTGTAATGCAGCAACATTTCAGCCAAAACCACAGGATCTTCACTTTGTACCACAAAGGTATTGTGCTACACACAGTGAAACTCTAGTTTATCCCAAAGAATGGACAATGTGAAATTAATTCACAGAAACAGGATTTAGGAGAAAAAAAAGCAAGTTAAGTGCCTTCTATGCTAAAAGTACTTAATATATAAATTGATTAAGTTAAAAATTATTTCAGTGCCTTACAGTGTATTCATTCATTACAAAATCTTTCTTTTTGCCTTAGGATTGTTATATTTTACACTATGGGATTGGCAAATTCAAAGTATTACAAAGTATTGCAAAGAACATGACAATCTTTTTGTTACTATTTTCACTTTGCAGTAAACACTTACTATTTTAGCAGTAAAATACAATTGTTAATTCATTATCTTTTCAATACAAGACACCATGAGGCCCAGCTGTTTAAATTTTTATAAGGACTTTGAAAAATATTTAGGAAAAAAATTGATGTCTTAGACCATCTTGTCTTGAAAATGTGAACATTCTGACAAGTCTGCTCACTGTCAAAATGACTCACATCACTGCTGT
This sequence comes from Molothrus ater, assembly GCF_012460135.2. NCBI lineage: Eukaryota > Metazoa > Chordata > Aves > Passeriformes > Icteridae > Molothrus > Molothrus ater. The sequence goes on from NC_050484.2 coordinate 17,761,471, forward strand.
TCCTAGCTGCTACTCTTTCTGATCATAGAAGTATTTCTCTCTGTTTTTAAGAACCAAATGTCATACCTGAATATTAAACAAGAAATGTATGCTGCTTGAACACTAGCAATATTTGAACAGCAGAAAAATTCTAGCTATTCATAAGGACCTATTCAATGTCTATTATCAGCATTCATTCTTAAAAAACATTATATGGACTGTCTTACCCTAACCAGGAAAGAAAGCGAAACTGAATCAACTCATTACTTTATAAAAAATGCTAAAACAGAAGACTATTTTTGCTCTAATATGGAAGTCTAATGTGGTCACATCCATTTCAAAGTGCTTTCTGGATTATACATATACCTGCCACAGGAGCACACAACCTTGGGGACAGAATGTAACAAAGACCTAAGAACAATCATTAGCAGAGTATTTGTTCAAAGGCAGCTTTAGATCTTGGTGTGGGACTGCATGAGACTACTTCAAGCCTCCCCAGCTTTCCTCCTCTTTTTGCGTGTTGTTGATAAGGAATGAAATGCATGACTGAAGAAGGGCATCCAGAAAAAGTGACAATCTCCTGAGGGAATGTGAAAAAAGAGCTTCAAGGCATCCCCAGCACTGAGCTGACAGCACCTGGCCATTTCATTTGCTGTACTACAAAACAGGTACTTAGCCTTTAGCCTGAAATCTTTAAATCTGGCGTACAAACAGCGTTGCAGCTTCTACTGTAGATACACATAGAATCATACCAAAAAATCAACTCCACTTCAAACATTCCCATTTATATTGTCCCCAAACTCCTATCAGAAGTTTGTCTGGAACCGCATCATTCTGATGGTTAGAAAGAAACTTCTGATGTACACTGAAACACTCAAGCTGCTTAGTACCCATCTGCTCCTGAGCAGCACCATGCTTTTACACTTTACACCCCCTGAATGGTGGTCTTGCATACTTACAGGCACCAACTAAATTCCAGATCAGCTTTCACACCAACAAGACTAACCCAGAATGTGCTTTTATCATATAAAACACAGTCCATCTCCCTTACCACTGTAGTCCTTCTCTTCACCTCTCCCTGTTTTGAGTTCATGTCTTCTGAACCCTGGAGAGCAGAACGATATACTGTGTTCCACTTGGACTGAACACAAGAGTTCATTTTGGTAGACCATATACTGTGGTTTTAATACATGGTGCAATAACATGTAAGCCTCCTGCTACCTTATCTTCAGTAGCTAAAAGCTACATATTTATCTATAATGAAATTCTGATATATATCAACATATTGGGGTGTGTTAATATGTATTTTCTCTGCTACACTACATGAGACCATGAAGCTAGGAATTAACACCAATCAGCACTGATATATGTCAAGTGCTTATGGATGTAACATTACTGCTGGCCCCCCTGCCAAACTCCCAATTTTTACTGAAACATCATATTGGTTTGATAACGTAGCTTCCAGTTCTGTGAAAAAAGTTGTTTCCATAACTATTCAGCAAGGAGAGGAAAGAATAGCCATTGTATCACTGGCACAAAAAGCATCATCTGCTCTTTCCAGGCTCCAGTGGTTTCCTTAAGTGTTACACACAAGCTATGCAAACACACTAATACTCCAAACATGCAAATGGATTATATGTATTTCTACAGGAAATTACTCAAGGCAATTGAGAGTGTAAAGTCAAACAAATTATCATCTATAATTGAAAACATGCAAGTAACTTTTAATTAAACATCACTCCTCTACTGAAAAAAAACCACAGTAGAACTCTACTAAAAGGGAAGATAGCTCATAAGGAGGGGGAAGTGGGAGGGGAAGGAATGAACAAAACACTGTTTTGTGAAAAGGCTGTTGTTCACAAAAAAAATTTGCAAAGCAGACTTTTAAATGCATTTCTAACTTATTATTGATTCAAACCCCACATCAATTTCAAGCAAGGCAGGTAAATACAAAGTACCTCTCCATTTCCCTGTAGCAGCTACTTGCTGACCAGTTTCACAGATTGTTTTTTGTGAGTTGTTCATTCCCACATTAAAAAGCAGAAACTTCATACTAGTAGTTTGAATTATTTTGTTAAATAAAAAGGGAAAATATAACTCATGGTCTCCTCCAGGATATCACAACCATTTATTGTATTTTATTCAATACAAATTAACTCAGTTCTTATCCAAAGACTTTGTCCAGTAAATGGATACCAGGAAAGGAAATTTGCCTACCATTTTGAAATGATACTCCAATTAACAGTATGGATACCCATGTAAAATCAATGTCTTAGAGAACTCTTGTATTAGGAAAATATGTATTCCTACTGCTGCTGGGGCTGGAAGCATTTGCAGAACTTCCTTTGCCTCACACTTTCCCATAACTTTAGTGTGCAAAATTGACAAGAATCCACTCAAGTATCAATACTTAGTGGGCTGATTGGTAGCATACATCAGTCCTGAAGTTGAATATTCAGAAAGTTTAAAAGGCAGAAAAATCTGCATTCTCTTGTTAAAATAGGAAAAGTTTGCTTCTTAAAATAAAATTACACCAAGTATCTTTTGTATATGTGGTCAGATGCAGGTAGCACCCTCTATAAGGTAACTCCATGTGGCAGATGTATGTAAATGCATCAGAAAGAAACAAAAATGAAAGTTTCGATGTGAATTTCTTATAATCCCAAAGCATATAATCTTTCAACCATACCACAGCAACAGCATAAGTAAATGCTCCAACTATTACAGGCTCAGACTGAGTGTAGCTCTTCCTTGATAACACATTATGTAAAATGGGTACAGGAATTAACTCTGTTGCTGCATCAGTGTATTCAGACATATCTGCTTAATTGTCTACACTTTTACTACATTTCACTCCTTTAGCTCTGCAGAGCAAATGTGCTAAGAAATACTAAGTGATGACATAGTTGTCACCACCTTTAACAGTGCAAGACTTATTTCCTTACTTCTTCATGATTGCTGGTTATCTAGTAAGATCCAAATGTCACAGATAAACCTAAGGAGAAACACCCAATAAACCCTTAAGCAGAACTCAACAAAGCTTCCATTAAATGCTAGCAGGAACAGAAGTGACAAATGTAGAAACCGTATTAATAAATCTGTGGAAGAGAGAGATACCAGAACACTGAGAAATGACAGCAGAAAGAAAAAAGGCATTTGAAAAATGTTTCATGCTTCCAGAGAGGATACAGGCTTGAAGGATATTGGCAGAAAGGAAGAAAAAAGAAAATAAGTCTGTACTGAGCTTTTAATCTTTCCTTAATTGTACTGAGAGTCTCCAGTATTATCCCCAGAGAGAATTAAGTATAAAAGACTAAGTTACTCAAACAAGTTCCTTTATAACAAGTCCTTTCAGAACAGCATGACTTCTTTGAAGGACTCAGTTTCTGAAAGATTAGGTCACACAAAAATCATATTGTAATGAGTATTTTTATTACACTAAAACAAAATTGTACCTGATTCCACTAACCTGCGCTCAGGAATATGTGGATAGGGTGCTGTGGGAATAAACAGAATAGAGCTTGTTTGTCTATTTTGGTTAATACTTCAAGAAAAGGGTTTGCACTAGTAGTCAAAAAAGATATTTTTCAAAGGTCAAGAGAGTGGTGGTATGCAAAATATAATAGAAATTACTTGGGAAATGGTCAGAGGTTAAAATGTCAGCAAGTTGAACTATATCAGTTCAGTACTAGATGCAGGATAGCAAGTTTTCACTTTAAATGCTTATTATTTATCACACTCAAACAGCTGTTATATAAGCCTGGCTTAAAGCTATGTACAGCATCTAGAAAGAAAACAGTATTTTATCAATGTAACTTGAAATTAACAGAAGTAAAGTTCATTCAGAAGATTCAGTGTGTAAACTTTTAATAGTGAGTTTCAGCTTTCTTTCAACTTCTTCACTTGGGATTTGACTGAGAAGGTATTTTAAGCAGAGTTCAGAGGAAATACACACTAATGGTTCTATGTAATCAGGCATGGGATAAAGGATAAACCAAGCCTTAAGCACTACATCAGACTGATGGTATGAATCCACATACTCTGCTAAACCACTGATTTCAACAACAACCTGTAATAGAAATACTAAATGAAAACACAAATTTTGTGAACATCCAATTCATGAGATAGTTCAAAAATACATGGAACACGTGCCTTAAAAGGCACCACATCTTGTGTGATGTTCTTCAATATTTGTGGCGTAAACAACTATTCACCAAAAGAAAAATATTTATCCATAAGCAGCAGACTTGCTTCCATAAATCCCCTTGAGATTTAAACATTTCTGAGGGCCAGGAGGCCCTTTCACATTCCTGGTGAACAGATTTCTAGGAATTTTGTAGCTCACTGAACTAATGGAATTTGAGCAATACCCACTAACCCTGAGAACTGTAACTGCTGGAGTTTTACGGCTCAGATTGAAATGAGGATTGATTCAAGAGCAAGCACATGGACTATCGGGGGTTTTTTAAATCTCTTTATTTTCTTGATATCTGGGACTGGCCATAATCAGCAAAGATGACAGGCTGAGCCCTGTAATTCTTATTCTCTGCCACAGGAGAGATATTCCACATTTAGGTCTTAATTTTCTATATCTTCCTTTTTAAGCGTACCCAAGGGATGCCGAGAGTTCGTAAGGCTTTGATATGACTTCCCTCAGTACTGGGCTGGCCATTGTGTTAAGCACCCCTGAAGTACTTAGGCACAAAATCATTTGAGGGATTCCACCCTCTTGCTCTCACATTGTATCAGCTGTATCAGGGGGTAGAAACTGTTACAGAAGGGATAAGGCTAAAGAGAATCGAACACTACCGCCATCAGCCCGTGCCACATATTATACAAGGAGGAAAAAGCAATTAGTAATTACCTGGGTTGAAATCTCACAATGCTCATTGATTTCAATATGGTAGTGCTTCACCATGAATGAAAAGCAGGGAGGAACCAGGCTAAGGTTTCTAATAATCACTGAACTCTGATTATGACCAGGAAAAGGTATTTATGAGAACTGTACTATCTAATGCAAGCAAAGAGCACTCTTCTTTTGAACCCATTTATTAATCCATATGCCTAAACAATTCATAATGTCTGAGGTTTAGCTTCTTTTAAGTTGCTGAATACCCATTCAAGGGAGTACTCACTAAAAATAGAAGAATTTACATTCCACTAAATAGGACCTGTATGTTTCATTAGTCTTGCTATATGAAAGCGAACATTTTAAAAATATTTTGTAAAAATATTTTATAACTACACCAGACTGTGGGAATTAAAAGGAAGAATACATACTATGATACAACAACCTTGCTTTCAGCTTGTGCTAATCTGTTTAAGATCATCCCCTGCCACAAAACTCCTTGTCAAGGATTGCTAAATTTTTTTAATGCTGCCAGGTTTCAGCTAATGGATTTTTAAAATGTAGATATTAAAACATATCCATTGATCCAAGAAATGGTATCAGATAATTTGCCTCACCCATAATATAGTACAAAGCAGAAAGCACCCACTGAAATGCAGAATGCAAGCACACACTCTGTGTAGCAATGCCTTGGAGGAATGCATCACTTGTATCAATTGCCGTAAAGCAACAAAAAACTCAAGCTTCTAAGGGCTTACTATTTTTCTCAATAACCTGCAGACTAACAGTAAAAATAGATAAACCTCTATTGTAAGAAAGAAAAAGTACAATTCATCTGAAAAGAGACAAAGGACTGAGATGATAACACCAACCAGAAGATCAGAAAGGGTCCATCTCTGAAATAACCCATTCAAATACAACACCACACTGAAGGGACGGTCTGTGTTAAATCCAGAAGTTGAGAAGTGTAAGCAAAGCCCTATGCAGCTGATCACTTTGGTATCCACTTCAAGGCAGGAAAGGACACTGCCAACCACAAACAGCTAGAACCAAAGCTCCAGGCAATCTGACACAGAAGTTTGACAAGGCAAATCTAAATTTGCCTTATAGCATCTACACAAAAAATATATATTCGATACTGAGCAGATTATATATGCACACATATCTGAAAAAACATAATTCTGTTAGATTCTGTTAGGCTTTTTTTTCTCTCTGTGACAGAGGAGAATGAGACATATATTTGATAGTAAAAAGTATGTCTGGGAAAAAAGCCAGAATCAATTTTATAAGCTTCAAATGTTATGATTCTTCTGAAAGACATTTTTACTTAATAAAAATGAACTAATGAAAGACCAGAAGTTTGTTTCCTGAAGTATTATTCACAGCCTCCCAGTTGTGTTTTTCAATATATGTTTTTGCCATTTAGCACATCATGCTTAGAGATACCACATTTAATAATACAATCTGCTGAGGATGAAAAACATTTTCTTTGCTAATAAAAAAGCTGGTTATAGAAAGTGCAAGTTTGGCAGTAAAGCTTCCAAGAAAAACTGCAGCCTGAAAAACACCTGCAGACTTTAAGTGTATACATTTCAGTTTGTCAGATGTTTTTCTGTAATTTAAATATTTTAAGAATCAATCAAAATACTTTCTTTTCTTGGAAATCAGATGAATTCATATTTTTCAACTTCACATCTAACCACGATAAAATATGGGAAAACCAATAAAGGCATTACTTAACAGGGAGACTGACATGCTTTCTGGATGTCTCAATTCTTTTTTATCCAAGAAACAACCTCAAATAAGTCAAGCCTTCTGCAATATTATTTAGGACCTTTTGAAGTGCTAATGAACATATAAGCATTTATATGGACTGTAGATAGGAATGACAACATATTTTTGCACAGTGTCTGGTATAACAGGATTCAACACGGGGTTCAAACAGATGGTCATTATTACAGTGATACAGAACAGCACTTAAGAGAAATGACATGGTAGGATGGCTTAAGAGAAGCCACACCTACACAGTCCTATTCCACCTCTGCACGGTGATCAGGGACAGAGTCACAAAATACTGCCTTTGAATAGATTCAGAATAAATCAGGACACTGAAATACAAATCAGTTGTAGGGATGACACACAAGAACATGCACCAGGAAAGTTTATTGCAGAGAGACATGAGGAAGGATCAAGATCTTTCCAACCAGCATGTTATTTTCCAATATTTTCAGTTGCTTAAGAAGTGCCTGAAGCACCAGTGACTGTCACCTTAAACCAAGGATAACAACAAAGAAAGGGACACTCTGAGTTAAAACTAACTGGATCTTCTCCAAGAATTCTGCCTCATGGACAATATTGAATATCATAATAATGACACAGTAAATAATCTGAAACAGAGCAGACAATTACAAGTTATGAATTTTTCGGTCACAATGTCATTATTTAGCAAAGGATTTATCACAGCTAGGCTCTCCCAAAACACTTTTACACTTTCATCAGTACATATTACACCAAGGGAAATGCTGCATTACTGAAGTGAAAAATCTTGTTCCTAGAAAAGCTTTTCCACTGCCAAAGGCCAGGAAGGTTACCTTAGGATATAGACTGTCATAAATACTGTTCACAAAATCTGCATCTATTCTTAAAATATGACGTGATTAATACAACCAAACGAAAGCAGCAGTGATCATGGTGCTATGCTGACAACATGGCTGGCTCTGATGCATGTTTGGCTCCTGAGAGTTAAATGCTGTTTCATGCTCATTAAAGTCTGCTCTACCAGACAGAGCATCACTCATTAAAATTAGAAATGTCTGAAAAGCAAAACAAGAGGATGAAAACTAAAACCATATTGTGAAGATGATCAAAACCAATGTAAATGCAGTACTAAAGGCCAGAATCTGCTCCCATGTAGCTCCTCATGTATTAAATCAGTTGTGTTGTATTCACTTGAAATATGTTCAATTCATACCAGCAAAACTGGGAGCACTATCTGGCACTTTTTCTTGGTATAATAACAATTCTGGAATCTTTCCCTACTCACTTGCATGCTTTCTCAGTATTAACACAATGTATGAAGGTGGGATGTTAGCTATTTTCACAGCTTTGCTCACATCTAGCCAATTCTGTATTTACTGTCATATTCTAAAACTGGCCACAGGGATTTTTTTATATTCTTCCTCCTTCCATGTGTTCCTATAGGAAAAAAAAAAATCTTGCCTATCATTACTTCATTTTTCAGTGTCTCTCACACTAGCTCTGTGTCTTTGCATAAAAATTTGTATTTGTTATCAGCTGAGATTTGCAGACAACATAAGGCAACAGATTCCACATACCTGGGTCCTTCTGATGCCTTAAGTTTTAGCTTTTATATTTTTCAGATCAGTACTGCTTCAGTATATAATTCTAAAACTCCAGAGACTGTCGGATACTGTTCTCCCATTTTATTCAGACAAAACAACTTCTCTCTAGATGTGAAACTCAAGGACACCTCACTTTCTCAGGCACCAAAAAACGTAAACAACAGTGAAGTAGGGAGCAAACTGGGGGAACGTGACTCCATTACCCGAAGCTGTAGCTGGATAATTAACCTCGGATATGCAAACAGACCAAATTTATACCCATCCAAAAAACCCGTGATAGTCGTCCATCTTGGGTGTAGTCTCTGTGAGCCTCCTGCACTGCCCAAGGTGCAGCCTTTGAAGGGCTTTCAATAAATACCTACCTTTAACTTTGTCTAGCATGTGTTCTAAGTAGCCTCTCCAGGCATCACTTCCACATTTCTCTTCTGTATTGTATTCTGTATATGATAACATGGAATATTTCTTCCTTATTATGACAAGATGACTATTTGGGAGGTTGGTGAACACAGTATTCTGGGTACATTGAAAATGCAGGCTACCACAATTTGATCACTTTCACATTTCTCAAATAAAATCCCATTAGAGAGACAAATCATCAAGGAATCATTTGAGCAGTCAATGGAGAGAGTGACATGAAGCGGGTAAAGACAGCTGAGTGTTCCATGACCACCTTTTTATACTTTTGTGGGTCTCCAAGCACTTCACTATTTTAAATCACATGATCACCCATCCTGCAAAGCTAAATATTCTGTATTTTATTAACTGTAGTTTTATACCTCTACTATGTTTGCCTATAGGAAATCAGTAAATCAGGGCAGAGACTTCGGCAATTGATTACTGGGCAATAAACAGGCAGAATGGTACACCATAAATCAAGGTGATAGTTTAGGGGCTGGACATTAATCTGATTTTTTCTTTGATTCCCCCCTTCCAATATTTCATTTCTCAGATCAAATTTAATCTCTCACTCAAATGAACTGGAAAGAATTTCTGGTATGGAATACTCATTGGTGAAAAGGTATATTAGAAAGTACTGACATTTACGTGAGATTCCTAATACGCCTTAAACACACTGAAGTGTTCAGGAGCCTGCCAGAGAAAGAAGCAAGAACGTTCTCATTGAACAATGCAACATGTATTTTCCAACAGCTTAAGGCAAGGAAAAGGCCACCTCTCTGAAATTCTGCCTACTGCATTACACGAGGTTACATGCAGTAACCTCCTTTGACAAACAATGCGCTTACAATATGACCAAATGGATAAAAACAAATTAAAATTCTTCCATATTTATTTTCACTAATGTATTTTTACGTGCCTTCATAATTCCTACTGCTATAATTCCAGGACATGAAATGAAACATAAAATGATATTACACCTTGATACAAGAGGTATGATTAGATAGACCTTATAGTGACAAACTGATATTCCATACAAATACATGGAAAGCTGTGGTCCCAATTCTGATGAACTCAAGCATTATTCAGAAACCCCACAGAATAGTGCTATAGCACCCCCTTTCATACATGTACTTCCTACATGGCATTCCAATGAAATGGCATGTAAAACTTCTGATCTGACAGACCTGGTTTTAAACTAGCTCATTAAAACCTAGCGCTCACAGTGCTCAGAAAACAAAGGGGGTAAGAAAGCTGCTTCTCCCAAAGCTATCATTACAGAGCAGTTCAGTCTGCTGAGGGCTACTGAATTAACAGCAGATGGGCAAAAGCAAGAAGCAAGTTACACTACAGTTTATCAGTTTACAAGATGTATAAGTGCTGCTGAGTAGGAATTAAAAAAAAATTATTCTGACCTTATGAGGGCCAAGTCTCCCTGTCTCCAAAGTCACTGCATGCTGAAGTAATAGCTGTTCTTCATTACTCAAGTGTTTCTCAAGGCATGTTCAGTAACTTCTAACACAGTCCACACAAAAGGAAATTGGTTATTTGTATGTTATCCAAGGAAGGCTGAGTAATACACCACAGTAGGAAAGACCTCTAAAAATAAGTCACCTCTCAGCAGATTCACTCCCTTCCTGTCCGGGTTTGAATCAGTTTGCAACTGCATGAAAAGACAAAGCTTAAGGATGAATTATGGAGAACTGTAATGATCACACTGCTCAAATGCACTCATTTCCCTCCTACTCTGTTTAAAAGAATCCAGTTATTAGGGGTGGAGCAAGGTACTGCTCAACAGGATGTGCGTGACCAGAGCTCCCCATGCGTAGCCTTCTACTTTCATGTCTATTTTTGGATATATTTTCCTTTGTGCTTTGAAGTAGTTTTTTTGGGCAAGGTAGCTAGCACCACAATCACTTATACATGCTGAGGAAGGAAAGCAAGGCCCTCATCAACACAAACAGTATTTTTTCCTACAGATCCATAGAGTATCTTGGAAGTCTACAGTGTTGTAACAGTAAAAAGTTACTTTTTTCATGTTTGTTAGTGCTCTTCAGACACCAAAGCCAAGGACAGTCAGTGCACAAAGGAACATCACCGGTGATTCCCATAACCTACTAGCTCTTTATCAGGGAACAGTGTTCAGCTGTGTGAGAATTCTGCGTGAGATTTCATCATCTTTAATCCACTGTAACAGCGTTGATAGACAACGAGTCTCCAAGGATGAGTAAGCAGAGAAGATCAACAGATGTTCCCCAACAGGATGCTACTTCAACACAGTCATTAGAGAAAAGACTGGCTCATTTTAACTGGTAATTGTTGTTATCAGGACAGTGTCATTTGTTTTGACCAGTTTCCCCTGACTAATAGAAATGAAGGTCACAGAAAATCTTTCTGTACTTAAAGGGCTGACTGAATATAGGGCTGCGTGTACTACAGAAGGCACACTACTGTATTTTTTATAAAGAATATTTAAATTTAAAAAAACTGGCAGACTAATACTGAATAACAAAAAAAGAAGTCAGTTTAGGAGTAGCTATCTTTCTTTCTTTCAGATATAGACCCAACTACATTAGTACTCATAGAAATTAATGCTTTTGCTGTATATTGTGCATTAAGGACATCAATAAAACATATCTAATCTGGGAATCATTATACCAATACCATTGCTGCTTAGCACAATACAGCTAATACAGGATAAGTTACTTTTCAATTTAAACAAAACTCAGAGAAGTCTGCAAATTCACAATATGAAGTTTCAGAGATACTGAAAAATCTTTCTAAATTTAGAAATAATTAAAATAGATAAACTTTCTCTCAAAATCTATTTTCAGGATGTATAGTAAAAGTTTCATGAGCAGCATAATGGATATGTAATTGTCTTCCAAAGAACTGCATAGATATAAAAATATTCGTTGCAAATGTGAACTTCATCAGTAGGCTTCAGTATTAACAAAATTTTAGTGTTAAGAAGGACACTTCATAGCTTTTACTCCAAGCATTTCAGATTAGTTGCACATTAAATTAAAGCCAATACTGAATCTATTTCTGTTGTTTCATTTTCCAAGATTACATTCACAATCTAAAAACAAGAAAAAATACTTAAAATTGCAGTATTGGATTTTCTTTCCTCTGAAGGAATAACTCTGTTATTTGGTTAACAGAGTTTTGATTTGTTATTTCTCTCAAAAGAAGGAAATCAATTTCCCCAAAAATTAATTTCTTGGGGAAAAACAATATTAAAAATAACAAACAAATTAAAAATAACATATATTGTATTTTTGCACTTCTATTATTAATCATTAAAATTCTACACACATAAAATCAGCAACCATTTTAAGAATACTAACCCTACAATTTATTTAGGCTGTTCTTATACTGCAGTACTACATTATTTTGGAAATATTTGACTTTTTTTTTTCTGGATAAACCACTTCTTTCATGAATTAAATTCTCATTATGTGGACAGTTGAAATTTGCCCACAGTAGATTTTAGCTCTTACAATATCTGGACTGTAATGAACTGACATCATTGCCTTTCCCCATTTTTCCATGGTACCATATGTATTAAATATCTATGATCCACTCTTGACTTTGTGTGGGTTTTCACTAAACACAATTAAAAACAGAATGACATGTAACAATAACAGTTTCCTCATATAGACTTTGTCACAGCAAAGATATATGAACCTTAGGATAAGGCAGAAAGAACAATGCAGCATCAAAAACATAAAAAGTCTCCCTTTAGAAAAGTATTTACCTTTCTTCAGGTAACAACAATATTAATAATAATATAGTACTGGTGCTACTGTTGGGAAAATTTTCTCACATAATTTTCTATCTACTTTAAACATTGTCTCTTTATCACATGCTAGCTGCAGTTTATGCAGACTCTGGGATTAGCAGGTTGCAAGGAAATAAATATTACCTTGAAAAAATGAACAACTTTATTATATCTGAGACCAACCAGCAAAGTTGTATTTCATTGAACAATTTTCCACTCACTGAGAGCACAGGGATAGCCTCCTTGAAAGAATACACAAATACACAACAAAACATATGAGAAGTTCACTGTAAAATGGCACAAAAGGCAAAGAAGTACCATAATCCAAACTGTGGTCTCTGACTGACACCTGTAGCATTTGTGACGTGTTCTACAGCCCAATTTCATAAAGGCTGCAACACACAAGGTGTATGCTAAAGCTGCCTGTGATCACTCCAGTACTTCTAATGCATATCATCTTCCACAAAAGCATCTATCATCAAAAAACTCAGCAAAATCATCAAAAGTGCTAGAAATTAAACTGTATTATAGTGATTAAAGAGCAAATTATGTTGAAATTGTTTTTAAAACAATTTAAAATATAAAATTCAAAAATTTTTAGAAGGGAATCTCCACATCTCCAATAATCCTGATAAGAAAACAATCTCTGAAAGCTTAGCAGGAAATTCATACGCATGGAGAAATGACTATGCTTATACCAACTAAAAGTGAATTTTTACAAAAACATTACCAGAGAAACCTGAAATTGGATTTATTCCACCCATCATTATCTTGTAAAGCACTATCCACATTATCAAATTTCTGACTACTGACAAATGCTGCATATGTTAAAACAGATGAGAACACTGGCATATTTCATCTTTTCACGCCAAGGCCTAAAACTACAATGCAGCTGCTGTAGCAAAAAAAAAAAAACCCTGTGAACTGCAAAAAAATATTGCCTTGTCAGATTCTTCAAATTAACTGCAAAACTTCAGTAACTGTAGAAATTGCCAAAACATTTTAATTTAGTTGTAGAACCTGCCAAAAAACAGTACAAATCCTGGCTATGCAATTCAAAGAACGATTATCTGATATTGTCAGGGCATTCAGTGACAAGCATGTTTCACTCACACAGCGGTCTTTCATGCCTTGGCAATGCTGCACCATTAACTGTGCTCAAGGTAACATTGTTAGGCAGATGATGAAAGTGCCATTTCCTCCATCAATGTAGATAGTTGGGGATTTGACTTTTTTTCTGATACTGATGTCAGAACTGCTTCAGGACAATTATTTGCGGTATAATACTGCTCTTTCACAGGAAAAGAAAGAAAAAAAAATACATCCATCCACAGTTAGAAGCTGAACTAAAATGTTAAAACCAGCACCTATGTCTTAAATATAATTAGTGTCCCTAGACCTGCAACTTTAGGACACTGTCACACCATCTGGCAGCTCTGCACAACACCTACACTTGTACAGTCACCATTTCAAACGAGCTGGAAGTACAAACTGGCAGTGGTGTAGGCCAGGCCAACAGGATGCCTTCCAGTTCCCACAACACTTTTCAAACCAAAAGTAGTGCTTGCAAAAAGGCAAACAGATTCAAGTTCAGTAACTTTCTGCAGCAACGTGTTAATGAAGTCTTCTCTGCATGGATACCAAAGTAGACAGACTACAGAATGAAGAACCTCAGCAGTATGTTTTCCACAAAGAAAGTTTTAAGGAAATTCACATGCAATCAGTAAGTCAATTTTTAAGTGATCTTGATCCATCTGCAAATTCTAAACCCCTTACAGCTGGTGATGAGACAGGAGAAAATGAGAATAATTTAAAATTTCAGAGTATAATAAAAATAGACTCTCCTCATAAAAGCTGGCAATAAAAGCAAAATTAAGGCTAAGAGAGCAACACCTGCAGTATATAAATAAATTCTACCAGAAATTCTACCACCTAAGTTATTTCATTACAAGAGGCCTACAAGAAAGAAGTACAGGAGTACGTAATCATACATTATATGAAGCACGAAAGAGAAGTAAAAACTTTCCTTTTTTTTTCCAAACTAATTTAAAATAATTATACTTTGCTTATGATATAAACGTCATCATACTATGTGGTGGTCCATCCTGGAGAGGATGGGCTGTGGGCCAACCATGCAGCAAGTAACAATGTTAGACCCTGGACACTGAGAAGCTAAGATGAGAAATCTCTAGTACGGTTATGGTGAGATGTGAAGGAGAAGAAAAGGATGATGGGAACATTATGCAGATTAAGTTATTCCTTATAAAGTTACATTCTGAACCCTGCCCTCTGATTAGTTAATCTTGTGCTCCACATAAGGTATTGTTTCTGTTTCTCTCTGTTCATTGGTTCCCTGCCCTCAGATAATGTCTATATAAGGCTGCGTTCGCCCCATTTGGGGGTCTTCTAAAGGAGCTATGTACATCTGCTGCTGTTTATGTTTTGTGTTGTGCCCTCACGTGCCTCCTTTTATCTCCATTAAAGCTTTCCATTTCTAGCCCTTTATTCATTTCCATCCCTTGTTTTATTTTATTGCCACACTCCCAGCTGATTCCATCCCAGGGCTGCACGTGCCAGCAGCAACAAGGGCTCGTCCGACATGCGATGCAACAATACTATATTACAAATGCTTTCAAGGTCAAGGCATTTTTTTCTGCATTAACTGCAAATAAATCTGAACTTACCTCCCAAAGTGCTTTGAAGTCCTTCTGCTCAATTCGAAGGAGTTCACTATGTTCCCTGGTAACAATGGTAGCATGGCGAGGAGTGTTATCCAGAATGGACTCTCCAAAAGCAGTTCCTATTCCAAGAGTGCATATCGTCACAGCATCCTTTGATTCAAAAAAAAGAAGGAAACGTTAAATGTTTCAGGATGTTTTGAGAGTTTTTGTGTCTTATTTTTAATAGCACTGCCTTGAGATCCTTCAGCAATCTGCTTAGAAAGAAAATTAATTTAAGCATCATCAACAAAAAAATCAGTATGCTTTTAAAGCAATATGGGAAGCTTTAACATGGAAACAAGTGGGACTTCTGTTTTCTATATTCATCAGTTGAATTAGACATTTCTGAATGCAAATCTGAGAACACAAGAATCACTTCCATCTTTACAAAAACCTGTGATCTCTGTTAATCTACCTCTAAACACCGCTGATGATGAGATCTTTAAAAATGTCAGAGGTGATGAGAAGGTAACTAGAATCAGAAATGCAATCTTGGAAAATAAACTTCTGTCCTTCACAAGCTACTCTCATGAGAAAGAAAATTCACCTGTTATGTTTTCTGTTCTGAAAACAGTTAACTTTCAATTATAATAACCTCTTGTATTATATTGCATTTCTCTATTGTACAACCAATGTGCTTGTACTGTTGAACCAACTCTTGGCCTTTCTGTTGAAAATGCCAGCAAATCTTTCGATTGTTAATGGATGTTTCTCAACTAACTACCAGACAAAAAAAAAAAAAAAATTCACATAAATCAGGGATTTCAAGAAAACTATTAAATTTCAAACAACTTGGAAAAAATGGATCCATGTACAGAGCCATAAGAAGGTCCCAAACAAGCAGCAAAGTCCACTTCAAAGGAGTCTATATGAGCACGTGCCATTCTAAATGATGTCTAAATCAATCTCCCTTGGCGAGAAACTCCTCTGTAGTAGTTCCTATAAAAATTTTGAGCTACTGCAGAGAAAACAAGTAGCCATTAAACAACTTGCTTGAATCAAGATCTTTAGATACATGTTCTATTTTCAGCTCAAAAGTTGGTTTGTTCCTCATCACAGGCTTGAAGCTAAACACTCACGTCTTTTTTCTGAGATGGGCCTTATCTGACGGTCTGTTAAGTAATTTTTAAAATTAGCAACAGCATAAAAAATTTAAAATCATACAAACTGTACTTAACAAAGGAAAAATATTGCATATGCACATAGAGAATTACAAATAAACAAAAAACACATGCTAACTTTACTTGATACAACATGAGAAGTCTAGTTTAACTCTAAAATGTAGGATTCATGCAAAATCAAAGCAGAAACGTTTGTTATCCTCATGGCTGATAATCCAGGAGAGATGCATGAATGTGTTTCAGCATCATTTTCTGTTTTTAGAATTGCCCTGCTTTTCTTTCATGCATCAAATAAGTCATAATAGTCAAATATTATTAATATAAGGTTAGTAGCTTTGTAATTGCAATACACAGACAAAAGCCCATAATAGTCCAGTTCCCTGAGCCACAGCAAATTGCTCTTACACAGATGTTACCATATAAAATTGTGTGTTCAGGAAAACAAAATCAATTCTATCTCAGAGAAGATCTAGGAAAAATTTACCAACTGTCAGAAATAAATTTTCAAGGAAGGAAAATAAGAACAGGTTTTCTTTAAAAGAAAGATTAGTTGGGAATGAGCACCTTGGCACCTAAACAGAAGCCTCTACAAACAGACTGTAATACAGTTTATACACTGAAATCTGCCCTCCCAAGCTTACATTTCAGAGCTGAAACACTCTATGCATGGTACGATACTCGCAATGGCATTCAAAGGATCTACAAAGAAAATGAGGCTACTGCTCATACAAAATTTGATCTCCAGATATACAATGCATCATTCTCAATCCTATTCAGAAAGTTCAGATAAAAGAGCTCTGTTCAGGACAGGACAACCAAACAGCCTGGCCTAAAAGAAACTTTTCCTGTAGGTAGATCATAGACATTGTTTACATTTTCTAACTTCTCACTCACTCCCCTCCCTTCAAAAAATAAAACTCATTTTAAACACTTCACCTTCTCTGACTGTTTACAACCCTAAAGAATAATCTTTAATGACAGAACAGACATAAGAAGCAAAAAGGATAATTGTTGTTTAAGAAATTATAACATAACTTCTGATGAGGCAGTTGTTAAGCTTAAGAAATAAATTAAAACTGTGGAGTGTTAGGTCAAGAGGCTGGAATGGTCCTATCTACATTCGTTAAAGGAAAAGCCAGGCTTCCATCCAATGCCTTGTTAAGGCTGACCTAGAACAGAGGCTAGATGAAGTTAAAGAATAAAGTAGCTATTATTAAAAGGCCTCCATGGATGCACCTTGGGCAGTACAAGAGCCCAGCAGGGCTATACCCAAGATGAACCAAAATGGTCACAAAATGGACAACCAGTCACGGGGTCTCTCACTTTTATAGGTTCTAGTACATTAGCATATTGGAGTTATGTGTCCAGTTATAGCTTTAAGTTATGAGTCCCATCCTTCTTGTTTTCCTCTCTTCAGTTCACCTTGTTTATGCTCTTGGGCCTGAAATGTGGATCAGTTGTCATTGGTCCCAAGCTAGAGAAGGAATTGTTTTTTCTAGCTACTCTGTGAAGAGAGCTTACCATCCCTTAATATGAAGCTCAGAACTACACACTAAAGCAGTACAGAATCTGAAAAATATAAAAGCTTAAACCTAATGCATCACATCAAATTATCAAGTTCTTTCAGATTTTTTTCTCAGCCATCACAGTTCTCCACAGAAATGCAGTTTCACAGCCCACTGGGGTGCAGACCTATATGCCTTCTTCGAGGCTTCAGAGCCCCATTTTCTCGCTACCCCTTGTTTAAACATCTCCAGCCTCCTGGGGAATCAGGTGTGTTTCCTATTATGCCTGTTAACCTTACACTCAAGAATCTCCTGCTGTTCAGTGAAGACTTCAGGAGGATTGCTGGCAGCTCAAAACTCCCTGTTTGCTGTTCCCCTCTGCAAATCCCAGAAGCAGCAGGGTGTTCTAGTGGCTGGTAACCAGCTAACATTCACACAGCTATTTAAAAGGCAGTATTAGAGACTTAGAAAGATGAGATTGCTGTCATTGCTATCTGTCCTCTATACACACTATAAAACAGTAGCATTCAAATCAGAGGCTGTTTCTGTATTCAGTTTCACTGACTCTTACTGCCACATGAGACACATGCAGGGAATGCATTCTTAAGCCTTTCCCTCACCCCCCCCCCCCATCAATCCAAAATATTATTGAATTTGCAAGAATATTTTAATGGAATGGATGAGAATCAGAAAAAAGTCTCTGCTTTATTCCCTTCCCCACCATCTCAAGGATCATCCTGTATCCCTCCTCCTTGACTTGTGACCCCTTCAGTTTCTCTAGCTGGCAAACAGAACTTTTGTACTGTGTGTAAATAAAATCACGGTGTCAGAAAGAGAAATGAAGAAACCGGGGAAAACATTACTAGTGCTAGGCTCAAAGGGATTGGGGACATTCCTTTAAAATTTTAGTTTGTTCAACATTTTGAGTTTATGAGGGAGCTGATGTAGCTAGATTGTTTTTGATTTCATCATTTTCTTACACCTTGCATCTTTATCTCATCTGAAAATCTGTGTCTCTCTAGGACATCATACTATCTCTATGTTTAACTGGAGTTTTGCCAAAGCTGGCATTTTGAGAAGCTTGCTTATTATTACTTTGACACAGTTCAGTTTGTCCTCAGTAAAAATTTCCTTTTATAGCAGAGAAACGAAGGATATACATGCTATGAAGTAATTTTTCTGTTCCCTTATCTTCACTTCAGTGTTTCAGGCATTCAGACAAGAAGTCCATATCAAAATATTTCTAACAATAACACAGAAATACCTTCTGAACACACTAAAACGGCAGTTTGCAAACATGTTAGGCCACCCTCTTTACACAAGACAAGGTTATTTACTTAAAGAAGGCATTATACTTCTACAAAAACTGTGAGCAGCTTCTCTTTTAGTACCTAATTAAAATATGTATGGTTCAGATTAACTGTACTGTAATACCACCTTCATAAAAGCTACCTGCAATGTCTTAGATGTTTTCCTACATCACCTGACAGAGAGAAGTGAAATTATTTTTCTGCATTAACTTCCAATAAGCAAAGTTCAAAACCAGAATTAGCACAACCACAACACAGGAGCTCAGCATGAGCCAACACACTCTGCTGCTCAGCTTAGTACATTAGTTCAGCCAATCTCTGTGTTACAATGGGTACAGCAGTTCTCATGCTCAAACTAAATAATTTTAAACTAGCTTAGGCATATTTATACTACGAACTACAGTACAAACCTATGTCACAACTTCACATAGATTATCTCCAAAATACATAATGACATTTACATGCTGAAAGCAGTATTGCAAGGACTATCCTGTTTAAATCCCTTTCCTTGCTGCCACTTCATCTTATCACACACCTCCTTTGTCCTCAGTTTCAAAGAGCTGTGAAATTCTTCCATTTCTTACATGAACATCTGAACCTCTTTCTTCACAGTCATTCTTCTCAGCAACCCCACTAACTTATTTGGCTTTTCATCCCCAGCCCTCTGCATCTTCTTACAGCTGACAGTGCTGTACCATCCAAGCACTCACAGCTCCTCCTTTATAGCTTTTATAAAACAGGCTAATTGTTTTTTAAGTCAATGCTCTATGTTAAATTTGGTCTGTTTTTAAAAACTGACCTGCCTAAAAAACTCCATCATAACATAGGCAAGATAAGCTGGCAAAAGGCGCCAGCACACATTATAATTCAGCTGGCAAAATAGAGAAAAAAAACCCAGAAGATCAAATTGCTATTTGGTCTTTGTCTTTTTTCTCTTCATTCCATCATAGTTTATCAGAAAAAAACTTTGGGGTAAAAGGCTCTGAATCTAATTCAGAAAGTCACAGTGTTGCAGAATCTGACAGCATTGTAACACTGATGTCATAATGCATTTATTCCCAGCTTTATTCTGAGACATTGCCAACAGTCATCCTTAGACTGTTCAGCTTCAAAACAGAGTTCAAAAATGAAACATACACAAGGCACTTTGTCAGCAATGTATTTAAGACAACACCAAACTAGGAATATCCCTAAGACAAACTTCTATTACTAAATATCTCAACATTGAGTAGGCAACAGTGCCAAATAAAAATGAAAGTCAGAATCTGATCATAACTGAGGGCAAAGACCTCTTTCTGATATATTCTACAGAGGCTGCCTTTGCTGTTTATTTTGAAGGTAACTTAACTATATTTTTCTATGACTTTTAAGTGCTGTATTTATCAGGGTATTTGTTACAAAAAAGTTGAGGCAAGACCAAAGCAGTTCATTATAGTTACCTCTGGAATTCACAGTGAGACGTTTTCACCCTAGAAAAAGTTCTCTTTGATCTCTTCTTGATTGTTGAATGCTCAGAAAAAATCCATTAATAGTTTTCACAGAGAGCAGACTCCACTCAGGGTGTACTGGATGAGTAATCCTGTCAAATCCCTGTAGCCATTCCAACGGCATATGAAATTACCAGCACATTTTACCAGCTCGGTGGGACAAAACTAACAGTAACAGCAACATTTTCTCTGGCCAAACTCTTTAAACAGGTGTGTATGTTAAATAGCCGAACACGATTTACAAAGCGTCCATTGCAGCATCGAACACGCGCTCGGGTTTGCTTTGCATTCTAACGCTGCCCTCTCGTGACAGAACACAGCTTTGCAGGCAGAAAGGATTTTTCCAAACCAATGTGAAAGCAAGGCTTTATGAGGTCCTAAATATCTGTGTCTGTCTCTATTAAAGTTCTTAGAACAATAGATTGTAATAGTTCCTATTACATCTATTATAATATCATATAATAGCTAACGTCAATATTTCTGTTTACATGAATTCTCAACTTGGTCCTAATCAGTATTACTGATATTTTCTGAGAGAAATCACAGGTGTCTACATTAGTAAGCTGCTGTGCAACAAGAATGCGTATGAATTAATACCTCACTAGCTACACTGAAGTCTTGATCCATTAGTACCTTAAGATTTAATTTCTAGTGCAAGACATTTTCCTACATGCCTCTGTAGGAACAAAGATTATTAAGCATTTTTAGTAGGGACCAGGTGCACAATAACTTACTGCACTTCTCATGGGAGAAAGCTACCAATCACCAAAGGTGACTGCACAGAGAGGTAGCACATGGTAGCTGTTACACAATGCATTAATTCCTAGGCTTGATGAAATTTAAGTTTCCCAAGCACACAGATACATACCTAGCAAAATGGGACTCATATTTTTAATCAAGAGAATTGATTTTCTGTATTTACATTAACACTGTAGGCATCATCATATAATCATAGGCTAATTCAAGCTGCAAGAAAACTCAGGAGGTCATCTAAAACCTCTCTTTATCTGAAGTATTAAACAGTGTCCAGATTAATTAGTCATGTCTAAAGACATTTTAACCAATAGGAACCTAAATACCAAGTTAGCTTTCCTCCTACTAGGAAAGACAGAATAATCCTGTACTTTTACATGAGTCTACAAACTTCTAAACTCAGGTAAACATCTGCATCTGTCCTGCTATGCTGGAAGTTTCTCATTAGCATTAGTGCCATTTATGGTAGAATAGTAACACCTGACCAATTAGTCACTACTATGACTTTGCAAAGGACCTTTTCTCCTGGGTGATGTGATTGGAAAATGTGCTCCAAGTACCCCTACACCTCAAGCACTGGTCATCCATCCCCAGCTGGGAGCACAACGCTGTCAACTGAGTGTGCCAGGGCTGCCCTGACAGCAGTACAACACCGTATTGCCTCCATCATCTGGGTTTATAGTGAGCACAGTGGGCAGGGAGTGCTAGCAAGTACTTCAGTTTCAAGAATGACTGGTACCAGGCCAACAAGAAAGTACAGGCAAGACTGTACAGGAACTACATCCAGGAGCTACAGGCAGGAGAATGAGAAGGAGACCAAGAATGGATAAGGAGGGGCATGGTATAAACCCCAAGCTGGAGCAAAACCAGAGAAAATGTTGGACTTAAATAGTATTTAGGAGTCCCCACACATGAAAGTTATTCAAACAGGAATGGCAAATGCATGGGCTGCCATGTTTTTGGCAGTGAGGCTATATTCTAGGGCAGCTAGGCAGTGGTAAGAATTCAGTTCATTGTTCGCATCAGAAGGAAATGTGAGGTAATGGTAATGCAGAATATAATTTCTAGAACTAGAATCACATGAATTGTAATTCAACAGCTTCCTACTGGCAGGAAAATGAAGTTAACCTGAACAAGCAGAAAAAAATATTTACATTATATTCATTAAGAAACTGAAGTGTTCCATACTCCATCTAATGGAACAAATCAACACTCCAAAGAGATTCTTAATTTAACATCCAGATTGTGCAGATGTATTACTTTCTGAGTAAAGAGCATTGATTCTTCACAACAGTGTAGTGCCATCTTTTGGCAAACACTGGAAAATCCTGATTGCTTTAGACGTCCACAGAAAAGGGTCTCATAAGAGCCCAGTACTGTTCCAAATTGTGACAATACCAGTGACAGCCAGGCCATGCCAAGAATTGCTCAAATTAAGCTAATTATACTCTCAATCAATCTCTACTTGGTACAGTGAAAAGGTTGCTAAAAATAATATGAAAGAAGTTCCTTTTGCATCTACCATTCTACTGCAGGAAATAGAAAGACCCAGTACTCACACACTGCCTTGACTTGCACTCTGACCCAATTGCAATGGTGATGCGATGCTCAACAAACTGAAAAAAATCCAATTTCTGCTATGAGCAAAAAACTTTCCTCAATCAGCCAAACTTTGGCCAAAGAATACACCACCAACATCCCCCCCCATACATGCTCTTTTCAATCCAGGTGAGGAAAATGGGTAGTAGTCTCTATAAGGTCCTGGATAGCTATACTAATGCAAAGGCACAACGAGTCCCTTATCAGAGGTACAACCCCATGGGACATCATGGGACAATCACTGGTCTCAAACATGGGAGCAGGAAAGGGACAGGATGTCTTCCCAGAAGACTAAGCTCACAGCAGCAGGTGCATGACATTAGACAACATGGATGGGAGACTCTAGAAGTATCTCATCCCTTTAGATTTTTATTTACTCTAAATTTTATAAATCCAGGAGCACCACGATACTGAGAAACCACTTTAAATTTGGAGAGAATTTTACTTGTTCTTCTGTTTCTTAACACTGAATAGGTATTACCTACAGGCTTCTTGTCCAACATGGCAGCAGTTCCAATAGTCTGCTATTACTACACCACTTCCCATTTCTGCAGTGGAGACTGCATTATGCTGTTATTTGCCTACACTGCTAGTGGGTTCACCTTGAACTTCCTGAAGAAGAACTGAATTAAAATATTTCTAGAGAATGAATTAACAACTCTCCAATCTTTAGCACTACTGGAAAAGACAGAGGAGACTTGTATCATATTGAAATGTAGACCATTTTCAGAGCATTACTCTTCAGTTTCTTGTAATCAATGGTATGATTTGCCTTCCTTAGACTAAGGACAACTAAGACTAAAAGAGACTCAGAGAAACATAGACATCCTTGTGATATGACAAAATACCTGTATAGAATGTGTTGTTATCTACCTCACCATAAATGATGTTCTTCCTTTGTACTACTGACCGGATGGTTGCAATGAAAGATCTATTTTACCTGGTGGTTGCTTGTATCAGACACCTTCACATCCAGTGATCCCGTCAGGACAGCATACCAATTCGTCCCAATATCACCCTGACGGAATACTGGAAAGATGAAATCTTGTAAATAAGAGTTATCTTAGCAACAGTAATAAACATTTTCTCACATATTACTGCAATACTGTGGTCACTGCTGGCACCATCCAATTTGCTATATGAGATTACTTATTTACAATTACAGTAATACTTCCAGTGACACTGGAAAGCACATATTTTAGTAAACTAGTCAATACACTGTGGAAACAATGAAAGCACATAGAACTGCTTCACTCTTCTCCCCAGTTCGCTTCTGTTCTACTGTTCTCTTAGTTAATTAACTAACCAAACAAACAAAACAAACAAGGAAAAGGTTTTTCAGAACAATGTCCCTTTGAAATTCATAATCATCCAGATTCATTGGTGACAGACACAGCTACCAATGAATTCAGTAAGAGTTCTGGCTGAACAGCAACTGCAAGACTTTGATGTCCAGACATTCCAACTGTGTGATTACAGAGCATCAAAACCCCTGTTACTCTAAGCAAACCCCAGTGCTGCATGCCAGATTTACCTGAGGTGTTTCTGAGGACTTTACTAATACCACAGGTTTTCATCAGCTATTCCCCTGGTATGCATTCCCATCACAGGACTACCACTTATTTCCATTTCAGCTTCACAGACCAAGCACAGGTGTGCACCTACATCAGGCCCACGGGCTGCCAGTGCAGGCACAGAGCTGCTGCACCTCTCAGCAGTTTGCAGCTCTGCAGGTCGGGCTTGTGCCGGGGTGCCTGGAAACCACACACTATCAGTGATGTGCCTTGCTGGCACACCTTTGCCCCTAACAGCACAAAGCACTGGCAAAAGCAATCGATAATACATTTACAGGAGAAGAATGAGGCTTAACTCCAATGACTGGCTTGTAATCTTTCAACAGAACAGTGGTAGAGTATTATATGGTAGAGTATTATATCCTACTGTATGCCCTGCTACCATAGATTCACTACACACTGCGTTTGTAGAGCAAGCAGCACTTTAGTCCTGCCTTGCCCCATGACTGTGACTGTAAACATTCCGCTGATTCTGCTCTCATGAATCTCCTAAAGACAATCACAGTCTAACCCCCAAGTTTATCTACATAAAATACATAATCCTATGAAGCTGTCTTACATGTGATTCCTTTTTCCAGATTTTCATAATATCCACAGAGACATATCTGCTGGAGAAGGTTTGGATGAAATTTCTCAAAAGCTTTCACTTCTTTCAGTCGTGTGAATATTATATCTACATCTTCACTAGAACGTTCCAAAGGCCTGCAAGAAAACAAAACACAAGGGCTTAATCAGAGAAATATCTCCACCTGCATGCACTGAACTTAAAAATGTTTGCATTAAATATCACACCATAATATAAACAAATTAAAATGCATTTTACAACTACATAATGAACTCCTTCCAAGACATCCTAACAACTGCCCTTTATCAACTTGAACGTGATTCTTATAACTTCAACACAGGCAGCATCCAGAAGCCCACATAGCACCAAAGTCTCAATGCAGCATCACTGTACAAGTATATATGATGATACAGTCCTAATCCTAAAGATCTTAGAATAATTTATAGTTTTAGGTTTGTAAGAAAACATTAACAAACAGATGTCCAAACACACAAGAGGTCCGTGGAATCAGCGCCCAAAACAAATGTTCTCTATCTGGCTAAATGGAAAGCATTAGATACCAACAGTAACTCCTACATCCAAGCTTCTCTTCCTCATTTTACTGACTATAAACTGACTTTCATCTTCTCACTTTCAAGGAAGAAGGAAACTTTTAATATGTATATTCTCTTCCATGAAGTGTCTGTCTCTTAGTGTTGGACAAATTAAATATGCAAGCAAGAATCTTAATTTTTCATCAGTAACACTCATGAGTTTTAATTCCAGTATTTAAAATATTTTAAACCTTTGACAGCAACACCTTTTAAAAAAGGCAAGATTTCAAGGAAAATAAAATTGCAGAACACTCTACTACAAAGTAGCATGTAGACCAGCAGTTCAGCAGGTTCAGCATACTACTACATATTTATGAAAATAAAGTGAATTAGCTCTGTAACACACTTTAAATGTGATTATCAAATATTATGAATCAGCAGGTAAGTCAAACTCTAGCTGACATCATAAGGAAAAAAAATTGTAACAGACTAAATGCAAACCACTAAGGACAGAAAGAAACAGATTTTCCTAGGACGTCATACTCAATCAGATGAAGAAATTATTCATGTATAAAGGCATAACAGAAAGAGAGATAACTGCTAGTAATCATTAAACTTATTACTCACTCAAATGTTGCTAGTTAATTTTTCTGACAAAAATGTCCTTTCTACCAGTGGATGGGCTTATAATGAACAGAAGTCAGATAGCTACAATGAGCGAAGACTAAGTTTTCACAAATACATAGCTTTATTCACCTTATTGTTATACTAACAGTGCAAGCATTCCCTCCAACAAGATTTTTTAAAGATTCCTCTTTGAAATCAAAGACTTTAAGGAATCCAAATCTTTGTCTCAGTGAAGAAACCCAGATCCTACTTTCATTGAATCTCAGTATCTCATCTTTCTTATTAAATTATGTCAAGGAGGGATTAAATCTCTATTCTCGTTTATACTCCAAGTTACCCTTATTAACTACAGATGAGAATAATAATTCTCTGGTGTATGCACTTGCTTCTACATCACAGTGACATTCTCTTACCACTTCAAACTACAATCAACTACAATAGCTCTCTTTTGAAATATTTCATATAAGATTTTCACCCATTTCTTTTTTTCTTGACTGTGCACTAGCTGACAAGTATTAATAAGCATTAACTCTCTTGTCAAAATCCTTTTAAGAAGATTAGGAGGTGCAGCTTGCAAACAGATTTACAATCTACTTATACAAGATCCCTACCCAAACTACACTAACTCTTGAAACACCAACTACCTTAATTTACAGACTCTCAAAAAACCAGCAAAACCCAACAACTCAAAAAGGTGAGATCATTCTCAGAAAATCATCCAGTTCCAGATTCAGCTTAAGATAATTAATTCTTATTCAAAAAAATTAACAAGGATTCAACTTGTCTGACAAGATGCCTCCGGATTTTTTTCAGACGTCCTGGGAAATGTCCTCAGTGTTAAGGAGTAAGGAATTACCAACAGGTTTCCCAAGCTGAGGTGGCCCTTATCCTTAGGAGCACATGAAATTCTGCCTGTGTAGAATTTCAGACTGCAGTGTAACAGTAGTATTAGTAGCACTCAAACTCATTCTACTAAGTGTTCATAATCTATAGCAACGAATCTGATTTCAAAAGCCAAGCATTAGTTACGGAGAAAAATGTACCATGGCATCATTAACTGCTTTTCCACAGGACTGCAAAACTCAGGCGAAGTTTGACCATTTTCTACAAAGCATCTTTTAATAAAATTATCATCATGGTAACTTACAATTATCATTAAATTGACATTAATTTTCATTAACTTAACATTCATCTATTTATGATGCCAAATTTTCTTTTCTGTTTCCTAAGTACAAGCTCCGTAACCTGGAACATAAACAGTCCAGACAGAACAACATAAATTTATTTCTTCATCATAGCTATCTTATTGTAAACTTGTTTTTGTAAAGCATAGTTTGGAGTAATACTTAAACAGCTGGTGTTATAACATAGTCCTTAGACAATTAATGATTCAATCTATTAATAGAAATGTACTACTGCTGGCAGATGGAGAATTATTCAAGCTTTATTTTCACTGCAATCACACTTTAAAAAAGCAATGGTATTAATCCAGAAAGGAACCATTCCCCAGAACAAAAAGATACGCTGCAAAAGTCAATCCCAAGGAATATCCCTACGCTCCCAATATGGCTCCAAAAGCCCCTGGAAAGACCTTTCCAGATACCTCATCAGATTACCTATAGACAGATCTCTGATCACTGCTGCTGTTCAATCTCACCAAGCTTGGCCCTCCTCTGGTGAACTACTGCTGGTGCAGATTTATTTCTGTTCTGCTCTGTTATATTGATGCTGATGCTACTGAAGTATCCCTTCACTGCTGATGCTGCAGAGTTACAATCTCGTATCCATGAGCAAACAAAGTCAAAAAATGCATTTCAGTGGGTCTTCAGCTACCACTTGATTTTCTGCTAAAGCAGAAAATTGTCCTGCACCCATTTCTGAAATCTCAAGACCAATGTATGGAATTAGGATCATAGGTTAATCTCAAAGTATGAACAAATATAATAAATCAATTAAGATTCTCCAGCTCTCATTTGATAGATGTATGAGCTGGAGTAAAAGCATTTTAAGGCAAGTGAAGCACCTCCTCCCTAGACCACCCCACTCAAAGTAAATTTTAACTCAAACTTTGCTGACATCTCATTTCACTGTAGCCAAAGCCAAGGGGGCACTTTAAAAGTTGCAAAGCAAAGCTACCAAATAAATTATTAGGAAGGGATGAAAAGCAAGAGTAATTTATTTTCACTACCCTACAAGCCTTTCTGCTTTGTTTGACCCCAAAATGCCTTCTTATTTATATTTCTAATTTGCCTCTTCAGAGCATAGTAAATTATTAGCTGGCAGTAATGTTGTCACACAAGACATCATCTATCTTCTGCTTCTTCAATACAACATCACAGCATACATATACAAGTGATAGCATCAGTGCTAGTTACATATTTCTATTCAATTATGTCAATAAGAGATTGATTTTACCTCTCCTTATTTGGATGTGAAGATTGCAGGAGCATATTTTATAGAGACAAAACAATTTTCTTGACAATGTCTGCTTGACTAGCTATGAAAGGCAATTATAAAGAAAATCTGCCCCACGTCTATCCTCATAAGGCTGTTAAGCTCAACATGAGTGCTGGCAGCCCTGAAAGCCAGCCACATCCTAGGCAGGAGCAAAAGCACATGAACCTCCTGGAGCAAGTCCAGAGGAGAAGCATGAAAGTGATGAGAGGGCTGGAGCTCCTCTCCTATGAACATAGGCTGAGAGAGAAGGCCCCAAGGAGATTTTAGAGCACCTTCCAGTACCTAATGGGGACTACAGGAAAGCTGGAGAAGGACATGACATGTAGTGTTGCACTGCGATGCCATTTCCTGTTTCACCTATCCCAACCCCTCAGGTGTGCCAACCTTTCCTTTCCCCTTTGCCCTCCTGCTAAGAGCTGTCCATCAATCTTAACATTCCACCAAGGGCGTCGTGTGGTTGGCAGAAGTTCAAAAGATGCCCCTCAGGTCCGGGTTCATTGGCCTGTCCAAGCATCCCTTGAGCCTTCCCCTCCTCACACCTGGTTGGCCCTCACCTGTCCCTTCCCCGCCCCCTGTCCCTGGGGCTTAAAAGAGATGAGAGCATGCGGTCAATATTCCATTGGGAGCTGTTACAAGATTCAGAGGTCTACCATCCTGGAATAAAACTCTGGATTAAAACTCTACGATAGAATCCTCTCCTTTCTCTTCACCGTCGCCTGAACCTTTTCCACCAGAGGTGAAACTGAGTTCCTACCATGCCTGGATTTGTTCCGAGTGCCCAGCTGCAGCATCCAGCCAGCCAAAGGTGTCTCTGGGGTAAAACACCACAGCTGCTGCCTTTGGCCCAGCAGCACGGGCCAGACGAGGCCAGGCACATCCCACCCGGAAATATTGGGATTAATATTCCATAATGTAGTAACAGGTCAAGGGGCAATGGCTTTAAACTGCAAGAGGATAGGTTGAAATTGGATATTAGGAATACATTTCAAATTCTGAGGGTGGTGAGGCACAGGAACAGTTTGCCCAGAGACACTATGGATGCTCCATCCCTGACGCTGTTCAAGGCCAGGTTGGCTAGGGCCCTGAGCAACCTGGTCTAGTGGAAGCTGCCCCTGCCCATGGCAAGAGGGGTTGGAATGAGACAATCTAAGGTCCCCTCCAACCCAAGCCATTCTAAAATTCTTGTATTTTTAAATGTAAACTACTCAAGCTCAAAGTTCAAATACAGACAGAGGATAACTGTTACAATTCTTCACATACACAACCTGGGCAAAGTATTTCTGCGCACATTTAATACACATAGCTTTATAAAAGAACCTATTTTGATTAAGTATTTTTAAGATGAAGTATTTGAATGTTTATATAGGATGTTATGAAAGACTTGTTAACCTAGAAGAAAGAAACAAGTTGGAGTTTTTTTTATTTGCTTTTGTTAACTTAATCTAGCTATAAACTATTACTTTCTGTTACCATATGTCCTTTTCTTTAGGTTCTTTTTCATAGTGGGTTTGACATTTGAGAAAAAAAACAGAACAGATGTGGTTTTACCTTCTTTGACAAGATGCTTTTAGAAGTTTAAAATGTTTATTTGTATTAAATGTGTTCAAAAACCTGAATCGTGCTCTAACTGAATGAAAGCATTGAATTCCCTTCCCTTGATCTCTTTAACTTTTTAAAACAGCTGTATTTTGATTCAGACAGCAATGAACAGCCCACGAAAGATGAGCAGATGGATCTATTTCTTCCACTGTTGAGACTGTAGAAAACAGCTAAAACACTAGAACAGACAAATAAAACGAGTTCATCGCTGGGTTAAAACCAAAGCATCAATGCAAAGATGCAAAGGCAAACTCCATGAGCTGGAAAGTACCAGTAACCCCTACCATGGGCTAATTAATGAATTTAATAGTACTTTAAAATATATTCAGCTGTGAAACATGAGCAAGTAGACAGCACCAAGGAATGCCAATTAAAACCAGATCATTCCTCTATGCTCCCTATACTTTCTTCTGTCCTTTCCTGACATGCAGAAAAACAACATTGTAGGATGCAGAAAAATACCAGCACCAACAGAGCATCTTCCCTTACTGAGAGCAGGACAATACTGCAACTCTCTCCTCCATACAATGCTGTAAGGATCTTTGACTTTCCATTTCTCTTTGAGAAAGGAAAGTATAAGAGTGGAATACCAGTGATCAAAACATTTTAGACTGGTAGTAAGCCACTTAAATGCTAACAACAAATGAAGTCACTTTTAATCTGAAGTAGTTTCCAGATAAGGGTTTACTTCAATGGCAACAGAAGATAATTAACTCCCACCAAGAGCACTTTTTACAGAGGCATTACCAAATCTGTTTTCAACACTCACAAGTCAGATCCTCTTTCCCTTGTCATGGGAAAAGTCTCATCATGAGGCTTTTAAACAATAATCACATTACTATTCTTTTCTCTTGAATGTCATTTTAAGACACTCTGGGATTCCAACTCTCATTTCCTCTGACAAATAGGAAATAGAATTTTAGTTAAAAACTGTTTCCTAGGACTCTTACACACCTAAATCATTCTGGAGTTTAGATTTTTTAAAAAAAGGGCAACACAAAATTGCCTGTGCTTAGTTTTCAGTTAATTACTACTGTCACCTACACTCAGAATCCCTGTGATAACCTCTCAGGTCCTGTACATAATGTACAAGAAACACTGTAGATAATCCTGCTCTACGCAGGTACCGAATGGCCAGCCGGTTAAATGCAGTCTGACTGACTGCCAGCTGCAGTCAGACAGAATTTGTTAGAGTTGAGTTCTGTCTTCTTTAGTGAGGACAAAAGGACGGCAAATACAGGGGACTCTCCTTTACCTACCTCATTATCATATTACTTAAATAATTTTGATCAATTTTGAAAAATTATTGGAGAGTTAAACAGAGCAACCAAGTGTGCTCATTTCTTTACATACCCTGATGTATCAATTATGCATCCTTCCAAAAGATCAATTCTTAGATCTGCATATACAGTGGAATGGCAAAAGATGTATTTATTAGCTGCTTACATTCATAAAAATTTCTCTCAAGTTAAAAATACACTACCTGAACAATATAGATCTCATAGGAAATAGACTCTTTTCTAGCTTCATTTGCTGTCTAGAAAGACAGAATAATTCAAGAGAAATCAAAATGCAGAATTATGTTCCTTCATTAGTGAGAATCTGTATATATTACAGATGCTTTGTAATCAAGATGTGACTAAATTTTATTGAATTTAACCTCCAAATTTCATAAACATCAACTGGAGCTCAGGACAGTTAAAATTCCATTTGACAGAAGTAAATTCAGATGAAATTACATTAACCAGCACTGCAGCTTCATAATAAACATTAAAAGCACTTTAATATGAAGACAGACTCTGAGATACACTGCAATTGAAATCTGTAATTGAACAATATGCAAGTGATGATATCCCTCGATTCAAACTCTGGCCACCACTATTCACCAATAACACCATGCCAAATGCACCTTTCCTGGTTTAGGATCTGCATTGTAACAGCTAGTGAAAATTTAAAATTTACAGTAATAATGAATAAGTTTTACAGATTTACATTTGCATGCATTTTGACAACTGACAAATTCAAAGATGAAAGAGAAAGTCAGTTCAGGAAACATTCATGGATATTGATAAAGCAGCAGAAATAGTAACTGATCATGCCAAATACAGAGCAGAAAATACAGCACTAAGGAAGTATCATTAGAATGATAAGCTTTGTTAAATGCAGCAAATTGTAAGATGCAGACAAAAACAGATGTCATGCTAGATAAGAAAAATACTTGTATTTGGAAAATATCTGGTGAACACCTGACTTTGAGGGCACAATTTCAATTACCTGGTTTGTCGGTTTTTTTATTCCTTTGCTGGGATATGGAGTTTTTTTATAAAATAAATTTAATCTGCTTCGAGTATAGGATTTTACAGGATTTTACAGATCAAATCCTAACAACATGTCAGAAAGAACTCAGGCAACGAGAGTTTAAACATGTTTCCAGTATCATCTGGTGAAAGAGAAAACCTATAGGTGCACCGTGTAGCATACCAATCCTGCAGCCACTTCACAAGACTACCAACTAAATTTGAATGTATCATGTCCTAACTGTCCAATGTGCACGTACTGCCTTTCTCTGCTGGGCTATGACAATGTTTACACAATGCTGGGGTAATCACTTTCTCTTCCTCTTAATACCTGTCCATGGCACAAGTGTGTAACTTACTGCGACCACATGAAACAAGTGGAAGCCAATACTGCAAATGTGGAAACCAGAGAGCAAAAATAAACCAGCTTATTTAAAATACAACTCCAGCTCTCACTAGGATTTAATCTGAATTCACATATTTGATGAAATGCACAGACCTACAAACAATTATTTTGGTTTTTCTAAGAAAACATGGAAGGGAAAAGGCTTTTTTATTATTCATCAAAGACTGCACCTTTGCACTGAACTAGAAAATGAGGTGCATGATGTGGAAAGATAAATTTGTTATTCATCGCTCTCAGAAGACTGCACCCTCACAGGAGTGCTGGAAAGCACTTGGGCTGTGTCTGTACAGCTCTGAGTTTCCACATCCACTGCAGTGCCTTCTGCTGCTATATCCCCACACAGACTTGATCCAAGCATATAGCAGCTTAGTCACACAGCACACAGAGAGAAAACACGAAGCACACAAGCCAACCGGAACTGCAGTGTATATCCACGATTTTGTTCAGATGCAAACTACATGAAAATGGGGATATTCCTATGGATTTGTTACAAATAAAAAGGGAGGAATTTATATAGAAGACAGTGTAAGTTTTACCCATTGCAAAAATATTTTTTAAAATAAAACAGCATCATAATGCAACTGTATTCATAACATTGCCCGATTATAAATTATATCCCGTTATCTTTGACATAACTAAAGGTTATAGAGGATGACAAACATTTTCTCTATTTATTCTACAACAATTCTCTCAGAATATCAATTCTTTATTCTAGCCTATTTTTATGCTCACAAGGGATCCCTTGTTTACTACTAAGCAAGCAAAGCCTGCATCTCAAATACATGTTACACTGAACTAAAAAACCAAATCCTGATTCAAATATGTTGCTGTTATGTAGCTTCAATCTGAATTTGCATTCAAATCTGTGGGAGGAACAGGTCTGAGATACTACCCAGTACGCATTATTTCAGATTTTTTAAACATAAACGATGCAAGACTAACAAGGATGACAAGGTTATAAAGGCTCAGTATGTACCAGAAGTCCTTGAAAAGCCCATTCCTACTTAAATAATTTAGAAGTCATTAGGCAAAGACCATAACATTGTTAGCACAACAGGCCAGTGAAGTTACATGCTTTGCCCTGTGATCCACTCCTCCAGTCTGTTAAGGCACTGAAGGTTACATTTAATTCAGAGAAAAACACCAGATACCATAGCCAGGTATGAAATCCTGGGATCTCTAGCAGTTGTGCATGCTGTACATCCCTAAAAGCTTGCATCTGAATCCAATTAAAACTAGTAACTGAATTCATAAATGGGACCAGATTTAGAGAAATAATAGTTATATATACATACTGTGTATACCATTCAGTAAAGATACTGTCAACATGGAAATTTCAGATGGTCAGATGGTTTTTGGTGTGAAAGAACACATGAGAATAGAGAAGACATTCTTCCCAAGTTAACTGCACACACATGCATAAATCAGTGACCCTTTTTAAATTATGTGCAGAGCAGACATACAGAAAAGTGTCAAGATTAGAGGGGTACTTCTGCTGACTAAGAAATCAGCATAAAGCAACTATTACTTCAAATGTAAAAGGACTGGTTTCCTCAAGAGAAAAATTCTTCATATCTCCAGGTATAACCAGGATGTACAGTTGCTCACTGCTGATCCTCTCTCTCTCCTGCAAAAGTTAAATATTCTTGATAGAGAACAGTGTTCTGAAATTTTCCTTACCTTACTTATAACTTTATATAAATACTGCCCCAGGTATTTGATTTTTAAGTGTGGATCTTTGACTTTTGTGGCCAGTAACTACATATGGAAGCCACATAGACAAAGCACCAGTAGTCCCAGCCTACAGTACCCTACTAAGTAATAACATTTCTCCTGTAAAAGTTTTGGCAGTTCTTCATTTTTATATGTGCTCTAATTTTAAATGTTAGTAGTTCCACTGTGACACATGATTTGGGGAAAAACCTGAAGAACAAATACAAAATACATTAATTTCTATACATGATGTATTTTGCTATTTCCATTTTGATTTTTTTTCCCACATGATTATACTGGATAATCCATATTACATGTTATTTTAATTGTCTTTGTTGAGGGTCACTTAACATTCTAAAGCATATCAGGTTTAGAACTGTTTTTCTCTGGAAATATATTCATTGACTAAAACATATTAAAACTCTATTTATTATTTAGTAAAAACAAACGGTACTCTATCAAGAATCTATTCATTGAATGATCCCATATTCACAGAATTCACACTTGGGATAGAAAATGCTATACAATTTTCATAAGGTTTAAAATACATAGACATTGATAATAATTCAAATTACTACATTGGTAAGATTATCCATAGAAAATAAATACACTTTAGAAACACAAGTGTGTAAGTTAATTAAAAACACTTTATCTATGTTTTTAGGTGGAAAAACAGACTAGATGCAAAGTGTACTTCCTAGGATCAAAAGCAGAGACCAGAAAAAAAACTACAATCGTTCATATTATGGGTTCCTCCTACATATAGGCTGCCTTCTGGGAAAGGGTAGATTCTTAAGAGCACTTGGAACTGATTCCTTCCACTCCATAAATTGGTGCTACTAGCTTACTCTAAGTAACAAAAAGTGAAAGGAAAGTTTCACCTTAATAGCTCTAATGAAATTTGTGTTACAGAAAGGGTCAGCTTATTAACTATGACAGAGAGATTTCTAAATTAAATGCCACACATATGTTTACTAAATACATTGTCTACTCCCCAAGGCTACGTACTTCATTAAGCCCTGAATTTGAGTTCACAGTTTGAATCTCAGAGTGTATTGAATGTAGGAAAACAGAAACGAAAGGATCATCAATCTAGAAGTACTGGGACTCATTCTCTCCTTCACATCCGCTCAACGTCTTTTTACAGAGAGGCCTCACTTTGGCTCTTAGCTAGATTACCATCAACAGTTCTGTTTGTATTTACTTTACGAGAGCTTTCAACGTTTATAAACATTATTTGATCTCTAAGAGGTCACATGGTACAGAGGAGGATCAGTGTCTGTGGTAGGTGTCTACAGTGTCTAACCTAGAAGTTGCATTAACTTACGGTTTGCTACCTAGACTGTTAAGGAAAACCTAATAGTAAGTGCAGTCTTACAAGACTAAGAGTTACCTGAAAAGGGGAGAAACTATGAGAAGGGGAAGGTCCCCTCTATGTGCACAAAGGGTTCTCGCCACAGCACAGCCCCAAATGATGCCACCTGTCAAAAGCTGGCTCAGGATGCTCAGCTAACTGCCATGCAACACGTAAGGGAATGCTCTCTGATAGCTTTCTTTTGAGCTCCTTAGGAATCTATGGTCTGCATTTTTGTTAACTAAATTCCTAGACCACAGGAGACACAGTGAGTGTTCAGCCATTAAATGACTTCTGAACTAATCCAAGAATCAAAGCTATGAATACAGCAAAGGGCGTTCAAACCACCCGCCACGCGACCCGACATTGCGAGACTTTGGGCTGCAGCACCCGAGAGAAAGCACTGCAGAGAATTTTTAACGTTACTTTTTTAATAATAATAATAATTTGCCCGTATTTTTGGCAGCGCGCACACCAGCTCTGAGCACACGTCAGCCAACCGTGCCTGCCGCCCACGCGGTTGCCGCCGCCCGCCTGCACCTGACCCGCAGCCCGGGGACAACCGCGGGCCCCGGGGCGCCGCAGCGGGGACGAGAGGGACTCGTCCTTTCCCGTCCGCCCTGCGACGGTGCTGGGCGGGGGCTGTGCGGCCGCTGCGGGAGCGGGGCCGGTGTGCCGAGCGGAGGGGAGGCAGCGGCTGGACGAGGGCCGAATGCAGCGGGTCTGCCATGGCCGATACGGCAGGGGGCCCCCGGCTGGCAGCCCCAGGCCCTCTCCCCGCCCCGGAGCTCCCCCTCCTCCACCACGTGCTGTATCTTCCCGGCGGGGAGCAGCAATCCTATGGGGACTGCCTGTCCCCTCCGCTGCCCGGAGTATTTCTAGCCCTCATCCTTGCCCGCAGCCCTGGCTTCCCCCAGGCGTTTTCCTTCCCACCTGCACGCTCCTTATGTAAGGCAGGATCTGATGGAGAGCGGGGATGGGGGTGTCAGCGCAGACACACACACACACATACATACACACGCATACACACAGCATCCCTCCGCAGCGGCTCCTGGGAAGATGCCGATACCTTTTATCCAGGCACGCGATCCACTCGCCGGAGGACGAGGAATGGGAGGCGTGAGCGGCGACCATGTTGGACCGGGATCAGGTTGCCGTGCACCCGGCTGGCGGCGGCTCTCCCCGCCCGCGCGCCGGTCGGTCGGTCGGTCCGTCCGTCCGTCCGTCCGTCCTCGTTCCCTCCCTGCGCGCACGGCGCGATGGGCTCGCCCAGGCCCCGCCGCAGCGGCCGAGCGGGTCCGCCCGCCGCCCTCACGGGTTCCGACCTGCGGCCGCCGAGCTACCCGGCCCTGCTTCAGCGCAGCCGGCAGGGAGCGGCCCGGGGAGGGGGCGGAAAGAAGTCACTCCCCTTCTAAAAGGTGGTGTCCCCCTCCGGCTTCCCTGAGCTCCTCAGTGCCCACACCTGAACCCGGCTTAGTGATCCCTCCCCTTGCTTCACCTTGGCTTGGTTTCAATTGGAGGGGCAACACGAGCTTTGTAATTTGCAATAAGCAGCTCAGGAGTATTTCATCGGCGTTCCAGAGCACTGTGTGTCTGTCCCGTCCCCCCGCCCCCAGCAATAAACGCATGTGGGTGAGTGAAAGGAAGGTGCAGTCCGCATTTCAGGGTTTTTCCTGGACCCTTCCTCCAGTCTGCTGTCATCTCCCATGAAAATGTGTGCTAAACTCTCATTTCTTGTGCGTGTAAAATGAGCTGGGCAGCACCTGTGAAGAGGATTTGGCACTTGGAAGGAGCCCAACACATAGCATGAGAAGGGTGAGTCGAGTGTACAGTGAAACACGCCCACACCCTTCTGTTGTGTGTGTGTGGCCTGCAAGGTGCAGGGCTTTTAATGATACTCATGTGTATATGATTTTAAAACTGATGATGAAAGGAAGGAAGAACAGCAGTTCTCTCTGCTTTGCAAATTCTACATTAAATATTTCCTATGGAGTATTTTCTATAAATTGTTTCAGGTTCTAGATAGTATCTTCCAAGTAGTCAGTTTATGACCATGAGCTTCCACTTATAGTCAACACAAACTGCCTTGAGTACCTTTTGAGAAGGGTAGGAGGCTATACAAATCTCAGCAGGTTACAGGTAACTTATAGGAGAGTAAAACTCAAACTGTGCCTTCCTTCAGGCTCTAAACTCCTCTCTGCTCTACGGTGTGGGGAAAAATGATTAATTCAAATGGTGATCATATGCCAGCGCCTGTCACATTTTTCCATGGGCTATGTTCTCTATCCTCTGTTGTAATTTCTTTGGTTGTCCCAAGTAATTTTTTTAAATACATGTGCTACTTCATATTTCACATCTGCCTTTTAGTTGGGTTGTCTTGCTGCCACAGTTTCTTTAGCACTTTAAAAGAAATAACTTTTAACATTGGGATACTGAACAGTATGATGAAAAATCTAAGGAAATGTATCTAAAGATCCCTTTTGCTAAATGGACACAGCTAAGAAATTGGCATAGCAGAGGAGAATGCCACAAAAGGCAATTCTTTCCTTTTGCCTCAAAAAAAAAAAAAATTAAAGTACATGCCAGAGGAATAGAAGAGGCTTCCAGTCAGTGAGATCAAAGCTGCAGCTCTTCCTTTGCTATCGTCCATGGGGGGGGGGAAGAGAATCTTTTGCATCTAAGTAATCAATCTACTTGAGGAAAATCAATGCTATTCATTTGTCAATATGCAAGTGTTTGAGAGCCAGTAGAACCAGAGCTTGAAAGGTAAGGAGCTCTAAGTTCTCAATCAAATTAATGATTACTAACACAGTGCGTACATGACCGATGATTCAATAAAACTCCCTAATTTTGTACTTCCGTTATAAAACATGAACATTCACCAGAGCCGCGCCCCGGCCCGGCCGCCAGAGGGCAGCCGAGCGGCGCCGCCTTCCTTCGGGAGCGGGGCCGGGAGGAGCAGGGCCGGGGCTGGAGGCTGCTCGGAGCGATTCCCAGCAGCGCTGCTTCTCAAAACCCACGTCGGGGCCGTGACCCTGCCCTTGGCCCAGCAAGGGTCCTGCCCTGGGACAGCCCTCTGTAGTTAGCAGTACTTCGGTTTCCAAGGAACGCAGTGCGCGTCGGCAAAAAGGGGATGCTGCTCACGTGCTTGGCTGTGGGCAGACACCACTCAAAGATGGATATCTTTTTGTGGAGTAACCATTAAAGGAGACTTTAACACTTCGTGGATTGTGTAAGTTAGACATGCCCAGAGTGAGCCAGGAACCTTGCCTGAATCCATACTTCAATTCGCAAGTGTCCCAATTAGAGAACAGTTAGAGCAAGACAGCCAAAATTAACTCTGGCATTTGTATTATGAGTAATCATGTAGCTTTCTAATTAAGACACCAGTGAAACTTCTCGGAGAAACTTAGACAGCAAGGAATAAATATTTGAGTAGTTCAGATACCAGCCTGTGTCAACCAAAGAGTCTCCAAACTGCACAGAAATGTCACAAGCTCCTGACTATTGAAATCAGAAATCCCTGACCCCAGGACAGTCCATGTTCTCTTGAAATGAAAAGTACCAAATAAGTATCATATATCTCACATGACAAGTCAAATAGAATACAGATTATCCTGTGACTCTTAAGAATTCAGACCCTAACAAGCCTAGAAACATAATTTCAGAGTACTGGCCTTATGTTAATGGGGTCAAGTGCCCACTCCCTTGTGAGAACATATACTAGAATGAAAATGCTAAAGCACACTTCATTAGTTTATACCCTGTACCTCCTCCTGCTGCCTCACAGTGCTCATTCCTAAGCTATACTCTTGTATGAAAAAATATTACTAAAAAATGTATTTGAGATTTAATTTCTCCTTATTGAACAGAAGGCTAATGGGACTTTTTAGAATCTGAGATGTGATTATGCAGCCAAAAAATTAAAATGGCAGCTGCTTTCAAAGGAGATTGCTGCTGAGAAATGGAGAATTGCCAGCTGAGGTATGTGAAAGATCAGCTGGCCTTTTAAGTTCCCACAGTTTAGGAAGGAGTTACAGGGCCATGCTCTTAAGAACCCCTTAAACCATAGAAAACAAAAAATCAGCCAGCCTGCAAGTTATGCCATGCCTGTAAGAATAAGAGTTCAAATGTGTAGGGTCCAAACTGCTGTTTGCATTATGGGACATAAGGCAAATCATTCTGAATTTAGTACTTCTTCCATTTCTTTGCTTTTTCTGGCCAGTACAAATACTCATTCCCTCACTTTTACTCAAATGCAGCCAATGAGATCTTGCTTAAGTTTTCCAGAAAAAAATAAATTCTCTTCAATTAGAAATTTGCTGTAAAAAATATGAACCAAAATACTAAATCATAGTTGTTAGAGCTTGAAAAAAATTACTTATTGGGTTTATTAACATTACACAGTAATAGATTACAAAGGAGAGCTACTGTGGAAAACTCTTTATACCACTAATTATACCAAAAATTTCAAGGACTTTCAAGTAACTGCAGTAATAATTTCACTGAAGCTGATTTTAAGCATGTTTTATATTGTTATATGGAAGCTAATTTAAATATTATAAGTCCAGAATGAGGCACATGAATTCTACCTCAAGCAAGAAGTCTTGGGAGAAAGATGGAGACTGACAGGACTGTGATCCATATTTAGAATAGAGCAGTGCCACATTCAGTGTGGTTCAGGTTGTAGGAACCAAAATGGTTCAGTTGTACACACACAGCACCTATGGGCTTCAGAGGAGTGATCAGCCTGTAGTGGAATAAAGACACAGAAACCTGCATGTGAGTTATTTTGGGATTTGTATGCTGTGAGGGCTGCAAAAGATGTGATGATGTACATTCTTTAAACCAATGTATGTATTAATAAAACTGCCCTGTAGAGCAACATAACAATTCTCCTCTTCAGTGCT
This sequence comes from Molothrus ater, assembly GCF_012460135.2. Taxonomy (NCBI): domain Eukaryota; kingdom Metazoa; phylum Chordata; class Aves; order Passeriformes; family Icteridae; genus Molothrus; species Molothrus ater. The sequence continues at coordinate 17,802,371 of NC_050484.2, forward strand.
AAGCAAAAAAACCCAGCATACAATATCCTAGCAAGAGAGTTTCACAACAAGTAAGGACTTCCTTTCCTTCCTGCATCATTCTGTGTTCTGTCTTTTTCTTGTTCCAATTCTCCTCACTTACTCAGGATAACTCCCCAGTTAGTTCACAGGAAAGTCTATTGAAATAAATAAACAAGTTTTAACTTAGTCACGGGAGTATTGTCAAGAGTAATTAAGGGTAGCTAATGAAGTATAGTTCTCTGAAGATGCAATGCTCTAATGCATTTAATAAATGTTAATTTATCATTGCTTTATTATGGACACATCAGCATACTGTGTTAAAACAAAATTTTGTATGCAGAACCCAGGACAACATCAGGAATTTCAAGGTGATAAATATCAGGGAAATACTTTGCAGATGCCTTAGATACAAGGCAGGCTCAGACTCAGACTGCACTATGACCCTTTTCAGTAAAATATTTGGGAGACAGTAGAACTTGGTGCCACACTAGAGATACACAGCCTTGTACTCCCTTGTTCTGGGAATACAGGGCAGACACATCAGTGCTTCTTAACAGACCCAAATCAGACTGATCAGCAGGGGCTGAATCACAGACGTGATGAAGAGGGTCTGGCTTTGTGCCCAGTCATAGGAATGGGATTCATGGAGTGCTAGGCTGGCTCTCCACATACCCACGAGAGCCTGACAGGTTATTTCAGCTCCTCACTGCCTGGAAGCAGCTGTGCTGCCTCTGGGCCTGACCCTACAAGTGTTCATTTAGAAGACAAAGCATGCACTTGGGGACTCCAGTGTGCCTTGTCCACACTGCATTGTCAGCTCAAATGTCTCGCTTTCTCTGGAACATACTTACCATGGCTAACAGAATTAATTATTAGATTGTAATTATTCAGTCATTCTTTCACCCAAAGGACAAAAGCAGATGAAAGTTCTTCTTGTCTATATGTCTAGTTTCTTATTCCTTTATCCTTCCCTGCCAGCTTTGCTATACTTCATAGATTTTCATCAAAGGCTGAAAGAAAATGTGGTTTTGCTTACCTGTAGAGCCAGATGAGCATATTTTAACTGTTCAGGCCAAGTTTTATCTTCACAACTTGGTGTCAGTTCTCTCTGCTAGATACAGATAGATACACTTTCAGACACAAATCTAATTTCCAACATTGCTTGATCACTATGGGAAATTTACTCTTCCTGGTCTGTTCCCCATTTCTCCTAACTTCTCTTCAGTTCCAGAAGTCAAATGTATCTCTTTTTTTTTCTCAATTTGTTTTTGTATTGATGCATAGACATTTAAAAAACAAAGTTCTGATGAAATGTCAACACTCTGATGCAATGCTGAGATTCTTCTTTTTATTTCTGTATGTGTATTATTCATGAGATATGGGGCATAAAATCATTTGACTGCACTCTCTCAGAACTCCTTTGTGATAATTCACAAAACAACCTCTCAGTAGTAGACACTTTTATTTATGTGACTACCACACCTCCCCTTATAATTTGAGGTTCTCAAGGACAAAAGGAATGTGGTACTTTAATTCCAGGCAAATAAAATTCCTGTCATGTGGGTGAAAGGTGTTTTCAATACCCTTCCTTCTCTACCTCCCAATGCCTTAGCTGTCACACTGATTCCTTGTTTGCAAAATTGAGAGCTGTAAAACATATCACAAAATAAGCACTTCTAAAAAGCTCTGTGAATTAGTCCTATATAATTAAGACATGTAATTTAATTAGACTTTATATGAAATAATGACTTGTGATCTGCAGTGACTAAAGAAACAAGTCTTTTAATTATTTTCTGTAAATTCTTTCAGTAAAGAAGATACACTACTATGAGTACTATTCAGATCAAATTCAAAAATTATTCTGGTGCAAGTGATAATTTCAGAAATACATGCAAAGAAAGTCCAGGATGTTTAATAAGTCTGAGATTTCCTTTCTGCATGAGTGTTCTTTACTACTCTAAGAACAGGACTGTAATTGGCATCCCAGAAGTGCTATAATGAAAGCATTCAGAGCTTTATATTTACTTCTACAATGCAATACAGTCTGCTATAGGTAAAGATCATGCATGACACACTTTTGCACTTGACAAATCATTTATGTAGTAATTAATTGTGCAGCTTCATATACACTTAATGCAGCTATTCCATTCATCACAATACAGTAAACAAGTTAATTCTTTCTGCAACATTTGGTTCACAGGATTCCAGATTTAATTTTTCTAAGAGCCTGCTGGGGGCACCAACACATGCCCATAAAAATCAAATTATAATATTTGGCAAATGAAAAAAGAAAGACAAATTTAATGATTTATTTATATGTTATAAATTACATGGTACACCTCAGGTTATATGTAATGCTTATAGTCTTCTTTTCACAGCTTGGAAAATACACCTACAATGAATTTGCTTGCATGCTTATACTTGCAAATAACTCACACCAAGAATGACCTGAATAAAGCACAGGCATCTCTAGTAATGCATTCTGGCTGAGAAAAAAAAGGGTGAACCAATTAGCAAGTGAGAAAAGAAGCTGCCTTGACTGTGGGCTGCATCCTGGTTGGTACAGACAGCTGGCATTTGTTGGTTTAAAACCAGAGTGTTGAGTTGTGTAACAGGAAACCCAGCTACAGCAGCCACATAGTTGAATAGCAATTGTGAGGTGCTACTTCATGCACGTAAAAACAACAGGAGAAGACCTGTATGGATTAAAAATCTGTTCATGACACCACAGTAGCATAAACCAAATAATTCCCTAGTTTGAAGCAGGGGGGCTTTTTTCACATATAAGTTATATTGGTTCTAGAGAAAAGTTACAGAAATCTGAAAGCTTTAAGCAGAGACTGGACAACATATAGCAAACTTTTTACAGAAATTCTCTGTTTTCTTTGGTGTTTTCTTGTTTTCCTGATGAAAGAAAGACTCCACATTTCAGATGCTCCCTTGCCCCCTGAGTTGCAATGTTCAGCTGCCTAACAGCAGCACATTATCTTGAAGTGCCTATTTTTCTAATGCTTCATACATAGTGGAAGGATGGAAAGAATAGATAAACAAAAGCAAAGAATAAAGCAAATAAGAGGCCAGCACAAACAGAGGGTAAGAGTTGAGCAGCAGACTGGAAAGAGATTGCTGGTGAGGAGTGCATTGACTTCAAATTTTTACAGGATCTCAGTTTCTTGAGGACTACGGAGAAGAATCTTACTGAGAAAATTTGATGCACATAAAGAAATGAAATTAAGTTATCACCAGGAAAGTAACAAGAGAGAAAGACCTCTTAGACACTGAGCAGAAGAAGCTGAGCTCCCAGGAGCAGCCCAGAAATGCAGCACAGAAGTACCTCCTCATTGATGTAATGGGTCATCAACTACCTCGAACTTGGAAGTGTTCCTGAAAAGAGAAAGAAAAGTGACAATTGCCAAAAGTTTTTATTATCCTCACATAGCCACAACTTGCTTCTGACAAGGCAGGGTTTCATTGTTGCATTTCATTATTCAAAAAGAGCATATTAACATTTTTTGACATTTTGATTTTTGTGCTCTTGTTCTACTTCTACTCAATGTAACCTGTTACATTATTCAATCACTTTTATAGTTAGGTTTTGTTGGTTTTTTTTTTCCTCAAGTTCAGGTGGAATTCCCTGCACTTCAGTTTGTGAGTGTTCTCTCTTGTTCTGTGTCTGGACATGCCTAAGAGGACTCTGGCTTCATCTTTAGCTCTAGCCTCTAAGTCCATCCTGCTGGGTTTTACTAGATTTTAGACTTCTCACTTTTAATGTTGTTCAGATACACATCATATATGACAAAAATATTAGCCAGCTTTCCCTACTGCCTATGAATATTTCCTCCAGCAGCCTAGTGGTTGCCTCAGAGGGCTGGGATGGAAGAGGATCTCTGGGGACAGTTCACTCCAGGATTCCCTGTGATCATTTTGCTTTCCTGCAGGATGGGGATGGGCTAGTTCTCAGTGCAGCCCAGCAACATTGCCCTCAGAAAACCTTCCTGGCATGCTCACAGCCCTCACTGGATATTCAGAATATCCAACAGCCTTCAGGCTGTCACAATCCCCAGGCATGATTATACGATACAGCCCCATGATGAGGGCTAAAATTGATCAACCTATGAGCCATGTACTCATCAAAAAATGTTGTCACATTTAGATATTTTTTAGAAGCACATGCACCCATTCTTCTCCTTTTCCTCCTTTAGCAGAGCTCTGGAAAGAGGAGTTCATAGAAGTACCTATGTTTGCTCTCCTTAGTAGTTTAGTCCCTCAAAATAGCTACACTTATAAGCACACCTTTACAAAAAAAGTTTTTAAACAATGCACTTTAAAGGTTTGAAGTGTTTTGCTATGTTTATTCCTTTTACACAACAACCTAGTAAGTTTCCTGGAGTGAAATCAATTTGGATCTGGGATAAAGATACTACAGGTCTTTCTGAATGATTCCAGGAAAACTCTAAAAAAGCAAAGCACTGATTCAGTTATATTGTTGATCTTTTTCAGGTTTACTTACATAGAAAATTTTGGGTTTTGGGGTTTTGAGTGATGTATGCTGTATAAGCACACATTGTCTGTGACTAACCAATCTCATTTCACTTTGGCAGAGGGACTGCTTTTCTCTAGGCTTTCTTCTCACTGGAAGAGATGATGTTGCAGAATACTTCTATTGAGAGGACAGTACACAAATCCCCCAAAAATGCTTCAGTTTATTTGCTACCAAATAAACCAGGGAAATATGCAAAACATGCAAATTTACAAAATGTTAAGGCATTTTTTGTTTTGCCCTCACTAAGCCAAGAACTATTATGTCATCTTATTATAAAGCTGTAAAACATTTAGATGTTTGAAACTAACATAGTTCTGGGATAGAAAACTATGAGGATAGCATGCCACTGTCCAATTACAGCAATATATGTATTGAAATAAAAATATTTAAACAGATGTTATAAAAGACTCCATTTCCATTGTACAGCATAGGCACATCTGCTGTACTTTAAATACTTCTTATCCATGCCAAAGAAATACTATGAAGAGAAAATGTCTTTTTTGTGCTTTTCCTTTGAGTTTACTTTATGTGAATACGGAAAGAGTCTTTTCAATAGGAAAAAAGGCACTGATTGTAATCGCAACATTTTGTGTTTGCCCTACAGCTGCCATTTGTGACTAGTATGGAAATCGAGTCCTGGCTCTTGTTTTCTGGCCTCTTTTAAAAACCTTGAATTTTTCTAAAATAGTATTGGGCAGGAAGGAAAGGAGGGACAGCATTGTGCAAGACCAAACTAATATAAAAATGCTGCAGTGCTACACTCACTTCCTTCCAAATCCTTTTCAGACATGAGCTGATTGGTATTGTTCTTTACAAAGGAAATATGTGGTGTCACAGTATTATCCTCAGTGGTGAAGTGCGCCTATGCTGATGTTTATGATACACATTTGTTTTCAGGACGTGCTTGAGTTTTAGTATTAAGGACTCAAGCATATAAACTCCAGACTTAGTAGTGGAGTGGTGGCTTTAGAGTAGTAACTTTAATTACTTATAAGGTAAGGCTCTTGCATTTGCTCACTGGTTAGTCTGGAAGACTTAATACAGCTATATTTAGCAACAATATTTAGTAAGAAGCATCCACTAGAACTGAGTATATGCTTTACCAGTGCAATAGTCTCAGAATTACAGAGCACTGCAACAGGCAGTCTTCCTTCCTTGAGCTGCTTCTGTTACAAACCCATCACATATTCCCAGATGACAAAGGTGCCCATGTAAGTTTATCCATAAGATATTATTTAAAGCTAACAGATGGATGGGGCACTGGAAGGAGAAAACCTTGAAAGCTTCTGTTTTACACAGATTCTTCTGGGAAGCAAGCATGCAGCAGCACTCTGACAAGGGATCTGTAACAAGCTAGCAGCTCTGCTTCCATAAGGTTCAAAGAGCCCAAGAAAAACCCTAAGGGACACAGAAGTTTTGCCATTAACTTGAGTGAGACTGAAGTAGGAGTGGAATACAGATGTTACATCCATGAAAGTTATGCAGAAGTGGCCCTGTAGATCCTGTCAACCATAAACTTGGGTGATAGAGACAACATTACTAATCACTATCCTGCATGGGGTTTTGGAGAAAGTGAATAAAATCTTCAATCTGTCACCTTAAAGGCTTCTGGGTACAAGATATACAAACATTTGCTTTGTAGGCACAAAACTTGTCAGAATTTTGTTACTGTTTACAAGCATTCCAAGAGTATTAATGTGCTTGGTATAAATGACTCTGTTGCGTGATGCTTTTGCACTGGCAACTGCTAGGACATGAAATCAGAGGAACTAATATTATGTTCTAATATACTTTACATGTTCAATTATTTCAAAAGCACAGTTTATGAAAATTATGCTCATTTGCTGGCAGAAGAATAGTCATGCCATAGCAGGCACTCAAAGACACTATACAAAAGGAATTTAAAAGTAATAGGTTTGTGCTTCACTTGTCAGCATTTGCAGTGCAAGAAGCTTATGAGATTTCTATCTCTTCTGATAATACTTTCCTTCTGCTTCCTTTAAATTGTTACTGTGCCTTAATTTAGACTACTGCCTTATGGCCTTGGCATTTTTGTTTTCCTAATTCTAGTTTTAACCAAAATCACTGATCTCCTCATGGTGCAAAAAGTAGGATTTGTATGTAATCTTAACAACAGCTTTTTAGATTTCTCATAAATTAAATAAAAAAGGAGATTGATTGAATTAATTTGGATGTGTGACCAAGTGACCATATCAGCAATGTGACCCTTTGTAGAAAGATCATTATTATTATTATTCTTTATGTTTTTGCTGTTTAATATTCCACTGCAAGAAACAGAGCTGTTCTCTGTTTCTATCAGTGCAAAGTGAATACCTGCTACCTTCTCCAACATTGCCATAAAAATAATTTGCAAAGTGAATTCCATTCCTCAGTGTGCATTATCCATGCACACTGGATTAATTAATTCTTCTCTCTATGATAATAATTAAATTTAACTTTCCAGACAGTAGACAGAGGAATGAATACTTATAAGCACGGGTATGTATCAAACTAGAAATGAAAAGACCATCTGACTGAGAAATGTGTTGAAAAGCTTAGGTTGAGAGTTCCATAAATCCTCTTCAAAACAAAGTATCTAAAAATAACTTTATTCATTTACGAAACTAGGCTTGTTCAATTCCTGATAAAACAGAAAATCTTCTTAGACTGGTGAAGTTAGATAAATCTAAATCAGACTTTGTTTGAGAGCAGATCCAGCTATCAGCTCACAGACTGCTGGACAAGAGCCTGTGGGAGGTAACTGGGCCTTTGGCTGTCACCTGAAATGTTCAAACCAAATTGTCATAAAAATAAAATTATTTTTTAAAAAACAACCTTCTTTCCTGCCTCCAAAAGCAGGATTAAAAAGTCTTTCAGTAAAAGATTTAACTTTTGCAAATAATATGGAAACAACAAAAAAAAAAACTGGAAGCATATAGCTGGAGGAAATAAATATGAGGAAATAAATGCCTGTGGGGCAATGGAAGCATATTCCTAAATTATTCTAAGCCAAATGCTCTTACTTTACTTATCATTCCAGCTGTTATCAAAGAGGATATACAAATTATTTTTAAATGCAGGTAATTAACATTTTGTGTTCTTTTCTGAAGATATTTACACATTTGCAGCGTTAGATAATTTGAGAATTCCTTCAATTTCAGTAGTATAGAGATGGTCAAATGCGTATATTCTGAAGTCTTTATGTGGTATGGGGTGTTATTCCTATTTTTTCTTAATATCCTTTCAAGATTTTATTGTTGTATCACTATAAAAGTGATGGTTTAAAAAGTAACAACAATAAGTCTCTGACATTATTGTCCACTTTATTAGGGCCAAATGCGAAATGTACTACAGACAGTAAATCTACTTGTCAGGGATTTGTAAGCATTGTAGGCATTGAAGTTATTTCATTTAATAAATAAATAATCTCTCACTGTAGAAAAGAATGATCTCTAACAATCGCCAAAGGCACCCATCCTCTGAAGATGACACGCAGTGATTAGTTTCCATGGTGGTAGATTAAAAGAAGTCAATGAGATGCACAAAGTTCACAACTATCAGACTAAGTGACAAAATAACTGAACCAATCCTAAACTGCAGAATCATAATTAATGGTTAGTAGTATTTCCCATGCAACTTACTTTTCTTTTTTAAACCAGTTATTCAGGATGTGAAAGAAGCATGATATTGATATTTTGGGGGGAAATGTCAGTGGGATTTCAGGCATACTCCAGTGTGGGTATAAACACTAGGCTTCAGGAGTGCTGACACTTACTTGAATGAATTGGTTTGTTTAAGGAGGAATCAGTGGTATTTTTCATTTATGTTTGTTAATATAACTGTTATAAGGATTCCTTGCAACAAATACCAGCACATGGACCATAAAAATTTTGCTGTGAAAGATTCTATCAGGCAGTGATTAATATGCTCAATATGCTGTAAGCTATAGTACCTATTCATTCTTCTCTGGTTTTGTGAGATTCTGTACTTGCAGTTTCTGAGCTTTCACAATTTTACCACAGAAAGCTTCATGAAAGATGATTCATGTTCTAAGAAAGTTAGAGAATGTTGTTATAATTTGAATATGTTTGTCTCAGACACAACTGTACATATTTAAGTAGTTCTCACTGTTTCCGTTTGCAGATAAAAAATGTGATCATATGATCCTTTCAAGATAAGCTACCACTAATTTTAAACACTCTGATTAGTCTGGTTTTACTTTTCAAAATAGTATCTCACAGGATTTCACTGTACTGGATGCTGTTCTTTGAGTTGTGAAATGCTTCCTGGGAACTTTTCAAATTCCAAAGATATTTTAGTCCTAATATGCATGTGTGATATGTCATTACACCACTCATGTTTATACATTTTTGCCTGTATGTTGTAAATAGATCCATTCGCTCCTTTTACATTTTGTGTTCTTGCAGCTATCTGAACTGTGAAGTTGCCTCAGCTCACAATACAACCAAGTCTTTTGCTACTTTTTGACTCCTAACTGCATTTAAATCCAATGCATCACTTAACTTCAACTCTGAGGGTTGTCTTTAACTCTTAAGATTAACTTTTCCCAGAAAAGTTAAGATTTTTTTTCCCAATTTTTTGCATGAAAATTTTGCAACTGAAAATGATCACAACAGCAGTCATTGCCAGTCCTTACCTCCAAATATGTCCAGTAAGAAATGGAGGCGTACTTACCCTTTAAAGTTTCAGAGCAGATGGAGTTTGGCTATTCTGAGTCGGGGTCACAAGGTTGCATATTTCCCTCTGCTCAAGCCTTGTAACACTTGGTGAGCATTAGTCAGATACCAGGCTTCCGCATGTTGCCCTTAGCAGTGTGGCTGAAAGGAAAAGTAGCTTTTTTGGTAAACTGGGAGAGTGAGCAGAGATTTGAAATTGGCATAAAGTCAGCATCAGTCTCCTGAGGCCATTCATGCAGTCTGGCTTCTGCCAGCTAGTCTAGCAAATTGTTCATGTTTGCTTTTGAACTTTGTTCTACATATGTCAGGCTAGACTATTAACAGCTGAAGAAATGGACCAGCCAGTGAAAACTTTTTGTAAATTAGCTGAGCATGACTGTGCTGTTCAATATTGACTTTGTAACCTGGCAATGCTATCCACTGCTCACATTTGAGGAGGTGTATTGGGCATCCACTTAATAGTGTATGAGTTTATAAGATTACATATGATCATAGCACGTTTGTAGCTGTCAGGAGCAGAAACTAAAATATTTTCAGTGAACGCCATTGCCAACTAAACAGAAACGGTAACTAGGCAATGCAGAAACACCACTTAGGTTGTTCAGGACTCGGAAGCACAATTTACCAAATGTCTTCCTCCTCCCAGCCCCCATCTGAAACATCTGTATTTACTTGGAAGGTTTATTTCACTAATGTGCAACATGTTATATATCAAAATTTAAAAAGCCAATTTGAATCGTCATCACCACAAATATCAGTGGAACAGTTTGATAATGCTGAATCCAGGCACAACCTTTCCAAAACCACCAAATAGTTCCACATGATTACAAAGAGAAGATAAGGAATGAATTAAAGATATGTTATTAATTTACTTTTTTTTAACTGAAACTGGCTTTTTACTTAGAAGGACCTTATCACAGGCAATGGGAGTATTACCATCTCAGTAATACAGACTTGGATATCTGTGCCTAACACCATAAACCATCACTTGAATCAGGTCAGGAAAACTTCTTCCCAATATAGTAGCACTGGCACTGTGAAGTCCTGTGGTCATGGCCTGTTACTTTAAGACAGAATATTTTGCAAAATGTTTGTCATGCCGTTTCTCCATCCCTGATGATCCTGTTCCTTCTCCCTTTTCTCTGGATTCCACTGGATGAAAGAAGGTAGCAGAGCTACTGTTCAAATCTGTGCTGAGCTAGAAATTTTATAGAATATTGAGTATTATGCAGGACACAACTTTTCTCAGAGATAGGATGGTATTTGTCCTGGTTTATATCAATGAGCTGTAAAAGCATTTAATGAGAAGCTGAATTTTCTACACCTCTCAACTATGAAGAGATCTGGACAGTCGATAATACATGTTCCATGAGAATGCCATGCTAATTATCCCATGAGTCATTGCACATTGAGTTTATAAATTTTTACAACCTGCACCAATATTTCAGCCTCTGTCTTCAGACAACTAAGCAAAAGAAAGTAGTGAAAAATACTTTACAAGCTACTAATCACCAGTGGCTTTAAGGAGTAGTGTTAAGCTCACAAATTCACTGAAAAAGATAAGGGCTGCATCTCAAATGTACTTCTAAGGTCAGAACTTTAAGCAGAAATTAAGTCACCAACTTTGTGAATTGCTGCCTTGGAATATGTGAAATGTTCAAGTTAAAAAACTTCATAATGCCAATATGATGGGAATTCTGCAAGGTTGGACTTGTCACATGCATTTCATCACAGCACTTTAAATCTAAAAAGACCAGGAGATCCTTAAAACTACAAAAGTGTATTTTGCTTTCCACAGAAGTTACATCAAATTAGCTTTAATGTGGAAAAATACATATATTTGCTTATGAAAATATACAGTTACTGCTTAATTGTTGAGGGACTCTGGTAGACATTTTTCATCTTTTTTAAATGGAAATAGATGAGATTTTCAATTGAAAAAAAATATACCTGCCCACATGGCTATATTAGACCATCTTATTAAAATGTGCTGGGCACTTTGGAAGCAAAGACAATGTCTCTGCCTTCAGCACCTTAATATGTAACAAGAATACTGTATCTCTTTCCCCAGATTGTCAAGATACAGAATGATAGATGCATTCAAATAATACTTAAGTAAATCCTTAATTTGCTGTTATAATTACTTCTTGGAGCAGTTGTGGAATTTGGATTTCTGTAACAATTTTTACCACAGTTTCAGATTAAAAAAACCAAAATGACAACTAGTTTTAAAAAATATAAATTAAAAATATCTAGTTTAGCCATATTTTCATATTTTGAAACAGACATTAAAAAGGCATCATCTTGATTTTCACTAAAAAAAAAGAAATTTTTTATTAAAAAAAAAATCCATTTTAGTCAACCATAATTGTTTTAAACAGTTCTTTAAGAGCCTGACCAACAGAATGAGATACCTGAGCTTTCTGGGGTCCTGTGAGCCATCTCACTGCTTTAGTGCTGACCTACATGGATTTTGATTAGTTTACTGAGATCCCCAGTTGTATCTAGCTATTCTGTTTTCTGTTGTAGAATGCATGTTATTAGGCATAGTAACTAACCTTACACGGGCCCTGCCCTTGTTCTGTATTAATCATATTTGTATGGGCTACACACATTACACCCCATCACTGAGATTTCCTACTTACAGGCTTTCTTTTGTATTTGGGAGAGGACAACTCCTTTCTATGCTCTTTTTATTCTTGTCCTTGTACCTGTGTAAGATAGGTACTTAACATGAAGGTTTCTAAACAGACAACATCTACCCTTATGAGTTAACATCCCCCTAAATGTTGTTTATTATAGGCAAAAAGAGCTTCAACAAAAGCAAACTAAATAGGCTGCTTCTTGGCTGAGCTTGTTAAGAGACCTGCCAACAAGACAAGGAACTCTCAGAATTGTAAACAGCACAAATGAGAAATAAAAGAATTACAAGCCTAGTGTTCTCCTCAGCCTGTCATCCTCCTCTTTGGTTGCAGTCCAGCAGCTTTTTGGAGGCTTCTTTTCAGGACAATAAAAGTTCTCTTTCTTCTATGTCAACCAAGAGCCACATTTAGGTTAGAAATAATCCCATGAGCCAAAATGTTCTTTGTGTGCCTGCAACCAGTACGTGTGTCACTCAATAAACATGAGAAAAGTGGGTATCACTCTTACTCGACTTGAAAGCAGAAAACACGTGTTAGGCCTGGCAGGTTTCCTGATACAGCCCAGAAAATAGATACATGATATCCCAAACCCTTTTGACAGAGAGCGAGGGAGGTGGAGGAAAATATTTTTCAGATTTTGTGTATCAGACCAATCAATAATGACTTTCAAAAGTTCCTACTTCTTTTCAAAAATCTGATTTTTGAAGTGAAATATCTTCTAGATGTTAAGCCCTGAGCAGAATTTTTTGTTTCATTCTGGTGTTCTTACCATGTGAGATCTGAAAACACATTTACATCTTGTATATACCTGGCAAGTATAGACTGCAATATTTCACATGATCTGAATCCCCATCATCTGGATTTGAGACCTTTTTGGACCACTTAATGATACTTTTTGACTCTCAGCTAAGGGATTTCTGTTCATGGAGAGTGGAGCTCAGGTGAGAAACACTGCTTGGGTCTCCTCCTGCTGAGCTGCCTGAGGATGTAGTTACAATGCCACCTTGGGATCATCTCCAGTACCCAGTAATGACAGCTGCTGTTTATTACCATGCGGATCTCAAAGAGTCCAAACCAGAATGGACAATGGCAGCTCTTCATAGGATTTATCCTGTGTTCTTGAAGAATCCTTTAAAATAAACAGCAAATAAAGTATGATTTTTGTTCTCAGAGGAAATGACAAAGTTTAAATGCCTCAAAAGACTACATATATATTTCAAGATATTTATACTTCTTTGCAAATATATGATTGAAGTCCTCCTTGAGTTACAGCACCAGAACAAAGCCCGCTACATTTATAACAGCCCACTCAAAGCTGAAGAGAGCTCATTTGATCCTAGTTAGCCATAAAGAATTTAGATTTCTCTCATGTGTCATGAGTTTCCTTTACTCAGAGTATTCCCATTTCCCTGACCCTATAGCCTATTCCATCATCCTATGTGTCAAAGACTGTTGCTGCAAGACTTCCAGCTTGAACCAGTCACGTTGCCCATTTTCTCTCTTTCAGGCTGTTGGGGCACCTGTGTTCCTATGAGCATGGCTGAACCATTACATCTCTGGGACTTTGTGACCTTCAAAGTGGGTGAGTGTCCTGAAACCTGCCCCTGCCCATCCATTTATCTTCCAGCACAACTCTGAAATCCTGTGCATTAGAATAGTTTGCTTATCAGAACAATATTCAGCCCTGGGTGCACTTTGAGTTGATCATGTGAAAGATGCTGTTAAACAGTTTTAGAGGTTTCCTCATGCGTTACTGTTCCTGGAAATGCCTTTAGAGAAGGAGGATAGTGGTTGTGCATGTCATAAGGCTTCAGAAATCTTTTGCTTTTCATCTCAGTCCACTGGCCAAATAGAAATGAGTCACTTCATTGTGAGTATCCTGTCTCCCATTGCTTTGTTTAGGTTTGCACCTACTTCTTCCTGAACAGAAAAAAAAAAAGAAGAAAGAAAAAAGAATTAATCACACAAACATGCTGATACACGCTTGTTTGGCACAAATGATTCAGAGATGATACAATGAGAAATTAAAACGCTGCTCTCACTTTACTGTCTTTTCTACCTGAAGCACTTTGTGCTGGGACTAGTCCTTGGAAGGACTCTTCCCTTGCTCGGAAAATGGTCAGCCCAGGGAAGGGAGAAGAGGCTTCTGAGCAGCACAGGGCTTCCTAAATTGCACTGAGAGCATTTAAAATGCTAATTTGAGCTTTCTGAAGAGTAAATTCACTTTGGGAACACAAAGGAAGTATAGTAATTGGCATCAGATAAAAATCTAATAAAAGACAGTATCCATAGAAGGACTCTCTAAGTCTTGTGTCCTTTCCTTACGTATTCAACAATTTAGAATAAGAGAATAATATTATTTGAGTGTGTTTCTGTATTGTTTTCCAAAGGAAAATTAGAACAGCAACAGGACCTTTTCATTTCTTTTGGGCAGGGTGTCAAGATGAAAAGCAAAAGGTAAGATTCCAGGAGCTTAGTGCCAACACCATGCTTTCGTAAGTATTCATAAAAATTATGACAGTTTCTCCATAATAAGCACCTGTCCATGCTTATGTTCATTAAACAAATATATATACCAGACACTGTTGAGAAACAGCAGTCCCTTGATGCACAGTTGTTCATCACTGTAAGTAGTACAATACATTACAGAATTTAATTGATTTTGTGATTGAAAATAACCAGAAAAATTATAAAGCACATTAGTTTTTACTTTTTTTGCTGAGATAAACCAAATAGTGAAGCAGTTAAAAGGCTGTGATCAGAGCAGAATGACAGTCAGTGATTCTTATTACTCAGATGGGTGTTTTGTGCATAACACTCTAAAATCTACACTGAAGCTTTTAGTGAATGCTGTTCCTGCTCTGAAGCAGCACTGTTTTCTCCCACACTCTCTCAGGATTGCCTTGCCACCACTGTCTTACAGTGCTCCCCTCCTACAGAGTATCTGGTCAGTGGTAGCAGCAGCTGCAGGAACAGTGCGTTCAGCATGCCAGACTGAAATTCATGTTCCAGGAATGTCTCCTGGGGGGTTGAGCAATTCAGTCAGATTCATAGTTAAAAGCCTTTCACTGTAACACAATTACCCTGCAGTGGAGAAGAGGAATGGTTGGCATTTGTTTGCTACAAATGTGCCTTGCAAAACCCACTATTACGAAATCCTTCCTTGGGTGAAATTTCCACTGACAATGTGATGTACTTCTGCTAGAATGATAGGCTTCTGTGTTGGGAATATAAGGGGGAAAATAGAATGATTAAGAATACTTTATATGGGTTTCAACATCTGTTTTCTCAAAAATATTAGGGTTTTTTCTGTCTGAAAAGTAGCAACTACAGCTGTCCAGCAGGACCCAAACAGTTCCAGAAAGTCGTGGTTTAGTGGCTGTTTAGAAAAGCATTTATTTTCTTTCTTTCACATTCTGGCTGATTATTGTTATCATAAAAAACACAGAAAGTCATTGCAAAGAATATGCCATCTGCCTTAGGTAGGTGGGGCAGTCTTACTGGCGAAGTTACCGATTTAACTGGCCTCTAGCCATACAATTTGCAATTTCTATCACATATTCTGCACTTCTGGCTTAGACTGAGTCATGACCCAAAACAAGAGAGGAAACCGCCACTGTCTGGCCAAACTGTCTCATCTTGCAGTAGGAATACTGTGTACTCCTCTGCCTTGTGATCCCCACCATTGAGTCCTTGTCTTCCAGCCACTGGAGAATAAAAGCAAGGGTGTCCAAACTTGGCCCTCCTTAGACCACCTTTCTGCCTCCTGGTAAGTGAAATCTTGCACGTAGCATGTGGGGCAGAGAATTGAAGCACACATATGCTTGTGAGAATTCTGTAAAACAGGATATGAAGAAAAGACTGAGAGAGAACTGGGATGCTTGAGAGATAACTTGTGATGGAGTCAAAGATTATGACAATGACTAAAGCTTAAGAGGGGGCTTAGGGAGCAGGTAGAGGCAGAAGGAAAGGGAAGGGGAAGGGGAAGGGGTGAGTTGTGGTGCGAGTGAGTAACTGGAGGGAAGAAACTGTGAGAGGTAATACAGAGAATAGGAGAAAGCTGTCTGAGATTAGCTCTCAAGAGGCTCAAAGTACAGAAGGCAGTTTTGTATCTCAGGAAACCAAAACTAAAATGTTACCACTTTGTGCCTGTATTCTTCAGCCAGCTGTATGACAATGAAATAATTAGGCTTATTCACAGGTAACTCACATGATTCTGCAAGATTAGACATAAAGACAGAACTTGATGGGTCAAATCTGCACAAACTCTTTTGGGTTTGCAGGGTTTCAATTCTAGTTCTTGGCCTGATATGAACTCCCTCATTATGTCATTTGAGCAGTGTAAAATACAGAGCTCATTAATTCATTTGAAGCATTATATACTTCATATTGCCTGAAGAAGCAATCTCATGGCAGCATAATTTCCCTCCTTTCCATACTTACCATTTTTGGAGTTCAGAACCAATGTGCTTTCAAAAGTACACCCTGTAAGGATTATACAGACAAGGTGGTCAGTGCACAGAAAAGAGGCATAGACTTTCCAGACAAATCCATAACCTGGAAACAGAACAAAAAAACCCTGATATGATAGCAAGGTTGCTGGCCTGGACAGATGGAGAAGACAGAACATCTAAAATAGAAGGAAAAGATACTAAATTTTTATAATATTTAATCTGAGCTGATAGTCCAGGTAATAGTCACAGACACTGTGCTCTTTTCTTCCAAGCTGATACAGGATAGTACTCGCATTGTTTAAGTTTAGTTAGGTTATTAAAACAAATGCCTTCAATTCACAATGTAAACACCTCTACTCACTCCAAAGGTCCATGTGAGACTGCAATGATTTGAAATGCACTGGGCAGAGGTGATTTCAGGAAATACCTATCTACCTTTATATAAGGGAGAAACAAGAGAAACACAAGAACTAGGGGGAAAATAGTAAAAACATGAAATATAACCTGGGACAGCTCTAGTAAAATGGTTGTTAGAAAAACTTCCATACATTTTGTGCTAAAACCTGGTGATGGTACAGGCAAAAGGATTTGCTCGTTGTTGTATAGATCCTCCTATACGCACATAATGAGACCTTCAGACATTCTTCAGTGCAGCTCTGTACAGAGATCCTCTGCTCTTATCGTGAGCTTCTTTTCCAACAGAAACTCTTTGCAGGATCTCAAACTCAGGGCAACCACTTAGGCCAAGAAGTAATAACAATAATGAATAGCTTTTTTTATCCTTCAAAATGAGTCATGTTGTTCAAAAGGTAAGAGGGATTTACTCATAATGGACAGGCAGTGATGATTCAGCAATTATATTTTCAACAGACTGTCAAACAAACTTCAATGAACTATAAGAATGAATCTGTACTCATCTCATGGAAATATACAAAAGGAGTTGTTTTTACATTATTAGAAGCAAACATATTACTCCGACCCAAAAGTATAAAAGAGACTGATGGCAGCCAAGTCTCTCAGCAGACAAGCCAAACACATTTCTAAGCCCTCTTGAAGCTGTCTTTGCATTCCTTCCTCAAAGAACATTTTTAAAGCAGTTATCCAGATTTCTTTTAAGTAACACACTGCCATCATATAGATCCAGATCACTACTACTAAATGCCAAAACCACAGATACTCCATTCTGTGCTTCCAGAAATACTTGAAAATGCATCAAATATTAAAAATGTTTGCCATTGCAAAGTACCAGATGATTAGTTCATCTCAAGTGAGTTTTCATCAATCAGAAGGTTTGCATATAAAGGTTATGGGGAAAATCTTTAAGACATGATATCTGCCTTTGTAGCACCTAGTAAAGGCTAGCCTTTAGAGAGAGAGAGAGAGTTTTGTAACACCTATAGATATAATATAGGTAAATCCCTGCTATGGCAATCTTCGCCTTCTTCTGGAGTCCAGTTGATTTCAAAAGATAGATACTAAAGATACATAGATACTAAAGTCTATGCATGTAGGCTGGAAATATAGAATTCTCTGTGTGGATACAGAGAACTTTTTCCATCTACTTGAGGAAGAGCTGTGTAAGACTCAACTGCCTGTGATGCAATTCTCTTTGAGATTGAACCAACTTTTGAGCCATCTCTAGCACATTTTAGTCAGATGAAATAATACATTTATATGGATTGACAACCTTACAAAATGTCACAGTTTAGTTTTGTATAACCATGAATTTATCATTTGAAATTCAGTAACAATTTAATATTTTTTAGGCTAAGAGATACTTTTCCTTCTGAAATAAAGGTGAAAGAAAACTTTAAAGGGCATAGGATATAAAAATATTCTAAGAAACATGGATGAAACTACATCAAAATGACACTCAGTCAAGAATTTCTTAAATCCATCCAACTATGGGGGTTAGATTTCAAAGAAATTAAAGTTCAGATTTATTTCTGACTGAACAAAATATGTAGTGTTGACTTCCTGCTTAAAGTAAAAGGCACTGAGCAGTCTCCACCAAAACAAATGGGAAATGGAGCCCAAGCATGGTAGCCTAAGATAGACCATCTAAGCCCCAGCACTTTTGCCTTTACTCTGCTTTTCTTATCCCATAGTATTGAATACAACAAAATGTGTTTGTATGTGTAGAAGCCTAGATGAAAGCATGAAAATATATTTCTGCACACAGTTATTCTTTACAATAATTTAACTATAATTCACTTTGTTCTACACTTTAGCATTCTGGCTCTGTCTGCCAGATCAGAATATTCTGTGTGATTGCATTGCTTAGAAAATGACAAAAAAAAAAAGCAGCTGGAATCTCTGGCAAGTCATGTAGTGTTGCTCACAATAAGCATGTAGAAGGTTAAAATTAGAGTCAGAATTTGGTTTTGAGATATTTTAAAAATATCTGACATTTGTCCTGGGAATGTACAACATCTAGCATGCATTAGAAAGATCTTTCTACATCTGAGCACACTGTAGCAAAACAAAAAAGGAAAGCTTCCAGCAAGCCAAAAAAGCAAACCAGTAACATGATCTTGAAATGCATAAATAGGATAATAACATGCAGGGCACAAGAAATAATCCCTCTGCTCTGCTATGTATTGCTTAGGCCACAGCTAAAGCACCATGTCCAATTTTGGGTATTTCAGAATGGTTTCTGTGTGAGAGGACTAGGGGTAACATGGTAACAGTCTTAAAGGATATAAAAGGACACTGTAAAGGAATAATATAAGTGTATTCCCTGTCTCTATTTTGCACAGGGCAAGAAGTAATAAACTGGAAAAAATTTAAAATTAGATACTACTCTCAACACAAACTATCCCAATTTCCCCATTAAAACCAGGAACTCGCATTAAGAATCAACACACCAGTAAATAAAAACAGTACTACTGCCTTCCAGTTATATTCATATCTGGTTTGGTATGCATATATGATGTTGCACATTTAGCTCAATAGTCAGCCATGAGAGTAGGATTTCTGTTCCTCCAGAATTCTGGGGATCCAAAACTGCAAGCTGAGCTTGTCAGACTGCAGAGGAAAGTGCAGTATTCTTTCCCATTCTAATTATTGGGCAAAATTTAATTTTGCCGAGTAATTAGAATGGGAAAGAATACTGCACAACCATCATGGCTTAAAAAAAAAAAAAA
Organism: Molothrus ater; assembly: GCF_012460135.2. NCBI lineage: Eukaryota > Metazoa > Chordata > Aves > Passeriformes > Icteridae > Molothrus > Molothrus ater. Next base: position 17,821,853 of record NC_050484.2, read on the forward strand.
AAGGTGCCATTATATGTATGTAGTGTAATACCATCCAGAGTAGGCTTCATACTGTTCATACTGAAAGAGCAATAAATCCAGAGTATTAATCCAGGCTTTGAAATTACTCTGTAGGGACTAGAATAACTTAACTTCTTGAATAAGCATTAAGAATAGGAAGAATAGTAACAGTCATATTAATTTTTTTTCTGGGTTTTTGGTTTTGTTTTTTTTTTTTTGATCTCTTGCCCTTGCTTAACATTATACAAAGTTTGCAGAAATTTTCCATAAAAATAAGGCACTGGTTTATTTATTGTGTGCAAGCAAGTGGCCATAAATGGCTCTATTACATTACAAGTGTCTGAGTGTCATAAAATAGTATTACATTCAGCTAAAAGTGAAAATCCAATTGAGTTGCAAATCATTTCATTATAGTGATTAAATCCATGACTCACCTAAGCCTATATTTAAAATTAAATATTTCTGAATTAATGTAAAAGACTTTGAGCAGACTATTTAACGAGAGCAAGCAAAAGCTTAGCACAAAAAAAATGCTGCTACAGCAGCCTGTCACTCTTCAGCCAGCGGCTTAATCTTTCACTAAATTCTATAATGCTTTTTTCCTTCATTCTAGAAATACCGTTGTAGCAGCATATTTCAGAGCAACACTGCATCTGCACTATAAAGCATGAGTTCAAATTCATTTTTTCAGAAGCTGAGCCAAATTTAACCTTATTTCCATATTTGTATACCTACCACTGTAACTGAGATAAAGAAAATGAAACAATTTACTATCAGAAAAGTCTTGCTGTTTTTCTCAACCACAAAAAGCAGTGCGGTATGATGCATGAATGTCCCAGTTCAACTACCTGTGCCATTTAGTCTAATTGGCTCTCCCCACTCCCATGGCAGCCACACGGACTGAGCAGTCCCTCCAGAGCAGGACACATTCCTTGGGAATTGCTAGGAGGGCATGCAACCTACCACTGCTTCATGGAGCCAGCCCTAGTCTGGGTAGGAACCACTTTCCTCTGCAGTCTGACATGGCTCATATGTGATGAAGAGAAATGCACTGATTGTGAATTTCCTTCTAAGTTATTGAATACTAAGCAATAAGCAAAAAGAAATTTACCATAAGGAATAATCAGTGTCAATAGTCTCTAAGGAAAATGACAAAATAGTATACAAGAATTAGCCTAGTTCTTCTGGAACAGAAACATTACATTTTTCATTCTTAATCAAATGATTGCTTTGTCCAACTCATCATTCAGCCGCTGACAACAGCAAATACTAAGTATTTCAGAAAAAAAAATGCAAGTAAGCCCTGTTGACAACTATAATAAAGTACCTGATTCTAGATCTTTTCTCTTTCTGGTCCAGTCAGTTAATATTTACTCTGACATTTATTTTTATCTTGTCCAAAATATTTGTGGCTGTTCTCAATATCCTCTGCTTTGTCCTGATAATCTATTGCGTTTGCAGTTGTCTTGTACAAGTGAATAATTCAATTTATTTATGTGTTGCATCTAAAATATAATTCATCAGCTTCAAAATTAGGTTCCAAATCTGTGATGCTTCTCTTTCATCTCTGCTCTAAACTTGAATTGGAAGAAGTAGTAGTCGAAAGTAGCTAATAGTTTTCTTATTTTTTATACCTCTACAATACCTGTTTGCTGATCTTTATAAAGCTACAGTCACAGATTTTCAGCTCCTCTTATTTGGAAATCTAAACATTTTACCTTGCATTTGATCTTTTTTCTTATTTTATCCAGCTTTTTGGTAGTACTTTTTAAATTCAAGTGTAGTATTTCAGAGGGAAGTAAAAGTTGAGGTCTTTGCACATACACAAGCAGCTTATTGGAACAGATTTGCTGAGCAAGCCAGTCAGCTGCACAGCATCCAAGCAGTGCTTGGGGTATGTTCACCATCCAGTGAAAATGTCCCATCACAGGAGCCCTTTTACCTCTTAGTCCAGAGTCTGATTTATGTCAGAAAGTCTGCACATGCTGTGTTTCATTAGGGAGATGAGGTTTTCCTGGTAAGTACCTGGATGTGCATGACACTATTTCATGATGAGTAAATACTGACATATTGTATGATGATACAATTATATGACAACTAAAGTAGTTTTGTAGAGCATCATATCCTACTGTAGCTCCACAGTTGCTAGCAGGGAGATTCCAGTGTTACAGAGTACATGGCTGGGCTAAATGTTTTGTAGTGGGTGTGATGTGCATATTCTCAGAAGTACAGACATTTCTCTGAGCAAAAAGAATGTGCCCATACACTTTCTTTCCAGGCAGATTACCTTCTAATATCCTATCTACCCATCACCAGTCTTGTTTAGACTTGTACAAAGTGTGTGGGGATTTTCTTATTGTGTCATCAGCACTTACTATAAGGAGCAGAAGGCAGATGGATTTGAGGTTGGCTGCATGCTACAGAAACAAATATGCCTTAACCATGTTGTCCCAATGGGCTGCCTAGACCTCAACAGCTCTTACTGAAGTTCATTTGAACTGACAGAGCTCATGCTTTTAAATGGGCATCAATAGATTAATGTGTCTGTTTGCACTGCACGTTGAGATAGTACAGGCCCAGTTTGCCAGACCAACTGACTAAAACAAGGCTGGTTTTGTACACTTTATGGTATATCAATAATCCAGTGGTTGCAACATTTCTTGCTCAACTCAGGTTCCAAATTCATTTTTTTACAGAGTAATTCTTGCCACTTGGCCTAGAAAAGATGTAATGAATATAGTAAGGCTGAGATATGTTGCATATACTTAAACCCTTGGAAAAGATAGCACACCATTTGGAGAGATTATGCAAATTGTCTTTATGTCTTTCTCCTACCAAATGAAATACTGATATTGACACATTTTTTGCATGGGCTGCAGCCAATGCCAAAGGACATGTGTAAGGACAACAGGGATTCTGTGCTGAGCATTCAAAAGATTTGGCTTTACCTTCCAGACAACTCTTCAGCAACACACCTGATTCTCAATTTGAGGCTAATAATCTGGAATTTATTAAAAACAACCCATTTAAATGTATATATTTATTTTGAAATGACATGAAAATGATAATATCAGTTTAAGAATATGGTCTCAAGAGTTTTCACAGTCACCTGAAAAGCCTCATACTGGGCAATAGCTTCCACTAAAAGTGGGATCCCTTCAATACAGAAATACATTTACAATGCATAAGAAAGAATGGTAGAGTGGAAACTTGCTGCCAAGGAAAAAATTATTTTATACATCTTGTAGGCAGTTAAAAGGAGCCACATCAGGACTTGTTACACTGTTGTGAGCATATATGCTTCTTGTGTACAAGATGCATCTTGTTATTTCTTAACTGTCATTAGCTATAAAACTGTTTCTACATTTCTAAGCAGTCAATACAGCTGAAAGAGACTGTCTCCCAAAACAGACAGAAAGTATCTCTAGTTACATATTCTGTATTTTCTGTATTAAATGTAAAAAAAAAAAAAAATCAACACTTCCTTAGAAATTCAACACTTGGTATATTTCCAGGAAAATTTATTTTCCAATTTAGAAAATTAAACTTGTTAGAAGAAAATGCTATTTGAACTACAAATGGTGCTCATATCTAAAAAGAATTTTAAATAGTGAAAATCACCTAAACAGTTTACAGAGCTGGCAAAAATATCTGCTTTATAATTAATAATTTTTTTTTGATAAATTTTTTTTATCCTGAAAACATGTTCTCAAGTCCATGCTACAAAGAGCAGATTATAGTAACCATTCTGGGTTAAAACTAAAAAATGAAACTACAACTGTTTTAATTGTCTTTCTTTTATCTAGTTTAATCCACCTCTAGCCAATGAATTTAAATAACAACAACCAGCTCTTAAATAATCTTCTGATGAAAAGCTAAAATCAGAATTACTGTTAGTGGTGACATAAGATTTCCATTTGGAAATAAAATAATTCTTATATATCTGCGTTAATCACTTGGTACTGGTTTATTTAATAAGCATGCAATTCATGTCAGTTTTAGGGATATAATTCCCTGGAATGGTAATGCTATTGCTGAAATTTATACATACACACATACACACTCTTATGTTGTTTGATCTGGGTATATGCCTGTAAATGGTGAAATATAAATTCTGTATGACCACTGATTTAGTTTATATGCAAAACAAAATCATGGTTCACAGAATCACAGAATCCTTGAGATTGGAATGGCCTCTGGAGATCATCTTGTCCTCCTCAAAGTACATTCTAGATGGCTCATATCAACATACCTCTTACTGATTCACAGTTCTACAAATTTTTACTTTTCTCACCTGTAACAACAAAGTCCTTAAATCACTTTTTCAAGCTATTTCTGTATATTGAAGATAAGTGCCTTGTAAATCTTTCAGAAAGCAGGCACTCGGTTTCATTGGAACACATCATCTATTGATCAAACTAATCATATTCATTATTTTGAGCTGCTCAAAACAAGAGATCTAGCCAGAGTCAATTTTGTTATGGCATTATTTGTATCCTTCAGTCTACACAATTCATAATTTCTTATTTATAGTTCGATTTTGCTATGCACTCTTTGTATAAAAGCCACATCCTTTCAAAACCAAGATCTATTAATAGCTTAGTGCACTGAAGATACACGGGCTAAACAGCAACACTCTTGGACTGATACATTACTCTAAGTAATGCAACATAAATGTCCTTCACAGGGGATTGTAATATTCTTTATAATACTATAACAGGCAAATACTAGTCAACAAACAAGTTTCGGTTTTCCAGCATCAGATAACAAATAACGTTTCCTGTTTCTTGGTTGTTATTCTTGAGGTTCCTTCCTCAGAGCTCAACACAGTGATGATGGGATACTTCCTCTGCACCATAATGGCAGAAGGGAGCATAGTTTTCATCTGTTGTACCATACAGATTGAATTCTTCTGCAATCACATGGCAATCACTTTTCATTGTAATGGAATTCCTTAACTGGGCAAGATTAAAAGTGAACTGTCTATATAAGAAAGAATACTGAAGCAGAAAGAGTGGGAGGAACAGCCGAAAAATAGGGAGCATAGAGGAGGAGCAGAAAAATATCAAAAAGGGTTGTGGAGCACATTGTAGAAGAGGGTGAGAGCTCATCAAATAGCCCTCTACAAATCTACTATATTAACCAATTTCTAGGACAGAGGGTTAAGTGGTATTTCTAGTTCTATTTTATTACTCAAAGAAGCTTCCTATATCATTAGCCTCTTTTAACTACAGTATAAAAACATCACTGCAAGGGTTTGTTGTGTGTGTTTTTAGAGAAATAAAGAATGACTGTGAGACATCAATACACATGACTATTTCTTAAGCAATGCAAACAGCAATATTTCTCTAAATATATGAAAAGCTTTAATGGAAGCATCTAAACCACTAGACTTTGTATCTACCTTCTTTGGAAAGAAGGATGAACTGGCTTGGCTTTGCTAGTCTGTTAGACATATTTCAAAGGAAGTCAAGAAAGGAAAGTGTCCAAATAGACGTCATGAAAACTAAGAAGATAAGAAAAGTTGAAGTTCTGAAAAGAACCCTTTCACCAAGCCTGCTAATAAAGACGGTCCATCTCTTCATTACCATGCTACTCATCCACCTCTGTTACTCTGCACAAAAGGGAAAAAAGCAGTCTTTATAGTTGTACATGATTATATTTTCCTTTTGTATTGAGTTCAAAGTCTTTTCTAAAAAAGCAAGAGTAGATTGCTCACAATGTAATGGGCCATTCCCAGGAAACGAAAAAAATGGCCTTAACGTTTTATATTAATACAATAGGTTATGTATAAAACAGGTTTTAAAAAGTTAATGCATATTAGCTTAGAACAGCCATATTTTAACACTGTGCGACTGAAAGTTCCAGTAGAGCAGATGAATGAAACTACAGAAGAAAAAAACCTGCTATGACAAAGAGATAAAGGTTTAACTAAAAGGACTCAAATCTGTATTTCAGGTGCCTCTTTACCTTCCATCAGGAAAAGAGTTATTAGGAGTAATGAAATCAGAGATAGAAAATACAAAAAGTTTTTAGATCCTTCTGTGCAAGGCGGCGACACCGGCCTTTACTTCTTCACTTTATAATGATTCCTTTGAGTTGTGGTTCTGAAAAAGCTGTGAAACATCTTCCTGTTATTTCTTTTTTATCTTTCCAAACACTGGCCAGGAATAACCCCATCCTATTCTTTTCTTGGATTTTTGAAACACATATTGACTGTAATGACTATAAATTATCTGGTTAATGTGTTGGATTTATAAAAGTGTTAGAGCTCCTCTACGCTGCTATGAGGTGTCTTTGAGAAGGTGCAAGGCAAAAGAAGAATCTAACTTTTTCCATGCCTGTTTCTACTTTAGGCCACTTCAAATACTAACTTTAGAAAATTTTTTAAGCTGACTGGATTTTAGGACAGTCTCACCACATCACTCCCCACCTGATTAGCTGTTGGCTCTCTCTTCACCACAAGTAGCAGTAGACTGCTAGCCAACATCACCTCTACCAAATAAGTCCCCTGTGGTCACCATCCTGATGGTCAGTTTCTGGGTGATAATCTCCTAATCACAGTTTTTAAGATTCAGATACTAGGATTTCTACAGACCTCGGTTACAACGTGCACATGTAAAAGAAGCAACTGTTTCACAGCTTTGGTCACTCTTAGTGTACTGCACTAACCTCTCTAAAGCTGACACAAGCACTGAACCAGTAGTTTCCACCACATCATTGCACACTGCAAAACACAGGAAGCCAAGTAATAAACCTTGCAATACTGCATCTTCAGCCCTGATCTGCACACCTAGGACTATAATTGAATGGCTTATGTGCTGCATGACAGAAATAAACAGGTACTACAGAGTTACGAATCCTTTCCATCAACCTATTTAATCTCCTAAACAATTGGAACAAGATCAAGGTTTTGGGATGAAATGTCTCGAGAAACGCTATGACCACCGCTTCTTACCTCAAAATTTTCTTCAGCTCATTTTGATCTGTGCAGAGCCATGACTACCAGAATGCAAAAAGAAGCATTTCAGTGTCCAGAGAGAAGTTTCTGGTGGAAGATTACAGGGTCTGGGTTTTCTTATCACAAAGTAGCCATCATATTAGAAAATTTTTAAAAGACATTTTTGGTCAGCTCAACATCTAATACATAAAGGAAAATTTCAAAATTTAAGGAAATGTGCTCTTCCAACAGTTCCTCCCATCCTACTTAAAATGCAAGTCAAAAAGTATAAATAATTTTTAAAAGTGCTGCCAGTAGTCTGTTTCCAAGCATTGGCTGGCCTTATCTCTTATGATGACCATTTCTTTGCTGATGGCACTCAAATTATTTAGATACATAATACTATTTAGGTTTTCTGACACACTTTGCATTTGACTGGTTATTCCTGATAGAAAAGTGATCTGTAAACAGAACTGTGAGCCACGTTAAGAAGGAGGTCTGCCTATGCTAGTGATGACCTCAAGTAAAGGGTATTAAAAAAACACAGACTTAAGTACAAATGTATCTAATATAAATCTAAAAAATTTAAGAGTAAAAGACTTTCAGAGTTTCTGCTCAATAACAGCAATTCTGAGGAGAAATGGTATTTGACCTTCTTCATCTCTATAACAGTAGTTTCATTTATGCTATGGTTCTTTCTTGTGGTCCCAGTTAGAATTGAGACTACTTTAGATCTACACTATCTGTCTCTGTATGCACAGCGTGGAAAGCCAACAACAATCTCATGCAGTAAAAACTTTAAAAATCAATAGTACTGGAAAATTGAATTTGGGTTCTTCTCAGACACATATTATCAAATTGTAAACACAGTACCAAAGTGAGAATGGCAGGAGACCTGATCTCTCCCCTACTTTTCTGAGTGGTTTCATTAATCCAATTTTTCTTTGCACAAATGGTGCACGTGTAGAGAATTCTTTTATTCCTATGAATGAAAGCATTTGTATGCAAATAAAACATTCAGATGCAAATGAATGTATTTGCACAAGAAGAACTTGCCCACCTGCCACGCAGCCTTGGCTTTTCGACTTTCAGGACCGGGGTGCTCAGAAGCAGAGAATGAATAGGAGAATAAAAATGCCAGCAATATTTCAAAAGGTGAATGGTCAGTCACTGTGAGCAGCAAATGGGAAGGATTAAACAATGGTGAAAAAAATTAGGAAAAATGGAAATGTGCAAAGAAGATTATTACAACTGTTAACATAAGGCTTGTACACAGACCACCACTACCCAGACCTGAAGCAGTGGCAAACTAGAATCAAGGAAAGAGGAAGTACTAGAAGTGAAATCAAGGCTTTTGACAAATTCTTTTGTTTGCCTTTTTATTTAGAAGCTGTATATATTACATGCAAGGATATAATCTTCTCTGAAATAATGGAATCTTACCACACTGAGACCCTGTTGATGGGACCTGGAGAGATTCTTAAAATACCAGAAAACAAGTTATTTGCATTCACGTATTTCCATTATTTTTCCTTATACAAATGATTAGCTCTTAAAAAATAAAATTCTTGTTGTTTTCTAGAATTCCCTGTGCTCTCAGCATCACTGCTATGCTGACCACATGAATCTGTTTCATCAGGCCAACTTGGACTTCTAGTAACAAGTTTGAAAGTCAGTATTGGAAAGATCTGAGAGTAGTGCATCATGCAGTTGAGGATCTGCATCCTTTAACTCCTTGTTACTAGAAGCAGCAAGATTATTCAGATGATTTCTCAACTGTTTCTTGTTACATCTTGGATGAGCCAAGGAATTGCAGCATATATCCCAAAAGTCTATCCCAAAGACAAAACAACACCAAAACCCCATTGCCCTGCAATGGCTGTTCAGGAGCTGGTTGTTGACATACACATGCAGCAGGTGGACTTTCAGTGAAGCATATAAATCCTGCAGAGCAGACTAAGGGAATAGCTTTTTGGGGGGCAGAGCAGCCTGCCAAAGTATGCCTGCTGGGTGACTGAAGCATTGAATCTCACAGGAGCCCTCCTAGACCTAGCTGAAGATTTTGGGGCCATACAGCCCCCAGAGATTTTTTTTCCTTTTTAATTTAAAATGTGTGATTACCCCTTACTTTCTGCCGCCTGTTCTGTTTATAAACTTCTGCAGGGCCCCTCCCTCTGCTCCAATTTCCAACAAGCTGTCATGTTGCCCTAACCCATGGGGCCACCTCCTCCCCAAAGCATTGAGATGACTCATGTGCATTCATGTATGCAGAGTGGCAGCTGGCCCTAAGGCCAATCAGGAGTGTGACCCATCTATCAGTTATTTGATTTTCTTGAAACTCTGAACCCTGCTAAAATAGACAACTCATGCAGAGCTTCACTGCTTAGTAGTACTTCTGTAATTTCCTTGATTTTTACAATGGTTTCTGGAAAGCTACCATTCACAAAAAATGTATGGAAAAACTTGGAAGTCCATTAAAATTTTCATCATTTCAGACTCAAGACACCCTTACTTCTAGGAACCCCAGGTGCAAATTCAGGGAGTTTCCTCAGAAAAAAAAATAGTTTTATTCTCTCTGAAATCACAGTCAGCTAGCTACTACAGATTAGCCATCCTTACCCACACTCTCCTCCTCCTCTTTCTTCACTTTCCATCAGTTTGCCAGTCAACAATGCCTGTCTGATGAGTATCACTTAATTTTGTGTTACCAAACCCTCACAAATATAATTTCAAGTAGTACAAAGCATGGTCTCAGTAAAGGTGGTTTCAGGGTGTTTTTGCAATTCAGGAAGGAGGCTCAGGTGATGAAAGCAGTCCAATTACATTGTATGAACTCATTTCTCACTGAAAATGTCAGTTTGTAGGTTTTCTTTGTGACTGGAACAAATACAAGCTTTTAGGGCTTTCTGAGAACCCAGACACCACAATATGATCAACAAGGGAAAACCACCCCTGTGATAAATTTCTCTCCTCCACTTCTAGCTCTGAATGGGAAATGAAGGAAAGAACCTTGGCAGATTTACTGGGTGTTTTAGAACTTCTCTTTCCCTGAAATGTGCAGGATTTCACTCACTGCCTCCAGGAGTATGTTCACACAGGCTTTCCACCTTCACACACATTGTGAACTTGAACAGTGCCTTGATTAAACGTTTAATTTCTTTCTTCCTTTCCACGAAACTGATTTAGATCTTGGTGTCTACATGAAGTGCAGCATTAATATATGTCATGCAGCCTGTATAAACCCACAAGAATCTACCATGTCAGTTTTTGTAAAAATCTAGTTTTAAACATCTTACAACCTTAATCTTATAACCTCAGCATCTGTTAGAATGCTGTTTACTGGCCTGCTGCCTTCTGCTCTAAGCAGGGCTGAGAGTTTACATGTCCTGTTTTTGTGGCCAGTGTTTATGCTGGCATGATCTGAACAGCTCCTGCTCAAATCCCAACTACAACATTTTATTAATGTTATCACATTAACATGCAGTTATCACCATAATCCCATATTAGGGCCTGAGGAACCTAGCTCTGATAGTAGGGTGTATTTTCAGTTCAAAGTCTGTAGCCAGAGGATTACTAAATCCCCCAGTTGTGAGAAAATTTTCCCATACCAGAGTCAAATCAGTGAGAAAACACACAGGTCCCCCAGCCTTCTCTTTAGGATGCAGTTGAGTAACTTATTCCACATCTTCAGACTGGTAAAATTAATTTCCCTCAAACCTTTAAACCCACCACTTTGAGGTTTTGCATATTCTTCAGGTACTGGGTTAAAGATACATGACTTGGGCATTTTGCACACTCTAGGCACTCTCTAAGCACTACAGGAAAGAAAAAAACTTTTCACCCCATTTCAGAGTTTCCAAATTTCTTATGCCTACCTCTCTATCCAGCTAGTAATGCTTTGCCTTTGTCTAAGGGCATTACACAGCACTTCTCACCAGAATTTATGACTCTCAATGAATAACTGAATTCATATACAACTTAGACACTCAAGACAGTTAAAAGAGTAGTCCCACAGGGAAACAATGATGTGCTTGCACCAAAACAGCACAGGTACTGCAAGAGCATAATAGTAATAAACAAAATTGCCATTCCACCCCACAAAAAAAAATTTGCATGTGTCAACGGCCTTGCACAAAATGGGAACTAAACCCATGAATGCATTTCCAAAATACATGCTTGGAGAGATGCCATAAACAGCAGCATCACAACAGGAAACTAGATACACTTCCAGAGGTCCAGTATCTCTTATCACACATACCACTGTGCCAACTAGTAAGTTAAGGGCTTGGAGAAAATGTCATTTCTTTTTGCAGGGGAATAAAGCCTGTATATATAGCACATACAAAGTAAAATTCTAAGACTGTTGAGAACAGAAGGTAATAAAGCAATTCCTATCTTCTTTCCAATTCCACAACTAGTTAATATTAATGAGCCAAGAAAATTCTTGCCACCCATTTTCAAATGTTCATTCATGTTCTGCACTTTGTACCAGATCCTTCAGCTACTTGCAGATTCAAACACTGCAAGGGAGGTAGGGTTACTTGTGTCTAAAAGCAAAGAAATAATATAGTGCTTTAATCACAGACCATCCCTAATTGGAAGCTGTAAATTAATGATCTATACCTATACTACAGCCTTTCTTGAGAAATGTTATGGTTTTTTGCCAAATTATAATTTCAGTTCTGTGTAGACTATATGAATATCTACAGTGTTTTAATAATCTATTTGTATATACGTATTGGTAGTTTGATGGAGCATGTTCTACAGCATTAATAAAAAAATCAATCTATAGCTCTTAAGTACTTTACCATTGAGACATAAGTACCATTTCAATTGGACTTATTAATGAGATTTTTTTATTTTTGTGATTTAATGCACTATGGCTATTCTACACTATATTTAGCTTTCCCATGTGAAAGCTCATAAACCAGAGACAAGAATGGTGATAGCCTATGCCACCACAGAAAAATGTAAAAGAAAATTGGAAGAAAATAAATTGGAAATACATGCCTGTCAAATACGTAGATGCCTCTATTAAGTTTGTTTTGTGGCTGTGCTTCTAGAAATATTTGCTACAATTACATAGCTGGGGCAGCTGTATGCATCATATTTTGCTGGTTCGGGAATTGTGTTCTATTTTGGACAAGCCAGGCAGGCCATTTGAATAAGTGGCTTTAGTGTCTTTCTTGGTAGACAGCAATAATGGCTAAATGATTAAATCCAGGAGATGGCAAAAATAAGTCAGTACTAATTATGAAATTTTTAGAGTATCATAGAATAATGATGGCACACAGCTTTTGCAAGAGGAAATTATCCAGTTTTGCTATTCAATTCAGATGCCAAGCTCCAAATTTGCTTGTTTGATTGGGCTGGCACTCTTCCCTCAGAGACTAGAAAAAGCTTCCATTAGCTTTCATTGGCCTAAATCAGAAACATCTGTTAAAAGCACAAAACACTCATTGGTTGAGATCAACAGTCAGAAACCTGCACAAAGGCAGAATCTTTCCCCTAAGGTAGGTGACAAGGAGTCATGTGTCAGCATTACTCTGCATGTCAATATTTCATTAAATTCCTAACTCAACTCAAGCCCGTGTCTTTCTTTCAGCTCTCTTAATGATATTCTAAAATTAAAATTCAGCATCTAAAATTAAAATTCAGCATGTTTCTGTCTTCCTGCAAACTGGTGCTTTGGTAGTCTTCACGACACCATACAAATGCATTAGAAGTTTCAGAAAGCTAAGAGAAAAAACCCAGACTCTTTTGGTCATTTAGAATTGCTGAAACACAGTGCAAACAAACTTAAACATTCATTTTTTCCATCTCATGCTCTTCTCTTTCAGATATAAAGATTTGATTTGGAGCATTCTGTGAAATCACTTCTGGCTACTACAGACTTACCAGGTCCACATTATTGCTGTTTTTGAGGAAAAGAACACGGCCCCATCTACAGGTTTTAGCTATACCCCACTGAAAATAAGCAGAAAACAGAGGATTATTCAGCATGTAGCTGTGAAGTGTCTGTGTTAGGGTATGTTTGTCCGGCTGTGCTAATTGCATCCAAACCCCCATGCCCACGCTCCTGCTGGCACTGCTCCATCTCGACATTTACTATAGCTCTGCTTCCTTCCCTCTAATAGTTTCTGGCATGTTCTCCAATCCCCTATTTCTAATCCTGACACCCCTTTGCCAAACTGTGGAAGCAGCTTGGGGAAAAGGAAAACCAAAACAAAGCAGCCATCATCTTCAGCTGAAACTCACCCGCGTGCGTGGCTGCCTTCCAACATGTCTGCCAATGCCTGGCTGCCACAGGAACTACTGCAGGAGTTGGAAAATTGAGGGGAAGGAGCAAAAATACACAACAGGCACAGAAATTAATGTTACTGGCTTTAAAAGCAACAGCCATCTGTTTTCCTTACTGCCTGGCAGCATCAGGAGCTCCCTGCGGTGAGGATGGAGATTTGGCAGGTTTCCGTAACCCTGTTGAGCTTGTACTGTCCCTACCAGCATCCCCTGCTGCTTCTCTCCACACCCTCAGACCAATTATACTTGGACTTTTTATTGCAGCAGCAGTGCCCACACAACCTTACACTTATGGGCACTTTAATCACCAACACCTATCCAAACCAGCAAAGTTCAACTCCTGCTTAAGCATGTCATTTCTAAATTTTGGAATTAATATGATTTTGCAGCCATGTTGGATCCAAATAATAGAAAGACTGGTTTTAAAATGTAGCTGAGGCAGAGTTTACTCCTGAGAAAAAGAACTTGATTTAGTTTGTGATATCATGATCTTACCTATATTACCAAGATGTTAAGAAAAAGTGTGCTGTGTTTTCCCTCTGTGGCTGCCATTTGAGTTTTTATTTGCATAATGCTGCTTTCCCAGGCAGAAGGTTGTCAGAAAAACAGAGTATGAAACCTGTCACAGAAATGCAACAAAGAGAATTTGGAGGCTTTGTTTGCAGTAGATCAAAACTGATTTCAGTGTATTTCATTGCCATAAAAATTAAAATAGACATTTTCTCGGTGTATAAGGTTATTATTAAGATTTTTCTTCATTATCTGCCAACTTTAAGCAAAAACAGCAAGTACTAGAAAAAAATATAGCAGGTAAAAGAATGTAAGAATTTACATTAGTAAAAAACCCAGCTATCCATAACCACAATCTTCCCTTGAAGTAGCAGCTTTTTAGTGCAGTTCTTCAGGGCTGTTTCTGTTCTCAGTTATCACAGTTTTAATATAACTTACAATCACTTCCTAGAGACTTAGTTATCCGGATTTTACAAGCGTTATCTGCTTTAGGAAAAACCAGAGTGCTGCATACAGTAATCTGTCATGCAACAGCAAGAGCAGCTGGTGTAGCTTACATAAAATGGCAAATAGCCCATGCAATAAAATGTAAGCATGTTCATAGCAAGAGCAACTATTGGCATAGAACAGATGCCAAAATGTATTTCTATTTGGATCACAAATAAAATAACCTGTTTATCTTCTGTCATAATGAAGATAAAACAACAGGATACAATTTCCTTAAATTTGGGGGTGGCAGATTCTCTTAAAATTTAGATTTTGGGTTTTTTTAAATTTTATTTCACATATATTTAGTGCTCCCAGTTACATGATCTGAGTTATCACATAGACCTCAGCAAGTCAAAATCCAATTGGTTAGTTTATCTATCACCTTGTCACTTGAATTGTGGTGGTTTTGAGTGAAGAGTTGTTTGTTTTTTGGGGATGGGTTTTCTATTCTGCTCTGGGGGTTTTCTTACATAAAAGCAGAACATGGAATCAGCGAGGTTTTTTTCTGGTTTCGGTTAGGTTGTTTTGGGGTTTTTTAAAGGAAGGAGATTGTCCATTCAAGCATTTAGTACCTGTTTCAGACAATTAATTTTTTTCTTCTAGTTGTACTGCAATAGCTTTAACCACCAGGTGTACTTGGATCACAGATTACTAAATGCTCTGTCCTTGTGTTACCAGAGCATTGGAGGAAGGCTGGAACTAGGCTGCATCCCAGCTGCAAACACACAGTAGTTGACAGTACATCCCCTGTGAGAGGGATGAGGGGCAAGACCTGCTTAAGACATCTGAAGCTATTGAAATACAGACTAAAAATAGTAGCAGTGATCTCCAGCACATTGGGACCCACTCTGTTCATGGACTTAGCAGCAATTTAATCACTGACTGCAGAGGGTACAGTTTGATGTGCTGTTTTCCATACACCTCCCTAAGAAAGGTGATCTTACAGTGGTATACTCTAGATGCCATTATAGGAGTTCAGTAGTGCCTCCTGTTCTGAAGGCATTTACAAATCCTATCTAAGGCTGTATTTTCTCCCTTTTTTTCTCTTGTTAAAGGATTGTTTGCTCAGTTTGGTTCTGCAAGAGGATCAGGTTTCCATTTTCTACTCGAAGTGCCTTGTCAGAAATGCTTAGTGTTTCAAACAATTAGTCCCTTGTAGGCCTTTGTTTCCTTGTCATTGACAGCAACGTGAGCTATGGGCCCACAAATACAGTTTTACAGTCAACTCTGTCTATAAGCCACTGATATTTGCTGAGGAGTGAAATCCCACCATGGGTCAATATTAACAGGTATGAGATAAAAGGAGGAGTTAGGGAAAGCAAAGTGGTTGCTTTGGTTAAATTTTTGCGTCTTTTTGTGGACAAAATTGTGAGGATACTAAAGCTTAACATCCTGCCTTTTGCATAGTGGTAACAGCAGCAGTATGGCGTAACTATATGTGACAGCCACAATGACTCCTTGTGCAGTATGTTTAATGATCTGTGTTTAATGAGAGCTGAGACACTTCCTGGACACTGTCCATGACAGTCCTTCTCTGAGGCTATATTCAAACATTTAATGTGAGAAGAAATCCTAGAGCAAGTATTTTCTTGCTCCTTCTGCTGTGACTAGGAACTCACCCAATGTGAATGAACGTTGGAATGACCCTGTGATAAACAGAAAATAAAAGCACAGCAAATGGAGCCACCTTTTTCTTCTGAGTGGATTTACCCAGCTTCCTAGTTATGATAGTTTTAACATTGATAGTAATAAGGGCTTTCTTATTTCTTTAAAGTCATATACCTTCCATGAATAAATTCCCATTTCAATGTCACAAGTGAGTAGGATTTGGGATGTAATGCTTACCTCTTCCCATCTTCTTTCTCCTAAACTTCCTAGTCAAAAACATTCTAATCGTAAGGAATCTACAAGAACCTATGAGTGGATTGAAACCCACCAAAAAAGGAGCACATCAGTCCTACTCTCAGTATCTCCACAGTGCCACCAAGTCATTGGGAAGTGAATAGTACTTAGAGAAAGAAACTCACTCTGCAGAGAACACAGTTGGGTTTTTTTTTAATTATCCCACAGGCCTGAGTTCCAACATGTTTGGGCCTCCTCCAGCTGTACATTGAACACCTGCAAAGTACATCAGAGTCCATCAGAGCCCATGGACAGAAAGTCAGACTTCGTGCTTTGCGAACAAAAAAAAGAGGGAACAATTTAGCATGAACACTGTGGTCTAGATTGTGCTTCAGAGGCTTAGGCCTTTCTGAGTTGACAGAAAGAATGAGTTGTTCGACTGGTATTTTTGCATTTTAGCATAGATGCCATGAGGCCTGAAAAGCATTTCCTGGAGCAGCAACTACCTGGTGGGTTCAGTGGGTGCATCTTGAACGTGGCATTTACTGTCAGAACCAGCACATCATGCTGCAAAGGAATGGGGCTTGGGACTTTTTACCTGTCACCTTCAGCAGGCTGAGAGCTTTTCATGTTTCCCTTTTCATGCCTCCTATGTCATGGATCCTGTGTAAATTTGGCCTTGCTTAGGAAGATTATCCCTCCCAGCAGAGACTCTGGGGAGGAAACATTCCTTGAGCTCTCTCTCTATCCTGAAACAATAGAATCACTAATAGAACTCCCAGCTGCTATTATAGTTTTCATAATATAAACACCTGCCTGCAGCAATGACACAACCAAAGCAATAGATATTTGTCCACTGTACAGCTAGAAATTACTTTCCAGCACTACAGAACCAGGCCAATTACAAACAGGTAAGCTATAGCTGAGAGAAAGGGTAATCCTATTCTGGTCTGGCAGCCATACAGATGCATATATGTTTTTTAAATGGTCACCTTAGCTCTGCATTAAAGTTGGTTTGAAGCCAATAGTTCATTGCCCTAAGAAATTGCATTCCTTATGGGTTAATATTTCACTTGACAGGAATCCTTTCTGGCCAGAGATCAACTATGCAAAGAGGTTTGTATCTCATTGTTTCCAGGAACAAGACGTTTTCAAACCCTTTTCAAACACTGCTGAATCAAAATATATACTCCCCACTTCTCTTCCTTCTATTTAAATCTGTAACTCCAGGTCTTCTATTCCTGTCCTACAACAGGTTGGTCACTAACAAAGAGCTTGACCTTACTGTTAAAAGGTGGTAAATCAGTCATTGCTCCTTTTGTCTTACCTTACATATGGTGGGCAATGGAACAGTTTGGATTTTATGCTCCTCTTTCATGTGCTACTATTGTCTCCCTAGAGTCTACTACAAGGAAGTGTACCAAAATTTGGGAATTATGCTGGAAACAGCAAGACTGGGGAAAAAAAACACTATTGAGTCAGAAAAGCTTGTAGGTGATTTGGGTAAAGAAGATGCATAGGAAAAATGAATCAGTAACAGGGAAATTATAAAATGTATAATGACAATGGAGTTTGCTTTTAATAATTTCATTAAATGCTTGCTTCTTTTTGAGTGCTTTAAGTCTCTCAACATCAAACCTTTACTAGAAAATGTGTGCGGTAAAGATAAACAAGGCTGCTTCAACACCTTTCTGGGCAAAATATACTTCACTTACAAAAATCTCAGTCCAACTCTTTATGCAGTATTTAGATACTGCTGCTCTTCAAAAACATGCATCAGCCATTACACAGCAGCAACTTCACTCAAAAGCTAGGACAGAACAGAATCACTTAGAAACACATTGATCATAAATACTACTGATATACAATAATAGATCAGAGAACTTTTCACATATTAACTATTTATAGGACTAATCTCAGAACACCTCTTCAAAGGACATTTAATTACCCGTCTGCTGCAATAAATCAGTGATGGAATTAAGAAAGGAGTCCTGAATCCTTACCCTCTTAACTACAGACAGGAGTTCCCCATGCACACTCTATCAGTGAAATCAATGGAAGTTGCACCTTCTTCCCACCTCAAAGGCAAGCAGGTGATAACTCAGAGCATATTGCCTGTGTCCTCCTGTACCCCAGTCTCCTGAGGAAGCCACAGCTTTCCCTAGTATGATATGCATCGATCACATTATAAAAACCAGTCCCTCAGCCCTATAGCAAAGGCATGTAGGTTATGTTACAGGAATTTGAAAGTATTCTGGGTCACTCAACAAGACTGTTTCTATGGATAGCAGAGCTTCAGGGTGAAGGAAACCCACTGTATGTCTCACTTGCCAAACTGAAAGTGCTTATGTAGTTGTGGCCTTCTTGTAGCATCAGGTGTTTATTAACTCTAGTGTTTTCAACCACATCTGCACAGAGTGCTCTAGTTGAAAACAAATGCAAATGAGCAGAGAGAAAACGTGTCTAATGTGAGCACTGGGGTGTTTATGCTGTACCTCACACATACCAAACAAGCAAGTCTACCCACTTTTTGTTTGCTGTTTACCCTCATGCAGTACGTACTCTACAACTGTCCTAACATGTATTGGCAGGTCTGAGAAAGACAAAGAAAGATTCTTTGCTTCAGTCCATGTGTACCATACATTAGACCCTTGCAAAACAAAGCAAAAAATGGGACTTCTGATTTGGCTATACCCTCCTGACTTGATTGTGCTTCTGCTCTTTTTCTACTTGTTTTACGACAGAAAAAACCACAAAACCAAAACACCCCCCCCAAAAAAAAACAACAACCAAAAAAAAAAAAAAACAGAGACAGAGCTTCCCAGTTTTGTTTAGCTTGAAACAAAGGAGGCGGGTTTTTTATCTTTATGAATTAAGACGTGAACAAGGACTACACAAATAAGATTGAAAGAACAGTATTCGGTTTTCCCCTGGCCTTACTTCCAGAGCTGAAAGTACCTTTATTTTTTAAATTCTTGGTCATGTGGAAAAGGAAATTTTAGCCACAGTTGTTTAGTTTCATAGTGGCCAGTCTGAAACATCTGCTATACAGTTGACTGAAACATTCACACCTGGAATGAAATTAAATTTGTTCCAAAAAATGCTCCAGGGTGCTTTATCACTTGAGGACCAGGAGTCAGATCACAAAACTCACTGTTCACACAGTTGCAGAACAGTAACTCAAAAGCAGCAATAATTCAGCTTTACAGTCCTGATACACTTCTATAATAGTCACTTCTAAAATATATTTTCCCTTTGGACTGATTCATTTGACCATCCTACAAAGTTTGTTGATTTGGAACAGTGGGTGACTCCACATGGATACACCTGCACAGCCAATTAACAACAAATATCTGAGCCAGGCTTGGCACATGGAGGTGCCCCTAGGATGGGAACACACAATTACAAGGACTCAAGCATTACTGAAAGGAGGTGAAAACAGAGGTGGAGCTGAAACAAGTTTTAAAAAAAATGTTTATGTGGATGAAAGGGCAAACATTAAAAAAGCAAGATTTTGTACAATTTCACAGTGGGGGAAAGCAAATGAAAGGGGTCAAAGTGGAAAACAATATTGTTAATTTTACAAATAAAAGTTTATTAACTTTATTAAGTTGCAAAAGACCGAGCTTAAAGTTATGTATATGCAAAAAAAATTAGTAGAAAGTGTTTACTGTTTGAGTTAGTCAAATTTTGCTCAGTGACAAACTTATGAAGTCAGGTTAACTTCAGAAAAGATGCCATTTATTTATGAATCAAATTTAATTTGTAGTTTGTTTACTAAAGATTTTTATGCAAACAAATACAAATAAACTGTCCTGGTTTATTAACATAATTTGAAAAACTAAATAAAGTCGTTAATGAATATTTTAGAAGGTTGAAAAGCCAACCCAAAACTTTAAATATAAATTAACTCAGGTTAGAGGGAGATGTTGTTACAGTGCCAGGAATTCAGCATGAGGAGGAAAAATAATTTTTGTACAGCAATGAAGAGATTTTAGCTGCATAAATGCTGTTGTTTGTTTCTTTCTTTGAAAAGGAGTGAGAAATCTCCTGAGGAGCAAAAAAAAACCCAAGCCTTGAAACCATAGTTTGTACTGTATACAGTCAAAAAAGCCAGGACAGCTCACCACAGCTGGGGTCTGTGCAGAAGAGTCAGTGCTGTCTGACCTGTTTTGTGCAGCTTCTAGTCCAGACCAATGAGGTGCAAATTATCTGCGCTTCAGAAGTATGCACCAGTGCTCTGCCTCAGCTATTATGCACTGACTACAATATTTGGGGTGCAGGTGTTATTTTTTTTCATGTAAGTGTCATGTTAATCATGAGAGTGGTGCCAACTCACCAAACCTTCATCATTCAAAAAGTTGCTATTTTAGGGAAGGGATGGCAGGTTTCATCTTTGTCCAGGAAGAGGCCTCTCCTGAGCCACAGGACCTCATTGCAGGAGCAATGCTGATGGGCTCCCAATAAAGGCACTTCAACCCCAGTGCATTTCTGGTCAATGTCATATCAGTAAGCAACAATACCTTTCTACCACCTCCTTTTGGTGGCAGAGAGGACCAAGAAATAGTGAGAAAGTCAAATCATCAGGCAGGACTGTGTAGGTAATGAGAAGGGGCATGTGTGAATGCTGATCGCTTAGGAAACAGTACTGGGATAGGAGAGAACATTTCTGCTACAAAATTTAAATTGAACTAAGATCAGATCATCCTGCTGGTATCTGGAAAGGAATACCTGCTACAGTAATTAAAAAGTGTTAAACAAGAACTTTAAAAACAAGATCTTTCACATGAATAGGAGATGCTCTTCTAGCCCTAACAAATGTCCATGGGTGGCATAGCAAGCATTTTGATTGGTAGTTCTTTATTTCAGCGTAACTTGGCATTGTAAGAAATTTTATATGTATCTAATATGAAATTCTGACCCTTAAGAAAAGTAGTAGTGTCATCCTAAACTAAACTTATAATCTTAGAAGATTTTATTATGTCTAATCCAGGCTCTTCATAGAGATGGTATCTTTGCTTCTTTTTTTACCTTCTATCTAAAATCCTTCTCTGAAGTGCTTTCAGTAATGGACTGATTCACATATTTTTGTTTCTTTCTGAAATATCTCAGACTTTGTTTCCAAAGTCAGGAGATATGTTCGAATTGCATTTTCTTCACACTCTCCTTCTTGATTCTTTTGTTTCTTTCAGCTTAACAATAAAGTTCTCATTAGTTCAGATCAACAGTTCACATTAGCCTATTATCCCATCACTAATAGCAAAGGCCTGGGGAAGAATTAGGCAGGGCAAGACTTTAGCAATGCTTTCCAAGACTAACCTCTCATTAAACAAGAGTCTTTTGAACATTAAACAATTTTCAATTCACCTACAATTTACTTGGTTATTTTAATACTTGTGACTGGAAATACCAAAATTATTTGCAGGAGCAAAATTTAATTTTGTTTTCTTTCTTCTATTTCAGATGTTCTACTTGCATGAGGAAGGTGCCATTAAATTCAAACCAAGATACCATAAGGTTAAGAGGTAAGGGTTTGAGAACTAATGCTTTTATCTTATTAAACTGTGCACTGAGATTAATGTTTAACATCTTATAGTTCTATGATTCATGTTTGATTATGACTCAATAATGACATTTGAATTATCCATACAGCTTGAAGCCCACTGTAAAAAAGAAGTAAAATACAATGAAATTAGAGACAAACAAGCAAAAAGCAACTCAGAGTGTTTTAGAGGTTCCCTTCTCATATTGTAATGTGCAGAAATACAGAGAATGGCACAGCAAGAAGACCAGTGGGTATTTTGGTTACTTCCTCGTACAACTAAGGAAACCACAAAACCACATCAATCTCTAGCTTGCTCAACCAGTTACAACATAAAACATTTCTGATTTTGTTTCTAGAACTCCAAACCACAAGAATAAAGAAAGTTTAGCTTATTTTCAGCAATGAATTTACATTGCTTTCTGAACCTCATTGACATTTAAAGTAAATGTCTCAGTGCAGCTCTAGGGTGTGACATGAAGCAAGCCATGCAAGCACTGGTACTGTGTGTGCCTCAAGAACTGTGAAAATTTAATTCTGACTATTTTCTAAAATTACTTCTGATTCCTGCAAGAATCAACATATCTCCTTGCCATGTTTTATGTCATGCTACAAAGGAAAAAGATGGTTATCAGTGCATTTAAATAATCAAGTTTTATTTTCCTGTATCAACTGCTTCACAAAGTAGACAGTGAGTAATACAAATTGGGGGAAAAGATTGTTCTCTGTTCTTGGCAGTTCTTAAGTGACTATGTATAGCAGGACTGATGACTACTGATCTGGAGATAATGTTGTTTTCTTTGCTTAAAAGGTGTACCATTACCTTATGCCTATGCTTCTTACCCAGTGGCATGCAGCAGATACAGCCAAGCATCCATCAATCCCACGGGTTTGGAATGCTGATGAGATAAGGAGGCAGGATCTCAGCCAATCACCTGAGAGGTCTCAAATTCAGTGGTTATGTTCAGCCAAGCCTCTGAATGACAGAAGGCATCCTGAGAGTTTTCTTAGCAGTGTCCACAAAGCCATCTCAAAGCAGCTATGCAAGATGTTCCAGGACTCTTTAGGATCCCTAGAGCAGGAGCAGTCACATGTCCCAGTCATTGGAGGACCATGGACTGAAAGCAAGGCTGACCCATTGAGAAAGTTTGCCCCTCCCCAGTACTGGTGATACAGACAATCCCTCCACGTTCAGCTATACTGGATATGCAAGCTGCCTAACAGCTGCAGCACAATCAGAAATCCAGGAACATAGGAACACAGGAAATGTTTTCTGCATCTAAAAAAGTCTGAACCTTGAAGCATAATTAAATCTTTCTGTAAATGGAAAGCCAAACAATGGCATTTTTCTTTGAAGCAGATCATAGTCAAATAGCTTTTAGTTTTAAGTATAGCAGTACTTTAAATCAATCACTGCAGCCTTTAAACTGAAAATAACCTAGAAACACCTCTGATTTTGACATCTGTAACAAAATTAATGCCTGGTTAGCATTCTTCCTGCCACAAATTCCATAAGTTCTTCTTTTTCCATCCAGCTATAAAAGCAAAAGTTATGTAGAAGTTAGCTCATTGCACAAAAACAGTAGTCTATTGACCCAATACATGTCAGGAACTGATTTCTTCTCCATGTATGAATCTTTTAGTGACATAATAAGCAGATTGAATGTATATTCCAGACAACTATATTACAACCAGTATTTTGTGTGGATTCATGATCTGGTAAAGAGGAATATGAGGAAAGTCACCATTATTTAGGATAGCCAAATCCGGGAAGACATCAAAGAATATCAGAAAGCCTTAATAATGGAAGATGACTAATTCTGAAATATCTAGGGCCTTCAATTTCTCCTATGGATCAGTAGGTACATGATGCAGCACAAAGAATCAGTTCTTAGGTTTGTTTGTTTACTTAGTAAGGGACTATCTGAAATGGTGGCAATCTGAAGAATGTCTATGACCTGTTTAAAAATATAATCTGGGCTAGTCCTCCATTTGGATGTGATTTCTAGGGAAACAGACAGACCTCATATGGCAGTCCTGCTACCCTATCACACTCACCTCTTAAACCGTTTTGTAAACTGTTTCATCTTCATTACTCATCTATGAGAAATATTTTTTGAAGTCTTCTATTAATCATCACTAGAGTAAATAAGAGCTTATTTTCTTCATTGTTCAAGAAAGAAAACATTTAAATCATTATGTCATATAACAAATTATCAAAATGTGTTAATCCATATTCTCATTCCTTACAGAAGCATTCAGATCATCTTCTATTGGCAAAACAACATCTTTCAAAGGACAAAGATCATTTTGGAAGACTAAAGCTTTCCTAGTCTAAGTGTCTAACTATAAAATATAATTGAGTACTCTATGATAAGTCAAAAACTAAAAGAAAATCCACTCTTCTATTTTCTGAGCAATTCCCTGGGAGCTCTCTGATACTATGTTCTAATTGAGTATTAAAGTCTACCATATCGATTGTAATCTGTGGAACTGTTTTGGCCCAGTAGCACTATACTTCTAACATTAATGGATAAGTCCTTGACTATTAACTTTACTATCAGTATGTTATTTAAAATTAAATACAAAAAACACGAAGGAGAAAACTTAAATGCCCCAAACATATTTAAAAATCTACTTCATAAAATATTGACCTTCACAAAACTAAAATTAGGTTTATTTCCAAGGACTTTATATTTTGATTTCTAAGAGCTTATGCAGTATTTTATGAACTAAAATAAACCCATTTGATGTCATGAATGTAGTTTTCTGATTAGTTT
Source organism: Molothrus ater (assembly GCF_012460135.2). Taxonomy (NCBI): domain Eukaryota; kingdom Metazoa; phylum Chordata; class Aves; order Passeriformes; family Icteridae; genus Molothrus; species Molothrus ater. The sequence goes on from NC_050484.2 coordinate 17,846,256, forward strand.
TTTGTTTGCTTTTTTTTTATTTGTTTTAATCAAGCAGAATTGATGATTTAATTGGCATATGAGTCTATTTCTGAGCTTTCTTGTTAGAAACAACTCTGGAACTCTGTGATGAGGAGTGCTATTCAAGAAACACGTGACAGGCATTTAGCTTTCTAAAATGTGCAGCATGGGAGATGAACCAAGGCAGGGTAATTGCAATGCTTCCCAGGCCTTTTCATTTGAAGACTTCCAATGCCTGTTGTGGCAAATCTCAGCTTGGCAATTTTCCATTTCTGGAATAACTGCCTCATCTTTCTTCATTGGACATGCTGCCTTCCCTTTATTTCTACTGTAAGCCTGGCTCTGAAGCTCCTCAGATTTACTTTCTTTACCTTGTTTCTTATGCTATTAATATTCATAGGTCCATGCCACTTAGGTATCTGATGTATATTTCTTAAAGGGGAAAAATATGCCATTTAAAGACTTTTATTTTAGCATGCCTTTGCTTTAATCTGCTTGATATTAGACCTCTAGATGGCTTTTCTCTGATGGGAAAGTGCTCAAATGCAAATTTACCAGTGCCTTTGTCCCTGACCATGGTGAAGCAGAGGCACCCTGGGCTGTCACACCTGGCTCTTGGCATGGCAGAAATCTGTGTGCTTCCATTGGTCTCAGAGGACTCTACTGCCCTCTCAAGCTTCCTGAAGCTCTATCTGCTACTTCTTCATAGAAAGGGAACCACTGTGGGTCACTGACCCATGGTTACAGGCTGTACATACTCTCCTTTCCTCAGGATACCAGCAAGCACGGGTTTTTCAGATATCTGTCTCTTTACAAGCTCTTCTTTCCACTTCCTTCCTCAAGGACATGATAGCAGCAATATTTGTGCAGATGCCAGAAAATTTAGCTGGTGCAGCCAGCGTGCAGACTTCTGTGATGAAATAACTGAAAGCATATTCTAAATTTCCACATTCCCATTTTGTTGCCACTCTTGAGCACATTTTTAGTTTGAGCTCTTCCTGCATGTGCCTTTCTTGCCTAACTAGAGCCTTTTTTGACATCTACAATTATTGCTGTTCTTCTCTCTTATATAAATTACTGATGTCCCACCATTTACCTCCCATAATCTCTAATTGTGTTGGAAAGCTGACTCTCAACATCTTCACCAGGTGATCCTTTGTCTTCTGAGTCCACTTGTTACAATCAGTTTCTCTGGCACAGCTACTTATTTAGCATATCCATTTTAGTGCTCAGATAAATCTATTTACTTGTTAATAAGTCTCATTCCTTCTACTTCCCAGCTCAGACAGGCACTGTGTATTTTTCAGTGCCAATGTGTGTCTCAAAAAAATTAACCCATTGACTTAAGATAATGTGAAATTAAAGTACTGACTTGGTTACTCTTCACATTCTATAAAAAGAATGCATAAATCTGTCCTTCCAGCTCAGTTTCCTTGCAGCCAATCAGCATTATTCAGCATCTCAGAGCCGTTTGGAAAAGAGATTGTGCCTGTTCCCTTCTACCCAGATATTTAATTAAATTCAAAAAGAAATAAACATATTTAATTGAATTCAATCTCCCTCATCAAATATCAGCTATACTAAAAATTTTTGTATGGCTGTGTATTGCCTAATGCTTAGCAAGCTTCTTGTGCAGCCCAACAGAGCTGTCATATGGCCATGGAATGAGTTGGAGTTCTATTTCTCATCTCCTGGGCCAATTTCTTGCACAATCTGGGAGAGATTCTAATCTCAATTTATGCTAGAACCAATTATAACACTCTGGATATTTTCCAGGACAAGATCAGATTTTGACTCATTCTTTTATGTTTTGTGGTTTTTTTATTCCTCCTTTCCTTTTCATTACAAAATTTTGTGTCATAGAAGTAAGTTATAAAATTTGATTTCCAACTAATGTGTTTGGAAAATCTTACTCAAAGCAAAGTTAGTTCTTAAATAATTTGGTATGCAAACTTTTATTCTATGTGCTTTGAATACCCACATTGCTAACCACAAAAGCCAGGCTAAATATATGTTAATTTGTAGACAACTTAAATTTTATTTTAGTTACCAACACAAATAAGTGATTTCCGCTATGCCATAAGCAGCATGCTATAAAAATTGGGGTGTGTGGATTTTATACAACCCCCTCCTTTTCTGTATGCTATGCATGACTTACCAGTGGAAAAAAACCCACATAAATTATTATCCAACAACACTTAGAAAATATTTTTATATATATGTAAGCTCATCTATTGTGCAACTTACTGCTTGATTAATAAAATCAATTTTACTTTTTCCCAAGAAGGGGGATAACTTGACTTAAGTCCCTAAGGGTGTAAGTCTTTGTGGGAACCATTTTGAACATTTTGGTCAACAAATCCAGCTTCCTGCATTCAGGAATTATGACTTCAGGCATTATGATGCTCATGAAAACCTTTCCTTCCCAAGGTACTCACTAGGCCTTCCTATCAACTAAGTCCATTCATCTTTTACTTTAAAAGCTTGTTTATCATTTAATAAGGAAATAGACTTTTAAATAATAGTTCTGAACAGGGTTCATTTTCCCTTGTCACTTAGGAACAAAAGTAGGAATTAGAATTGGCTTGGTTGTAAGATTTCATGTTGTTCTTTAACCAGCCTTTTCAAAGCAGAAGCTACTGCTGGCAATCTGATTAATGTAATATATGGAATACCTCCCATTCACTCCCCAGTTTCCAAGAATTGTTTGGATTTTGTTTTCCAAAATAAAAAAGAACTGCAGCAATTCACACTCTTGTTCATTTCCACACACAGAGAAGCCAAAAAACAAGCTAAATAAAACCTTCCTAAATTGGACCAATATTATTCCCATTTACACCCTAAAAGTCAACATGAATGAAGCAGGAAGCAGAAAATAAACCACTAACAGTAATCATTCTAAGTGAGTAATCTGTTTACTTTAGTTTTCTATATCCACCCATTTTCCTTGGTTTTCATCTGCTTCCACTTGGTATCCAATTTATGGCATGAACACACACAATTCTGCCTACTACATCCAGACTTCACAGCATCAGCTGATCCTCCCAGTACTTGTCATGCAAAACAGCACAAAACGTCTAGAACAGACCATTAGTTGCACCTGCAATTCCCTTTTAACCCACAGTATGTCTTGCTAAGTCAGTGAGCACTTGTGAAATGCCATTTTTCCATGGGAGAGAGTATTTTGCAAAGACAGCAGGGAAGAAAGATGAGTGATATTTTTCAAGAGATGAACATAGGCCTCCCAAACAATAAAAGAATTATGTTATCCTAGATTAAATAATCTTACAGTGCTCTGCTTAGTGAATTAGCTCTTTCTAGAGTGTTTTGTGGAATGTATTATTTTACTGCTACAATACTTAGGTTAGGGAGCAAAATCACAATTCTTCTTTCCTTGAAATGAAAAACCAAATAGCAACCATTTCAATGTAATTATTCAATGTTCAAAATGTTCAATCTAGCTACTCAAAGAGCCCCAGGGTCTCTGCACCTTGGAGAGGGGTACAGCCAGGCTCCCAGAACTGAGTGGGAATCTGTGATTCCTGTGTACACCACTGGGCAAAGTGGAAGGGAGTAGCAATATGTGTTGAAAATTGAAATAGTCTCACTAGAAAAGCAGGGGCCTTGTTCAGGCTGGTCAAATATTTACTATCAAAGCTGTTCTTCAATGACAGATTACTCTAATTAACTGGTTGGTTGGTTTGGTGGTTTGGTGGGTTTTTTTCTTAAATTTCTGTCTTACCTTTGGAAAACTGAGTTTTTATTACTTAAAAAAAAAGCCCAAACAAACTTTTGAACATAGGAGGTTTGAAGTAAAAACTGAAAACCATCCAAAATTTTTGCTGTGAAAATAAAGACCTTTTTTGTTCATGTCCATTCCTTACCTCTTTTACTACTCCATGCCCAGTTTTAGAGTTAATAACAAATAGAAATCTTTGTTTAAAAATTAGTTCTTGTTGAAAATTGGTCTGTCCACAAGCAGAGACTATCTAATAAATATTTTCCTTCTACTTTTTTATTATTTTTAACAATTTGCAGTGAAGTTCTCATTTATTGAGCAAACAGTGCAAATATTGAGCAAATATTGAACAAATATGTTTTATTAATTGAAAACAGATAATGAGCTTTGCCTCTTTAGCATGAGAGTGTATCAATGTGCTTCCTTGAAAATTAATCAATTATATTATGGAGACCAGAATCCAGCCAATCACAGTCTTCAGTGAAAGACTATCATTTTAAGGGAGTCTAGGACCCCAGGCATGAGAATAGATAGCAAATACCTGAAAGCCACAGGCTAGGAGACTGACCATTGCTGCAGCTTTCTGAACATACAGAATGGGGAAAACTCTGTTGAAGCTGTGGGTGAGGATTTGGCAGTGCTTGGAAAGTGAAATGATCAGACCTGATCAGCGAGTTTTAGTAATAGCTTAGAGTATCTTAGACTTGTTTGTAAAAAGAGTGTACTGCAGCAGCACTGGCTTTACTTCATGGCCTAGGTAAATCAGACCCATGAATGTCTTGCATGACAGGAATGCAACAAAACAGCCAAAGCAGACCTTCTGTTCTTCATCTTGGGTATATATTTTACCGAAAAGAAATATTTATTCAACATTTGAGAAAAGAACAGAGCAAAACTTTAAAGATAGATTAAGTACCTTGGGTTGTTTGGGTTGTTCCAGAAACAAAGAAGTAAAAAAATCTAGAAAAGGTGGGTTTTGGAGTTTTGTTGGTTTTTTTACCCCAGGTGAAACTCCAGTGTATGTCAGTGAGACTTTTGGTGTAAAAATATTTCAAGATTTAGCCCATGTTACATTGTAAAACTGAATTTTCTCTCATAGCAATGAAGTGTGTTTAATGTAGCGTAATTTGGGAAGGAAGAACTTCCCAAAGGAAAGGAAGGAGTTATCGCTACATATTTGTAAACATGAAGCAAATTAAATTTGTATAGAAATATTTATTTATTTGATTGATAGAAAGTGAGGATGTTTCTACATACTGCATCTATGTGAATTTTTTCAACATCTGACTGACAAGAAAATGTTCTAATAGCTACTGCTCTTAGTAAACCCACATTTAATGCTTTCAAATACTGAAAAATCAAAATTAATTTTAAATGAAACGTGTTTGTGTACAGGTATGCATATATGTACCATATAAATTAGTTTTGAAACATTTACTTCAAGGCTTACAGTAAAATATTTTAAGATACCACTGTTTAAATTAGAACTTCTTTTAAATGCAGATATTTCAATGTGATGTAACTAAACCAATCCCTGCTTTTTTAACTCACATTCTGTTAAAAAAAAAAAAAGGTTTTTCTCTTCCTGGAAATCATTATACACTTTTGTTGTGAAGCATCAAAGTGTATTCTATCTTGAAAAACTTTTATAAAGAGTAAGAAATATGATCAGCAAAAATAAAGCAGCAGACTAAAATATAATAGTGAAAATATTCTGTATTATGTGTGAAATAAGGAGCTATGCTAATGCATACTAACACGATGTGAGTTTAGTCAGGCCTTCCTTTAACCAGTTTGAAAATACTTATCACTATATGTAAGTACACATAATGTCCATATGCAAATTCTTGTGTTATAAAGGTTCAATTCTCCATTCTGTAATTGGCTCTGGCTGCCAAGCAATATGCTAACAATGAATTTCATCTGCTTTTATAGCACATCTGTTAGTAGTGGATGACAGTCAATTGGCAGAACTGATATTCCAAGCACTGGCACAAAATCAACTTCTTTTCCCCCTTGATTTTATTAATTTCCTGCTGGTTGAACTTCCCAGCCTCCCAAAAATGGTATCAGTTCATACTGACCTTCACAACAGAGTAACATTACTGTAGTTTAGAGGATGAATGTATTTTGAAATGAACTAACAGGATTTGTTTGAAAGGGAATGAACAGATTACTTATTACAGTCTGGAAATGTTCAGGTCTTTAAATGAGGCTATATCTGCTGATGTGCAGCACTACTCAATTCAGATGCAAAACCTGCTTAAAGGAAAAAAAATCAGGGACAGGGTGAAGAGGTCAATGTATATTTCCACCCCTAATAAAATACATAAAAAAGCACATGGAAAATAGGGAAGCTTCACTAAAGGCAAGTCATGACAGAGTAATTTAGTGACCCTTCTATGATGGATTTACAGCAGTGGTGGATGAGGAGAGAAAGACTGACATCATCTACCTATCAAAAAGCACTTGACACTGTCCTGCACAACATCCTTGTCTCTAAACTGAGAGGCGTGGGTTGGATAGATGCAGCACTCAGTGGATAAGGAAATGGGTGGTCACACTCAAACAGTTGTGGTTAGTGGCTTGATGTCCAAGTAGAATCAGTGAGTACTGGCATTCTTTAGGGTTTGCTATTGGGACAAAATTATAATTTTTAAGAAAATAGTATAATTTTGTAAATCCTGAGGACCTAACTCATATCTATGCAAACATCTAGCAATATTTCAATTTCCTTTCCTTTCTGAAGACAAGCTTGGAAGCAGCTTTTTCAAGAGTCAGGTAAAAACTTACTATGTTTTGTTGGTTTTTTTTACTTAAGAGGATATGGTTCGTATGAGGGATGCCAAACGAAATGCAGTTGTATAGCAAAAATATGGATGTAAATAAAGCCTAGGATTTCTTGGAAATAAGCAGATTACATAATTATCAACAAAGCTTGCAAAGTGTTCACTTCAAAAAGCTTCATAAGAAATTGAACACATGCTGTATCCGGTGCTACTCGTTATTTCTCCATGTTTTACTGATTTAAAAATATATCACACAAAGAACAATGCAAAGAAACCCCAAACAATAAAAAAAACCCAAACAGACAAAAAACAAAAGCTACTGCTCTTTTTTCTTTTAACATTGTCCAAAAAATAAAGAGTTTTACTTCAAAAGGCTTTTTATTTCTCTGTAGAACAAGGTGTTAATCGCCTTGTTACACTCCAAGGTGGGATAAAGAAAACCTCACTGGGCATATTTCTTCTTCTGCAACACATGCATATAAACAATTGCTTCTGGCATGGAAGTTCATTGGAGGGTAAATCAAAATAGAAGTTCACTATTAACATTTGGTTTGTTTCTGTTATGATCAAACCAAACTAATTTGCAAGTTTTTTCTTTTATGAATCTGTATGCCCTGAAACACTGGAGCCACAGAAGGAGGGGTCACACTGGCTTCTTCACAAAACACCACTAAGTGATGCCTTTCCTTCCCCATCATCTGATTGAGATTGTGGCCTTATATGCAAGGCCTTAGACAATGTCAAACAGAATATTAAAATCTAATATTTTCTTTTGACATGTGTTTTCAGATCTCAGGCATTTTTCCCACATTTGTTCCAGTGCTATAAGTGAAATAATTTCATGCTACATAAATATGCTGACTTTAGTGTAAATTCAGATATTCATATGAAAATATTTTAAGATTAGCTTGAAATGGCTTCTAAGTACTTCTAAAATAAACCTATGACAGAGTAATAGCTGTACTATCTGTAATAGTAAATCTACTACTAACAGATCATAGAACCTGTACTCTGCTGGGGAAGTATGACTTGGCCTGACTTACCCTCATTTTTGAGCATGTTCTAATAACATTTGAGCTGAAGTGAGTTGCAGAACACCCTAACCCAAACAGGTTTAACAGATGGTACAATGATGACCTCACACTGTGGTCTAGACAGGCTAACAAAATGACTGCAAAACAGAAAGAAGCCTCCAGAGCAAGATAAAATACAGTCTTTGGTGAAGATGAACAGTGGAACTTTAGGGTATATAAGAAATTTATACATTAAATTTAAGTATGTTTTATAGAATAATAGTTTTTCTTGAGATGTGATGAGACCACATTGATGACCTCTGTTGGAAAAAACAGAGGTTTGAACAGATTTTCAAATTTACTACCTACACAAACTCTGGATCTCCTCCACAGCCCATAAGTCCAGCAAAGGCAAGCCAAAGATAACTACTGACTTTAAATCTACTCTAAGTACTTTCCTTTGCAAGGATATTTTCCAAAACTGTTTTTTTCCCTAAGCAGCAAAATCATGGATAGAAATGACTGGCATGAAACATGGTGATTTTTTTTTCTTTCTATGATAACTTTTTCCTTTAAAACTTTTATTTTAACAGTTAATCATCAAAAAATTGTCTATTTCTAAATTGAAAGTTTCTAATTTTGTACCTTTAATTCAATTAATTTTGAAGTAAGAAGAAAAGTATTTTTGATTGCTTCCTGGTGCCTAGCTCGTGGCCTGAGAGGCAACTCACAGAGAGGTGCAGTTAGTGGACAGATTACAGGGTGCAGAAAATGTAGAAAAGGCCATGGTTGTGACTGATTACAGGTGTTTTCATATGAACTTCATCTTGACAAATGGATGAATATGTATTTTTGTACTAATTTGAAGGAGCTTCAAGTCACAGTCTTATTTTAAAGAGAAGATGGCTCAAAGAATTCCTCTTTTTTATGTGTATGTATTTAAGCACAAAAGACACTTTGTGAACAAGCAGAATAACAACTTTTTATGACTACAAGCTTGTTAGCTAGGAATAAGCTAAGGAGAGTGATGAACAAGCTATGCAGCTCTCACCTTGTGACATCTAATAAAATCTTCAAATATAACCACAATGGCATTCAAACAAGTTTAAAGAGAACTATTTTCTATTGCACTCCTATCCTGTACTTTTTCTAAATTTCCCTATACCCAGAAAGGGTCCAATTTCACAGCAGTAGTGTCTGGCAGTGTGGTGAGCTGTGCTCATTTCCATCACCTGAAATGGGTGTGAAGGAGACACTACACCAAGCATAACCAGCTCAAAAGTTCTCCCTCAGTTCGTGAAAGTGAACTAAGGCTTTGTGGCACATAGACAAGCAGTACTACATAGTGAGGCCAAATATGCAGAGTCTGATTCCAGTAGAGTTAACTTGGTCATATTTTGAACATCTGTGAAGTCTAATGTGAATTGAATGTTAAGTAAATCAACTTATTTTATTAGTAGAGCACAGCATATTGCCATTTATTTCAACTCAACCTCTTTTCCACATCACATGCCTTTTCATACATACCTGAAAGATGCTATTTCTGGAATAATTTCCAAGGCTTTTGCTATGTTTATGGAACTGGTTCTAGTATTTTCTCAGAAAATCTGGGTAGTTACACCATGTGTGCAAAGCTTTCACAGCAGAGAAAAAACTATGAAATCAACAAGAGTGAAACAACACAGAGATGACTCTGCTCAAGTTTAAAATTCCTACTTTAGCCTGTACTGGGGAGTCTTTTGGGTTGGAAGACAGATGCTGAAAAATAACAGTTGAAGTCAAACAATTAAAGTACAAACAGACAAGTTAGTGAGCATTTGTTACTGCAGAGCTGAATGTTGCCTAGTGTGCATCTCAGAAATAATTTTGGGAAGAAATGTAGGAGCTAGGGAACAAGAAACATTTTCTGACTGTTACCGATGTTAAAAAATGGGCAGCTACTTGAAAATGCTCAGTGGCTTGGAACATCAGCCCAAGCACTGGGGAATGATTTTGTGGAAAAGTTTGTAGCCAAAATCATCCAGTGCACATCCATGCTTCCAAATCAGATCTTCCAAAGGCACGCTAGGTTACTGTGTAACCTGCAGATAGGACACATAAGCACACACAAGGACTTGGGTTTTTGCTGACAGTCTGTCTCCTTAGACCTAAGTCTTCCAAAGTCTCATTAGGACACCAGTCTTTGGAAGGATTACAAACACAGCATAATTTACACTACCAGCACACTTTACCACAGGGCTATGATCTGCACCTAGAGCTAGAGGGACAGTGAATGTATCTGAGCTAAATTGTACCTTAAGGCAAATACTCTGTTGATTCTACCGTCCTTCCTGTTACATCTTGTGATGTTTTTCTGTACTCATCTACTCATCCCATAAGACATCCATGTGAGCAGCTCTGTGGTTTTATTTTTATGTTTAAATCCAGTTGCTGTAATCAGCTTTTTTGAAACATAAAATGCAGTTGTTGTGACCATACTAAAGTACAGCTTTTCAGGCTCAGCCTGTAACTCTGCTGTTAGAGGTTTAAAACTCAATGTAGAGAAAGTCTATAATGAAAGTGAAGCTCTCTTTCATTTTCTATGATTCAGCATAGCTGTACTTGAGAATTACCCAGTTTTGCTTCCCGTGCTGTGACATTTGAGACCTGCCCTCCAAGTGCTGGTGGAAGGCTATGGACTTGCCAGCTCAACATTTTAGATGGTATCACAGTCATGGAAAACCTCTGCCTCAGTGCTGGCTTGGAGGCAAAGATACACCAAGTAAGTATGTGGAGTGGCTTTTAAGGACTCTGCTCATGAACCTCATCAAAATCACGTTAATTTCAGAGGCAACATGATTGTATCATTATCTCAGTGGACTTCAGATTAATTGACAAAGGCATTCTTCTTGTTTAAAGTCTTATTGAAAATATTAAGACTGATGGTGTAAGGAGGTACTAAATGCAGACACAGAATCTTTTGAAATCAGTAAGCTGACTTCTGACCACTAGTTGTACTATGTTACTACTTAAATGAAGACACAGAAGTAAGTGTTTTGTCCCTTAAATGAGAACATCCTCAGTAAATTTTGCTGTAAGAATAACACTAAGAATTATATAGGAATGATCTTTTTAACAGTTTGTTTCTAAAGGATATTAAATTGAAGGTCCCTCAGTTTAGTAGCTATCTCTCAATGGTATTTCCTGCATTAAAAGTCCCTGTGCCTAGCCTTTCATCCTTCTGTTCCAAAAATCAGAAAAACAAAACAAGCTTTGCAGGAAACCAAATTCTGGAATAGCTCTAGATGTGACACCTAGGAAATCAGCCAGTCTGATTCCAACCCCTGTGAAAAAAGACACTTCAGCCTACCAATGAAAAGAACAAAGGCTTTGTTTATCTTCCCAGGGAGTGCTGATATGCATCTTGAATATGTCTAATTGCATCAATATTCTGTCAAAGTGAATCCCTTAGTAGTAGCTGCTGAAACAGTGACAAACCACCAGTTGCTAATGATGTTTTTTTAAAACTGCTTTAGAAGTGACAAGGCAAATGTCTGATAGCAATTTTCAAATTAGATCAGATTTTTCAACTGGTGATTGTCAGGTCTTTCTCCTGTGCAGACGCAGTTAAGGCCTTCTATTCATCAGATACTATTCTTTTAGTCATCTTAGAATAGCATTCTGATTGCTTCTGACAGATCACCTGTTTGCTTGGATTGGGGGAATTCAAGTTTCTTTTTCCCACTTGCTTTAGGCCTTACAGCAGGAAAGACTTCAGTCATAAGTTTGCTATTTCTTGGTACATCTGGACAATGCATTATTGAATTCAAAACCTAAATTAAAAATAAGGGGGGAGAGGGGTGACATTCAGTTTAAATGAAATGCAAATTTTTGTACTTAAAAGAAAAATAAAATTAGTTCCTCTTAATGCAAAATGTTTTCTTTAGCCTAAATGTTTCACTTTATACATATCTTGTCCTGTAAATTTTTTAAATGAGAAATTTATTTTCAAAATAAAAACTGAATGTTTTGATTTGGAAATATCAAAATAGGCTCTAAATTTGGCTAAAAAATATTTTCTCTTTGTGGTGTAATTTATACCCTATATCTAAATTCTGTGTTCTATTTTATCTCATCTTTTGTTTTCACTTTATGTGATATGATTATCATTCAGACTTACCTATACAAAAATAACTGAATTTTTGAAGCTCAATTTGTTTTATGTAATGTTTTTTAACTTTTAATGTTTTATTACTTTTTTCTGTGTATATTATAAATCTAGATGGTGTTAAGCAATATTTGGACTGACAGAATTTCAAAATACTGCCTTATTTATTTGAAAGAATTAATAATTGAAGGAAAGAGCTCACCTGTGTGTAAGATCATGCTTCTCCTTTTTGCTTTTACTAATATAACTAATACTTCCATATGAAAGCTACAGAGTTAGAATGCTTCTGATTTGCTTTTAAACTGCAGTGGTTTAGTTTTAGATGGCAGTCTAAACTCTAGGCTCTGTATACTTCTCTCTTTGCTTATATATAGCTATGATTTAAGAAATACTAGGGAATCTGAATATTAAAAATAAGATACCTTACTTGGACTTAGTTCAAAGTATTTAAGGTCATCTTTCATCTGAAAAATCCTTTAGGTATGTTATGCATACATAGAGAGGCATAACAAACACTTGGGGTTTTGTATAGAACTGCTTTGTCAGACAGAAACTAGTGTTATCAGACTAAAAAATTGTGCTGTGAACTCTAGTATTGAAGCAGCCAGTGAACCTCCCAATGTGTGTCTCTTGGCTGACTGACTTTGGCTTTAAGAAAGATACAACTTCAAAATAAGGCTTTTCTTGTGACCAATATATTCATCAGGTTTCAGTCCTGTGTGGCTTATACAGGATTATCTGGAGGCTTATAAGGGGTGATCTCTTGCTGTAGCATTTCTTTGACTGATCTTGCAAGGTCTTTCTTCTCCTCTCTCCCTCTGGCTCCCTATTTTTATGAAGCTGGTAGGAACGTAACTATTGTTGAAAACTCTCAGCCTGTGTCAAATCTGGTTGAACCAGTTGGCCCATTTTCACAAGCCCTTGCAGAGTAGGAGACACTCAGATGCAAACAGAGACTGTACAACAGAATGTTTCTTGCACTGGAAATCAGTTAAATCAACAATAACCAAAAACTTTATTTCTTAAAATCCTGTAAATCCTGTAAAATTTATGCCAACAGTACTGCAGTTATGTAGTAATGCACTCACAGAGTTTTGTTTTCCACCAGCTTTCAGTGGGATGCTGTTATTGAAATTCCTGCCTTCTTGTCAGGCTGACATCTGTTTTTTGTGCTTGAGAAACCCAGTATGGTCTTGAACCACCATTTCAGACAATTATACAGTGTGCTCATTGCTTTCCCCCTTGTTCTTTTTCACTCATGAATTTGACAATGTAGCAAGTGAGCCTGATGGTTTGGACACTTCAGGAATGGGGCCTTGAAAGGGGAGGAAACTCTCCTTCTGTTCAGCCTTCCTGGCAATAAATAACTGCCTTTCTTTTTTTTAATGCAACTTTGAAATTCAACTGCCAATACTTCACTTTGAGGCTCAGGAGATTCTTGAGACTTAAGATACTCTTCTACGTTTATCTTCAACATGTTTTGGAGCTGTAACATAGGGAGTTTTCCTCAGTTTGCAAAGACCATTAGTAACATGTGCTGGCAGGCCAGCTGTGCTCAATGCAGGTTTCAGTGATGTTCCACCAACCTTCATTTAACATTCGTGGTTCTGTGGCCAGAAGATGTGGTCAGGGTATTAATTCAAAGCATTTCTGGGGAACAGCATCTTGGGTGGGCTGTAGGAGGATGTAATAGAACTAATTATTAAATTCACTTTTCTGCAGAGAGGACCTATGAGTCTATGAGAGAACAGCAAAGAAAATACTGACTTATTAAATTTAATCCAGCAAAGTAGACATTGATGTATAATTCACCAGAATGGCCCCTCTCTGGAGCTGTGCATGACAGGTATGTTGGGGAATGAGAGAGGGCAGCCCTTCTTTGCTGGCGCTCTTTCTAAAATTCCATTTCATATCCTATATTTAAAGTTTGCCGTGACATATATACTACTGCAATGAGAGAGAACAAGGCAAGCTGAAGACTTGAGTCCTGAGTATCAATATCTTGTTAATAACACTGCTCACTAGGATAGTTACTTGCACTAAAAATAAATCTTACTAAGGTTTGCACTGATAGTGATTTTTTTCCTAGATCAGAGTGCTAGTTATAGGATATGTATTAGATATTTGGTCTATAAAATAAAGCATCCACCAGTAAGCACAACTCTATCCAAAGGGCTTTTTCTATATAACTTGGCTCAGCTGACCACAGAATAGGAGAATGGGAGAGTCTCAGGAGTCACAATAGCAGGAAAAAACAAAAATAAAGCTACAGGATTAGCTGTTATTTATTTCAACCTGAACCACTGTATTTATTTTACCTGTTGCTTCTTGAATGTGCTGGGGAGCAGTTTGAGGAAAGAGAATCAAAACCTGGAGTAGGCACTAACTCACCCAAACCACTGTGCTTTCAATTTTAGAAATGAAAATAAATATTAAACATGTATGTCATCATACACAATCGTGAAGAACAACACAAGGATGTCTCAGACTTTCTTCATGGCACTGCTAGCATGCAGTAATTGTCACATTAGCCAGCACAATTTGAATGAAACTGAGTCAAATTTAATTAGCTCTTCTTTAGAGCATTTCTTCACCCACAACACTTGTAGTCCTTAGGATCTTGCTGCACAATTGTAATGCTGTACACAAAATGCTGTTAGGAGAACCCCATTTGAGATCTGCCCAAGTTTACCATCACATACTGTAACTCTTACCACAGTGGTGCTCTGGTTTTTGTTTGTCACTTTCTTCTAGGGTATCTTTGCATCCTTTTTCACGAGGTACTATATGACAGCCTGGCTGGTCCAGCCCTTAGCCCTGGGAAATGTCTTTCATGCATTTGACCATATTTTGATGTTGAGCTTTTTTCCGGCAGATTTTTGTTCCATATCTGTCTGCAGTCATTGCTGCATGGCCTTTACCAAATTACTTGTCTCTCTTCAGCTGCTATGAAACTTTTTGCTCCTCCTTCATTGATCAAATGTTATTGACCATTAAATAGAGTTTGGGGTTTTAGTTCTACTTTATTTTAGTGAAGAAGTGCTACAAAGCAATGAATGTAAAATGCTACTTTATTGTTTTAGTTTTGTATTTAACATAAGTAGTCTTCTACAATTACAGCTTGCTTTCTTAATTCTAATAATTGAAGTAACAAAATTACCTGCCAGACTTACAGAAGGTGCTCTATTTCAAATTCAAAATTGCTGTTTGAATTATACTGAATATGACTGAAATACTTTCAGAACATTTTAATTGTTCCTTAATGACAGAAAAATATTTTCTTAAAATAATCTTCTAATCTTCATTAGCTTCACAACTTCATATACAGCAACACTTTTTCCCCCAAGAAGATTTTGTGCTGCCAAGCTTCCCCTTCAAATACCTTTTTTCCCTAAGCTTAGGTAACAAAATGTAGATGCTTCAATCTCGGTGCAAACCATTTGCTTACTCACCGTTATTTCATCATCTTTCAAGGAAAGTGCCACAGACTGAATGTGTAAGATACTCTTCCCAGGTTTTATTGCAGTTATTCACTATGATGAAATCATAAACTACGTCACCTTCCCAGACTTATTGCTCAAAATCCAGAGGTCTTTATCTTGAATCCTTCCCACGTTTTTAAAAATTGTTTCAGTAAAGAAATCTATTCTTTCTTTCACATTCCACTCATCTTGAATGCAATTCAGTCTTTCTCACTAGAAAACCCAGAAAACTGACCTAGACAAATATTGTCCTTCCTAAGCAGAACAGCTAGGTAAAATAATCTGTATATTTTCCTAATTAGGATGGGAAATCATAAAGAAATAGGAGTCCTTTGATGCAATTAAATCTGTTTTCAGGATTTCTAATTACAATTCCTGCTTTCTCATTTATGGGAGAGTTCAAAACACAAGAGTACCTTCCTGCTCCAGTCTCTTTAAGCCAGCACCCAGTACAAAGGGCACGGGCTTTCCTGAGCATGGTTCAGAGCTGCTTTGGGCTTTGTTTTTATGTTGTTCCTGAACTCTTGCCGTTTCTCCTTTGAACAGTCTCCTATACACTGCCAGGTTCCCTGATCAGAATGCAGAATGTTCTCTGCCCACAATGCTTAAAATGCTGAACAACCTTGCACATACCTTTGGTTTGTGAAAAAAAAACATTTGCTTAGTAGCTTCTTGTAGACTATTTATTGAAAGATGGTGGTTGAGTCTTGCAATTTCAACTCAACCTACAAATGGTATATGAAGGACCCCCTCTGTAGCATGCAGGAGATCACCTCTACATGTTCTTGATAAGGCCTACATATTCAAAATATGAAACATTTGTTGCTCTTACAGTGAAACTGCATTAAAATTTTACTCAAAATGGTGTTACCAAGTGTATGTAAGACTGCTAATGGCAGACCTTGGTGAAATTCCACTGCCCTTGTAATGTTTGAAGACACAGAAGAAAGTCTGAACAATGTTGTCTCTATTTTGGAAAGACTGTTATATCAATAATAAGATTTTATTTTATTGTAAAATCATGATTAGGGTAATTTGAAACTGTATCATAGATTTCAGATCAAGCTGTGAAATAGATAACATAGATGTTAGATCAAGCTTGTGACTCCAATTAAGCCAGAGTCAATTGGGATGTCTGGGAGAATGTATAAATTTCATCATAGACTTGAGTAATAAACCAGTGAAGCTGCTTTTTTTTTTTTTCAAGGAGCTAAGTATTTAGACTTCTAAATAACTGTTACACAATTTGCTGCCAGGTGCCAACAACAGTTGCCAGGTAATTGGTAACTACCAGTACTCTTCTTCTGTGCTCTTCTATTAATTTTGTGTGAGCTTTATTCCTATGGAAGGAACTGCAATCGAAATTAAACAGTCGTCCAAATCCCGTCTTTGATAAATAGGTTGAAGCCAGTGCTTTTATTTGGGCTAACAAACGAGAGAACTGAACGTATGGAACACTGCTTTCTAAACTGCGGATATTACTGCCTGGGGCTATCAATGATGAGCAAGAGTTTCCCGGTCTTGGGGAGCTGCAGTAACTTCCCGCCCGGGGAGCGTGCGAGGGAGCCCAGCGGGCTCAGCCCCGTTCCTGCGCGGACACGTCAGGGTGTCCAGGGGCAGCAGGTGGATCCTCCTGTGCTCTGATACCGACCACCTCGATTTTTGAAAGGAAGAGGGGGAAAAAGAAATGTTTGGCACTGTTGTTACTTCAACTGTCCGAGCCTCGGTCGCGGCAGCTGTCGCTCTCCGCGCCGCGCTGGCGGCCCGGGTTTGAAAGTAGCGCGCAGCATCACGGCAGCTCGGCGCTCGAGTTTCTCCAGCGTCCCTCGCCCCACCGTCTCCAGCTCCCCCGGCGGAGGCACCGGTGAGCGCTCGGCGCCCACCGACGCTGCCCCGCACCGGCTCGCCTCGCCGACATGGTATCACCCGAAACCCGTATCCCGCTATGGCGTGGTATTTCCCGGCGCGGGAGGCGCTTCCCTCGGGCCGGTCGCGCCCGCCGCCCCCAGCCCGTCTCTTCCGTGGCGCTGAGAGCGGAGCAGGGGCGCGCCCGCCGCTCCCTCTCTTTGTGTGTGAGCGAGGCAGGGAGCGCGCGCGGGCGGGCCCGAGACACAGCGCGGAGGAGGGCGCGGAGCAGCGTGAGGCCGGGGAGCGGCGCGGGCGGGCAGGCGGCGGTTCTGAGCGCGCCGCGGGGGCGGGAGGAAGGTGGAGTGAGGAGAGCGGGGCGGCGGCGACGGCGGCAGGGCGGGGGGGGGTGGGAGAGAGAGAAAGAGAGAGAGGAAAGGCGGGCGGCTGTGGCGGCGGATAATGATGGCGTGGTGTGTGCGGCCGCTGGGCGGCTGGGAACGCTGAGGGGAAGGAGGCGGCAGGACCCCCGCCCCCAGGTAGGCTGGCTCGGAAAGTTTGGGGCGAGGGACCGGGGCGGCTCCGCTGCGCGCCCCGCAGGCCCCGCGGCGCAAAGAGCCACCACGGGGAAGCCCCAACTTGGGGCCGAAACTTGTGGCTTCCCCCGTTGCGGGCGGCGCGGGGAGCCCGGGCCCCTCCGTCCTGCCCCGCCGCGGTGCGTGCGCGCGGTCCGGCCCGGGCCCGGCCTCCCCCGGGCGGCAGGAAGGGCTGGCGCTGCCCTCCCCCGCCGCCGCCCGAGCCGGCCTGGCCTGGCCCAGCCCGGGACGGCCCTTAGCGGAGGGGCGGCAGCCGGAGGTTGCGGGGGGGGGGCCGCCTGCCGCCGCATCCCTCGCCAGAGCCGTCAGGTCGGTGCGCGGGGAGCAGCTGGGTCCGCGCGTCCCGGCCGACACAATGGGCTTTATCCCGCAGAGGGGTCTTGGGCTGCGATTCCCAGCCCGAGTTTCGGATTCGTGTCACACGCCGGCGAGGCCCCGAGTTAATGGAAACTCTCTGTCTCTCTGCAGATGGCTTTCCGGATACCGCGATCCGCGCTGGGGATAACTCCCGATGTGGCCATTCACGCGCTTTGATTTCTTTCTCTCCACGTAGCGTCCCCTGCGTTCCATTTCAATGCGAGCAAGGAGGCTGACTGAGTGAAAGGCTGCTTTTGGGATCTTCTGTGGGATATACACTGCCTGGTGTTGGAGGGTGGAAGCTTTGTGCTAGAGAATCGTTCTTCCCATTCTTCTTAAGGAGTGGAGGAAGCTTTCTCTTCAACAATGATGAAAACCGAAGGCAAGGGGGAGAGGACTTTAAGAAGTGCTTCTCCACACCGAAATGCTTACAAATCTGATTTCCATGCTATCAAATGCTCTTTTGATGGTGTAAACAATCCTGACAACACTTCCAGCAAAACAGGCTTGCATCAGAAGCTGAGCACCTCTTCCAATGGAGGGGGAAGTGACCCACACAGTCGAGGCAGAGCTGCCACTTACGGTAACAGAGTACACAAGATCAAAAATATGTTTCTGCAAATGGGAAGCTCTTGTGAAAGCAATCCACCGGCTGAGACTAAACTGATTAGCCGGGCCACGGCAGCGGAGTATGGATCTTCTCCAGGTAGTCCATCTTTTCTCATTGTCCAAAAAAATAATCTTCTTAATACAAGTACCAGCCCCAGTGGCAGTCCTGTGGATTCATTGTCCGTGTCTTCTGTTGCTGACAAAGTCATCCGTAGCAACGATGAGGCAGACTTGGACAAAGTAGCCCTGGCAGAAAAATTTTCAGAGACCAGGAAGCTCTTCGAGAGAAATATCAAACAACGGAGCTCAGTGGACAGATATTCCCCCAGCAAATGTGAAAGAAGTGAAGATAAGAGGAGACATGGTTCAGCTTCTGATTGCAGCAATGTGGTGGACCACTTCAGTTTTAATACAGAAGCAAGTCCTCCAGTTGCACTGGAGAAGGCTGAAGATCAAAGTAATGAGGAGTTGAAGCAGCAACATACTAATAGTGGTTCCAAATCTTCCCTCCTGAATGCAGGGCCCATTTCTAGGAGGCTGGAAAGCTTTCTGGGTGACAGTGATACTGAAGAATCCAAAGAAACTTCCAAAAATGATAGTTCTCCAAGTCAGGACCCTTTGAGAGGCCAGCAGACTTTGAATTCGTCTGCTATTGCTGAAGGATGTCTGGAGAAAGGTGCATTCCTCAAAGTGCCTGAGATCTGTGGAGATGAGCCAAGCAAGGCACTGGGAAAAGACAAAAGAGAGCAACTGGTACTTGAGAGAAGCCCGTGGAATATGGGTAGTATGCCTGCTCAGCAGATATCAGATAGTGTTTGCTCCTGGGTTTCTCCCACAGAGGTGACTTGCACAGAGCTGGTTGCACAAGATGAAACCTCAGGGCATGAAAAAAAATGTTTGGAGAAAGATCACGTTGATGAAGAGAATCAGAAGCTTGTATGTGATGTACAGGAAGGGAAGAGAAGTGACTATGCCTTGGAAGTGGTAGAAGAGTTTATGGATGGCAGCAAGACCAGTTGGGAAGAAGAAGGAGATGGGATGTCTGTAAGAGATGGTCCAGTTCCACAAGTACAAGATGTTCTAGAGCAGGAAGAGCATACTGAAGAAGAGGAGCAAGTGTTAGAAAAGCAAAGTGAGGACTTCAGTGATTTTGGAATAGAGAATGCAGCTTTTGATGATGACAGGGACACAGAGCCAGAAAACCAAGAGCCTGAAGGCAAAGAAATTTTGGAGGGAGAGGAGGACTATATGTATGACAGCGAATATGAGGAGTTTCCTGGACTTTCTGAAGAGGAAGACCCAGCGCCAGACCGAAAAGTCAAGTTCTCAACAGCTCCTATCAAAGTAAGTACATTTGAGGGTTTTTTTTCTTTTTAAATTGTTTTGCAGTCAAAAATACTCGGGAAATAAATT
Source organism: Molothrus ater (assembly GCF_012460135.2). Lineage (NCBI taxonomy): Eukaryota > Metazoa > Chordata > Aves > Passeriformes > Icteridae > Molothrus > Molothrus ater. Next base: position 17,866,246 of record NC_050484.2, read on the forward strand.
TTGGGTTTTTTGTGGGTTTTTTAGGTTCTAAAAGCATTTAAGAAGTGTAAGTTTATAGCTTTTTTTCAACGCTAAGTCTGAGAGAAGTTACTACTTCAGAAAATTTATTCAGAAAATTTAGTCTCAAGTGATTTCTTAATTACAGCTGCTTCATAAGAGAGTGTAGTGAAGCACATGAGATTTTACTTGCTGGACTTTTTCAGCAGCAGATACAAACACCTTGACCTTTAACACTTTAATTTTTTTAGAATTGAGGCATTGCATTAGGAATTATTATTTTCAGTTTTCCTTTTGGCACAAAAGTTTAAAAAAAATCCAAACAACCCCCCCCACCCCCTGAAAACTTTGATATTCAACTTCAGACTTGTTTATGGAATTAACTATAAGAAAATATCAAATTACTGGTTCTTGTATTTTAAGATTCTAGAATTCTCTCCAATAATAATAATAATAATATATATGTTGTTTGGCTCTAATACTGATAAGGTGAATAAGCCGTAGGAGTGTTAACATGATTGTTTTGGAGTTACGAAGTTGCAGAAGTTAAAGTTATAGGGCAGACTGGCTAATGAGGTGTAGTGTAAGTTCTAACTTGAACAAATTGAAAAGATTTATGTGTCTGATCTTCCCCCACCAAAAATACCCACAAAATAAGTTGCTCCACAACTCAAACTGTTTACCCATAGTCTCTTGCAGACTTGAATAATTCTAGTCTTTGTTAAACTTTGGAAGGAGAATTGGGAGACATGGACAAGGGTGGAATAGGGTACTGTACAGACTTTCCTCAGCATGCTTCTCTTCTACTATCACATGACTGAAAGAAATAACTTTTAATAAACAGCTTTTACACTTTGTTCTTAGAGTCAGGACTCATTTTACTGATCAGAGGGATGTAAAAATTCTGTTGACTCTTGAACTTCCCACCGCACAGAGCTGTAATTTCCCAGTTTGCTAACACACACTAGTGATGTACCCCAGAAGATGTTTTGATTGTGGCAAAAAAATTTAGCAAAATATGAGTTTTGTTGCGTGTGGTTTTTTTTTAATAGTCTCTCCATAGACAAGCTGACTTTATATGGCTTTCTTCTAGTTGATGTTGCTTTAGTGGTGACCTGGAGCAGTGAAGGGGAGAGTGCTGCTATTGAAAACTGCGTAATGAGTCTGGTTAGGACTGGGAGAGAGCCAGAGGGGCATCAGTCCATTTCTACATGCATTTGTGCACTCAGTATCTGAGCAAAGTGCCGTGTAGAGTCTACTGTAAATGTGTTAAGTGACTTCCTGCTGTAGGCAGGGTTTTACTGATCATTGCTGATTTCCAACTAGAGCAGCGGCCCTTAACAGACTTTTGCCTTCTTTGCTGTGCCTATGCCAGACGTAGTTGAAAGCCCTAGTAGAAATCTCAGTGCCAACTGTGATGGTAGCTCTTGTGTAGGCAAAACTCAGGTTTTGGTAACAAGCACTGTTGAATTATAGCTGCTTCTCTGAAAGCTACAGGAAGCAACCTGTCTCAGATTATCATTTACACAACAAAGAGATGAATGGTTAGAAGCAACTGGTAGCGGTTTCCTATGAAAAATAACATAGTTCTTGCCAGAATGCCCCACTTGGATTGGCAGAATAAACTGTATTTAGTAGCAATAGGGTTATTGAGATACTTTTTAAGGCCCTTAAATTGATGTTTGTGATACTTGACTTCTTTTATCCCCCTTCAGTGAAACTTGACTGTATCTTGTACATTTGGTGTAGAGATCTCTTTCTGTGTGTCATTTTCAATAGGTTTTCCCTCTTTGTTCCTTTTGCCAAAGCAATGATTTCTGTTCCCATGTCTGCCTTTTTGCTTCATGTTTTCTATGATAATTACTGGGAATAAGTCCTGGTTATATGGTTTTGGGGATTTGTATTCTATAAAATAAAGAATTCCAACTTTTTATGCCTACCCAGAACTTTCTTTAGTTCTGTATTTTTAATATCTCAATAACCTTTTAGAAAATCCCAGTTTTACCTCACAGAAGGAAATCTCAACATCTTTCTTCATAGATGGTGCATCTTAAATTGGAAGAGAAAAAAGATCTCAGTGGTAGCTAAAAGAGCAGTGCCATAGTGAGAAGTTTATCCTAGTAGCTTCTTCTTTCAGCTTTAGACTAATAAGTTGAATAAAATGTGAGTGCCATTTTCAGACATTCATAGCCACTAGAGAAGGTCTGTGATTCTTCTCCTCACAGATGTTCCTGAGAGAGGCCAGGCTCCCCTTGCATTCTTGCTGCTTTCATTCTGAACCTCTAGTGATTACAAAGAAACCATCTGTGTCTCCTGCAGTTGCTGTTTAGCAGGTATCTAGTACAGTTGAAGAATTCAAAATGTTCAGAATGTATTGGGCAAGAAAAAGCACATTCTGCAGTGAGGGAGCTTTGACTGTTGAATTTGAAATACGCAAAAGGGAGGTTGGATATGTCTGTTGGTAATGGATAGAACTTAAAGCACCTTAAAAATAGCATTTATACTGCTGCAACAAAGAGAACTTGATTAATATTTCTGTTTCAAAGCTTCTAGTCAGTTGTAATATTGGCAAGGTCTTTGGGTAAAAGAAGGAGACTGTGGAGCTCCCAGGGGTAGCTAACACTGTTAGCACTGCATCTGACCTGCGGTGGAGGTCTGTAATTGTTGACATGTGTAGCAGGGCTTGAAAACATAATTTGATCTGATAATTTCAGGAGAGATGGAGCATAATTACACAAATACTCTGTTATTTTGTGTTGCCCTGTGCCTGTGAAAGCAAGCACAGATGCGACTTTTAAAAAGAAAATGTTTAAATTCCATAGAAGCTGTTGATAAATGACCTACGGGATTTTTTTACTTGCTGTGGGTGACCAGACTCTCTAAGTCCCGTTGCTGCTTGATCTTTCCAGACCCTGGGGAACATTTTATCTCGGTTCTTGTTTTCCTGGAGTAGTTTAGAGAGTGATACAATACAGTTATTAGCAGAACTTTGCAGCCTGGGTTTGTGTTATGGTACGTGAGAAATTTTTAGTCTCTTGTTGCCACATATGAAGCCAGTAAGGAATCTAAAGCACACTTGCAGGCCAAGGTATTTGCAAGGGAACTGAATTTGCCTTTGTCTTGAAGTTTTCTGAGTAAACTGTGTAAACAATCAGCATTACACACAATGTAAATAACATCAGGTAATTCTTCTGTCATCCCTTTATAATTCATTTTGCCTTTGTAATGTAGCTGTTAACTTGCTGTCAGTTATGAGATTACCTTGAAAGGCTTTAATTAACATAAATGTAATGACTGAGTGCTGTTTGATGTTTGTAATTTTGAAACTTTCTGTTTGGAAAACAAATGCTTGTTTTCAAATTGATTTCTTGAGATGTTTTCACCTCTGACTCTGTCAAACTTTGTCCTCCAAGCCTTTAATAGCACAGTGACTAACTTCTGCAATGATTTATGATCCTTAGAAATTCTGTAGCTCAGGTAAGCTGAAAAGATAGTACAGCTGCTGCTGCTGTTTGCTTCTGTTGACTTATCAGTGTTATCTAGTTTATGTTGCATGGGAGTGTCTGTTCCCAGCTTTTTGTGAATAGTAATATATTTTGAGCTGGTTTAGTCAAGAAAACAGTTTAAAAAGTAAACAGAACAAACCCCAAACCTTCATAAGGGCATTACTTTTATATTTGTCACAGCTGAGCATAAATTTGTTTCATAAGGAAACTGAAAGCAGTTTCACAGTCTGTGTTGTCCTAACCTGTCTGGTTTTAGCTGCTTCTGAGAGAATGTGGGAATCCTTCATAGTATTGCCATTTGTCTTGCACATCACAGTAAAGCTGTTCTATGAATAGCTGGGCACAAATGGTTGGTGGTGTTCAGCCTTTCCTATTCTTCAACATTTTTAGTACAAAACTTCTTACTGTGGAAGTTAATGAAGAACTAAATGAAATAACCCTTGAATTAGATTTTGACAGCATACCTGCAAATGCTTTTAGAAGATGCACTTTTAGGACATGCACAAATTTTCTAGGTCAGTATGTAGACTCTGGTGTTTTAACACAATGTTGCAGTGTACTGCTTCAGCTTCATACAGCCTCTGAGTTTGGAACAGTTCGCTTGTTGTACTTACAATGCCATACACAACAAGGGGTACAAAATGCACTGCCTGGTTGAAGGTACCCAAACCCTGGGTTCCTGCAGGAATTAGAGAATTTGTGGCTGGGCAATTGTCAGCCATTGCTCAAGCACTTCAGTAAAGCACTTCTGTGGCATTAAGAAACAAGTATGTGATGTGGGTGAGGGTTGATGAAAGAAAATAGAGATTTGATTTGAGAGTAGATTTAAACAGAATTGACTTATATGTGGGAATTAATACTTTGTTTCTTGACAGAAGTAATGTGTTTTTCCATACTACTTTGTTTGGGATCTTTTCCAATGTTTGCTTGTTTAAAGTCATAGATTTTAATTTTGAAGCTCTGTTTATCAACATTATGACATTTGTAATGTAACATCAATACAACTTCTCTTCATATTTTCATCTCAATCTCCCCATGGTGCTTTTTGGTGACTTTTCACAAAAAATAATTCTGTTTTGTTCTGCCTGCATCTGAGAGTATGGCATTCCTGCAACTTAACAGTATGAGAGATTAAAAATTTGGATAATAACTGGAGAAAGAAGGTATATATTTTCATACACATTTGAATTTTTTTGTTGTTTTGGGGTTTTTTGAGAAAAGATAATCTTTAAACCTTTATTGAAAGTTCAGTTTTCATACAAATAAAATGTTTCTTAAATTAAATGTTTATTAAGCTTAAATGCATTTAATTCCTCTTATAGGTTTACCTCTGTTACAAAGTTCTGTGTTGAATCTTTCTGGTGCCTTTATGGTCCTTGTTTTTTGATGCTGTGATAGTTGTTCAGCTGTTTGGAAAAAAGCTCTTTCAACTCACGCTGTCTTTGACTTTTTTCTTTTTTTTAATCATACATCTTCTGATTGATTTAGAATGTTTGATATGTAATTTTTACAACAGTAGTTTGATTTGGCATTTCAGGAGTCTTTGGATAAGAGTCCTGTGCCAGGACATGAGGCTGTAGATCAGAAATCTGAATTGGAACAGAAAAAGTAAAGAATTTCTTTTTGTATCCTGGCTCACTGCTGGAGCAGCTTGACTCTTTACATTATTATCTCAGTGTATTTCTAACTGAATTATTCTGCAGATGCAGTTAGACAACATACCAGCTGACCTGCTTAATGTATTTGATTATGCTAGAAAACCATAGAAAAATAAGAAAATGTTGAGGTTATGGAGATCGGGTGAGGTTATCACCTGCCTGTCCTCACTCTCCTTTTCGGTCCCTCCAGCTTCGAACTTCTGGCAATTTCACCTGGATTTATTAGGAAGGAGAGAGGGGTTTGAAAAGGTACTTTTAAAGTACTGATTGGTTTGTGGGAAATTAGCACTTGTATCAGAAGTGCATGTTCATGGCCTCACTGACGACAGGGCCTGCAGCTTTAGTTTAAGTTACTTGTTCATTTTGGCTTAATGCTAGCTGATCACTACCTATTCCCAGCCTGCATTCCCAGCCTGCACTGTCTTTTACTTTGTCAGAACAGCTGTGGAGAGCAGGAGGGAGAAACTTGATGGTTTCATGGGAGATGATTAGAAGAAACACTGAGGTGGTGGTGGGGATCAGCAAAGATAAGCAGATTTATAGGAGACAAGTTCAGTAGATCAACAGTTGAAGTGCTGAAAGATTCAGTGTCTTTTGATGATGATTAGTGTTGTTAGTATGGGAGAATACATATCCTAGCTGGGTAAAAATAAACCAGAAGTAGCTGAAACTTTTTTGCAGTTTACCTCTGGAGAGATGGAAAAATAAATTATCTCCTTTCCATATTATTCTAACAAAAAGAAAGGTGAACACTAAGAAGAACATCAGTAAAAAGATGCTTGCCTGCATTATCTGGGTACATATTTTGTAATCTTGAGATCATGAGGATTGTGCAGAGGTTATTACAGGGTTCTTACATTTTTATTTAGTAGGAAAGTATTATGCAATATGTCAAATATCCTATTCTTCAGACATTTTCTTTCATCACCCTCTAATGTGACTTGGCATAGTGAATTGACCCTTCTTTTTAGAGCCAGGGTACTGATCATTGCTAATGGCAGTATTAATGCAGATTAGTTAATTGAGTTGATCTGGTACCCCCAATGACAGTGTTATTTTGTTGTTTCTTCTTAAGGACTTTACAATACAGGTGGACTATTTTTGTGTTCGCTGTTACGCTTTTGAAGTTCCCCATAGTGATTTGTTTGCTGTTTGGTTTGGTCAGGCCAAGATTTTTGTTTTGGTGAATACTAAATAGATACATGTGTATCTGTGTGGATCACCAGGGGTAAACTGTTGGTACCAAGACACCTGTGAATTTTACAGAGGTTCCTCATTGAGTCACGCTCTTTATACACACAGATAGCTTTCAGAAGCTAATTTTTTTTTTAATGTGCTCCCTTTTATGTGGTATTTTGAATAGTTTTTCTTCTTCTGGTCATATGCTACTTATTTTGGAGCCTTTCAGTCTCTTTGTCAGTCAGAGAGCATTGCTATCTCAACTTGAGTTGCTGAAGGAATACAGCCAGGTCAGACCAGAGCTCTTCTGCAGATGGAGATCATGGATTGTCTCTGAAGTTCTCTGAATACCTGATATGAAATAAAATTAGTGCTCTGAATCTGAATGGATGCTTTTCTTTGTCTTCAATATTTCTTCCACTGGGATTTAAAAAATAAATACTGAAAGTAAATGTTTCTCCTTTTCAAGTAGCTAGCATAACCTGACTGAAATAGATGCCATATTGTCTGTCTTATTCTCTAGCAGGTTACAGTGTTTAAGCTCCTGCAGTGAAAAACAGAACTAAAGAATAAATTTTACTGGTTTTATTGAGAATTTAAGTAGAGAATGGTACTGGTAAAAAACTGGTTTATTTATGATGACATGGTCCATATGAAATTGTTTGTATTATAGATGTGAAGCAAGATTGCACTTTTGTATTTATGTAAACTGACTTGGTTGGGGTTTTTGATTAAGTCATACCAAGCTGCAGTACCAAGGACATAAGTGTGCAAAGCCTGCCTGTTTACCTGGTTAGTAACAGAAATTGATATCTTGAGTGTAATTGTTTATAATATCAACCTTTAACAGTTTCCAGCCATTCTGAAAACGTTTTGAAGAGTAAAGGTGTGAGTATTTAAAAAGTCAAATTAAACATGGTATTTCTCTTTGCTACTTCTATGATTATATAGCCTGAATTGAGTTAGATCAGATATAGGTAATTTTTACTTAAAATATACAAAGTAGTGCTAATGAAATATTAACCACGTACCTTTTGGAAGTAGAGGGAAGAATAGGATAGCAGTAGCAAGATGTCTATTTGAACAGAAGAGGGATATAGTAAGAGTAAACTGCAAGGTGTACATTAGGCTTTAGTCCTACTTCAGTGCTGCTATTTCAAATGATTATTCATGAGCACTTCACATTTTGCCCGGCATCACAAAGGTCTCCGTTTGGAAAGCCAAAACTGTTTGCTATTGGATAATTTTCCCTGAGCTTTAACTTGTGTTTTGAATGTTGGCTTTATGGAGTGTCAGTAAACAGGCACATTCAAAGTGAGGGCAGGTGAACCAGGTCTGTGATCCTGGCTGGGTGTGCTCCATGCAGGGATCAGTAACGCTCCAGGGCCTCTCTCGGATGTTCAGTGTTGCTGTAACTGCAGGTGTTGCGAGGCTTCCCAGCAAATGCTGCAGGATTACATGAGAACTTTAAAGTGATGTGGATGTTGCTTCCATTCTAATTGGCTGGAAGCCCTTCCAGGCAGTTCCTGATTTCCTAATCTTACTGTTTAATTACTTTTGTAATGTTCTGCTTTGCATTAGGCACAAACAAATCTATATACTAGAAATGAATGGTGGAATGGAGGTCTTTAGACTGTGATCTTTTACTCTGCAGCTCCTCCATGCAAGCACGTGGTAAATTAGTGTTTGCCCTCTAACTAATTAATATTCTTCTAAAAGTAACATACATAAGTAGACATTCTGCTGTGCTGTGAAGAGTTTGAAGCATGTGAAGGTCATTGTTGTTTTTCTGTGATAATGCTATTTTCTGTGTTGGCACTAAGATGATACAAGAAATTTTTAGTTCTGTGATAGTTACAGGAACTGAACAGTAGGATCTTTTAGACAGGCTCTGTTGGTGGGTTTTTTTTTTGAGTGGTGGTCTTGTCTTGAGGATAAGCATCTTCATAAAAGATGCAAAACCAAGTTTCTCATCTTCACACCAAATCTTTCTGGTGTGAAGAATGTAGCTAGTTTTCTCTGCAGATAAATATATATGCTGTTCGAGCACTATGTATGTTTGAAAATTTACTATTATGTGTCTAAAACAATTTAATTCAAATAATTCTTAAAAATTCAGCCTTCTATCAGAACTTTTTTTGATTCAAGTTAATTGTATTCATTCTGAAGGAAAAAGATTTTAACAAAAAAAACCCAACCTTTTCAGCATTTTGCCATTCGTTAGCTTGATAGGATCCAAAAATTATTAATGTTAGGTTAATATCCTGGATATATAACAAGCTATGGGAAAAGGCTTGTGAAATTCACATGGTTTCCATGTAAAATTCATCTGTTTCTCCTGTGTTGAGCCAATAATTTGTGTTTGCTAAAGTATATATTTTAAAAATACCAGTTGCAGTACTAATAATTTTTAAATCTCTAGCTAGCAGTGGTTTCTGAATAGTAAGATTAGAATTTCTTTTGTCTGTAATGCATTTGATTCAGTGACTAAACCCTGCCAGACACAGTGTAGGGATGAACATGTTTAGCTTTCTCATCAGTCTTCTAAACTGTGAACTGAGATTATTTATTATCCACATTTAAATGTTACTTTTGCTACTTGGCAAGAACAACTTGTTGACCAGTTCTGTATTTTCTGTATTAATATCAGCATTTTTTTCTCTCTCATAAAAGATGAACACAATGTTATGACTCCACATGTACAGAATAAAAATTTCTGTATTCTACCCTTGACTCTTCAGACATAGTTTTTGTAGTGTGCTTTTGCTTTTCTTTCTGTTTTTGCAGTGTTTGGCTTCTGGTTATAAGTTTTACTTTTCTTCTGTTCTTTGTAAATTAATGTTTTTCCTCAAAATTATTTTTCTGAAGTTTGGAGAGGGGTGTGTTGTTCTTACTATTTGGAAATGGGGCTATCTTCTTTTAATTGTGCATTTATGGTTTTTAGAATAATACCCAAATGTTCTCATACAGTTGTCAACTGTCACTTTAAGACAAAAGTATGAATTCTTTCTCTTAGCGAATTACTCAGAATTGATTTCAATTTGGCTTTTCTTAGAAAGGTAGTATGCATAACTATTAGGATTCTTCATTTGCATAGATATGTTTATGCCATTATTTTATTACTAGCAATTACAAACATCGCTGGAATTTAAGTGACCACTAGTTTTAAATTCTGTTATCCACTTCCGGTAGATGAACAATTCCTATCATCAATTTTGCATAAAAATGAGCAAATTCCATAAGATTCTAAAATACAATTCTGTTACTTTTAGGTTGGAAAAGTAATAAATCATTTTTACAAGTTCCAGAGATATTTTAATGCTGGTGGCTCAAGGCTTGCAGTGTACATAATGCTGTTATGTTGCATAGTGCAACTTTGCTTCCCCAAATTTCTAGCACTTTATAGTGTTGTGCAGGCAGCCAGTCATCCCTGTGGTAATGTCATTTTTCAGTAGATAGTAACTACTTGCATCATCTTCTGCTCTCTTAGACCACTGAGTTGTAAAGAACTAAGAAAATACAGTTGTCACTGTCTCCAAAATGAACTACTGCCATTCTCCACATTTTGCTCAACCATTTGATAGTTAAGATATCTTTTTTTATATTGTAGCCATACTGTTAATACTAGATTATAGGTGTATGAATTTATATGGGGTTTTTTTTCATGCCTTGATATTTTATTTGCCCTCAAGAACTCAGATCTTCTCAATAACAAGTTATCATTTGTCCACTCATGAACTTCCTTTTTATTATTAGTTTAAAATTAATCTTTTTATAATTTGACTGTTTTTGGAGATGCTGCTTTTTTTGTTGAGATGAAAAATAAAGAAACTAGGCCAGTCTTGTTCCAAAGGTTGATCACAAGGAGTTTATTTATTGACCTTTATGCAAGACTTAGGAATAACAGCTTCTAAGGAAGGTTCTTTCATTGTGGAAGACTTAAGATTTCTGAGAGTGGGTTTCTTCCTTCCCTTTCAGCCAAGTGGATCTAATCTTGCTTGCTGGACTGCCCATGCCACATGTCTGGAGTAGGTGTTTTGCAGGGTTTGGGAAAAGTTTGTGAAACTGATCTCAAGTTGTAGTCTGAAGGTGATGCAGTAGGCTCCTCACAGGAAATACTGAATTATATTGGTTGCATTTTGATAATCTGTTTCAAGGACCTTTTTTTGGTGTCTGAGGCTACTGCTCTGCAGAGCTAAAGCTATATACTAGTGAATGTAAATTCACAGGGAAAATGTTGATTACAGTTAATGCTGTGGTATTTCTATGATTGCAGTTACCTGTTTAGGTAGTCTCAGCAGAAAATACAACAGTTGCTAAAATATAGTGAAACCAGTGTGAATGAGCTTAGTGTCAGTGCTGCATGTTCTTGATTAGGGAGATGGCTGCTGCAGCAGCAATGAGTGCTTTTTGTCTTACAGTGGTGTTGGATAAAACACTCAGTGCCTGCAAAACATTTAGCAGATAAACCTTATTTTTTAAGATAAATGGGAGTGTGATATTTTTCCTTTTTTTTCCAAAATTCTTAATTTAAAGGCAATTAATGAACATGCTGATATGCCTGTTATATATAGTTAATTCTTCCTTTCTAGATTTCTGTCTTAATTTGTGTTGTTTGTTTTATCTTTTATTTTTAACAATTCAGAAACTCAGCTGGAGTGAATACTAAAAATAGTAATGTATGTAGCAAGGCATTTCCTTTTCCTGGGAAACTGCGTGATTCCCTTGCAAAATCAGAAAACTACATCTGTTTGAAACACTGCAATTGGCAGATGGTGTGGGGGGAGGGAAGAAGAGAGGAAGGATTTGGTGGAATGTAGTCCTAATAAAAAAAGTCACACGATATCAAAGAGGAGCTGACTGATTTCTTTTAACTCTTTGGTGCATTTGTAAGATAAAATCTGTTCAAGTAATTGTTTTGAAACTTAAAATGTTACATCTATGCAAGCTGGAAACTGTGTGACAGCAGCAGTATTTATTAAATTGATGGTTGTTTAGAAAATTAGATCTCTGAAAATACCACTTTAATTTCCTTATAGATTGTCTTTCAATTTTATGTTTGAAAGGAAGTGAGAAGACATTAAAAAAAGTTTTCTGTTACATTTCTTAGGTTTTCAGTACTTACTCAAATGAAGACTATGATAGACGTAATGAAGAAGTTGACCCTGTGGCAGCCTCAGCTGAGTATGAACTTGAGAAAAGGGTGGAAAAAATGGAAGTGTTTCCTGTGGAAATTGAAAAAGGTGCAAATCAAACCTTGAACATTTGCAAGTGATACTATGGGAACAAAAGATAAAACTATAGCTGTATATTCCTGAAATTTAGGTCTTGAATTTTTGAATGTGTGTCTAGCGTTAGATTTGTGGCAAGTTCTGGTCTGGTGAATTTAGTGAGTATTAAATGCAGATTGTCATAATGAATTGAATTTAGGAAGGCTACAGGGCAAAAAAGCTTTAAGTAGTATCTACATATAAATATATTCTAATTTTTTCTCTTTTTTAAAGTGAATTTCTATTATCTTTTGTGTAGAAAGACTTGGAATGCTTTGAAACAACTCAGTACTGCTAACTGTTACATCATATGTCATACAGCTAATGTTAGATTTTTGAATCCCTTAGGTGACAGGGGTCTGGGCATCAGTATCATTGGAATGGGAGTTGGTGCTGATCAGGGACTGGAAAAACTAGGTATTTTTGTAAAAACAATAACAGATGGTGGAGCTGCTCAGAGGGATGGACGGTGAGTTTTTCATTGAATTGATTATGCTTTTTACAAATTTCCAACTGAGTCCAGCTGATTTCATTAGATATGCTGAATGCTGTGAATAAAAAAAAAAGCTGAATGCAGCTGAATGATTATTACATTCCTGCTTTATGTTAAATTTTTAAACATGAGTTTTTTATTATAGGACATTTTTGCTAAGTAACTTAGATCTATTTACAGTATATATGAGAGATGTTCAAAATGAGCTCATGTGTAGAAGTACCACAGAATCATGTTGACACTCCAGAACACCAGTCACTGTGTAAATAATACAAAAAACATCGAGTCAAATACTGTGTAAATTTGAATTGGTGATTTGCATAGTAACAGAGGATAAGGAGACTATTTTTAAGCAATGAATTTCAATGGAGTCAGAATTTATCATTGTAAATACTAGTGAGTTTTAAGTGGTATTTGTCACATCAAAAATGTTTCAAGCCAAAATACTATTGTTTACCTGATAGCTAAGCATTTATTTATTTTGCAGAATTCAAGTAAATGATCAGATTGTTGAGGTTGATGGCATAAGTCTAGTGGGAGTTACTCAGTTCTTTGCAGCCACTGTACTAAAGAACACCAAAGGCACCGTGAGGTATGTATTTTTTCTCTGAAATAATAGTTTCTTTTTGTCGTTTTTCATTCATAGAGAATACAAAACCACAGTATGAAAATTTTACAAAGATATTGTGGAAGGCAACAGTGTAGCAAACTCATTTCCTAAGCATGTCTTAAATTTTTTTGCTGCAAGATAATTTGGTTTTTTTCCTATAGGTTCCTGATTGGGAGAGAGAAGCCGGGGGCTGAGAGTGAAGTAGCCCGTCTCATTAGTGAGACCTTAGAGCAAGAGAGGTGTCTGTACGAGCAGCACTATGCTCATGATGATACAGAGCAGGTAAAACATTGCTCATGCTCTGCTAATGGAGTAAACGGTGGGGGTTAATCAAAAAAAAGTATAACAGGCAACTTGTTAAAAACAGGAAAAGAAGCACTTCATACACTACTGTTGTTAAGGCACGTGGTTATTGCTTTATCACTAATCCAAAATACGCTTTTAACTGTCAGCTCTACATGATAATTTTGTGCATGTCTTTCTTAGCTCTCTTTTGTGGAACTTTGATGAAGGTATTTGCAAGTCATCTTTAACACTTACCATAGATATAAGAAATTTTAAAGGAATAGTAACTAGTCAAGAAAAGTTTTGCAGCTGGTTGGATTCCTTGATTGTGTGCTTTGGTTATTGCTACTACCTTAGTGCAAAAGTGTGTGTGTGTTACAGAATGTCATGATTTTCTCATTTTGTCAGGATGATGACTATGATGAGGAGGAGGAGGATACATATGAGTCACATTTACATGGAAAATCTGTAGAAGTTTTTGATCTTCCTGAAAATGAAGATATTGGTTTACTACTGGATATGGATTCAGCAGAGTCTCTTCTTAAATTTAAAGAGGTGTTGTAGCAGTTTCTTATATATTCTTTGTGATGCACTGGGGAACATCTGAACCTTGTAGGATTTGGATATAATCTCCTTCATGTTCCCTCTCGTTGCTGTGGGGTTTTTTTCCCAGTGTCACCAATAAATATCTCTGGTAACTGTCCATTGAAATGTAGATCTTCTCTAATTTTTTATATCCAGTTTCCCTATGCATATTTCCATTAAACAATCTTTTGATTTAAATTAAATTTAAAAAGCCCTTGGAAACAAGTGGTAGAACCCAGCCCCAACTCTGTCCTTGTTGTCTGAGTATTGCATTAGATAGATAGGATGGCTTGTGCTTGTTTGCTGCCCAGTGGAATGGATTTAGCTGCAGAGAGCATGGGGGTTGTGCAAATATGCCTCTTTTGAATGGTCTCAAGTGTTGTTGTGAGATGTTTTTCAGGAAGACAGGAAATACATATCTAATTTCTTGGTTTAGTCCCTGCAGTCTTCTGAGATATCTGTGTACATAAAAGACTTGGTTTTGTAGATAGGCATATTTTTGGCTTGGAGAGTATTTTTATGGTGTGTCTTTTGGAAGGAATGGATTTGTAAACCCAACAGGGCATTCCAGACTCTGAATCACAACTTAACATAATTGGAAATAGTATGGTTCTCTTTTCCCAGGGTTTTTATAAGGGAGCATATTTGCTTTATTCAGGGCTGTGGGATTTAGTCAGAGACTTAAATGGTACAGACTTTGGCATTTAGGAGTCCAGGCTTCTCTGGTAGATTTAAGTGCCTGTCATTTTCTCTCTGGGAGGAGAAAAATATACTGCAAAGAAACTGTTTTATCAGATGCTATTTGCTGCTACATCAGCTTTTGTTTTGGTATTGGATTGGTATTTTGCAGATCTCCTAAGTTTGTTCTCTTGATAACATTGCCAGAGTCATTGACGAAGTAGAAATTGCAGGCTGCTGATCTCTAGAGAACATTCACAATTTTTCTAGGTTTGGAAGCATTGCCACAAATTGAAGCTTCTTAAGTGCTGTATTTACTTGGGATACAATTATAATCTCATGTAGAATCATTACTGTGCTGTTACTGACATAATCTAAATGCGGAACAGTCATGGATTCACCAGTTTTAATTTGGGATTGGTGCAATGTGCCTTGACAAACAGAAAATCCCTGCAGGGTTACAGATGGGAAGAGAGATACAAGGAACAATTAATACTTGTTAAAAAAAAATCTTTACATTTGGCTTAAGTGTAGTCTTTTTGATTTCTGATAATCCTATGAAGATTTGTGGTGTAAAAATACATGGCTGAATTTTAAAATAAAGCAAACACATTTATTTTTAAGTGCTGATTGTAAAAATATTTGGTACTGTTAAGTGTTTCCTTTATTCTGTGTCCCAATTAACATCTTATGTGCATTGCTGCTTTTCATTACCCTTGCACATGGAAACCTTATCGTAATCTTTTCAGCTTAATATATAGAAAACAATGGGAGATTTTTAGGGTGGGTATGTACTGGGGAACTTGTTTGAAGTTTTAAGTAATTTTTAATTTTTTTTTAAATAAAAGCTCCCGATGACTTCTCCTGTAAATGACAAATAATTATGTTGACTTTATACCACTCTAACAATGGTTTGGGGAAAAAGGGTATCATGGAGAAATACTTAAAACTAACATTTTCAAATGTAATTTTGTGTGTGCTCATACAGTTTCTTTCATCTGT
Source organism: Molothrus ater (assembly GCF_012460135.2). Lineage (NCBI taxonomy): Eukaryota > Metazoa > Chordata > Aves > Passeriformes > Icteridae > Molothrus > Molothrus ater. Next base: position 17,881,509 of record NC_050484.2, read on the forward strand.
TCCAGCTACAATTAAAACATGCAGTAACAATAGCTGAAGTGAATCAACTGAAGGAGAAAGTAAGTTTTCAAAGAATATAATTATTGGTAAGGTTTTTTTGTTGGGTGGTTTGCTTTGTGGGGGATTTTTGTTTTGTTTTTGTGGCTACTGATTTTACCAGGAATAGGCTGAATGCAAAAGGCAGCAATCAGTTTATGCCTCAGGCACTCTCTCTACTTTATGGTGGACAGACATTTCTAAGTGAAGAGCTATGCTCAAATTAAAAATAAAATAAAATAAAGAAATCAACGAAAGAAATAAAGCCCCAAAAGTCACATAAAACAACTAGAAAAAAACCCCCATGTCTCCACTTTAAAAGGAACATTTCAGTATTACTGCTTAGAGTAGCTGAATACTGTGGAGAGCTGTATGAAACAGCTCATAAACAAAAATGAGAACCTTATCAGTGGATTGAACTTGTCTTATTTGAGATTTGGCCAGACAATGGTTTGTGGCTGTCTTTCTGTTACCAGAAAGTTATTTCTGTTATCCTCTCTCCCTCCTCAAATTTCTGACCTGGTCTGGCAGAGTGTTTTTTTCCAGTAGTTTTTTTTTTTTGCTGAAGATTGGTTCAATGCCTGTGCTTATTCTGAGCACACTCTGTGTTTCTTTTTCTTTTTTGCTGCTTTTTCCACTGATGCAGATTTATACATGGCCTTTTTCTGAAAATAATGTGTGAGCAAGCAGCTTCCTTTATTCTGTTGCCCTTCTGTGTTGCCTTGCTCAGAAAGACATATCCTAGGACAACTTGCAGCACATTGCTAGGAACAGGTAGCAAGTGAAGAGGGCATAGTGCTTCAGTTTGCAATAATTCTCAGTAGCAGTAGCTATTGGGGTATTTCATGCACTCTGCAATTGTTGAGGCAAGGCAGACAAAGCTACTTATGACAGTTCCCTTTTTGATTTCTGACAGTGCTCCTCCTCTTCCTAGTATTTTTGGTATGTGGCCCAGCTGGATTGCACAAAAGCTGTTAAAAATGTTGGTGTTAGTACAACTTACGACCCCGTTTTTAAATTCAGTAAATTCTTGGTCCTTTCAACATCCTTGTTCCATTGGCAGGTGATCTTAACTGGCTTCAAAAGTAGTGATTTATTTCCTCAGTGGAAGTGGTGTCCCCAGAGAAGGAGGCATGGACAAACTAAGCTGTATCTTGTTTGTTCACTCCTCCAAGGCTTGGAGAGCTTCACATGTTAACATTCCTGTGTGTAATGTGGCTGCTGTCAAGCTGAAGGGGTGCCATCCCTTTCCTTCACTGAGGGGATATTTGGTGGTTTTGGACATAAGCTCAAGAAAAGGAAGCCCTGCACGTGCCATCATTGATTTGGAAGACTAGTGTCATATAAAGTTACCAGGGAAGATAAGCTGGTCGTGTTATCTTCATTCAAAAAGCTATAGGTAACAAAGTAGTGGGACAGGGAGCTTGTCTTATACAGGTTAAGATTCTTTATCTGCAGTTGCCTTTGAAGGTATTCAAAGTAGGCCTCTCCAGAGATATTAAGTTCTGGTGAGATCTTGAACAATATAAGCTAATAATACAGGTCTTGGTAATTTTATCTGTCTAAAAAGATGCAATACCAATGAGGAAGTAAAAGACTCTTGGGTTTCAGTTCTAAACTTGGTTAGATTAGCAAGGGTTGGAAGAGTTGATGTGATTAGTTTAAAAGTTGTGTCCTGTTTTCATATTACTGATAAGTATGTAATTATTATTTGCTATTCTCTACTTAAACATGTATCAACAACTGGGTTTTATTTCATCTTTTAGTTTAGATTAATTATGTGTTAATATTTTCAGTTAAAAGTTGTTGAAGCAGAAAAAAATGAATGGAAATTTAATCGAGCCCAACTACAGCAAAACTTGGATGAAAGCAAAGAGAAAATTAAAAAGTTAGAGACCTACTGGTTAGAGGCACAAAATTTATGCAAAACAGTAAATGAACGTCTTAAAGAGACTCAAGAACAATGTGATGCCCTTGAAAAGAAATACAATAAGGCCAAGAAATTGCTTAAAGACTACCAACAAAAGTAAGTACCCCAAAATACCAGGTCTCTATTTATTGCTTGAGTGTTTTGTGCAACTTGGGGAAAGCTGTCAGCAATACCTAGGGGAATAGGATTTGCTTAACACACTTTCTTTTCATTTATTAGAGTGCAGGGAAGAAGTGGGCTACAAATGCTGAATTATTCCATACCTTACATCACCAACTTCTGGAAAGGCTCTGTGAAAATCTTGCTGCTGATTTTGATTTATAGCTAAGGAAAATTTCTTTAATATTTCAATGACAACTTTTAAAAAACAACATAGTGTAAAAGCTGTAATGCATCTATACTTTTTTGGAAGGACTACTTGAAATTTAATATGAGGTGTTAGGCAATACCTTTTGCTCTTTGTTAAAAACCCTCAGCTTGGCTGACTTCAATGTTCCAGATAGAGTAGGCATCAAAAGATATTTCATAATAGCCAGATACATGTGATTTAGTCTGAGTTAGTTATATCTTATAGGAGGCGTAAAAAGAATTTTGAGAGGAATTGAAAGTTTGGGGATATGTATCTAGCCCACTAAAATGGCAGCATGAAAACAGTATCTTCAATCTGTTAAAGGATTTGGGTTTTTTAGTAGAAGTACTATTGCTTATTAGATACATCTGTGGGGGCTCCATCACTGTTACGTGGTAGTGTCTAATTGTTCTGTGATCTTCCCTCTTAGCTAAAGAGGAGGTAATTGCAAAATATTTGTAGATGTGTCCTGATAATACAGAACACAGTTGTTGCTTTTGGTAGTTGCTGTGGGCGTGTTCCAAATTTCTCCACTTGCTACTTACTTTTAAAGGCAATTTATAATAATCTTTTGCTCTGTAGTCCACATCCAGAAATGTTACTTTTCACAGTACGTTTTTGTGCTGTTTGGTGAGCTTTTTAAAGGTCTCCTTTCCCCTCTCCTCCCAAGCTTATCCACATGGAAGTTCAAAAGTACGTGAAGATGACTGCTAACATGCTGCTTTCCATTCCCTTGCTGTTTAGCAAATTCCCATTTTACTCATTTGATTGTCCCTGAAGCTTTTGCATCTGTTGTAGATGTTTTATGCTTATTTTCTGGTTTTGTATGTCATTCCATATGATGCAGGCAAAAACAGCTTTTATTTTTGTTTCCTTCTTGTAGTCATTGTTTCTTTTTTGTAAAACGCAGCCATTGCAATTGCTGTAGGATGAACCAAGTAGAAATTTGAAATGCAATTTAATTTCCAACAAAGAATTTTGCCATAGCTTTTGGAAGGAAAATATACTGTGTGTGCATGTATCTTTGTGGAAGAGAGTAAGATGTAATGATTGGAGTTGTGCATGTATTTCAGGCTTAAATGCATATGCAACTTGCCGCTTTTAAAATGAGAGATGGTTGTAACTTTGCAGAAAAAGTGTTGCCACGCATCCTTTTTCTGTCCAGAGTAAGTCACAGTCATCTGTATTTTCTTTTGAAGACAGTAGAAGCATACAAATCAATACATCATTTTATGACATTATTAGATTAATGAATCGGTTATACCTTGCAGACTGATTTTTGTCACTATTCACTAATGGAATGCTTTTTAGTAAATGCAATTGTGCATATTTCTATTTCACATAGTTTTCTACATTTCTGTACTACTTCATAGACATGTATATATTTCTTTCTGTCCAGAGAAATAGAATTTATGAAGAAAGAAGAAGATCATTCAAAGCTACTTGAAGAGAGAGACCAGAAATATGCAGAACAACTAAAAATCTATCAGGAAAAAGTAAAGCAGTATTATATTTTTAATAAACTTCTGCATTCTTGGAGACATGTATCTCACTTCTGAATTTTAATTCTTGCAGATTTCAGAGCTTGAAAATAAATTGATAGCATATGAGAAAATGCCTTATGTGTTTGAAGGTGACAGTTTATTGGAAGATGGCTGTCAAAGTCCAGACCAATCTAACGAACAATCAAAGATAAAAGAAAACAATGAAAAAGAAACCAAATCAATAGAGGAAAGAATAAGTTCTTTAGATATGCTGGTTTCTGGTAAGTAGATTGTAGTATTTTTTATTTACACCTAAGGAAAATTAGGAGGCATTATATGTATAGTGGTTTTTTGTTGTTAAGAGAAATGAAGTGTTTGCTGTTTCCTTCCGACTGGGTAAATGTTTTAGCTGACTCAGTGTGGCTACTTGAGTTTAGGTTCCCCCAGCATTTTCAGTATAGTTGTAATGTATTTCTTACGTGTTGTGGGAAAGAGGAGGTGGATGGAGAGACAACTATTTTAAGAGTTATTCAGATTCTGTTAGTGAAACTACTAATGGGACTAAAACACTGAGACATGTCAGTTAAAATCCCATTTATTTCAAGCTATAATTTACAGCAAACTTGCTATGATTTTTTTGTCACACAATTTTATGCACAGAATGTAATGAAATATCAGATGGAGCTTTGAATGAGAATGAAATTTTAAAAATATTTGGTAAATTCTTACTTTGTAAAGAGTTTCTGTCCTAAAGAATGATGTTAGGAAAGCACATCTGGGGCACAAATTTTCATCTATTTGAGAACAGAATTCAGTTTTCAATCCATTAGAATTGTATTCTGTTGGATTTTATTATTTTTTAATTGAAGAAGTTGGGTAAAAATATATTTAAAATTAAATAGAAATTGCTATTGCAATGTGTCAAACAGTGCAGTATAATATGAAAATTATTTTCATACGGTAATGGTTAATAGGTAGAGTAATTCTGACTTCGATTCTGAATATTTTTCTGGACAGTGGGTTGTCTACCAGTTTGCTGGGGTTTTTGTTTGCTTTTTGAAAAGTATGTTTCTCTTGCAGATTTTGATGCTTTTGTTGGGGATACTCCCAGATTAGACACCAGTGCCCACAAAGCAAAAGCTCAGCTTGCTTTGAAAGTAAAACGCCAGCCACCTTCTCGGTCAAAGCTGAAAGAATCTCTTGGGGGTGCACAACAGACTGCAAATCTGCAGGTACTGACACTGCTACTGACACTGATGATCGTGTGCTCTGGATACTGACCATGGGTTGAGTTTTATCTGTATTTCCAATTGTAAGTGTTCTTCATGCTTCATTCAGGCTGTGCCAAAGCATCCTTGTTCTATGCTGCATCAAATGAAAAAAACCTTTGAGGGTTCATGACATACATGGGAACTTTGGCATGTTTTTGTGGCACAGTTCACAAAAAGTTCAGAGTTCACAAGAAGTTTGCCAGTAAAATGTTCTCGTTTTTCTGGAAAACAACTGAAGAACTGAGGTATAGATAGGCAATATTTGAGAGAGCCTTTAGTAGAAGGAGGACACTGAACTAATTCAGTGAGACTGAAAACTGGCTGCATTGAATTGGCAGGGCTAATATGTACCAGAACATTTCTGATTTGGCTAGAAAAAGTTTTCTTGGGATGTGCAGAAAGATGTGTATAGAGGTGGGTAACACGTTCTAAAATCAGATTCATGTGATTCAGATGGTATCCACAAGTATGTAGGTTCAGAAAATTTCCTGAACTGAAGAAATTTGCTTAGCACATCCTTCCACCCTGGTAAAAGAACAGACAATAAATGAGTATATGTCATGTTTATCAAAAAATAACTTTCAAATTTATTGAAGGATGAAGATTCAGAAGACCATGTTCTCAACAGAGAATCTTCTTCTATGTACCTAACTAAGACCTTAGAAACAAGTGAAAAATTACCTCTCCCGTGCCTGGATGACACAGATCGAAAGAGTGAAAAACCTGAGAAAAGAGAAAGCACAGAAAGTCCTCTGGAGTCAAGCCCTTCTGCTTCCACACACTCTTCTCCAGTACACAAACCAAACAACGAAAATAGCATAACCACCACTCGGTCACCTCCTCCTGAAGGGATGACTCCAAATTCTCCTCAAGGGTACCTCAAGAATGTTAAGCAAAGAGAAGCAAAAGGGAAAGGGAAGGAAGCCAAGGGTAAGATTTAAGGGTTTATTATTATTTTAATTCTTCAGGATTGAAGTTTTACAAATTTTAGATGTAATCAGTAAAGGTCCTAATACATTTTTGCAAAACACTAGCCTCATAAGTGGCAATGTATTGAAGGGTAAGTCTGATGGATTTCCTGATTCCCAGAAAAATTCATTGTTGGCTTTGTGCTTCCAGACATTATGCAGTATTTAAACAGGATGCAGATTCTGAGAATTGTGGTAATTGCCACATTACTCATCGTGCCCTCTTAGGATATTTGTCACTAGAAGAAGGTTAAAGGTATTATAATCAGCCTAGTCACTATTAGTCATTATTTGATAGGAATAGGTTTTTTTTTTCTTATGAATAATTGAAAAAGGTATCTAATATAATCTTTTAAATGTTTGATATTTTCTGTAATCCGCTAGTACAAATGCATAAATACAGATGATTTTCTGTCTTTGCCCTACAGCTCAGACAAAACCATTCTTTCAATACCTTGAAACAGGATTTGTTTTATACTGTCCTTATTTTGTATGTGTCTATAAAGACTCAAACAAAACTAGTCTAAAACAAACACCACTTACTAAGACGTATACCTAATACGTCTGTGATTTTGCTTTCTTTTCTCCAGTTTTTTTGTGATGGCAGAAGCATTGTAAACTTTTTTTTTTTGCAAATTGGCCATGGATTTGCTAATTAATGCAGTACATGAGGATTGATATTGAAAGCTTGCTCTTTGTGAACAAAAAGACACTAAATGCTGTTTCTGCTAGATTGTTACTTTCTAACTGTGTTTAAATGTTTGCCTATTATTTTATTGAATTAATCCTTTCTATTACCTTTTCATCCATTCGTGTATCAGTCTGTATTTTAACCTACTGTGCCATGTTTAAGAAATTACCTCCTTCCTTAAAATACTGCCTCTGGGGAAAAAGAGGTGGAAACAAATGTCAGTATTAAAAGTAATTCTTCTGGTTTTGTATTCAAGCTGATAGGAAAAAAAGCCAGTTTAACTGTAGTTATAATTTGTTGGATGTTATATATTTAGAAAAAGTGCTTAACTAATTACCTGAAGTTCTAATTTTTGTCAGAAACTACTAATTAGATATGCAAAATAAGGGGAAAGCTCTTGACTAACCTGACTGGTCGGGTATGTAATCTTTGAGATAATCCTTCCTGAAATATATAATTGTTATTTGCTGATGGAGTGATGGGTAGTTGACCTCAGTTTTGTGTACTAAACAGGCTTTTTGGTTGTTATGGTCCTTGAAGGAGTCTGTGTATATCATGTCAGGAGTTGTTTTGAAGGTAGAGCTTAAAATTTACTTTCTTTCTCAAAATGTGAACTGCATCTCTTTGACAGGTAGCTAAGTTAGGAAACATATGATTTGCAACGCAAAATGTATTTCAATTATTTTTTTAAAATCTAGTAGCCTGAGAATTTAAAAGTAAGTGCATTTAGGACTTGCGGTAATCTGCCACAGTCCAATGAGAAGAGGTCAGTGGTTCTTGTCACTTAATTTTGCATAGTAATTGAGAAGTTGGTATTGAACATGCTTCCTTTGGCAAAAAATTGGGTCCTAAGAGGTTTTATTCCAGTTTTAAAAATAAGAGCCTTGGAGGAGCTTCAAAGTCGCAGCTGTTTCTTCAGAGCAGCCACAGTTTGTATGCCATTTCCAGTGAACTCAGCTTGTCAGGGGCTGTCTGCTCTCCAGGTACTGACCATCGTGTGGGTTAGGCACAGCTTCTGGAGCAGGCTGCTTGTGTACATAGCCCATGTTTGCAGCAGCTGGCCTGGGCTAGCTACTGAACCAAAAATAATACCAAAGGAGCTTCTGCAATACTGCAAGAGTAATAAAGAAATACTAAATGCTATATCTTATACTGGTTATGTGGTTGTATGTTTTGAAGTTGACGTTTTGCAAAAGAAAGAGGTACTTTTTTCTAAACCTGTCATAAACTAACTTTTGTTTGTAATTCATTAGAGCAAAAATCTGTGGTAATTTTTACCTTTCTGTAGACTGTATAGAATTACTCTTTATCAAAAGGAGTACTTCTGAATAGTTATCAGCAACTGTTACATTGCCATTTTTCAGTGGCTGGTACAGACAGAATGATGGGAAGATGCCACAGAAAATAACTTAAACTGGCTGATATGGCTGTAGTATTTTCAGTTATTATCTGTGTGCAGGAACGGTAGTTTTAACACTGTCACCCAGATCCTAGTATCTGACTTAAAAACTTCATCATTAGTAGCTGAAAATTGCAGGTATTTTTACAACAACATTTTTATTTTTCACCTCTCTATGAAAACAGAAGAAAGGAAAAATGAAGACAGGACAGCAGAAACAAATGAAGGAATTCCACCAGGGAAGTCCAAAAGGAGATTTCCAGATTTTGGGTGAGATTTTACATGTGTTCCTTTGGAAATAAGTGTTGTTCTGTGTTATTTTTGAGAATATTATGTTCTCTAATTAAACCAATGTTGAGGAGTCCAGTAATGCTACTTCATAAGACCTTTGAACATGGGGTAAAGCTTGTTGAAGCCAGCTAACGTTAAAGACTTAGACTGGTACTGCAATAAATGCATCATAACATAAAAATTAGCTGATTTCACACACTGATAGTGTATGTAGTTAGTGACTTTGCTCAAGTTGCCATGCATTGCTTAGGAGCAGTAATGTAGCAGTAAAACTGTGGTTTTCCTCCTGGTTGTATCCAGTATATGCTAGGCTTCTTTAGGCATTTTCTGTATTTATTTTGGTTATCTGTGGCTTTTGAAAGGGTACTGTCATGATTCTTGAATAGAATATGAGTGCCAGAACTTTTTTAATTGCATGCAGAATTATGCTTTGTGTAATAATATAAATGTGGCTTTTCATAACTGTTGAAGTCAATGTGAAAACGAACTTGCTGATTTAAAGAAATGTAAATGTTAGTGCTTTATGAAATTTGTGGTTTTTTCACTGCAGTGGATTGCGGAAATCCGGGGGCAAGGGTAAGAAGCAAGAAAAAGAAAATCTAAGAGGTTCTCTGGATAGCAGGTAGGTCTTTTGTTAGTTTATACATACATGCTGCATTCCTAAAATTTGTAGCCTAAGGACTTGTTTAAAACTGTCAATAATGTTTGATCTTAAAGTAAATTCTTGTATAACAGTGGCAAAAATTCTGTGAAGATTTAATAATACAGAGATGAGCTTCTAATCTCACAGAAGAGAGTAGAGGAGACAACCTTAAAACTGTATTTTCCTTAGGAAGATGAATGTTGAGTAAATTAAGTTAGCAATTACTTGAAATTATTTAATTGTGTGAAATACTGTAATAATTTGTATTGTTATATAACTCATTATTTTCCATGGATATTTAAAGGCAAGTATCAGTTTTCATTGCAAGTATCAGTTTGCTGTGAAACTGGTAAAAATAAGCGGTGTGGTTTGAGTTTGTTCTTGTTTTTAACGGGCTGGTTGTGTATTTGAGGGATGGGATGGGGTTTTTTGCTGTTGTTATTTAAACAGAATTTCATCTGCTTATCTCAGAGGTTCCCGAGAACTTTTGGATGACTCTGGCAACAATCTATCAGCATCAGATTCAGATTCCCCTGCTCCTACTTGCATGCCTTTCTCTTGGTTTGGAGACAGCCACAAAGAGCCTCAGGTTTCAAGTAGCGGTCTGCAGGTTACTCAGAGTGGGCAGGATGGTTGTGAGCATGGTCAAGACAAGAACAGAAGCAAGGTAAAGATGACTAATTTGTGCTTTGAATGTTTAAATGTTGCATTTTGATGAAGTAAAAATATCAGTGGTTAGTGTGTGGAAGCCTTATGACTCAGTCCTTTACCACATCACCTCTACAAACATTGCTGGAGAAGTTTGAGATACTACAGCTCTCACAAGCAGGAATCATGTGAGTGTTCCTGTTCCCTCCTTCAGTTGCAGCATCAGTAGAGGGCTATTCAGGCTGAAGTAGCATCTAAGGAAGAATCACAGGGCGTGTTTTTTCACGGGTTAGTAATGCTAAAAGTAATGCTAATTTCAGGAAAACATAGTTTTAGAGCTCTAATCTGTTTTCCAGGCTAGTCATGGAGGAATTGTGCATAAATAGATGTCAGCTGTCCAAACAGTTGGCCACAAGTTCTTACTGTACTGGAATGTAGGATTGGAGTACCAGACAGATGGGGGAAGATAGTATCCTACTTTTCATTAACAAATAGAGTATTAAAAGCCAAGAAACACATCTATAGAACACTTTCTTCCAGGCTTCTGAGTAGCTAATAATCTAATAATTTAGAGCCTTTTAACCAGATCTTGAGAGTGAGGCTACACAGTTCAGTCTATAACCATAGAGTTTAAACTATTTGAAAGAAACAGCTTTAGAAACTAAAAGGTGTAATGTGTGTGCTGTCTGAGTATTTGGTAAAACCTTTTTCAATTTAACACTATTCCCAGCAATTTTACTGACTGTATTCTCGTTTCCTTTCGATTTTGTCCAATTGAAAATTACAGTTATTTGAGTAAGGTGGTTTATTCTTGAGTTTCACACTTTTTCTTCACTTTGGATGGCTAAAATACTCTTTCATGTATTGGTTTTCTTCTGTGCTGTTAGAAAGAAAGGAGTTGTATATATGGAAGAGAAACTTGCCACGTTTTAGTCCATGAAGTCACTGATATTTTGCAGAGATTGCAGATAACAAGTTTGCTTTCCATGTTTCCAGATGGTGATTGCACTAAAATGCTGTTGTAATACCTTTTTTAAAATACTGTTTCACTAGTGTAAATCTGCAGTCCCTGTGATAGTAGTAAATGGTCTGATTTTAGAACCATACGATAACACAGGAACTTGATAAGAGTAGGAATTTTTTAATCTCTGAAGTAGAACGGTACTTCACAAAATGCTGCCCAGTGTGCATCAGTCTTGTGTATTTACAGCTCCTGCATTAGTTGCTTCTCTTGGAGCCTGTAGTGGCCAAAAGATGTTTCTGTAAATAACCCAAGAATTTGGAAGGTATATGCATATTCTTGGATACAATTTTTGATTAAATAGTAATGCATGGCTGGTCTCTTAATAGGCTGGTCTCTTGATAGGCTGTAGTTGGTCTCCTAATAGGCTGTAGCAAAGCTGTGAAGAGTTGTTTCCTGTATAGATAAGGAATTAGTGGGTTTGTCATTGATTCAGAGGAACACATTGGTCCCCTCTTCATTGCTCCTTTCTATCTGATTTGAATAAGTTTTGTAAGCATAGTAAAAGTCCCACTGCTGCATTTCTACTATAAGCACCCATAATGTGCTTAAGCAGCTCCTAAAGTTTTCGTATACCTACCATATATACCTACCTTTGGCAATCAAAATTTACAGATATTACCAGATTGAGTGCTCTCTTCCTTTCCACATTGTTCTGAAGTAATAGTTTTTTCTTCTTTTGTTCTTACTGGACTATACTTCCCAAGATGATTACTGCATCAACCTTCCAGCTGGTTTCTTGCCTACTGGTTTGGTGTTTTTTGTTTCCTTCTCATGCTCCAGTATGTAATTGTTGTTTGCTGCTCTCTTCCTTAGTTCCAGGTGCAAACCAGCAGCTGGAAGATTATGCAAGTCTCCAGCTATATTCTTGCTTTGTAAAATGATAGAACAGATTCTCATACATTCATTAATCATAAAATCATACTTTTCCTCTCCAAAGTCAGGCTGGTTTCCCTTTGCAATGTTTGGGGTCTTTTGTGAACATGGTGATGTGACAGTGGTTGCTGCTTCAAATTATGACTAATTGTTTTAGATCTGAACTTAGGGTTGATAATTACATATGTACAGTTACAAGGCTTTGGCTTTTTTTGCTGTGAAAAGACATTAAAACTAACTGCTTGACCACTCAGAAGTGAGTCTTGTTACTAAAACAATATAAAAGCAAAGGACAAAATCACCTTTCCAGAATTCAAGGAAAGAATACTCCTTTTTGTTGATATTAACTCAAAATTTATAAAGAAATATATCATAAATATAGCAATAGCATTTACTCCTTTTATGTTTGTAGTATCCCATGTGATCATATGACAGCATTTCTTAAACAGGAGGTAAAAGTAGAAAGCCTAAAATAAGAACTTGGTCATTTAAAAAATCTCTGTGAAACCAAGTCTTTTGCATTGTGTATAATTTTTGTAGTTGTGTTTTCGCATTGATGATGCAAGGAATATAATCACATTCCTTATTACCTGGTTTCTGGTTTTGCAAAATTTGCCTCTGAAACTTACTATACTTGAAATGTTTTTGCTTTCTTAAAATGGTTCTGAAGTTAGTTTTAAACTTACAGTGTGACAAAGTAGTGAGTCAGCTTCTTGATCCTTGTGAAAACAAAAACACAGGAACTAAAATCCAGTGTGCTCGCAGACAGTTCTTAAATTAGTCCCTTGGTGAAATTCTCTGATACAATACACACACATAGTGTTTATACCCATTGTTTTTCCAGAATACTACTTAGCTTCTGTAAGTGTGTATGCAGTCTTTCATTTTCAGAGCAAGGAAGAACAGTGTGGTATAAACTACATCCTAGTACCTTAAATGATAGGAAGCATAACTATAAAACCTCTTCTGTCCAGATTCTGTGCTATTCAAGAGTCAAAACCCTTTGCAACTGGCTCTAAATGCTTAAAAGGCAATTACTCCTATTAACTGATTAGGAGCAGAGGGAGAGAAAATATTACAACTGGTGCTCAGATGCTTTACTTTTGGCTATGTTTTTATTATTGTATCTTTTAGTTTTGTTTGTCTGAGTTGTTCTTGATTTTCTCTGTAAAAGTAGGAAGAGTGAACTGAGGGCAGCTAAAAGAAAAGCTCTTAAATAGATTTTCAGTTTGGGTAGAAGTTAATTTGAGAATAAGTTGATGGAAAAAGTATTCAGTTGTTTCTGGTAATAATTTTTACATCTGAAAGACTGAAGAAGACCTAAAATTTAATGTAATTAATAAAATAATCTACATGGTAAACAGAACACCATTTTTCAGTCAAGAAAAGTACTACACAGAGATAGCAGGAAAAACTCAAGTTGTGGGGGTTTATGTTTGTTGTGTTGTGGTGGTGATGGCTTTTTTCTTGAGCTTTGCTGTGGTGTTTTACAGGCTGAAAATGTGTATCAATAATTTAGAGTATAAGGGAGTGCACTTACAAAACAAAAATAGAATAATCTGGAAAACAGAGTTCAGGTGAAATTGAAATCAGAACACAAATACAGAAGTGATAAATGAAGGTAACTACAAAAATATAGTTCACTTTTACAAGCATAGCTAACTGAAGAAAAATATCCTTAAGATCAGCCTTATTTAGGATCTGAGGTTATTTATGCACATAGGGATGTGGTATGGCATCGTTACAAAGTGTAATTGGTTGATTAGAGACATAGAGAACATTAGAGAAAATACTGGTAAATAACTACTTACTGTTTGTAGGCAGCAAAGAGTAGTGCTGAGACATGCCTCCTACTTTTGCCTTTCTAAAAATGTATGGTTTTGGCAGAATTATTTTTCACTCAGTAATGCAAAATATTCTCAAGGTCACAATCTGAGTTGGAAATGGAGGGAATCAACAGAACGCTACCTTCTGAAACACATTCATAGTCTTTGTGGAGGTTTCAGTTTAATGAAAGTTCATCATGAACAAGTCCAACAAATGCATTTTAAATTGGTTCTCCCACAGTGTGGTATGCCTGCTGAAAAAGTAACTGATGCACTTCCTTGTGTATTCTAACACCATTTCAGGTTATGACTGATTCTCTGCACAAGTTGCTATTATTGGGGATATTGCTTTAAGTTTGTTACTGCATTTCTGAATTCAGAAGTTTAACAAAATACAAGTCAGATGCTTGATACAGTTAGTACATTTCATATGTGTTCTAATGGTAACTGAGTCATACTATTTTTTTTAACCAAAAATCAGAATTACTAGAATGTCACCTAATGACCTGCTTTTCCAAGAAGTGAGTTAATAAAACATTATTTCCACTTGTTTGCAGAGTAGAATTGTCATAGATGATACATACCATAGCAAGCCAAGTTGTGAACTTTCAGGGTTAGTGACAGAACCAAATCTGTCAGGTCGTTCACACACTTTAACCTTCTCTTCAAATGAGGTGAGTTTCAAAGTGTGTATATGTGTGTTGTTGATGTTGTTGTTCACACTACAGCATGTTTCATAGAAACAGATGTGTGTAATGTGAAACTAGATGGCTGTTCCATATTTGAATGTTGAAGAGCACTATAAAGAAGTTGTTAAATGAACTAAGGACATGCACTAGTGAAAGACAGATCAGCCTGTGTGCTCTGAGCCTAATTATATCATAAAAATTGGAATGAACTCACTGATCAAATAGAAGCTTTTAGTTTTAAGTATAACGCTGTTCTGTTCCACTGATTTAAAGTAACTTCCTGGGTGAATGAAAACTGCAACATTTTTGACCTCGCCTTCACATCTTGTGCAGGTCTGTTTTATGATAAAATTTCCTATCAATAAAAACAAAACCAAAAAAAAGTCAAAAAACATGGTGGTTCTGATAGATAGGTAGAAATTAGACACCTGAAAGTGTGTTCATTCCCCTAGAGAACTAATTCTTTCGGCTACAGCTGAAACCCAAAGTCCCCACTTTGGTAGCATTCTGAGATGCTGTCTCTTGGTGTTTGACTGATGGACATCTTAATAAATTAAATCCTTTCGTTTAGGAAAACTCATTAAAAACAGAATATCGTTATCTTATGTAAAATGAATTAGAGGGCTTGCCAGACTGGTGGTTCATTAATGTAATGGGATTTTTATTAGCTGTCTTAAGTCAGTCATTGGTGAAAATCTTACCATATTCCCAGTAATATGTAGAAAGTCACCACAGTCTTACAAACAATGTTATAAATTCACTGACATAAAAATCTGAGGTGTCAAAAATCATATAACTAGTTTGCAGGTTGTAGTAGTGGATTAAGTTTTTGCAGGTTTGGTCTTTTTTTTGAGACTAATAGTCTTAGATCTAATGAAAACCAGAGGAACTCCAGTTAATAATCTATCTTTGCAAGTACTCCCTGCAGTTTTTTGAATGGAATGCTTTGTGAATAGAATGTGTTTCTCAAACTTTCAAGGAGTACAAATTATAAGGCTTTATTAAAGATGTCTTCCTGAATATTGTTCTTTGATCAGTATTACAAAATTTCAGTAAATTTTGGATTCTAAAACTAAAATGAAAGCAGTTTGACTAATTGTCCATGTGTAAAGTGATGATTTAAGCCTCTTTTTATTATAGATGAGTTCCAGTGTTCTGTCTAGTTCATATGTCGCTTATTGTCCTGGTTTTGCATGACCAGTGAAAGCTGTTTGTATCTTTTCAGTAATTCCATTGAGTATCAAGGGCCTACTCTGAGGAAAACAAGGAACAAACTCTGAACTGTTTCCTCATTTGGAAAGCAGTATGTGTGAACAAAAATACATAGTTCTGTTCTTTGTGTTTTTTAAAGTTTGTAGTCTAGATCTGGGAAAAGTAATCAATCTTACAGCAATTTAGGCCATTTCAAATCACAGAATTGAAGGGGTTAGAAAAGACCTGCAAGATCAAGTCCAGCCTATGACTGGACTTGAACACCACCTTGTCAAGTAGACCATGGCACTGAGTGCCGTGTTCAGTCTTTCCTTAAACATCTCCAGGGACAGTGACTCCGCCACCTCCCTGGGAGTCCATTCCAATGTTGAATCACCTTTGCTGTGAAGAAAGTCTTCCTGATGTTCAACCTGAATCTTACCTGGCTAGCTGAAGACTATGTCCTCTTGTCACTGGGTGTCTGGGAGAAGAGGCGGCCCCCCCACCTGGCTACACCCTCCTTCTAGCGAGTTGTAGAGAGTGATAAGGTCCTCTTGAGGATCCTCCAGGCTAAACACCCCCAGCTCCCTCAGCTGCTCCTCGTGGGATTTGTGCTCCACAACCTTCACCAGCTTCAGTGCCCTTCTCTGGACCTGTTCCAGCACCTCAATGTCCTTTCTGAACAGAGAGGCCCAGGACTGGACACAGCACCCAAGGTGTGACCTCACCAGTGCTGAGTACAGGACAGTCATTGCCCTTGGCCCTTTTGGCCACACTATTCCTGATACAGGCCAGGATTGCCCCTGGCTTTCTTGGCCACCTGGGCACGCACTGGCTCATGTTCAGCTGCTGTCTACCAGCACCCCAAGCCCTTTCCCACGGGGCCACTTTCCAGCCACTCTGCCCCCAGTCTGTAGCACTGCATGGGGCTGCTGTGGCCAATTTGTAGGACCCAGCAGTTGGTCACGTAGAACCTCAGGCTCTTGGTCTGGCCCATCCATCCAGCCTGTCCAGGTCCCTCCGCAGGGTTTTCCTACCCTCCAACAGATCGACACTCTGACTAAACTTGGTGTTGTCCACAAATTTAGTGAGGGTACACTCAATCCCTTCATTCAAATCACCAGTAAAGATACTGAACAGGATCCTTAACTTAAGCTCTTACTAATTTCTGCCTGATGGGTTCATGAGTATGCAGGATGAGTTGTGCTAGCCAGTGTAACTCCAGCTTTCAGAGGAGTGGGCTGTTGAACACTGCCTTATAAATCCTGGAGGTTTTGGGAAACTGGAGATAGGAACAGCTCTTAGACACCTACCTAGGGGCAGCACTGAGGGGGTCTGCCTCTGCTGTGCAGGTGCTCACAGGCAGTTTGGGCATGTGACTGCCTGCTGAGAGTCCAGTTGTCAGTAGCCAGCTAGTTACAGCAGAGGCACTTCACTCACAGATGGTTAGCAAGCTAGCTTGGTAATCCTTCTAATGTTCCTAATATGCTAAATGGTGTGGTGGCAGTGGTGTTTTCTTGGGCTTTATGTTTTTATCTCCAGAGCCTTTATTTGCTTTCTGAGTCACATGCATTTTTATGCAGGAGCACATGGCTTTCTCACTCTTCCATACCTTAGAAGTAGTTTTAGATCTGCTTTCTGAATTTGCAGCTGATCTCTTTCTTGTGTGTGTAGTGGCTGTTTTGGGGACTCTTAACTTCGCTGTACAAACACAACTTGGCATGTTCCTTCTGCCTCTGAATGGACATTTGAGGAAAAAAATGATGCAGAGGTATTATTTAATGACCAATAATCCTTACTCAAAAATTGGTCTTCTTCATCTTATCCTTCTACAGTTTTCACTTTCCTGATATTTTGAAAAATAGTCACAGGTGCTTTCCCTTGTGTAGTAGTGAAAAATTCAAACTTCATAGTATTAAATATCTGTGAGGAGATGATGATGATGTCTGTGTTTTAACACAGATTCAGATGTTGCTACAACTTCTGGTTTTAGGGTTCTGTCTTTACAAATATGAAGTAAAAGGAGTTTGTTAGCAATTGATGATGCTGAAGCTACAATTCATAGCTAAGCCTGTAGAATCCTCCATAGTGCAGTCTGTTAGATGCTCTAATCTGTGCTGCTTGGACAAATTGGTTTAGAGAGTCCTCAAGATTCTGTCAGGGGACACCAATTCTCTGACAAAATGAAAGAATCTGAGTCTTTCTTTTTTGACAAGAATGCATCTTCAGGTACTTTCACTCTGAAATTACAGAAGTGAAGTTCTTGCATGGCTTGCACAGATTCAACAAATCTAGAGTGAGTTCTAACTGGAACAAAACACACATTTTTTCATATAAAGGAGATCTATAGATACATACACACCCCTATCTCAAATTATAAAAGTACATAGATACATTAAAAATATGTATGTGACAGCAATATATTTTAATATTTCTTCAGTGCCCTTCTCTGAGCCTGTTCCAGCACCTCAATGTCCTTTCTGAACAGAGAGGCCCAGAACTGGATACAGCACTCAAGGTGGCTGATAGACCACACCTGAAATACAGGTCCAGCCTAAAATACAAAGTGTTTCCCCTTTTTTATGTACTATTCATGAACACTTGTTAGTATGGGACAAAGTTGCCAATATATTTTTTTTTATTGCAATATCAGGTTGGGGAAGTACTCTTAGGTAAAATTATTTTAAATAAATGTGCATTTTTAAATTCCCCTGCTTATTTATCCAGGTAATCTTCTTTGTATGAAGCATCTCAAGCTTGATAGCTTGGATAGAAGACTCAGTTGTCTTGATACAGATGCTGTATAGAGCACTTCAAGCCAATCCTCTTCTAGAGCCCTTCGCTGTTATTTTATGCAAATTGCTATTCTCCTTTCGCACATCAGTAAGGCAGATGCGTTCATTGTATCTACATAAGCATTTTGATTTGGATAAGGAGTTCATTCTTGAAATAAATATTCTGATTGTTCCCACTTGCCTTACTTTGATTTATCTCAGAAATCAAATCAGATGTGCTCCTACAGTGGTCCTGCTACATTCCAGCTGCTAGTGGCCATTGAGTCTTTGTGATCAAACTCAGGCTATTTGGAAGTGAAAATCCATTGAAATGCTTGTACTGTGGATTTTCAGACTCAGCAGAAACTGTTCAGCTCTACAAACTCATTCCTATTTTTATGGATTGCCTCTTAATGTAGCCACTGTCCCTTGTTTCACAGACCAGGGAAAGCAAAACCATTTTGAATGTGTAGTCCTTCGCTACATTGGAAATTCGAAAATTCTGTTTCCCCTCATTTGTGTCTTCCATCCTGCGTGCTCAGATCCATTGTGTTGTATGATCAGATCATGTGACAAGCCTACATGTCACTGTCTTTGACTTGTAATCGCCACAATAATTTTGTTACATCAATAAACTCTCCCAAATATTCCATCAAATAAGCTGGATTTTGTGAGATCCCTTTCGCTGGCAGCTGTAGTTGTTCACCTGCGATTTAACATGATCATCTCTCAAATCTGTGACTAGAAAACTCCTTTTTTCCATGTTTTCTATTTACAAATGCATGTAAGACTTGCTGGAAAAGGGGAGCATATTTTCTGCTGTTTGCAAATATCTTGGATTAGAAGTCTGCAAGTCTAATGTAGCCTATACTCAGTCATGAGCTGGTGAGAGATGATTCTGGATAGTTAATAAAACTTCAGTTAACTGATGTTAGTGATTCAAGTACCACACTGGATTTTCTTCTCTGCAGACACTGAGCTCTGTTGTGTAGCTTTTCTTTTGTGATGAAGTAACAGTGTTTCAGGACAAACAGCAGTACCTTTTCCCCTTGGAAGCAAAATGAAATTGAAGAAGGGTGCCTCAAAAGCTCTGTGAGCTGGCAAAGTGTATTTTCAGTGGAAGTCTACAAGCTGCTATGTTTCTGAAATGGTCATCTTCTATTTGGGCAGTCCTTATAAAATATCAACCTAATAGCATTAGTTCAAAGAACAGACAGTCTTCTCTTGACAAATGTACAAAATGTAATAAAACTGTACCTAGAACACTCACCAGATTTACTGGCTACTAGAATTGTTTTTATTCTGGATTTCCATCAGTTAACAATAATAATAGAGTTGAAGTGTGTGATAATTCTTTATGCAGTGTAAGGTAGCATCTAACATTAAGATAGAGCTACCTTAACCAACTAACTGAGGAAGTGTGTTCATTGTTTGGATAGGTCCAATTTACCATTTATGTTCTGTTTCTGACTTTGTGTTGTATGTTGAAGTGTCTTGTTTATAGTAAATTAGGCAAACTGATCTCAAGAACTTTACTTTTGGAGTAGAGCATGTGTAAAAATGCACTTTGTTAACCAAACTCACCTGACAACTGGAATTCAACATACAGTCAAGTAAAATATTGCTTATGGTGACTTTTCTCAATTGGTTAGGCATTGGATGATGAATTTACAACAACAGGAAAACAAAATCAATGGCACAGTAGACCTATTTCTGAATGGACCACCCAGCAAGTATGCCACTGGTTAATGGGAATGAACATGGAGCAGTATATCACAGAGTTCACAGCTATGAATGTAGATGGACAGCAGTTGATGCAGCTCGACAGTGAGAAGCTGAAGGTATGTGTACATCCCAGGACTGATTTGTAACTGTATTGGTTTCACTGCTTATTTAGACATATTTTTAACTTACAAAGTCAAATTTCCTGGTTCTGTGGCTTTTTAAGGGATAGAGTTACTCGCTCTTGTTATTTTATTTTGAGTTGCTTTTTAAATATTTGGAGAGTGTATAGTTAGGTGTAGTAATTGATTGTAGAATTAAAGGCTGTTTATAGCCAGAAAAATAACAAATTTTACTTCCTTGGAAATGAAAGGAAGCATATTTGTCCAAGGAGTCTTGATACATCTGTCACCAATCTCAACTAAGGTCATAGCAAAACAAGTTCTGTCCAATTGAAATAGAATTGCAGGATCCAGTTTTAGAAATCTGTTTCTTCAACATTTGCTCTTCAAATGGGAAGGCTGAAATCCTATCTGGTGACATTTTAAATGTTTCAAGTTTTTACTCCTGCTGGAAATACATATTCTGCATCTTCTGAGCCTTTTCTTGCCATATTGCACCTGGAAGCTGTAGTACATATGTATCCCTTCTAGTTCTGGTAAATTCCTGCAGTTTTTCTTTCTTGTTAGATTATGAGACTGCATTATGGACAGGCAAGATGTGCAGCTAGAAGAGGTTCATTGCTCTGCTCTGGCGTATGGCAAATTATTATTAATGATCAATAGCAGAATGTGAGGGGCTTAGGGGGAAAAAAGGTGTTCTAACTTCAGTCTCCAAAATGTGCCTGCATTTTAAATAGACATGCAACACTAAATGTCCTGTATTTTATAAAATCGCGTGGGAAAATAGCAGTGGCTGGCCTGTCAAAGGCTGTCCCCAGCTGCGGAGCCTTGGGCGCTGTGCCCAGAGCTCCGTGCGCGCCTGCTGCCGGTCGGGTGGCGGGATCGCTGCTGCCACCTGCCGCTCGCAAGCGGAAGCGTGCCGTCCGCTTCCTGAGCCGCCTCCTAATAATGCACCTTAAAGAGCTTCAAATTAAAGAGTTGTTACCGAGTAAAAATTCCACCTGTATAAAAAGAGCTAGGAAAATATCTGGACGCTAATACCAATGATGGTATTTTCTGGGAATTCCCAGGGGTTTACATGTTTGTAAAATGCAACACGAAACTGTTATTTCACAACTGAAGAGCTAGCCTTGGTTTTCTTACCCACCTTGTTACCCAGATGATTATTTGCAGTGTTTCTGCGGCCCTGAATCTTTATTTTTCAAATAAACAGACTATCTTGTCGAAAAGTGAATAACACTTTCTTACACTGTTTATGCACAAACTCTGTTAACAGTGCTGTTGAAAAAAATTACTGATGAGGTTTTGTTTTGTTTTCCTCATCCAAAGGCTTTGGGAGTTACCAGTCAAAATGACCGATCAACAATAAAGAAAAAAATTAAGGATATTAGAAAAACACAGGAAAAACTGGAAAAGCAGAAGGAAAAGGTTCAAAAGAAGGAGAAAGAAGTTCGCAAGACTGGCAGAGTTGTGGCCACTCTTGAATCAAGCTGCTAAAATGACCATTTTATTTTAGTGCAGACTTGCCTAATCTTGAGGAAGTTCAGCAGATTTGTATATAATTGTACAATTGAGGGAGGAGGGAAAGTGCAACAGTTCAATGTGGTAGGTGGTTTTTTACTTTTTAATTGTGGTCCCTCCCCATTACAGCCCAATAAAATGAAATAATGTTTCCAGTATTTTTATTTCTAGTTGACTCTGCCTGTACTAATGGACAATAATTTAACTTTCTGCCTTAAGTAGTAGTTCTGCTTCTAAGGTGTCATATGCCCTTTTCATTAAATCGATGTTTGTGAAAAGTAGAATACTGTTTTAAAAATCATTCCAGTATTAGTCAACTAGCATTTGATAGAGTTGAAGGTGATAGAGGGACAATAGAAAAATCCTGCCAACAAATTCAGTCTGTGACAGTCTGTTTATCTGTTGCCACTAAAGATGTATAGTAAAAATTAAGTTTAAGAAATGGTAATGTCAAATTAATTTAAAAAGAAAGCATGTATTTCGAATTTAGGATTATTTTAATTCTTTTACTTCCAGAACTTCATTCAAAGTTCACTTTAGTAGCACATCATTTTTGAATTCTATGTGTTGCAATTTACTGAGAAAATAACAAGAAATACTAAGTAGTTTTCACAAACTACGTATCCTAAGCATAATACTGAGTTTTCTGTACACTACCCATATGGTGTTGGGACAAGGTTTAAGCCTATAAATAAGATCCTTTTTAACCTATTTTTCCTAAATAATACATAGTTTTATAGATTTATGCTATGAATAAGATCAATTTGCAATACATGTATTTCTCTTTTCTACATGCGACAAGATTTTTTGCGGACCAAATTTATATATTTGCTAATTTTAAACAATACTGTTTTTCAGACTTCAAATACTGAGGGAAGAATTGTAGGAAAAATTATCACTGACACCCTGGGTTTCTGCCTTGTATTTAAATGTTCAGTTGTAGACTACAGATTATTTCTCTTTAAAGGAGGATTTGATTCTTGACATAGCTTACAACATGACTTGGTGTTTTGTATATTTACATACTATTTTCTAGACACACTACAAGAGCACTTCCTTAATTTAGATTATTCCAGAAATATAGACTAGATTAAGTATCAGTTCCACCCTAGAATGGACTAGAACAAAACTTACATAGTTCGTTTATGTGGACCAAGTTCTCCTTTAAATCTATGGACTGTTTTTCATTTTAATTAAATGAATGAACTTCACTGTTGGTGTTTCACATTTATTATTTTTTTGTATAAATGTCTTAAGAATTTCAGCAAAAGGACTGTGTGGAAATGCTTCTGCACACCAAGCATTTCCAAAATAAAGTTTGAAAATCTTGGTAATAAATACTTTTTAAAAGATATTATATTTCAGTTTTATGCATTCTTTGGTCAAGATTTAACTTATTTACTTTGTTTACAGTAGCTTTCAGTTGTAAGCCAGACTTACAGACCTTGAACCAAAGAGGAACGCTGCCCTACTGATGAAAGAGAAAGGAATTAGAAGTATGGAATCATCAAATGCTCAAGATCTCCCACGTAAAACCACCATTTAATTAATTCAGTCAAGAAAGTTGAGTGTTTTCCCAGCTAGAATACAGAATATTGCTAGAACCCCATAGTACCTTTTTTCTTTAAGCATACTGTTGCACCCTGGGAAGAGTTTTCTCCTGAAGGACGCTGGTGGAAATGGTTTCAGAGGTTTCCCTGTGTGCAGAGCTGTTACAGGTAAGGAGGGGCCACAGCAGGGATGATAAACTCCCCTGGCAGCCGAGCATGAGAACACTGATTATCAGAGCCCACAGCATTTAACATCTGGCGGATGTTGAACGAGAGGGCTGGATGCACTGAACAAGCTCATTACCAAGCTACACAGTCACCCAACAGAGTTTCATTTTTACAATAGTTTTAATGAATAAATGCAGCAATTCTTTCAAAAAATTAACACAAACCAAGATTAACTTTACAGTGCAAGACTGAGCTAATTTGCATACAAAACTATTAATCTCAGCATTTTGATAGTATACTACTTTTCTGTAGTGATTCACTTCAACTTAATCACTGTGCTCGCAATGACTTCGGTAATGAAAATACTAAACACAAAAGTTGTCTTCTGCACTTCATTTAAAGCAAAAGTTATCAAAGTTCAAAACTTTTTTAACTATGATTAAATATTGTAAATCAAACCACGGTGCATTTGTGTTTTCACCACAATTGTTTGGGGTTGCAGGCAAAGAGATAACTACAAATATAATTATACAGCAAGTTGCTCTGGTAATCAGAATTCAATTGGTAGTTAGCTGAGAACATGAAAGAGACTTTATTACGGTAATATTTAAAATACTTCATAGATTTTGCAGAAAACAAACTGTTAGCTTTTCTTCAGAAATACCGCTTGTAGTTGTCCGATGTTACTAAAATCAGTTTAGTTAGTTAAAAGGTTTAAAGGCTAGAATGCTCAGCTTCAGACCTGATTTTTTAAAAGCCCCTGCTGTAACTTTCAGCTTTAGTTTAGCAAAAGCAATAGCTGCAAGTGTCCCTTCCAGCATTCGTACAGGCCCCATTTTACACTATGTGGCATTTCTCACATCCTGTTGCAGGGCCAAAGAAGAGAACAGCTCTTGGTTCTCCTCACTTGTAGCCCTACAGACTGAAAGGTGTGCCAGTTATCAACTCGCATCCTTGAAAGGAAGAATAGGGGCCTCAAGGTGCCCACAAGCTTGAGTGGAATAGGTAACCTTACTGATTTGGTGGCAATTAACACACAATAATACTCCCTCAGACTGTCAGTTTAACTGCATACAGCCCAGTCTGTAATGCACTTCTGTTAAAGTTACCTACAGTAGCTTAACCAGGGTATAAACCATTTTGTTGTTTTGCAGAACTTGGCTAGGGAAGTAGCAGGTGATAAATCTTGAATCTCGCTCAGCTGCAGCTAGAGTAGCATGACTTCAATTTCCAACATCCTACCTATCCCCTTCACTTGTGGTATCTCACCTTCTGCTCTGTACAGAGATAGTAAACTAGCAAAAGGCTAGGCTTATTGTTTCTGAGACTGATTATGCATGTCTGCTGCAGAACAAAACCCACAGAATTACATGCAGTTTAATTAACTGAGAAAGGCATTGGTTCCCAATGGCTTTAACTGCATCACTCCAAAAATGCTCAGGAATGACAGGGATTGAGGTGCAACACAGATGTGTATGATTTGAAAAAAGCTCATATAGTAGGCGTTAAGTTGAATTCTTAATTGGAAGGACTCTGTATCTGAAATGTGAGATTCATTCCCCTCTCTCTCTTCCCCTGTATGTTCTAATTTGTCTTTGATTAACATATTCTGGTTATCATGTTTATGTTATAATGTGACTTCCAGTTACTACAAAAACGAGGCCAGAAGCATATTACAAATGCAAAAGTATTTTCAAAAACTGTTAATTCCACTTATTTTTACTTACTCCTGAGAAGACAGTTTATACTGTCAAAGTAATAGAGATGCCCTATTACAGACAAATTTTAAGAATCTGTTTATTAAAATAATTTCATTTACAGCTGTATCTGACATACCCAAGTCTGAGATCTTACAAAGGCTAGAATGTTGATACTGCATTTTGGTATGACCTATCGAAATACAGCAAATGCAAGACTAACATTTCTCTACTGTATACAAGCCAATGCTATTTTTTCATTCACAATGATCAGGGCAAGGTAAGTTTTTCACATCTATTATATATTCACATTACAACCAAAGAAACAGAACTGATGCCACCACATACCTGAGATACGTTATACCAGTAGTAGCAGTTAAAAACGCTTTTTAAAAACTTTTATCCCTACAGAGATGTGATTTCTACAGCTGAAAACGCCACCTTGATGTAGGCAGTGTATGTAGGCAACACATCTAACTTTGCAAAATTAAGTTTCAGCATGCTTAAGATAAAAGAAAGTGCCATACAGTTGCAAAGGTATAGCAATGAGCTCGATATTTCTTACACAAATTTTTCATTAATCTGTAGAATTGTATAATGGAAGAATGTTCCAGTGATGTTTTTTAATAGTTTTCTAATAAAATTATTTTTTAATAATACAAATTAATACCAGATGTGATAGCTGTGGCATTGATCCCTATAAAAACCAATATATTGTTCCTTTGACTTAGCTCTGAATGCAGTCATAAATAGAAAGTGAAACAAATGAAGTATGACCTTTTTTTATACGTGCATGTGTGGGGGTTTTGGTGGCTATTGTTTTTTTTTTATTTCAGAAAAGCCTCATTACACTCAAATTTAGAATTACTTTCACATAACAGAAGTGGCTCAAAATCATAAATCAGGTCTTCTAAATTCCCTTTACAGACAAACCTACTTAGGAGCTGCTGAGGAAAAAGCTACATACTCCGAAAAGTGGTCATGTCCTTTGGCTCACTGCTTGGCACACACCAGTCATCAGCTTCATGGTTTGCTTTATAATGTTTCCAGGCTGCTTTGTTGTATACAGGGAGTCTTTCAATTGATTCTGTTGATAAGGCCTGTAAGGAGAAAAGGCTCTAGCTGATGATTCTTTTTAATTGAAGTTACCATAACAGAACAAGGAGTTCCATTAGCAGTTCAGATTACAGCTGCTGATAGAGTGTTACATCATACCTTGATGTAAATAACTGCATCTGTACCATAGCCTTCTAAGGAATACAGTTTCAGGTCTCCTTGGAAGTACTGTGCATACAGACGTGATATGGGTAAGCCATAACCAAATCCAGCCTGATCAGGAGAAAACGTATACTTCCATTAATTGCATTAATCAGTGGCATTTTCTGTTTAAACTTAATAGGTGAAATAGACAAACTAAGCATGATGTTTAACAGTAACAGGAGTTCAGGTGTTAACTGTCATGCCCTCCCCCAAGCTATTATATACCCCAAAACCAGAAGAATGCATGTATGATTGTAATTATGAGAAAACTGATTCCTTGGTCACACAGGGCTGGTAGGTAACACTTCTTGCATTATGGCAGCTTTTTGAAGAGATGCCATTGGAGAACACTCTGCTGTGTGTCTGCATCACGCTCATGGAGCTACTAACCTCAAGTACTCAGAGTTCTTAATTCAAATACACACCATCATCAGTATATATAAAAAAGGTTCAAGACACAACATCTGTGACTTAGCAGCTTATACTGAAATTCTACCAAGCCCTGGTTGCAGTAGCAGGACAGAGCCCTGAAATGTGATTAAGTGTGATTTTTTTGTTTACATACTAAATATTTTTTTACATACTAATTTTTGTTTACATTTTAGAGGTAATCTCATTGAGTGTACACAACACTCCTCTGTAAAGATCTCATGTTTAGTAAGTTGCAGAGTCATCTACATGCAGAACTACATATATTTTTAAATGATGCAAGGTGGGAGAATAAATACAGGAAAGCTGTTCAGAGATTCTAATTTCTGGGAGCTTAGGCTTTATTTCTTGTGCATTTATTACACTCACATGAGACCAAAGTGGATTCTTCATATGCCCTCTCACATCTATGTACCTTCATCCTTGCTAGGGGTTGGTACAATTGACTACACAATACAAATGAACTATGGCCTTGATCTAAAGTCACTGCTACAATTATTCTTCCTTTCATTCAGTGGATACAAATATAATTCTGAACCCTGCTCTCACTGGATTGTGTAGCATAGCTAAGTATTCTGCTTGAGGTGGCTGATTTTTAGATTTAGTAGAGAAAAAGAGAATCTTGAACAAATTTTAATAATTTTTGGTATTTTATGCCATTTTTCAGTTATTTTTTGAAAAATACTTTAATTAAGCTTAAATAAGGTAAAATTCAAATATTGCTCAATGTAATATCTATAAAATCAGCATTTCATAGCTTTAGCTAAATGGTTTTTGTGACAATTAGACCTATCCAGGATGCCATGGTATAACGGTCTTGCATACCAAAGGTGTAGCTCGTGATGTCTCAACACGAGGACGTGGTGCTGTTGAATACATATAGTTGAACAGTCTGTCAATTTTCCTCATAGGAACACCACCACCACGGTCACTCATCTGGAACAAGAAGGAGCATTTAGCTTTATATCCCTGAATACATTTTTATAAAAGACAGCTTCTCTCAAACAATAAGCCAGAAAAAAATTACAGTAAAGTATTATTTGAAGGTGTAAGTTACAGATTTTCTTTTAATTCTCATCTTCAACAATGACCAAAGAGAGATGAATCCTTCCCTTTCATCCTTTACCCAAACTATTAAATAAAATACTGCCATTCATAATCTCTTGGAGAAAAGGAAATTCTGCTTGAATTGTGCATTACTTTTATCTTGTTCATCACACACTTTGTCTGAAGTCACTATCTATATCTTTTGGCAAATGCTAAGTTCTCTGTGTATTTTATCTTTATTTCTCAAGAATACTGCCACATTTAAATATAATTTACTAAAACCTATTACTTGAAGGAGTAAGTCAAAGGAGTTATTTTACTACAGTTTAGTTAGACCTATGAAAAACACAGTGCTTGCAGCTGGTCTTTGAAATCAAAGATGGATGTTGTACAGAAAAAAGAAGCTGCAAACTGTACTTCAGGAGGTTTGTTTTGTGTGGAATATACAATATGTATTTCCTTTTCTTCAGTTGTTTCACAACTGTATAGCTCTGTCATTGTCACTTAGAAAATGCTGATGTTACAACTGTATTAAGATGCTACTTCAGTCATGGTTGCTTCTAAGCTAGGCACGACACAAGCAAGTACAGGATGGTATTGCAGAGCCCTCAGTGTGACGGCAGCCTCTTCACGAGGCAGTGTGTGAAATCCCATAAGGGTTTTTCACTTACATACATCATCACATACAATCTATTGATGGAACCAGATCACCAGCTCAAGTTACTAATATGCTGCTCATGACAGAAAAGAAAATCCTAATCAAAATAACTTTCAGAACAGTAAAAAAAAAAAGAGTACCTTCACAGTTAAATCCTCATTTCCCAATGTGATGTGTACATGAATTGCAGGATAAATGCCTCGATCAGCATGATGTTCCATGGTGGCTCTCATTGCATTCTGTAATTTCCAAGTACAACTTAAATCCTATTCACTTTGTATATTAACTTAAAATATCATTTAGTAGTTATTTTTATCATGTATTTAAGAATCAGAACAAATGTATATTGGTTTAGAATGGTTTTTTATATTCCTAGTTTATTCAGTATCAGTATATATTTAGTTTGTTAGAATATTGAGACTTCAAATATTTAATTTTTTAAAGGAAACATGAATAGTTTAATGTACAGCATTTGTGTTCTAGAATTCTTTATAATGCACATAGTAGATGCAATATGGCACAAAGTCCAAGAAAAGTCTAAGACTAAACTGCTGGAGAAAAGGTCTGTAGGACATGTTACATATTTTACCAGATTTGAAAATACACAATTTATGGGACATCTCACTTGCTTCATTAACTTTTATTACTAGCATGAAAACTATTAATGTCTTCATACATTTTAAGATTTAAGCTGTCTATTCAGAAGGTATTCAGTGGCTGGGTTAAAGAGATACATCTTCCAAAGCTGTTCATTTTCTATGCAATTATTGTTTCTCTAATAGTACAGGGCAGCTGTGTTGCTGCAGTCAAATGGCAAGAAGTTTGCACTTGCAAAAACACGCTGTGATCTAGAATCAGTCTGAAAAGTCAAAGCAATACAGTATCAGTAAACAAAGATGTAGGAAAGAATTGTGTAATTAATGGTAAGTGCACAGACCTTGAAAAGTTCAAAAACCATGTGATAGAGATGTGATGGCACGTACACCACTTGCATAGGCTGTCCTGGTGATTTAGCTGGAGAGAAGAGAGTTCAAATAACTAAATGGCAAATGAGATGTCTTTATTCATTCCCACAGTAATTCAGAATGTGAATTTGTATTGTTAAATTTAAAGAAGGAAAATTTAAACAGAAATCTTTTGAAAAATTGTATGTTAATCAAAAGTCATAATCAAGATTTTCAAATGTTGCTTGCTGCTTTGGAAATTAATCTTAAAACCCACTATAGGATCACTGACTAGGGCATATCATAGTTGTTTTCAAATAACCTCCTCATAGGTACCACAAAGATGGAACAGAAAGTCTTTTATAAATCTTTAATGTGTCACAAGAAATGCAGAGAGGGTGAGATGCAGTAATGTCAGGTGAAGAAACATGAAATCTTAGCAAGGGAAGGAGCCTGCTAAAATTTGTTATATCAACAGCTGTAGAATCAAAAACTTCTACTCGTGTCAGTTTTCTGATTAAAGGGAGGAATGGGGAAAGCATTCTGCCAGATTTAAAAAAAAAAAAACAGTAGATACAGAGAACACATGAACTATGTGAAAAGCAGAACATTTCACCACCAGCTCCTTTGGAAGAAACCATCATGATGTTCAAGAGTATGCCTTGTCCACATTCACTTACAATTCAACTCTTCAAGGATAAGTTCTGGAGAGCTCATGTAATATAAATCACAAAGTCTCTTGGCATTTTCATAGCCATCTATAATAAAGAACACAGGAAGTTACATTTCCCCCTCCCACCTTTTTTTTTCTCCTTTAGAATCTACAAAAATAAAATTTTTGAAAGTACTGTGCACTGTCAGGGAGATTTGTACTTTTCAGAAAAACTGTATTTATAGGAAAAAGAAACAAAATTGTATTTCATGTCCAATAAAACTTCTGCTCCTGGTAGGCAAGAACAAAACAATATATGCATATCAGGATGTGTACTCTTAGTAGGGACTCCCATGTAAGTTTTCGGGATTCTTATCATCTGAATTTACCTTTAATAACTTCAACAACATTGCAGTTAGGATCGATGCTTCCAATATGTTTTGGATGAGCTGGATTAATTTTCCCACCAAAAAGTAAAGCTGCCAAAAAAAGAAAACCTAATTTAATATCCAGTGTGACTTTATAATTTTAGTTTGTGTCTTCCATTTTGCTAAATAAAAAATTTATAGACAATCTATAATTTCAGTCCTCACCATACTGAAAAGCCTACTATTAATAAATATTTTAGGAACTGTATGAAGAATGAGTTATAAGTGGCAAGGCAAATAGTATACTCCTAAGTGGCACCTTAGTACATATTAAGCACTTAAAGGAAAATACAGTTGACATGGTACAGACATCATTTGCCCTCCTTCCGACACTTACAGTGCTGATTAAGGAGCATTCTGATTGAAATGCGACTCATGTAGAAGCGGTCTAAAAAATACTGCACGTTCTGGGAGGTCACTGGATCAATGCCAAAGCTCTCCTTGTATTCTATTACTCCTTGCGCCATCGTAGGAATTACATCATTGTGGCGATTCCGGATTTTTATCACAGTGTCTGTAAAACTAAAATGAATTCGTTGTTACTATTTCACTTTCAAGGGAAATTAATCCTCCAGCAAACACTGCCTGTCTACAAAAATGAAGACTTACAAAAATATCACATCTGCCTGCTGCAATAAGAAGGCAGGTCAGTCTTTACAGCACATTTCAGGTGACTAACATTGAAACAATCAGTAATCCACTATTTTGAATGTTTATAAAATTATTATTTATTTATTATCTTGATTCTACCAAGAGAAAGAGAAAACTGTGCTAACTGTTTTCATGCAGAACAACCCATGCCTGTCAAATGGCACTTCTGGTCAGCCAGGACAGACCAGAGCATTCTATAGAATGACATTATGCTGAAGTGCTTAACTTCCTGTTTTAATGTACCCTCCTTTTAGGGACAGGGGATGACATTGCTGCAATTCTTCTGTAAACATTTGAGATAGGAAATTTTTTTTCAGCTATTTTTTTCTGCCAATTCTCCAATACAATATTAACAAGATATATGTGATAGCAAAGCCTTACCTTTGAACAGACCCTGAATCTTCTGAGCTTTTGTCCTTAAAGTCAAGAATCTCCTGAAGGCTTTGGACATACCTTTCAATGAAACAAAGAGGATAAAGATCATTTCTAATATGTCTCCCCACATGTCTCTGGTTAGCAATTTGTGGACTTCCAATGTTGCGTGTTTCCAAATCATTCTACCTGTCTCCCTGTGAATTTTGTTAGATTCCTTTGAATCCATTTATGATGTTTTCTTCCAAAATTTCCAGAGCAATGCATACCACAATTTAATTAGAATGCATAAAATATCATCTTTGTGTTTTAAACCCAGTAGGTGATCACTTATTTGTAGCCCCTGCGTGTTCCTGTTAGTAGAAAAATCTTTCCATTTGTGCATGATTTAAGTATTTCTGCCATCCCTTTCCTTAGATACGTATTTTCCAAGCTGAAGAATTCTATTTGGTTTCTCCTCACGTAGAAATTGTTCCAACCCTTTGATTATCCCTCTTGGTCTTTTCTGTTCAGGATGGAGCTGCATGCAATTCAGGGGAATAATGGGCTAACACAGTGGTACAATTATATTCCTACCCATTGGTTATTTAGTTCCTAATACTATTTTCCTTCTTGCCATCAACTGACATATGCAGAGAAATATTCCCAGTAGCATCAACATTTCTTTTTCCATTGTAAGGAAGCAAGCACACAGGAGAGGAGGTTCTTCCCTGTGTTCTACTTTGCATTTGCCCAAATGGAATTAATTTCCCATTTGATCAGTGTCATCTAGTATCATGAGAATGTAAGCATTTGTGTTTCACTACGAATTCATTAAGCTATCTTCATTGATAGCTCTTTTCATATTCAGTCATCTAGTCAATCCCACTTACTGGCAGATTTTGGCAGATAACTTTTAAAGCCTTTACAGAAATCCTTGTACCTTTAGCAGTTGCCAAGCAATCTCTGTTTTGCTTTCATCTTTAAAAACTTTATGCCTAAGTTCCTTACTTGGAAGCAAACTTTACTTTTCAAATAATGTCTTTTTTACTTTAATACATTCATTTTCTCTCTGTTGTTTTATGTTTTGGCCTTGGGAATTTCCTATTGCTTTTTCTTAATATTTTCTATACCTTTACTCCCAGTCTGCAATAACCTGTCTTGTAAATGGTTTCTGTTATGTTTTGCAAACATTTTGTGCCTTAGTTTGCTTCTGTTGTTTTCTTCAACTAGCTTCCTCACTATTAGGTAAGTTCCCTATTAAACACTCTTCTGGTGGATTTTTGTTTAAAAAAAAAAAATTGATTCCTCATACATGAGTGTGTGAAAGACATAATGATTTTTTAATTCCCTTGGGGTTCTCTAATTGCTCCTTAATGCTTTTTTCCCACATCTGTAAATTTAGTTTCTGATCACACTGGTATATTTAGCATTTCAGTATTAATACATGATGTTCATGCACCAAGCCTATGAATGTCCTTTCAGTAGAAGAGAGTGACTTCCTCCAACCTGTGTATCTGCAGGAGGTCACCCTTCAAGGAATGGAATGTCACTGTTCTTACCAGCTCTGCACCAGCTGAACTGAAGGTGTTCTTAGGAGGTTGTCTGGAAGCAAGCTTATTTCCTTCATTATGTTTGCCAATCTCACAGGCAGCTCTTGTCGCAGAAACATAAATGAAGTCTTTTCACAAGCATTTTCAGATCCTAAGACCAATATGACATCAGAATGAAGTCAATACTATGGCAGACAACTGCACAAAATTAATTTCTTGCATAAGAGGCCTATACCTTGATTTCAAAGCAGACTCCACCAGGCTGGTAAGCTGGTGTTTCTTTCATGGCAGCAGCCCACTTGTATTTCAAAATTTATGGCATACTGAAACCTTCCTGTTGCAGTAATGAGAATCTTCAAAATATGAACAGAAACTAATGCAACAGTTACAGACCTATACTGTTCAACTTTATTATATGGCTTCTATCCATGTATATTGTTCATTTTATTTGCAGCAAACTCTAACCAGCACTGATCCAACAATGTCATTCTGAGCATGTCAGAGAAGCAAATGAAACCAGCACAGGCAACTATTTATGAGAAGGATGCTTGAAAAAGTATCATAGTCCCATACACCCTGCTTTTCATCACTGATCTTAGTGAATTATCATAACTCAT